>NC_138981.1:105007728-107407728 GCF_964341445.2 Mesoplodon mirus | reverse complement strand
GCATTATATATGTATTCTAAATGCAAAGCAATATAACCCTCTGTTCTTACATTTCTTAATGAGGAAGGCCATTTTGTTGATCACATTTCACTTTTTATGCTAACACTTGGCAAAAGTTCTTCCCAAATGTTCATGGAAACACAGGATCAGACATAGCATTACAGGTAATTTCCTCAAACCTTCTCCCTATTTCTGTTGCCCCATCAAAAAATGGCAGAAGCTTTTGGCTTCATAGACACCGTGGCCATTTCTAATCCTGACAGCTGTAGTATGAGATTTACTGGCACTATCCTGCTGGCAAATCAAGGGCATGTTCTCACTTTGTACAATGAGTCAGTATTGCAATAGGTTTTATCATTTACAGTGTTTCCTTTCCTGCCTACTTTTAATTTATTCAATTCTAGAGCAATTAGGACTGTGAAAAATTTCCAGTTCCATTTAACAAATCTCTTGGGACAGTCAAGAGTTAAGTCAAGTTATGAAGAAGTGAATTGTAGAAACCAGAGGGCCCTTTAATTAGTAGAATCACTTGGGTGTGTAAAGGAAGGACCCATTTACTGGGTCTTTCTCTGGCAGTTGCTACAACAGAGTCTAGTAAAGAGGAAAAGATGAAGGAGCAGGTCTTATGAAAGTGGTTCATTTTCTTCTTTTACTTTATTTTCATCTAAATCTATATGAAGTATTTTAACTGAAACCCATTTGGAAAGGGCTTACTTTTATGAGTCAAATGTACACCAATAAATGTTGAGGCTATTTTTAAGCTTTATTGAGGTATAATTGACAAAAATTGTATAATATTTAAGGTGTACAACATGTGATTGGATATATGTATACACTGAGAAATGCTGATCACAATCAAGCTAATCAGCACATCCATCACCTCACATAGTTACCCTTTTTGTGTGGTGAGAACGCAAGATTTACTCTCAGCAAATTTCAGGTGCACAGTAGAGTATTGTTGACTATCGTCACCACACTGCAGGGTCCCCAGAACTTATTCATCTTATAAGTGGAAGTTTGTACCCTTTGACCAACATCTCCCTCATTCCCCCCACCCCCCAGCCCCTGGCCACCACCATTCTTAATGATATTGGGTCCTCTGGCAGAAAACCAGGCTTTCAGTCTAGGACAGGTTACAGGCCAGTTTGCAATGAACAAGGACAAGGTGCAGGAGATTTGGGGGTACCAAGACACTTTTGAGCTTTGTCTTAAGCAGGGAAGGACCCTCAGTCACTCAGGGGAAGGGAAAGCAACTTAGAGGGCAGGTTTGACTGAGGGCCTTTATGTACACAAGGCAAGAACCCTTTTGTTGGCCCCAGAAGGCATTCTCCACTTACAGTATGAAAACATTCACTGAGTTCAGACCTTGATTAAACAAATACTTATTGAGCACCTTGCTCTCTAAAGAAGGAGACAGACAATATATAGCAATTACAGTATAAAGTGATAGGTGCAAGGATGGTGCAGGAAGCCCAGGTGAGAAGCACCATGTAATTTAAGGCCTCTTTCATTGACTAAACAAATATTTACTGGACACCTACTATGATCCTGGCACTAGGTACTGAGAAGGCAGTGATGAATATAAAAGGCAGGACCCCTGCCTTCCTGGGGCTTATAGTCTAGGAGGGATGAAAATTCAATAGCTATAGCTGTACTCCCCAGTGCGATCAATTTAGTCATGGGGGTGGGGGGATGGGGGTCGCATTGATAGATACCTTCCTGATGAGCAGTAGGGCCTCATGCTTTGACCTGAAGTGTGTGCGTGTGCCTGTGTGTGTGTAACCTCTTTAGACAAATAGAGGTAAAGGTATATGTAGAAGTATATACGAAGTTAGGGTAAGTAATACTGCTGGAACAAACCACCCTCAAATCACAGTGGTTAAACACAATGAAAGTTTATTTTTTTGCTTACTTCTTAGTCCAATGTGGATTGGTGAGACTCCACTCTATGCACCATGCTTCTCATTTTGGTACATAGTAGCCTTTTCCTACCCTGCACTGTTTTGTATCCTTGTACGGATATAATCTTATTTCTCTAACTGGGTTTCTAGCCACCTGTGGAATCTTAGACCTCATTGTCTCCCCAGTGCCTATCATGTTTGTTGAAGATAATTTTCTAAATGTGTGTAGATTATTAAATCAAATGATAGAGCACATTTAAAGTGAGTCGAATCGTAGATGGTTAAAGCAGGGGAAAGAATTTGCACATCATTTAGTCCCAACTACCTCATTTTACAGACAAGAAAACTGAAGTCTAGCAAATAGTTCTAAGACTATCATTTCAGTCAATAAACCTCACCTGACACAGTCAGCCAAGTGTGTCCTATCTCATATGGAAAGGCTATTGTGGGACCAAAGGAGATGATAAAAGGTAGTTAACTATGGTGGGCCCTGCTTCCTTTTACTTTGCAAGGGAGGCTGGAGGGGTGTTTTAGTTAATCCACATTATTCACTGTTTCTGATGCTTGGATTCGCCTCCCTCATCTCATAAATTTATATGTGCAAGGATCCTTTCAAATATATAGCAGAATTTGAAAAGAATTGAAATTAGACAAAAATAAATAAAAACAAGGTTGCACATGTATGTATGGGATGACTGGAATACACTCTTAGGACAGCGGGCAAGCCCTTGGCAGGCTTGTAAGCAAAGTCCTCTCTGGAATTTAATCAAGACACTAATTTGAATTGAAACAGGTGGGGGGAAAAATTGAGTTCATTCAAGTACAGTAAATTGAATTCCAGTGGGGTCAGTCTCTGATTGTGATTAGAAGCCTTTGGAAGTCTCAAAAACGAGAAACAGAACCCTCACCGTCATAGCGTCAGCAGCTCAAGGTGAGTTTGGGAGAGGCTTTATTTCAGAATATACTTCTTAGATGGCTGGGCTTGCGGGCCAGCAAGAAACCATCTGGCTGCAACAAATACAACGTGTACATGGTCATTTCTCATTTTATATGAAAAAACAGACTCAAACAGGGTTCAGAATTTTCCATACAGTTTATCACTTAGTGAAAAAAAACAAACTTACTATTTTGATATTAGGGCAAACATCTTCTGTTCATGCCAGACTCTAACTCGATGTACATTAACTTGCTCCTCTCATATTTGTAACATGCATTTTGGAAGTATGATGGTTTTAAAGGAATTCTGGAACTATAAATTCCACAAAACAATGTAATTTTCTTTGTTCATGTATTCTATATTTTTCTATTCTGACATAAATAAAAAGATGGCCCCAGTGTTCAGAGACTTCTGTTATTCTCAACCATGAATTTCAGATGAACTTTCAAGTTTCAACATTTTCCTTCCTCTAGGTCAGATAGTATTTTCAATTATTAAAATCATAATCTTGAAGATAAGCATAATTTTTGTAGCTTACTTGTAGATTTGTAATTTTAATGACTTAGTTTATGCTGAACATGAATAATAAACTATCACCTATTGAACCTGGAGAGCACCAGAAGTTACTAATATGATTTACAATGCACTGTGAAATGGGATTCATTATTGTCTTGCATTTTAAAGATTTTCAGTAGAGTAGTGTAAACAAGTATTTAATTAAGAAAATAGCAAGGATTTTTTTAGGGCCATATTTTATATAGAAAAGGATTATCCAATAACCAAGGAAACTCATACTTGGTAAAAAGAATTCTCTGCATGTACTGAATTCTACCTGAAAACTCGTTCATCCTTTTGAAAGCCAATAAGGCATTTATAAAAGCTTATCTACACGCTGCTGATGGCCCCTTTTCGATCTTGCCAGCTCGCCCTGTCTTTAAAGCAAGGTCAGTGGGAGGGCCTTTACTCAAGGGAGAGAGAATTTGAAGTATCCATGTTACTTTTCTTTTCTTAAATTGCCTTTGTAGAGCAAGACATTTATTAATGGGCCTTGACATCCTTGAGATTTACAAAATCACAGGTGGAGGGATAATAGGCTAACTTTGGTTTTTTTCTACTTTTTTTTTTTTTTTTTTTTGGCTGCATTGGGTCTTCGTTGCTGTGTGCCAGCTTTCTCTAGTTGCAGGGAGCGGGGGGCTACTCTTGGTTGAGGTGCACGGGCTTCTCCTTGCGGCGCTCGGGCTTCAGTAGTTGTGGCGCACGGGCTTAGTTGCTCCGCAGCATGTGGGATCTTCTCAGACCAGGGAATGAACCTGTGTCCCCTGCATTGGGAGGCGGATTCTTAAGCACGGCGCCACCAGGGAAGTCCCTAGGCTAACTTTAGATCATGCTCAAACTCCCCAGCTAGCATTCATTGGCAGCCCTCCTCCCCCTGTAATCTGGGTCTAATATTAACGCCTGCTTTTGCTGATGTTTGGTTTAAAAATGAGTTTCAGGTGGGCTTCTATTTCATGGATTAAAATCTTTTTCAAGTCCACTTTTATTAACTCATCAAGGTAGATTCTTCTACACTACATGGAAGATCTTTTCCCTTACTGTAATTTCCCTCATTCTTCAAGCCCGGGTCATCCCTACATCTCTCCAATAAAACCCTTGTCAGCTAGTCTAGTCCATACTGATCTCCACATAATTTGAATACCCATAGTATTTATAATGTATCTGTGCATGGATATCCACATGTAGGAATATTATTCTCTAATGGTCTTACATGAAATGTGTGATGTAAAATGTATAACCTCTTAATTTTAGTATAAAGATTTGCATTTTAATATGAGTGCACATATTAGAACCAGAATTTATAGAGTTCGGTTTTCTTCTCGGGAAGTTATTGCTGATTTTAAAGATGCTGCCACTGCTCCAGAATTCGGGGGGAGTCCTTTCCGAGAAAAATTCCGTCTGATTTCTTCATGTCACATCATGTTCTTGATCCCCAATGAAATTATATAGCTTGATAGCTTACTTCATTTGACAGACTTTATTCCAATTTATTTATTTATTTTCAGGTATTTACAAAAGTTAAACTTCACCTCAAGGATAGAAGGTTTCCACTAGTGAATAGGGTAAGTGTGTTTCAGGTTTAGAACACAGTCACTAAAAAGAGTTTTGAAATGTTTGCAGCAGTGTAATAAGTGTATGGCTCCCTAAGGTGACTTCTTTGAACAAGACAGTCCTCATTTGTTTGTATAAATTCTGCTGTATTGTTAAAAATCATCCATGGTTGCTGTGTTCTCAGGAGGCATATGTTAAATTGCCTCAACCAGAATGTAACCTCATGCCTCAACCTGACATTTAATCTCAGGAAACTTACTTAAGTTCTCTGTGCCTTACTTTTCCCATAAGTCAAATGGTTATAATAAGGCCTGTCTCATAGGATACTATGAACACTAAATACGAATACATAGAAAGCAGTTATACATTGAGCCTGCCATGCAGTAAATATTCAGTAAATATTAACTGCTCTTGTTATTGTTAACATTGGTTCTTTGTAAATCCTTGTTCTTGTCTACCTTCTTTTCTCAAATCCTCTGGTCACATTTCATATTTTGGATCCCAGTCGTCTTATGTTAAGTGACCATGCACAACACTCCTGCTAAAATCATCTTTATCTGTTTCCGAGCTTTCTCTTATTCTTGAAACCTCTCAGTAGCTTCCTATTTAATTCTGTTCTAACTTAAAACCCCTTGATGCCAGTTTCAGTGCTTATATTCTATTACACTCATTGAAGTCAGAGACTATACATCTTTATGGTATCTAGCATCATGTAAATTATGTTAATAAATAACAGTAATACCATAATGAGCTACGTTGAAGAACTAGCAGTAACCAGAAAGGCACTTGTGGGAAACAAAAGTTTTTTTCTGAAATGAAACTCCCCAGTTCAAAGCCACATGGTGATTGGCCATAATATAGAATCACAGGTGAAGCAGTTGAAAAACTCATCCCTTCTAAAATGAACATGGACAACTGATGCTGTTAATAAACAAACTCAGGGATCATTGCCTTGACCTTGTACATAGATGAAAACAGAGTGGTTTAGGAGATGGAGGCTTTTCAGAGTGGTTTAAAAAATGGTCAGATGTTGTTCTACTTGAACAACCTTACTATCCATGTTGAAAATGGGACAAGGGAGCAATCAGATCTAAAGTCGAAAATTACAGCCCAGTTTGTGTTCAGGTCTCCTCTGTGTCTTCGTGTGGTGTCCAGAACCACTGCCTCACACCTGGCACTAACTGTACCAGGGAATTTGAGACTTTGGCATTTGACAGAGCACATGGTCAAAGTTCTTATCGTTCACTTGACCTAAATTAATGGAAGCATTTGTGATGAGAGCACACCAGTTATGTTAAATCACATTAAACTGAGACCTTTTGTCTCTGCAGAATAATGTTCTGTTTTGAGATTTCTCATTACACAAAGTAATGAAACAGCCAAATCACTATGTACATCTGCGTTTGTTGATACTTGACATTTGGTTTTAAAGTGAGACTTAAGAGGACCCATATTTAATCTGGGTTGGACTCTCCTGTGATCCAATTTATTTGCTGCCATTTGGATTTCATTTCTATAGTCAAGCATCCTGTTGCCCCAACATAAAATTAAAAGACCTTCTTCCTTTAATTAATTATACTTACCATATTCTGGACCATTATTCAACTCATTCACCTTGAAGAGTTGGAATTAACTGTATCTCAGGGCCATAGACAAATGGCACTCTCATCTAAAGTTGTGCTTTGGAGAGGTTTTGGAATAGAGTTGCTAATTGCTATTGGCTCAAATTCAAACTCCTTAATCCACTAGCATTTCAGACCTTCCAAAATCGGGTCCCAATTTGCCTTTTCCTTTCATAAATTCCCTTGTAAGTTCCCTGCACAAGGTAGTTGCTTTATGAACCAAGTATGTTCCTCCTTTTCCCAGCTTTCCGGGTACTTTAATCAAGCTGCTGTCTTCATACTTCTGTGCTTTCAAACTACCTGTCTTTTAAAGTCTACTGAAATCCCACCTTTTCTTGAAAGTTTTCCTTGTAGTATAGCCTCCTCTATGCTTTCCCTCTTTAATTTTTTGGGGGCTAGGTGCTAGATTCTGCTGGCTAGTTGATAAATGTTTTTACAAAGATAGACCTTTTTAACAAGATTATAATGGCTAAAGGGGCAAGGACCACATCTTTTTTTCTTTCTTTTTTTTTTTTTTAAAGAAGATGTTGGGGGTAGGAGTTTATTAATTAATTTATTTATTTTTGCTGTGTTGTATCTTCGTTTCTGTGCGAGGGCTTTCTCCAGTTGTGGCAAGTGGGGGCCACTCTTCATCACAGTGCGCGGGCCTCTCACTATGGCGGCCTCTCTTGTTGCAGAGCACAGGCTCTAGACGTGCAGGCTCAGTAGTTGTGGCTCACGGGCCTAGTTGCTCCATGGCATGTGGGATCCTCCCAGACCAGGGCTCGAACCCGTGTCCCCTGCATTAGCTGGCAGATTCTCAACCACTGCGCCACCAGGGAAGCCCAAGGACCACATCTTATTCACTTATAAATCCTCCAGAGTGCCCGGCACAGTGCTAAGCATATAAACAACACTTACTGATCTATGACCGAGTAGTTGATTGGCCTGATGTACCTTTGAAATTGTTTATTTGATGAGTATATATTGCCTACTATAAGGAGGATTCTGAGAAAGTGAGAATTTCATGTGAATGTAATACAGGGTTGAATTTCATTTGAAAATGCAATTGTATTATTCTGGAAGGATAAAAGTGGTTGGTTGTTGTGGTGGTGGTAGTTGTGGTTTTTTATTTGTTTGTTTGGGGTTTTTTTTTGTTGTTGTTGTTATTTGGTTATTTGCCTTTTAGCTGTAATGGAATCAGTAAATCCCCTTCTGATATAACATGGAATCTGTTGGTAAGCAGCTGTTAGGTTTCTAATCCTGCAATCCAGAAAATAAAATTGGACTTTCGACTGGAATATCTATTTTTAGGAGTGCTGTATTAGACATATGTTTTCATATGGACTACTCAGAACCAAACTACATCTGTAAGATAGTTGCTAACATAGGGCAACCTGAATAAATTAGGTTTTTGTGTCACTAACATATTTTCAGGGACTTAAGAGGGTTTGCAAAAAGCTAGGTCAAAAAGTTAATATGGAGAAGGATTAAAGAATTTGAAAGATCAGGCACCTATTAGATGCTTTTAGTACTTCAGGATTATAACTTGGATTTTCTAAAGAATATGCACAATTCTCAGATTTCACTATTAAAAGTCTACTTACGAGTTTAAAATAAAAACCTTCTATAAGTAGTTTTTCCAGAAAAGCATTTCATCAGTTTTCTTTATTATGTCACTTAAGTTTAAACATCTAAAAATGTAAATACATATTTCCACTTATGTTTTTTTAAGAAAGAACAGTGTTCTGTTTTGTTTTTTCCTTCCAAATAAGTAAACAACTTAGTCTGTGAAAGGTTGTTTGTGATGTTTCTATAAAAACATTAGGCATTTTAAAGAAAAATGAAATTCAGAAACCCAGGTCAGCAAACTGAAAGTATTGAGGAAAAACTTTCAAAAGAAACTTAAATGCAGTTGTAATAGTACTACATTCTTTTCTTTTATGGTCAATGCTCAAATACTTACCTTTAAAATTCACATATATACGTACTACTTTGATGATAATAAAAACACTTTGTGCTCACATTCTTTAAAGCATGTGATTTATTGTTCTACCAGTGGGACTGAGTTGCTAATGCATTCATACACTCCCCTTGGTGAAAAATGTCATACATATGTGTAGCAGCTGGCAGAAGTTAAGGGGTTAATATAAAGCCAAGAAATAGAAAACTGTCCCAATCCTGTGTTGTTGGCCTAAATAAAAGCAGCATTGTGCCGTGAAGAGTTCCAAACTAGGACTCAGGAAACTTGAATTCTAACTCTGTGAACTTCTGGAAATTCATGCATTAATTTATTAAATTAATATTTATTGAGCTAAGGGCAGGCATTGAGCTGGGTATTGGGGCTACAGTAAAATAAAATAGACAGGATCCCAGCCCTGATGTAACTTATAGTCTGGTGGTGAAGACAGACATTATTAAAATAATCACACATCTACACTATAAAACTGTACCTGTGATAAGTATGTGAAAGGAAAGACACAGTGCTAAATAAGAGCATAAAATAGGAGAATTTGAACAAGTCAGGAAGGTCAGAACAGGCTTCCCTGAAGAAGTGTTGATTAATACCTGAAGGTACAAATTAGGCAAAGAGGGGAAGGGAAGATCATTCCAGACATAGGAAAAGCATGTGCAAAGGCCCTGTGGTGTGAGGGAGCTTGGCAAGTTTAAGGGACTGAAAGCAAGTTAGAATGATTAGAGCAGAAAGAGTGAGGATGCAGGTGGAACAAGATGAGACTGCAGAGGTCTGCAGAGGCTAGATAGTATAGGGCCTTTTGGGCCACATTAAAAGTTTATTGTTCATCCTAAGATCAGTCAGAGGCCTTTGAAGACTTTTAGGCAGAGGTAAGTTGTGATCAGATTTGCATTGTGAAAGATCACTCTGACTACAGCATGAAGAGCAAATCAGAGTAGGGCCAGATGAGAAGCAGGGAGAGTACTTAGGAGACTGTTGCAGTGGTACAGGGGCGGGGTGTGTGTGTGTGGTGGCAGCTTGGACTAGAATGGTGGCAGTGGAGAGAAGTGGAAAGCTTCAACAGGGAGGACACAAAATTGGAAGAGCTTAGACTGGATCTAGGGATGATATAGAGGGGTCTGTTAGATGACTTGTGGATCAGGCTTGTCTAACTAGGTTGATGGTGTGTCGTTCCTTGAAATGAAGAACACTGTAGAAGAATTGTGATTATTTTGGGGGTCCAGGAGGGTAACAAAAACCATGCATTCTTAAATCAGATATATTGAAGTCATTTAACCTGTTTGGGCCTCAATTTCCTAATCTATAAGATGAGGGTGATGATTCATTGAGGTCTCTGTCTCCTCTAGAGCAGAGGTTAGCAAGTTTTTTCTGTAAAGGACCAGACAGTATTTTTGACTTTGTGAAACATGCGGCCTCTGTTGCAACTACTCCACTTAGCTGTTGTAGCTGGATTAAAGCTTTCTACCTCAGTTATCAGATATAACGTCCTTAGACCATGTCAACATAAACCTGCCAACGGATTTGATCAATTGCAGGAGATAATCAGTCAATTCAATGAAGGACTGATTGTATATTCAGTTAATGAGTCAAATCAGTAAAATTAATTGAAGCAGTAGACTTGAATGGACATAAGTATATGTATTATGACTATAACAGACCCAGCTGCCAACTTAAGGGGTGGCAATCAGGAAGGTATGGATTACCCCCACCAATGCAATAACTAAACAAAGCAAATCAGAGCAATCCTTGTGAAATGAGGGCTATACTAGGCATTTACTTTCTGAATAGAAGTTATTGTTTTTGCAGATGTTACTTCCTGTTCCAGTCATGGGTGTTGCCTTTGCCTCTTGTTTTGCAGCCTCAGATTAGTGGGACAGCCCAGGTACATAAATGATATGTGTGTACGTGCACGTTTGGCAAAATAAAACTATATGAAGAATATTATATTGTGATCTGATTTTTCAACTTAATGAATGTTTTGGACATCTCTTAATTTTATAAACTTTTTTGTTGAAAAATGCTTATTCTTAGCTTCGTGAATTGTCTGTATTTAAGTCTCCTTTGGCTTTATCCTTGCCACTCAAAGTTTTCTGAAACAGCTTCCTCTCATCCTTAATTGGTGTATATTTTGTCTGTAGCCACTGCTCAATAAATGTTTGTGTGGGAATGGGGTAGAAGCATCATATAATGTACTCCCAAAGCTCAGAAGATTTAAGTTTTGAATAATATACTATTGTTGATGAAATGTTTTTCTGCTTCTCACCATTAACAGAGATGATCAAGGGTTAACCATGAACATGACTTATGCAATAGGCGTGCAAAATGAGGCTTCTGAGTATATGGACTATGGCAATTGGGTGAATAATTGAGTATCTCAGGAAAAAGTAAAAATTTTAATCGAATCATACCCATAATTCATCCTTATGAAATACTAGCTCGTTTCCATTCTTTACAGCTTGTCATGAATGAATGTAAGGAAGCTAAGCCTAAAACCAAAGATAGTTTTCATAAAATTCTTTCAATTTGAGACAGGTAGGTTGCAATTTCCATGATTTATTTAATGAGATACTTTTACTTCATGCTATATTATTGTTCTTTTATATTTATTGAACACTATAGACTGAGATGGTTGCAGGGGGAAAAGAAGGGAGTTTGTCAAGTCTTAGTTGACACCAATTCTGAGCAAAAGTTTTGCTCTAGCATTGAGTCAAAGCCACTGTCTCTGCCTATCATGAGTGGAACATGACCAGCAGTGAAGGCGAACTAAAGAGACCAAAATCTGAAAGCCAGGCAGATGGAGAGGGACTAGACAGAGCATTACAAAAACCCAGGAAGGTCTTGGTTGTGGGGAATAAATAGAAGGAAATCTAGACATGTAGAGAATTGTCCTCAGGGAAACCAAGCAGTAGATAAAAGTCTTAATAAGCAAGTTTAACATGTATCAGAGAAGGCCAGTGACAGATATTCAGGTATTCTGGTAGTCGCTAAATGTCAGGTCTAGCTCTACCAGGAGGTGATGGGGCCTGAGATTCAGAGCCAGGTTTCCATTCTCCAGAAACACTAGAGTGAAGGTACTAGCCATGACTGGGGAACTGTAGTTTTAGGCTAGAGAGTTATGAGAAGGCAAGACAAAGACTTGGTTCCTGGAACCAGGATCATGGGTGGGGCTTAATTGTAAAGGAGCAATAGTGAAATACTAAGAGTTCACAGGGTTAGAGCAAGTCTAGCAGCAAAGTTGATTGGATGCCATACACTTGAGTCACTTAGAACTTTAAAAAATTTTTCCGCTTGTCTAACTGGTCCCAGATTCAAGGATGGGAGGGGGGAGCATTGAACACAAATGTGGGTACCTAGTGACACTGGCTGCTCATATTAGAAGAATATGGAGTCAAGTATCCTATCATTATCAGAGCAGGATGATAAGTTTCCCTTTTCCATCAATCATTTGACTGAAAATGATAGAGTCATGAGAACAATTTTGCTACATGAATTTGAATGCTCTTTCTCTTTCTCTCTGTCACACACACACACACACACACACACACACAAAACACTTCCACTCTCACAAATATATGGATCCACAAGAAGACAGCAGAGCCAGCCTTAAGTGTACATAGTCTTGTCTGTGGTGAGCTGTGCTCTCCCCCAACTGTATCCATTTCCGACTATGACTGGCCTGAAATTCCTGCACTGGCTGCTCCTTTAGGAAGAAAAAGAGATGGTTGCTAAATGGTTTCTTTGAGATATTCCAGATATTTAAGGGAAGACACAGAATGGGTAGCAAGTGTCACTTTGTCCAGGGCTAGTCCTGTACAAAATTCTTTTTTTTTTTTTTTTTTTTTTTTTTGCGGTACGCGGGCCTCTCACTGTTGTGGCCTCTCCCGTTGCGGAGCACAGGCTCCGGACGCGCAGGCTCAGCGGCCATGGCTCACGGGCCCAGCTGCTCCGCGGCACGTGGGATCTTCCCGGACCGGGGCACGAACCCGTGTCCCCTGCATCGGCAGGCGGACTCTCAACCACTGCGCCACCAGGGAAGCCCCAAAATTCTTAAGTAGGGGTGAAATCAATCGATCTTTGCCTCTCTCCCACCTCCCCTTTCATACCCTTCTTCCCAATATGGCAAGTCTGCCAAATTATATTCAGACTCCTCTGCACAATAACAAAACTCCCAATCATACAGCTTTAATCTCCCTATTTAGCTTTATCACTCCATGCTCTCCTATACTGTCCCTCTACTTCAGACAAATAGACCCACTGAACATTCTGTGAATAACATCAGCATATTCCCACTACACTGCATTTGCTCAAACTGTTCCCTATGCCCAGAAACCCCTCTTATTTATATCATGGTTCTTTCACTTACTGTGTGACTGTGAGCAAGTTATTTCACCTTCTGTAAACCTTAATTTCCTCATGTATAAAATGGTAATAATAGTCCCTTTCCTGTAGGAGGGTTGTGAGAATTAAATGAGAAATGAATAAAAAGTGCAGAGCACAGTGCCTGACACATAGAATATGTTCAATATATAATAACTCTAATTAGTTTTATGATCATATCTTAAATACCCTATCTCTTTCATGAAATTTCTTCTTGATATTATTTCATGTGCTTTGGACCTATTTCAACATTTCCTTTCACTTTGTTAATTAACTTTTTAATTAACTGTCACTCAGTGATAATAGATAATTGTGATATTGTGATTTATAATAAGAAATAGATATTTAGTCTTCATCCACTTTTTCTGGCACAGAGCTCCTAAAACCCTTGGAGTTTCCTAAGTGATGAGAGCCATAAAGGTGTCTCTTGTTATGTTCATGAGGTGACTTTTGAACCTCACCTAAAGATGGAGACTGGTTGCCAGGAGAACCAACCCTGTGACTACAGGATTGTAACTTACAGTCCTACTCCCCTGACTTCTGGGGAGGGGAAAGGGGCTGGAGATTGAGTTCAATCACCAAAGGCCAATGATTTAATTATTCATGCCTATGTAATAAAACCTCCATAAAAACTCAAAAGTATGGGATTCAGAGAGCTTCCGGGTTGGTGAACATGTGGAGGTGCTGGGAGAGGGCATGGAAGCTCTGCAGCCTTTCTTCATACCTTGCCCTATGCATCTCTTCCATCTGGTTGTTCCTGAATTATATCCTTTTATAATAAACCAGTAATTAGTAAGTAAAATGTTTCTCTGAGTTCTGTGAGCTGCTCTAGCAAATGAATCGAACCCAAGGAGGGGGTCTTAGGATCCTCTGATTTACAGCCAGTTGGTCACAAGTACAGGTAACAACCTGGACTTGCAACTGCCATCTAAGGTCCAAGGAGTAGGTCATGGGAATCTCCAGTCTATAGCTGGTCTATCAGAAGCACAGGTAAATAGTTTGGGCTTGCAACTGCTGGCCAAAGTGGGTGGGGGGGGCAGTCTTAACCTGTGGAATGTAATGCTGTCCCTGGGTAGACAGGCGTTAGAATTGAGTTGAATTCATTGTAGGCCACCCAGCTGGTGTCCTGAGAAGTGCTTTTTTGTGTGGGGACTCACCCCCACTGCCACATTGGAATTGGTACTAGAACCAACTTAATAATAATAATAACAGCAACCATTTTTTGAGTTCTTATGTCATGCCAAGCACAATATTAAGCACTTAATGCATTATCACATTCAGTCCTTACCACAGTTTTGTGAGGGAGGCACATTCTCTGTCTTTCCAGGCACCAGTTCTTCTCCATGTCTGTGAGGAAGGTGAAAAATGAATTTATTTTTGTTTCTAGCCTTAGTGACTAACACAGTGGCTGTCATGTTATAGGCACTCAATGGAAGATTAATGGTTGAGGGAGTGAGTGCTGTTCCCTTGATGCTCAAACTCCGCCACCACAGTGCTCTACCTAGGTTTCAACACCTGAGCTCATCCCTAGCTCCACCCACATTAAGTTGTATCTTTCCTACATTAGATACCCTCAGGGCTTTTGTTTCTGCTGGACAGTTGATAAATTAATCCTGATAGGATGAGAGCAGCAGGTAATTACTGTGAGTATGTTAATGTGTCACCCCTCCTACATACCTTATTTGCATTTTAATGGAGCAATTCTGGAGATAATCCCTTAAGGCAAAGGACTGAATCTTGAGGGTAAGAAAGCCAGAGTCAGTGCCAAGCTGCAGTTGTAGGGGTTGGGAGGAAGGTGGTGATGTACATATCTCAGAAGTGACACTATATAGACAGACAGCTACCTACTCCACTTATGTGTTGTGCCAGCTTTGATGAGTAATTTTAAAAGCCAGAATTATGATCTATGGCTGTCCTTCCTTAGTATTTTATTAGATTTGTGGATTCTCTAGAGCAAAACCTCAAGACCTTTTGGGCAAAGATGAATGGCTAAGCCTAATAAGATGAATGGTGCTGTGAAATTAGATTAGCTAGGATTTGAATTGAAATTGTTTTCCAGATAAAATTTATCCAAAATGTATTCTTATGAAATGTTTGTTTGTAGTGCGTACAGTATGCCACTTTGAATGTAATTTTTCTCTTGGTACTGGGAAGGGGAGCATGTAGTGGGACATCTTGGAAGAGGAGAAAAATATCTCACTCTATACCTTTCTATTATCCAGGAGGCTTCAGATTAACTCACCGTGGTGTATTCCATTTGGGGTCAATTATATCTTTAAGAGGTCGTAAAAATAACCTTTAAAAATTGTATTTAAAAAAAGAGGTCATAAGAAGTATATTACCACAGATTTTAAAAGGTTTGCTAATTTTACTTTGCTAAGATATATGCACATAATCTGCTTTTACACATAAATGATTAATTTTGAGGTTGATGGAGTTAGATTATTTTCAAATAATATGATGATGTCAGTTACCACAGAGAATTAATTAAATTTCTGCCAAATGGATTATTGCCCTAGCGTGAATGCTTAAGATGGATTTATTCAACAAATGTTTGATGGATACCAACTATGTACCAGAACTGTGAAAGGCATTATGGGGAATGTGAAGATTATTAATAAGTGAATACATTTCATATATCCTCAAGCCAAACCTGGGGTTTCAGACTTTTTTTTCCTGCATAAGGCTTCTTTAAGAAATTGCTTCCATTTGGTTCCATTGGTCTATTTGTCTTTTCTTACACCAATACTATACATTCTTGGTTATTGCCATTTTGTAATGCATTTTAAAATCAAGTAGCATAACTCCTTCAACATTGTTCTTTTTCAAGATTGCTCTGACTATTCTGAGTTATGTGTTTTTCTACCTAAATTTTAAAATCAGCTTGTCAGTTTCTACAAAAAAAAAAGCCTGTTATTTTGATTGGGGAGGCAATTTGGGGAGAATCAACATCTTAATGATATATATCCATGAACATAGTATATTTCTTCATTTATCTAAATATTGTTTAGTTTCTCTCAGTAACATTTCATAGTTTTAAGCATAGAGGTCTTGCACATTTTTGTTAAACTTTTTCTTAAATATTTTGTTTTCGCTTATGCTATAGTTATTGGCATTTTAAATTTGTTTTTCCAGTTGTTTGTTGCCAGTATGTAGAAATACAGCTGATTTTCATATATTGATCATGAATCATGTGACCCTCCTAAATTCACTTATTAGTTTCTAGTAGTTAATTTGTTAGCACTGTAGGATTCTCTATGTATCCTGTAATTTGCAAATAAAAGCAGTTTTACTTCCTTCTTCAAAACCGGTATCTCTTTTATTTTGTATTTTTGCTTACCTTATTGCATAGTCTAGGTCCTGTAGTACAATATTGACTAGAAGTGGTGAATCCATACATCCTTTGCTTGTTCCTGATCATAGGAGAAAAGTTTTTAGTCTTTCACTATTATGATATTAACTATAAATTTTTTATAGATTCCCTTTACAGGTTGAGAAAGTTCCCTTTTTTAATACTTTGCCAAAAGGTTTTTTTAATCATAAATGGGTGTTAATTTTTGTCAAATATTTTCTGCATGCATTTTTTGAGGTGATCATATGAATTTTATCTTTTATCCTCTCAATAGTGTGAATAACACTGACTGGTTTTTGAATGTTGTATTAACCTTGCATCCCTGTGATAAACCCTATGTATTTATGATTTATTGTCCTTCTTTATATATTGCTTGATTACCTTTGATAATATTACACTGATGATTTTATGTCTATGTTTATGACAGATAATGATGCATAATGTTTTTTCTTGTAATGTCCTTGTCAGGTTTGGGTATTGGTGTTATAGTGGCCTTGTAAAATGAGTTGGGAATATTTCCTCCTCTATTTTCTGAAATAGTCTAAGATGATTATTATTTATTTATTTTTTAAATGTCTGATAGAATCTACCAGTAAAACCATCTGGGTCAAAAGTTCTTTTCTGAAATTGGTTTGAAAACTACAAGTTCAATATTTTTAATAGATATGTGCGTAATTAGATTTTCTATTGCTTCTTATGTAAGTTTGCCAATTTTTAAGAGAATTTGCCCATTTTATCTATGTTTTTATTGCTGTAAAGCTGTCCCTGTCCTATTTAATGTCTATGGGATCTGTATTGATATCCCTACCTTCATTCCTGATATGTCTTCCACTTTATTTGGTGGTAGGGATGAAATAGGTCAATCCTGAATTCCATAGCCAGTGCTTCTTAAACTCTAGGCACTTGTTTCTCCTTCTCTTCAATAATCCACCACTCCATCCTTCCCAAAATTCTACAATTACCCAGAAAAACCATTTATAAAAAATATTTTATTGAAGTGTAGTTGATTTAAAATGTTGTGTTAATTTCTGCTGTACTTCAAAGTGATTCAGTTATACATATATATATTCTTTTCCATTATGGTTTATCACAGGATACTGAATATACTGTAGTTCCCTGTGCTATACAGTAGGACCTCATTATTTATCCATCCTATATATACTAGTTTGCATCTGCTAATCCTAAACTCCCAATCCTTCCCTCCCCCACCCCCGACCCCCCTTGGCAACCACAGATTTATTCTCTATGTCTGTGACAGAAAAACAATTTTTTTCTGTATAAACTACTGCTGTTGGGCTTCCCTGGTGGCGCAGTGGTTGAGAGTCCGCCTGCCAATGCAGGGGGTGCGGGTTTGTGCTGAGGTCTGGGAGGATCCCACATGCCGCGGAGCGGCTGGGCCCGTGAGCCGTGGCCGCTGGGCCTGCGCATCCGGAGCCTGTGCTCCGCAACGGGAGAGGCCACAACAGTGAGAGGCCCGCATACTGCAAAAAAAACAAAAACAAACAAACAAACAAAAACTACTGCTATTTTTTTTCAGGGAATTTTTAATCATTAAGAAATAATCCATTACCTTGAGCCAATCAAACCTGACTCCAAAAATAGCTACCACTTTGAACTTTAAGCTACAGTAAGTTTTCAGATTGTTTGAGGAACAACCAAAAATCTGGTGTTAATGTAAATGCTTGAATTAATCAGCCAGAGTTCATGGTTCTAGAGATTGTCTTCTAAATTCCTAGGGGGAGAAACATAAAGCTTGTTAGGAAGTATAAAATCTTTGCTGAAAATTACATAAATGTCTTTGAAGATAGTCTATGTCATCTTTTTTTTTTTTTTTTTTTTTTTTGGTTCATAGGAATTTTATATAAGCCTCTCCCGTTGCGGAGCACAGGCTCCAGACGTGCAGGCTCAGTGGCCATGGCTCACGGGCCCAGCTGCTCCGCGGCATGTGGGATCTTCCCGGACCGGGGCACAAACCCGTGTCCCCTGCACTGGCAGGCGGACCCTCAACCACTGCGCCACCAGGGAAGCCCCTAGAGCTATTAGTAGTAGTATTATTTTAAAAATTAATAGTGATCACCTCTCCTTATATTTCCCCCACTGTGTCAGCTCATACACCATTCTTTCTAACCTATGTCCTGAATGTCAGTAAGAGACTGCAAACTTTTAACTACCAGATTTCCCTCCATCACTGGCACTGCAGCTGAGCACATTTGATGTGCCACATTTAATTTTCCATGCTTTTCAAAATGATGTTTGAGTTGTGATGTTGTGTAGAAATGTCAGGGCTACTGACTTGTCAGCCTCATTATGCTGTGCTTTTCCCAAACATTAATTACATTGCACAGAGGCCATGTCTATTGTTTTCAGTTTTTTTCCCCTTAAACTATGAACTTTGAATTGCTTTAAAAATTAAATGCAGCCAATTAGTGTTTATAATATTCTCTTAATTAAACACGGTTGGAGGTCCAGGCTACGTATTATATGAAACACTGACAGCATTGCCAAAAGATAGCCCACACCCAATTCATTTTCTGTGACAAGGAGTTTGTAAATGATTACAGCTCATGCCACATTTGTCAACCTATGTATATTCTGATGTCAAGATACTTTAGAGATACAAATGACTACTTATCTCTAAGCATAGTGGATGTCACCCATGTGTTAGTCACAGTTGCTCATGAGTAAATGTTTTAAGGTGACACTGCATCAAAGAAAGTTATAGTGGTCCTAGAGGGTGATTCAGAGGTCTGTGTCTTGATGGCAGTGTTTTTATAATTTCAGTATGAGTGAATAATCAGATGCCCAGCTTAATCAAATAATATACTTTGTAGCACTTCCAAGGAATGAGAATTTAGTAAACAATATTTAAATGTAAAACTTCAATGAGTGGAGTACAGTCTTTCTTTGAATATTCAGAAGGCACTTCCAGTTGAGGCTCTTCTTCAGGGTCATCATTAGAATTATCTATTATAGTACTGGCTGAAGCCCCAATCAAGAGAGATTTCTTACTGACAGAATGCCAGAACACAGAGTGTTGACTGTAATTCACATGCTTTGTTGATGACAAAAGGGTCAGAGTCAGTTACTGTGGGCATTTTTAACCTTAGATATTTGAAACAAACACTAAATGAGACTCAGTGGAAAAAAAAATTCTAGAAATACCAATTCCTTCTCAGTAACTTGAGGCCAGTAGCTTCTTCAGGACTCTTACAGCATTGGCAGAGGGGGAAAGGAGCCCTAGCTTTGCATCACTGAATCCTATTAGAGGAATTTTATATAAGCACAGGAATACAACAATTCATAGGAAGTTACAAACTCTTAATCTTATTCAGCAGTGTTAAATCATATATTTAAGCAACCAGTGATGTAACACTGAGTCCCTCTGAGGCTGCAGAGGGGAAAAATTTTATCATTTGTTAGTTTCTATCTAGAGATGAGCTCAATTCTCCTCACTTAATATTAAACCCATGGAAGACATTCCGTGAGGATTCAGGCCAGTCCTGTCTCTGTCCTAAGGCTTAAAGAATCATGCCTGGCTAGAACTCAGCCCTGTAAAGTTGGTGGTTGCTGGAATACTTTGATTTTAGAAACACAAAGGAAAGCACTCTCTAGTCACAGGATATCTTCTTAATGGTCTACTATGGGGCTTATTTTTCAAAACTAGAAATTAATACCTTTAGTCAAAGATACTGAATTTCCAAATGCCCTCTGTAAAAATTAACTTCTGGTAGGGATAACCCATTTAGTTCTGATTAGTCATTAATCACTTTGAATAAATTGTTGACAGGTAACATCTGGAAAAGACATGAGAGAAAGGGATATATAGACAGATCAAGTAACCTTTGATGAAGGAGAGGAAAGAGGGATAGATTTAGAGTAGGGATGAAGGAAAGATACTGTAGTAGGATCTTTTATTCAGTCTGGGAGCAACAAAAAGCCACTGGAATTCCAAAGAAGCAAGGGGAAGGGATCGTGGGTGTGGGTGTGGGTGTGGGTGCTCAGACACCTATACAAGATTTAGAGAGAGAGAAAAGCTTTACCTACTGATGGAAATCTATGAGAATTGGCAAATTATTATTGAAGACTATTGTTATTCCTTAATTTTCAGTATTGGAAATCCCTTCCTTTTCTTGATGTGATTTTATGACTCTGTCAAATCTTCATATAATTTCTTGCATACATTGTCCCCTTGTCAAAATTTTGCTCCATTTTAAGCAGTCTGATTGAGTGAGGGCTTATGTGTTGCTCAAGTTTCGGTTGGTGACTTTCTCAACCAAATCTACTTATTCATGATTCATAAAATGAGATGTGTTTATATATGTGTAGATTTCAAGCAGTATGTTAGGCATTTTGCTTGCTTCTGAGATACATGTAATTAATAAGTAAGCTACCAAACCTCTTTAGGCCTCTATTTTCACACCTGTAATAGGAAGAATAAGATGATGATGATATCAATGACAATGATGATGGCAGCCACCAATGAGGAATGAGTCCTTATTCTGTTCCCCACACTAGAATAGGAACTTCACATATATTATTTTAAAATAGTATGTGATATCCTTTTCCTCATTATAATATTAGAATATGTTCATTGTAAGAAAAAATAAGATGATAGAAAACAGTAAAAATTTACCTTAGTGCTATTATTTAATAATTAACCTAAGAATTCTACCATCTTATCCATTGTTGATACCTTGATGATATATATACTTTCAAACTTTTTGCTACAAAATACATCCAGCGTATGTTTTTGTTAATTCTCACATCAACATTGCAAGGTAGATATTGTTATTCTAATTTTATAGATGAGCAAACATGAAGTTAAGTGAATGGAAGAGATGGTAGTAGAACCCAGGTCTCTCTGACTCAAGAGCATTCTCCAATATGCTTCTTCTCACTCTTCTGTAATAGAGGTATTTGAGGATACATACTCCTCCCTTTAGCCAAGTAGACATCTGCACTTAGACTGAACTCCAAAATATTTCATTTCTTCCCCTATACAAAACAACTTGCCAGTAAGGAGTCATATGCATGTAAGACAAGGTTTACCAAATAAAAAAGATTGATCATACCTGCTGGAGGACCAAGTGACACTGTCTGTCATCCAAAGTGACAGTGATATTTCTGGAAAAGTCCCCTGTCTCACTCAGTGAACCCCTTCACTTAAACAGGAGGTATTTTCCCTGAGAGTTTCTATTAAACTGATAGCAAATGTTCTTGTAGCAGATAAAGCAAAATTTTCTTATTCTTAAAAATCTACAGAAATGTCTTCTTCATGGGACTTCCCTGGTGGTCCAGTGGTTAAGACTCTATGCTTCCACTGCAGGGGACGTTGGTTCAATCCCTGGTCGGGGAACTAAGATCCCGCAAGCCATGTGGCGCAGCCAAGAACAAACAAACAGACAAGACCAGAAACGTCTTCTTCAGATATTCCACAGTGCCCTGCTCTCCAGCATCTTCCCTCCCTGTTAGAGAAGAAGTAGACTCACTTGCAATGATTAAATCCTTTGTATCAAACTAAGGGCTACTTGGAGATTTTACAACCTCCGAGGGCAAAAAGGGCAAAGATAGTATTCTGCATAGGAGCCCTTAGCTACTTTTGCCCTTACGCTTTTAGTATTCTGGGTTGCTTCCTGGTTTAACTTTCATTTTCTTTCCTGGGGGTTACTTTCATTTTCTGAAATGATAAATCCCCATTCTCTAGCCAGAGGTAAACATAAGGCTCAGTTGTATCTCCACTTTCCTTGAACTGATGACGAATCCAGATGACAACCTAGAGTCCTTCTCCACAGTGGATAATCTGGATAGTTTGTACCCACAAATGGGTCAAGCATATTGCATTCAGTGTTCCATCAAGTCATGCCAAGTCCATGCTCTCACAGGTTTAGATTTTAAAAGAAAGGGCTAGGAGGTTGGTGCATTTCCTGGCATGGAGTATACCTCTTAGTGAAATGAAAGACACTTTGCAGACCAAAAGCTGGCATGAAACATACCTTTGATTTCATCGGCAAGCATGCCATATGTCACAAAATTCTACTGCTTCCTCCCTGTTATTTCATCTGAGTGCCTCTTTCCTGCACATGGCTCTCAGTTGCAGTTAAGTAAAATGAATAGTACAGTTAATTGATGTAAATAACTTGAATTCATTTGGGCCTAAGTTAGTTATTTGCTAAATTAACAGTATTCTGAGTTTGATACTCTTTATGGGAGGTAACATGTTATAGTGAAAAGAGGAGCAGACTAGGAATAATGAAACCTGGGTTCTCGTCCAAAGTCTGCTACTGCCTTGCTGTGTTTTGCAAATATTTGAGGCTCTGTTTTCTCATCTGGAAGTGGGAGTAATAATATCCTGCCGACGTGCTATGTCAGAGGGGCGTAAGCGTATAAATTGTAATACTGTATGTGAAATTTAAAAGTTGAAAATGTCTAAAGTACTTTGCAAAGTGCAAGGTACTCTTAATATATACCTTCTAATGAATGGCCAACTAGCCATGCATATATGAACATGGATAGGAAAAGCAGGAAGGACAGTAAAAATTTCAAGTTTTCCACACAAAACTTGTCATTCCTAATATTCTGGTGAAAAAGTAATACATCCTCAATGTAGAGAATAGGGAAAATATAAAGGAAATAAAAATCATTCATAGTCACACAACACAAAGATAATTGCCATTAGTATTTTGATGTATTTCCTTTCAGTTTTTAATTTTCAAAAAATAATTGGTAATAAACCTCTGTGTATGAGGGGTACTGCTTTTCTGGTTAAAAATTAATAGAAGTTAATTATAGAAAATTTAATAGTTCTCTGTAATCAACCCCTCTTCCCATGAAACTAGTTTTAACAATTTTTCAGTATTTCAGTTTTGTACCTTATTTTTTTCATTTAACATTGTATTCTAGTGTTTCCCCAAATCATTAAAAATTCTCTGAAACTATTTTAACTTTTTAGTACGTAAAATTTTAAATATATATTGAAGTAGAGAGCATGATTGAATGAATCCAATATTTAGCCATCACATAACTTCAGTAATTTTCCACTCATGGGCAATCATGCTTTATCTACATCTCACTCATTTCCCTCTGTTGCCTCCCTAGACTTTTTTGAAGTCCAAGATATCATATCACTTCATCCATAAAACTTTAGTATATGACTACAAGATATAAAGACTCTCCCTTAACCTAATTTTGATACCATATTGCACCTTAAAAATATACAATAAATCTTTAATATCATCAGATATGCTGTACATTTTCAGATTTCTCAGACTATCTCATAAATGTATGTGTAGTTTTTCATTTCTTTGTTCAAATGAGAATCCTAGTAAGATGCACATATTACAATTTATAGCTATGTCTCTTAAATCTCTTTCAATTCCTGTATTTCCCTTCCTGCTATTAATTTTTTTCCTTGCAATTTATTTGTTGAGGAAACTCGATCATTTCTCACACTCTTGATTTTGCTGTTTGCATTCCTGTTGCATTATTTGATGTGTTTCTCTGTCTTTAGTATTTCCTATTAACTGGATGTTAGATCTGGACCACCACTGGTTAATAGAAATATAATGCAGGACACATATGTAGTTTTTAAATTCTGGGAGCCACATTGAAAAAGGGAAAAAAACATGTGAAATTAATTTTAATAATATATTTTACTTAACCCAGTATGCCCAATTGTTATCACATCAATATAAAATTATTAATGAGGCATTTAAAATGGTTTTTATTATATTCTTTGAAACACTAAGCAAAAAGGCTATAAATCCCTAATGTGTAGCATTTTTATAAAGTCCTGCCGTTAAAAGATCAGTGATTTGGGCTAGATTTCTGGCTGTGGCCTAGTAAGGATCTACAAAACCACTTCCTAAAAAACAGCTGTAAACTATGAAGCTCTACAGGTTGACAAAAACAACCATTTAAGCACCCTGGAAATCAACCAAAAGCCTCCAACAATCCAAAAGTCACCCATACTTGAGTAAACTATTGGACTTTAAGTAACAGTAGTGGGACTCTGTGGTTTTTTGGCCTGGGAATACTCGTGCTCTACACACACCCCTCCCCCCTTCTTTACACACACACACACACACACACACACGCACGCACACACACAGACTGGTAGGTGCCCATGGTGGGACAGGCAGTAAGAATTGTAGCTGCACTGCCATGGTTGACAGTGGTTCACTTAATGTGGAGAGGTGCACGATGCCCACGTCCAGTGATATTGCTGGTATAAGTGATAATCTCAGTGGAATTTGACCAGTGGGGCGGGCCAACCGTTCTGCTAATCTGAGATTGTGGTAAGCGTATTCCTGTCTGAGACTGTGCACATGTGCAGTAGGCAATGGAGACTTGAGAGAGCCTCAAGCCAGCTCTATTCATCAACCCTGAGGCAGTGCACAGAGGAGACGTGAAGAGGCCCAGTGGAAAATGAAAGCTTTGGCAAACTTAAAAATGTCATGAGGGCTTCCCTGGTGGTGCAGTGGTTGAGAGTCCGCCTGCCGATGCAGGAGACACGGGTTCGTGCCCCGGTCTGGGAAGATCCCACATGCCGTGGAGCGGCTGGGCCCGTGAGCCATGGCCGCTGAGCCTGTGCGTCCAGAGCCTGTGCTCCGCAACGGGAGAGGCCACAACAGTGAGAGGCCCGTGTACTGCAAAAAAAAAAAAAAAAAAAAAAAAAAAAAAAAGTGATGAACTTTGAATGTGCTCCCTTTTCCACACACAGATCCATTGGCAGAAGATAGAACCCTTATAGGTTCGAGGTGGTTGAGGACAACCTCTTTGCAATTATTGACTGATCACAAAGCTACAGGGACACAGAGTTCACCCTTAGGAAACCAAGCTTAAAAAAGAATATAACAAAAATGCTGACCAGAGAAACCAGCCATACATCATCAGATGACATATTTCACAGATTTAGCCCAGGCAGGTTAGTAAATAAATTTAAAAATCAGCAACAGTTACCTTCAGGGGAAAAGTCAGAATCCAGAATTGTTATATTTCCAAAATGTCCAGTTTTCAACACAAAATTATGAAATATGCAAAGAAAAAAAATCAGTCAATATAAACTGTCTCTTAATATCTCCAGATGTTGTAATTAACAGACAAGACTTCAAAGTAGCTATTATAAATATGTTCAAAGAAGAAAAAGAAACCATGAATAAAGACAATGGAAATTGTGAGAAAAATGAACAAACTAGTGATTTTCAACAAAGAAGTAGAAATATAAAAAGAACCAAACGGAAATAATTGAAATAAAAAATTCACTAGAGGGACTCAACAGCAGATTCAAGATGACAAAAGAAACAGTTAACTTGAAGATTGATCTATAGAAATTATTTAATCTGAAGAACAGAGAGAAAAAAAATCAAAGAAAAATGAACAGAGCCTCAGGGACATGTGGGGCAACATTAAGAATACAAAAAAAAAAAAAAAACACAAAAAAAACCCCAACATATGCATAGTATGAATCCCAGAAGGAAGTGGAAAAAGAAAGGGGTGGCAGAACATGCTTAATAAAAATATTTGCAGATTTAACACAACATACAAAAAAGATTATGTTCAGAAATAAAAAGGACATGAAAGACTGATAAATGCTCCAACATGGATGAACAAGAGCATTATGAAAGCATTGTGAAAGTAGCCAGATGCAAAAAGACCACATATTGTGTGATTCCATTTATAGAAAATGTCCAGAATAGGCAAATCCATAGACAGAAAGTGTATTAGTAGTTGCCAGGTGCTGGGGGGAGGTTGAATTGGAAGTGACTGCTTGATGGATTTAGGGATTATTTTTAGGATGATGGAAATGTTTAAAAACTGGATGGTGGTGATGGTTTCACAACTCTATAAATGAACTCTATAAATGTTATATAAATTATATATCTAAATAAAGCAGTTTAAAAAAGAAATAGTAAACCAACAACAGAAACAAAACAAAAAGATCAGTAACAATTGACTCCCTGAATATTATTTTTTCAAAACAATAGATAACCTAGGATTGCTACATTTACAGTTGCAAAAGTCATTAATTAATAATCATAACTGTATAAATTGTTTTGCAGTTTACATGGGGCTTTCATATATTTCATGTATTTTATTGGAGTCATCTGCCAGCACTCTGGGGGAGGAAGGTCGTTTAGCCTTTATTATGCAAAAAGGAGAAGAGGTTAGCTGATTTATCCAATGCCATACAGTAAGTGACACAAGATGGGCCCAAACTCAGACTTTCTGACTCCAAGTTCAGTGCCCTTTCTGCTATATTATATCAACTCCACTCTCTGTGGTAGCAACCCAATTGCAGTTACATTGTACTACTCCCTGTAGGTAAATATGGAAACTTAGATATTAGAAGAGGGAATCACAAAGGTGAAAATTACAACTCAATGTGTGCTGTGTTCTTACTGGGCATTTGTTGGTAGGGAGGCTGAGGAAGTCTAGTAAACTTCCGGCTTGTGGCCTGGAATGGTGCAGAAATCTGTATCAAACTGATCACACGTTGACCCAGCAACACCAAGCCTGTTCTAGGCCTCTTTCCTCTGGGTGTCTAGTAAAGGCAAAATGCGGTAGGCAGGAGAAATTGTGTTGGAGATTTATATCCAATAGCGTTTGCAGAACAGCCATGTTTTTATAGGTTTACTGGTATCACTCATGGCATTGTAGGACCCTTCCACTTAGATCTGAATTCCTCCTTTCCTGGGCATCTTTATGCCATCCTTGTCCATGAAGCTTATTCTCTTTGTTACATATGCAATACCTTTCAGATGCTTTGTAGGATCTAGAAGCCACTTAGTCTCCTTCTAAGCTGCTAAGCTGCAAACTAAAATCTTGCCTGAGTTTCCCACTCTGGTTCCAGCAGCTTCCTCTGAATCTTATTTTGAAGAATCTGACCCTCATAGCAAAGAGATTAAGAGTACAGGCTATGGAGCTGGACATTTTGGATTTGAATTCTAGCTTCACTAGCTGTGTGATCTTGGTGAAATTACTTTACCTTTCAGTGCTTCTGTTTCTTTATCTGTCAATGAGGAAAACATATCTCATTATGAAAATTTTGAGGATTAAATGCAATCATGGATGCATATTGCTTAAAAAAGTTCCTGGATCTTCTTTTTAGTCATTTTACTTCTGATAATAATAATAAGGAGGAGGAGGGGGAGGAGAAGAAGGAAGAAGGAGAAGGAGATGGAGAAGAAGAAGAGGAAGAATCATTATTTAAGCAAGCTGAAAACTTGAACTTATACTACAGGCTTTCCTCTGGTACTTGTTTTTTACAACTTTCAATCATATTATTTTCATGTGCTAGCCATACCAGCCCTGTGAGGCTCATAGGATTAATGATATTAGGTATTTCCCCCACTTTACAGAAAAGAAAATAGTGGTACACTACTTTGTCATAAAGCTGGGTCTGGAACACACATTTTAAGATTCTCTCATAGGGCTCTTTCTAATACAGTCTGCTGTCTTTAACATAGTTAGCATTTGCCCAAAGGAGCAAAATACTTGGTGCAAAACTCAGCAATCATTATCAACCCCTGTATCCACCTCTACAATTAAGTCACTAAAGGGTCTACATCTTTGTAGCATATGTTATGCTAATTTGATTAGCTTCTTTTCCACCTAATATTTAACATAATTGAAATTGAAGTTCAAGCAGTAAGTAGTGAAAATGTTTCTGCTCCCAATTGTTTTACATGAAACTTGAGAGGGTTACTGATAAAGTGCGAATTTCACTGAACTAATGTAGAAGATGGGTGGCAACAGAAAGTTATGATTAATATTTGCTATTTGCAAACTATGGAAGAAAGTGATATCTCTGGTTGTTCAATGTCATGTTTAAAGCCTATTACTTTTCAAGATACTGTATTAAATTTGATGCTACATTTTGGATAAGTGTGTTAATGCTAAAATTACTATGAAATTTACACCACCCCAGTGGATTTCATTGTAAGAAAAATGAATCGACTGTGATTGTTTATTTGGGGAAATAAGCAGCTATTGTTCTTCTCCAAAGAGTGAAAAGACTTTTATACATTGAGTTACCTTCAGTTTTTTTGAAGTGTTCCCCATATTAAGTGTTTAGCTGATCTACATAATCCACCACAAAGGATATTGAGAAGTTATAAGAGAAAGATAATTTGAAATTACTTCAGGTAGTTGTTGGAGTTCCAAAACAGGGATGGTGTGATGCAGATAGATGTCACTGCAACTCAGAGATGTATTATTATTTTCAAATTACTAAGGTATAGAGATGTGCTAGGTATTTGTACACAGTTTTTAAAACATCCCTGCCTCAACAAATTTGAAATATGAACCAGAGATTCTAGGCCCTCATTTTGGCATGTGGTAAGCTGTTGCCATTTATCTAATGGGATATTATGAAATACTCAATAAATCTTTAAAATTATGATATATATTGTTCCAGTTCCCAAGAACTTTGCCCGAACGTCTGTGTGTGTGTGTCTGTGTGTCTGTGTCTGTGTGTGAGTTTTGGAGTCCAAATTCCCTAAGCAGCAATGGGGAATACAAAATTAGAGTGTCTAAAATAATTGGTCTAGAATTCTAGATGTTTTCCTTTTAAAGTCATTTTCCAGATTAGAGTGTTTTGTGGAGTCTGGCAACAACACCAACTTAGCCATTCACTAATTCTTCTCTCTCCCTGCTTGTCTCATGTGATCTAGCATCCATATCCATAAAAGTGTTTAGAGTTTTTATCCAAAAATAATGAGAAAAAATAGACACAAGAAGCCAGAGGAAAACAGAGCATCTACAGAAAGAGATGTGAGATTAATCATCACTATTTAGTTGTGGAATTAAATGACTTCCATTTTTCTTTTTCAAAATGGCCTAAAGAGCCTGCTGAGGCACTGGGAGGAAATCCACTGCAGCTGTTCTCACAACTGAGTCAAATCAGTTTTAGAGGAATATTTTTCCAGGAGGGACCTTTCATGCTTCCATTGTAAGACTTTAAAAGCACTAATAGAACAATTAGGTTAAACAAACTCATGTGAACCAATGCGGTAAACAGAATTTCATTTCAACTCTTGAGTATTATCTCTTTGATATAATAGGATATCTATGTACCACAAAAGCAGTCTACTTCTAAAGGTATCATTTCCTGGATAAGAAGCCCCATATGCAGTACATAAAATTCTCAGCCTATCTCCTGAAAAATGATGATTTATTTCTCTTTTTAATTACTAAAATGTTATAGCAGTATCCATGAGACACCATAATACCTGGCCAATTCCATAACAAAGCAAACTAGTGCTTTAGGCTTTATGTACCTATCTAGGCTCTCATCATACACATATTGATAGGTTTTCTTTTTTTTTAAATAATAGAATTCAGTCAAACTACAATTCATTTGGTGTATAAGTAAATGGAGTCAATCAAACAGCTGCTGGGTAGTTAGATACTAACAGATTGTCTTCAGAAAGGCTCTTGGTTTTATCAAGTTTGTCATATTTTTCTAAAGCATCTAAAGCAACTGATTTATGTCCAGCCAGTGATCATGCTTTCCTCTTAGTATAAAGTTCATTCATCTAAAAAGGACAAAAATAAAAAGGGCAAACAACAAACTATGAAAGGCAGTTTCAGCAAATATTATAAAGGCTTAATTTATTTGCCGTATTGTACCAATATAGTTTAATTTTTTAAAAACTCACTAAGGACCCCAGTAGATAAATGCACAAAAGCCATAAATAGTTCACAAAAGAGGATAAAGAACTAGCTAACACATGCAGAGGAAATATTCAACATCACTAATAATCAAGGAAATGCAAAGTAAAAGTGAAGATACCTTTAATTTACTTATTTCAAGTAGACATTAAAAATTAATACTCAAAGTTGACAAGGGTACAGCAAAAGGAGAGTGTTCCCATACATTGCTAATAGCAGGGTAAATCATTATAATCCTCCAAACCTTTTGACTCATTAATTCAACTTCTTGGAATCTACCCTAAGGAAATAATAAAAAATATCAAAGATGTTCATGTTATTTTTATTTGACTCCAGTTAGAATACTTGTAAATAGAAAGGGAAGAATATAAATACCCAATAATAGGGGAATGGGTGTGTAAATTATGGTACATCCACACTACACTGCTATTAAAAATGATAGTTACACAAATTCTACAGAAACATGCAAAAAACATCTACTGTGAAGGAAACAACATGAAAAAAAAATGTGTATATTATGACTGTAAAGAAATGGGCCAGAATGACAGCAGTCACTCTTACAGGCTGGTAGGATTATGGGGGAGATTCCTCCCTCAATTTTGCAAAGATGCAAGTGATCATGTTACTTTTAAAGCTTCCCCCCGCCCCCCAACAGTTCACTACTTAAATGTTTCTTAAGAAAAACAGACAGGTGAGAGAAGAATCAGCCAAGAATTCACATTTACTTCCTAAGTCCAATGTCTTCTGAGTCAGTCAATCTGCATTAAAATAAAAGGTCCTTATTAAGGGAAATTATTGTAATAATTCCAAAGAGTATGATCCCCCTTTTGCTAGCTGTTCTCCAGGTACTTGGTGGCCTCATTTGGTTTTGTCTGGTGTGCTATGAAGGCCTGTTTTCCTTGGGTAATATGCTCTGTACCCTTTAATTTTTTTTCTAGGGTGGAGTGAGCCTTTTTGGTGAAAGCCCCAACAGTTGCTATGAGTAGGACAAGTCTGTTTTCCGATTTGAGAGGGCAGCCATATATGATAAAGAACAAGATATGGAAAGAAAGTAACAGGAATAGAGGAAGAGGAAGAGAGGTTATCCTCAATGCATAGATGTATACACAGACCCACGGATTCAAAAGCAGTATTTTACTTAAACTACCCTATAATAGATTGGAATGAGTATGAAGGGTTGGGAAAAGGGAGGGGAAAGAAATGAAGGCAAGCTGATAGGAGGAGGAGTGATAAATAATGTAAACTTGGCTTTGAATATACCCACCATTTTGGGGGGCAATCAATTTAAGCTTCCCTTCAATTTCATATACAATCATGGGATTTTAGAGCTGGAAGAGCTCTTTGAGATAATCTAATCTCCTTTTATATTTAGGTAAACTAGAGGCCCCGAGAGAGGGAAGATGATGTACCTTAGGCCAGTATTCCAGATATTCTTCTGAAAGACAAAGTGGAATAGTGATCAAGAGTGTGGCCTTTGGAGACAGATTGTATGAATTGAAATCTCAGCTCTCCTGCTTACTAGCTGTGTGACCTTGGGCAAGTCACCTAACTGTTCTGTTCCTTGGTTTTCTTTATAAAATTGGTATAAAAGTAGTACCTACCTCATAGGGTGCTATAAGAATGAAAAGAGGTAATATATGAAAAGCATTTACAACAGTGTCTGGTAGACCTGATACCTGGTAACTGCCGTGAGTTAGCTGCTGCTGGGGCAGCTGCTGCTTTTGTTGTGATAATCCTGCCATTCCAAGGCCAGTGATTTCCCCATACTAAATTGTCTCTCCATAGCCTTATGTGACTAAAGAAATAAACATAAAACCTCCTTGGGTCTCCTCTGAAGTCACCTTGGAGTTTATCTTGTTAGCAAGTAGAAAGTGGAAAACATGAGGGTAAACCACAGGTGGTGACCTTTGAATTTATACTATGTGATCTATCTGAATGGATCTTCTGCAGTAGCAAAGATAATTGACTTCTTTGTTTTTTACTCTGTTACATTAGCAGCGTGCGTTTACCTACACAATTGCTTTTTTAAAAAAGTTTATCATTATCAAAATAATAGAGAAATTAAAAATTATTTTGATGTGAATTGCATTATATGTACCTTTGGTTTTTCTACGAGTTGATAATGTCATCGTCGTGTCTAAATGACATTGGCTTGTCAGTGGACCTCCAGGCACTGAATGAAAAAGTCAATTAAGCAGATATGAACCTATTCTTTACCTTAGAGTATTTAGAACAGCATCTTTTCAGAATTATTGTGTTTTCAAACTTTGTTACATTTAAAATATTAATCTCTTTCTTAATGTTTTATTTTCAAAAGGTGAACTAGTTTTGAGTAACGTCAAGCTTTGTCTCTCAAGACCTTGGTAAATCTCACAGTTGTATACTTTCACAGCTCTAGGCACACGATTATGTATGCCTCCGTATCATGTGTCTAAAGAGAGCTGGAGTATATCTTCTGCCATCTCTGTCCACTGACGTAGATTTTAACATAAGAAATTGTGGTTGAGGGCCAGGGAACAGGGAAAGATTATTTTCTCTTGGTTTTTACCAATTTGTGGTGTAAGAGTGTTTCCAAGGGACACTCAATGATTATAGCTGTGAATAGCTGTGATTAGAACTTCAAGAATGGTTATAGGAATCTCTCTCTCTCTCTTCTCATCTCATTTTCATGTTGCAAGTACACATACTGAGGGAAAGAAGAATGTCTAGATTTCCATACATAAAAATACAGGTGATTTTAACATGATAAATCATAGTAACTAAAGCACAACGTTAGGCATTAGAAGTGAGATGTTTTTCATTTTTAAATTTAACTTGTCAGGTTCGAGTGGTGTAAATTTATAACCAGCTGAGGCTTAAGAGGGAGCATTATTTTGGCCATACCTCTGCTGTGTTAATCCCAAGCAGAGTGAACCAAAGATTTTACTGAAAGAGCAAGTGAGAGATCAGAAGTGTGCTTTAGAAAATAAAATAATATCTATTTATCTCCTTATGATAACATTTTATCAAGCATGTTACTGTTATTTTTAATTATAAGGTCCTTGATTGATATTTTTGCATTATCAATGGCCTTATGTGGAAAATAACTCTCCACCCCTGCTCAGTAAACTTTCAGTCTTTAATGAACAAAGAACTGTATGTGTTGGTTACAATGAAGTGAAGTGAATTTTATTGATGCCTCCTTTTCTGGGTGAAAGCCCAATCTTCAGCTGCAACAATGCATCTCGGGAAGTCTGCTATTGGTACATTTCTCACTTTGCACTGTTTGTAGCTAAGTCAAGGTCTAAAATCCAGGCAACTGTTTACTTTCTGAAGAATATGCTATGGGAACCTAAGAAGAAAGAGATTAAAATTGGCTTTAGGGGCTCAATGGAATTTCAGTGGTTGTGGTGATGGTGTTAGTGATGAACAAATAAGCAGTCCTTTCCCAATATCTTCATCTTTGGTGCTCAAACGTTACTTTGTCTTTTTTTTTTTTTTGAGTCATTTCATTCTGCTTTGTAGTAGAGTTGTTTATTTATCACTTATATTACATAACAACTGTGAGTTCCTTGGGGGCAGAGGCTATGGCCTATTCATTTCTATATTCTCTCTGGCCCCTCTTGTGAGTCTTGGCAATGGTTTATTCACTTCATTTAACAGGTATTGATCAAAGGTCTACTATATGCAAGGCACTGTGCTCATTTTGGGGATATAGGAATGAATAGAACAGATAAAAATATCTACCTTCATAGAGGTTGCATTTTAGAGGGGAGAGACAGGTGGCAGACAATAAACAAAATATACAGTATATCATTTAGTGACAAGTGCTATGAAAGACAGGAAGGAGGATGAGAAATGATACTTTTCAGCGGTTCACAATGAGAGATTGCAAAGGCCCTGAGGTGGAATCGTGCCTGGTATTTTTGGAAACAGCAAGAAGGCTAATACATCTAGAGTGCATGAGATGGGGGAAATATCAGAGGATGAGTTTGGAGATGTTAGGGGAGGGAGAGGTGGACATTGTAGGGGTCCACCTAGGTCATTGTAAGGATTTCAGCTTTTATCTTAAAGGAAATAGGGTGCCATTGCTACTTGGTCATTGTAAGAATTTCAGCTTTTATTTTAAAGGAAATAGGGTGCCATTGCTACTTTTGAGCCAAGAAGAGACATGATACGACTTAGATTTACAAGCTTCATTCTGGCTGGAGTGTGGGGAAAGTGCTATAAGGGACTGATGGTGTAGCAGCGGATCAATTAGGAGGCTATTGCAATAATCCTGGTGTGGTAGTGGGGAAGTGGAGAGACGTTGTTGGATTCTGGATATATTTCAAAGGTAACACCTACAGGATGAACTGATGGGATTGCATGTGGGATGTGAAAGACAGGAATCAAGGATGACTTCAAGTAGTGTGGCCTGAGCAAACAGAAGAATGAAGTTGCCATTTGCCAAGGTGGAGAAGACTATGAAAGGAGCAGTTTGGGGAAGGGAAGCAGTTTTGAACATAGTAAGTTTGAGATGCCTTTTAGATATCCAAGTAGAGACACTGAGTAAGCAGTTGGATATTCAAGTCTATGGCTCAGGGGAGGGACCTATGCTGGAGCTACAGATTGGGGGACTGTGAGTATATAGTCAGTATGTGAAGCCATGAGATGGCATGAGCTTAGATTATTGTTGAATCATCAGTATATATTCATTTATAATACTTTATCTGCTTTCTCTCCAAGGATGCGCAACTCTGCTGTCAATTCAACCAAGCTAGGTGTCTCCGTGGGCCACTTAATGGAATTTGTAGATTCAGGAGTTAAATAGTTTTTACTATGTATGTGCCTAGAGTAGTGCTAAGTGGTATGGGGAACATAAAGAGGAATAAGACTCAGAGTCTGCCTTCAAGGACCTGGTTAGGGAACTAAGGCTTCAACTGGTGAAACTTTGCTCATACTACGAAGCATTATGTACCACTGAATGCATATCAGCCAATCGATAAGCTTTATTGAGTGATTTCAGTGTTCTTTTTTCTGTACATGCAATAGAAATTCCAAAAAGTGAGATACTGTACATGATAAAGGAGCCACTATCTAGATGCCTGAAGATTTCTTTGACAATGCATATGGTGAAGAGCTGAAGAAAAATAAGGGAGTCATTTTCACTGCAAAATAAAATCATGGCATTATTTGATTTCAAGCTAGGTTTCTTTAACATTGTATGAAAGGACCAAGTTGCAGAGTTGCAACAGTGGATGAAAATGATGATAAAATAATGCAGAGAATGAAAATAAGGACATTTTGACAGGACTTTAAACTTTTCAGAAGACTTTGACATCTCAGGTGGCGTTTGATCTTCTCAAACCACTCTGGGCTAAGTAAGGTGGATAATGCCTCTATGCGTCTTAAAGAGCCTTAGTGGCTCCTAGCTCAGCATTCTGTGGGGAAGGGGGGTTCTTTCCGTGATTTATCATGAAGTGTTAAATCTCTGTTTCTAAACCCAATTTAGATCCTGCTGTTCCTACACCAGTATACTCACCAGAAGTGTTGTTTATATCCTCTCGGTACTATGAAGAACAAAAATTTACCACCACCTAACTCATTAAAAATGCTCTGCAAGCCTGAGGCGCAGAAGCCACAGTATGAACACAGAGAGCTCAATCCCCCTTAAGGACACTTTATTTCATGAGCCTCTCTAACTCAGAATCATTCTCTTCCTCAGAGCCCCTTTCTTAAATGCAATATTAAACCAGAGGCAAGTATGTGTTTTTTTCTGAATGTAGTTCTCTTACCAGTTTTCATTTCAGATGTAGGATGTGCTGGGTTAATATTTGTACTTCTGGCCACTTTCAAGTCTTATCATGTTTTTTTAATCTGACCACAGACTTTAACATTAAAATCATGCACACACCATAGAGCAACGCTGTCCTTTATTTGCCTTCCAATACAAATATTTTTGAAGGCTCTCTTTCACCTTGAGTATTTTCTAATACTGCTACCTCCAGCTTAATCCTAACTGCTTGACAAGGTATGCGTGTAACACAGTGTTATTATTGCCTCCGGCTAGCTTCATGTCATCTAGTTTGTCTTTTGCTCCCCTCCTTTGATAGTATTATCAGGACCAATTGTGCATCGGCCAGATGCATTTTCTCACAAAAGGACAAATCTAAGACTTGTGTTTTTCCCTCTTTCTTTCAGGACTGCTTACATTAAAGGAGTTCCTTTTTTCATGAAACTGAGCTTGCTTAATCAGAGATGGAGCAAACAGACTGCAAACCCTATCAGCCTCTGTCAAAAGTCAAGCATGAAATGGACCTAGCTTATACTAGTTCTTCCGATGAGAGTGAAGATGGAAGAAAACCAAGGCAGTCATACAACTCCAGAGAAACTCTGCATGAGTATAACCAAGAGCTGAGGATGAATTACAATAGCCAGAGTAGGAAGAGGAAGGAAGTAGAGAAATCTACTCAAGGTATGTTTTTACTGGATTTTTATAGCTAATATTATTTCTCATTAGGGAATGTTTGTATACATAAACATAAGTTTCAAAAACAAATTTGCTGATGTTAACTGGTTAATAATTCGCGCTACTTACATATGCTTAGTGAATCTGTTTCATATGCCAATCCAGCTGAGGTTGTCCAATTGTGCATGAATTTGGATGCAACAATCCTCTTATCAGAGCATTCAAAATTTGTCTAATCCTACAAATAGCCATTTACAGACCGAAGGATAAATAATTTATAGTAAGATGAAAAGTAAACAGCTAAGTGCTTTTCAAGCCATTGCCTATATGGGACAAAAGTCTCAAATAAATATTTGGCATCTAAAAGAGCTTTAAAAAGGTTAGTGGGGACTACCAAGCAAAGGTCGAGAAAGTTTGTCCACAGAATGCTGAAACCTTGTGCAACACAGTCCTAAGGGAAGGTAAGAATTGGTTGGACCCCTTCCTACCACAGCCATAATGTGGGGCATATCCTTTGGACAGCCTTGGTTTTTCAATTATGGATTGACAAGACAGTTTCTAATAAATAGAAAACAGGTAGATAGAAATATTATTTCCTTATTTCTTTTCAATTGATAGATACACGGTATTAGACTATTTTAACTACACAGGGAAAAAAAGATACTGACATTGGCACAGGTTACTTTTTTAAAAAAAGAATAAGTCTGTGTTGAGATTTAAAAAAAATTAATTTGATTATCTAGATCAGTGGTTCTCAAAGCATGGACCCTGGACCAGCAGGAACAGCATCACCCACAGACTTGTTAGAAAGGCAAATTCTCAGGGACCACAACAAATCATGTAAAGTGTGGTTATTACAAATGAAAATTGCTGTATTCTAATTAGCATTGGAACCTTATGTTAGAAAAACTTTAAATGGAGCCACAGATTTAAGATATTCATACCAACATTTAGATATACACTAAATGTCTATATTAACTATGTTACTCATTTTTTAGCTCTTAACATACTTGCTAAAGGTCTTATATCTGTCTTTTCAAGTAATTCATTTTAATCTTCCCTATTTATTCAGCTAAAGACTGAAACTTTGTTATGAGTAATTTTATTCTTCTGCGTAACTGGAAATTGGAAAATGTCTTCTTATGGGAATTTTTTTGGGGGTGTTCTATTATGCTTTAAGAAATGTGTAGTTACCATTAAAATATTTCTCTATTAAGTTTGTCTTTACAGAATATGAACTTACAATTGTGACTAGTGGCTTATGGAATTGGAGTGTAGAGTGCTTGACCTAATAATGTTGTGAATTTAAATAAAAATGTATTTCTGGTGACAGTTTATTCTAAAAGTATAAGCAATTTTATATTAAGTCAATATAAAGAGCTAGCCAGCCTCGGATTTTGTCTCTCTGCATTGTGATCAAAATCAATTTTGAGACGAGAGAAGTTTGTCTTTAAAGATGTCATCCTCATTTCCTTTTAATAACCTATTATTACTCAATAAGCTTATTTTTTAACATCTTTATTGGAGTATAATTGCTTTACAATGTTGTGTTAGTTGCTGCTGTATAACACAGTGATGTTATACATATAGTATATGTATAACATATACTATATGTATATGTTATACATATACATACACAGTATACATATAGCTATATGTATACATATATCCCCATTTCTCCTCCCTCTTGTGTCTCACTCCCACACTCCCTATCCCACCCCTGTAGCTGGTCACAAAGCACTGAGCTGATCTCCCTGTGCTATGCGGCTGCTTCCCACTAGCTATCTATTTTACATTGGGTAGTGTATATATGTCCATGACACTCTCTCACTTCGTCCCAGCTTACCCTTCCCCATTCCCGTGTCCTCAAGTCCATTCTCTACATCTGCATCTTTATTCCTGTCCTGCCCCTAGGTTCTTCAGAACCATTTTTTTTTAGATCCATATATATGTGTTAGCATACGGTATTTGTTTTTCTCTTTCTGACTTACTTCACTCTGAATGATAGACTCTAGGTCCATCCACCTCACTACAAATAACTCAATTTCATTTCCTTTTATGGCTGAGTAATATTCCATTGCATATATGTGCCACATCTTCTTTATCCATTCATCTGTCGATGGACACTTAGGTTGCTGCCATGACCTGGCTATTGTAAATAGGGCTGCAATGAACATTGTGATACATGACTCTTTTTGAATTATGGTTTTCTCAGGGTATATGCCCAGTAGTGCGATTGCTGGGTCATATGGTAGTTCTATTCTTAGTTTTTTAAGGAACCTCCACACTGTTCTCCATAGTGGCTGTATCAATTTACATTCCCACCAACAGTGCAAGAGCCCTTTTCTCCACACCCCGACCAGCATTTATTGTTTGTACATTTTTTGATGACGGCCATTCTGACCGGTGTGAGGTGATGCCTCATTGTAGTTTTGATTTGCATTTCTCTAATGATTAATGATGTTGAGCATCCTTTCATGTGTCTGTTGGCGATCTGTATATCTTCTTTGGAGAAATGTGTATTTAGGTCTTTTGCCCATTTTTGGATTGGGTTGTTTGTTTTTTTGCTATTGAGCTGCATGAGCTGCTTGTAAATTTTGGAGATTAATCCTTTGCCAGTTGATTCATTTGCAAATATTTCCTCCCATTCTGAGGGTTGTCTTTTTGTCTTGTTTATGGTTTCCTCTGCTGTGTAAAAGCTTTTAAGTTTCATTAGGTCCCATTTGTTTATTTATGTTATTATGTCCATTTCTCTAAGAGGTGGGTCAAAAAGGATCTTGCTGTGATTTATGTCATAGAGTGTTCTGTTTATGTTTTCCTCTAAGAGTTTGATAGTGTCTGGCCTTACATTTAGGTCTTTAATCCATTTTGAGTTTATTTTTGTGTATGGTGTTAGGGAGTGTTCTAATTTCATTCTTTTACATGTAGCTGTCCAGTTTTTCCCAGCACCACATATTGAAGAGGCTGTCTTGTCTACATTGTATTTTCTTGCCTCCTTTATCAAAGATAAGGTGACCATAAGTGCATGGGTTTATCTCTGGGCTTTCTATCCTGTTCCATTGATCTATCTTTCTGTTTTTGTGCCAGTACCATACTGTCTTGATTACTGTAGCTTTGTAGTATAGTCTGAAGTCAGGGAGCCTGATTCCTCCAGCTCCATTTTTCTTTCTCAAGATTTCTTTGGCTATTCGGGGTCTTTTTTGTTTCCATACAAATGGTGAAAATTTTTTTTTAGTTCTGTGGAAAATGCCACTGGTAGTTTGATAGGGGTTGCATTGAATCTGTAGATTGCTTTGGGTACTATAGTCATTTTCACAATGTTGATTCTTTCAATCCAAGAACATGGTATATCTCTCCATCTGTTTGTATCATCTTTAATTTCTTTCATCAGTGTCTTATAGTTTTCTGCATACAGGTCTTTTGTCTCCTTAGGTAGGTTTATTCCTAGATATTTTATTCTTTTTGTTGCAGTGGAAAATGGGAGTGTTTCCTTAATTTCTCTTTCAGATTTTTCATCATCAGTGTATAGGAATGCAAATGATTTCTGTGCATTAATTTTGTATCTTGCGACTTTACCAAATTCCTTGTTTAGCTCTAGTAGTTTTCTGGTGCCAGCTTTAGGATTCTCTATGTATAGTATCTTTTATCTGCAAACAGTGACAGTTTTACTTCTTCTTTTCTGATTTGGATTCCTTTTATTTCTTTTTCTTCTCTGATTGCTGTGGCTAAAACTTCCAAAACTATGTTGAATAAAAGTGGTGAGAGTGGGCAACCTTGTCTTGTTCCTGATCTTAGAGTAAATGGTTTCAGTTTTTCACCACTGAGAACGATATTGGCTGTGGGTTTGTCATATATGGCCTTTATTATGTTGAGGTGTGTTCCCTATATGCCTACTTTCTGGAGGGTTTTTATCATATTTGGGAGTTGAATTTCGTTGAAAGCTTTTTCTGCATCTATTGGGATTAGAATATGGTTTTTATTCTTCAGTTTGTTAATATGGTGTATCACTTTTATTGATTTGCGTATATTGAAGAATCCTTGCATTCCTGGGATAAACCGCACTTGATCATGGTATATGATCTTTTTAATGTGCTGTTGGATTCTGTTTGCTAGTATTTTGTTGAGGAATTTTTTTTTTTTTTTATCAGTACACGGGCCCCTCACTGTTGTGGCCTCTCCCATTGTGGAGCACAGGCTCCTTGTTGAGGATTTTTGCATCTATGTTCATCAGTGATATTTGCCTCTAGTTTTCTTTTTCGGTGACATCTTTGTCTGGTTTTGGTGTCATGGTGTTGGTGGCCCTGTAGAATGAGTTTGGGAGTATTCCTCCCTCTGCTATATTTTGGAAGAGTTTGAGAAGGATGGGTGTTAGCTCTTCTCTCAGTGTTTGATAAAATTCGCCTGTGAAGCCACCTGGTCCTGGGCTTTTGTTTGTTGGAAGGTTTTTCATCACAGTTTCAATTTCAGTGCTTGTGATTGGTCTGTTTATATTTTCTATTTCTTCTTGGTCCAGTCTTGGAAGGCTGTACTTTTCTAAGAATTTGTCCATTTCTTCCAGGTTGTCCATTATATTGGCATATAGTTACTTGTACTAATCCCTCATGATCCTTTTTATTTCTGCAGTGTCAGTTGTTACTTCTCCTTTTTCATTTCTAATTCTGTTGATTTGAGTCTTCTCCCTTTTTTTCTTGATGAGTCTGGCTAGTGGTTTATTGTATTCTCAAAGAAACAGCTTTTGGTTTTATTGATCATTGCTATTGTTTCCTTCATTTCTTTTTCATTTATTTCTGATCTGATCTTTATGATTTCTTTCCTTCTGTGAACTTTGGGGTTTTTTTGTATTTCTTTCTCTAATTGCTGTAGGTGTAAGGTTAGGTTGTTTATTTGAGATTTTCTTGTTTCTTGAGGTAGGATTGTATTGCCATAAACTTCCCTCATAGAACTGCTTTTGCTGCATCCCATAGGTTTTGGGTCATTGTGTTTTCATTGTCATTTGTTTCTAGGTATTTTTTGATTTCTTCAGTGATCTTTTGGTTATTTAATAGCATATTGTTTAGCCTCCATGTGTCTTTATTTTTTACAGTTTTTTTCCTGTAATTGACATCTAGTCTCATGACCTTGTGGTTGGAAAAGATACTTGATATGATTTTGACGTTTTTAAATTTACCAAGGCTTGATTTGTGACCCAAGATATGATCTATCCTGGAGAATATTCCATGAGCATTTGAGAAGAAAGTGTATTCTGTTGTTTGTGGATGGAATATCCTATAAATCTCAGTTACCTCCATCTTGTTTAATGTATCATTTAAAGCTTGTGTTTCCTTATTTATTTTCATTTTGGATGATCTGTCCATTGGTGAAAGTGGGGTGTTAAAGTCCCCTATTATGATTGTGTTACTGTCCATTTCCCCTTTTATGGCTGTTAGCATTTGCCTTATGTATTGAGGTGCTCCTATGTTGGGTGCAAAAATATTTACAATTGTTATATCTTCTTTTTGGATTGGTCCCTTGATCATTATGTAGTGTCCTTTTTTGTCTCTTGTAATAGTCTTTATTTTAAAGTCTATTCTGTCTTATTTGAGAATTGCTACTCCAGCTTTCTTTTGATTTCCATTTGCATGGAATATCTTTTTCCATCCCCTCACTTTCAGTCTGTATGTGTCCCCAGGTCTGAAGTGGGTCTCTTATAGATGGCATATATATGGGTGTTTTTTCTGTATCCATTCAGCCAGTCTATGTCTTTTGGTTGGAGCATTTAATCCATTTACATTTAAGGTAGTTATCGACATGCATATTCCTATTACCATTGTCTTAATTGTTTTGGGTTTGTTATTGTAGGTCTTTTCCTTCTCATGTGTTTCCTGCCTAGAGAAGTTTGTTTAGCATTTGCTATAAAGGTGGTTTGGTGGTGCTGAATTCTCTTAGCTTTTGCTTGTCTGTAAAGTTTTAATTTCTCCGTCAAATCTGAATGAGATCCTTGATGTGTAGAGTAATTTTAGTTGTAGGTTTTTCCCTTTCATCACTTTAAATATATCCTGCCACTCCCTTCTGGCTTGCAGAGTTTCTGCTGAAAGATCAGCTGTTAACCCTATGGGGATTCCCTTGTATGTCATTTGTTGTTTTTCCCTTGCTGCTTTCATTATTTTTTCTTTGTATTTATTTTTTGATAATTTGATTAATATTTGTCTTGGCATGTTTCTCCTTGGATTTATCCTATATGGGACTCTCTGCACTTACTGGACTTGATTATTTCCTTTCCCATATTAGGGAAGTTTTCATCTATAATCTCTTCCAATATTTTCTCAGTCCCTTTCTTTTTCTCTTCTTCTTCTGGCACCCCTATAATTCGAATGTTTGTCCATTTAATGTTGTCCCAGAGGTCTCTGAGATGGTCCTCAATTCTTTGCATTCTTTGTTCTTTTTTCTGCTCTGTGGTAGTTATTTCCACTATTTTATCTTCCTGGTCACCCATCCTTTCGTCTGCCTCAGTTATTCTGCTATTGATTCCTTTTAGAGAATTTTTAATTTCATTTTTTGTGTTGTTCATCATTGTTTGTTTGCTCTTTAGTTCTTCTAGGTCCTTGTTAAATGTTTCTTGTATTTTCTCCATTCTATTTCCAATATTTTGTATATCTTTACTATCATTACTCTTATTTGTTTTTCAGGTAGACTGCCTGTTTCCTCCTCATTTGATTGGTCTGGTGGGTTTTTACTTCGCTCCTTCATCTGCTGTGTATTTCTCTGTCTTCTCATTTTGCTTAACTTACTGTGTTTGGGGGTCTCCTTTTCACAGGCTGCAGGTTCTTAGTTCCCATAGTTTTTGATGTCTGCCCCCAGTGGGTAAGTTTGGTTCAGTGAGTTTTGTAGGCTTCCTGGTGGAGGGGACTCGTGCCTGTGTTCTGGTGGATGAGGCTGGATCTTTTCTTTCTGGTGGGCAGGACTGCTTCCGGTGGTGTGTTTTGGGGTATCTGTGACCTTAGTATGATTTTAGGCAGCCTCTCTGCTAATGGGTGGGGTTGTGTTCCTGTCTTGCTATTTGTTTGGCATGGGGTGTCCAGCACTGGTTCTTGTTGGTCGCTGAGTGGAGCTGGGTCTTACTGTTGAGACAGAGATCTCTGGGAGAGCTCTCACTGCTTGATATTATGTGGGGCCAGGAGGTCTCTCATGGTCCATTGTCCTGAACTCAGCTCTCCGACCTCAGAGTCTCAGGCCTGACACCTGGCTGCAGCACCAAGACCCTGTCAGCCACATGGCTCAGAAGAAAAGGGAGAAAAAAAAAAAAAAATAAATAAATAAAATAAAATAATTAAAATTTAACAAACGTTTAAAAAGTAATTTAAAAAAAGGAAGAGAGCAACCAAACGAATAATCAAATCCACCAATGATAACAAGCGCTAAAAACTATACTAAGATAGACAAAAAAATCAGAAACTACTGAGTCGTTTACAGCTAACCCCAAGTCTACAGTTGCTCCAAAAATCCACTGCCTCAATTTTGGGATGATTCGTTGTCTATTCAGGTATTCCACAGATACAGGGTACCTCAAGTTGATTGTGGAGATTTAATCCGCTGCTCCTGAGGCTGCTGGGAGAGATTTCCCTTGCTCTTCTTTGTTCGCACAGCTCCTGGGATTCAGCTTTGGATTTGGACCCGCCTCTGTGTGTAGGTCACCCTCTGAGGTCTGTTCTTCGCTCAGACAGGACGGGGTTAAAGGAGCGGCTGATTCAGGGGCTTTGGCTCACTCAGGCCGGGGGAGGGAGCAGTATGGAATGCGGGGCAAGCCTGTGGCGGCAGAGGCCAGTGTGACTTTGCAACAGCCTGAGGCGTGTCGTGTGCTCTCCCGGGGAAGTTGTCGCTGGATCACGGGACCCTGGCAGTGGCGGGCTGCACAGGCTCCCAGAGGGGAGGTGTGGAGAGTGACCTGTGCTTGCACACAGGCTTCTTCGTGGCTGCAGCAGCAGCCTTAGCATTTCATCCTGTCTCTGGTGCCCGTGCTGATAGCCGTGGCTTGCACCTGTCTCTGGATCTTGTTTAGGCGGTGCTCTGAATCCGCTCTCCTCGCGCATCCTGAAACAATGGTCTCTTGCCTATTAGGCAGGTCCAGATTTTTTCCCAGACTCCCTCCCGGCTAGCTGTGGTGCACTAGCCCCTTCAGGCTGCGTTCATGCAGCCAACCCCAGTCCTCTCCCTGTGATCTGACCGAAGCCCAAGCCTCAGCTCCCAGCCCCCGCCTGCCCCGGCGGGTGAGCACACAAGCCTCTCGGGCTGGTGAGTGCTGGTTGGCACCGATCCTCTGTGCGGGAATCTCTCCTCTTTGCCCTCCGCACCCGTGTTTCCGTGCTCTCCTCTGTGGCTCCGAAGCTTCCCCCCCGCGGCCCACCCCCTATCTCCACCAGTGAAGGGGCTTCCTAGTGTGTGGAAACTTTTCCTCCTTCACAGCTCCCTCCCAGAGGTGCAGGTCCCATCCCTATTCTTTTGTCTCTGTTTTTTCTTTTTTCTCTTGCCCTACCCAGGTACGTGGGGAGTTTCTTGCCTTTTGGGAGGTCTGTGGTCTTCTGCCAGCGTTCAGTAGGTGTTCTGTAGGAGATGTTCCACATGTAGATGTGTTTCTGATATATTTGTGGGGAGGAAGGTGATCTCCACTTCTTACTCCTCCACCATCTTGAAGTGCTCTCTACTCATTAATTTTTTATTTAGCACTTGCTGTGTGTTAGGCCTCAAGTCACATGCTGGGGATGGAGATGACCATGATAGTTTCTGCTTGTAGGAAACTCATATTGTGGTGGAGAAAATAGATATCCAACAAATCATTACAATTAAATGTAATAAGTACTTTTACAGATAAAGTGCTATGGAAGTACATGGGTGAGTCAGGGTCCATAGAAAGGTGATATTTGATCAAGGTCTTAACATTTGAATAAGAGTTTACTAGGAAAAGGACATTCCAAGAGGGTAGATTAGCAGGTGCAAAAGCATAAAACTGTGAAAAGGCCTAGGATGATGAAACTTTCAATATGAAAAGAGTGAGGTGCCTTGGCGCCAGATGACAAAAAGTCTTGCATGCCCAATTTAGGAGTTCCTTTTTTTCCTTAAACTTTTTTTTTTTAAAGCTTTTAAGTGATAGAGAATTTCACGATGAATTATAATTTTTAGGATGATAATTGTAGAAGCGAATTGTAGATGTGTAAGCAGCCGTATAGAAGATTGATTGCAATTGGGGGAAATTGGGTGCAGGGAGACAATCTATGAAGGAACTGAATTAGCCCAGGGTAAGAATGGTGATGAATGTCTAAGCTCTGGCTGTATCAGTAGAGGTGAAGAAACATATTCAAGAGGTATTAGTGTGGTAGAATTGATAAGAGTAATTGATTACTTGTCGAGGTTGAAAGAGATAACAGAGTCAAGGATGACTCTAAATTTCAAGGTTGGAAAACTGGGAGGATGGCGATCCATTTACCAAGAGAAGTAAAATACGAGTGGGTTTGGAAGGGAAGAGAATGAGTTTCTTTCTGAACATGTTAAATTTAAGTTGCTTGGGTGGCATCCAGGTGGATTTTCTTGTCAAGCAGTTGTTAATGTGTGCCTAGAGTTCAGGAACGATCTGGACTGTTGATATAAGTAGATTTGAATTCACAGGTTTCTTATAGTAGGAGATGCCTGGGGATGGATGAGATTACCCAGGTAGAATGTGTAGAGTGAGACCTGAAAATAGTCAAGGACAAAAACCTGATTCTGTCATGAACTGAAATAAACATGTTTTCAACCTATTTAAATTTTTACCTAGCACCATCCTTTGCTATATTGACTTATGTAAAATATAAAGATCCAGGAGGTGAAGGTCTAGAAACTTAGGGTCTTCTTGCCACTGACTTCATGATCTTTAGAGACACCTAGGAAGGAAAATATGTGCCTCTTTGGGGGAGAAATGAATTAACCTACATTAGGCAAAATTGTGGGCCCCATGATCATCTTTTTTGTGAAGTCTGGAATCCTCTTTGTTGTTCTAGTCCATATATTGCTACCTATGTGTAAAAAAAAATGTTGATTTTCACAAATATATGGTAGCATCTTGCATCAACCTAGCTAAAGGTGAGCCTGACATTATTTTTAAGGAGTAAAATTCTCAGAAAATCATTGAGTTTTAAGATAGGAAGGAAGAAAGGTAACATAGTGTTGATTGGGCACCTGCTCCAGTGACAGACACTGTGCTAGATGCCTTTTAAGCTCACCAGCTGTACAGCCTTAAGCAAGTTACTTTAGCCCTCTGAGCCTGTAAAGTTCCCTGCAAAGTTGACTTCATCATCATCATCATCATCAACACCATAATCACAATAATAAAAATAAAAGTAGTAATAATAATAATAATAAAACTTGAATAGTACCTGCTCTGTTCCAGGACTCTGCTACATGCTTAAATTTACTGCTCATGCATGCCTTATGAGATATGAAATGTTATCTCCAGTTTACCAATGAGGTAACTGAAGCTTGGAGAGAAGTACTTTTCCAGTTTCTGCAGCTAAGAAGTAGTAAGAGTTGGGTTTGGAAATCAAGTCTGTGACTCTCGTATGTACATCATGAGGTTGTGATGTGGATTAATTGTGATCATAAGTGTGAAAGTTTTTAGGGACTCAGTAATTGTTAGTTTCCCTTCATTTCCTTCCCTAAAAGCCTTGTCAACCTCTTTGTGTTCCGATGACCAAGGGTTTAGGAGGTTTAAAAAGGCTTTCTGTTCTGATTTTCTTTAGTAAAGGGTAGATGGTATGCTATGTAATTTTTAATGAAATATTCCTGAGTCTGTTTGTTGTTTTCCACTTTTTAGGGAAGTTACTGTGTCATTCAATTCAGGGCTTGTTGGGGGGAAACACTAATAAGAGGAAATACTTGATCCCATTTGACAGTATCTTCATATTCTTATCTTTATTTGCCAAGAAAGCAGAATCCCCCCTCCACCATGTACACAGAGTGCTGGATTTTAAAACTGGTTTTCTTATTTTCCAAAAGCTTTCGAATTAAGAGATGGACACTAATCTAATATTATTCACAATTCTTTGCTAATAGGATGAATGAGGCTTAGGCAAGCTTACTTTATATGATTTTTGATAGGTCTAATAGCAGGTGTACATTTCCTGGAGGCACACAGGCTAGCAACTCTTCCCAAGCAGCCTCAATTCCAAGGGAGGCATCCGTTAACTAAGAAATTAGTAAAAAACAAATGGAAAAAAATATGGATATATAAATCAAGGATAATAATTTTAGTTATGAGAATTGCCCTATAATTTTTATAACAGGTAAGATTAGTTTTGAGTATAGCCGTTTTACTGAAAAGTAATTATGAATGAAAGTCACCCATGCATAAAAAAAGGTATATGGAGGACCTATTACAAATCCCAGAAGATCGTAGACTCCTGAGATACTGCAGCTGACACAGACATTTCATTTCTCCCTTCTTAACGTCTCTTTTGTGGCTTCTCTTTCTCCTACTATGGTTTTTGTTTGTTTGGTTGTTTTCTGCTTTCTGTATTACAACCTAAACCTAAATCTCACATTATCGCCATCTGGTGGATAAAAACTAAAACTGCCAATCTGTATTTACCAAGATTACATGGGAGCAAAGCTTATCTGTCATCCATCTATCCATCCATCCATTTTTTCAGTTACTCATTTATGCATCAAACATTCATTTAGTGTCAACTGTTCCAGGTACTTTGTTAGGTGAATGCAGTTCATCTTGAAACAAATGGGCACAAGTGACTATTATTTTCCTCTTAATTGCCCCTGGCTAATAAGCCACTTCATCCCACAGCAGAAGCTGCTCAAACAGTATTGCCACTTGTGGGTTCAAGGTGTAGACAGAAGCCCAGATTTGAAAAGCACATTTCTTGACTCTTATTTCAAGCACTTAGCAGTAGTATAAACTATTGTTGGCTGATGTCTAAACAGTTTGGATAACAGTTCCTACAAAAATTTTGAAAGAACTCAACCTCAGAATCTGTATTTATGTGGTAAATATCACAGATGTCAGGTGTAATATAATGTAGCAAGGCCTATGAAATGAAAATTTCAACAGCATTTGATCACCTGTGATGAATTTTATGCTGTAAGCATGTTATGCCTCTAGTTGTCACAAGTTTCTAGCATAAAAATCTATAATGACTGCCCCAAAAATTAAACTCTAAGAGAAAAGTAAATTATTTAGCAACATCTCCAATTTGCTCATGTCTTTCAGCCAGCATAATTTGTTCATGAAAACTTAATCAATAAACAGTTATTTATGTAGCGTCTAAAACTGGTATGGGATATCAGCGGCACTTGTGCCACTGCTCTCTCTACCTGTCCCATGGCAGACATCCCTGATCAAACAGTGGTGCTCTTTCTTGTTGAGCCCAACTGCGGCCTCACATCCTTATCAACACAGCATTCCATGTAAACATTGTCAGTCAATTAGAGTTGGCAAGAGAGATGAAACCTATTTCCTATCTGTGGTCTGCTTATCTGTGCCAAGTTCTGTGTTAAACTCTGAAGATATAAATGAATAAGAAGCAATCTTTGCCCTCAAAGAATTCAGAGTACGTTTAGGAAAGCAGGTATAAACCAGCTACAGTGCTGCAGTATGATTGATGTTGCAATAGTGGTGTAGGTAAAGTATTATGAGAGTCTAGAAGCTAGAAACATGTACTCTCTTTGGGGAATGATAATGATGATTATAAGTGAAATATCTAACATTCATTAAGCACTAGGCATTGAGTAAGGCACTTTAGATGGATTATGTTATTTAATCTTCCCAATATGCTATGAGGTTGGGATCATTGTTATCCCCATTGTAAAGATGAGAAAAGTGAGGCACAGAGATGCTAAATAACTTGCCCAATATTACAGAGGTAGTAAGTCATAGGACTGGGATTGGAACCCAGGCAGTCTGACATTAGATCCAACTGCTGTATGCAGAGATTGCTCCAAATTCAGATCTTAAGTTCAAGGAAATGGTGTCACTGTGTGTGTGTGTGTGTGTGTGTGTGTGTGTGTGTGTAATCATCTAGAAATAGATGGTTTCTGAAGTAGTGAGAGTAGAAAAAATCATCCAGTGAGAATATGTACAGTCAGAAATAAAGAGAGCCAAATATAATACCCTGAGAAACATCTGAATTTAAAGTAGTGGGCAGAAGAAAAGAGTTGGTCTTGAGACGTCAGAGAAGAATCAAGGGGAAGTGGTATCACATAAGCTAAGGGAAGAGGCTTTCCAGTGGGAAGATGTGACTAAATAGTCAAACACTTCAACAAATAGAATGAAAATTGAGAAAAAGCAATAAAACAGGCAATTAGAAGGTCATTTCTGACTTTAGACCAGAGATTCTCTACCTTGGTTGGACATTAAAATTACCTAGGGAGTTTTACAAATCCCAGTGCCAACACTGCTCCTCAGACCAATTAAATCAGAATTTTCAGTGGTGGGTCCCAGGCATTAAAAAAATCTCCTCAGGGAATTCCAATGTGCATTCAGATGAGGATCCACTGCCTTAGAGTAAACAGTTTCAATAATCTTAGAGAAAGACACCAAATCCAAGGATTTGAAGAGTGAGTACAACTGGATATAATGACTGGAATAAGGCTCTACTGGAGAATGTTTCGGAATCTCAGGTGGAAGGAAAGGCTTTGAAAGGGTTCATTGCTTCCTCTGAGACAGGAAGTAAATTCCAAAACGGAGTGGCAAATGTTGAAGTTCGAGCCTTGGATAAAGGAGGGGAAGGTTGTCTGCTGAAAGCGTGCATCAAGTCAACAGCTTCAGATGAGTAATGAGGGAGGTTTTTGACCTGGCCAAGATGGAGTGTACATACATACCTGCAGCTCAGGTGACGCAGGACGGAAGATGGAGATGTGGGAATATTAATGACGATAAATATCATTGACCACTATGTGTCAAGTAGTCTGCTGAGTGGGTTCACATATCGCTTGTATTTAGTCCTTGTCATAACCCTATGATGTAGTGATAATCATCATGACCCCTATTTTATAGAAGTACATAGCTTGAGTAAATAGCAGAGCTAAAAATTAAATCCGTGACTGATGTTCTTTCCACTACATTATTAGGTGCAGCCCTAGTACATGATGTCCACACTGTGCTCCATGCTTTCAATATGTGTTCTCATTTGAAAAAATGGTTTCCAAACAGTATTGAGTGCCAACTTGAAGTTGGAAATTCTTTATTTTGGGGGGTGCCACTCTGTAACAGATTTAAAGGAGATAGGGTATTTACTTTATGTGTTAAAGTTTCTTCTTCTAATGAAAAGAGAACTCCAGACTCTGCTCCATATTGTTACCGGTGATCTTTGTAAAAACACAAATCAGATTACACCATTCTTCTGAAAATCCTTCAGCACATCCCAATGTCCAGAGAAGTGGTTCTTCACAGCAGGGGGCAGAGGGGGGCGCACTACTAAATGCTTTGAGAGTCTAGTCAAAGCTCTGTATCTTCTTTGCAGAAAAAAATGCACACACACACAATATCTGCCGTGTATTTCAAGGGTTTCAGGGAGCTTGAAGTCATTCTACATCCATGGACCATGGGTTAAGATTCTCTAAGGGAATTTCATCTCCTCTGAGTTAATGCAACTTAGATCTTCCACGATCTAGTACTAAAAGTAGAAGCTACAAGGAGAAGCTGTTGGGGGTGGAAGACTCAGCCTCTGAATTTCACCTTCCCTTGGCACTCAGTCACCTTGATTTATTATGTTCATCATCAGCTAGGAAGTTTTCTACCCAGTGCTAAATCCACAGGTGGTCTGCATTTTGTTTCCGACAAGAGAGACAATATTTCCTTATATAGACATGTATATAACACACCCCTACATACAAACGATTTTAAGTTAGGCTGATATGTACAAAAATATATATTGCACAGGTAAGTTTGGAAGCCAACTTTGGAGAAGGGAAGGGAACCAAATAGGTGGAAAATTGGAGGAAGGATATTTACAGTGATGCACTATAGAAGTTGTACCTTCATGCAACCTTCAGGAAGTCCTCATTTCTGTAAAACTCCCCTTTGCTCTTCATTTAGCCACGAGTATAGGTAGCCAAAGTCAGTCACAATTCGTCGCTTCCTAGATACCAAGTCATTATCAAATGGGAGGTTCACCTAGTAGGGCTAAATTTCATGGAAGTAATTCTCTATATAGATTCTTTTTTTTTCTTTTTTTTTTTTTTTTTTTTTTGCGGTATGCGGGCCTCTCACTGTTGTGGCCTCCCCCGTTGCGGAGCACAGGCTCCGGATGCGCAGGCCCAGCGGCCATGGCTCACAGGCCCAGCCGCTCCGCGGCATATGGGATCCTCCCAGACCGGGGCACGAACCCGTATCCCCTGCATCGGCAGGCGGACTCTCAACCACTGCGCCACCAGGGAGGCCCTATATAGATTCTTAAACTAACTTTATAAAACAATACGCAGTTACCACTAATTATAGACATATTACACAGTGTGGTTTTACCTCTGACCATCTCTCTGGTTGATGGACACTCTTTATCCAGGAATAGCTAGGTCAGTTTCCCAATTCTTCAGACTTGCTGCTTCTGAGGCTACATGGCCTTTTGCTCTCAGTCTGAAAATATCTCATCTCTGCACACTCATCCATTCAACTGCCTATCCCTGAGCCCACTTTGCTTAATACTTTGTTTAACCCTTTAATGCTTCTTTCTCAATCTAGATTAAAACCTACACCACAGTATGGAGAATAATTCTGGTGTTTTCTTCTCAAATAACTCTTTACTCAGTGGAATTATGTATTTTCCTTTGAGGATCTACATGATTTCAGAAGGAAAAGACTGGCTCCCTGGCTGAGTGTCACAGAAATGACTATGCCCTGGGAAACAAAGCAACTGTCCTCTTTTTAGGTGCATAATTTGGTTCCTCTTTTTGAACTGCTTCAGCTACAGGGCAGGCTCAAAGGGGATATATACCCTGGGGTTGTGAAGACTGGGGAAAAAAAGCTTTGTTCTTTTCCTTTTAACTCTTTAGGGCCCATTTATTATATGGTTAACACAAAGGCCAGACAAGGGTAAGTCAGATCATTTGAATGACAAACATGATAGATAACATGGCTGAGGCAGAGAGACTATTGAAGATTGATGAAAAAGGGAGGTTGGTGAAATATAGAAGAAAGCAGTTGCTAAACCTAAAAAGTGAAGTGAAGGGGCATGGATTTGTTTCAATACATAACAGAGAAGCTGTGGCATCTTGAAGGATTCATAGAGTTGATTGAGACTATATTCATGTTACATGTTGCTTCTCTTTTATTACAAAGATTTGAACAAGATTTCAGAATTGGCATTTGAAAATGTAGCTTTATATTTCTGTGAACAGCAAAAAAACAGTTTTAAATATTTGCAAAGGAATGACTGTGAGGTATGCCAACATGTCCTGTGAGGAAATTGCCCTGTCAGAAAACGGTTATTCTGCTTTTTTGGTCATCTGTGATGCAGAACTAGCTCCATATACAAATAAGTTCTATTTATTATCTACAGCACTTTTCTTTCTCATTATAATTCTGAAAGGGTCTAGAGGTGACAGAAGATAAATCTTGAATCTTCTGGAACCTTGGAAATAGTCTCATTTGAAGCCTTCATACTAAAAGCTGAGGATTCTGCTGTCCTGTCAGTATAAACTGAACCATATGCAGTGCTATTTTGGTGCCAGTCATTCCTGTAACACATGAAGTATTTAATTTTATTAATCTTGAGCCTTTAACTGTTTGAGCAAATGACCGTTTGTGTCTTGTCATGTAAGAAAAAGTTAGAAATGAGCTCAAAGGCAAAAAAAAAAATGAAATTAATAAAGGACACGCCCAAACCTTTCATAGAATTTAAAGGTGTAAGGTAAGATTCATTTCTCTACCTTCAACTAAGACATTTACAAGGCTTCGATACTAAAGTCCAATTATGTCTAATGGTTCAAGTCTAGAGTTTCAAGAACACTTTAAAAAATTATCACATTGACATACAAGTAGGCTGAATGCTAATGTGTCTGAAATTAATCAATAAATATGGTCCAAAACCACCTTCACTAATTGGAAAAAAAGTAATCTGTGGTATTGAAAAATGAGAGAGTCACAGGAAATGCAGAATTTTATTGTACATTTTCTATGTATAAATACACATATTTATATCATATACTTTGTGATCATCATTTATATGTATGTAACATAATTTATAGTTTTATATTTATATAATTTATATATGTAACTTAAAGAAACAGTGAGGTAGATTAATTTTTAATGGAATGGCTCTCTGATTTTTTTCCTATTGATTGCATTTTCTTAAGCAAGACATACTTGTATATAATAATGGAGAGGCAAAACAGAAGAGAAGCTATATGAAGTAGCATCTAAAATTCGAACATGGATACATGCCTCCTGTTTTTCCCATAGTTTCCCACTCCAAATGCCCTAAGCTCCAAGTACTCTCAGCAAGTGTTAGTGGCTGGCAAACTATGTGTTTCTCAATTGTTCCTCTCAAACTACCTCTTATATAGATGGCAATAAAGCTGATTTCTGCTACATCCTAACTGTAACACATTGCCAAGTCCATCAGTCAGCATGCTGTTTCCAAGCCACACTGTGATTGGCAGGGCCAGTATATATGGTCAATGGGCTATGCAACCTGTCTGATCTATTTGACTTACAATTGGGCTGGCTATGCCATCTTTCTGCCACCATGCTTTTGGAATTAACTTTAGAGCCTAGAACAGTATTTGGCACATAATAGGTGTTTGATGAATATTTATTGAACAAATGAATTCATTAACTATGTTGCACTTAATATTCTCTTCTGGTAAATTAAATTTGTAAGAGGCTCAAATTTGAATTTTGCCCACCTTGATTGCTATATATCTTTTTTACTTTTCATAGAAGAGTATTTGATAGTTTTAGTGTATGATGCTTTGTCTGAATGGTTTGTAGTCTTTGCCATACCATAAATAACAAGTTTAGATAAAATTGAAATATAAGTTCAAAACCTTTTGCAGTTAACAACAGTTAGCATAAAATTCATTGACAAAAAGCTTTCTAAAATGTGTGAGTCTTCTTTTTTCCCATGCCTTAGTTTGTAGAGTTGGATTTGGATGTGGGATTGGTTTAAGTGACTTTCTGTGTATGAGGAGGGTGTTATTCTGATCAGTTACTTCCAGTTTTATTGTACTAGGCTATAGGTGTAGAAGCCAATGAAGAATGACCTCAGTGTAGAAATATAGAAACAAAGCTCAGAGGTGGCTTTGTATTGTTCATATTTATCTCATTCTTATCAATGCCAGCTGCCAGTGATGAGTGGAAAGGGAGATAATTCCAATTAACTGAGACTCCCTATTATTTAGACTTTTAATCATGGTTATACTGTACTAATAAGATGATCTAAAAGGTCTATTTGCAATTCTTATTTGCACATACTTAAATATTGTGGGATTGAAATGTACATTTCAGTGTAAAGTTTGGAGCCCACGTTGTTAGGATTCTGCCTTCCTAAGAACACTGTGGAGGGCTGTTGTCCTGGATTTGTAATCTTATGTGATGTTCAGATTCAACAAGAGTACCATCAGAAAGTTACCTTTTCAACAAACTAAACAAACTCTCATGAGTCATCCTCTTGGTAAAACACTTGAACTTCTGCTAAAATAAAGCTTAAAAAAATAGAAGCTGTAAAAAGGAACCCAATTAAGCAGTTTTTATTACTCAGGTTCTGAACCAAAGTTCAAAGCACTTAAAATTGAATCACAAGGCTGCCAAGGACCTTCAGAGGACATGCCTTCAGGTGGGAACACACTAAACCTACCCCTCTATGAGTTTTGTGAAATTTGGTTCTATTTCAGTTGTATCACCAAGCTTTGGTGATAGTGGGGTGTGTTGATTTTTCCCTCCTTATGTAAGTGTAGCAATTCTAATTATTCATTCTTTATACCCTAAGTCTCACCAGAGTTCAATGCAGTAATCATTGTTTTCCAGAGGAAGCATTCAATAAGTATTTGTTGATATTGATTTTGAAGGCATCAAGGAATTTGTACCGTTTTCTAGTGTTTGACAATGTTTATTGCTGAGGGTATTTTACCAGAATTCCACAGGTAGAAACTTTAAGCCCCTTTCCCCTTGTCCCATCCTTGGAGATTATGGATTAAAACCAGACATTATTAACCAGTAACTGGGCATTTTTTATAGTGCAATATTTTGCACATAGTGAGCCAGGAATTGAACAAATATTTATAAGTTGAATTAAAAAGTTGAATACTTTGGTTTTGATGTATTTGTTGATAAATTATTCAGGATGGTATAAGAGAAAGACTACTGAACTAACAGTGATTTACTTAATAGCCTAGCACAGTGTCATTACAGAATAAGTGCTTAGTAACTATTTCCTCAAAGAATGAAGGCATTGAATTGAATGAATGAAGCCTTGGGCACCCCTTCCCCTGCAACCCTCTCAGGCAATTCCTCATACCTTCCGTCCTGCCTCAGACATGACTCTCCTCTGAGGCTACTATTTCTCCATCAGCCACTTTCTTGGAGCTACTCTTCACTCTCTCACACTCCACAAACCTCAGTTCCCACTGCAGCACTAAAACCCTTATGTTAAAAACCAACAAACCTCAATAAAACAAAAATCCTGCTCCTCTGTGGTGCATGCCATCTAGCTATACCACTTTTCCAACCCTACTGGCATGGTCCCTTATTTCTGTATTGTCTTGGGAACTGGTAAAATTCTTCCTGTTCATTCCAAATGTTGGTATAGCCCCAGGTTTGCTTGCACCAGCTTTCATTTGTGGCTGAAGCATTGTTATAAACCTGCTCTTCCTATCTCATCACCTGGCTAGGTCCTTCTTAGCCTGCATGTCTCCATCTAGACACTGCCTGCTCTGGAAAGCCTCTCTTGGTTCTGTGCAGTCTCAGCTAGATGCCCCTCCTATGTGCTCCTACAGCACTCAGTACATATTCCTACCAAAGCACCAATCACTCTTAATTGTAACTGACTATTAACTTGTTTGTGTCTCCAACTAAACTGTAAACATCTTGAGGGCAGGGACTGTTTTTTTGTTTGTTTGTTTGTTTTGCGGTACGCGGGCCTCTCACCGCTGTGGCCTCTCCCGTTGCGGAGCACAGGCTCCGGACGCGCAGGCTCAGCGGCCATGGCTCACGGGCCCAGCCGCTCCGCGGCATGTGGGATCTTCCCGGACTGGGGCACGAACCCGTGTCCCCTGCATCGGCAGGCGGACTCTCAACCACTGAGCCACCAGGGAAGCCCGGGACTGTCTTTTTTACTCTTGTAGACTTTGCTACATAGGTAAGTTCTCAAAACATATTTTTTCTTTTAATAAGATAACTTTTACAAGGTTTTGTTTCCTCTTATGTAAAATGAAGATGATATTTGCTTACTGTGGTACAGAGGATCAACTGAGATTGTATACATAAATCATTCTGAAAGCTGCTGGGACACAAATATTATTCCCAATTGTCAAATCCTTTCACAGGTGTCTTCTACTCACAGAATACCAATTGCAGCCATTTTCAGAGAGTGACTTCCTGCCCATTCTTAGGATCTAGGAAATTGTGTCACTGGAAATAATATGAAAATGAATGAAGCAGAACATTATGTATGGGAATAAGGGCACATGCTATGTCCACACATGCTGGTCTGAGTTCATTGAGGATCGTAAATTCTCATGTATTTGCTCTGTAGCTTAACTATATGGATGAGCAGTAGTGGAAACAGGCTTAACAAACTTTTTGGCTCTGTCATAGTGACTGTAATTGTAAGACCTCCAATTAAGTTGCTGTGGACCACCAGAGAATGGTTTTCACTTCAGATCTTCTTGAGAATGTCTGCTAAAAATGACGTGATTAACACCAGATAATAAAAATTTTAAATCCTGAAAGAATATTGATGAAAATCAAATGTCTAACATCCATCTTTTTCAGTATTGTAGTCATGCATATTAACCAATTCGATTAGAAGAGTCTTCCTCTGCTATAATCTACCAGAAGCATCATGGCTTTCGTTACACTGTAGGTCTCTAAAAACTCTATCCAAAGTAGTTCAGCATGGACCCCCTCTAATACTTGCCAATGACACTGACCTCAAAGACCTTTCAGTAGCAGATGAGTCTTTTCCTGTTGGATTCTTTATCACCTTCTATTGCCTTCATGCCACAAACCCATTTGAAAAGTTTTGTGATCCAATCTCATTTCAGTTACTATCATTGCACACCTATATATATAATCAAAACTCTGTACATATTAATAGGTCTATTATGTTGGGAGTTCTCAGGAACTGTTAAAAAATGGAACAAATTTATCTGAACACTTCCCTTCATTGGTAGAATATAGGAGGCGCATTCTAATTGATGTTGTAGTTTGAATAAATGGAAATATTGCTCTTTATTATCCTGACGACCTTCCTAAGTAAGCATCCACTGGATTGTTTTACAATTTAGTCTACTCAGAGTGAGAATGGGAGAGTTTCTAATCTTCTAGGGGATTTTTCTTTCTTCCTTGAAAGGTTATGATAACTAGAATTCGTAGCTCATAAAAAGCCCAAATCAATATTGCCATTGACTTAATCCACATAAGAGGCTTAACTTCATAGGTGACTTCTGAAAAGCTGAAACAAAACAAAAATCAGTCTCTGTTGAGTTCCCAAGTTTAAAATAAAGTTGAAAGCTGTTGCAGAAAAACGCTTCTCGGCTAACAAAGACAGCACAGTAGGACCCTGTAAACAATTATATCTCAGCAAATAAATGCTCATGCTTTCCCATTTTCAAGAACAGTAAGATCTAATATTTATTATGTGCCAGACACTGTGCTAAGCATGAACTTTAAGACAACCCTATGACATTTAGACACACTTATAATCCCAGTTCACAGGTGATGAAATTGAGACTTAGAGAGGGAAGTTACCTTTCCCAATATAACACATATAGTAAGTGGCCTAGTTGAGACTTAAACATATGTCTGCTGGATACTAAAGATCATGTCCTTTATTTTTTTTTAAACACAGGGTAAATACTTGCTTTATTTATAAAACTATTTATTTATTTATTTATTTACTTGGCTGCATCAGATCTTAGTCGCGGCATGTGGGCTCTTTAGTTGTGGCATGCGGGCTCCTAGTTGTGGCATGTGGGATCTAGTTCCTTGACCAGGGATCGAACCCGGGCCCCCTGTGATGGGAACGTGGAGTCTTAGCCACTGGACCACCAGGGAAGTCCCTAAAGGTCATGTTCTTAATCAATATACTGTGTATATAAAATTCATTCATCAGATATAGTAGTTGATGTTCAAGTAGGTCTATAATAGAGGATGATGCTCTTTACCTACCATTAGAAATATCTGTATGGTTTTCCTAGATATAGGGAAACACCCTGAGCCTTCTGCTCTTTAATGCAGGAATCCACTGTGATTGGCATCAGGCCAGTATGGCTGTGCATGACTATAGTGTATGCCATGGCCATGGGACAGTGTTCTTTTCTTTGTCAGAATAGCTATCTAGGATTAAGGTCAAATTCTTGACTTTATTCTGACATTATGCTCTAACTACTTGAATTAACTGAGCCAGAGGTAGTGTACTCACTGATAAACAATTTATTCCAGGCCTTCAGTTTAACAGCCTTTCTTCTGTTGAAATTCATACCATCTGACTTTTGTTTTCTCCTTCCTTCTGCCTCATTAAAGTGGTCTATCAATCTTCAGACTACTGACAGGTGTTTTTCAGTGTCTGAATGTTGCATCATTTCATTCTCTACTAATATCTACATGAAATCCAACATTGAGGTTAACAATTTTTCTAACATCTAACCCTTAGAGTTCTTTGACATCTTTAGTAAATGCACTTGTCAAGATCACCAAGGCCTCCACGTTGCTAAATTCAGTGGTCAGTTCTTAGTTCTCATCTTGACCTTTCAGCAGCATTTGACACCGTTGATCACGCCTCCTTCCTCTTCACTTGATTTTCAGGATATCTGTATTCTTCTGAGTCATCCTATGATTCTCTGTTGGATCTTCCTCATCTTCCCAACCATGAAACATTGGAGGGCCTGAAGACTTCTTCTCTTATCTTTGATACACTTATTCCCTCGGTCCTATCATCCTGTCTTACGATATTAATACCATTTATATGCTGAAAAAAAATTCACAGCTCCGGCTTGTAACTTTCCCCTCAAATTCAGATTCGTATATCCAGCTGGCTATTTTTTATCTCCACTTGGGTGGCTGATAAGTATCTCAAACTTAACATATCTATACCAAACACCTCTTGTTCTCCACCTCACATTCTCTCATCCCACCTTTTTATTCCAGCTGTTACTGCAGCTACCAGCTTTGTGCATATGTACACTAACAACATCTCCTCTCAGCTGCACCAGATAGCTCTATTTTCTGCCTTTTCTGCTACCTCTGTGTGGAATGCCTGTGGCAGCCCACTCAGTCAATTTGAAGCATGTGTAAACAGGGAAGTATGAGAGAGTTAATATGGCATGGGACAATTCCTGACCTGTAAGAGACAGAAAGCCAGTCATGAACGTCTCCCTCTTCTAAGTTCAAGCAGATAATCTTCCAGGCATTTTATAAGCTCCTCAGAGGGCCCCCAGTAAGATTAAGCTTCAATTACCCATAGCTGTGACTGGCTCAAACACTCACCCTTGGACTGACTTTCCATACTGGTCTTCCATTCCTGTTTGGGAATCACTTCCCAAAGTTCACTCCCGGCAACACAATCTCTTGTCTCAGGTTCTGCTTTATGGGAAACCTGACTGAGACATTATTCAAAACCAAACTCCTGGTTCTCCCTCCAAAACTTACTTCTCTATCTCAGATTATGGCAACTCTTCTTTCCAGGTCCTCTTTTCAAAAACCTTGGTGAGGTCACTAACCTCATCTATTTTATCAGGAGACCTTGTCATCTCTACCTTCAACATAGGTTCAGAATCTAATTTTTCCCACTTCCTCTGTTACTCGCCTAGTCTAAGCCAGTATCATTTTTCATATTGATTTTTGCAGTAGTCTCCTAACCTGTCTCCCTGCTTCTGCCCTTCTACTCCAACATTTATTCTCAATACAATGGTCAGAATGATAATTTTAAAACCTAAGGCAGATCATGCCCACCCCCCAGTCAAAAGCTGCCATGGCAGGACTTCCCTGGCGGCCCAGAGGTTAAGACTCTGCGCTCCCAATGCAGGGGGCACTGGTTTGATCCCTGGTCGGGGAACTAGGATCCCACATGCCGCACGGTGCAGGAAAAAAAAAAAGCTGCAATGGCTCTCCATCTAACTCAGAACACAAGAATCTACGTAATGTCTCCCTTCACATTTGTGACCTCATCTACTACTAACTTGTTCAGTCATCCTGCTAAAACCACAGTGGCCTCTATGATAGTTCTCAATACAGGCATATTTCTGCCTTAGTGCCTCTGTAATTGCTATTCCCTCTGCCTGGCGTGTTCTTCCCCTTGATAACTACCAGGTTTTGTCTATCACCTGATGGAGGTCCACACTCAAATGTCACCTCAGTGAGGCATTCCCTGCCCATACTACTGAAAATTACAATCTTCCCCCCATACACTCCTTTTCTGCTTTTTTTGTTTTTCATAGTTCTTATCACTTAGGTGACTGTATAATTTATTGTCCAAACTGGGACATTTTTGAGAGTGAAAGAGCACACTAGGAAAAATCACACTAGGACCACAGATATAAGCCAAGACTGTTTGAGACAACGGAGATGCTATGGTCACCCTACTTATCACCATCTGACGTACTATTTTGCTTATTTTTATTTATGTTGTATATATTTATACTTACTATGTATGTATACCATAATGTATAATTAAATACATACTTATTTATATTTTTACTATATTTTACTTTGCTCGTTTATTTTCTATCTCCTCCCCTAGAATTAAGTTCTATGAGAGCAGGACTTTTTGTCTGTTTTGATTTCTGCTGAATCCTGGTACTTAGAACATTGCCTGGAACATATTAGGCATCTGATAAATATTTATTGAAGTAATGCAAACCCACTAGAAGAGTGTCTGGTACATAATTAGCTCTCAATGAATATTAGTTATTGTTACCACTACTTACTATTTATCATCAAACAGAAGTGACTGCTTTTAGCTCTGACTGAGAATGGTGTATCGGGTGGCATTACTCTATTTTATTTACTCTCCAGTAATATCTTCATGGGCCACCTGTATGGAGCTGCTTGCAACTGCCAAATAATTTTTATTGAAATGGCCTGCTCTCCTCCAGTTTTTTAATCAAGATGCCTCATAGTTGGGTGACTTACAATCCTTTGTGATTCCTGACATACTGATGAACTGTTCTTTTATACGTCAGAGCAGATAAAAAAAATTAACTGGTAAAACCTTGTAGGAAGTTCGTGTTTTAGAACATTGGATTAGCTTATTTAAAGTCCAGTTGTGAACATATTTTTAAAAAGCTTGAACTTCTAATTGTAATAAAAAGTAGCACATCTCTTGTGCACTTTATCCAGTTGGGGAATGTGGCTATAAATATCTTAGAAGAGTGATTTTGAGTTCTTTCAGTAGAGTTCTAGAAATGCAAATTCAGGTAATTATAATGATCAATCATTTACTGGTATGTTAATTTCTTAATGCCTTCAATTTATCAGCAGCAGGTTTTTCCTAATTCTAAAGAAGCAACGCTTAATTCTCTTTTTACTGATTAATTGTGGAGAATTATACTTCTGGCAGTTGACAAAGGGACTTACATGGCTTGCTTCAATACCATTCAAGACATAGGTAAATAATAAAAGTAAACAATTCATGAGAAGTGGAAACATAATTAACAGCGATCTTATAAATGTTTGTCTCCTCTTGCGAACACCTTGGCAAGCTATGGCATGAGCTTCCGGTTTTCTTTGGATGAGAAGTACTTGTTAGCTAATCAATGTATAATCCCAAATGCTCCTTAAACATTAAAAAAAATTGCCATTAGCCAGTTAGATAATTCAGTTGGACAAGCATTTATGGGGCATTTACTATTCAGAGAATTTCCTTTTGGTCACTGTCACAAATTAAATACAGCAGCAGCCCTTTGTAAAGCTAATGTTTGGAAGCATAGCTGATAGCTTTTTTATTTTGGCTTTTGTCTTACTGAGCCTTTGTATTTCAAGGCACAGGATTTCCTCTATAGTATATCTGCAGTCTTATAATCATGGGCTGCATTGTAACAGGATTGTGCTTTATTGAGATAGAATGGATGCGTTGAAAGTTCACGTGGTAACTTCTTTTATTTTAATATAGAATTCCATGCTGAGAAGCCTTGTCTTCTAACCTTTTGTGCAGATAGTGTCCCTTATTCCCATTTGCCCCCTTTTGGATAGCCTCTACTATATTGTCTACCAGAAAGATCACATCACTGGGTCAAGACTCATGCTTTCAATTTTGCTTCATTCATTCACTGAATGACCTTAGGTCTTCTTTTAACTGCCTTTACTAGTATATTAATAGTCACCTGGGGTCTTGTGGCACAGTTAATCAAAGTCCTAAAAATAATTTGAACTGTGCAGCCCTCCCTTCTGCCTCTAGAGAGAATCTTTGAACCAAAGAAGAAAAGTGAAATGGAAAGGGAGATTTGCTAAGATAATCAACAATATCTCTGTGTGATGATTTTGTTTTTTGCCACTGGCCTGTCTGATCCTCCTTAGTCTCCTAAAACTGAAATACTCATTTCTGAGATTCTTCTTTATAATTCCTCATTTGAAGAACAGACCTTAGAAAATGACGAGACTGACATCTATTTGAAATAAAAATAGTAAAACTGGTGATATTTCTTTATGATGCCTGTGTTAAGGTACAAGAGAACAGCAATTACTTCCAATATATGCTAATCATATAATATCAGGCTTGATCTGCATATAGATATGGTTCAGAAGAAGTGATTGAACTCTAGCAATATCCAAATTGTAATAAGAAGTCAGATAAGAATTTAATTCTCCTCTAAATTACATTTCCATCTCTTTTTCTCTACTGTTTTACCTCTTTGTCTAATGCTATTACCAGTATTCAGTGACTTCTTATTGCTACTAATAGACTTCTACTTTACTTAGTTAATTACAGCCTTATCAAAATAACTTTGAAACATTCAAAGGTACATTTTTGAATCATTTATAATGAGCCTGGTGGGGGGAAAATTTACAGTCCTCAAGGTGGACTTTGGTGTATTTTAAGCACATTCCTGTACATTGGGGGAGATTTCCTAACTTTTGTGGTTTCTGTTGGGAATGTAGTGGGCCCATTGGAAGAGTAAAAGACAGGTTGAAAAGTTCCCAGTTAGGAAGGCATTGCAATAATCCAGAGGAAGAGATGATGAAGAGCTTAACATAAGCATTGAATTTCTGAGTAAAGAAAAGGAGACATACATGAGAGAGAAATTAGAGTTTGCAGGACTTGGTAGCTGACTGGAAGTGGGTGATGAAGGAGAGAGAGGAGTGAAGGTTTCCATCTTTGGTAAGTGAGTGAAGAGAGGTGCTAACAATTAAGGTAGGGAAGCAAGAAAGACAGTGTTTTGGAGAAAAAGTGTTCTCATTTGAACATGACTTTGCAGGTTTTCCAGGTAGAAATATCTAGTATGAAGTTAGATATAAACTTGGAGTAGTGGTGCTGGAAAATGGATTTGGGAGTTGTTGATGTATAATTGATACATGAGATTGGATATGATCACACAGAAAGAGCATATACAGTGAGAAGAACACAGAAAAATGCAGATAATGGACAAAATCATAGTGTACACAAACATTTAAAGGACTGGTAGGAAGAGGAGCCCAGGAAAAATGCTGAGTAGTTAGAGAACTAGATGGAGAATGAAGACAAAGTAGAATTACAGAAGTCAAAAAAGAATAGAATCCAGAAAGAGGGGATAACAGTATCATATATGAAAAAAGGTCTCTGAAACCTTTACCAGATTTGGCAATTAGGAGTTCATTGCTGACTTCACCAAGAGAGTTTTTAATGGAATATTAAAGGCAGAAGACAGATTCCAGTGGATTGAAGAATGAGAGGAAAGGAAAGAAGTGGGGACATTAAGTATAAGCTTTTAATATGCTTGGCTGAGAAGGGATGGGATGGTCAAGGATAGGGGCAGTAGCTTAAGGAAGGCACAGGTTCCAGGAAGGAATTTTTCTCATCTTGTTTGTTTATTTTATGGGAAAAAAAGAAAAACTTGAGCATGTAGGCTGGCCTAGTCCTGTATCTCCCACAGTGGCAATGAATAAATATTTGAAGTGTGAATGAATGGATGCTTATACAATGAAAGAAAAGGACTAATGAAGAAAGAAAATTTTAAGTGATAGGAAAGACAGGTAATAAATGATAGAGCAAGGTCCTGGAGAAAGCCAAAAGGGATGGGATCTGGAATACAGATGAAAGAGTTAGTCTCTGAAACATGAGAGAAGGAGGGATAATTGAAGGCATTCATGATGTCTCTTAGTATCTGTTTTCTATGTTTAAGTAGGAGACAATGTCATTTACCAATACTCAGTGAGAGACGGTTGTGAATGGAGTAAGACATTAGCAGAGTGAATAATTAAGACATTGAACAGACTAGGAATAAATATGCTAAGTGGTATTAGGATTGCAAGGAAGGTTAACATATAAATTAGGATCTTGGTTTTAAGTGATAAAGTCAACTCAAACTAACCAAAGCAGAAAAGGGGAACTTATTGGTTCAGAGAATTTTAGAAAAAAATTTTTGAATATCAAACTTCGGAAAAGGTAGGGTTGTGACTGACACCAAAAACAACTAGAGCTAATGAACCAAATATTACCAGCATAGTCTTTAAATCTTTCTAGTGGTATTTATATTTAAGCTTCATTTTCTTTTATGCACATAGAATTTCTCCACAGAGTCAGAAACATGGCTGGTAAGGACTTATGAGCTTCTCCTCTTATAGTCTATTCTATGGACTCTAAGTCCTAAAACAGTAAGCAAGGACTCTGATTATTCCTGCATGGTTCAGTTGCCTACTTCTGGATCCATCAGTTATGACCAAGGTGGGTGGGACCTGTGAAATGTACCTTGATTGATAAAGCTTGGGTCAGGTGCTCACATATGAACTGATCAACTGTGGCAATTCATTACATCAATTCAGTAAATATTTATTGGGTGCTTAGAGTGTGCCAGGTCTTGTTGCAGGTGTTGGTTACACAGTGATAAAAAGCATAGACATGGTCCCTATGGTCCCTACTTCTGGGAGCTTACACTCTAGTAAAGGGAGGCTGATAATAAACAAGATGTTTCTGGCTATTGATAGGCTGAATAAAGTAAAACAGAATGGGGCTGATAGACTGGGAGAATAGGAAGATGTCCTCAGCCTTGTGGTTTTTGGACCACCAAATTGAAGAGTAGGTTTTACGGCCATGATAAAATCCAGTAGGTAGAAGGGTAGGAAGTCATTGTCAGAGGGGGATTTCCTAGTTAAAGGTGTTGTAATGCCCTTTCTCGTTCAGATAAATATTTGTTTTCATATTTTTACCTATGTCTAACCTACATGCTTGAATACTTTGTTAATGTACCTAATTTCCAGGAACTTTCTGATGTGAGTTCAAAATACCCTCTCTTTTTCTCCCTCCGTTTTTAAATTGTGATCTTTTCCATTATTAAACACTGGCTTTTTTCCCAGGGATGGTACTGAAGAAGAAAATCAATGACATATCTAGCCAACCGCCTTGGACTGAACAGGCATTCAAATAGACTCCAAGGACCAAGTACAGATGGTAATTTATTGTGCATACAACTTCTACAGAATGCCTTCATTTGAGCATTGCTGTATATACAATTACTTACCAGAATGCTGCAGTTTTACAACTTAGCCAGGAATCTGTGGAGAGATTAAGTTCACTAAGAAATCCACAAATGCAGTTTTCGCCCTTTTCAGTAATTCTTCAAACTCTCAGTAGTCTTCTACATGAAGAAAAGAGATTTCAAAATAGTTCTTCCATTTTACCATATTTCTCACTATCGTCATCCTTATGCAATTCTTATTTCCGAACCAATTCAAATTTATTAAACCATGTCCTTCTCCTGACATGTAGGTAGATGGAATTGCTAGACGCGAATCACTTACTGTGGCTATTGTGAAACCTAAAATTGTGGTAGTCATCCACACATATCACAGGCCTGCTCATTGTAAAGGTCATTTGGCAATGTTTATATGATACTGAAATAGTCACTTGAAAGTTGAACAGTTTAAATAAACCAGATACTTGACATCTCATAGGCAGAAAAAACACGAGGGCACTCCTAAATTCCTTTTTCTTATTGAAAACAGTTTGAATTACCCAAGTTTGTCCTTATAATTTGAAGTTGAAATTGTAAGGATATTACTACCTTTAAGAAGATATTTTCCAAATCTTGCTTTTTCTCTCTGGTCAAATATTACCTCATTGCTATGCTACTTTGGGGATGGCACCCATGTCCAAGCATTTATGAGTTTATATTATATTTGTGTTTTATAATATTATGGAGAATGGGTTGTTTACAACTGAAATTAAATTACATTTTTCTTTTCACCAACATATATGGCGTTCTATCACAATGTATTTTCTTTAGTATTTTGGCTAAATTTCAGTGGAAAAAAAAGTTAATCATTTTAATAGAAACACTTCAGACCACTCTTTAATGCAAACAATACACAGTCAAGATTAATAGAAGCTATAAATAAAAAGAAGCTGTGATAGTATTGATAAAAATCAGCTCAGCAAATGAAAATGAGGAAGTTCAATAACAAATAATATACTGCAATGACATAGCCCATCGAGTTGCTATATGAGGCAGCATGAATAATAGCCCTTGATTTATTTATGTACCTTACAGTATGATCAGCATCTTGGATGGTAAGCTACTAGAAGGGATAATCAAACTTAGTATACATACAGGGGCTTCCCTGGTGGCGCAGTGGTTGAGAATCTGCCTGCCATTGCAGGGGACACGGGTTCGAGCCCTGGTCTGGGAGGATCCCACATGCCACGGAGCAACTGGGCCCGTGAGCCACAACTACTGAGCCTGCGCGTCTGGAGCTTGTGCTCCGCAACAAGAGAGGCCGTGACAGTGAGAGGCCCGCGCACCGCGATGAAGAGTGACCCCGCTTGCCACAACTAGAGAAAGCCCTCGCACAGAAACGAAGACCCAACACAGCCAAAAATAAATAAATTTATTAAAAAAAGAAAACAACTTAGTATACATACAGTGGTGAGCCTAGTACCACTCCTAAATTAAATGTGAATGTGGGGGCTTCCCTGGTGGTGCAGTGGTTGAGAGTCCGCCTGCCGATGCAGGGGACACGGGTTCATGCCCCGGTCCGGGAAGATCCCACATGCTATGGAGCGGCTGGGCCCGTGAGCCATGGCCGCTGAGCCTGCGCGTCCGGAGCCTGTGCTCCGCAACGGGAGAGGCCACAACAGTGAGAGGCCCCCGTACCGCAAAAAAACAAACAAAACAAAAGAAAACAAAACAAAAAATGTGAATGTGCATTCGATGCCACATGATAGTGCTTCTCCTAGTGTGACTGTGCCCATCAGCACTGACTAAGTTTCCAGTTCTCATTAGGGTTTTTTCTTTTTATCTATATTTTCTCTGTGCTTTCTCAGGGAACTTTTCCATTTGAATCTTAGTGTGAATTTCCTAATGGAAAAGTTCATGGTCTGTGTCTGTTAATACAGGGAGAAGCCCTGACATGAGCATCATCGTTTATTTGTTGAGCATTGCAATAGGCACTCTTGGAACGATAAAAATAGAATCTACAGTTGCTACTCTCCACATATAGAGTCTATTCTCAATATATAGGAAGAATAAGCACATACCTGTGGAGGAGTTTACAGGCAGTTAAATATAATTTACCAAAAAAAAAAAAAAGTTCCATTTTATTTTTAACTGGCTCCATTCATTTATAACAGTTTTTATACATATAGATTATCATAGTCATTATTGATTCCATATTACTATATCATTTTTTAAATGAATGACTGAATAAATGGGTGAATGTTTTCAGTGGTTCTTGCCAATATTTATGGGTGAGGTGTGGTGGATAAGTGCTAAATAATTACAGGTCATTTTAAGCAATTGTGACTAACCACTAAAGATCTATTTATTAAGAACACCCCTCCCCCATGATTAACCATATTTTGCTTTTGCACCAAAGACAGTGTTGTCATTATTTGTGCTCTCCATCGGTATCTATTATGCATTTGCTTAGGATTACATTTCAACATACTGAAATGCATGTGCTGACTATTGTGGTACACGAAAGAAATATAGATCCTACCTTCATGGAGTTAATGGTCTACTAGGGGATATACACGGCAAACAGTGCTATGAAGGTAACCAACAGAGTGTACTGTTAGAAGATGTGAGGATGAGGCTAGGGGCCTACTTAGTGTGTTCAGGGATGGCCTGTCTAAAGAAGTAATCTTTAAACTGAGAAAAGAGAATAAGAAAGAACCAAGCACGTGAAGAACTAGGGACAGAGCACTCTGAGCAGGGGGAACAGCATATGCAGAGTCTCAAACGCATGAAAAAGTTTGGTATGTTTCAGAAACTTTAAGGAGACCTCTGTGGCTGTGCTGCAAAGAAAGAGGGAAAAGGTGCTACTTGAAGCTGGGGAGATAGGAAAAGACCAGACTTAGGGCTCTGTAGGTCATGCTAAAGATTTTAGTCTTTCTCTTAAGGGTAATAGGAAGATATTGATGGGTTTTAATCTGTGATAGGAGGGGATTGACACATTTAAAAGATTACTCTGGCTGCTGTTTGGATAATGACTGGAGAATACAAAAGATGGATAGGAGAAATCAATTATAAAGTTATTGCAGAGGTTCATGTAAGAGGTAAAGTTAGAGGGAAGTGGACTAAATTGATATATATTCTGGAGATACAACCTATAGGACTTTCTGTTCCAGGTTATATTTAAGTGGAGAGGGAGAGAGAAGAATCAAGAACGAGTCAGGTTTCTGGCTGGAGCAACTGATATGAAGAAGAATAAGAAATGAATGGGTTTTAGGCTGTGAATGAAGAATTTTGTTTTAAACATCTTCACTTAGAGTAGAGACACTCATTAGATATCTAAGAATATAAATAGGTATTTTTATTTGCTAGACAATGATGTAGGAAGTTCCGAAGTTTCTTCCATGAAAATAATCGACAAGAGTGGTTTGACTGTCATGCTTTAATTAATTCAGCAAACATTTGTTGAGTCTCTGCTATGTGGCAGGTATTATACTAAGCACTAGGAATAGTAAGTCATAGTCACTGCCGATAAGGAGTTTATTATAATCTAATGAGGAGACTGGGAAAAAAACATGAATAATTTAAAATCCAGTGTGATAATAACAGTAGAAGGAACATCTAACTCAAATAGGGGGTTGGAAGGGTAAGGGAAAGATTCCTAGAAATATGATATCTGAGTTTGGTTCAAAAGTAAAATCTAGCCAGGCACAGAGAAGCAAAAGTCGTTCCAGACTATCTTTATTGGAAAGAATAGTGTCAATAACGGACTTCTGATAAATCTGAAAAGGAGCATTTTAGTATTTTTCTGACCACAGAATATTTTATGTCTATACAATATGATTATTGAATATGTCCCCAATATCAGAATCGTAGAAGTGAAAGAGCTGTTAGAAATCATCCAGCATAGCCACCTAGTTTTACAGGTGCAGAATTAGACTGAAAAAAGAGGCCTGTCTAAAGAATCAATTCCACCGTTACTTTTTCCTTTACAAATATTGTAAGTATGCTGTGAATGCAAAGTCTAAGTGGTGCCCCAAAGCATTGATTTTTTTATTTTATTGTTTTTCATTTTCCTTAATTTTATTTATTTATTTATTAACATTTATTGGAGTTTGTTTTCCAATGTTGTGTTAGTTTCTGCTGTATACCAAAGTGAATCAGCTGTATGTATACATGTATCTCCATATATCCTCCTCTTGTGTCTCCCTCCCACCCTCCCTATCCCACCCCTCTAGGTGGACACAAAGCACCGAGCTGATCTCCCTGTGCTATGCGGCTGCTTCCCACTAGCTATCTATTTTACATTTGGTAGTGTATATATGTCCACGCCACACTCTTACTTTGTCCCAGCTTACCCTTCCCCCTCCCCGTGTCCTCAAGTCCATTCTCTACACCTGCAACTTCATTCCTGTCCTGCCCCTAGGTTCTTCAGAACCATTTTTTTGTTAGTCTTTTAGATTCCATATATATGTGCTAGCATGCGGTATTTGTTTTTCTCTTTCTGACTTACTTCACTCTGTATGACAGACTCTAGCTCCACCCACCTCACTACAAATAACACAATTTCGTTTCTTTTTATGGCTGAGTAATATTCCATTGTATATATGTGCCACATCTTCTTTATCCATTCAACTGTTGATGGACACTTAAGTTGCTTCCATGTCCTGGCTATTGTAAATAGTACTGCAATGACACTGTGGTGCATGGCTATTTTTGAATTATGGTTTTCTCAGGGTATATGCCCAGCAGTGGGATTGCTGGGTAATATGGTAGTTCTATTTTTAGTTTTTTAACAAACCTCCATACTGTTCTCCGTAGTGGCTGTAACAGTTTACATTCTCACCAACAGTGCAAGAGGGTTCCCTTTTCTCCACACCCTCTCCAGCATTTATTGTTTGTACATTTTTCATGATGGCCATTCTGAATGGTGTGAGGTGATACCTCATTGTAGTTTTGATTTGCATTACTGTAATGAATAGGGAAGTTGAGCATCCTTTCATTTCTTTGTTAGCAATCTGTATACCTTCTATGGACAAATGTGTATTTAGGTCTTCTGCCCATTTTTGGATTGGGTTGTTTGTTATTTTGATACTGAGCTGCATGAGCTGCTTGTAAATTTTGGAGATTAATCCTTTGTCAGTTGCTTCATTTGCAAATATTTCCTCCCATTCTGAGAGTTGTCTTTTCATCTTGTTTATGGTTTCCCTTGCTGTACAAAAGCTTTTAAGTTTCATTCAGTCCCATTTGTTTATTTTAGTTTTTATTTCCATTTCTCTAGGAGTTGGGTCAAAAAGGATCTTGCTGTGATTTATGTCATAGAGTGTTCTGCCTATGTTTTCCTTTAAGAGTTTTACAGTGTCTGGCCTTACATTTAGGTCTTTAATCCATTTTGATTTTATTTTTGTGTATGGTGTTAGGGAGTGTTCTAATTTCCTTTTTTACATGTAGCTGTCCAGTTTTTCCCAGCACCACATACTGAAGAGGCTCTCTTTTCTACACTGTGTATTCTTGCCTCCTTTATCAAAGATAAGGTGACCATAAGTGCATGGGTTTACCTCTGGGCTTTCTATACTGTTCCATTGATCTATCTTTCTGTTTTTGTGCCAGTACCATACTGTCTTGATTACTGTAGCTTTGTAGTAGAGTCTGAAGTCGGGGAGCCTGATTCTTCCAGCTCCATTTTTCTTTCTCAAGATTGCTTTGGCTATTAGGGGTCTTTTGTGTTTCCATACAAATTGGGAAATTTTTTGTTCTAGTTGTGTGAAAAATGCCATTGGTACTTTGATAGAGATTGAGTTGAATCTGTAGATTGCTTTGGATAGTATAGTCATTTTCACAATGTTGATTCTTGCAATCCAAGAACATAGTATATCTCTCCATCTCTTTATATCATCTTTAATTTCTTTCATCAGTGTCTTATAGTTTTCAGCATACAGGTCTCTTGTCTCCTTAGGTAGATTTATTCCTAGGTATTTTATTCTTTTTTTTTTGTACATCTTTATTTGAGTATAATTGCTTTACAATGGTGTGTTAGTTTCTGCTTTATAACAAAGTGAATCAGGTATACATATACATATGTTCCCATATCTTCTCCCTCTTGCATCTCCCTTCCTCCAACCCTCCCTATCCCACCCCTCTAGGAGGTCACAAAGCACCAAGCTGATCTCCCTGTGCTATGTGGCTGCTTCCCACTAGCTGTCTATTTTACGTTTGGTAGTGTATATATGTGTCCACGCCACTCTCTCACTTTGTCATAGCTTACCCTTCCCCCTCCCCATATCCTCAACTCCATTCTCTAGTAGGTCTGTGTCTTTATTCCTGTCTTACCCCTAGGTTCTTCATGACATTTTTTTTCTTAAATTCCATATATATGTGTTAGCATATGGTATTTGTCTTTCTCTTTATGACTTACTTCAGTCTGTATGACAGTCTCTAGGTCCATCCACCTCATTACAAATGGCTCAATTTCGTTTCTTTTTATGGCTGAGTAATATTCCATTGTATATATGTGCCACATCTTCTTTATCCATTCATCCAATGATGGACACTTAGATTGTTTTCATCTCCTGGCTATTGTAAATAGAGCTGCAATGAACATTTTGGTACATGACTCTTTTTGAATTATGGTTTTCTCAGGGTATATGCCCAGTAGTGGGATTTCTAGGTCATATGGTAGTTCTATTTTTAGTTTTTTAAGGAACCTCCATACTGTTCTCCATAGGGGCTGTACCAATTCACATTCCCAGCAGCAGTGCAAGAGTGTTCGCTTTTCTCCACACCCTCTCCAGCATTTATTGTTTCTAGATTTTTTGATGATGGCCATTCTGACTGGTGTGAGATGATATCTCATTGTAGTTTTGATTTGCATTTCTCTAATGATTAATGATGTTGATCATTCTTTCATGTGTTTGTTGGCAGTCTGTATATCTTCTGTGGAGAAATCTCTGTTTAGGTGTTCTGCCCATTTTTGGACTGGGTTGTTTGTTTTTTTGTTATTGAGCTCCATGAGCTGCTTGTAAATTTTGGAGATTAATCCTTTGTCAGTTGCTTCATTTGCAAATATTTTCTCCCATTCTGAGGGTTGTCTTTTGGTCTTGTTTATGGTTTCCTTTGCTGTGCAGAAGCTTTGCAGTTTCATTAGGTCCCATTTGTTTATTTTAGTTTTTATTTCCATTTCTCTAGGAGTTGGGTCCAAAAGGATCTTGCTGTGTTTTATGTCATAGAGTGTTCTGCCTATGCTTTCCTCTAAGAGTTTGATAGTTTCTGGCCTTACATTTAGGTCTTTAATCCATTTTGAGCTTATTTTTGTGTATGGTGTTAGGGAGTGATCTAATCTCATACTTTTACATGTCCGTGTCCAGTTTTCCCAGCACCACTTATTGAAGAGGCTGTCCTTTCTCTACTATACATTCCTGCCTCCTTTATCAAAGATAAGGTGACCATATGTGCGTGGGTTTATCTCTGGGCTTTCTATGCTGTTCCATAGATCTATCTTTCTGTTTTTGTGCCAGTGCCATACTGTCTTGATTACTGTAGCTTTGTAGTATAGTCTGAAGTCAGGGAGCTTGATTCTTCCAGCTCCGTTTTCCTTTCTCAAGATTTCTTTGGCTATTCGGGGTCTTTTGTGTTTCCATACAAATTGTGAAATTTTTTGTTTTAGTTCTGTGAAAAATGCCATTGTAGTTTGATAGAGATTGAATTGAATCTATAGATTGCTTTGGGTAGTATAGTCATTTTCACAATGTTGATTCTTCCAATCCAAGAACATAGTATATCTCTCCATCTGTTTGTATCATCTTTAATTGCTTTCATTAGCATCTTATAGTTTTCAGCATACAGGTCTTTTGTCTCCTTAGGTAGGTTTATTCCTAGGTATTTTATTCTTTTTGTTGCAATGGTAAATGGGAATGTTTCCTTAATTTCTCTTTCAGATTTTTCATCATTTGTGTGTAGGAATGCAAGAGATTTTTGTGCATTAATTTTGTATCCTGCTACTTGACCAAATTCACTGATTAGCTCTAGTAGTTTTCTGGTAACATATTTAGGATTCTTGATGTATAGTATCATGTCATCTGCAAACAGTGACAGCTTTACTTCTTCTTTTCTGATTTGGATTCCTTTTATTTCTTTTTCTTTTCTGATTGCTGTGGCTAAAACTTCCAAAACTATGTTGAATAATAGTGGTGAGAATGGCATCCTTGTCTTGTTCCTGATGTTAGAGGAAATAGTTATAGGTTTTCACCTCGGAGAACAATGTTGGCTGTGGGTTTGTCATATATGGCCTTTATTATGTTGAGGAAAGTTCCCTGTATGCCTACTTTCTTCAGGGTTTTTATCACAAATGTGTTTTGAATTCTGTAGAACACTTTTCCTGTATCTATTGAGAGTATCATATGGTTTTTATCCTTCAGTTTGTTAATATGGCATACCACATCGATTGATTTGCGTATATTGAAGAATCCTTGCATTCCTGGGATAAACCCCACTTGATCATGGTGTATGATCCTTTTAATGTGCTGTTGGATTCTGTTTGCTAGTATTTTGTTGAGGATTTTTACATCTATGTTCATCAGTGATATTTGCCTCTTGTTTTCTTTCTTTGTGACATCCTTGTCTGGTTTTGGTATCAGGGTGATGGTGGCCTCATAGAATGAGTTTGGGAGTGCTCCTCCCTCTGCTATATTTTGGAAGACTTTGAGAAGGATCGGTGTAAGCTCGTCTCTAAATGTTTGATGGAATTAGCCTGTGAAGCCATTTGGTCCTGGACTTTTGTTTGTTGGAAGATTTTTAATCACAGTTTCAATTTCAGTGCTTGTTATTGGTCTGCTTATACTTTCCATTTCTTCCTGGTACTGTCTCCAAAGGCTGTATTTTCTAAGAATTTGTTCATTTCTTCCAGGTTGTCCATTATTTTGGCATATAGTTACTCATACTAATCCCTCATGATCCTTTGTATTTCTGCAATATCAGTTGTGACTTCTCCTTTTTCATTTCTAATTCTGTTGATTTGAATCTTCTCCCTTTTCTTCTTGATGAGTCTTGCTAATGGTTTATCAATTTTGTTTATCTTCTCAAAGAACCAGGTTTTAGTTTTATTGATCTTTGCTATTGTTTCCTTCATTTCTTTTCATTTATTTTATTTTTTTTATTTTTTTATTAGTTTCTGCTTTATAACAAAGTGAATCAGTCATACATATACATCTGTTCCCACATCCCTTCCCTCATGCATCTCCCTCCCTCCCACCCTCCCCATCCCACCCCTCCAGGCGGTCACAAAGCACCGAGCTGATCTCCCTGTGCTCTGCGGCTGCTTCCCACTATCTACCTTACGTTTGGTAGTGTATATATGTCCATGCCTCTTTTTTGCTTTGTCACAGCTTACCCTTCCCCCTCCCCATATCCTCAAGTCCATTCTCAAGTAGGTCTGTGTCTTTATTCCCGTTTTACCCCTAGGTTCTTCATGACATTTTTTAAATTCCATATATATGTGTTAGCATACGGTATTTGTCTTTCTCTTTCTGACATACTTCACTCTGTATGACAGACTCTAGGTCTATCCACCTCATTACAAATAGCTCAGTTTCGTTTCTTTTTATGGCTGAGTAATATTCCATTGTATATATGTGCCACATCTTCTTTATCCATTCATCCGATGATGGACACTTAGGTTGTTTCCATCTCTGGGCTATTGTGAATAGAGCTGCAATGAACATTTTGGTACATGTCTCTTTTTGAATTATGGTTTTCTCAGGGTATATGCCTAGTAGTGGGATTGCTGGGTCATATGGTAGTTCTATTTTTAGTTTTTTAAGGAACCTCCATACTGTTCTCCATAGTGGCTGTACCAATTCACATTCCCACCAGCAGTGCAAGAGTGTTCCCTTTTCTCCACACCCTCTCCAGCATTTATTGTTTCTAGATTTTTTGATGATGGCCATTCTGACTGGTGTGAGATGATATCTCATTGTAGTTTTGATTTGCATTTCTCTAATGATTAATGATGTTGAGCATTCTTTCATGTGTTTGTTGGCAGTCTGTATATCTTCTTTGGAGAAATGCCTATTTAAGTCTTCTGACCATTTTTGGATTGGGTTGTTTGTTTTTTTGCTATTGAGCTGCATGAGCTGGTTGTGAATTTTGGAGATTAATCCTTTGTCAGTTGCTTCATTGGCAAATATTTTCTCCCATTCTGAGGGTTGTCTTTTGGTCTTGTTTATGGTTTCCTTTGCTGTGCAAAAGCTTTGAAGTTTCATTAGGTCCCATTTGTTTATTTTAGTTTTTATTTCCATTTCTCTAGGAGGTGGGTCCAAAAGGATCTTGCTGTGATTTAGGTCATAGAGTGTTCTGCCTATGTTTTCCTCTAAGAGTTTGATAGTTTCTGGCCTTACATTTAAGTCTTTAAACCATTTTGAGCTTATTTTTGTGTATGGTGTTAGGGAATGATCTAATCTCAAACTTTTACATGTCCCTGTCCAGTTTTCCCAGCACCACTTATTGAAGAGGCTGTCCTTTCTCCACTGTACATTCCTGCCTCCTTTATCAAAGATAAGTTGGCCATATGTGCATGGGTTTATCTCTGGGCTTTCTATCCTGATCCACTGATTTATCTTTCTGTTTTTATGCCAGTACCACACTGTCTTAATTACTGTAGCTTTGTAGTATAGTCTGAAGTCAGGGAGCCTGATTCCTCCAGCTCCGTTTTTCGTTCTCAAGATTGCTTTGGCTATTCGGGGTCTTTTGTTTTTCCACACAAATTTTGAAATTTTTTGTTCTAGTTCTGTGAAAAATGCCAGTGGCAGTTTGATAGGGATTGCATTGAATCTGTAGATTGCTTTGGGTAGTAGAGTCATTTTCACAATATTGATTCTTCCAATCCAGGAGCATGGTATATCTCTCCATCTATTTGTATCATCTTTAATTTCTTTCATCAGTGTCTTATAATTTTCTGCATACAGGTCTTTTGTCTCCTTAGGTAGGTTTATTCACAGATATTTTATTCTTTTTGTTGCAATGGTAAATGGGAGTGTTTTCTTGATTTCATTTTCAGATTTTTCATCATTAGTGTACAGGAATGCCAGAGATTTCTGTACATTAATTTTGTATCCTGCTACTTTACCAAATTCATTGATTAGCTCTAGTAGTTTTTCGGTAGCATCTTTAGGATTCTCTATGTATAGTATCATGTCATCTGCAAACAGTGACAGCTTTACTTCTTCTTTTCCGATTTGGATTCCTTTTATTTCCTTTTCTTCTCTGATTGCTGTGGCTAAAACTTCCAAAACTATGTTGAATAAGAGTGGTGAGAGTGGGCAGCCTTGTCTTGTTCCTGATCTTAGTGGAAATGGTTTCAGTTTTTCACCATTGAGGACAATGTTGGCTGTGGGTTTGTCATATATGGCCGTTATTATGTTGAGGAAAGATCCCTCTATGCCTACTTTCTGCAGGGTTTTTATCATAAATGGGTGTTGAATTTTGTCGAAAGCTTTCTCTGCATCTATTGAGATGATCATATGGTTTTTCTCCTTCAACTTGTTAATATGGTGTATCACATTGATTGATTTGCGTATATTGAAGAATCCTTGCATTCCTTGAATAAACCCCACTTGATCATGGTGTATGATCCTTTTAATGTGCTGTTGGATTCTGTTTGCTAGTATTTTGTTGAGGATTTTTGCATCTATGTTCATCAGTGATATTGGCCTGTAGTTTTCTTTCTTTGTGACAACCTTGCCTGGTTTTGGTATCAAGGTGATGGTGGCCTCGTAGAATGACTTTGGGAGTGTTCCTTTCTCTGATATTGTTTGGAAGAGTTTAAGAAGGATGGGTGTTAGCTCTTCTCTAAATGTTTGATAGAATTCGCCTGTGAAGCCATCTGGTCCTGGGCTTTTGTTTGTTGGAAGATTTTTAATCACAGTTTCAATTTCAGTGCTTGCGATTGGTCTATTCATATTTTCTATTTCTTCCTGAGTCAGTCTTGGCAGGTTGTGCATTTCTAAGAATTTGTCCATTTCTTCCAGGTTGTCCATTTTATTGGCATAGAGTTGCTTATAGTAATCTCTCATGATCTTTTGTATTTCTGCAGTGTCAGTTGTTACTTCTCCTTTTTCATTTCTAATTCTATTGATTTGAGTCTTCTCCCTTCTTTTCTTGATGAGTCTGGCTAATGGTTTGTCAATTTTGTTTATCTTCTCAAAAAACCAGCTTTTAGTTTGGTTGATCTTTGCTCTTATTTCCTTCATTTCTTTTTCATTTATTTCTGATCTAATCTTTATGATTTCTTTCCTTCTGCTAGCTTTGGGGTTTTTTTGTTCTTCTTTCTCTAATTGCTTTAGGTGTAAGGTTAAGTTTTATTTGAGATGTTCCTTGTTTCTTGAGGTAGGATTGTATTGCTCTAAAGTTCCCTCTTAGAACTGCTTTTGCTGCATTCCATAGGTTTTGGGTCATCGTGTTTTCATTGTCATTTGTTTCTAGGTATTTTTTGATTACCTCTTTGACTTCTTCAGTGATCTCTTGGTTATTTAGTAGTGTATTGTTTAGCCTCCATGTGTTTGTGCTTTTTTACATTTTTTTCCCTGTAATTGAGTTCTAATCTCATATCATTGTGGTTGGAAAAGATGCTTGATATGATTTCAATTGTCTTAAATTTACCAAGGCTTGATTTGTGACCCAAGATATGATCTATCCTGGAGAATGTTCCATGAGCACTTGAGAAGAATGTGTATTCTGTTGTTTTTGGATGGAATGTCCTATAAATATCAATTAAGTCCATCTTGTTTAATGTATCGTTTAAAGCTTGTGTTTCCTTATTTATTTTCATTTTGTATGATCTGTCCATTGGTGAAAGTGGGGTGTTAAAGTCCCCTACTGTGATTGTGTTACTGTTGATTTCCCCTTTTATGGCTGTTAGTATTTGCCTTATGTATTAGGTGCTCCTGTGCTGGGTGCATCAATATTTACAGTTTTTATATCTTCTTCTTGGATCGGTCCCTTGGTCATTATGTAGTGTCCTTCTTTGTCTCTTGTAATAGCCTTTATTTTAAAGTCTATTTTTTCTGATATGAGAATTGTTACTCCAGCTTTCTTTTGATTTCCATTTGCATGGAATATCTTTTTCATCCCCTCACTTTCAGTCTGTATGTGTCCCTAGGTCTGAAGTGGGTCTCTTGTAGACAGCATATATATGGGTCTTGTTTTTGTATCCATTCAGCCAGTCTATGTCTTTTGGTTGGAGCATTTAATCTATTTACATTGAAGGTAATTATCGATATGTATGTTCCTATTACCACTTTCTTAATTGTTTTGGGTTTTTATTGCAGGTCTTTTCCTTCTCTTGTGTTTGATGCACAGAGAAGTTCCTTTAGCATTTGTTGTAAAACTGGTTAGCTTTTGCTTGTCTGTAAAGGTTTTACTTTCTCCATCGAATCTGAATGAAGTCCTTGCTGGGTAGAGTAATCTTGGCTGTAGGTTTTTCCCCTTCATGACTTTAAATATATCCTGCCACTCCCTTCTGGCTTGCAGAGTTTCTGCTGAAAGATCAGCTGTTAACCTTATGGGGATTCCCTTGTATGTTATTTGTTGCTTTTCCATTGCTGCTTTTAATATTTTTTCTTTTTAATTAATTTTTGATAGTTTAATTAATATGTTTCTTGGTGTGTTTCTCCTTGGATTTATCCTGAATGGGACTCTCTGAGCTCCCTGGACTTGATTTTGAATATTTCCTTTCCCATATTAGGGAAGTTTTCAACTATAATCTCTTCAAATATTTTCTCAGTCCCTTTCTTTTTCTCTTCTTCTTCTGGAACCCCTATACTTCGAATGTCGGTGTGTTTAATGTTGTCCCAGAAGTCTCTGAGACTGTCCTCAATTCTCCTTATTCTTTTTTCTTTATTCTGCTCTCCAGTAGTTATTTCCACTATTTTATCTTCCAGGTCACTTATCCCTTCTTCTGCCTCAGTTATTCTGCTCTTGATTCCTTCCAGAGAATTTTTCATTTCATTTATTGTGTTGTTCATCATTGTTTGTTTGCTCTGTAGTTCTTTTAGGTCCTTGGTTAACGTTTCTTGTATTTTCTCCATTCCACTTCCATGATTTTGGAGCATCTTTACTATCATTACTCTGAATTCTTTTTCAGGTAGACTGCCTATTTCCTCTTCATTTGTTTGGTCTGGTGGCTTTTTACCTTGCTCCTTCATCTGCTACATATTTCCCTGTCTTCTCATTTTGCTTAACTTACTGTGTTTGGGAGTCTCCTTTTCACAGGCTGCATGTTCGTAGTTCCCGTTGTATTTGGTTTCTGCCCCCAATGGGTAAGGTTGGTTCAGTGGGTTGTGTGGGCTTCCTCGTGGAGGGGACTGGTGCCTGTTATCTGGTGGGTGGGGCAGAATGTTGTCTTTCTGGTAGGCAGGGCTGTGTCTGTTGTGTTTTTTGGGGTATCTGTGACCTTAGTATGATTTTAGGCAGCCTCTCTTCTAATGGGTGGCGTTGTGTTCCTGTCTTGCTAGTTGTTTGGCATAGGGTGTCCAGCACTGCAGCTTGCTGGCCATTGGGTGGAGCTGGGTCTTAGTGTTAAGGCAGAGATCTCTGGGAGAGCTCTCGCCAACTGATGTTATGTGGAGCTGTGAGGTCTCTGGTGGAGCAGTGTCCTGAACTTGGCTCTCCCACCTCAGAGACTCAGGCCTGACAGCAGGCCGGAGCACCAAGACCCTGTCATCCACTTGGCTCAGAAGAAAAGGGAGAAAAAACAAAGGCTGACTAAATAAATAAATAAATAAAGTTATTAAAATAAAAAATAAAAGGAGAAGAGAGCAACCAAACCAGTAAACAAACGCACCAATGATAACAGGCAGTAAAATCTCCACTAAGATAAAAATGAAAGTCAGAGACATGTCAGATGCAGACAGCAAATCCCAAGTCTACAGTGGCTCCCAAAGTCTACCACCTCAATTTTGGGATGATTTGTTATCTATTCAGGTATTCCACAGATGCAGGGTACATCAAGTTGATTGTGGAGATTTAATCCACTGCTCCTGAGGCTGCTGGGAGAGATTTCCCTTTCTCTTCTTTGTCCGCACAGCTCCTGGGATTCAGCTTTGGTTTTGGCCCTGCCTCTGCGTGTAAGTTGCTCTTAGGCTTCTGTTCCCACCCAGACAGGATGGGGTTAAAGCAGCGGGTGTTTATGGGGCTCTTGCTCATTCAGGCCGGGGGGAGGGAGGGATACAGTAGTTATAATTGGAATGTGGAGTGAGCCTGTGGCGGCAGAGGCCAGCATGTCATTGCAGCAGCCTGAGGCGCGCCGTGTGTTCTCCCGGGAAAGTTGTCCGTGGATCACGGGACCCTGGCAGTGGCGGGCTGCACAGTCTCCCGGGAGGGGAGGTGTGGAGAGTGACCTGTGCTCGCACACAGGCTTCTTGGTGGCTGAAGCAGCAGTGTTAGCGTTTCATTCCCATCTCAGGTGTTCGAGCTGATAGCTGCGGCTCGTGCCCATCTCTGGAGCTCGTCTAGGTGGTGCTCTGCCTTCTGTGGCCAGACAGGAGAGGAATCCCCTCACCTCACTCACCCAAAAACAATGGTCTCTTGCCTCTTTTGCAGCTCCAGACTTTTCCCCGGGCTCCCTTCCGGCTAGCCGTGGCGCACTAACCCCTTTAGGCTGTGTTCACGCCGCCAACCCCAGTCCTCTCCCTGGGATCCGACCTCTGAAGCCTGAGCCTCAGCTCCAGCCCCCGCCCGCCCTGGCAGGTTAGCAGATAAGCCTCTCGGGCTGGTGAGTGCCGGTCAGCACCGATCCTCTGTGCGGGAATCTCTCCGCTTTGCCCTCCGCCCCCCTGTGACTGTGCTCTCCTCCGTGGCTCCGAAGCTTTCCCCCTCCGCCACCCGCAGTCTCCGCCCGCGAAGGGGCTTCCTAGTGTGTGGAAACCATTCCTCCTTCACGGCTCCCTCCCACTGGTGCAGGTCCCGTCCCTATCCTTTTGTCTCTGTTTATTCTTTTTTCTGTTGCCCTACCCAGGTACGTGTGGAGTTTCTTGCCTTTTGGGAGGTCTGAGGTCTTCTGTCAGCGTTCAGTAGGTGTTCTGTAGGAGTTGTTCCACATGTGGATGTATTTCTGATGTATCTGTGGGGAGGAAGGTGATCTCCACGTGTTACTCCTCTGCTATCTTGAAGGTCCCTCTCCCAAAGCATTAATTTAAACCACTGAATTGTTCACTTATTACAAAAGAGTATTTTATTCTCAGGCAGATTGCGTTTATACCCTGATTCTGCTCTGTTATTTTTTCCCCCTTAATTCACAGGGAATAATGTGAAGCAATCCTTCAGTGAGTGGTATCTGCAATTAAGCAGCCTGTTTAACATTATAGGGCAACATTAACATATAGTCTTTCAAAAGAATGTTCTTAACTGTTAAGAATGTTAAACATTCTTTTTACCTCCTAAGCCATTTATGTTTCCATTTCTTGCACAGGACATACCAGTGTTTTGGGGGAAAGATGAAAGAACTGACTATTCATAGTTAAGTTACATTTGGTTGTCTCTTAGCCCTTTGTTTCTACTGCTCCTATCCTTTGCCAGACTAACTCTCTGTTCAGCTGTACCATTGATTTCCTACTTGTTCTGCCACCATTGTTTGTAGTTTTGTACATACTAGGAAAAGCAGCTGCTCACAAACCATATAGTCAAAATAATACAAAAGCAGAGAATAACACAGTTTTCATCTTCTTCCTCTCCCTGTAATGCCAAACACAGTATAAATGAGCTGAAAACTAGCAAAGAGGGCAAAATATGTCACAGTAGCAGCAGTATCTTCAGAATCAAAGGAAAGGATTGTATACTGGTCCTCACTAATTTAGACCAGTTGAGAAGAAGCTCCTCAGAATGTTTGAATGTATTAGTAAGAATTGCAGTCTTACTACTCTAAAATATAGTGAATCAACACTCTTGTGTAATGCAAGTCCATGCAGTCTCTTTGGGGGAAGATTGTGCTAGTATCTGACAAAAACAAAATGGAATCATCTTAATCTCTGTCAGTAGGGACTGGTTCAAAAAAACCAAACAATTCTTCCATATAATGGGATACTCTGCAGCCCTTAAAAAGGATGTGGATGGATATATCTCCAAGATATTATATTGTTAAACAAAATTAACAAAGTATAGAATAGTCTATGTGAAAAGTTCCCAAATTTTACTTAAAATATATTATACATACACTCATACAAAAAATATGCATGCACTATACTTTGATCCACATATACAAAGGTGCACACACACAATTACAAACACATATAGGTGTGTATATGCGTAAAAGATACACAGATATTCTTAACTATTACCTATGGAGAGTAACACTTAGGAACAGCGATAGAGGAAGTATCACTTTTCATTCTATACTTTTTTTTATTCTTTTGGAAATGTTTACCATGTGCAGGTACTTTTTTTTTTATAATGAAAAAGTATGAAATAACGTGAAAATATTTGTATGGAAAATATATCGTGCAAAATAATATACATAGTGTTATATAGCTATATAAAAATTATGGAATAAAATACATCAAAATGATTTTTAAATGCAGAGGAACTTAAACTGGGTAAATAAAGTGTGGCCAAATAGAGATTCTTTGGTGTCTGCTTTAATGAACAGATAAGAATGATTACCAATTGTTGGAAATGTAAATGCATGCCTTTAAAACACTTTTTAAAAGGCTTATTTTAAATAGCTGAAGCTTTTTCTCTTCAAATTTTAATTTTGCAATTAATTTGTCTTACGTGTATTTTTTCACTAATAGTAAATTTCTGGCAAAGCCTGTTGGAATTTTAACAAATTCTGGATTTGTAGACCATGAAAGAAGATTTTACCCATTTTAAAAAATTAACAATGGATAATATCTAATCCCTCTTTTAAAGTACTCTGAAACACTGAATTGAATATTGTCTGTAAGTTGAGAAGTCACTCGATTGCTCTAATCACCCTTGATGTGTCTTTAGATTTATTTTTCCTCTTTGAAATCATAGATATGTTCTGTTTGGTGAGCCAGATGCTCACAACTTTGGGTTGTTGAAAGAGGGCTTTCCCAGTTGGTAGACTGTGGGTGCCTTTCTTTCTGTGGCTTCTGGCCTTTGGCCTTTTAGCTGCTCATTAACACCTTCCTGAGAGTGCTGGGAACTGAAAGGAAAGGTGAAATACAAACTGGTTAATACTGCTGCCCCCAGGATAAAAATCTAGGAGGAGGGTTCTATGAAAACCACAGGTTAATTTTCTCTACTGCTACCACATGGATAATCAAGAGTCAGAATCTGTAGAGTTGGAGGATTTGGTTTTACGATTACTCCTGGGATTATTTTTAAACAGAATTTATGATTGATTTGAACATGAACTCACCAAGTGTACTGACTTTATTATGGAACACATTCAGAGGCACCTCTTGGGATTTTTTTTACTCTGGCACTGATTCTGATCTTGAACGGAAGTATGCAGAGATGCCTGAAATTTAATTAAAATAAAAAATTTTAATTTACTTTTCTGTTTGCGTCATAGGCAAGTTTAGAAAAAACCCCACGTGAATTGTGATTTATTTCATTTTAATCTCTAGGGACTTTAATTTCCATATTAATAAGAATATCTCCACTGATTCTTATACTGAAGAGTAAACATAGTAACTGTGACTCATGCTGAAGGTCATATTTGGAATCTCATATTTCCCCTGAGTTTTGGTGACAAACATTCTTTCTGGGATTCTTTCTTGCGTTTGCAAATCCTACCCATCCCTCAAGGCCTAACTCAAGTCTCCTGCCTTTGATAAAGTCTTCCTTCCCCACTTCCACATGTATTGCGCACTGCCTTATGTGAACTCCTATGGTTTTTATTGTCTGACATTCACAGTCTTGCAGTTGACTGTTTACTACTAGCTAAAGCATTGGTAATAAAGCTTGTCTCTCCAAAGAAATGGTAGCTTCCTTAAGGGTAGGAACTGTAAATAGTTTTAATTGTATTGACATAGAGGTCTGTTGAATTCCTTATAGCACCTAACATAGAGGACTTAGTGGGTGCTCAGTAATATTGGATTTATTTTTAGTCCATTTTTAGGCTGTTAATGCAAGTTACATTAAAAATTCTTTGTATCTCACTATTGCCACTGCCTCAATTAGTTCCATCGCTTACTATATCATTTTTTTTTTTTTTTTTTTACAAAGCAGGACAAAATATTGCCACCGATACTGAACTCTAGTTTGGCTTATCTGCTGGCAGCAGGCTTTCCTGTAGGGCACTGTGAGCGTTTACAAAGCTAGTATAGCTAATCTGTTATAGAGCTATCTTACCCTTTTGGTCTGATTTATTTTCATGGGACTGCAGTATTCTCTAGGTGACTGTGGAAGCTCAGAATTCGACTTTTGCAAGCATCAGTGACCAGGTAGTAACTTGTGGAACCAGAAGTTATGGCATGTTCACAAGTGACCATCTACACTTTTAAAGGCCAAACACTTCCTGTGGTGACGAAGGGCCTTTTGGCCTCTATCTACTCCACCAGTCCCAGTAGGCCTCATGCCACCTGAGCTCTAATACCTATGTCATATTTTAATATAGCACATAACAATTTATCTTCTTTCTCCAACGTAGGCCATAGAAAATGTTTGCCTCCCTCCTATGCTCAGATCTTTAAGAAATTTCCCTCTATCTGCCAGAAAAACAACTTGAGATACTATAAAATTTGAGAGACCTGCATGGAATCTTATGCAAGCCAGCCCTGCCAAGGAAATAACTCCAGAGGAATCAGGGACAATAGTTCAGGGTCGCAAAAGGAATCCTATCCTGCACTTGGGCGTTTTCTGCTGTTTCAGCCTCATGGTTCCTCTCCCTGAAAAGAACAGGTGTGCCTGACAGCAGGTGTGTTTGTTCTACTTTTCATATGGCAGCTGTCACTCCCCAGGTAACTCCCTTTTCCAGGTGGTGAATTCTTACAACCCATCATCTTCTTTCCTGGCTACCATTACTTTAAAAAAGGTTTGGCTGTCAACCGCCATCGTTGGACTTTATATTCTGTTGAAATGTCATTGTTGGTTTGTTTGTTTCTTTGCCTTTGTATTTTGGGTTGATTTTTTAAAAGGGAAAATATGTCTTCAGATGGATTCTATTTACAATTCAGACAAACTTAACGTTTTCCTTTTAAAAGCCTCCATGAAAGTCTGCAGCCCTCTTTGATTTGGATTGAGTTTTGAAGGCTTCTTCTGTGACAGCTTTGGGTTTCTCCATTTTTGCCTCTTCCAGTAGATCTTGAGATCTGTCCTCAGTCAAGACACCTGCTGCTGGGACCGCCAGTCACAACATGCTTGGCTTTTATCCTCCCTTGTTTCTATTCATAGCGTGTGCTTCTCATAACTCTAAAGGACTATTTGATGCCCCCATGTTGTTTAATATCTACATGATTAAAGCAGCTGAGAGACTTAGCACATGTCCTAAGCCTAAGGAAAAATCCAGTCCCAAGGAAATTATATTACAGACCCAGATCATTTTTAATAAGTACTGCTGCTCAATCTTACCTCTGCCTCTGTTGGGCTCCCTTGGGCATTTTGTAGATATTTGAGAGTTAGCTTTAAAGGGATACTTTCAGGCATTCACTCGGCTCTCAGTATAACAACATTTACTGAGCCCGAACAGTGTGCAGGACCATTATAGTGGTCCCCTGGTAAGATACAAAAGAAGCAAGCATACCATTCCAACACTCAAGGAATCAAGGGACCTGGAACTTAAGATGAACTGAGGGAGACAGAGTGCATACAAATAAAAGGCTTATGTGTATTTTGAAGGCACCGGATGGGGAAGAGTGACACAAGTGCCCATCGGGTACATAACGGGGCGGGGGGGATGCATAAAATGAATGTGTGATCACAGTTGCAAGGAGGTAGGCGTCTTTAGTGAGAGCTTCAGAAGAGTGAAAGGTGTGAGTGGAAGAGATTTTCTCATGAGGCTTTTCAGGGACTTCAGTAAAGGTGATGAATGAACAGTGCAGAAAACAGGTTTGTCTTCTGATAGAGTTATAGGATAATAATAATAACTGCTACTATTAATTGAATTTTTACTCTGTGTCAGTGTACAATGAGTGGAAAAATTAAGAGAACGAAAAAATATAAGCTTTAGATAAATACATTTTTTTTAAAACTTTTTGGCTGCGCCACAGGGCTTGCGGGATCTTAGTCCCTTGAACAGGGATTGAACACAGGCCATGGCAGTGGAGGTGTGCAGTCCTAGCCACTGGACCACAGGCAATTACCAAGAAATACATTCTTGAAGTGTTAAGTGTATGACCATGTGTTGCAGTCTACCTGGGGAGGTGGGTGGTGTGTGTGTGTGTGTGTGTGTGTGTGTGTGTGTGAGACAGAGAGAGAGAGAGCGCCAGAAACAGATGGAAAGGGAGAGAGGCAGAGAAACAAAGACAAGCAAAGAGAGACAGAGAGAGGGAGAGAGAGAAACTTGGAGAATAGGGCAGGGTCTGGGAATTAGGGATTACAGTATAGGTGAATAGTAAGTTAAATGAGGAAAGGAGCACAAGAAAAGAGAAGAATTCATAGTTCTATATCTTGGGGTTAAATTCTTTACCTTCTGAATGGATTTGTCAGTGAAACCTTGGACTTATTTTGCTCATGCATAATGAAATAGAACATTTAAATTTCAAAAGAGTGTTTTCACAGAAAATAAAGTGTTTCTTTAAAATGTTAAATTCTTGACTTCTAGAGTATGTCCAATTTTTCCACATATTTGTAATCCATGGTTAGTCTAGGGCATAGCCTATTGGAAATTAGAATGCCAAAGCCATGTCAGAAAACTAAGCAGGTAGAGATTTGCAGTGAATTATTTAAGAAACTCACATCATCACATTAGCACATGGCTTAGCTGTATTATGACACTGGAAAAGCTGGCATAAGAGCCTCCTAGAGCACCAAGTAATATACCTGAGGTCCCTTTCCTGCAGGTGAATGCTCTAGTGGCTGTTATCACAATTTATGCCAGAGGCTTTTTTTTTTTTTTTTTTTTTTTGCACGGTAAGCGGGCCTCTCACTGTTGCGGCCTCTCCTGTTGTGGAGCACAGGCTCCGGACGCGCAGGCTCAGTGGCCATGGCCCACGGGCCCAACCGCTCTGCAGCATGTGGGATCTTCCCGAACCGGGGCACAAACCCGCGCCCCATGCATCGGCAGGTGGACTCCCAACCACTGCGCCACCAAGGAAGCTCCCAGAGGCTTATATTTATGCAGACATAATCTCTGGCAGAAATTTCACAGCTTCTGCTGACAAAACTGACAGTGTCTATCGGCCCAGGCTACTAGACAACACCAGCAATCAGTTAGCAGTCAGCAAATATTTATTATGTCTTGACTGTGTGCCTAGCACCAACCTAGAAATGAGGGGGGTATAAAAGAAGAGGCATACACAATCCCCTCAAATACTTTAGTCTAGTTTGAGCAACCAAGCTGACATACTTAAAGTAACTAAAATAGTGACAAGGCTATACTGAATCAAGTGCCATGTTGGGAGAAGGGTGAGTATTTTAGGATGTTAGGAAACGGAGAGATCAGTTAGCTCAATAGATTGGGGAAGTCTTCATGAAGGAAATAAACTGGTCCTATAACTCAAAAGATAGGTAGAATTTAAAGAAACAGAGTGGAAAAAGGAAATCTGTTTATGTGGAGAATAATTCAAAGGAAGGCAAAGAAGAAACCTGGTGTTTTTATAGTTTAACAAGGAGACCGGTTAGATTGGCATGGAAGACAGGTTTGAGATCAGTAGAAAATAAGTTAGGTAGGGCCAGATTGTCAAAGAACCTTAACAACCAGGTCAAATATTTTGAATTAGATATATTGAGAAATGGGGAACCATTGACAGTTGCAAGATAGGAGTATAGCATGATCGTTAAGGGAGTATCTTAAGAAGGTGAATATGATACTGATATACAGGACAGGTTAGAGAGGGGAGAGAAGGGTATACAAATATTACCATAGCTGTAAAAGAAGCACATATGGGAGAAGACTCAAATCAATAGAATTAGAAATGAAAAAGGAGAAGTAACAACTGACACTGCAGAAATACAAAAGATCATGAGAGATTACTACAAGCAACTCTATGCCAATAAAATGGACAACCTGGAAGAAATGGGCAAATTCTTAGAAATGCACGACCTGCCAAGACTGAACCAGGAAGAAATAGAAAATATGAACAGACCAATCACAAGCACTGAAATTGAGACTGTTATTAAAAATCTTCCAACAAACAAAAGTCCAGGACCAGATGGCTTCACAGATGAATTCTATCAAACATTTAGAGAAGAACTAACACCGATCCTTCTCAAACTCTTCCAAAATATAGCAGACGGAGGAACACTCCCAAACTCATTCTACGAGGCCACCATCACCCTGATACCAAAACCAGACAAAGATGTCACAAAGAAAGAAAACTACAGGCCAATATCACTGATGAACATAGATGCAAAAATCCTCAACAAAATACTAGCAAACAGAATCCAACAGCACATTAAAAGGATCATACACCATGATAAAGTGGGCTTTATTCCAGGAATGCAGAGATTCTTCAATATACACAAATCAATCAACGTGATACACCATATTAACAAATTGAAGGAGAAAAACCATATGATCATCTCAATAGATGCAGAGAAAGCTTTCAACAAAATTCAACACCCATTTATGATAAAAACCCTGCAGAAGGTAGGCATAGAGGGAACTTTCCTCAACATAATAAAGGCCATATATGACAAACCCACAGCCAACATCGTCCTCAATGGTGAAAAACTGAAACCATTTCCACTAAGATCAGGAACAAGACAAGGTTGCCCACTCTCACCACTCTTATTCAACATAGTTTTGGAAGTTTTAGCCACAGGAATCAGAGAAGAATAAGAAATAAAAGGAATCCAAATCGGAAAAGGAGAAGTAAAGCTGTCACTGTTTGCAGATGACATGGTACTATACATAGAGAATCCCAAAGATGCTACCAGAAAACTACTAGAGCTAATCAATGAATTTGGTAAAGTAGCAGGATACAAAATTAATGCACAGAAATCTCTGGCATTCCTGTACACTAATGATGAAAAATCTGAAAATGAAATTAAAACACTCCCATTTACCACTGCAACAAAAAGAATAAAATATCTAGGAATAAACCTACCTAAGGAGGCAAAAGACCTGTATGCAGAAAGTTATAAGACACTGATGAAAGAAATAAAAGATGATACAAATAGATGGAGAGATATACCATGTTATTGGATTGGAAGAATTAACATTGTGAAAATGACTCTACTACCCAAAGCAATCTACAGATTCAATGCAATCCCTATCAATCTACCAATGGCATTTTTCACAGAACTAGAACAAAAAATTTCACAATTCGTATGGAACACAAAAGACCCCGAATAGCCAAAGCAATCTTGAGAAAGAAAAATGGAGCTGGAGGAATCAGGCTCCCTGACTTCAGACTATACTACAAAGCTACAGTAATCAAGACGTAATGGTACTGGCACAAAAACAGAAATATAGATCAGTGGAATAGGATAGAAAGTCCAGAGGTAAACCCACACACATATGGTCACCTTATCTTTGATAAAGGAGGCAGGAATGTACAGTGGAGAAAAGACAGCCTCTTCAATAAGTGGTGCTGGGAAAACTGGACAGGGACATGTAAAAGTATGAGATTAGATCACTCCCTAACACCATACACAAAAATAAGCTCAAAATGGATTAAAGATCTAAATGTAAGGCCAGAAACTATCAAACTCTTAGAGGAAAACATAGGCAGAACACTCTATGACATAAATTAAAGCAAGATCCTTTTTGACCCACCTCCTAGGGAAATGGAAATAAAAACAAAGATAAACAAATGGGACCTAATGAAACTTAAAAGCTTTTGCACAGCAAAGGAAACCATAAACAAGACCAAAAGACAACCCTCAGAATGGGAAAAAATATTTGCAAATGAAGCAACTGACAAAGGATTAATCTCCAAAATTTACAACCAGCTCATGCAGCTCAATAGCAAAAAAACAAACAACCCAATCCAAAAATGGGCAGAAGACCTAAATAGACATTTCTCCACAGAAGATATACAGACTGCCAACAAACACATGAAAGGATGCTCAACATCTTTACTCATTAGAGAAATGCAAATCAAAACTACAATGAGATATCATCTCACACCAGTCAGAATGGCCATCATCAAAAAATCTAGAAACAATAAATGCTGGAGAGGGTGTGGAAAAAAGGGAACACTCTTGCACTGCTGGTGGGAATGTGAATTGGTACAGCTGCTATGGAGAACGGTATGGAGGTTCCTTAAAAATCTACAAATAGAACTACCATACAACCCAGCAATCCCACTACTGTGCATATACCCTGAGAAAACCATAATTCAAAAAGAGTCATGTACCAAAATGTTCATTGCAGCTCTATTTACAATAGCCAGGACATGGAAGCAACCTAAGTGTCCATCAACAGATGAATGGATAAAGAAGATGTGGCCCGTATATACAATGGAGTATTACTCAGCCATAAAAAGAAATGAAATTGAGTTATTTGTAGTGAGGTGGATGGACCTAGAGTCTGTCATACAGAGTGAAGTAAGTCAGAAAGAGAAAAAAAAATACCGTATGCTAACACATATATATGGAGTCTAAGGAAAAAATAAAAGGTCATGAAGAACATAGGGGTAAGACAGGAATAAAGACACAGACCTACTAGAGAATGGACCTGAGGATATGGGGAGGGGGAAGGGTAAGCTGTGACAAAGTGAGAGAGTGGCATGGACATATATACACTACCAAACATAAAATAGATAGCTAGTGGGTAACAGCCGCATGGCACAGGGAGATCAGTTAGGTGCTTTGTGACCACCTAGAGGGCTGGGATAGGGAGGGTGGGAGGGAGGGAGACGCAAGAGGGAAGAGATATGGGAACATATGTATATGTATAACTGATTCACTTTGTTATAAAGCAGAAACTAACACACCATTGTAAAGCAATTATACTCCAATAAAGATGTTAAAAAAAAAAAAGAAGCACATATTTGACTTGAATCCCACCTTTCAAAGAAGTCATGCAGGCCATTCCTAACAACATCCTAGATTCCGTTGTTAGAGGGACCATGCACTTACCTCGGGGTAGAAAATCTCCAGTTCTTAATTTTGATTCGGTTTCTACAGATTTCCTTTAGGAATTATCACTCCTTTTTATTAGAGCTACCGCTCAAATTTTCTCCAAGGCTGATGAAATAGCTTGGCAACTCTTACTGTAGGAAAAGTGGAGCATATAAAAAAAGATGGAGTTCTTTTGTTTGTTTGTTTTTAGGAGAAACAGTATGTTTCAAGAGGAAAATATAAGCAAATCAAAATAATTTAGGTGGGTGACCCAAAACCCAGGATGTAGCTGAAAAGAGAAAAGCAAACAAGTGCCATCCCAAAGAAAGACAAACTAGAATAAGAAGATGGGCACTGCAGAGAACTCAGGACATAAACTAAATATCACAGAATTATACATAAACATTAAGACAATTAGTTATTTCAGTTTTGATTCATGCACTTGGTTATTTCCCTGTTAAACTTGGTAAGCGTGAACTTCATTATATTTATATCACCATCAAAGTGTACTTGATTGCTAGATTTGAGGGAAGGAAGTACTTTTCTTTAAAAAAATTGGAAATGAAGACTCAGGAAAGCTACTTCTACAATGAAAACCTTTTAAAGATAATTGATATCAAGAAGAGAGGGTAATTAAATGACACTGTAAGGGAAAAAGTCAAGTATATCTTTACTTATTTGTCTTTTGCCTTCCTCTGTTCTTCCCCTACAGCATGATTTCTTTCCTTTAGACCAGTGGTTCTCAACACTGGCTGTACATTAGGATTTCTATGGGAACTTTCAAAAAATTTCACTACCCGGACTCCACCCTAGATTAATTCAAGCTTTGGTATTTTCCAAAGGTCCCTAGGGGATTGTAACAGGTAGCCAGCATCTTTCCTTCTTCCCTCCTTATATAGTCCCTTAAGGCATAACACTTTTTGCAAAGGACATATATTTTAACGAGACTAAAAACTAATGTTACACTGATGATTGCAAGCTCTCGAGGGCAGATCCTAGTTTTGTTCCCTTTTATGTCACTCACTGGGCTGTGGTCAGTAAAGTTCATTAAATTAATATTAAGTAGATGTATAAGTGGTAACTGGGATTGGAAATAGGACCCAGGACACATGAGTTTTTATATAAGGGGTGAGGGGCAGGAAAAATCCAGATTGTAGGAGGCACTAGTGGTGGCTGTAGCGGGAAAGTCCTGGCTAGATCCTGTGGATAGAAAATGCCACTTTAGAACTGTAGTCTATTGCTAGATCTTTTAGTTATTTGCATTGTGACTTTAGGTAAGGCACTTGTCACTGGATGTCTCTGATCTTTGTAAATTGAGGAAAATAGTTTCAGCTCTATCTACTTCATAGAGTTGATGTGCAATTCAGTTGAAATTTAGTTATGAGTGTTCATTTGACAGTATTTTTAAGTACAATAAGCTAGATATATGTAAAATTGTTATTATGATTTATAAAGCCAGCGAATAGACTTTTTGTCAGGATGAAAAGCCTGGAAGAATCAATAGAGCACTATAAGTGCCTTTAACCATCAAATTCAGTAGAAGTGAAAGAAATAGACTGTTTTTGAAAGGCTTCTTTCCTCAAAGGTTGTGCCCTCTATAAAGCTGAAAGATTATGTCCTTGTAGGACATTACGTAATTTTGGCAGCTTTCATTAGTGCTATGGAAATAATCCTAAAGAAGAAAGTTGATATGAATTTAAGTTCAAGGTACAGTTATTAACTTGCATTTTGAACTTGGGCAGCATACACATACATGTACTTGCATTTGTTTATTCATTAAAGGGAAGGAGTCAAGGCATTATCATTTGTTGAAATCATTAATTAATCTATTCAGCCTATATTTATTCAACACCTATTATATGCCCAGCAATATTTTAGAGCCTTCAATAAAGTAGTGAAAAAAATAGACACATTTCCTACCCTCATGAAACTTACTTTCTAGTTAAGAGGTGGGGCATAATATAACTACAGGTGCACAGAATTACTATTGGAAAAAAAATAGAGCACAGTAGGGTCATAGAGTGATGAATGAGGCTAAAATAGTGGATGTTTGCTATGTGTAAAGATCCACTATAGGCATCTCCCATATGTTATGTTTATATAATCTTCATAAGTATCTTATGTCATGTATATTATTACCTTTGTTTTAAGGAGAGGGAAACTAGGCTCAGAGTTCAAGAAACTTGCCTAAGGTTACATAGTAGCTATGTAACAGAATTAGAATTGAACTCAGATGTACCAGAGTTCAAATCTCATTTTCTTTCTGCTACATGTGGCTAAGTACTTAAGTGACTTCATCTATGTTTCCATATTCCTTTCTGTAAAAAAAGAATGTTCTTGATCAGAAATTTAAATCTGGCATGTTATGCACCCTATATGTCTTGCAGATAGTAACATTTTAAAAAATGAAGTAGTTAGCATTGAAAAGTAAAATATTTCATCTAAAATTATTGATTTCCAACTTGTCTTTAAGTATTGGAAAGTCTGCCCCCCGCCCCCTCCGGGCCTGTATTACCACTTGTCAACACCAGCTGAAGCTGAGCAGTAGCACCTCTTTCAGACAGAGTATATTCTCTGGCTCTCCACCAATCCTTATGGCCGTAACCCACCCACTTCCCTCGCTTATATTACTCACTTACCCAACCCATGCAGGTATTTGAATGTGTGACTCACTAGACCACATGGTCTGAAAAGCCCCTTCCAATTCCAAAATATAATCCAATGTTGAAAATTCAGTTATAAACGTTATATTTTTCTTTTAAGCTTTTAACTATTTATTTGACAGCCTTAGCTATATTTCAGTGAGTTTTCTTCCTTCATGTATTTCTCACTTTGCTTATATTTTATGGTTTAGCAACCATGTAAGTGGTAATCAAAACTGCACACTAACTCCTTTATTTTTCCATTTAAAAATATGATCTAGTGAGTCTTTATGAAGGAAAAAAATTTGAGACATGCTAAACATGTTAAGTCTCAAGCATGCATATAAAATATAAACAGCATAATTAACAAGTAATTCATAATGGTAGTTGAATTCTGCCAGTGTGGAAGCATGTAAGCCAGTTTAGAAGTCCATGTTTTAGTTAAGTCTGTCACTCACCATAACCTTTAAGATCCAAATAATTTATTAAGCTAATTTTAGTGAGAAGAGAAATCCAATGATAATACTGAAAAGTGTGTGGGAAAAGATCTCTTTCATGAAAATCAAAGTATAATTATTCTTAAGCACAGCATTATTAAAATGTATTTCTATAATATAAAAGTTTTTATTAGTATTCTGTGATATAAGGTACCCTATTGCATTATTATGTTAAATTCTTTCTCTCTCCATATTTATAAGATTTATAGCATTTATTTTATAGTGGTAAACAATGGAACCTCTGCTAGAGTCAGAGTGAATTACAGTTGTGTTTAATGTTATGGGTACAAGTTGTTTTGTCATCTCACAGGCCCAATTATCTGTCCGTATAGTTGCCTTAGAGCTGCCCTGAGGCACAATCGCCTCTAAGTCTTGGTTGGTGGTTCATACTCTGTTGTTACTTGTTTGATTTCACACAGGTGTAGTAGGAGCTCACTTACATAGTGCAGGGTGAAGTATGATGTGAAGTTCCCTTCCCTTGTCCCAGCCACAAATGTCTCCTTATGTAGCCGGCCACAATGCCTGGGATTCCCAGCCTTGGAGAGCCATTTCTTTGAGTATAGTTATTGTTCCCTTTTGGAAAGCAAAACTGCTTAGGAAAAAAGGTGAAGCCATTGTCCCCCATATAAATAATATATGTTTCATTAACAACATGAACTTGTTCATTGCTTTGCATGCCAAAGTGTCATGGAGCATAGAGCAAGTCCCTAGGGGAACAGGACACAGAACAGGTAACTCTTAAGGGAAGAGAGAGAATAATTGGATCCAGATATAAGATATTCACCAGGAAGGTCATGCCTGGGATGGCACTCTTTGGTGGAGAGCCTTGAACAGTCCATTCTTGGTTGGGGATAAAGGACAGGGACAGTAAAATGGGGAGGTAAAAGTGAAATAAGGTTAAATTTCACCTACTTCCTGCTACTCCCTCCCTGGGGCTAACCCTCATGTTATCTGTTGGTTATAAATTAAAAGGATAGTAAGACTTCAGTTAGTATTAGTGCTTGAGGAATGGGCCACTATAACTGAAAGCTTTTGTTAATTTAGATTGAGATATACTGTAAAATAAAGATACCAGTAAAGTTGCAAATTGCTGTGAAGGGGCAGGTAAGGGAGAAAAAGCCAATTTAAAAATTAAATAAGAAAATGTAAAGAATAAATAACAAAGGTGAACATTAATATCCTTATTTAATTCTTGAATTGACTTTTGCTCATTATCCATCTACCTCTCCCTTCTGCCCCCAGTAATTTGGAAACGTACTGTTATCTACATTTTACAATATTGTATTAGTTTTCTGTTGCTGCTGCAATAAAATTACCACAAATTTACTGGGTTTAAACAACAAAAATTTGTTATCTTACACTTCTGGAAGTCAGAAGTTTGAAATGAGTCTCACTGGGCTAAAATCAAGGCATCAGGATTAGGACATAGACATCTTTGGGGGGACCATTATCCTGTGAACCACAAATATAATAAATATAAATTATTACACTGATTAAGACATTGGGTTTGTCACCATAATAAAAATGGGTTGACATCTCTTATTCCTGGAGTAAAACACACAGGTTTATAAATTTTAACTATGTATGCCTAAAAGAGAGAAACATTAAACAAAATGGTGAAAGTGTTTCAAAATAAAGAAACAAAGAGGTGTAAGAAAACTTTCAATAAATAGTGAGTAAGTAGAGAGATGCCAGTATCAGGTAATGTGGCATTTAAGGCCAAAAGCGTTAAAGTAGAACCTACATGTATTCATTTATTCAAGAAATATTTATTATACATAACTTTGGAACGATACACAAATGATTTGGTAAAACTACAAAGACAGTTGTGGGATGCAACTCTCACAATTTGACAAATAAGTAGGCAAAAAAGTAACAATACAATGTATTTGAATAATATAATTAAGAAACTTGACCTAATATTTTGACAAGTACATAGAATTATAGACTTTAATGGAAAAGAATACACATTCATATTGTATGCCCTGGACCATCAAAAAAAAATTGATCATGTACTTTGCCACAAGAAAAACCTGGATAAATTCCCAAGTAGAGAACTGACAGGTGACATTCTCTGATGAGAATTTTATAAAACTTAGAAATAAACAATAAAAAATGTGACAAAAAAGTAAATAGGAAAAAACCTTGGAATCATAAAATACTTTTTGTAAATAATTTTTGGATGAGAAAGGAAGTCTAAACAAATTTAAAATTATTTAAAAATAAACAAAAATCAGATTACTTCATAAAAAGCCTAAGGATATGGCTAAAAACAGCACAAAGGAAATTTTATAGCATTAAATGAATTTAAGGAAATATTGGAAAAAAAACATCCAATTCAAGGGAACAGAAAAAGAAACAATATATATATATCACATGAAAGTAGTCATACGAAACTAAGGTAAAATTATTTAAAGAATTTAAAAGCCAAAAGTTGGTTCTACAAAAAGATGTATAGAACAGGAGTTCTTTGTTCTACACTTAAACATACATTGATAAATTTCCTGAACTCCAGGGATAACGAGAAAATCTTGCAGTGTTCCTGGCAGAAGGAGCAAGTTATCTACAAAGAAAAAAATTAAGACAGGTATTGGTTTTCTCATCTCTATTGTGGAAGCTAGAATATAATGTAATAGCATCTAGAAATTTCCAAGAAAAAAGGATAATCCAAGCATCTTATTACCCAATCAGGATATCATTCACCTGTTTGATTCAGAGAGAGATATTTGAGGACATACCAGAATTCAGAAAGTATATCACTCTCATACAGCATTGAAAAAAATATTTGAGAAAAAACTCAAACCCAACAATAAATTAATCAGAACAGAGACCTCAAGGTGAGAGAAGATAAATAAGGGAGGAAACAAGGATGAGCAATGAACCTTGCTCTCTGGAAAAATATTTAAATCTAAATAGAAAGGCAGATTGCTTCGGATAAAGGTCTAAATTAGTATTCTTTAAACAGAAAGGATATTTTATAAGGGAAATGTAATAACATTCAGAACAGACTCTCCAATAGAAATATGAAATCTAATTTAAAACTCTTCAGTAAACACATTTTAAAAAGTAAAAAAGAAACAGATGAATATATTTTATTTAACTCAATATATCTAAAACACTTCAATGTGTAATCAGTGTAAAAAATTATTAATGAGATATTTTGCTTTACTTTTTATGCTAAATCTTAGGAACCCCACATATATATTGTATACTCATAACGCATCTCAGTTCAGACTAGCCACATTTCAAGTGCTCAGTAGTCACAGGCTACCATAATTGGACAATGCAAACCTATAACTAAAAATACTAAACCATCTCAGCAAAACATAAGAGTTGGGGGTGAGGAAAAGGGGGGAAGTAACAGCACTCAGAAGATCTCATGAGGTCAGGAAGATAAGGGAGAAAGATATTGAATGTAATATCGTTTTTAGGGTTAACAATAATAAGAAAAAGAAACAACCTGGATATCTAACAATAGAACACTAGTTTAAATAATTAACGGCACATTCATAACATCGAATATTCCTAGATATGGAAAGCATGAATTAGATGCATATCCTATTATAGAAGAACATCCATATTATATCATTAAGTAAAATAAACAAGTGAATGTAATTTATAAAATATCCCATTTTCATAAACATAAGAGGAAAGTCTCTTCATATGTGTCTATACATTTGTATATATGTTTATGGGCCTAGAGAAAGGTAAGGAAAGACAGTCACTCTTTAATGAATATCAGTTGCCTTGTAATGGGATTGGAGGAGGCAGAGAAGCAGTTATTAATTCATTTTGTCTTTTTGAACATCTGTATTGTTTGAATCGTTATAATGAGGAATGTTTTGGTAATTTCAAAAACATCTTATATAGTATAAATGGACTGAGAAAGAGAAATAAACAGCAATGGCTCTTGGTGAGTAGAAAGGATTTGATCTCTCTTGATGGAGTCAAAGCCTGAGTTAATAGCATAATTCAGTCATTAATAAAGGGAGGGTGAGGGGCCTCCCTGGTGGCGCAGTGGTTGAGAGTCCGCCTGCCGATGCAGGGGATACGGGTTCGTGCCCCGGTCTGGGAGGATCCCATATGCCGCGGAGCGGCTGGGCCCGTGAGCCATGGCCGCTGGGCCTGCGCGTCCGGAGCCTGTGCTCCGCAACGGGGGAGGCCACAACAGTGAGAGGCCCGCATACCGCAAAAAAAAAAAAAAAAATAAAAAATAAAGGGAGGGTGGGATTAAAGGGGAAAAAAGTGTAAAAACAATTCTGTTATGTAGAAGGCCTTCCTAAGCAAAGCATGCAACCCAGAACCTGTAAAGGATAAAACTTGACAAATTTGATAACATGAAAATTGAACACTCGTAAGCAACAATAAGGGAGAAGCAATAGGCTGAGAGATAATATTTGGCACATATAAAATGCAACGGGATAGCACATTTCATATACAAATGAAAGAATTACATATTACCAATAAATATATAAAAAGACATTCAAATAAAAAGAATATAAATACATATAAATAAAATGCAAATAAAAATGAAATAACATTTTTACCTTCTTATTTGGCAAAAGGAACAAAAAGATGACTAAGATCTACTGTTGGCAAGGACATAAGGAAGCTGGCACTTGGGCACACTGTTGGTGGGAATGTGAATTAGAATCATCTTTTGTAGCATAACGTGGCAGAACCTAACAAAACTTAAAAAGCATATATGCTGTGACCCAGCAATCAGGCTTTCAGGAATATATCTTACATAAATATAGCAAGAGTGCAGAAAGATGTCTGTACAAGGAGGGTCACTGAACTTTGATTGTAATAGTAAATACTTCAAAACAATCTAAATATGCAGGTCTGGTTAAATAAATCATGATATCCTCAGACAATGGAATTCCTTGCAAGTATTAAAAAGAAGGAAGTAGATCTATATATTCTGACATGGTAAAGGTCCATGATATAGTATTGAGAGGTGAGAGAGACAAGTTACAGAACTTGTGATATGTATCAGTTAATATGATGCTTACAGAACGAGGAATTCAAGTAAATCCATATTTTTGGTTGATTCAGGGTTAACCATTACTTTTTAAAAATTTCAACCTTTAATTGTTGAAAATCTTTTAAAATTGATTCCTTTTCTGAACTACTACAGGGCATTTAATAATGAGTATTTAGTAATGAGTAAAATAAAACTAAATAGAAGACTAAGTGGTTAGAACAAGACTTTGAAAAGAGATGATTTGAAGTGAGCCTTGAAAAATGATTATAACTTTCAACAGGCAAATATAGAGAGGTTGAACTTTCTGTGCAAAAGAGTCACTTGAGTGCAAAAGTGGGAATTTAAGGACAATATTCAAATACTGAATAGCATAGGTGTGGTTGGAGTGTAGGTACTTGAAGACCTGCCTTACTCAGGCTAGGCAGGAACCGGCTTTAGAGTGAAACAGATATGTTTCTACCTCCATTTTAATTCTATTCTAAAATTCTAGCTCCATTTTAAAAAATTGGCAATGTTACTTAACTTGCCAGGTTACTTAGCTTGACCCTGTTCTCTCATCTGTAAAATAAAGTTAATAATGGCTACCTCTCTGAGTAACTGTGATGACTATATCTTTAAATGTGAAATCTATGTAAAGCTCTTTCTTGGCACAAAGTAGGCCCTTACTGAAGTCAGTTCCCATCTCTTCCTTGACATTGACTTGAGTAAGGCCTCTTTCACTTGGCTGAATAGGTAATGGGCAGTATATTTTTCTTGGAATTTCTCTTCAGGCTTAGAGCCCCACCATGACACTTTTCCTTGCTTCTGTTAGAAAACTGACTACTCTCTGACTCAAGTGTTTTTTTTTTTTTTTTTTTTTTTTTTAACTTATTTTATTTTTTTGCTTTATAACAAATTTAATCAGTTATACATATACATATGTTTCCATATCCCCTCCCTTTTGCGTCTCCCTCCCACCCTCCCTATCCCACCCCTCCAGGCGGTCACAAAGTACCAAGCTGATCTCCCTGTGCTATGCGGCTGCTTCCCACTAGCTATCTACCTCACGTTTGGTAGTGTATATATGTCCATGCCGCTCTTTCACTTTGTCACAGCTTACCCTTCCCCCTCCCCATATCCTCAAGTCCATTCTCTAGTAGGTCTGTGTCTTTATTCCTGTCTTACCCCTATGTTCTTCATGACATTTTTTTTTTCTTAAATTCCATATATATGTGTTAGCATACAGTATTTGTCTTTCTCTTTCTGACTTACTTCACTCTGTATGACAGACTCTAGGTCTATCCACCTCATTACAAATAGCTCAATTTCATTTCTTTTTATGGCTGAGTAATATTCCATTGTATATATGTGCCACATCTTCTTTATCCATTCATCCGATGATGGACACTTAGGTTGTTTCCATCTCCGGGCTATTGTAAATAGGGCTGCTATGAACATTTTGGTACATGTCTCTTTTTGAATTATGGTTTTCTCAGGGTATATGCCCAGTAGTGGGATTGCTGGGTCATATGGTAGTTCTATTTGTAGTTTTTTAAGGAACCTCCATACCGTTCTCCATAGCGGCTGTACCAATTCACATTCCCACCAGCAGTGCAAGAGTGTTCCCTTTTTTCCACACCCTCTCCAGCATTTATTGTTTCTAGATTTTTTGATGATGGCCATTCTGACTGGTGTGAGATGATATCTCATTGTAGTTTTGATTTGCATTTCTCTAATGAGTAAAGATGTTGAGCATCCTTTCATGTGTTTGTTGGCAGTCTGTATATCTTCTGTGGAGAAATGTCTATTTAGGTCTTCTGCCCATTTTTGGATTGGGTTGTTTGTTTTTTTGTTATTGAGCTGCATGAGCTGCTTATAAATTTTGGAGATTAATCCTTTGTCAGTTGCTTCATTGGCAAATATTTTCTCCCATTCTGAGGGTTGTCTTTTGGTCTTGTTTATGGTTTCCTTTGCTGTGCAAAAGCTTTTAAGTTTCATTAGGTCCCATGTGTTTATTTTTGTCTTTATTTCCATTTCTCTAGGAGGTGGGTCAAAAAGGATCTTGCTGTGATTTATGTCATAGAGTGTTCTGCCTATGTTTTCCTCTAAGAGTTTGATAGTGTCTGGCCTTACATTTAGGTCTTTAATCCATTTTGAGCTTATTTTTGTGTATGGTGTTAGGGAGTGATCTAATCTCATACTTTTACATGTCCCTATCCAGTTTTCCCAGCACCACTTATTGAAGAGACTGTCCTTTCTCCACTCTACATTCCTGCCTCCTTTATCAAAGATAAGGTGACCATATGTCCGTGGGTTTAACTCTGGGCTTTCTATCCTGTTCCATTGATCTATCTTTCTGTTTTTGTGCCAGTACCATACTGTCTTGATTACTGTAGCTTTGTAGTATAGTCTGAAGTCAGGGAGCCTGATTCCTCCAGCTCCATTTTTCGTTCTCAAGATTGCTTTGGCTATTCGGGGTCTTTTGTGTTTCCATACAAATTGTGAAATTTTTTGTTCTAGTTCTGTGAAAAATGCCAGTGGTAGTTTGATAGGGATTGCATTGAACCTGTAGATTGCTTTGGGTAGTAGAGTCATTTTCACAATGTTGATTCTTCCAATCCAAGAACATGGTACATCTCTCCATCTATTTGTATCATCTTTAATTTCTTTCATCAGTGTCTTATAATTTTCTGCATACAGGTCTTTTGTCTCCTTAGGTAGGTTTATTCCTAGATATTTTATTCTTTTTGTTGCAATGGTAAATGGGAGTGTTTCCTTGATTTCACTTTCAGATTTTTCATCATCAGTATATAGGAATGCCAGAGATTTCTGTGCATTAATTTTGTATCCTGCAACTTTACCAAATTCATTGATTAACTCTAGTAGTTTTCTGGTAGCATCTTTAGGATTCTCTATGTATAGTATCATGTCATCTGCAAACAGTGACAGCTTTACTTCTTCTTTTCCAATTTGGATTCCTTTTATTTCCTTTTCTTCTCTGATTGCTGTGGCTAAAACTTCCAAAACTAGGTTGAATAAGAGTGGTGAGAGTGGGCAACCTTGTCTTGTTCCTGATCTTAGTGGAAATGGTTTCAGTTTTTCACCATTGAGGACGATGCTGGCTGTGGGTTTGTCATATATGGCCTTTATTATGTTGAGGAAAGTTCCCTCTATGCCTACTTTCTGCAGGGTTTTTATCATAAATGGGTGTTGAATTTTGTCGAAAGCTTTCTCTGCATCTATTGAGATGATCATATGGTTTTTCTCCTTCAATTTGTTAATATGGTGTATCACGTTGATTGATTTGCGTATATTGAAGAATCCTTGCATTCCTGGAATAAACCCCACTTGATCATGGTGTATGATCCTTTTAATGTGCTGTTGGATTCTGTTTGCTAGTATTTTGTTGAGGATTTTTGCATCTATGTTCATCAGTGATATTGGCCTGTAGTTTTCTTTCTTTGTGACATCCTTGCCTGGTTTTGGTATCAAGGTGATGGTGGCCTCGTAGAATGAGTTTGGGAGTGTTCCTCCCTCTGCTATATTTTGGAAGAGTTTCAGAAGGATAGGTGTTAGCTCTTCTCTAAATGCTTGATAGAATTCGCCTGTGAAGCCATCTGGTCCTGGGCTTTTGTTTGTTGGAAGATTTTTTATCACAGTTTCAATTTCAGTGCTTGTGATTGGTCTGTTTATATTTTCTATTTCTTCCTGGTTCAGTCTTGGCAGGTTGTGCATTTCTAAGAATTTGTCCATTTCTTCCAGGTTGTCCATTTTATTGGCATAGAGTTGCTTATAGTAATCTCTCATGATCTTTTGTATTTCTGTAGTGTCAGTTGTTACTTCTCCTTTTTCATTTCTAATTCTATTGATTTGAGTCTTCTCCCTTTTTTTCTTGATGAGTCTGGCTAATGGTTTATCAATTTTGTTTATCTTCTCAAAGAACCAGCTTTTAGTTTTATTGATCTTTGCTATCGTTTCCTTCATTTCTTTTTCATTTATTTCTGATCTGATTTTTATGATTTCTTTCCTTCTGCTAACTTTGGGATGTTTTTGTTCTTCTTTCTCTAATTGCTTTAGGTGAAAGGTTAGGTTGTTTATTCGAGATGTTTCCTGTTTCTTAAGGTGGGGTTGTATTGCTATAAACTTCCCTCTTAGAACTGCTTTTGCTGCATCCCATAGGTTTTGGGTCGTCGTGTCTCCATTGTCATTTGTTTCTAGGTATTTTTTAATTTCCTCTTTGATTTCTTCAGTGATCACTTCGTTATTAAGTAGTGTATTGTTTAGCCTCCATGTGTTTGTATTTTTTACAGCTCTTTTCCTGTAATTGATATCTAGTCTCATAGCATTGTGGTCGGAAAAGATACTTGATACAATTTCAATTTTCTTAAATTTACCAAGGCTTGATTTGTGACCCAAGATATGATCTATCCTGGAGAATGTTCCATGAGCACTTGAGAAAAATGTGTATTCTGTTGTTTTTGGATGGAATGTCCTATAAATATCAATTAAGTCCATCTTGTTTAATGTATCATTTAAAGCTTGTGTTTCCTTATTTATTTTCATTTTGGATGATCTGTCCATTGGTGAAAGTGGGGTGTTAAAGTCCCCTACTATGATTGTGTTACTGTCGATTTCTCCTTTTATGGCTGTTAGTATTTGCCTTATGTATTGAGGTGCTCCTATGTTGGGTGCATAAATATTTACAATTGTTATATCTTCTTCTTGGATCGATCCCTTGATCATTATGTAGTGTCCTTCTTTGTCTCTTCTAGTAGTCCTTATTTTAAAGTCTATTTTGTCTGATATGAGAATTGCTACTCCAGCTTTCTTTTGGTTTCCATTTGCATGGAATATCTTTTTCCATCCCCTTACTTTCAGTCTGTATGTGTCTCTAGGTCTGAAGTGGGTCTCTTGTAGACAGCATATAGATGGGTCTTGTTTTTGTATCCATTCAGCCACTCTGTGTCTTTTGGTGGGAGCATTTAGTCCATTTACATTTAAGGTAATTATCGATATGTATGTTCCTATTCCCATTTTCTTAATTGTTTTGGGTTCATTATTGTAGGTCTTTTACTTCTGTTGTGTTTCTTGCCTAGAGAAGTTCCTTTAGCATTTGTTGTAAAGCTGGTTTGGTGGTGCTGAACTCTCTCAGCTTTTGCTTGTCTGTAAACGTTTTAATTTCTCCATCAAATCTGAATGAGATCCTTGCTGGGTAGAGTAATCTTGGTTGCAGGTTTTTCTCCTTCATCACTTTAAGTATGTCCTGCCACTCCCTTCTGGCTTGTAGAGTTTCTGCTGAGAGATCAGCTGTTATCCTGATGGGGATTCCCTTGTGTGTTATTTGTTGTTTTTGCCTTGCTGCTTTTAATATGATTTCTTTGTGTTTAATTTTTGACAGTTTGATTAATATGTGTCTTGGCGTATTTCTCCTTGGATTTATTCTGTATGGGACTCTCTGTGCCTCCTGGACTTGATTAACTATTTCTTTTCCCATATTAGGGAAGTTTTCAACTATAATCTCTTCAAATATTTTCTCAGTCCCTTTCTTTTTCTCTTCTTCTTCTGGAACCCCTATAATTCGAATGTTGGTGCGTTTAATGTTGTCCCAGAGGTCTCTGAGACTGTCCTCTGTTCTTTTCATTCTTTTTTCTTTATTTTGCTCTGCAGCAGTTATTTCCACTATTTTATCTTCCACCTCACTTATCCGTTCTTCTGCCTCAGTTATTCTGCTATTGATCCCATCTAGAGTATTTTTTATTTCATGTATTGTGTTTTTAATCGATGTTTGATTCATCTTTAGTTCTTCTAGGTCCTTGTTAACTGTTTCTTGCATTTTGTCTATTCTATTTCCAAGATTTTGGATCTGGGAAATAGAATCTTGGATCATCTTTACCATCATTATTCTGAATTCTTTTTCAGGTAGACTGCCTATTACCTCTTCATTTGTTAGGTCTGGTGGGTTTTTATCTTGCTCCTTCTCCTGCTGTGTGTTTTTCTGTCTTCTCATTTTGCTTATGTTACTGTGTTTGGGGTCTCCTTTTTGCAGGCTGCAGGTTCGTAGTTCCTGTTGTTTTTGGTGTCTGTCCCCAGTGGCTAAGGTTGGTTTAGTGGGTTGTGTAGGCTTCCTGGTGGAGGGGACTAGTGCCTGTGTTCTGGTGGATGAGGCTGGATCTTGTCTTTCTGGTGGGCAGGTCCACGTCTGGTGGTGTGTTTTGGGGTGTCTGTGGACTTTTTATGATTTTAGGCCACCTCTCTGCTAATGGGTGGCGTTGTGTTCCTGTCTTGCTAGTTGTTTGGCTCAGGGTGTCCAGCACTGTAGCCTGCTGGTCGTTGAGTGAAGCTGGGTGCTGGTGTTGAGATGGAGATCTCTGGAAGATTTTCGCCGTTTGATATTATGTGGAGCTGGGCGGTCTCTTGTGGACCAGTGTCCTGAAGTTGGCTCTCCCACCTCAGAGGCACAGCACTGACTCCGGGCTCCTCAATTTGGGATGATGTGTTGTCTATTCATGTATTCCGCAGATGCAGGGTACATCAAGTTGATTGTGGAGCTTTAATCCGCTGCTTCTGAGGCTGCTGGGAGAGGTTTCCCTTTCTCTTCTTTGTTCTCACAGCTCCTGGGTCTCAGCTTTGGATTTGGCCCCGCCTCTGCGTGTAGGTCGCCGGAGGGCGTCTGTTCTTCGCTCAGATAGGACAGGGTTAAAGGAGCAGCCTCTTCGGGGACTCTGGCTCACTCAGGCCGGGCGGGAGGGAGGGGCACGGAGTGCGGGGCAAGCCTGCAGCGGCAGAGGTCGGCGTGACGTTGCACCAGCCCGAGGCGCGCCGTGCGTTCTCCCAGGGAAGCCGCCCCTGGATCCCGGGACCCCGGCAGTGGCGGGCTGCACAGGCTCCCGGAAGGGCAGTGTGGGCAGTGACCTGCGCTCGCACACAGGCTTCTTGGCGGCGGCAGCAGCAGCCCCAGCGTCCCACGCCTGTCACTGGGCTCCGCGCTTTCAGTCGCGACTCGCGCCCGTCCGTGGAGCCCCTTTAAGCAGCGCTCTTAATCCCCTCTCCTAGCGCACCAGGAAACCAAGAGGGGAGAAAAAGTCTCTTGCCTCTTCGGCAGCTCCAGAGTTTTCCCGGACTCCCTCCCGGCTAGCTGTGGCACATTAGCCCCCTTCAGGCTGAGTTCTCGCCGCCAGCCCCAGTCCTCTCCCTGTGCTCTGACCAAAGCCCGAGCCTCAGCTTCCAGCGCTGCGCGCCCCGGCGGGCGAGCAGACAAGCCTTTCGGGCTGGTGAGTGCCGCTCGGCACCGATCCTCTGTGTGCGGATCTCTCCGCTTTGCCCTACCCAGGTATGTGGGGAGTTTCTTGCCTTTTGGGAGGTCTGGGGTCTTCTGCCAGCGTTCAGTAGGTGTTCTGTAGGAGTTGTTCCACGTGTAGCTGTATTTCTGGTGTATCCGTGGGGAGGAAGGTGATCTCCGCGTCTTACTCTTCCGCCATCTTACCCGGAAGTCCTCTGACTCAAGTTTTCAGCATCCTCATCAAGTTGTCTTCCTCTTCCTAATTCTTATATGTAAATATTAATTCCTGTACTTCAGAGACAGCCCAAGCCAGGATATGAAACTCAGTCCAAGGAGTTTGGATAGAAAGAAGGAAGAATGTAGACAAGGTTTTTGTTTGGTTAACCTGAGCTGAGAAACCAGCATCACAATTGGGTTTGAGATTTGAGTCCAGATCTGATAAGCTACACGTTCCCTTTCTGTTTCGTTCCTAGGGGGCAGAGCTGATGTCAGAGTATAGAGAGCTGTGAGTATATACATTACCTGGCTACCACGGAAGGGTATTGAGCCAAGCGACTTAATTTTACTTGATAAAGGTGAGAAAGTCAGATGAGCCAGTGAATGTACTAGAAAGAAGCAGAGGGTGAATAAGTTAAACAGGGGTGTCCAGAGTTAAATCATATCAGGCGATAGCAAAATAGTGTGACCAGCTAGCAGAACAGGCACATAAACAGAGTTTATTGGAGTTGAAGAGATAAGAAAATTAAAAATCTACAGGAGGAATCTACCACAATTCAATTCAGTAGACAGTTATCAGGCACTAATTATGGACCAGGCTCTCCTCTTGGTCCTGGGATGTACAGGGAATACACCCAAGGACAGTTAAAAATCCAAGTCAAGAAACAAGAGCCAGTAAATCTGTGTGGGGTTAAGGGATGAGGTACAAACATCCATTAGCAGAGACTTGACCATGAAGATATTTTCCAAATCCAACTCTACAACTATTTCCTCTGATTTTTTTTAGTAGTCAGAACTCCGATTGCAACGATGGAAACCCAACCCCAACTAGCTTAAGAAAAGAAAAGAATTTTTTTGGTTCATATAACCAATCAACGAGGTGGACATGGTCTTAGGGAAAGCTAGAACACAGGTCAGAGCCATGGACTTGAGGAAAGCCAAGACCTCTTCTTAAGCCTAGCTCTCTCTGCATGTCAGCTTCATTGTGTACAAAAATTGGAAATCTGGCCGTGCTGACTGCTCTGGGCCATCAACCTACCTAGCTGACTAAGAGGAAAGGGTCCTCTTCTGCCTATTTGCAGAAAACATTTAAAAAGCAAAGGAAGAGAACCTGAGGACATACCTGGATTGGCCTGGCCTAGGTCCCAGACTAGATCAGCTGTCCACCTCTTGAATAATCGCTGTGGCTAAGACTTCAACACAAAGGTAGGAGCTTGTTTTCCAAAAGCACAAGTCTAAAATGGTGATAAAAAGAATGATTTCCTTAAAGAAGTGAGATTACAGATAGAGTGGTCACTGGGATAATCACTGTGAGCCAGTCATTCAAACATGTGGCAGTTCCACTGGGCAGGAACCTTTCCAAACACAGCTGGTCTAGAGATACTGAAGGTTGGGACAGGTATTTGGAAACTCTAGGCTGAAATGGAGACTACATGAGCGATTGTGAGAGCAGCAGATACCAAGAGGCATGTCTGGACCACCTCAAGCCTTCAGTTGTTCTCTATTGCCTACAGAATAAATTCTGAAATACTTACCTTATTAATTAAGGTCCTTCATAATATTATCTTTCTTTTCATGCTCAATATGAACTCTCTAATCCAGCCAGACTGGTGTATTTCCTGAGCAGAGAACCATGTGCTGAAGCTACTCTCATGCTATCATCGGTCCCCTAGATTTGACATCCTCATTTGCATCTGTCTGCTTATGCTACTGTCTTCACTTAGAATGCTTTCCCAATGCAATCCTTTATTCACCAAGTATATACTGATGCTTCTTTGTATAAAAAGTTGTTTTGGGGCTTCCCTGGTGGCGCAGTGGTTGAGAGTCTGCCTGCCGATGCAGGGGACGCGGGTTCGTGCCCCGGTCCGGGAAGATCCCACATGCCGCGGAGCGGCTGGGCCCGTGAGCCATGGCTGCTGGGCCTGCACGTCCGGAGCCTGTGCTCCACAACGGGAGAGGCCACAACAGTGAGAGGCCCGCATACCGCAAAAAAAAAAAAAAAGTTGTTTTGGACACGGCTGTATACAATGATATACAATGATGATCAAGACAGATGTGGTCCCTGCTCTCAAGGAATTCACACTCTGGTCATGTTAGACAGTCATTGCATAATTATATAAATAATCCAAAAATTATAACTGTGGTAAGTGCTATGAAGAAAGAAGGACCTAATCTGGGCTGAAGGGCCAAAGAAGTGAGCTGAAATCTGAAAGATAAGAAGGAATTAACCAGGTAAAGAGTAAAGAGATGGGAAGGAGAAGAGGGAATGATATGTACATATATCATGAGGTGAAGAGGAGGATGACACATCTGAGAAAGTGGAAGAAGTACAAGGTTGCTGGAGGAAGAGAGTAAGAGGCTACAGAAATAGATAGGGAGCCAGATCATACAGGGCTTTGAACAGTATATTAAGGACTTTGGGATTTACCCTAAACATTACAATAAAGTACTGAAAGGGGGTGATGTGGTTAGTTTTATCATATCTTTGGTGGCTATGCAGAGAATGGATTGGAACGGAACAAGATTAGAAGCAAGGAGACCAGTTAGGTTACTGCAGTCATCTAAGCCAGGGATTACTGAAAGAGAAGTTCCTTTAGCATTTGTTGTAAAGCCGGTTTGGTGGTGCTGAATTCTCTCAGCTTTTGCTTGTCTGTAAAGGTTTAAATTTCTCCATCGAATCTTAACGAGATCCTTGCCGGGTAATCTTGGTTGTAGGTTTTTCCCTTTCATCACTTTAAATATGTCCTGCCACTCCCTTCTGGTTTGCAGAGTTTCTGCTGAAAGATCAGCTGTTAACCTTATGGGGATTCCCTTGTGGGTTATTTGTTGTTTTTCCCTTGCTGCTTTTAATATATTTTCTTTGTATTTAATTTTTGACAGTTTGATTAATATGTGTCTTGGAGTGTTTCTACTTGGATTTATCCTGTATGGGACTCTCTGTGCTTCCTGGACTTGATTAACTATTTCCTTTCCCATATTAGGGAAGTTTTCAACCATAATCTCTTCAAATATTTTCTCAGTCCCTTTCTTTTTGTCTTCTTCTTCTGGAACCCCTATAATTCAAATGTTGTTGTGTTTAATGTTGTCCCAGAGGTTTCTGAGACTGTCCTCAGTTCTTTTCATTCTTTTTTGTTTATTCTGCTCTGCAGTAGTTATTTCCACTATTTTATCTTCCAAGTCACCCATCCGTTCTTCTGCCTCAGTTATTCTGCTATTGATCCCTTCTAGAGTATTTTTAATTTCATTTGTTGTGTTGTTCATCGTTGCTTGTTTTCTCTTTAGTTCTTCTAGGTCCTTGTTAAATGTTTCTTGCATTTTCTCTATTCTATTTCCAAGATTTTGGATCATCTTTACTATCATTATTCTGAATTCTTTTTCAGGTAGATGCCTATTTCCTCTTCATTTGTTAGGTCTGGTGGGCTTTCATCTTGCTCCTTCATCTGCTGTGTGTTATTCTGTCTTCTCATTTTGCTTATGTTACTGTGTTTGGGGTCTCCTTTTTGCAGGCTGCAGGTTCGTAGTTCCCGTTGTTTTTGGTGTCTGTCCCCAGTGGCTAAAGTTGGTTCAGTGGGTTGTGTAGGCTTCCTGGTGGAGGGGACTAGTGCCTGTGTTCTGGTGGATGAGGCTGGATCTTGTCTTTCTGGTGGGCAGGTCCACATCTGGTGGTGTGTTTTGGGGTGTCTGTGGACTTATGATTTTAGGCAGCCTCTCTGCTAATGGGTGGGGCTGTGTTCCTGTCTTGCTAGTTGTTTGGCATAGGGTGTTCAGCACTGTAGCTTGCTGGTCGTTGAGTGAAGCTGGGTGTTGGCGTTGAGATGGAGATCTCTGGGAGATTTTCGCCGTTTGATATTAACATGGAGCTGGGAGGTCTCCTGTGGACCAGTGTCCTGAAGTTGGCTCTCCCACCTCAGAGGCACAGCACTGACTCCTGGCTGCAGCACCAAGAGCCTTTCATCCACACAGCTCAGAATAAAAGGGAGAAAAAGTAGAAAGAAAGAAAGAAAGAAAGAGGATAAAATAAAATAAAATAAAGTTATTAAAATAAAAAAATAATTATTAAGAAAAAAGTTTTTAAAGTAAAAAAACAAACAAAAAAACACGGACGGATAGAACCCTGGGACAAATGGTGAAAGCAAAGCTATACAGACAAAATCTCACACAGAAGCATACACATACACACTCACAAAAAGAGGAAAAGGGGAAAAAATAATAAATCTTGCTCTCAAAGTCCACTTCCTCAATTTGGGATGATTCATTGTCTGTTCAGGTATTCCACAGATGCAGGGTACATCAAGTTGATTGTGGAGATTTAATCCGCTGCTCCTGAGGCTGCTGGGAGGGATTTCCCTTTTTCTTCTTTGTTCGCACAGCTCCCGGGGTTCAGCTTTGGATTTGGCCCCACCTCTGCGTGTAGGTCACCGGAGGGCGTCTGTTGCTCAGACAGGACGGGGTTAAAGGAGCCTCTGATTCAGGGACTCCGGCTCACTCAGGCCGGGTGGAGGGAGGGGCACGGAGGCGGGGCGAGCCTGCGGCGGAAGAGGCCGGCGTGATGTTGCACCAGCCCGAGGCGCGCCGTGCGTTCTCCCGGGGAAGTTGTCCCTGGATCCCGAGACCCTGGCAGTGGCGGGTTGCACAGGCTCCCCGGAAGGGAGGTGTGGAGAGTGACCTGTGCTCGCACACAGGCTTCCTGGTGGCGGCAGCAGCGGCCTTAGCGTCTCATGCCCGTCTCTGGGGTCCGCGTCTCTGGAGCTCCTTTAAGCAGCGCTCTTAATCCCCTCTCCTCGCGCACCAGGAAACAAAGAGGGAAGAAAAAGTCTCTTGCCTCTTTGGCAGCTCCGGAGTTTTTCCCGGGCTCCCTCCCCGCTAGCCATGGCGCACTAACTCCCTGCAGGCTGTGTTCACGCAGCCAACCCCAGTCCTCTCCCTGTGCTCCGACCGAAGCCCGAGCCTCAGCTCCCAGCCCCTGCCCGTCCCGGCAGGTGAGCAGACAAGCCTCTCGGGCTGGTGAGTGCCTGTCGGCACCGATCCTCTGTGTGGGAATCTCTCTGCTTTGCCCTCCACACCCCTGTTGCTGTGCTCTCCTCCGCTACTCCGAAGCTTCCCCCCTCCGCCACCCTCAGTCTCCGCCCGCGAAGGGGCTTGTAGTGTGTGGAAACCTTGCCTCCTTCACGGCTCCCTCCCACTGGTGCAGGTCCCGTTCCTATCCTTTTGTCTCTGTTTTTTCTTTTTTCTTTTGCCCTACCCAGGTACATGGGGAGTTTCTTGCCTTTTGGGGGGTCTGAGGTCTTCCGCCAGACTTCAGTAGGTGTTCTGTAGGAATTGTTCCACGTGTAGATGTATTTCTGATGTGTCTGTGGGGAGGAAGGTGATCTCCGCGTCTTACTCTTCCGCCATCTTCCCCCTCTGCTGCGATTTGAATTTTGACTTCACTTCTAACTAGCAATGGTGGCTATAGTCAAGTATTTTAACCTCTTCTCAGTTTCCTCATTTGTTAATTCAGGATAATACTAATGCCTCTCTCAGAGAGTTCTTGTTAGGATTAAATGCATAATGTCTGCCAAGTGCATAGCATAGTGTTTGGCACCTGGTAAGCATTAGAGTAACTTTTTTGTTGTTGCTGTTGTTGTTATTATCATTTTGGTAAGGATCAGAAGGTACCATAATTTAATGTGACATCTAGTGGAGATCAGCCGTCAATTTGTCCTCATTATCCCTGGTTGGAGCTTGGCTCCTGGTTTTAGAGAACGTTCTAGTGGAGCCAGTCTCTTGGGTTTCAGAAAGCATAAATTAAGGTATGGCTGGAAATCGCAATGTGTTGAGTTGTGTGCACATGTGGCTATATGTACATAAATATGTACCTATTAATCATTTTTATTAAGAGGACCCATTGCTTATGGTGCGTGCCATGTACTGGTTTTTATGTTACTAACAACTAAAAAGAAATCACTCATTTTAGAGGAGAGAAGCATATTAACTCTTTAAACAAGTAGGGGGTGCTTTTTATAAATTACTTGTTCCAGTTGCCTTAATGGTGCCCTAGTCACCCCCCCCCCCCAGTAATGTATCTCTGAAGACTAAGTAGTTTTCTGTCACCTCACCAAGAGAACTAGGATATTTCTTTTTTAACATGAAGAGCCTTGGGAGGTCGTGTGGATTTTTTCCCCTTATTTAAATTAATGAAATATTTATGTATGGAATCATGTTGGGAATGTATATAAGTGCATAGTAGACATAAATTGCTACCTCTGCTTATAAAAATCCAGTGTCTCTTTTACATGAATAGTAGTAGCAAAAAAAAAGTTACGATAAACGTTCTTCCAATCTTTTACATACCGAGTCTAATTTTATACTTAAATTATTCTACTAATTCTTAATGTAAAGGGCTTTTTTATTGAAATGTGAATTTGGAATCCAGTTGCATTTTTAATATACCAGTAGATAATATATATTTCAATTTCATATATGAATAATTAGAATTCCAAATGGCCTTTCCAGTTTTCTTTTCACACTTCTCCTAAGGCCCATTTGAATTTTATGTAGGTTAAGAAATAAAACTGATTTCCTAGATGAGTGAAAGTTATCTTTCCATAATTTTAGCGTAATGCTAAAATTAAACTCTTCACAAATCGACTGTTTTAAATAACCCTGCCCAGACTTGAAATTCTTAGAGCAACTATTATTTGGTATTTAAATGGGGCACCCTATCCAGAATGTACTTTTTTTTATTGATTATATATCATGAAGTAGAACAGTGATATGCGTATCATTTTATAGATAAACTGTGGAATAATTCAGTTTTTCTCTTCCTCCCCCCTACCAAATTCCAGTCACTGCAGGCTAGCCTCCCACTTCCTCCCCTGCACTCAAGATTATTTTAACCTCTCAAGTATTTAGCCAAAAATATTTTTGGAAGCAAAGTGAATACATATAGCAGGGCCATATGTAGCATATCTCAGCCTAGCTTCCTGAGGTCCTCAACTTCCCTGCTGGAGGATGCACAGAAGACATTGTTTTCACATAGTAGGTTCAGGTGTTACAAGAAGCTAAATTCCTGCGTGTCACTGCTTCCATACACACAAGGTTTAATGAAGCCTCCCGAAAGACCTTAAATTAATACCCAGATGAAATACACAGACAATAATACACAGGTTAATATACAGATGAAAATCTGTGTAACACTGATACTGAGTTTGGTCTGAACACCATTCTTACAAATTTATTCCAAGTAGAATATGAGCTCCATGATGGCAGGGATTTTTGTCTGTCTTGTTCGTTGCTTTTTCGCTAGTACCTAGAACAGTGCCTGCCAAATTATATGGTTAATAAATATTTGCTAAAAAAAATGAATTTTCTTACATTCTGGATGAAAACTCAGAGCTCCAGAATTTCCAGGATGCTTCATAGATTTTTTAAAATTTCTTAAAATTTGATTATTTGTGTGTAATGATTCTGACACCCTTACATATAAGGCACAGTAAGCAGCATGGGATATAATTTGAGACAAGTAAGGCCCTTTGCAAACTGGCCCCTCTACCTATACACCTATAGCATAGACACAGCAAATCATTTGCTATTCTTTGAATTTACCATTTCCTTGCACATACCTTTGCTTTCCTCTCTGCTAGAAATGCTCTTACCACCTTTTTAACTTGCCAGAGGCATATTCATCCTTTTTTAAGGTGCGACTCAAGGTAGCATCTCTTCTCTGAAGCCGTTCTCAATCTTCCAGGCAGGAGGAGTCCCTCACGTCCCTTGGACTCCACAGTCCTTTATGCATAAATTTGTCATGGCGTTTACCTCCTTGTCCTGTCATCATTTCCAGGTCTGCACTAGATTGTCAGCCCTTCAAGGGCAGAGGACCTGTCTTTTTTCCCTTTCTTTCTTATCTGCCTGGATCATATCATAGTGTATATCACACAGTAGGTGCTTAATAAATGCTTATTGAATAACTTACGAACTGAGTGTATGAAAACTAAAGGTGGGAGTGTTCTATTAAAAATGATAATATATAATTTGGCATGAGTTTGGAAAAAGTAAGTGTACTAAACCTGGCTTAGATTTATCAGATTTGCTAGCACAGTGCTGTGGTTTGAGGTAACTGGCCACACAAAGGAACAGTTGAAAAAGAAAGAATAAACAGATGGAGTTAAAGTTCTAGGCAAGGAGGTGACACAATAAAAATAATGGATGCTGGATATGGAGTCAGAGAGGCTAACGGGCAAGTGGGTGGACAAAAGGAACAGATGTTTCCAAGCAGATGTTTTGTCAATACAACATCAAATCACTGTTTGGCTGTTTATGTAGGTTGATTTTTTTCCCCCAAGGTGATGATTTGGGGACTGAATGGAGTCAACTGTTCAGGCATTATGTAGACTCATATTATATCTGTCCTTATATCATTAATGTCATTGGGCAATTCTCATAGACTGATTCACCCGCATATCTTTCCAAAATCTGTAAAATGAACACAATTGCATTCGTGTATATAGATTGACCATTGTTTTTTAAGTGCCTGAAATGTTCGTTTGCTTGTTTGGGTTAAATATGTAGGCCAACGTTAATAAGGAATTGGGCCATATGAATGTCCAATTCAAAAGCATTAATGTTATTGTTGCTGTTTGTATTTGCTTTCTAGCTTTAAGAGGTTTTGGAAAACACATTTTGTAGAAATCGCCTGCGGTGTTAGCACTAAATGATAGCTAAAGAGAAGCATGCCTTTATCTAAGTTCATACCTCCTTGATAAATTTAAAATAAAGAGAAACTTCCTCAACATTTAATCAGAAACTGGAATATTTTGAACTCAAAACCATTCTCTGAATGCTGTACTACATGTGAAGTTCTGAATGTAGATCACAGATTTAGCCTCAATCTATTTAGCTTGAAATGGTAATGCTACCTTGTAAACAGGAAATGCCCCCAATTTTGATCTGATGGTCTCCTCTGGCGGGGTGATAATGTGATGAAGTAATACTCCAACACGCATTTCCCAATGAATAATATTCCTCTCAATTTTGTTAATGTTAAATAATTTCAAAACTCAAGGCAGCTGCTGTGAGCTAGGGATCTAAACACAGGAGAGGCCAGCGTTTTATTTGTCCGCCTGTAGACACAGATGTTGTTTGTGTTGTCTGGAAGCCTGTAATATGCTCTGAAATACCACTGTTATTTTCAGTGACTTAAAGTGCCATGGTGGTGATGAAGTGAATCCATAAGAATTTGTACAAAGTGAAATAATACTTCAAAAGGTACAAAAATATGTTAAACTCTTATAAGAACAATGAGCTTATATATGCATAGTTTAAGGATCTCTTTTTCATACTGTCAGTAACAAAGGAAATGCTCATTGCCTCCCAGCTGCCATATCCCTCAAAGTATTTTGGCCGCTGGCTGTGAAAATCCAGATGGAAACAGCAGCGAGGTGAATGAAACCTGGGAAGGCGTGAAGCAGGAAGTTCTAGCATGAGCCACATGCACACTGTACAAAAGAGGAAAACTAGGCTGTGAATTCGAATGTGCTACTTATAACTTAACATGCTGTATAAGGTGATTAGGACTCAGTGATAAAATTGTTCCAAGTTGGCTTTGCCACTTGGTATCTATGTGGCCTTGGACAATTTACATAAACTCTATTTGAGCCTCAGTTGCTTTATTTAAATGATAGGGATAATAATAACCTTTCTCACAGGGCATACTATGAGAATTATATAAAGTAATGTATGTCTTGGGACCTGGTACATTGAAGATGCTAAATTTACATCTGGATGTGATCTTGGTGGCCTCGGCCTGCGGCGGCTTGAAGCATCATCTCAGTTCCCCGACCAGTGACTGAAGCCAGGCCACGGCAGAGAGAGCGCTGAATCCTAGCCACTAGACCATGAGGGCCAGTGGCTTGTTACAAGGCCCTGGCTCGTCTACTTTGGAGAAAGGAATTTCAACAGAAAGACGGAAAGTAGTGAAACAAGTAAAGTGTTTACTAGGTGGAAAAAAGCACGTGTGGATAGATACATATGGGCAGGCTCAGAGAAAGAGTCACGTCTTTGTGGTAGTTTAAATCACTTATATGGAGGCAATTCTTCCGGGTTTCCTCTGGCCAATCATCTTGCTTTGCCAGGCTCTGTGTCCATATTTGGTCTCAGTCAGGGCCCTCCCCTGTGTGTGCACGCATCTTTTAGCCAGATGGATTCCAAGGGTTTCTGGAAAATAGACCAAACATATTATGGTCTGGCGCCCCCTCCCTTCTCTGACCTCTGAGGAGCTTCCTGTGCATGTGTAGTCTGGGAGGTCTCCTTGACCTCAAGAAGGAGAAATATGTGGTCTCTTTATCTTTTATCCAAGCAGGACTCAGTTCCACCTTGCTCCTGCCATTATCTTTATCTTGGAGTATCAGCCTGGGGCCCACCTATCTCCTGCCTCAGATGTACTTTTTTTTCAATACATAAAAAAAAAAAAGCAAAAAAACACCCCTGCATGTTCCTTGGTAGCTTGAGTTCCATCCGCTTGTGCCCTAGGACTGGAGAATGTGTGCTTTGAAATCAGAATTACTAGTCCAGGTGTTTAAGTCTAAAACCTTGTACTTTGTCAGTTACAAATGAATTTCCTGGTACATGGGGTAGATTAGTTTCTCAATTTCCACAGCAAATAGAGAATGGCCTTTCTTTCTAAATATAGGTTTGTACAGGTAGGATTGTAATGTAAACACAACTCTCAAAAATAATTCTATTAGTTCAGTTGAACTGTACTTTAGAATGAGGTCAAGACTGGCCCTGATTACTAGAGTATTTGACTACTGTGCTACTGTTTCTGTGTAATAACCTATTCTACCATTGACTTTATATACACTATGCTACTAAAGAGCCCTTGTAGAAATTAGTGGTAAACAAAGGGGACATTACTAACCTCCCATTAGTGAGAGGTAGCTTTTGAAGGTTAGGGCTGCATTTGCACTGAGTTAACCATTTTCTCTCATCTAAGTCTTCTTTGAAACAAATAACATGCAGTTGGACAGAATAGTTAGCCAGGATTATGTGAGAAATCTATAGCTGTAGACTAAACAAAGGCAACTAGCCTGTTAAGGTAGGAATGGCAAATGTGTGTCACTGGTATTGAGTCCACCTGATCTGTCGCGGTACTTTATCGCTGAGCTCAGATTGGCCCATGAATCCTTCCTGCCACATTAGGATCATACCTAATTTGTTGATCATGTTTGCATCAGTCTAACAATCAAAGCATTCAGGAATTTTAGTGTCCGGAATCGAAGTCCTTCTGATTTCACCATAATGAAGGCAAAATGGCAGACAAGTCAAGAGAAATTCACCTGTGATTTCCCTCATTCATGGTGGTTTGTGAACACAGATTGGTTTTTCAGTCTTATCAATTATGTTACTTTGTTTCACTGCTTCCAGTGTTCAATTGTGACATTTGAATTAGGCAACTAAAACATTCTTCTCCATTTTCTAAAAACTTGCTTATTAAGGTATAATTAATATACAATAAACTGTACATATTTATAGTGTGCAATTTGGCAAATTTTGACCCACAAAAGCATCACCACAATCATCATAGTGAGCATATCGATAACACCCCAAAGTTTCCTCTTGCCACTCTGTAATGCTTTTTCCTCTACCACTCCCAACCTACTCCACTCCCAGGCAACCTGGGATCTGCTTTCTGTAGATTAGTTTGCATTTTCTAGAGTTTTACATAAATGGAAGCATATAGTATGTAGACTTTTTGACCTTTTAAAAAAAATCCAGCATAGCTTGATATTTACCCATGTTTTTGTATGTATCAATAGTTCATTCCTTTTTATGGCTCAATAGTAGTCCATTGTATGGATATATGAGAGTTTACAGTTATTCACCTGTTGATGGCTGTTTGAGCTATTTCCAACTTCTGGCTGTTACAAATAAAACTGTTGTTTAGGGGCTTCCCTGGTGGTGCAGTGGTTGAGGGTCCGCCTGCCGATGCAGGGGACACGGGTTCGTGTCCCGGTTTGGGAAGATCCCACATGCCGCGGAGCGGCTGGGCCCGTGAGCCATGGCCGCTGAGCCTGAGCGTCTGGAGCCTGTGCTCCACAGCGGGAGAGGCCACAACAGTGAGAGGCCCGCGTACCGCCAAAAAAAAAAAACAAAAAAAAACCTGTTGTTTATGTACAAGTCTTTGTATGGACACATGATTTCATTTCTCTTGGGTAAATAGTTAGATCATATGGTAGGTGTATGTTTAACTTGATAACACGTGAAGGTCTAATTAGCCCTAGAGCAAACGTTGCACTCCACCCACCTAACAAAGCTTAATAGCAGGACCCAAAAGGATAAAACCGTTGCCAAGTATGGACCACACACCAAAACAAAGTTCAATAATAGATATAGGAATGCAAAACCCTTTTTGCGTACTCTGCTCAGTGCTCACGAATTATGAGATTTTTCACTCTGGTTGAGAACAGGGACTATTGGCAGTCCTGTTTCAGATTTGCAGCCCTGTTTCAGATTCAAAGTTGCTTCCTTTAATCCTTTCAGATGGTTCTTTCTCCAGTCTCAAGTTGTTTCCTTGCATCCATGTGCTGTTCCGGACTCCGGTGAACATCCAGGGGGACCCTCTGCAGATCTCTGGAATTTTCTTTCTCTGCAGCTCTCTCCTCTTTGGTACTCTGTACTGCCAACTCTAGCTGTCTTGGCTTGCCCAGACTACCAGGTCCGTCTCCACAACTCAGAGAGACTGCCAGGCTCTCCTACAGTCTCCCTCCCCTGTGCTAAGGCCTGGAAACTCTTTGCAGGCAGTAAGCTGGCGCACTCATAGGGCTCATCCCAGTTGTTTCCCACATCTCAGGGATTACCGTCCTTTTTTGCCCAATGTCTGAAAACCATTGTTACATATATTTTGTCTGGTTTTTCTTGCTGCTGTTTCATGCATGAGAAGAAATTTTGTCCCTGTCACCCTATCTTGACTGGAAGCAAGAGAACATTAAATTCTGGAGAATTCTTCTCCAGAATTTAATGTTTTTCTCTAAACATGTTTTTCTTGATTGGAAGCAAGAGAACATTAAATTCTGGAGAATTCTTCTCTGGAGAATTCTTCTCCAGAATTTAATGTTTTTCTCTAAACAATTCAAATTCAGAAGTCCCTGATGAGTATCCTAAAATTTCTTTCTACAACTTTTGCCCATTTGGAAAGTTTCTTCTATCTCTGGGGAAAAAAAAAAAAGACACATTCTCTGAGTTCATGAAAACAGAGTCTCTCAGAGGAGCCACCTATTTACTCCAGGACACTCTACAAATTTGCCAAGATGGTAATTTCTTTCTGGTATATGGGATGGAACCAATGGGTAAGAAGGACAAAAGAAGTTTTGACTCAAGTCAGGCTTTGTGGCTGGTTTGATCAAAGGTCTCCCAGTTCTATACCCTAGGGTATATTTTGAAGAATTTTAATAGGAATTAGTTTCCCAATTCTTTAAGCCAAAAAGAATAGTGAGGACAGCTTCCTTGGTGAGACTATCTCAGTCAGAAGATGGTACAGAGAACTTGTTCCGCATTAGTTTAAGATTGCTATAAATTGGTTTTTTTCCCTAAATCCACAGCCAGTGTGTTGCTGTCTTTCTCTTTCTGCCACATTTGTGGAGCATCAGTCAAAATGCATAGCTAATTTACCAAAATAGCATTTTTTCAATTTGCAGTGGTAGGCATTGTTTTATGTTAAATGAAACCATCTCATATGTGTCAGAATTGGATTCAAGAATTTAACCCTTTCAAGAGTGGTTTCATATTAAGTACTGACTTTAAAACTTTGGTATTTTATGCTCACTCCTTGCCTAGAATTATTCTAAGGCTGGAAGGGATGGCAATACTACCTTATATTTATATGTTCCTTCACAGATCATACAACACTTTGCAGAAATTATCTCATTTGATTTTGAGAGATACTAAAAAGTTTAGAAAACTCTAGGATCCAGAGGTCTGATTCAGGAGGTAATACAGATGATATACATATAGAGAAAAAATATAAAATCAGGCTTAAAACCATGTAGTAAAGAATAGAAATGCTATAAGGAAGGATGAGATTATTGGGAGGAGGGAGAAGAAAGTCAGAGAATACTTTGTGAAGGTACTGACCCAAACTGGATATTAGGAATTAGATTGGTGAAAAATCAGAGGGCCATATTCCAGGTGGTTGACACAACATGTCCAAAGATACTGAGGCACAGATAAATAGGTCATCTTTGAAAGATGGTAACAGGAGTCCCCTAATGGAGCAGAATGTAGTTTATTCAGTAGTTCTTTGTGGACAGTGACTCTGGTACACAGTTCTACCTTGACATCTTTACTGAACCATCACAAAATAAATGCTTACAGATTAGGGTAGAATGTTACAGAAGTCACATTGTTTGCTTTTAAGAGTATGTGTTTGAAGCACTCTCAAGTGTTTTTAGTGGTCATCTAACTTTTTAGCTCACTGTTCTCACTTCTCTAGATGAAATTGTGCTGCAGATTAATGCAGTTTAACACACACACACGTACACATACAAATACATACATTAAACAGCTTCACATACTTTGTGAACATAATGAAAATATGGAAGTATACATGGAAGACCACAGTGGTCAGTAAGGATTCAGGCACCAAAGTGATATGAACAGCCAGAAAATTGGGCCAGCACAGGTAAGAAATGAGAAATTTTTAGGGCCATTGAACATCATGCATTTTCAGTGTTCAGTAGCCCTGAAAATCTCTCATTTAGGCCAGGAAGTCTCAGTCTCATTTGAAATGTTGAAATAAAGAGAACGTGCACAGGTTCTCATTGATCTAAATTTCTGTTGAAGTCCAGGACCTCCCACCATCTTTTCTAGTCCTTGATTCTTTTTCCAGACTCTTGTTATGAAGGGTATAGAGCAGGCCTCACCTTTTTTTATTGTAGTGGTAACTGCTGTCTGAGTTAGCTTCAGAGCAAATTCTCCCATCTTATGTGAGTACTGTCTAAGCTGGACCCTGCACTAAGATGAATATTAGTTCAAGGAAATAAATAGAAGTTGTTTATTCCCACATCAAATTTCCTTCCTTCTTAGATTGCTGAAGGATATTTTCATCTCTTTCTAAATAAGACTGGAGTCCCTTTTGATTTCTTCTAGGTTCCTATCTCATCTCCTTTCCTTTTGACTTTATGCTATAATTCTGTGTCCTTCTCTGGTTTGAGCCATTTTTACAGATTTGCAAATCAGTATACTTTTTTTTAACTGTTTACTTTATATTGGAGTACAGTTGATTAACAGTGTTGTGTTAGTTTCAGATGTACAACAAAGTGATTCAGTTATACATATACATGTATCTATTCTTTTTCAAATTCTTTTCCCATTTAGGTTATTACAGAATATCGAACAGAGTTCCCTGTGCTATATACAGTAGGTCCTTGTTGGTTATCCATTTTAAATATAGCAGTGTGTACAAATCACTATACTTTTGAGAGCATCTTTTTTTTACATTAACATAGTCTTTTAACTATGTTCTGGGATGGTTCCAGTTAGCCAATATCAGTCACAAAGGATGAATGTTTATACTTCGGGCTTTTAACTCTGCCAGATTTTTTGCCTTACTTTTCACTATACTGACAGATGGGGAAATCTTGAAAATTAAATAAGGCAAAATTGGTAGGTCCTGAGTACCGAAATAATGGGTGCATTTGGAACTGTGAGGGGGGAGATTAGGCTTCAGGAAGCTTAGTTATTTAAGTCATCTGATATCCACAGGCTCCAGACTTGCATGTGGGAGCACTCCATCTCTCACTCTGGTGCCCCAGAAAAGGCTGATGAGCCCTGAGCAGAAAAACAAAGGTCAGGTCTGGGTGGTGTGCCTTTAATACTCCGTTGTCATTTAGACCTTTAAAAAGGCTCTCTGTGATACTTGCCAAAGGACATGACATGGTCCTGTTAACTCACTCTGCTTAGTGCCTAGTACAGTACTGTGCATTTGATACAGCTTTTTCACAAAGTAACAGAAGAGGAAATTAAATTGGGCTGATTTTCTAAGACTAGGAGAAATCAGAGATGTCTATTTTATTTTGTTTTCTTAACTTGAAATTGAGTGGGTGTTCAGCAGAGCTGTGTTTAAGTAAACTTAGATGAACTGATTTGTTTGACAATTTGATATCATTTCCCCTTCAAAGCCCCCAAACTGAGAAATATAAAATGGTACCCAGTTATGAAAATTATCTGCCTCCTGTCTAGTGTTGCTCCTTCCTTCCTTCCTTCCTCCCTCCCTCCCTCCCTTCCTTCCCTCCTTCCTTCCTTCATTCCTTCCTTCATTCCTTCCTTTGTATTTCTTGCTTAAGACTGTAATAACTCATTGTATTTTTCCCTAGAGCCAGTAATGAATTATTAGTGGGTCTGTAGGGTTTTTAAAAATTTATTTATTTATTTATTTATTTTTGGCTGTGTTGGGTCTTCATTTCTGTGCAAGGGCTTTCTCTAGTCGCGCCGAGTGGGGGCCACTCTTCATCGCGGTGCACGGGCCTCTCACTATCACGGCCTCTCTTGTTGCGGAGCACAGGCTCCAGACGCGCAGGCTCAGTAGTTGTGGCTCACGGGCCTAGTTGCTCCGCGGCATGTGGGGTCTTCCCAGACCAGGGCTCGAACCTGTGTCCCCTGTATTGGCAGGCAGATTCTCAACCACTGTGCCACCAGGGAAGCCCTGTAGTATTTTTAATTGTGTGAATTTCTATTCACTATGCCATAGAGTACAGTTTGTAATAGCCATGTTTATAAACTGATAATTTCATGTTTGATGAGGAACTATTTATTAAGTAGACTTTTTACATGATATATTTTATGTACTCGGGTTATTAATAATCTTGCAATTCACAATGGATACCTAGGCTGTATCAGTACTTTAACATAGCAAGACTTGTAATCATGACACAAGATCTTACTTAGCTAATGTGACTGATTATCTTTCACAGTAGAAGTATGAGTAGCACCTTGACTCATAAAACCACTAGTTCTTTTCCCATTCCAATTTGAAAATATTAACCATTCCACATTTTGCCATAACAGGCTTAAGTTATAATTACAGAAATTTATAGAGGTCAAGGGAGGTCACCTAGAGATCTGTTTCTAGTTGGACCTGAACATTTTGCAAATGAGAAAACTGAGGCTCCAAGATATTAAGTGACTTACCCAAAAACTGCATGGCTAATTAATGACAGCTGTCTTTGCATATAGTCTGTAAGGCTTGTTATGCATTACAGTAGTTAAAGCTAATAATTTTATCCCCTCTCCCTCTTTCTTATTTTGGAAATGGACTACACTCTTTGGAAGTTATATTCCAGATCACTCAGGTCATGGCTAAGATTTACCATGCTTTTTGGCCTCCAGTTATTTATTTGGAGTGTGATGACTTAAAGCTCCATTTTAAGAGGAAGTGTCGATGGGTAGCATTTAAAGAAAAATAAAGTCTTGAGCTCATCAGAAACTCAGAAGTTCTAGAAAAATGCTGATATAAGTATTACTTTCCCTTTCAAGTTCTGATAAATGACTTCTCCAGGCTGAACACCTGAAGATCAAGCCCTAGATTCAGAGAGAATATACAGTAGTTCATTTTATTCAGCACTCCATAGAATTTTAAAAAATTTTTTAAATTATTAGCATTAATAGAGGCCTAAAGTGATCCTTCGTGCCAATCCACTCAATCTAGTCACATGATTTCCAACTACAGAATGTTCCCTTAGCTGCTGAAAGCTGACCAGTGATCAGTTTCATCTTCAGTTTCCCCCCTAAAACTGGTTTTCGAAAAATGGTTTTCAATAATGTTCCTAGGAAAAATGTGCTCCCTAGAGGATCAGTGAGAAATCATGAGTCACTTAGCCTTGATTGCCTCTTGACTTATAAATAAGCAAAACAGAATTTTGACTACCTTTTTGTTCATATTACATGTGCTTTCTTCCACTAGGAGGAAAAAAGCAGGGCCTCCTTCTGGCTCAGAGACCCTTAGCTCCACTCTCTTACTATCTGGTGGGGTACAATCCACTAAAAAAACAATTATAGAGGTATAATTGAAGTACAATAAACTACACATACTCAAAGTGTACAATATGATAAACTTTGGTATGTATACACATGTGTGACTATTGCCATAGTCAAGATAGCAGATATTTAGATCATCCCAAAGGTTTCCTTGTGCCCCTTTGTTCTCCATTTCTCCCTTATTGTCTTCCCCAGATAACCATTGATCTACTTTCTGTCACTATAGGTTGGTTTGCATTTTCTAGAACTTTATTTAAATGGAAGCATGCATTACATACACATTCTGTTGGTCTTTTTTCACTCACTTATTCTGAGGTCCGTGCATCTTGTTATATATCAATAGTTCATTTTTTTTGACTGAGTAGTATTCCATAGTGTGCATATACCACAGATGATTTATCATTTCAGCTATTCATGGACACTTGGGTTGTTTCTAATTTTAGCTGTTAATGAGTAAACCTTCTGAATAACCTCGTACAGATTTTTGTGTGGACAGAAATTTTTATTTCTCTGTGATAAATGACCAGAAGTGCCTTGCTCTCCTGTTAAATTTAGCTTCACCTTTTTAGGGAACTGCCAAACTGTTTTCCAAAGTGGTTGTACCATTCTACTTTCTTACCAGCAGTGTATGTAGTTGCTCCACACTTGGTGTGATCACAATTTTTTAGCCGTTCTGGTAGGTCTGTAGTTGTATCTCATTGTGGTTTTAGTTTGCACTTTCCTAATAACTAATGAGGTTGAGCATCTTTTCATTCATTTATTGGTCATTCCTGTATCTTTTTTTGTGAAGTATCTCTTCAAATCTTTTGCCCATTTTAAAAACTGGATTTCAACTATTAATTTGCTCAGATTTTGTCTCCTACAAGGCTGCAAAATAGGTTTTCCTTACAATAAGAATTAAATACATGTTTGTAAGGCCCACATACATCATTCACTTGGCAACATCTGTGTCTGCTTACTCCTGAAATGTAGTTTCTCATGTTTCCAGTCTATCCATTTAAATCCTAGATATTCTAAGATTATACTTACATTTCTCTTGTGACTAGCTTTTTGGTAAGAATAGATCTATAATAAATCCATTGAACTTTATCTTCTCTAGGGAATCTGTAGCATTTTAGGTAACAAGGTTATATGTGCAAGGCTAAAAACATCCACTTATGGTGCTTTGTAAGTGCTTTATAGAAAATGCATCCTGTGGGAATTTTGAACGCCGCCAAGACATTTGTGTATTTAAGGAAATAATTTACAATGGTAACATTGATTTCAAGAATGGGAAGCGAGGCTGTTCAATGAATAACACTTGCTGTAAATAAGTGAAACTTTTCCTTTTCTTTCTTTCCTTATTTATTTATTAATTTCTTTCTTTATCATTAAAAAATGAACAACTGATAACTTACTTGCATTGTTTCATTCAAAAGTTATTTATCAGCAAGGCAGTGTACTTTTATCTGACTGTATCTAAGAGAATGTGGGGTTTAGTCTTTGTATTCAAATCATAGTTCCAATAGAAATCTTATGTAATTTTTTTATCGTGTTACACCACATTTCCTTACAAGGGAACAAATCCATGTTCAAGTTTCTTTTTGAATGGGAAACAAATCTCTTTAACAAAGAGGGATTGTGCTTACATCCATCAGTGGTTATTTTTAAAAACTTCTCTGTTATTATCTGAAATGACAGATTAGCCATGTATTTATTTTTATTTGCTCATCCTTTTCCAATGAATGTCTTTACTATGACTCAGATGCTCATATTAAAATCTTTGGAAAGTCTCATCTCATATGCCATCGTATGAGTGAAAATAAATGCAAGTGTGTAAATTTATTTCCTAAATATTCCTAAAGTAAATTTAATTCACTAAAGCAAATTTAATTCCTAAAGTAAAGTTAATTCCTAAAGTAAATTTCCTAATTAGTGCCCTGAATCCATGGCAAATAAACGGGGGGTTGGGGGGGGTGGCAGTTCACAGTAATTCAGTTCAAACACTTTCTTGCTAGTGTCTCCGAATAGAATTTGAGCTGTTGTTGAAAAATCTTTGGTAATGCCACAATAAAGTTGCTCTCTCACTTCTCCCCTTTTCCTGGCTCCCACTGATTTCAGAGAAATCTCTAGAGAAGCAGTTTTCAAAGTTTTCAAAGTCCCTGGACAAATAGCATAGGCCTTACCTGGGTACTTGTTAGAAATGCAGATCCTCTGGCCCTACTGCAGACCACCTGAATCAGACACTGAAGCTGGGGGTGTGGGGAGAGCAGGCCCAGCAGTCTGTGTTTTCACACGCCTTCCAGGTGATTCTGAAGCATGCCAAAGTTTGGGAACCACTGGTCTAGGGGAATGAAGGAAGTTGTGAATGCAGGCCTATATAAAATTCCTTTCCTACAGCTCCAAGCTGACAGGTTCATGATGAGGTTGCTGTAGCAACAACTGCACAATAGGATTGGATAATGAAACTTTGTGAAATTAAGAGGCATGAATATTAACCAATCCCATATTCTAGATCACTAAGATTTATATTGGGCAAAATGGATTTTTACTTTTAGCCTTATGTCAAGAAGCACAGTTTCATAAGGTTTTATGTTTGATAAGTGGAAACCATGCCATTTTTTAAGGATCACTCCTATAGAATTTAGACAATTTTGATAGAAAAATAGAATTACTCTTAAAGACATTCATCACAGGACTTCCCTGGTTGCACAGTGGTTAAGAATCTGCCTGCCAATGCAGGGAACACGGGTTCTACCCCTGGTTCGGGAAGATCCCACATGCCGTGGAGCAACTAAGCCCATGCACCACAACTACTGAGCCTGCGCTCTAGAGCCCGCGAGCCACAACTACTGAAGCCCGCGTGCCACAACTGCTGAAGCCCGCAAACCTAGAACCCGTGCTCCGCAAGAAGAGAAGCCACCACAATGAGAAGCCCGTGCACCACAACGAAGAGTAGCCCCCGCTCGCCGCAACTAGAGAAAGCCCGCGCGCAGCAACGAAGACCCAATGCAGCCAAAAATAAATAAATAAAAATAAATAAATTTATTTTAAAAAAAGACATTCATCATAGAAATCATAAGTAACATCCTCAGCAGTGACATATAACCCTGAAAGAATTTATAATTGACTTTTCATAATAAAATATAGTAGCTTTATTTACCTGTAATACCTGTTTCAGAGAACACGGTGCTGGGTACCTAATGGCTGTTGAATAAGCATTAAGATTTGATTTGTTAAACCCTTGTTTGGCAATTACATGTCACAAAAATTGCTATTTTAAAAAATATATTTGTATTCTGTACTCTTCTTTCTAGTATATGGTCAGTCTAAATTCTAGCACTTTCTGTATTCAAAGAATTAAATTCATTTTAGGGTTTGCATTTTATTGATATGTGCTAAGGATTAGATGTGCTCAGTTAAGCTTCTTCCTGGCCAGGTGACATACCCTGTCTCTGATGTCAGTCTGAGAAAATCCTATATAGTGTACAACATCCCCGGATTACCTTATCTAAGTATTACATGGACATTTCAGATGATATGTCTTGGCATGTGGTCATTTTTCATTAACTTATTAAAGTCTGTTAAAGCATCTTTTCCCCTTTTTGACACCTTGCCATAATTGAATGCAAAATTGACTGTAAGACTGAATGAATGCCTGATATTCATGCAGTAAGTTGATGGGGCTTCCTTGGTGTCTAGCAGACACCATGCCCAGATGGGTGTTTTAGGAAAAGGGGCTCTGTTGCTATCTAACATTGGCTATGGACAAGTGACATCTACCCTGTGGACTTCATTTTCCTCAACTGTAAACAGAAGGGATTCATTACAGCATCTCTAAGATCTTAAACATTTTATGATTCTAAGGCTTAGGGGGAATTGGGGGGAGAATCCAAGCCTTGAAGCACTGCTGAGGTGCAATATACGATTGAAAGTTTTTTTATGTATTTCTTGAAAGAATGAATGAAACAGAATAATTAGCATAAAGTCAGCCTCATACTTCTTTGGAGACAATGGAAAATAGTGATATTAAGTACTCATAATTTTAGAGTTTAGACTAATGTGTTTTAGGAAAAATACTTTCAAAAAGTATACTTAATGTTTTTTCCTCAGAGTTTTCACATTGAATTATTTATTCTTAACCCTAAGGTGTATTAAGTACTTAGAAAAGCCAATAATTTTAATGTTTTAAGCATAGGTATGCTCTGCAGATCATATATATTCTTCCTAGAAGAGAAATATCTTTTAAGGGACAGCTCTCTACACTTTATGCTCCCCTGCACTCACTTATTTCATTACATTTGTGCAACCTAAAATTGTAGGTATAAAGCTATTTTGGGCATGCTTTTTCCAGAACCTTGTAAGAGTCAACAGGAGTATAATTTTAAGCTACAGAAATGCAAAATAAGCACAGAATCCTAGCTACCATAAATATAAAGGCCAGAATTCTAACTTGGCAAAAACACGTAAATACTAGCAATGGGGGAGAAGGACATAAGGACAAAAAGGTCGAATTTTACCGGGTATTTCTGTATGTTTATAAACCTTTTCTCTGAACGTTGTGTCTTCTCAGAGATGGAATTTTGTGAAACCCCTCACACTCTGTGCTCTGGCTACCAGACAGACATGCACAGTGTTTCTCGGCATGGCTACCAGCTAGAGATGGGATCCGATGTGGACACGGAGACAGAAGGTGCTGCCTCACCTGACCATGCGCTGAGAATGTGGATAAGGGGGATGAAGTCAGAGCATAGTTCCTGTTTGTCCAGCCGGGCCAACTCCGCATTGTCCTTGACTGACACTGACCATGAAAGGAAGTCTGACGGAGAGAATGGTAATAGAACTATCTATATTGTTTACATAAAACCCAGAGAGGATGCAGGTTTTAGCCTTTGATTTGTCTTCCTTCCCTATGTCTGCCTACCCTTCATTTCGTCTGCAGAATGGAGATGCAGGTTAGCAGGGTCCCATGGACAAGGCATGTACCTAAGTATCTGGCAAATAGACACGTTCATTTACAATAATAGACGAAGTACTTTTTATTTCTGGTGATTCCCCCAAAGGAAATAAATCCCATAGAGTCAGCAATATCGTGCATGTCTTATTCATTACTCACCTTTTATTTTCATCTTTATTTTCCAGTGCAATACTAGTGATATTTATTTTAGAAGTACTCATGTCATGTATTTTGGCTTTGTATCAGTATATGAACAATGAGACGAACAGCCGTATAGCAAGCTTTTTCTGTATGTGCTCTCTACTTTGATTCAGATTAACCTGTCAAGTGTACAGAGAAAGGCAAATTAACCAGATTGGACTGAAATGATTTAAAAAAACCAGAAGGTGAACATCAGCCATTTGCCAGACAATAAGTAGTAACAGCAGTATCATTAAATTGTAGTTATGTATTATTTTCTTACAACTTTTAGAAATGGAAAAGTTTTGTCATTTTGATTTGTTGGAAAGAGGTTAATTTATTTTGTTGTCTGCTTTTCTGTCTCTACCGAAGAACAAAGTCCTTTCATAAAAATCACATTAATGCTTATTAAACACATGAATCTCCTCCTCATTCTGTTTGTCTAAATTTCATAGGTCCCATCACCATGACCACAAAGCCTGGTCTGTTAGCAGTGGCTAATGAGTATTTTCTCAGATGTCAGAGAGGTAGCCAACAGCCCTGTACCTGCAGCTTTTTCTGTTCTATCTTCCTCTGCCTCCTTCAGCCTGTAGGAGACATTGGCCACAAGGATATAATCAGGAATATTTGTAATATCACTTAATATCCTATCACCAAATATCCTTGAGGGTCTTGATATTTTAGGTTTATTTTCATGTATGTATGTATGTATTGTTGACTTAGGCGAAGAGTGTAGAGGAGGTGAAGTGTGGAAGTGAGAAGGGAACATATTTGATCTATGTCATGCATATTCATGTAAGTGAAGCAGCATTAGGATGGAAGTTGGGAGACCTTGGACTAGTCCCTACAGTTTTTGGGCTTCAGCTAGCTGTCAAACAGGAAAAATAACGACCAAATTTATGTGAAATGGGGTGATAGAGGCTCTCCTGTATTTCAAAGACTTATTGTTCTTCCTCATCTCACTCCTGATATAAGGAAGTTATAGCCAGTTCACTGGGTTGAAACATTAAAATAAAAGAAAGGAATTTCCCCGTAGGGCTCCACCATTCTTCTACTCCTGCAAGACCCTAGGTATGGGGTTTCTTCTGGGGTGATGAAACTTCTGGAATTAGATAGTGGTAGTAGTTGCACAACTCTGTGAAAATACTAAAAGCCACTGAACTGTACACTTTAATAAGAGTGTGAACGTTATGGTATGTGAATCGTATTTCACTGAATTTGTTATTTAAAAAATACTACTGGATGAAGGGTAAGGATTGAAGATTGAAGAATCCCAGATGACTTGGACAAGGATTAATTAGTAAAAATGTTTGCTATTACAGGTTTTAAGTTCTCTCCTGTTTGTTGTGACATGGAGGCTCAAGCTGGATCTACTCAAGGCAAGTGTTTCCAAATATTTGACGACAAATTATTTTACCTCACCCCATCCCTGACACCCACCCTACAACATTCAACCCTGCCCGTCTGATAAACAACACACAGGCCTGGTTAATTAACCTGTCAAAGATTAGTTTATTGGTAGCTTGTTGGTTTGCTTTCCTCTGGAAGACTTCATGTATGTGTATGTTGATAGTAATGAGGAGGTGTGGGGGGGAGCTAGGTAGAATAGGGAAACATTGATTTAGCATGAGGGCAGAGATTTACATCAGGTTGGGTTGGTTTTGGCCTCATGACTTTCTATTGTATCAATACATTATCTATGATTTTTAGCATGACTCTAGCCATTAACATAGTATAGTTCAGATACTGTCATAACTTTACACCTAGCAAATGGTCTTGGTCTTTTCCTTCCGATGCTCTGGCTTGACTTAAGAATCACACTATACCCATGTCATCAATTATAAATAACACCTTCAGATGAAGGAAATGTCGTTCATTCTTTTCTGTAGACCTGTTTTTATACTGTGTCATTCCTCAGTGGGGGGACATTGGTGTCCTTTTATTTTTGCCTTGATTGTGCTCACTGGGCTTTGCCCTTTTGCAGAGGGATACTGAAAGCAATATTTATTAATGATTTTAATGAAAATCAAACACTCTGTGGCAGAGGGAATCCTCACATCTGACCACAGGGCAATGACTCAAAATACGTAAGGAACTGGGGGAAATGGATCAGAGGGAAGATGTATTAGAATCAGCTTCATCAAAATGCGCATTATCCTCCCCTTCTTCCACCATGAGAACTGCTCACTGTGATGAGCCACTATACGCACTGTGTTCACGTGCCACGTCCCTTGGATGTGTTAGGAACCTTCAGGAATGTTTGGGGCTGTTCAGTTTCGTTTCGCCTTCAGTCTATAATCAGCCATCTACCTTGATCATGTAACACTATTTACTGAGACAGAGTTGGAAGACTCAGGAGTAAAGGCCGTGTATCTTTTCTTTTCTTTATAGGTTTATTTTCCTTATGATTTATTTTAGGAACTGGATGCACTACCACAAAATTGGGCAGGGCACCAATATAAAACTATGATCCACTCTGCAAAAAATTAGTCCTTAACTGTAAGCCTCTTTTGACCCAATGTGCACCTCCAAGGAGGATTTCAATAGAACATAGTGATTAAAAGTTTGTATTGTGAAGCCAGACAGCTTAGATTTAAATCCCAGCTGTGTGGTCTTGGGAAAGTTGTCTAAAGTTTCTGTGCCTGAACTTCATCATTTGTAAAACAAGGAGAATATTGCTATCTACCTCTAAGATTTTGTGATGATTGAATAAATTAATGTATATAAAGGTTTAGAATACTACTTGTAACATATAAGTACAATAAGAATGTTCACTATTCTTACTGATCAGCACTTCACAATTTCCAAACACACTTTTAATATCTTTATCTCAGTTCATCCTCCTGACCCATCTGTGGAATGATTCTGTTGTTATCAGCATTTTACATAGGAGAAAGAGTTAAACAGCAATTCAGAAACAAGTTAGCTAAATACAATTGATTATTTTCCAAATAGCCACTTTTTTCCTCCCTTGGATCATGAATGAATATAAGATATGAACTTGAACAACTTTTCTCTACTCAGAGTTCTGTAAGTTTTACTCTGCTCCTACTAGTAATTTTCAGTAAGGAGTATACAGTTTGGAATCTTACGACCTAGAGTAAGATTTCACCAATTTAGATTCCAAAAATTTTCAGTCAGTGATAACCAGGCCTGGCCTGCCTTCAACATTTCCATAGATTCTCACAGAGGAGGTTTGAGTTGAGAGTGTAAATGGTTTTTCTAAAAAAATGTTAATTTGAAAAAACAAGTTATTTTTAACGAATTAACATTTGTGTGCACATGTGGCTATTTATTTCCCATTGATCTCATACATTCATGAAAGCAGGCCTAGCAAGGAATCTATTTCAGTAATTTGAGTTTCTATATACTATGTTTGAAAAGAGTAAATAGCTTAAAATTTGGGGGATTTATATACTTCACTACCTCAGACTCCATGCCACTCCATCCCTGTGTCTCAGTTAGTGTCAATGACATTTTATTTTGTTTCTGTGTTCCTATATACATTCTGATTTTTAGATTATTGATGAGGCAATGGGCACAATATCATGGATCGGCTTAGGATGATTTAAGCTTCACTCCTGTAAATTTGGGAGAGAAGTGAAGATAGGGGAAATTGTTAATTTGGGTGTTTTGTTCAACTGAGAAAGATTCTGAGATGTGATTTCAAAGACACTTTCAATTCTATCCATCCTAGGCTATAATGTCTTGGATTTTCTACTTATATTTCCAAAATCATGTCTATAAGGACTTATTTCTTTCATTTAATTAATCGATCAAGCCTTTGAAAATATTTATTTTTTCTCATTTTCGTAAACTCTATTTGGTTACCCTTAATTGAATTGAAGTTTCTGATATGCTTTAACCCATGAAAAATTAAAATAAATAACCTTCCATTTCAGTACCGAAACAGACCGAGAGGTCTGCAGTGCAAGGAAGGGAGAGCAGCAGGTAACAGAAGAGAATGTGGATTTCTCGTCTTTCACAGGGCAATCAGAACACTAATGCACTTTATTTCCATTCCCTGAAATTTGTCCTAAGTAAACCCTTTGTCGTCTATTGACGCTTAATTGGCTGTTAGGAAAAATGCAGATTTACTCAAGTTAGCTTCAGCCTGAGGCCCATGAGCAGGACACTTTGATATCAGTCATAATACTTTATTCATGTTACTCCTTTTCTACTCCCATTCCACGTTACTACCAACCTTACTATTCATTATAGTCTAATACTTGAGTTGTGTATTTTCTATCTTCACGATGGTTTTTAATAAGTACTAGATAGGAAGCTACCTGAAGACAAAGCCTGGTTTATTCCATATTTTTGCTTCAGTACTTAGCCACTGGATCTGGAGCCCAGTAGGCACTAAATAAATGAAAAATATGCTTTGCTCTGAGGGGAAGAATTAAAACTGAGAGATAATATATTTTGTAGATCTTCTCTAATAGAAATGCTACAGTGGGTCAAACCTCTGGTCATCTAACACACAACTCTGCCTCTGACAGGTGATCCAGTGGGCTTTTCTTAGAAGGATTTCGCAGTCCTACTTGAGCATTAACCTCAGTGATTAGGGTGTTCCTCAATAATTACATTTGACTCTACATTAGGCTGGAGCAAAAAACTGTATCAGCAGCTAAATCTGAATAATCAATTTCCAAGAATGTGTTTTTCACATATGGCCTAAATGAAACACTTGGATTAGAAAATGTGAAAACGAAATTGCTTATCAAGAAGGTAAATAGAGGGAAATAGGTAGAGAAAAGACATTTATAACCTTTAACTAATAAAGTATAAGTTGCAAAGAAATTATTTATAGCTATGCTCTTGTTGATAATGCTATTTCTGTGTAAGCAATATTTATTGAGCACTTACTCTTTGCCAGGCTCTGTATTGGAGACTGGGGATATATAAAAGATGACCAGTACACGATCTCCACCCTCAAGGAATTTACAGTCTAGTGGGCAAGATTGATGCCCTATTAATTAGGATTGTTTATTATTATTTATTATTGTTATTGCAGGTAACAGCTTGAGCTAGCTTAAAGAGAGAAAAACAAATTCATAAAAAGGGCATGTGAATGCTTCATGGGACCAGGACAAAGAAGGAACTAGAGTTGAAGAATTGCCTGGGCTTTGCCTCTTGCTTCTGAATCCATTTCCTTCAGTCCTGTCTCTGCAGATTTACTTTCTCTAAATCTCCATCCACAAGGCAGGCATAAAACCTCATACAGTTCTCCAGTTTATATTTCTTCTGTTCAGGAAAGAAGTTGAGATTAACTGGATGTTTTTCAATGCCGTTTCTAAATTCCAATGAGACATTAATTTTCCCAGCTTGAGTCAGACGTCTATCACTGGTCCCATCAGCTACAACCAGGGAGTAAGGTCAGCAATACAAATGTTGCTTTCTGGGAACCCATCCACTGGATTCTTGGAGCAGTTTGCAATGCAGGCGGTCAGAGTCAAGTGAGCATGTATACCCAGTGAGGTCTACCAGAGAAGATAAAGAGCTAACTTTAATACGATTTAGTTAGTACCCTGATAAAAAAAATATGTGCAGCTTGCTATGAGAACACAAGGGATGTGAAGTCATTTATTAAAGTAAAAATTGTTGTATTAATGCAATCTAAATAACAGTGTTCTCCGGACGGTGAGTGATTAAGAACATGGACTGTGGTATAAGATAGACCTAGGTTTGTGCCCTGGTTCTGCCACTTTACTGTGTGTCCTTGGACCGGTAACTAAAGCTCTCCAAGCCTCAGTTCCCTTGTCTGTCAAATGGAGACATTACCTATTTTAGTTTTTGTATGTGAGGATTAAATGAGAAAATGGGCATGTAGCACTTTACAGTGTTTTATATTAAATTAAATGCTCAATAAATCTTAGTCGTGGTTATCTTTCACACAACAAGAATTTATTATGCATGTATTGTGAGGTAGGTGCTACAGGGTGAAGTCTCTTTTATCAAGGATTAGCCAGGGCTTCCCTGGTGGCGCAGTGGTTGAGAGTCCGCCTGCCAATGCAGGGGACGGGAGTTCGTTCCCCGGTCCTGGAGGGTCCCACATGCCGCGGAGCGGCTGGGCCTGTGAGCCATGGCCGCTGAGCCTGCGCGTCCGGAGCCTGTGCTCCGCAACGGGAGGGGCCACAACAGTGAGAGGCCCGCGTACCGGGGGGTGGGGGGAGGATTAGCCAGACATGCAGTGTGGCTTCTGAAACATCTGGTGTCCCAGGAAACACTAGCGTAGCAGAATTCAGCCTACCTTCTCATTTCAAAATGGGTAAAATTCCTTGCACTTGTCTTACCTTAAATAATACATCATTTTAATAGCCAACAATCTTGTTCTGCTAAGTAGAGAAGACTATGAGAGGGAATTCAATGAAGCACTTCAGACCTGGCTGAGGGTTAACTTTGTACTATTGTATGTCCTATTGTCATTGTAGTAGCCCCTTAAGGTAGAACTGGGATTTCAACGACTCAGAAGCCCCATTGATTTCCATGATTGTTGGGCAGCTGAGCTCCCTATGCACTGCTCAGGAACTTTACAGGTACCGGATTATCTGATACAATCCCATGATAGCCAAAAAATCCGTTAGTACTTCTCCCTATTGCTTCTGTACTGCATACCACAGAAACCTGGTAATATACCATGTGCTACCAATAAACACCATACCATCATAGCCATGCCTTTGTCATTCTCAGACCCTGAATTGCTTCATTGGAACAGCAGGCAGGAGTGGTGAAAAAATAGCTAGCCTAACACCTGGGTTTCTTGAATGACATGTAATAGTTATACCCAAATGAGGAGTTATGCCTTCTGATATTTGACCATGTGGGGCCATTCATGTGCATTTAATGGAAGGGATTTGTTTGTTCTACACTTCTTTCTTTTGCTTTTTTTTGTTTTCCCTTGGTAGTGTAAGTTATACAGGACACTTCCATAGCCATGATAACAGTTCCTTGGGAACCATCTGAATGTCGAAGGAAGTGTGTGGAACAATGCAATGACTTGGTAATAGCTTTGGCAGGAGCCCTGCCTATAACTGACATCCTAATGGCTCTGTTGGACCCATTAGGCATGTATAAGACAGTGCAGATGACTTTGTAATGGCTCCTTTGGAGATGTTACACGATCAGAGGAAGAGTGTAAGTCATTGGGATTACTTTATGTGTGGGTGAGACACTTCTGTGATGACCATGATACTCTTACAGTTGAAGACAATTTTGATGATATTGAAATTTCAAGCCATTATAAAGTTAGATATAACAAGCTTATATTTTCCTTTTTAGTAGGGAATTTTAACTACTATTTTTTTAGTATGAAAGTAATATCAGTTGATGGTTTAAAAATTAAAACAGTAAAAACATGTTTAAAGTGAAAATCCTCTCCCTCTTTACGCTTCTATATAAAGTATAAAAGTCATAGGATTACAAACATTCCATCGTGCATATGCAAGAAAATAAAAATTATTAACCGGCATATAAATCTTTTAGGTAATTTTATAACTAGGACTTCCAATTGTATTACCAGGGCAAGAAATTATCAAGACGCTCTTGAGAGGTAGCCAGTGTTAACAGTGTATTATGTATCATTCCCCAAATGTTCTGTACATGTACAAATGGGATAACATAGTAAAAAAAAAGACCAATAACATTTTTCTAGTTAATATTATACCTATATAATATTAAATATATAAATATATAATATTAAATTATATCTATATAATAGATATAATATTATTATCTAGTTAATATTATATTTTCCCATGTTTGCAGTATAGATCTGCCTTATTCTTTTTTTTTTTTTTTTGGCCACACTGAGTGGCTTGCGGGATCTTAGTTCCCCGACCAGGAATCGAACCCAGGCCCCGACAGTGAAAGCGCCAAGTCCTAACTGCTGGACCATCAGGGAATTCCCCTGCCTTATTCTTTTTAATAGCTGTATAGTATTCTGTTTCTGTATGTATCATTTTTTACTTAGTCCCCTGTTTATGGAAATCTAGGTTTCCAGGGCTTTGATATTAAAAACAATGCTGTACTTAACATCTTTGTACACATCTTTTTGCATACCTGTTGGATAATTTCTTAGAAGTAGAAATGATGGGCCAAGGATATGTACGTTTGACATTTTTTATAGATATTACCAAATTTCCCCTTTAAACAACCAGTTTATCTTCCTACTAATGCTATATACTACTAATGCATCTGTTTTCCTGTATCCTTTTCAACACTGGCAAGGAATGAAAAAGATTTCTAATACCCATTCTGCTAGATGAAATATGGTATCTTTTTGTGCTATTATTTTGCAATTTACTTATGAGTGAGCTTGGGCATCTTTTTGTATGTTAATGGACCATATACTTTTCTTTTTCCTAAATTGTCTGTTGACATCCTCTACCAATTTTTTCTATTTGAATTTTTCTATTTCTTTTTAAATTAATTTTTTAAGTTGAAGTACAGTTGATTTACAAGGTTGTACTAATTTCTGCTATACAGCAAGGTGACTCAGTTATGCGCATACATACTTTTTTTATATTCTTTTCCATTATGGTTTATCCCAGGATATTGAATATAGTTCTCTGTGCTATACAATAGGACCTTGTTGTTTATCCATTCTATATGTAATACAAATTTTCACATTTCTTATTAATTTTCAAGAACATTTTTTATATGAGGTAAAAAAAAAAACCTTGAACACATTATGCATTTTTCCTAGTTTGTCATTTGCCTTTTGAAATAGGTTCATATGATGCATTTGTGTTTGTAGATATAGAGCTTTATATTTTTAAGTGGTCAAATTCAACCATCTATACTTTATAGCTTATGGAAGTATATGAAGATTAGATAGATAGATATAGAGATAGATAGATAGTAGGTAAAGATACAGATATAATTGTTAACAATATTATAATATCCCCAATTCTAAAAGTAACCTGCTTGAAAATTTATTTTAATTTTAGGTTAGAATATAAATATCTACATACAGATCATAAATCTAAATGGATGGTATGCATGCATGTAGTATGCATCATGGTTATATTTACCTGAAAACAGACTTCAATGTGGAAGTAGTTTCAGTATAAATACAGCATAAATAATGTAATTTTTAAATTAGAATTATTTAGGTTAGTCTTCATGATTGATCTTGATATATTGTTTAATCACTTATTTATTAGTACATTAAATAGTGTACTAATGAGTAGTGTACTAAGAAGCCAAAATGAGTTAATGTGAGGAATTCCCTGGCAGTCCAGTGGTTAGGACTCAGCGCTTTCACTGCTGAGGGCCCGGTTTCAATCACTGGTCGGAGCACTAAGATCCTGCAAGTCGCGAGGTGAGGCCAAAAAAAACCAACCAACCAACCAACCGAACAAACAAACAAACAAAACCCAAAATGAGTTAATGTGCTTACAGTACATCACGTTACTTTATAAGGATCCATGCAACTTGATATTTTAGTTGAATTAAAACATAGGCATGTTCATAGTATTTTAAAATATATTAGTTAAAATGAAAATATGTATCATAAAAATCTAGAACTAATGAATAAATCCAAGAGCCAATTCTGGGATGGGGGGCATAAAATAGATAAGACAATCAAGAAAATGGGAGAAGATAAGAAATAAGCATGTCAGGGCTTCCCTGGTGTCGCAGTGGTTGAGAGTCCACCTGCCGATGCAGGGGACACAGGTTCGTGCCCCAGTCCTGGAAGATCCCACATGCCACAGAGCGGCTGGGCCCGTGAGCCATGGCCACTGAGCCTGCCCGTCCGGAGCCTGTGCTCCACAATGGGAGAGGCCACAACAGTGAGAGGCCCACGTATCGAAAAAAAAAAAAAAAAAAAAAAAAAGCATGTCAAAATAACTATAAATAAAGAGGCAACTGCTTCATAAGAGACTACTTTGTGTACCTCTTTTAAGATATGCTTGAAAACATGGGTGGAATAGATGATTTTATAGAACAAATATGAATGACCAAAATGCTCTGAGAAGATAGATAAATATAAACTTTCTAATTTATATTACAGAAATAAAATTTCCAAAGAACCACCCAAACCAAAAAAAGTGGCAGATCTAGACAGTTTGATAGACAAAATCTGCCAAAAGTTTAAGGAACACATACATCATTTCAATGCTACTTAAATGTTTTCAGAGCATAACAAAAGTGGAAGCTTCCAAACCTTTTTTAAAATTTTTTGAAAGGAAGAAAAGTAATGAGATCTAAAGCAGAAAAAGAAATCACAAAGTAAATCTACAAACCAATTGTAGTTGTGAATACTGATGCAAAATTTTTAAGTAAAATACTGGCAAACAAGGTCCAGCAATATAGTAAAAGAAGAATACAGTACAACTAAGTGCAGTTCATACTAGGGAATGCAAGGATAGTTCAATATTAGGAATTCTGTTACTCTAATTTATCATATGAATAGGTAAGTATAGACAAACCATATGAAAAGTTGCATAGATAACAAAAAGGCATTTCATAAAACCCAATGTTGTATTAAACAAACACATAATATTTACTCTCTGCTTGATACTGTTAAGTATTTTAGATATTAATGAGTTTAATTCTCACAACCACTCTATGACTTGGGTACTAATAACATCCCCATTTACAAATGTGGAAACTGAGGCACAGTGAGGCTAAGTAAAAAGTCATTTAGCTAGTACGTGACAAAGCCAGGATTTAAACCCAGTCCGATTCCAAACCCTTGCATTTATCCACTATACTATACTATTGCTCATTAATTTTTGATAGAGACTCTTAATTTTAAAAAATATATAATATATATAATTTCTTATGTAAAATCACAAAATCCAGTTTTACTCTAAGTGAGGAAACACTACAAAGAATTCTGTTAGAGTCAAGAACAGAACAAGGATGTCCATTTTCACCAATTACTTTAAACTTATAATGAAGGTAGCAACTGTAGCCATGAGAAGAGAGACTGAACTGAGAGGAATAAAATTAGAAACAATGAGGTCAATTATTATTTGTAAGTTATACAGTTGTATATCTAAAAAAATCTAAGAAAACTGAACAATAAATTAATACAAATGATAAAAATTCAGTAAATTAATTTGGTATAACATTAGGACACCAAATTAATAGTTTTCTTCCATACAAATCACAACCAATTAGAAAATATGGTTGAATAAATTATTACTTTTACAAAAGCAACAATGACAACCAAAATGCCTAGGAATAAACTAGCAAAAAGGCCAAGACACACACTCACACACACATACATTTACACACACAAACACACACACACACACACACAACAATGCTATTGAGGAATATAGAAGAAAACATAAATAAATGGAAAGCCTTACCCTGTTCTTGGATGATAAGTATCACTATCATAAAATTCTCCCTAAATTAATCTGTAATTCTAACATAGCTCCAGTACCAATATCAATTGGTCATGTAAAAACTCTGATTTACTGGCGCTAATGTTCAAATGGGAAAAAAAAAGCCAAATGCAAGAATACCTTGAAAATATTTGGAAAAAAACATAATGTTGTGATAATAAGTTTGCCAGATGTTTAAATATATTTAAGTTCATTTTAATTAAACTAATATTCTAATACATGAATAAAGTGTTAGAATGGCAAAGGAAGCCTGCAAATGGACCCAATACAAATAGGAATATAATATATGATAATGATAGTATTTCAGATCAATAGGGAAAACATGGATTGTTTAAAAAGGTGTTGAGACAATTGGGTAGCTGTCGAGAAAACAATAAAATGGATTCTGTACCTCACTCCCTAAACCAAAATAAATTCTGGTGAATCAAATTTTAAATGTGAAAATAAATAGTAGAAGGAAATATGGAAGAATTTTGTCCTAACCTAGAGTAGGAAAGCTTTTATAGATACAGCAACAAAAAAAAAGAAAAAGAAAAAAGAAGCCATAAACAAAAATGTTGTCATGCTATCTTTATTAGCATCCAAAGACAAAGGGTTAATTTCTCTTATGTAAAAAGTACTCATAGTCAATAAGAAAAATGTCTCAACAATAAAATGAAAAATAAAGTGACTCTAGGCCATAGAAAAGGAAATAAGAATGGTTCATGAGCATATGAAATATGTTAACCTGACTCCTAAGAGAAATGCATAATAGAACTATGTTATTTATCACTGATCACATTGGAAATAAAAAATTTGATAATATACTTTGTTGGCAAATGTGTATAAAATGTTGGTTATAGGAGTATAAATAGATACAATCTCTATGAAAGAAAATTTGGCAATATCTAGCAAAAAATATACCTCCTTTTACTTAGCAATTTCACTTCCCGGAATTTATCCTACAGCTAGTCAGTGGGTATGCAGTGAAACGTGTGAGGATGTTCATAGTAGCATCGTTTGAAATATCAAAAAATCAGGGATATCAATCAAAATGTAAATCAATAGGAGGCTACTTGTATAATTTATGGTAGAGTCATGCAATGGAATACTCTGTAGCCTTACAAAGAGTGAATATACATGTTGGAAGGAGAAGTGGAATGCCTTAGCAGGAATTGCACAGGGGGATTTCAACTCTATTGACACTATATTTGCATATTTATTTATAATATTTTATTTCTTAAACTAGGTGGTAGGGGTACATTAGTGTTTACATTATTGCTCTTTATACACTTTTATGGACGTCTGAAATATTTTTTCATAAATTTAACACAAACAAAATGAGACAACTATGTATCAAAGTAAAACTATCTTCAACATACATCATTAAACAAAAACCACAGGGTTTGAATCATTGTATATAGAAATGGCCTTTTTGTCTGTGACCCAGAGTAAGAAATAAAATTTACATTGTGATCCAATTCTCAATGAATCTATAAGCAAAAATAAAAACTAGAAAAAATTTTCATAAGACAATACCTACGCTTACTATGAACAGCGCACTCTGACATTTTCTGTTCTGTTTTATTTCTTGTCATTCTAATGTTAACTGTGATCCAGTAAATTTATTTCTTAACCAATTCATAGGTCACAACCTGCAATTTAAAAACTGTGGTGTCCAGTACACTACACTTGATGTGTGATTTTTAATGGAACAACATGTATATATGCTTGTAGGTATATAGAATTTCTCTTGAAATATTCACAATAGATGGATTATTCTGATTGCATTTGTGGAAGGGAAGTAGGTGACAGTGGGATAGGGTTGGAGGGAGATTTATTTTCATCTGTGCTCTTTTGTACTTTTAGAACTTTGTACCATGTGTTATTAAAATTTTTAATTTAACATAACTAAAAAGTAAATAAAATGACAATGGTATGAAGGAGGAATGAATCCACCTCACTTGCTTTCTAGACCACTTTTTAAAAATAACCAAATGTAAACTAGATAGCTAATGGGAAGCAGCCACGTAGCACAGGGAAATCAGCTCGGTGCTTTGTATCCACCTAGAGGGGTGGGATAGGGAGGGTGGGAGAGAGGGAGATGCAAGAGGGAAGAGATATGGGGATATATGTATATGTATAGCTGATTCACTTTGTTATACAGCAGAAACTAACACACCATTGTAAAGCAATTATACTCCAATAAAGATGTTTAAAGAAAAAAAAAGAAAAATAACCAATAATTAATTGCTGCTTACAGGGTTCTTTCCAATGTTTGAAACTAAATGAAAAAAATAAAAGCTTCCCTAAAAAAATGAGCGCAAGATTATTAAATATTCCCTTTATGGCAATCTCCAGGTGTAGCTCTTGATTTGTTTCTTTAACACAGCTTTTTTGATGTGTGTTCCTTGTAAAAATAAGATGAGAAACAAATCTGTTAGACCAAGGGTAATATTTTGCTCTTTACATTACTATTAAGTCACTTGCTCATTTTAATTGTCATTATGAAATTAGAGCCACATCTATGGAAGAGCCATATTCTTCTATTTACTTGGACAAAAGCTGTATTTGGAGATTGTTTCTGTCTTACAGAGAAAGCAAGGAAGGCATTGAAGTATTGTTATCCAGCCAACCAGCAGTTTTATGTTTAAAAGTTGTCTGCCAAAATTAGCAGTTTTAAAACAAAGACAGCTGAGAATTTCAAACCTTTCATGTAATATATACCATACTATTTTCCTTTGAAACCAAAAACATGTATTTGTCATTTAACAGCTTCAGTGGTGTACACATAATTGTGTTTGCATGAACAAATCACTATTATACTAGGCGGTTGACTTTAAATAGCATTTCTTTATTCTCCAAGGTCTATATTTTTAATTTTTTGTTTTCACTTTTATTCTCCTATCATCTAGAAATTTGTGTTTAAATAATTTTCATTTATTTTGTTGTTTGTAAGTGCAAAACTAGTTTTTTTGAGATAACTTATCTTTTATTTTCATTGTCCCTTGGCAAGTTTATATTTGCTGAAATAATCCTGCAGCTAGAGAGGTTGTGTGGCCTGTAGAAATCTTCTGTGCAAAAGTTTAATAACTTTTACTATGAGAAAATTGGCAGCCTTGTGAAATAATCCAAGAATTTCCCTTCTACCACATTTTTTATAAACCTTGGGTTACCTCTGCTAAAGAAGGACCAAGACAAGAGAAGGTTAAAACTAAGGGAGTATCTCATTTCCTGATGAATTCGTGAGTTCTCTGTGCTTACTTCACCTGGCTTCCAGATTACCATGCTCCTCGTTTTCCTCTTATCTCAGTAGTCACTTCTCTGTCTTATTAGCTGATTCTTCCTCTTCTCTCTGACCTTTTAATATTGTAATGTCCCAGTGCTGTCTTTGTCCTAGAGTCTTCTCCATTTACACTCACTCACTGAGTGATCTCATTTGGTCTTGATGCTTAAAACACCATCTAATACACAAATGAGTCCTAAATTCATATCTCAGCCAAGACGTCTCTTCCAACATCCATTTTCAACTTACTTGATGATTGCACCTGGATGGCTAATGGGTATCTTAAATCTCACCTGTCCAAAACTGAGCTCCTAACCCTCCCTCTACTTCAAACTTGCTCCACTTGCAGACTCACCCATTTCAGTTGATGGAAATGCCAGCCTACCACTTGCTCAGGCCAAAAACCTTGGCATCGTCCTGAAAGCTGTCTTACTCTCACACCTTACATCCACTCTATCAGCAAACACTGTTCCTTTACTACCAACCCTACTGCTCTCACCCTTGTCCAAACCACTGTCATCTCTCGCCTGGTTAAGACTTTCTAATAGGTCTCCCTCCTTCCTAGAATGATCCTTTTAAAATGTCAGTCTATTCTGCTTAAACATATTGCAGTGGCTTCTCATTTCACTCAGAGTAAAATATTTACAGTGGTCTAAAATTCCCTCCCTGATATCTCTCTGATCTCACTTCCTTCTACACTTCCCCTTATTATTTCTGCTCCCACTTCAATGGCATCTTTGTCCCTCTCCAGAAAAACTGGAGCACACTTCTGTCTTAGGGACTTTGTCTTAGCTAAGTCCTCTGCTTGGAACTCTCTTCCTCCAGATCTTGCATCTTTAACTCTCACACATCCTCATGTCTTTGTTCAGATGTCTCCTTCTCAGTGAGGCCGACTCTGACCCATACTATATAATACTGCAACTTTCACCCAACCCCAAACTCCCAGTACCCTTTACCCTGCCCTTTTTTCCTCCATAGCATGTATCATCTTCTATATAATTTACTTGTGTACTGTGATGATTGTTTATTGTCTGTTCCCCCCATCAGAATTATAAGTTCCACAAGGACTGGAATCCTTGTCTGTTTTGTTCACTGAAGTATTTAAAGCTTCTATCAGAATAGTTTTGGACACTTAGTAAGTATTCAACAAATATTTTGAACAAATAAATAAATATAGAGATGTAATTCTTGCTATATATGTTTTGACTGTGTCTTTGCACAGAACTGAATAACTGTTTTTGATTGATTTGAACTGTTATTTCTTGCACAAATGATTTTTTGAGTGCCTTGTCTATATGCGTAAACCAATTTGGTTTCTGAATGATTTGATCAGTCAGCTCAATAAACTCAGTAGTTTTTTATCCCCTTTGTTAATAGTTGAATCAGTCAGACCTGTTTACTTGTTTCCTGGATTTGTTTAGTTTCAGTTTGTGATGACTGTACTGGCTTTTATAGGTAAAATATTCAAGCTAATTTATGCATGGAAAAACCACTGCAATTGATATGCCAAATCAATGCATGTAGACATAACCATATTCAATCACAATTAGACTACAAGTCAAATGAGTATTGTAGGAGAACTTTATAGTCAGCATAGTTCGTTTTAAGACTAAGAAATAGCAAATACCAATTGGTTGCATATCCATAAATAAATAAATAAATAAATAAGCACATACATATATCTTTTTGAGTGATTTATGAAAATAAGCAAGTCAATCAAAATTGTCAAACAGTTTGATTCATTTAAGACATTGCCTAAATTGATATGTTGTTTGACTGAATTGCCTGCTCATTCCGGTGGAAGTTATTGAACCTTTTGTTTATGAAGATACAACCATATTTTGTCAAATGATGCATCAATTTATTTTTTAAAAAAATTCCAATTAGAATTGATCAATCAATTCAGTCAAAATTGAAATGTGAGTCTATAGGACAGTCAAGTCTAAATTAAAACTAGGATAAGAAATTATATGAAGATGTTAAAGTGAGATTTTACTAATCCTGAGTCATGTCAGAGTTTGAGGAAGTGTCTGTACAAGTTGAAAAAACAGTGGGAAATGAAATTTCAACATTTCAGCCTTGAAAGAGTCATGAACCCATCAACTCATGACATTTTCACCAGTTCTCCCATACTTACTGGTGTCAAAACAGTGCCACAACCGATATTGAAGTACCTCAGGAAGGAAAAGCAAGACAAAACAACCACAAACAAGAAAGAAAGGAAACAGTAGCTCTATGGATTAAGTACTTGATATATATGTGTTTACTTACCCACAACATATGTGCATAAATTATTTTAACCTTTGGCTGCTTTCATTTTAGTCCTGGATCTGTAGGATACCGTTTATTAATTTGTATAACTTGCACAGGAAGCACTAAGGATTTGGAAAGTAATTTTATCTTTTCCCTCAAGTGTAGTTTTCTCCCTGAGCTCTGTCATTTGTACATCAAACTAACACTGCCATTTTTATCAGCTTCAGCCACAAGAAGGTTTATCAAGGTGTTTCTGTTTCACTTCTTGTTTCTAAGCAGCTGCCTAGAAATTGAGTCACGAGTCTGATAAATTGGGCAGTCACTTGGAACTTGTTTTTTATCATGTTCTTCTAAGAACCATAATTTTTTCTAAAAAGAAATTAGCCCAAGGTAAATCTCAGCAGAAAAGTGGTTTTCTCTGATAATGGTTTGCCTCCAATGAAGAGGTTGGTCTTTACCCACAAGAACTAGAAAGAATAATTTGGACATATTTTCTTGTACCTTATACCTCGGGCCTGTGAGACTTAAAGAAATATCTTGCCTTCCAACAAGTTAAGTTTCAGTTGTTCCAGATTGAATTAGTGTAAATAAAATAGAAAGAAGAGCCCTAGCAAATCAATACTGCATTGGTAGTAAACTGGAAAATACTGACAAATTATCCTTTTAGGCCTTAGCGAGGTTTAATCTAAACATCGTTTTCTCCTGACAGTATGAGAGAGAAGAGGGTAATTTATTACACAGTCCTGATATGGATGAGAAAAGACTGCTGCTTGTTCTTCACTGTTCTGGCTTTTTCCCTCTCCATGCCAGTTCAATTTTTGTTTTGCTTCAGAAAATCATTCTCCAATAATATATTTATAGGTCTTGTAACTTTAATGCATAGCAATTGCTGCCTTATCATGGTGCATTTGAGTACTTGCTAGCTTGTTTAAGAATGTAGATTTTTAAGTGCCCCTTTGAAGCTCAGGTGTCTCTTAATCCCCGCACGAAGCGTGTTCTTAAAAAGCGTCATATGCAAATCTTTTCATAGTTTACCTGCTGTAGGGGATCAGTATATAAACTAATTTTTTAGAAAATCTGGTCACATTATCATGCAAATAATTACCCTGTTCCCAAATTGATGATTTTCATGACTTGGGCTTTTTGTTTGCTGGATTTATTTAAGGTGGCCCCTATTTCTAGTGCAATTAAAACTTAGTAGCCATTTGCAGAAAAGGAGAAATTTGTGTTTTTTGATGGAAAAATATTTAGTGTTTCTTTCAAGTTTCTTATGATTTTAGTTGTTTCATCATATAACTCTTATTCTATGTGATAGGTGTGACGTTCAAATATGTGAAATGTGTGGGAGAAAAAATTAGGTCAGCAGTTTGTTCCTCTTTTTCTGTTAAATAAATTAGTTGTGTTAAATGTCACATTTTCTAACATGGATATGATAAAATACATTTTTAATTAACCCAGGAGGGATATGGACATAAGAAAACCAAACACTTGCTCCAGGCAGGATCATTTCTCAAGATACTGCATTGTGAACAATATTTAAATTACTGGTTATATTTATCCCATATATTTTGCAAAACTTGAAGTCTTATATTAACAGTGCACCTCAACAGTTAGAGTAATAAAGAAATGAACCTCAAACTTTTCACACATTTTGGGGATAGTATATATATTAAGTAGTAATAAATGTTTTCCTACATGATGTACCCCATACCAAATTGAAGCCTTACTATGTTTAATTGCTCATCTAGACTCCAGAAATATTTAAACTCCCAGGTACCTCTAGCCAAAAGATTAAAAAATTAAGATGGAAATGGTGAACATATTTACAAAAGGAGGAATTTTAGTAAGAAACTCAGTTAAATTTAGTTTTATTGGTTCAGAAGGGAAATAAATTTCTTTTGGAAAACATTTTCTAAAAGAGAAAAATGTATTATGGATATATGTTTGGACTATTAAATATAAATGTTGCAATCTTAATCTTCTCTAGACCAAGCCATTGTGACAAGATTTCCCTATATAATTAGCAGCACACTGCATATGCTAGTGAGTTAATGAGAAAAAGAATCAGTTTGATGCCTTAAACATAATTAACTACAATGTATGAATTTGCTTTACTTCAGATATTGTATGAAACATTATTACCATTTTGTGAGACTTCTAAAGTTATTAAACACTTTAGAATTCCCTTTGAGGGCAAGGCGTTGTTATAGGAAAGATACGGGGAGGTGTTGTGCTGGGAGAGATAAGGATTAAAAACAAATGTGGTCACAGGCCTTCTACTTAGCAGCTTGCTTACTTGGACCTAATGGTGTTGATAAAAGTAATTCTGATGGCATTATTAGCCTATCTCTATACAACTAGGCCAATTGACCAAATAAGATCAGTATTTTTTCCCAATTGTCAAGACAGCCAATCACCATGGGTTTGATTGGATCACTGCACAGTTGATCCAATTCATTAGTTAAGATTACTGAAATAAATCACACTTGGAGGAAACTCAAATGCAAGTTAGTAGGCAAGTACCATGTGGTGGAACAGTTCCATAAGAGCAAGCTCATCAAATGATTTCTGCAAGTCATTATTTATATCCAGAATTGATTCAGTGAGCAAAGTCATTTGAAGGGTCTTAAAGATATAAGTAGAAAAAGATGTTTTTAGCAATTTAAAGTGAAAACATTTTTAGCATTTATTAAAGAATGTTTCAACACTAGAATTTATTTATTCAACAAGCATTTGTCAAGCACCTACCATATGCAAAGGACTGGGGACCCAGAAATGAATAATTAGACATTTTCCCTGACCTTGAGAAGTTCACAGTCAGCTGGTAGGGTGGAGGAGTAGACAAACTAATAATTATGGTTTGATGTAATAAGTTTTATAATAAAGATATAAGCAAAATGCATGCAATGAAAGCATAGAGAATAAAATAACAAACAGGGGAAATCTGGGAAGCCATCACACAGAAGGTGATATTTGAAGTATGAATACAGATTTACCACAGAAAAGGAAAGGAAGGATATTTCAGGCAGAGTGAACTGAATGTGCATAAGCACAGAGGCATTAAAGGGCATGGCATATTCTAGAAATTGCAAGAATTTGAGTCTGGCTAAGTGATAGCATACTAACAGAGACAGATAAAAGATGATACGTCAAGATAATTTGGGGACAGTTTGCAAGGGCCTCATATGCTTGTCATTTTTCTCCTGAAAATATGGAGCTCCACCAATTTGTTAATGTGATAAGATTTGTACTTTAGAAAGACAACTTTTATGGCATTGCAGAGTATTGATTGGAATTCATTCACTAATTCAACAGTATTTATTGAATACTTACCATTTGTCAAGCAAGTGGTAGAGATAAAAAGACCAATAAATCATAGCCCCTGCCCTAGAAAACTCAGCCTGGTTAGAAAGACAGATATGCAGACGATTACAATTCAACATAATATGTCCTTTATTATAACTATGCCCAAAATACAATGAGAACAGAGAGCAAAGAGTGCCTAAGTTATCTTGAGGAAGTAAGATAACGGTTCAGAAAGTATGTTGACAGTTTAGCTAAGACTTAAAGGAAAAGTAGAACTTTGTCACATGGGCAGAGAAGAAAGACATTGTGGCATAAGGAAAATCTAGAGGTGACTTACATTTTTACAGTGGCATAGTAAAGTGGACCCTGCCCTTTCTTTTCTCTAAAATTACCCAAATACAAAAGGAGAATGAAAAGCAGAATAACCTTATGTCTGAATCACAATGAATGGATAAAGCCTGCCAAGTGCCATAATGATCAAGGAGTGTGGGAAGATGCCTAGAGATGACTAGTTTTCAGACAAAGCAGAGCATACATTCTCAAAGTAATCAGCTCATACTGTGAAATAAACCAATAATCCTTTATTTAGAAAGATGGGAATAGGGTTATAGACTGTTGGTGGAAGTTCCCATGGGCCAAAGAGAGTTCAAGCCTGAATAAGGAAGCATGTACATACATCATCTTTGCAGTAATCATTTTGAGGAATGATAGACAAGAGGGATTGAATTTTGAGTAGCCATTCAACTTCCAATATTCATTGACTGGAGATAAATAAAAGCTAAAACAATTGTCTCTTTCTGTCGCGCGCGCGTGCGCGCACACACACACACACACACACATGCACACCCCGTGTTGAAAGGATCTTTATTCTGAACCAGGGAAAATTTCTGTTAGTCAGGAACAGTGCATTATCCTGTCCCCTACCTGAACCTATTACTAATAGCTGGTCTAGAAAGAACTAACCTTATTCAAAGATGAGTAATAATCTAAATGGAACCAGAACATAATCTATACAAAGGAACTAGAAGAAAAATAAAAAATAGGAAAAACAAATGGCAGTTAAGCACTCGCTAGAGAAATACGACCCACAAGCAGAAAAAAGTTGGAACAAACGATATAGCCATGAAAGGACATAGTATATAAATCAGAGAGCTCAAAGAGAGTGATAACGTTATAACCAAACAACATAAAGGGAAATAATGTGAGACAGTGAAGCTCATGAAAATAACAAAAGAGCAAAAAGTAATCATGAAAATGAAGAAAACATTGGAAGCAGCAGTAAGGAGAACAGACATTGCCAAAAATACAGTTAAGACACATGAAGAACAGAACAGAAAAAAGCGAAAGAAATTAATGGGATAAACAAATAGTTTTAAAGAAATAGAAAGTCAAATCTATTTAATGTGGACAAAGTAGATCCCATCTAAGTGCACGTTATTCCCAAAGATGAGAACCAAACAAAAGTAACAAAAATATGTGAAGATAAAATTCAAGAAAACATTCTAGAAATTTAACTTGAATTTGTAGGTTGAAAAAGCACAGCATATCCCAGGAAAAGTGTTAAAAGGATGATCACTGAGACACACACTGGTAAAGTGATGAGACTTCAAGAATCTTTAGCACATCTAGGTAAAACAGGGTGCCCTGAGACTACTTCACAATAAAGTTCAACACTAGCAAATAGTGAATCAGTGCCTACAAAGTCATTGGGGTAAAAAATAGAGCTCAAGAAATGTGAGGCAAGCAAGGTGTCTAGACCACTGAATTTAAGGTAGCACTCAATCTCAGATGCCAACACTACTCTTCACAAAAGAGTTAGTGCCTTCTTGAATTCTGTGCTCTAGGAGTCTCACTTGCCTCTCCCTAATACCAGCCCCAGATACTGGCTACGAAAGTATATAATATTTTATAAATGTAAATATATAATTTATAACTGCAAAGGTAACCATCCGTAGGTAATAGTAGAACTAAAAACAGAATATAAAACTTCCACATTATCAGAAGAAATATGCACGTATAATAAACACAGCAGAGAAAATATATACCATATCAATTAAGAGAAAAGAAGGCACCACTCTTAGCTCCTAGAAACACGTCTCAGGTCTTTGTCCTATAGCCTCTTCCATCTCAGCAACAGAGAACCTTCTTCACATTGAATCCCTTCTACTTCCTAATTTCTCTTATAATAAATTTAAACTTTCCTTCCTGGCATTTAAAATGATCCATCATCTGACTCCTCTTCATCTCTAATTTAATTTTAACAATGTGAAAATTCTATTATAGTCAGCTCTGTCTCTTTGATTTTACCTAGATTGTTCTACTGAGAATAGGCTTGAATCTTTTCTCTACTTAGGCATATCCTACCCCTTCTTCAAAGTGTATCTCATATATGGGGTCATCAGGAGTCTGCTTGTTATGTATTCTAGCCCACACTGACCTTTTCTTAACTCCTGCAGTACTCACATTTTGTTCTATCTCTGTTTTCTTAACTCTGTATACTATCTTTCATTGTTCTTTTTATGTGCGTGTTTGTGCACGTATTTTCCTCTCTCCCCATATAGTTTGTAGGCTCCTAGACAGTAAGAATGCCTTATACAATCCCACAGGATTTATCACAATGCTTTGTCTAATGTAGACAGGCAGTATATGTAGTTATTCATTGATTTCAGGCAATGAGGCTAGTTGGTAATGTATTTGTTAGTCAAAAGGACCCTTGTTGATGCCTCTTCAAGTCAGACAATAACTGCCTTACCTGTCTATTCTGTAAATACATATCTTTAATGAACTTTTACTAACCTAAATACATTATATGTTAGGCTCTTAGGTCCCTGTTTTGTTTTTGTTTTTTTAATTTTATTGATTTTCTTTTAAACGTTTTTTCTTTTAATTAATTCATTTTTGGCTGCATTGGGTCTTTGCTGTGCGCAGGCTTTCTCTAGTTGCAGCAAGCGGGGCCTACTCTTCATTGCGGTGTGTGGGCTTCTCATTGCGGTGGCTTCTCTTATTGCGGAGCACGGGCTCTAGGCACGTGGACTTCAGTAGTTGTGGCACGTGGGCTCAGTAGTTGTGGCTCACGGGCTCTAGAGTGCAGCCTCAGTAGCTGTGGCGCACGGGCTTAGTTGCTCCACGGCATGTGGGATCCTCCCGGACCAGGGCTCAAACCTGTGTCCCCTGCGCTGGCAGGCAGACTCCCAACCACTGCACCACCAGGGAAGCCCACTGTTTTGTTTTTTTCCCTCTTCCACACTTGTTTACATATAGGTCTGTTTGGAAACAGAGAGGTACCTCTGATTTTGCTGAGTTAATTTTTAAGTACATTTTTGCAATAATCCTATGTACTGCAAATACTAGGTGGTGGTGGTTTTGCACTTGAACTGAATTGATGAAGTGATAGGCAGTTAGTTAAGGTTACCATAGCAGGATGGATATACTTTTCAAGTAAATTGTACTTTTTCTTGTGGTTTCTAGCAAGTCTTATTCTCCTCACAACAAGCATCTGTATTTTTCTTTATTTTCTTGTATAAGTGTGTGTGTATGTATGTGTGTTTGTGCATACATGCACTAGTATCTATATCAGTTAGTACCCTTCAGCTTGAGAGTGACAGATCACCTGATTTAATTTGGCCTAAGGACGAGATGAATGTTGGACTTCAGGTTTGTATTTGTCTTCAGATATGGCTTGATCAGGGCTCAATTTATGTCACCAAGATCTAATTTATCTCTGTTTCTTGGCTCAGGTCTACTCTTGGGGTCTTAGCTACATTGTCAGGCTATGTAGTGGTGACAGAAACTTTTCTGGAGGGGGGAGGAAAACCTTCTTCTTTCCCAGAAACTCTAGGAAATGTCTAAGTGCATCTCATTCCCTTTGGTTAGTTGTTAGTCATTTGCCCAACCCTGAACTAATCACCATGGCCAGAGGAGTGAGATTTGCTGATTGTTTAAGCCCATTAAGGGCCTACCTATGGAGCTGAGAATGAGATCAATCTCATCCAAAACATGAGAGTTGTAGAGGGGTAGTTTACAAAAAAATATTTAAGGTACAGTTTTACAAAAAGAAGGTTGAAAAGTACTGGCTAGCAAAAACAACAGCTCATCAACACTGTTTGGCTTAGTTGTTCTTTCTCCTGACCTGTGCTTAATATTGATACTCAGATTGCTACTGAGCCTCTTGTTTTTGAAGAATGTTCTTTGTTTTTTCAACAGCTTTATTGAGATATAGTTCACATGCCATACAATTCACTGGTTTTCAGTATACTCACAGTTATATGCAACCATAACCACAGTCAATTTTAGAACATTTTCATTACCACAAAAATAAACTCCTACCCTTTAGCTATCACACCCCTAAACCCTGTATCTCCCAACCCTATGAAACCACTAATCTACTTGCTGTCTCTATAGATTGGCCTATTCTGAACATCTCACAGAAATGAAATCATATACTATGTGGCATTTTGCATCTGGCTTCTTTCCCTTTGTACGTTTTCAAGGTTTGTTCATGGCATAATATGCATCAGCATTTTATTCCTTTTAATTGCCAAATAATGGTCCATTGTATGGATACAACACATCTTTTTATCTATCCACCAGTTCTTGGAAATTTTCACAGGGAGTTTACTCTTTTTTCTTTTATCTTTCTATTGTTCCATCTTGCTGAATTTTTTTATCATCTTGGAGATTCATATGCATCTATATCATTTTTCCCAGTTGAGAAGTATTTGTTCTCCTGAGAATGAGATAAATGTGGTTTTCCCTCAGAGGAAAATAATCTTCTGGTCATATCTGTGGTCATAAGTAAAGCTTTTCTCTACTCTCTGTGAGATGTAGAGCAGCTCCTAAAACAGTAACTTTCAAACTTTTTTGGCAATGATCCACCGTAATAAATACATTTTCCATTGCAACCCAGTAAGCACATAATATATATGAATATACTAAAGTTTCACAAAACAGTTCACCAAACACTACATGCCAATGCACTGTGATATCCTATCCTATTCTAGTCTATTCTTTTCTACCCTACCCTACAATATTCTTTTGTTTTAAAGTGCCCTTCATCACCCCATACATTGATTTCACAACCCACTAATGGATCACCACCTGAAGATTCAAAAACACTATCCAGAAAGATACTTTCTCATCTTTCTGAGGTAATGGCTAAAGAATGATTTTTTATTGTCTGATACCCATCAAATGTTTGTGGATAATAGAAAGCCCTTATGATGACAACTCCGTTCTAAACCTACTGACCTTGAGAAGCAAAAGAGTAATTATTGGCATAATTTGTCATGTTGGGAACAATTAGAGTAACTGTGCTATGCATATTATTCCCTTCTCTTAGGAATCAACTTCCCTATTATGACCCATAATATTTCTTTTGTACCAAGAATCTAAGATTTACCATTTAAATGTTGTTACCATGACAAACTCTTTATGGGACTTCCCATCCGTGTTTTATTTTATTTTATTTTGTTATTTGTCATGTGCACTAAATTTTTTTCCTTTTTTTGATTGCAGTATAGTTGCTCTACAATATTATATAAGTTACAAGTGTGCAATAGTGTTTCACAGTTTTTAAAGGTTATACTGCATTTATTGTCATTATAAAAAAATTGGGTATATTCCCTGTGGTGAACAATATATCCTTGTAGCTTATTTTTTTACGTAATAGTTTGTCCCTCATAATACCCTAACCCCGCGTTGCCCTTTACATTCCCATGAACAGTGTACGAGGGTTCTCTTTTCTCAACATCGTCCCCTACATTTGTTATTTGTGATCTTTTTGATGATAGCCATTCTGACAAGTGTGAGGTGATAGGTGATATCTCATTGTAGTTTTGATGTGCATTTCTCTGATGATTAGCAATGTTGAGCATCTTTTCATGTGCTCCACCTGTATTTTAAAGGATGTCTTAAGGTGACAAGGTTTCTCTGGAGTGACAAGTCCAAAGGAAACATTAGTAAAATGTTCCCTATGGAAACTAGAATAACCTGAAAGACTATTGAGATTTTTTTTCATATGCCCTGCTTTACTAAATTTGGTTTTAACAGTTTAGGTTCTAGAAGGAAGGATAATTGCCAGTTAGAATTGAAATAGCTGTGAACTTCCGGGTAAGATGGCGGAAGAGTAAGACGCGGAGATCACCTTCCTCCCCACGGATACACCAGAAATACAGCTACACGTGGAACAACTCCTACAGAACACCTACTGAACGCTGGCAGAAGACCCCAGACCTCCCCAAAGGCAAGAAACTCCCCACATACCTGGGTAGGGCAAAGCGGAGAGATTCCCGCACAGAGGATCGGTGCCGAGCGGCACTCACCAGCCCGAGAGGCTTGTCTGCTTGCCCGCCGGGGCGCGCAGCGCTGGAAGCTGAGGCTCGGGCTTCGGTCAGAGCGCAGGGAGAGGACTGGGGCTGGCGGCGAGAACTCAGCCTGAAGGGGGCTAATGTGCCACAGCTAGCCGGCAGGGAGTCCGGGAAAACTCTGGAGCTGCCGAAGAGGCAAGAGACTTTTTCTTCCCTCTTGGTTTCCTGGTGCGCGAGGAGAGGGGATTAAGAGCGCTGCTTAAAGGGGCTCCACAGACGGGCGCGAGTCACGACTGAAAGCGCGGAGCCCAGTGACGGGCGTGGGACGCTGGGGCTGCTGCTGCCGCCGCCAAGAAGCCTGTATGCGAGCGCAGGTCACTGTCCATACCGCCCTTCCGGGAGCCTGTGCAGCCCACCACTGCCGGGGTCCCGGGATCCAGGAGCGGCTTCCCTGGGAGAACACACGGCGCGCCTCGGGCTGGTGCAACGTCATGCCGACCTCTGCCGCTGCAGGCTCGCCCCGCACTCTGTGCCCCTCCCTCCCGCCCGGCCTGAGTGAGCCAGAGTCCCCGAAGAGGCTGCTCCTTTAACCCTGTCCTGTCTGAGCGAAGAACAGACGCCCTTCGGCGACCTACACGCAGAGGCGGGGCCAAATCCAAAGCTGAGACCCAGGAGCTGTGAGAACAAAGAAGAGAAAGGGAAATCTCTCCCAGCAGCCTCAGAAGCAGCGGATTAAAGCTCCACAATCAACTTGATGTACCCTGCATCTGTGGAATACATGAATAGACAACAAATCATCCCAAATTGAGGAGCCAGGAGTCAGTGCTGTGCCTCTGAGGTGGGAGAACCAACTTCAGGACACTGGTCCACAAGAGACCTCCCAGCTCCACATAACATCAAACGGCGAAAATCTTCCAGAGATCTCCATCTCAACACCAGCACCCAGCTTCACTCAACGACCAGCAAGCTACAGTGCTGGACACCCTATGCCAAACAACTAGCAAGACAGGAACACAACGCCACCCATTAGCAGAGAGGCTGCCTAAAATCATAAAAAGTCCGCAGACACCCCAAAACACACCACCAGATGTGGACCTGCCCACCAGAAAGACAAGATCCAGCCTCATCCACCAGAACACAGGCACTAGTCCCCTCCACCAAGAAGCCTACACAACCCACTAAACCAACCTTAGCCACTGGGGACAGACACCAAAAACAACGGGAACTACGAACCTGCAGCCAGCAAAAAGGAGACCCCAAACACAGTAACATAAGCAAAATGAGAAGACAGAAAAACACACAGCAGGAGAAGGAGCAAGATAAAAACCCACCAGACCTAACAAATGAAGAGGAAATAGGCAGTCTACCTGAAAAAGAATTCAGAATAATGATGGTAAAGATGATCCAAGATTCTATTTCCCAGATCCAAAATCTTGGAAATAGAATAGACAAAATGCAAGAAACAGTTAACAAGGACCTAGAAGAACTAAAGATGAATCAAGCATCGATTAAAAACACAATACATGAAATAAAAAATACTCTAGATGGGATCAATAGCAGAATAACTGAGGCAGAAGAACGGATAAGTGAGGTGGAAGATAAAATAGTGGAAATAACTGCTGCAGAGCAAAATAAAGAAAAAAGAATGAAAAGAACAGAGGACAGTCTCAGAGACCTCTGGGACAACATTAAACGCACCAACATTCGAATTATAGGGGTTCCAGAAGAAGAAGAGAAAAAGAAAGGGACTGAGAAAATATTTGAAGAGATTATAGTTGAAAACTTCCCTAATATGGGAAAAGAAATAGTTAATCAAGTCCAGGAGGCACAGAGAGTCCCATACAGAATAAATCCAAGGAGAAATACGCCAAGACACATATTAATCAAACTGTCAAAAATTAAACACAAAGAAATCATATTAAAAGCAGCAAGGCAAAAACAACAAATAACACACAAGGGAATCCCCATCAGGATAACAGCTGATCTCTCAGCAGAAACTCTACAAGCCAGAAGGGAGTGGCAGGACATAATTAAAGTGATGAAGGTGAAAAACCTGCAACTAAGATTACTCTACCCAGCAAGGATCTCATTCAGATTTGATGGAGAAATTAAAACGTTTACAGACAAGCAAAAGCTGAGAGAGTTCAGCACCACCAAACCAGCTTTACAACAAATGCTAAAGGAACTTCTCTAGGCAAGAAACACAACAGAAGGAATATACCTACAGTAACGAACCCAAAGGAATTAAGGAAATGGGAATAGGAACATACATATCGATAATTACCTTAAATGTAAATGGACTAAATGTTCCCACCAAAAGACACAGAGTGGCTGAATGGATACAAAAACAAGACCCATATATATGCTGTCTACAAGAGACCCACTTCAGACCTAGAGACACATACAGACTGAAAGTAAGGGGATGGAAAAAGATATTCCATGCAAATGGAAACCAAAAGAAAGCTGGAGTAGCAATTCTCATATCAGACAAAATAGACTTTAAAATAAAGACTACTAGAAGAGACAAAGAAGGACACTACATAATGATCAAGGGATCGATCCAAGAAGAAGATATAACAATTGTAAATATTTATGCACCCAACATAGGAGCACCTCAATATATAAGGCAAATACTAACAGCCATAAAAGGAGAAATCGACAGTAACACAATCATAGTAGGGGACTTTAACACCCCACTTTCACCAATGGACAGATCATCCAAAATGAAAATAAGTAAGGAAACACAAGCTTTAAATGATACATTAAACAAGATGGACTTAATTGATATTTATAGGACATTCCATCCAAAAACAACAGAATACACATTTTTCTCAAGTGCTCATGGAACATTCTCCAGGATAGATCATATCTTATGTCACAAATCAAGCCTTGGTAAATTTAAGAAAATTGAAATTGTATCAAGTATCTTTTCCGACCACAATGCTATGAGACTAGATATCAATTACAGGAAAAGATCTGTAAAAAATACAAACACATGGAGGCTAAACAATACACTACTTAATAACAAAGTGATCACTGAAGAAATCAAAGGGGAAATTAAAAAATACCTAGAAACAGATGACAATGGAGACACGACGACCCAAAACCTATGGGACGCAACAAAAGGAGTTCTAAGGGGGAAGTTTATAGCAATACAATCCCACCTTAAGAAACAGGAAACATCTCGAATAAACAACCTAACCTTTCACCTAAAGCAATTAGAGAAAGAAGAACAAAAACATCCCAAAGTTAGCAGAAGGAAGGAAATCATGAAAATCAGATCAGAAATAAATGAAAAAGAAATGAAGGAAACGATAGCAAACATCAATAAAACTAAAAGCTGGTTCTTTGAGAAGATAAACAAAATTGATAAACCATTAGCCAGACTCATCAAGAAAAAAAGGGAGAAGACTCAAATCAATAGAATTAGAAATGAAAAAGGAGAAGTAACAACTGACACTGCAGAAATACAAAAGATCATGAGAGATTACTACAAGCAACTCTATGCCAATAAAATGGACAACCTGGAAGAAATGGACAAATACTTAGAAATGCACAACCTGCCAAGACTGACTCAGGAAGAAATAGAAAATATGAACAGACCAATCACAAGCACTGAAATTGAAACTGTGATAAAAAATCTTCCAACAAACAAAAGCCCAGGACCAGATGGCTTCACAGGTGAATTCTATCAAGCATTTAGAGAAGAGCTAACACCTATCCTTCTCAAACTCTTCCAAAATATAGCAGAGGGAGGAACACTCCCAAACTCATTCTACGAGGCCACCATCACCTTGATACCAAAACCAGACAAGGATGTCACAAAGAAAGAAAACTATTGGCCAATATCACTGATGAACATAGATGCAAAAATCCTCAGCAAAATACTAGCAAACAGAATCCAACAGCACATTAAAAGGATCATACACCATGATCAAGTGGGGTTTATTCCAGGAATGCAAGGATTCTTCAATATACGCAAATCAATCAACGTGATACACCATATTAACAAATTGAAGGAGAAAAACCATATGATCATCTCAATAGATGCAGAGAAAGCTTTCGACAAAATTCAACACCCATTTATGATAAAAACCCTGCAGAAAGTAGGCATAGAGGGATCTTTCCTCAACATAATAAAGGCCATATATGACAAACCCACAGCCAGCATCGTCCTCAATGGTGAAAAACTGAAACAATTTCCACTAAGATCAGGAAGAAGACAAGGTTGCCCACTCTCACCACTCTTATTCAACATAGTTTTGGAAGTTTTAGCCACAGCAATCAGAGAAGAAAAGGAAATAAAAGGAATCCAAATTGGAAAAGAAGAAGTAAAGCTGTCACTGTTTGCAGATGACATGATACTATACATAGAGAATCCTAAAGATGCTACCAGAAAACTACTAGAGCTAATCAATGAATTTGGTAAAGTAGCAGGATACAAAATTAATGCACAGAAATCTCTGGCATTCCTATATACTAATGATGAAAAATCTGAAAGTGAAATCAAAGAAACACTCCCATTTACCATTGCAACAAAAAGAATAAAATATCTAGGAATAAATCTACCTAAGGAGACAAAAGACCTGTATGCAGAAAATTACAAGACACTGATGAAAGAAATTAAAGATGATACAAATAGATGGAGAGATGTACCATGTTCTTGGATTGGAAGAATCAACATTGTGAAAATGGCTCTACTACCCAAAGCAATCTACAGATTCAATGCAATCCCTATCAAACTACCCCTGGCATTTTTCACAGAACTAGAGCAAAAAATTTCGCAATTTGTATGGAAACACAAAAGACCCCGAAAAGCCAAAGCAATCTTGAGAACGAAAAATGGAGCTGGAGGAATCAGGCTCCTTGACTTCAGACTATACTACAAAGCTACAGTAATCAAGACAGTGTGGTACTGGCACAAAAACAGAAAGATAGATCAATGGAACAGGATAGAAAGCCCAGAGATAAACCCACGGACATATGGTCACCTTATCTTTGATAAAGGAGGCAGGAATGTACAGTGGAGAAAGGACAGTCTCTTCAATAAGTGGTGCTGGGAAAACTGGATAGGGACATGTAAAAGTATGAGATTAGGTCACTCCCTAACACCATACACAAAAATAAGCTCAAAATGGATTAAAGACCTAAATGTAAGGCCAGACACTATCAAACTCTTAGAGGAAAACATAGGCAGAACACTCTATGACATAAATCACAGCAAGATCCTTTTTGACCCACCTCCTAGAGAAATGGAAATAAAGACAAAAATAAACACATGGGACCTAATGAAACTTAAAAGCTTTTGCACAGCAAAGGAAACCATAAACAAGACCAAAAGACAACCCTCAGAATGGGAGAAAATATGTGCAAATGAAGCAACTGACAAAGGATTAATCTCCAAAATTTACAACCAGCTCATGCAGCTCAATAGCAAAAAAACAAACAACCCAATCCAAAAATGGGCAGAAGACCTAAATAGACATTTCTCCACAGAAGATATACAGACTGCCAACAAATACATGAAAGGATGCTCAACATCTTTACTCATTAGAGAAATGGAAATCAAAACTACAATGAGATATTATCTCACACCAGTCAGAATGGCCATCATCAAAAAATCCAGAAACAATAAATGCTGGAGAGGGTGTGGAAAAAAAGGAACACTCTTGCACTGCTGGTGGGAATGTGAATTGGTACAGCCACTATGGAGAACGGTATGGAGGTTCCTTAAAAAACTACAAATAGAACTACCATATGACCCAGCAATCCCACTACTGGGCATATACCCTGAGAAAACCATAATTCAAAAAGAGACATGTACCAAAATGTTCATAGCAGCCCGATTTACAATAGCCCGTAGATGGAAACAACCTAAGTGTCCATCATCGGATGAATGGGTAAAGAAGATGTGGCACATATATACAATGGAATATTACTCAGCCATAAAAAGAAATGAAATTGAGCTATTTGTAATGAGGTGGATGGACCTAGAGTCTGTCATACAGAGTGAAGTAAGTCAGAAAGAGAAAGACAAATACTGTATGCTGACACATATATATGGAATTTAAGAAAAAAAATGTCATGAAGAACATAGGAGTAAGACAGGAATACAGACACAGAGCTACTAGAGAATGGACTTGAGGATATGGGGAGGGGGAAGGGTAAGCTGTGACAAAGTGAAAGAGCAGCATGGACATATATACACTACCAAACGTAAGGTAGATAGCTAGTGGGAAGCAGCCGCATAGCACAGGGAGCTCAGGTCGGTGCTTTGTGACCGCCTGGAGGGGTGGGATAGGGAGGGTGGGAGGGAGACACAAAAGGGAGGGGATATGGGAACATATGTATATGTATAACTGTTTAAATTTGTTATAAAGCAAAAAATAAAAAAAAAAGAATTGAAATAGCTGTGAATAAAATGTGTGTCTAGGACACAATATGATAATATATAATAGCAACGTATTTTTTTAAAAACTACAATTCCTACAACCTTACATAGCACCTCTTCATGGTTCCTAAGTAGAAGAGTACTCTTATTCTCTTCCTGTATGACATTATTGCTGAATTTACTCTTTTCCCCTTCCCACACTTCTCCCCAAACACATATAAGCTGGGAAAACTGCTCTAAAGTACCTTCCTACCTCGTATACACAAACCTTCCTTTCCCCTTATCTTTATTTCCTATTCCTCCCGCACCACCCCATCCAGAGTCTTCTTTTCCCTCTTATACTTGTGGCCTTCATTTCCAAAAGAATCCAAAATGTAAAACTGACAGGAAATACAATCTGGATTAGAGGGAAGGGCAGAAACTTCAACTTCCCTTTTTTCTTCTTTACCTATCACCCTGATATTTCAGGGAACTTAAGTTTTGATTGCAAAATTACTGCAAAATCAAAACTGAGAAGTAACCACACACAGTGAGGGCTGAGGGAATCCTACAATGGAAGAACGTAAAGATATTAGAACCCTCCAGCATGTTACATGTTCTTCATTTTATTTATTCAAACTCTATCCTTTTTAAAATCTATATTTCCAGCATGGGTCATCATAACAGCTCCATCAAACATCCAGTTTTAGCCTTTTTTGTATCAATTTGTTATTTCTTTGGGTGGAGAATTTCACACAAAGCACTGCATTTAAGTAATGCCCAGTAATGGCTAGGAAAGACGGTTTTGTATATATATTTTCTAAATGGCAGATAATGCCCAAATAAGGTAAGAAAAAACATAGATGAAAAGTTTAGTATGTGCTTCTATAGTCAAGCTTTATCCTGATTTCAGTTAAGAATTATGACTTATAAAGGTAAATATAAGAATGTAAAATATATGAAAGTTGTCAAATGTAAAGTGTATGAAAGTCTCACCTACCTGCGAAATTGCAAACATGCTTTCATTTATTCTTGGGGACTAATGACTTTAAGCCAGAACATCTCAAAATAACACTAATGACAATTACATAGGTTAGATGACTATGAAGTGGACTTGAATTAATGAGTTTTTTTCTTTAGTGATGTTGGCTAATATTCAGTCTTCAAGTATAAAATATTCTTTCCATGTTCATTTCCAAAAAAAATCATTTTTAACCCAATTCAATTTTACATTTTTCTCTTATCCTACCAGGCAGAGTTTAATGCAGTATAGCTGGACTCATGTTATCTTTTACTGAATAAGTTTATCCTACTTGCCCAGAGTTAATGCATTTTATTACTTTGAAAGTCATTATTGAAACTTAAACGTGTTTTCCACTATTTTACCTAACAACAGTGAGAGTATCTATTTAGTTAAAGTGTGTCTTCAGATTTTGAGATTCTTTCTCCAAATAGTATTTCCAAAACATTTTTTGTTGTTCTATTGAAGTGAGCTTTTATAATTGGCATTTTGGGGGATATTTTCTCATTTATTAAATGGCTGTTGACAATTGTAAATAGATCTATGATTCAGTTCATTTATTTACCTCTTTCACCATGCCGGCCTCTAATGATGAAAAGATAAACAATATATTGTACCTGCTCTCCATAAGATTAAGGTACAAGCAGAAAAGTAAGTATCCTATAATAACAGTGTAATATATGCCATACTTGAGATATGAAGAAAGGAGTAAAGGAATGCAGAGGAGGAAGTAAGTAATTTGGCCAGGAGACAGAATAAAGAGGGATGCAAGGAGCCTTCACTTGAAGGGAAATTCTAGCTGTGCTTTTATAATTGGCATTTCAGTGTTTTTTTGGATCATGAGGATGATACAACATGTACTAGATTTATACTCTGCTGAATTTTTGGTTTGGACTGAAATCTACTTTTTTGATAAAAAAAGTATTCATCTGAAATAATTTGCCTGTATGTTTTAATAGATAACTCATCTGAAACCCTATCTTACTTCATACTTCCTTGACCTTCTTCAGGCCGGTGATCATTGCCTGCACTCCTCATCAGCAAGTCACTTCCACTGCTTCCACTCCTTTCCTCTCATTAAATCGCCTCTGGTATCATCAAGAACTCTAGGCCCTCACAACTCCCTAGCTACCTATCTACCATTCAGATCTTTTCATGCTTTCTTTCTTACTAATCCCAACACATTCTTAACCATTAACTCATTGACATCCTTGTATTGCACCATCTTGCCAGTCCTCAACATTGATCATTTTCACTTGATGTTTTCTTTCTTCCTTCTCCCATTGTGCTGACAACTGTCAAAGAAAATCGCATGCCTGATTGATTGGTGCCACTTCAAATTCATAATATCAAACCTTAGTCAAGTCTTTAAGACTACCCCTCGTCTTTATTTTTATCCCTAAGTCAGCTTCTTTTCTAAGCACTCCATTCTTACTGCTCTGTTGCCATCTTCTTTGAACTACTTGCTTTACTCACACCCTCACAGACAGCAGAAAATCTTGCTTCCTGTCTCAACTTCCTATCACCCCACCTTTAACATTCCTGTATTTATACTCAGTCTCACCAGAAATTTCACAGTCAGAAGTTGCCTTCCCCCTTTTCAATGTCAATTCCCATTCTGTGTTTTCAATCCTGTACATTCTTCACTTCCTTTGGAGCTTAAACCTTTACTTCTCTCTCACTTGTATTATTAATTTCTCCGTTACCTTGTAAATACTTCTTCCTTTACCAGTAAGCCCTCAGTCTTCATGGATTATTCCTTAATTTTTTCAGGTCTTTACCTAATGATAACCTGCTCCGTGAGTCCTTATCTGACCATGTAATCTAAAATGACAACTTTGGATTCCTTACCCATACATGTACACCCTATCCCCCTTCTCTGTTTTAATTTTGCCTTTAGCCCTTGTCACCATCTAACATACTTTAACTGTCTTATCATTTATATCTGCTTTCCCCACTAGAATATAACTCCATAGGGCAGAGTTTTTTGTCTGAATCCTTACCAGCTATAACAATGTTTGGCACATAGTAGGAGAAAAATAAGTTATTGAATCAAATGAATAAAATAAACTGTAATTTGACTTCTATTTCCACTATTCTATTAGTCATAAAGATCATCACTAACATTTTGGCCAAATCCTCATTTTAGTTCTCATCCTACTTAAACTTTCCATAGAAATTAGTACTATTATCCAATTGTTCCCTTGGGAAAAATGATTTCTCTAGGTTTTCCAAAATTTTTAGACTCCACTGATGTCGCTTCATCATCCTGCTCAAGGTCAAGTGGAAGAGTAGTGAGATGCATATTGGGATAGGCAAATTTGAACTTGATTATGGGTTGCCTGAATATCATGAATTTATTTTCGTATTGGGTATGTGTGTGCCTAGGCACATGCGTGCCACTTAGATACAAGATATATTTTGCCCTATTATCTGTCCTTTTCTATCCACTCTCATCCTAATATGACCAGATCTAAACCAAAAGTTCTCTGGAGTCCTCAGAGAATCTATCTGGTTATCCTCTTGCATTATCCTGTAATATTCAATGCTGTCCTTCTGGAGTCTACTCCATTCATTTTGACCTCAGTCTCTGATCTCGGGGTCCAAGTTATACATTGCACTGATTCTGAAGGGAAAGCAGAAAGATGAGAGGTCATAAATGGGATAAAGTGTGGATCACAGAGATCATTTTCTTGATGTGGCAACAATTTTCAGCTGGTAAGGTGAAGAGGCAATAAAAGCAGCAGTGCATATAGTCTGCAGTTTGAACTGCAAATTTGAGCCATAGCGTTGAATGTCCCTTTTGCTTTCTGGTTGTCTCTTTATTCAGAAGTCTATGTTAATTAAACTTTGCTCTCCTAGTGTATGAATGCCAATTCTCAGTGCCTGCGGTAAGAAAATCACAACCTATAAAATCAGTCAAAATGCACATTCTAGAAGAGTAATCACAATTGATAATGGTATTTCCTAACATCCTTTTGCCCTTAGTATTCCTGATATTTTCTGTACTGTTTTTTTATAATTATTATCTGTGGAGATTAGTGGTTTGCCCTTTGCTTTCTGGCGTGGCACAGTGTACAAATGCTTTGTGGTAGGACTTTAATTTGTTCATGATGACACTCTTTCTGCCTTTGCCCATGGGAAAAATGAAATTGAGTCATTCTTCCTCTGGCCTTTTTCAGCAGCATATCCTGTCAGTATGATGTTTATCTCAACTTGCCTATTGATGATTACATTGATTGTGTCATATTCTGATATGCAGCTCTATGCTTCTGGCTTTTTAGTTTTGTAGGGTTTACTTCCTTTAAAAGGAAGTCCATGTGAACTTAAAAAATCACTGATCTCCTGATACTAAGGAACAGAACTACCCTTGACATGGGTTATCAACCACTACTCTGTTTGGTGTAACTGAAAGAGGAAATTATGTGAATGGCAGAATACATAAAGCTGTGTGGTATTGTAGCCAAGTTCTACTGTTAATAACTCTTACTGAGTTTTTATTTTAAATCACTGGAAAATGTAACATATTTGAGGGGAAGGAAGTAGCATTTGATCTACTATTTGGGTGGATTACCAGACTACCATCTTGTTTTTTAATCACTGATTTTGAATGTATTATCTGAAAGTGAAGTGAGTTTTTTAAACGTTGGGTCATTTGTTGATTTTTCTTTTTTCTTTTTTTTTTTTTTTTAGTCATGTTAAACACAGATTTGGGGTATGAATCCTGGCTTAGCTACTTACTAGCTGTGCCACCTTGGGCAAATTTTGTAACGTTTTAAAGCCACAGCATCCTTATGTGTGGCCACTTCATAGGAGTCATGTGAGGATGTTGTAAGATAAGGGATGTAAATGCATAGGATAGTGCCTAACATACAGAAAGTGATTTATAAAGTTTGCATGTGTGCACTCATTAATGATTCAGTGAGAGGGAGTTGGTAGACAAATTAGCTGATTGAGTGCATTCTCTTGTCTTCTACTCCTTACTGTGGCATCAGATTGTAAAACAATGTAATTATATTAGTTTCCTATTGCTGTGTACCAAATGAGCGCAAACTTAAGGACTTAAAACAACAAACATTTATTATCTCACAATTGCAATGAGTCAAGAGTCTGGGCACACTCATATGAATTATCTGTGCGTGGTTTTACCAGGCTGAAATCATGATGTTAGCTGAGACTGACGTCTCATCTGAGGATCCTCTTCTGAGCTCATGTGGTTGTTGGCAGAATTAAATTCCTGTGGTTGTAGGACTGACTTTCCTATTTTCTTGCTGGCTATAAGCCAGGGATCGCTCTCAAGATACCAGAGGCTACTCTCCAGTCCTCGCCACATGGCCCCCTCGTTGGTATGCAAACTCAGGAGTTCCCCAGGTAAAATCTGAAATGCCCCCATACATGGAGGGTAAGGAGAGACTGAAGAAAGATGCAGGCCACTCCAGATTGGTAGGTAGCAGTTTTAATAAGCAAGGAAACTTACACACAAGGTTTGTCTTGGGTGGCTGCAAGATGAGTAAATCTCTGCACCAGCTCGTCAGAATCTTAAAAGTTTACATAGAGACCTTAACTGGGTTTGGTCACTTATACCATCCAGATGGTCTCCACAACATTTTACTTTCTCAAGGCTGCTTCTTTGAAAGAACTCCTACTGTGGGAACTGTGGGCAGAACGTACAATCCAAGGGCAGGGGAGGGGATGAGGAGCCTCTGATTGCCCAGGTTCAGCTCCAGGGTTAACTGGCGGTCATGTCTTTTCGATGACCTCCTCCAACACCACCTCCATAGGCCCATTCACAGCACAGCAGCTTCTTCAAAGACAGCATCAGAGAGAGAGAGAGAGAGAGAGAGAGAGAGAGAGAGAGAGAGAGAGAGAGACTCTCTATTATATGCTGGTAAAATGAGTCTTACATGTCTAAGTGGTAATATAATTAGGGGAGTGATATTCCATCACCTTTGCCATATTCTATCAGTTAGAAGCAAGTCATAGACTGTGCCTACACTCAAAGGAGGGGGTTATATAAGGGCATGAACATGGGGGACATTCTAGGGTCCATGAGCCACAGTACTCAAAGAAGTACAGTAAGTCCCTACATACGAATGAGTTCCATTCCAAGAGTGAGTTCGTAAGTCTAATTTGTTTGTAAGTCCAACAAAGTTATCCTGGGTGCCCAACTAACACAACTAACATGGCTATATATTACTGTACTGTAATAGGTTTATAATAATTTTCACACAAATAGTACTTAAAAAACAAACACAAAAAGTAAAGAAGACATTTTTAATCTTACAGTACAGTACCTTGAAAAGTACAGTAGTACCAGCTACATCACCACTTCTTTTACACTTGCTTCCAGACATCCTGAGCTTGAAATAAAGATACTGTACTGTATACAGTATTGTACAGTAAAGTACACAGAAGCACAACCACTTGTAGAGGATGCACACATGTGACAATGTACACCAGACACATGAACTAACTTACATGATTGGACATGCAAACGCACATTTGCATCTTTGAAATTTGGCAACTTGAAGGTTCGTGTGTGGGGGACTTACTGTAATAGATATTTCACTGGCCTAAAACCTAAGAGAAATAATGGGTGTGTCCTTTAATAATTCTTTAATCTGCCTGATGAGAACTATTATCAAATGCCTCTCATTTCTTTTCTCTGAGTGTATGACTTTTGAAACTAATGTTTTGGAGATTATTGCAGTATCATTTTACTGTAAAACTATTAGTTACACAATACAGCATTATACGCTTATTGCAAAAATGAAACAAACCATACAAAAGTATAAAGCTGAAAAGTCCTTTATTTTCCACCCCACCCTGTCTTAACCCATCCCCCTATCCAGAGGTACTCAATGATAATAGTTTGGGAAGTATGCTTCTGTAATAGTTTCAAAACCTAAATAGGATCATGCTATATGTGTTTTATGACTGGCTTCTTCCCTTTCTTAACAATGTACATTGGAGATCCTTTTATGTCAGTGTATATAGATCTACCTCTGCTGCTTGATATTCCTTTATATGTAGGGGCAATTAGGCCATTTCTAATTTTTTTACTTACATGAGCAACACTACAGTGAATTCCATGTGCATACATATTTGTGCAGCTGCGTAATTATCCTTTAGGAAGTGGAATTGATGAGTCCAAGGGTATATGCATTTAATATCTTGATAGGAAAATAAATCAAAGATATCTGATATATATATAGTGCTAAAAGGTCCTTCCCAAAGTCCACATATGTTTACAGTCCTACCAACAGTGTGTACACAAGGGTACCCATTCTTTTTCAGAGAATGGCCTTTTCCAAAATCAGTAACATTTTACATTTTAGCAACTCCATAGGGAGAGCAGTAGAAGTCGATGAGCATAGGCATGAGTAGGAGTGGGAAAGCACTGGAAACGATGGGCAAGGTTAGTGCCCTTTTGGCTGGCCCCAAAAAACTTAAGTATACTAACAGTGTTTGAAAATGACTTTCAGGGCTGTATTATATCAAGAGATGCTATCTCTTGTGGTATATAAAATTAGAGTACTCATTCTAATTCAGCCCACATTATGTACACATACCTACATAGACGGGGAGAGAGGAGGAGGAGGGAAAGAGAATGAGAATGGCTCATTTAGAGAGTGAACATTTTGGGAGTATAAGAAGTATCATGGAATGTTGGTAACGCATGTTATTAACTCAACAGCTCTAAGAGTCCTTCTTCAAAGCCATTTCCAAATCACCTATGATTACATGATTAGAGACCTCTTAAAACAAGTAAAATAGTTCTGTAAACTAGGTTATCTCTCAGAGTACTAAAAAGCCTGTTGAGAGCTATCATGTAAAAATGTCACAATACATAACCCCCAAAAAAGAAATACAGTGGCCTTCATAATATATAATAATGCCAAAAGATACACTGTAGGGTGGTATTTCTGGGGCTGCATGGAGATTTTTCAATTTGCTGATTACAAAGCCTACTCAGAATACCAAGGCTCATTCCAAACCATTGTGGCTTGTTGAGACCCACATTTCTTGTTTAGTCTTCTGAAAGTAATTATCAATGCTGCAGAAATACTCAATTTTATCCAATTTCTAGACAACTCCATTCCGATAGCTACTCCAATTTAGTTTCTCTGTTTTGAACGAGAGTGTATAGGAGGAATACAACAAGCAAATAAACCTTCTTTCTCCATGCTTTCTGTTTTGCACACACACACTTTTAATTAATTTTATGTCGACAGTTTGTGGATCGATCATGTAAAGTGGTAATCTTGGCTTAGTCCAATTTGTTTAATTACCCTGAATTACATGTCCAATCTGGAAGTTATAGACACACTACATTGCCAATGCTGAAAGTTGCTGATTAGAGGACAGCATTGGTGAAATGTTTTGAGAGATTTGAAGATATTTTTAATACAGGCAGTTTTTAAAGGAGTGATTAAACAAGATTTATACCATTTCTTAAGTTTAGAAATAATGATTATTTCCAATATATTCTAATTTCTCAAAATATGTTAAAGTGAAGCCCAAGTTTTGAACTATGCACTGAAAAAGATAAACAGTCAATGTGTCTAGGAAATGCTGCTTACCATATCCTTCTCTTGGTAATTGATGATACCTATCAGCATATTAAAGACTCTGAGACGTCCTGTAATTAAGAAACCTGTTAAACATGTGTTTAACACAAAGTTTCCCAAATTTATTTGTATTGAGAACTTTTTTCTCTTGAAACACTCATGAACATTCCCATACATTAGGAAATGCTGATTTAAGAGATATCATTACTAGTATTAGAATTATTTAGCTGTAAAATATTTATTTCAACATTTACCATGCTAGTTTCATGTCATTCCTTTTGATTCATTTGATGAAAAATTTCATTCCTTTTAAAAATACAAATATATCCCAAAATAATAAGATAATACATTTGGCTGGCAAATTGATGACAGCTTTTGTTTATAAAACTCATCATAAAAGCCTTATTAATTAAGGCTGTTGAATTAGCCATGCAATGGGGAAGAAGGTGATTCTGGATCACCACACCCCTCATTTCAAAAGATTATTTGATTCATGTTTAATAAAAAACACAGCCCACAGAAGATGGCATTTGATAAACCCTCATCTTTGAATTTATTTTTCCTGTTACCATTGTAGACTTTGCTTGTGAAAGATAATCTAAGGGCACCTCGGGAATTTGATAAAGAAGGGCTGCTGGGTCACCTTCATCCAAGTGATGAACTGATAACTGTGATTGAAAATTGTAGTCAACTTAAAACAAAACAAAATAAAGAAGGAAATTACTGTCAAATGGAAGTGTAGCTTTGAAGCTGAACCATTATAAATTGTATTGATGGGGAGCCTGCACCTGAGCCACAGTGAATCACTTCACTTGGATTATATTTAATAGCAATTGGAAATATTCTTATTCCTTATGCTTTTATCGTATGGCACTTTTTTTTTTGGTTCAGCTCAGAAAGTCAAGTTTATGAGGAAATAAATTTTCAGTGTTTCATACATTGTCTTTAAAGAAACAGTGGTCACCACCTGCCGCTTGACACCCACTGAAGTCGTTTTTCTCCCCAATCAAAAGAAGCAGGTCAGCAATTTCCTAGCAGGACGAAAGTACTAAAGCTTCCTTTTTTCCCTGCACTATATCATGGGCAAGGCTTACACCTAGTCTGATTTGGGGCATATATCTTCCTAACCTCCCTCCAACTACTCTGCTCCCCCCAAGAAGAAAAAAAAAAGTATTTATACAATTGTCACAAGGCCTGAAATTTCATATTACCTTCTCCTTTGGGTCTAAATATATTTTCTGTGAAAGGTACATTTTGGCCAAGTGCTTATTCATGCAAAACTTTTATCACTTCTAAGCCTTCGTATAATCTGTTCCCTGTGCCTGAAACATTCTCCTCCTCTCTCTTCTCCCCCCATCCACTCACCCATCTCCTTCCCAGCCTACCAGACTCCTATGCAGCCTTTAGATCTAAACTTCAATGCTAGTTTCTCCCCGACTCTTCCCATACCCACTCCCGTACACATCCAGTCACACCGTGTAATTTCCCCGCCTTGTCAAACTTTTTTTAAAAAAGTATAAGTCCCAGTGTTTTATAAAATGAGACAAAGTATTAATTTTTAATTTTTAGAATAATTGTGTTTTTTATTTTTAACCCCCTTGTCACCTGGAGTGCTTATTATACATGCAGATTTCTCAACCACAGCCCCAGAGATTCTGTATTATGTGGCCTATGATGGGTTCATGAATCTCCCGTTTCAACAAGCTGCAAAGGTGAGTGTGATGCAGGTGGTCCATGGATCTCATTTTGAAAAACAGTGGGAGATTGGGAGTGATAAGGAGATAGAAAGCAATATAAATATAGTAAAATAAACACCATCTGCATCAAGCCAATTGTAGATACTTCCTTAAAAATACAATACCAAATGCCAAATAGTTTATTTTCAAGGGACCCGGTGAACAACATGTTTTACCTCCAGCACAACTTTTATTCATGTTTGCCAAAGCTCCACAGTTAGTGACACATAATTTTTCAACATGAAGTATTAGTTCTGTGGAAGGGCCTGTGGTTAAAAGCCTTAGCTATCATTAGCTATCAGAGTGTATATAGTCTTTTACAGGAAGCACTCAAAACGTAGTACAAAATGACCACCCCTCCTCCTCCACTGCTACCACCCCATTCAACCACATAGTCCGTCAAGACTGAGAAATTGCTGCTGGGAGCACCAAAGGGAATGTTGCAGAAGGGGAACTTTCCCTTAAAGATCCAATGTAGATCTATAGACTGTAGCCCGTGCATTTATAAGAACTTGAGAATAACTTGGGTTATTGCCTAGCAACAGATTCTAGTATTGAGTTATTAGATACATCGGAAATAATAACCTCGAAGACACATTTACAATAGTTTGTGTGCTAAAAATAGTAAAGTATTTCTGTAGTTGTGTGCCCTTGAAAATTCCTTTCTACTTGGCTAGAAGGTCCAGTGCTGTAAACTCTAGATGTAGCAGTAAAGGAGAGGCTTTGCCTATGGTAAGTAAAGATTCCACAGAGCACTGAACTAGAGGAAGTAAGTCTGTTACATAAACTGTGCATCTAGAGAGGAAGGTGAGGCATAATGTACTTCCACTGTGAACCAAACGAGACGGCAGGGAAGTTGATAAAGTTCTTGATTCCACTCTGGCTGCTAATGGTAATGAATCATTGAATGCATCTGTTCATTGCATTCCTCGGGCATCCCAGGAGGAGAGGACCATCAAACATAAAACCTCAAGGAAGTTCAACAAAAACACAAACTAGAACACTAAGAAAAGTAGGCATCTCAGTGAATGGATCTATGAGTACCACATGGTGCCGCTTAGGAGGTAGGGGAGCCCAGCAGAGAGCTGCGTCATTACTTACACGGATTTATAAAGAAGAAACAGAATCAAGTTTGGACGCTTCCTTTGAAAAAGCAGTTTTTTTGGTTGAAAGAAAACTGCTAATGATATCCGAATTTCCTCCCAGTGGGCTGCTGCAGTGTTTTATGAAATAGGTGAAAAATAAATTGATTAGCTTCCACTCAGCTTTGAGCATCGTTCAAATTAGCTGCAGAACAACTAAGGAGGAGTTGTGCTGTTAGGATCGGATCTCTGAAATGGGGGAGGTTGGGATAGGGAAAGGAGGAGTGGAGAGGCAACAGGAATCAGCTGTGGCTAACACACTCCTAGGCTCTGAATGAAGTGGCAAATAGCTGTAAGAACAAGGGGTTCCAGATGAATAGAATGCTGGGCAAAGCTGCTCCAAGAGTTCATGGCATAGGTCTAGAAAAGTCGAAGAGAGTGCAGCTTGGATTTAAAAAAAAACACAACACTATCTAATTTTGAAAGTGAAACAACGCTTAGTGGGAACAAATTTTATTTGTTAATTACAGGTAATAGAAATGCTGTTAGCTATCTAGTTCTAATATGGCTGGTGTGCCAATAGGAATACTTAGTACATGATTACTTCTTGTTACTGCTTGCATTTGAGCTCGGATAAGGCAAAATGAATGACAGCATTTGAGGCTTTCATTAATACAGATATGTTCATGCTTGATGAGAGGACCTGAGGTTTGAAAGAGGTGGGACTATGTAGGCAGTGGCATCAGTTGATACAAGGGAACCCGAATAGAATGGCTGATGGTAATGGTGTCAAAGAAATCTATGCAGTTTTTTTTTCCAGAAATTTATTCTAACTGTATTCTGACCTTCAGACTAGAAATCCTTAGTAATTAACTTAAAAACGAAACCAGTGTGCTGTGGACTGAATTGTGTCCCTGAAATTTTACATGTTTAAACCCTAACCCCCAATGTGATGGTATTTGGAGATCGAGCCTTTGGGAGGTAATTAGGTTTAGATGAGGTCATGAGAGTGGGAGTCTCATGATGGCATTAGCGCTCTTATAAGGCAAAACACAGAGAGTTTGCTGTCTCTGTGTTTGTTCTGTCATGTAAGGACACAGCAAGAAGGTGACCATCCGCAAGTCCTCACCAGAATCTGTCCATGCTGACACGCTTATCTCAGACTTCCAGCCTCCAGAACTGTGAGAAAATAAATTCCTGTTGTTTCAGTCACCCCATCTGTGGTATTTGGTTATGGCGCCCAAGCTGACTAAGACACAGTGTAGTTGTCATTCAACTTCCAACTTAGTTTCCTTTTCATAAATAGAGCATCAGCAAAGGAATCTGCTGCTTGGGAGTAAAGAATGGACGATGTTTGCATATCAAACTTAATTATTTCAAACCCATGAGTTTATCTCATTTTTCTAGTCATTTCCCACATCTCTGAGAAATTGTCAGGCCTTGGAGTTTTTTTCATTGATTCATTTATTTATTTCACAAATATTTGTTAAGTGCATACTTTGCATCAGAGGGTAGACTAGGCATTTGGCCATGGTAATATGGATTTCTAGGCAGTAGACTGAGAGCATGGAAATCCCAAGGTGTGATGAAAAAATATCAGAAGAGACATAGAAAACTTAGGGGGAAGAAAGGTAAACACCTGTGTCATGATTTTGTCTACACTCAGCTCTGATAACACTGCAAGTAAGACATTAAGTGCTGCAAACTTGGAAATATTTCTAGGAAACCACATTGACTTTCTAGAGGCCAACTGCTCAATGGCAAGTATAACTAGCTATTGAAAAACAGATCACAGACATAAACACACTATTATATGTAAAATAGATAACTAATAAAGACCTACTGTATAGCATAGGGAACTCTACTTGATACTTTGTAATGGCCTATATGGAAAAAGAATCTAAAAAAGAGTGGATATACGTATATGTATAACAGATTCACTCTGCTGTATGCCTGAAACTAACACAACATTGTAAATCAACTATACCCCAATAAAAATGAAAACAAAACAAAACAGATCACCTAAATAAACCTAAGGTGATTATTCATGAGAGACAAAGTTATTCAACATGTTCTTGATATGTCCTGGAGGTTTTATTTACAGATCTTCAGAAATTTATATAATCCCCAGCAGGGTCTCTTGTTTCCATCAAGGTGATCCTGGCATCACACATCTTCCTGTGCCGTAAGTGGGTGGTGGTTTGAGAGCATCTGAGGTGATAAAGACATAGTAGGTCTTGACCACAGGTAAAAGGACCAGTAGGTGGCATGTTGATTCTGTGTCTATCAAATCCTCTCCAAATTCATTCCTTTTTTTTCTTAATCATTCTCAGAAAGAAGCAGCCAGATTACTTACCTGCTAGCCAAGATGGGTCACAACCTATGCTCTGCATGCAGAGCTTTTGAGAAGCCCCAGGTTACTGGGAATGATGCAGAAGCAATTGTACACGATTGGTACTCCTCTGAGCTGAGTTTTGTCCACTCTTTTCTAATAATGGGGAACACATGTTGTGTACCAAGGAAGTCTTTTTGCCTTTGCAGGAGTCCAGGAGTCCTTGCTTTCATTTACAGAATACAAGCTCCCTAAATATTGTAGATAGGTTTAGTTTTAGTTTAAATTCTATTGCTTATCTGGTTGCTCTCCTGTTTTCCCTTTCTTTAGCCAAAAGGACAAAAGATGGTGTGTTTATCTAACTGTTTGCTTTCCACTGAGGTAGGAAGGCATCAGGAAAAATGCTTTCTCCACCCAACTGAGGATAATGTTTAGAAACAGCTAACTATTTTCTATTTTTGTTGCCTGTCGTTTTACCAAAAGTATCTAGTTACATGGAAAGGTGTTACTTTTCTGAGCCCTTGGGTATAAACTCTCTAGAAGTAATTTTAGGCATAGAAATATCTTACCCACGGTGACTAAGTCCCTATTTTGATCAACAAAAAAGTGTAAATCACCTTGAAATAAGCAGAGCGAATCATATTCTAACCTCATTCCTTTTTTGCTAGAGAAATCAAGCTGAAATGTAAAAGTAAAATGGCATATTAACTTTGCTGTAACATATTAATGCCTAAGTAAAATTATAATATGTGTGTGTGTGTGTGTGTGTACCTGAAGATATGTATGCAAATCTCTTTTCACTTGAGGTTGTCAAATAGGCAGTTGGGTACTGATTATCACATATTTTAAGAATGATCTGATTAACCTAAAGAGAATAGATCAGCAGCTTTTTGGAATATAAGGCATTTCAGAGATGTCCTACATGCAGATTTTTATTTTATTGGCAGATTTTTATGATTTTTGAGCTATATGGCAGCCCCTCTCCTTTATCTTTTTCACATTTATCTACAAATGTGCATTCAAGAGGTTAGTCCTAAGCCGTTTCTAAAGTTTACCATCTAACATAATTTGAACACATAAAGATACCTTAGAAGTCATTCTGAGAGTTAAATAAATGTCTGAATGTTTTTTTCCATGTTTCCGCTATGTTTATTACTAAGTCTCATTGCAAAATGAATGGCGAATACTCATAGCTCAGTGAAGGTTAATCGGGAAATTTACTAAATACTTTATAATCATATTATAACCACTGTGAAGTAGATGAATCTCTAGGCCCTCCCAAGACAGTTTATTTGATGGGGGTGGGTACCAAAAGAACTTATCAAGGTGGCCTTTGACTGTAAGGGAATCTTATGCCACGTGTTCCAATGACATCATTATCATAAGGCTTTTGTGTAGCACCGTGCATTTATCTAATGATGAGTATCCAAGAAAAGAAGTATATTTTAAAAGTAGTGTCGATATTATCATCTTCATTTGAAAGATGGAAGAACAGAGGTCCAGAGAGGTCAAACCACATGTCCAACTTTTAAGAAGTCATTGCCAGAGATTGAATTCTCAAGGCTCTAGTCCTGTACTCTATCCACTTCTGTCACTAGGCTGTGAAGCCAAGGATCTACTATAAGCAGAACTAAAAACAGCAGGATCTCCTTCACTTATGATATGCCAAAGAGATAAGTTCCAATCACTTGACAGAATGGATTGAGGCTGATTACATCTGAAGGACAGGGACCAGATGATTTAAAAGGACTTTTTTTTTTTTGGTCCATGCCTAAAATGACCACTGATGTACTTCATTTAGAAAAAAGTGCTGTGAAGATGTTTCATTAATTTCCCTGTTCTGAATATAGTATCCTTTTATGACTAGCTGATAAACATTTTCATTGGGTGAACAGAGCAGATGATGTCACTTCTGTCTAATCAGCAACTCTCCATTGCCCTTTTGTACAGAGGCACTCCATTTTCTGTCCCTAGTCTTTTCTAAAGACAAACACAGACTTTATTTTTCTGTATGAAACCTTTTAACCATATCAAAAAAGTGCAGAAAATATAAAATTTATGTGTCCACAACCAATATTAAACCTATATTAACATCTTGCCACATTTGTTCCACAACGCTCTTTCTTTTTAAAGAAATAAAATGTTAAAGACCTATGTAAAGCTCTACCCCCTCCTTTCCTTCCCAGAGTTAACCAATTACCAGTGGAGTTTCTTCCTCTGTAAATTGCCTCATTTTGTCCTTTTCCTGTTTCTTCTTTTGAGTAATTAATGTTTTTCTAATTGATTGTAGGAATTCTTTATATATTCTGGATATGATCCTTTGTCAGCTGTATACATTGAAAATATCTCCTCTCAGTCTATGGCTTGTCTTTTCACTTTGTTTATGGTTTGTAACCTTTTCCAATCTTTTTCTTTTATTTCAATTTTCTGATGGAAAACGAATTATGGAAAACTTAGCTTCATACCCTATTAAGAGACAGATGCCTTCTGTAAATACAATTGTTTTGATCTTCCTGTCTTCCATATAACTTTCAAACTTAAAAAAAAAAAAAACACCCAGCTCAAATTCTAAAACGATTACTGCATCTCTATGATTACAGAGCAAAATAAGATTAATTTTGGATTGCACTGATGTGGTGCACATTTATTTCTTTTCCTCTTGGTCTTTCTGCTTCAGCACAAAAGCTAATTGCTTATGCATTTACCAGGCGCATCTGCTCAGGTGGAGGAAGAATCTCTCTATCTAGCTAGAGAACTGCTCTTCTTCACAAGTTTGACGAGCTGGTATGCCTGGGGGATATGTCTGAAGTCTCTCTGCTCATGTTTTATCCTGTTTGATTTCATTTTCTTTAAGTGTGAGCAATGTATTTTCTGTTTGTGAATAACATTAGGGAGCATACTTTTCCAATACACATCTGTAAAATACAAAATATTTGGCAATGCGTTTTTGGTTTTTTGCACCTTAACTATGCAACCGTTAACATCCCTCTCTGCAGTGTTGCAAAACTCTATGTGTTTTTTTCCCCTGTCTAACCTATAATTAAAATAAAGCCACGTTAAAAATATTTTTCCATTGTCATCATCCTTGTGAGTTTCAGTAATTCTCTTTTGTTATCCCATAAGCCCAGTAGACATTTTAGGTATGGAAGAGGCTGTGTTGCATTCACTCAGATTTGATTGTTTCAGGTTCCTGATGAATGGTAATATGATATGTTTAGAGGCAGCATTTATATAGTTTGAGCATAACCCATTTTACACTTCACTGATTTGCACCAAGCAAAGAACATTTCTGCCTTTGTTTCCTACGCTGATGGAGCCATATTCACATCTTTAGACATAATTGCCTTAAAGGGAAAGAAGTAGTTTTTTTTTTTCAACTCTGTTTTATTAGAAGTATGTGTCACTGAACCAACTGGTCAAGACAGAGCGAGTAAGAGAGAATAAGATCTATGTGTCATAGTTGGATGGCAAAACTTAAGGCGCAAACTACAATCTAGATCATACCAGGTTGAGGCAAGTGAGCAGCCCAGGGACATAACCTGATTAACAGCACAAGTCATGGGATTAACAAACTGGAATCAGTAGAGTAAGAGTCCAAATCCAGATAGAGAGCAAGGATCCAAACAAATCCTTTAAGAGTGACAAAGATCCAAACTTAGAAAGCCAGAGCACTAGGAAGTAAAGCAAAGATAAAGTAATAGCAAATCAAGAGATTGCATGGAGGCTGTTTTCCTAAGTGTTTTAAGTCTGATTCTAGGATGTGACACATGAAAGAGGACTAATGCTAAATCCAGATATCAGGAAACTGTCTACTTTTATGAGAGGGGCAGTTCAACAGTCAGGCAAATAAGATGGTGGTGCAGAATACTTAGGTGGTTGTTCTGCATTTTTAATCTTTATATATTTTCTAGAGCTTGGATATGCAAGAGGTAAAAAATTACAAGAAAAATGTCTCCCTTCTCAAAAGGATAAAGATTTTATTATGCTTGTGTAGAGATAAAGGGTAATAGTCAGACTGATTACAAGTACTCTGGCGAGGAGTGGGAGAAGGAGGGAAAAGGTAGGAGGAGAAAGAGGAGGAAGATACAAAGTTTTTGAAGTAAGGGTTGTAAGGGAGCTGGGAGAGAGACTCGGACACTAATGATGAAGCGGGGGTTGTAAAGGACCTGGAGGTAAAAGAGAGATGGTACTTTGAAAGGAGGGAAGGCGTATTTTTCCTACATAATCACAAATATATTTATCATTTGGGTATATGTGTACTCTTCTGTACAAAGTACTGATGTGGGCCTGGGAAGTGATATATTTTAGACAACAGTTCTTAAAATCAAGTTATGTTGAACCTGCTTTACTGGTCTGACATGAGATTGTGATTTAAAATGTTCACCTGCTTATCCCTTAAACCAATATCACTAAGCCACCTGTGGTCCGTGGAAAATCATTTTATGGGCAGAGTCGTCATGAGCCTTTCCAGAGCCCACGCTATGTATTTTAAACTGAATTTCACCCCCTCCAAAAACATCCCTATTGTGCATGCAACAGCTGTGCCTCTTTCCTATGTCCTTGAAGCAACTTTTAATGAATGGCTATGTGAGATGATTCCCCTGAGGAGTGATAGTCCAATGATCATTTTTCACTTCTGGAGCCCCATTTTTGCTGTTATTTCTTTAATTTTAATATTTCCCGTTACGTTGAATCATTTATGAAGGTAACTCTCTGTGCCAACTTTTAGTGACCAGCAAACTGAAAACAAATCAGTGACCTCTTAGAAGCTAATGTGGGGAATGCATCCTATTGCTCCCAGTAGGATGGGAAATATTAACACTTAGGGTAAGATGTTAATAAAAACTAGAGTCAAATGTTGTAATGAATTCATTCATAGAGCAGAAATGTATTTTAACATTTTGCAATATATATGAAACATTTATAAATATCAAGTAATGTATATTTAATGAACATGGCAAGGATTCTACTGCCTAATATCCAAATATGATATTTCATAATTATGATCTGCTCACTGGGCAACATTTTACAGATGAGAGGTCATGGCTGGGAAAACAATTTCTAGAAGCATAAGCCCCAAATGTACTTTTCATAGCATTTTAGCAAATCAGATTACTGTATTTACCCATGTTCATCTCTAGCCCTTAATTCTGAAAAGGAAATAGGCTTTATTATTGTTATTTTAGCCAAAAGATACTTACTGAGCACATCCTATGTGCTGAGGAGTCTTAAAGGACAGATGGGAGTCTAGGTCACGAAACGAGGTTGACCTTTTCAAGCAGGGGGACTCACATGAGCAAAAACCCAGAGGCATGACTTCCGGGGAAGATGGTGGAAGAGTAAGACGCGGAGATCGCCTTCCTCCCCACAGATACACCAGAAATACAGCTACACGTGGAACAACTCCTACAGAACACCTACTGTACACTGGCAGAAGACCTCAGACCTCCCAAAAGGCAAGAAACTCCCCAAGTACCTGGGTAGGGCAAAGCGGAGAGATTCCCGCACAGAGGATCGGTGCCGGCCGGAGCTCACCAGCCCGAGAGGCTTGTCTGCTTGCCCGCTGGGGCGGGCGGCGCTGGGAGCTGAGGCTCGGGCTTCAGTCGGAGCGCAGGGAGAGGACTGGGGTTGGCGGCGTAAACACAGCCTGAGGGGGCTAGTGCGCCACAGCTAGCCGGGAGGGAGTCCGGGAAAAAGTTTGGACCTGCCAAAGAGGCAAGAGACTTTTTCTTCCCTCTTTGTTTACTGGTGCGCGAGGAGAGGGGATTAGGAGCGCTGCTTGGAGGGGCTCCAGAGACGGGCGTGAGCCGCGGCTGAAAGCGCGGACCCCAGAGACGGGTGTGGGACTCTGGGGCTGCTGCCGCCACCGCGAGGCCTGTGTGCAAGCACAGGTCACTGTCCACGCCGCCCTTCCAGGGAGCCTGTGCAGCCCGGCACTGCCGGGGTCCCGGGATCCAGGGACGGCTTCCTTGGGAGAATGCACGGCGCGCCTCGGGCTGGTGCAAAGTCACGCCGGCCTCTGCTGCTGCAGGCTCCACCTGCACTGCGTGCCCCTCCCTGCCCCCCGGCCTGAGTGAGCCAGAGTTCCCTAAGCGGCTGCTCCTTTAACCCTATCCTGTCTGAGCGAAGAACAGACGCCCTCCGGCGACCTACATGGAGAGGTGGGGCCAAATCGAAAGCTGAGACCTGGGAGCTGTGAGAACAAAGAAGAGAAAGGGAAATCTCTCCCAGCAGCCTCAGAAGCAGCGGATTAAAGCGCCACAATCAACTTGATGTACCCTGCATCTGTGGAATACATGAATAGACAACACATCATCCCAAATTGAGGAGCCAGGAGGCAGTGCTGTGCCTCTGAGGTGGGAGAGCCAACTTCACGACACTGGTCCACAAGAGACCTCCCAGCTCCACATAATATCAAACGGCGAAAATCTTCCAGAGATCTCCATCTCAACACCAGCACCCAGCTTCACTCAACGACCAGCAAGCTACAGTGCTGGACACCCTATGCCAAACAACTAGCAAGACAGGAACACAACGCCACCCATTAGCAGAGAGGCTGCCTAAAATCATAAAAAGTCCACAGACACCCCAAAACACACCACCAGACGTGGACCTGCCCACCAGAAAGACAAGATCCAGCCTCATCCACCAGAACACAGGCACTAGTCCCCTCCACCAGGAAGCCTGCACAACCCACTGAACCAACCTTAGCCACTGGGGACAGACACCAAAAACAACGGGAACTACGAACCTGCAGCCTGCAAAAACGAGACCCCAAACACAGTAAGATAAGCAAAATGAGAAGACAGAAAAACACGCAGCAGGAGAAGGAGCAAGATAAAAACCCACCAGACCTAACAAATGAAGAGGAAATAGGCAGTCTACCTGAAAAACAATTCAGAATAATGATAGTAAAGATGATCCAAGATTCTATTTCCCAGATCCAAAATCTTGGAAATAGAATAGACAAAATGCAAGAAACAGTTAACAAGGACCTAGAAGAACTAAAGATGAATCAAGCATCGATTAAAAACACAATAAATGAAATAAAAAATACTCTAGATGGGATCAATAGCAGAATAACTGAGGCAGAAGAACGGATAAGTGAGGTGGAAGATAAAATAGTGGAAATAACTGCTGCAGAGCAAAATAAAGAAAAAAGAATGAAAAGAGCAGAGGACAGTCTCAGAGACCTCTGGGACAACATTAAATGCACCAACATTCGAATTATAGGGGTTCCAGAAGAAGAAGAGAAAAAGAAAGGGACTGAGAAAATATTTGAAGAGATTATAGTTGAAAACTTCCCTAGTATAGGAAAGGAAATAGTCAATCAAGTCCAGGAGTCCCAGAGAGTCCCATACAGAATAAATCCAAGGAGAAATACGCCAAGACACATATTAATCAAACTGTCAAAAATTAAACACAAAGAAATCATATTAAAAGCAGCAAGGCAAAAACAACAAATAACACACAAGGGAATCCCCATCAGGATAACAGCTGATCTCTCAGCAGAAACTCTACAAGCCAGAAGGGAGTGGCAGGACATAATTAAAGTGATGAAGGAGAAAAACCTGCAACCAAGACTACTCTACCCAGCAAGGATCTCATTCAGATTTGATGGAGAAATTAAAACGTTTACAGACAAGCAAAAGCTGAGAGAGTTCAGCACCACCAAACCAGCTTTACAACAAATGCTAAAGGAACTTCTTTAGGCAAGAAACACAACAGAAGGAACATACCTACAATAACGAACCCAAAACAATTAAGGAAATGGGAATAGGAACATACATATCAATAATTACCTTAAATGTAAATGGACTAAATGCTCCCACCAAAAGACACAGTTTGGCTGAATGGATACAAAAACAAGACCCATATATATGCTGTCTACAAGAGACCCACTTCAGACCTAGAGACACATACAGACTGAAAGTAAGGGGATGGAAAAAGATATTCCATGCAAATGGAAATCAAAAGAAAGCTGGAGTAGCAATTCTTATATCAGAAAAAATAGACTTTAAAATAGAGACTATTACAAGAGACAAAGAAGGACACTACATAATGATCAAGGGATCGATCCAAGAAGAAGATATAACAATTGTAAATATTTATGCACCCAACATAGGAGCACCTCAATACATAAGGCAAATACTAACAGCCATAAAAGGGGAAATCGACAGTAACACAATCATAGTAGGGGACTTTAACACCCCACTTTCACCAATGGACAGATCATCCAAAATGAAAATAAATAAGGAAACACAAGCTTTAAATGATACATTAAACAAGATGGACTTAATTGATATTTATAGGACATTCCATCCAAAAACAACAGAATACACATTTTTCTCAAGTGCTCATGGAACATTCTCCAGGATAGATCATATCTTGGGTCACAAATCAAGCCTTGGTAAATTTAAGAAAATTGAAATTGTATCAAGTATCTTTTCCGACCACAATGCTATGAGACTAGACATCAATTACAGGAAAAGATCTGTAAAAAATACAAACACATGGAGGCTAAACAATACACTACTCAATAACGAAGTGATCACTAAAGAAATCAAAGTGGAAATAAAAAAAATACCTAGAAACAAATGACAATGGAGACACGACGACCCAAAACCTATGGGACGCAGCAAAAGGAGTTCTAAGGGGGAAGTTTATAGCAATACAATCCCACCTTAAGAAAAAGGAAACATCTCGAGTAAACAACCTGACCCTGCACCTAAAGCAATTAGAGAAAGAAGAACAAAAACCCCCAAAGTTAGCAGAAGGAAAGAAATCATAAAGATCAGATCAGAAATAAATGAAAAAGAAATGAAGGAAACGATAGCAAAGATCAATAAAACTAAAAGCTGGTTCTTTGAGAAGACAAACAAAATAGACAAACCATTAGCCAGACTCATCAAGAAAAAAAGGGAGAAGACTCAAATCAATAGAATTAGAAATGAAAAAGGAGAAGTAACAACTGACACTGCAGAAATACAAAAGATCATGAGAGATTACTATAAGCAACTCTATGCCAATAAAATGGACAACCTGGAAGAAATGGACAAATTCTTAGAAATGCACAACCTGCCAAGACTGACTCAGGAAGAAATAGAAAATATGAATAGACCAATCACAAGCACTGAAATTGAAACTGTGATTAAAAATCTTCCAACAAACAAAAGCCCAGGACCAGATGGCTTCACAGGTGAATTCTGTCAAACATTTAGAGAAGAGCTAACACCTATCCTTCTCAAACTCTTCCAAAATATAGCAGAGGGAGGAACACTCCCAAACTCATTCTATGAGGCCACCATCACCTTGATACCAAAACCAGGCAAGGATGTCACAAAGAAAGAAAACTACAGGCCAATATCACTGATGAACATAGATGCAAATATCCTCAACAAAATACTAGCAAACAGAATCCAACAGCACATTAAAAGGATCATACACCATGATCAAGTGGGGTTTATTCCAGGAATGCAAGGATTCTTCAATATATGCAAATCAATCAATGTGATACACCATATTAACAAATTGAAGGAGAAAAACCATATGATCATCTCAATAGATGCAGAGAAAGCTTTCGACAAAATTCAACACCCATTTATGTTAAAAACGCTCCAGAAAGTAGGCATAGAGGGAACTTTCCTCAACATAATAAAGGCCATATATGACAAACCCACAGCCAGCATCGTCCTCAATGGTGAAAAACTGAAACCATTTCCACTAAGATCAGGAACAAGACAAGGCTGCCCACTCTCACCACTCTTATTCAACTTAGTTTTGGAAGTTTTAGCCACAGCAATCAGAGAAGAAAAGGAAATAAAAGGAATCCAAATTGGAAAAGAAGAAGTAAAGCTGTCACTGTTTGCAGATGACATGATACTATACATAGAGAATCCTAAAGATGCTACCAGAAAACTACTAGAGCTAATCAATGAATTTGGTAAAGTAGCAGGATACAAAATTAATGCACAGAAATCTCTGGCATTCCTGTACACTAATGATGAAAAATCTGAAAATGAAATCAAGAAAACACTCCCATTTACCATTGCAACAAAAAGAATAAAATATCTAGGAATAAACCTACCTAAGGACGCAAAAGACCTGTATGCAGAAAGTTATAAGACACTGATGAAAGAAATAAAAGATGATACAAATAGATGGAGAGATATACCATGTTCTTGGATTGGAAGAATTAACATTGTGAAAATGACTCTACTACCCAAAGCAATCTACAGATTCAATGCAATCCTTATCAAACTACCAATGGCATTTTTCACAGAAGTAGAACAAAAAATTTCAAAATTTGTTTGGAAACACAAAAGACCCCAAATAGCCAAAGCAATCTTGAGAACGAAAAACAGAGCTGGAGGAATCAGGCTCCCTGACTTCAGACTATACTACAAAGCTACAGTAATCAAGACAGTGTGGTACTGGCACAAAAACAGAAAGATAGATCAATGGAACAGGATAGAAAGCCCAGAGATAAACCCACACACATATGGTCAACTTATCTTTGATAAAGGAGGCAGGAATGTACAGTGGAGAAAGGACAGCCTCTTCAATAAGTGGTTTCCTGGAAAACTGGACAGGGACATGTAAAAGTATGAGATTAGATCATTCTCTAACTCCATACACAAAAATAAGCTCAAAATTGATTAAAGATATAAATGTAAGGCCAGAAACTATCAAACTCTTAGAGGAAAACATAGGCAGAACACTCTATGACATAAATCACAGCAAGATCCTTTTGGACCCACCTCCTAGAGAAATGGAAATAAAAACAAAGATAAACAAATGGGACCTAATGAAACTTCAAAACTTCTGCACATAAAGGAAACCATAAACAAGACCAAAGACAACCCTCAGAATGGGAGAAAATATTTGCAAATGAAGCAACTGACAAAGGATTAATCTCCAAATTTTATAAGCAGCTCAATAGCAAAAAAACAAACAACCCAATCTAAAAATGGTCAGAAGACTTAAATAGGCATTTCTCCAAAGGAGATATACAGACTGCCAACAAACACATGAAAGAATGCTCAACATCATTAATCATTAGAGAAATGCAAATCAAAACTACAGTGAGATATCATCTCACACCAGTCAGAATGGCCATCATCAAGAAATCTAGAAACAATAAATGCTGGAGAGGGTGTGGAGAAAAGGGAACCCTCTTGCACTGCTGGCGGGAATGTGAATTGGTACAGCCACTATGGAGAACAGTATGGAGGTTCCTTAAAAAACTACAAATAGAACTACCATATGACCCAGCAATCCCACTACTAAGCATTTACCCTGAGAAAACCATAATTCAAAAAGAGTCATGTACCAAAATGTTCATTGCAGCTCTATTTACAATAGCCAGGAGATGGAAACAACCTAAGTGTCCATCATTGGATGAATGGATAAAGAAGATGTGGCACATATATACAATGGAATATTACTCAGCCATAAAAAGAAATGAAACTGAGCTATTTGTAAATAGGTGGATAGACCTTGAGTCTGTCATACAGAGTGAAGTAAGTCAGAAAGAGAAAGACACATACCGTATGCTAACACATATATATGGCATTTAAGAAAAAAAAACGTCATGAAGAACCTAGGGGTAAAACAGGAATAAAGACACAGACCTACTTGAGAATGGACTTGAGGATATGGGGAGGGGGAAGGGTAAGCTGTGACAAAGCAAAAGAGAGGCATGGACATATATACACTACCAAACGTAAGGTAGATAGATAGTGGGAAGCAGCCGCATAGCACAGGGAGCTCAGGTCGGTGCTTTGTGACCGCCTGGAGGGGTGGGATAGGGAGGGTGGGAGAGAGGGAGATGCAAGAGGGAAGGGATGGGGGAAGAGATGTATATGTTTGTCTGATTCACTTTGTTATAAAGCAGAAACTAATAAAAAAATAAAATAAAAATAAAAAAGTGGAAAAAAAAAAAAAACCCAGAGACATGAGAGCATGGAATTATTCGAGAATCTAAGGCCAGCTTAGTTTACCCAGAACAAAAGGTACCCATGGGGTAGTTGAGACTAGAGAGGTGGGCAGGGACTACTTTACCAAGGGCCTTCCTTCTATGTCCTCTGTGGAATTTGGACTTCATTCTAAAGTCAATGGGGAACACGCAAGTGACATGATTGCATTTGCATTTCAGAAAGCTAAATCTAGCAGCAGCTTGAAATAAAGACTGAATGAAAGATGGTTAAATCTGGAGACAAGGAAGCCAATTAAGAGATTGTTCCATTGATCCAAATTAGAAATAATGGTTTGGACTAACATTGTGGAAGATGAAATAAGGTGACGGAAGAGGCAGCATGGTGTGAGCATGGGCTTTGGAGTCTGTCCGAAATAACTATTAATTCCAGCAATTACCATTTACTATCTCTGTGGCTTTGGGAAAGTTATTAACTTCTTTGAGCATACAGTGATGTGGCATGGTGCCTGGTGTGAGCTTTCAATTAATAAGTAATATTATTTTACTATTTGGATGCTGTGATCTACAGAAGTTGGTAACCAGTTGTACCTAGGGGTTGAAAGACAGAACATAATCTACGATGACCCCCAAGTTTTCCCTTCAGATAAAGTTGTCAGTGGCAAGCAAAGCCCCTGAGAAGTTGAAGAGTGGCATAAATGGTTGTTTCTCAATAATGAGAGAAAAAGTATACAATCTTATTTGTGCGTTTGTATTTGGGGATATGGCTTAAAAATAGGAACAGTGTCTGGTGACTATGGGGTAGAGAACTAGGGATATAAAGAAAGGTAAGCAAGATAGCTGGGACATTGAGGTAATGAGTTACTCTTTGTAGGAAGCTAATGGACAGTTTTAAGCATGAAAGTAATGTACTAAAAGTATGAGAAATATTGTGTGTCATAGAATCATAGAATCCTAAAGCCAAAATGAACTGTAGAGTCTGTCCTGTTCAGTTGCCAAACCTACAACTCCAAGAATCCACTAAGCATATAAGCATCTCTACTTGTGGTTCACTCAACTCAGTATCTCCTGGGCAGAGCCTTTTTGGAAAGTAAGGTGGTGATTTTCCATGAAATGCTTCTCCAGACCTAGAGGGATCATTTGATAACCACTCATAGATCTAGCATTGAAAAGTGTTAGTAAAAATCTCTTGAGCTGATTCAGCCTACATTTAGAAGTTCATCTTTCTCTCTACCAATTTCACCTGTAATGTGTACCTAACTTTTAGCTTTTGGCTCTTGGCAATTTCCACCTTATCAGTACAGGACATAAAATTTCTATTGACCTTTCTTTCAGCTAGTTTTATTTTTTTGCTATTTCCATAAAAGACGTCCTTTGATGGCCACAAGGCATGTCACCAAAAACTTTTTTCCTATTACATCTAATAGTGTCAATAACACCTAATGTGTTCATTGCGTACTTACTATCTGCCAGACACTGTTTTAAGTGCTTTGCGTATATGAACTCCTCTAATCCTTACGTGAGAGAGACCCTATTATGTTTCCCATTTCACAAAAGAGGAAACCGAAGTCAGAGAACTTCAGTAGTTTGGCCAAGGCCACACAGCTAGTAAATTGCAGAGCCTGTGTTCAAACACATGCAGTGGCAGTCTGACTCCAGAGCCAGGCTCTTATCCCCTCATCATACTAACCAATATGTTTTGCTGGCTAAGAAACAGACACTGTTTTGAACATTACACAGCACTGTTCTGTTCAGGTATGATTATAACTCCCTTAATAATATTTATTTCTCTCATTTTCCTCTGCTAAAGTTTTCATCCAGGCCTTTATTTCTGTTTTGCCAGTTGCCTTAAGATGCATTCATTTGTTCAAATTTTGTTTAAGTTTTTTATTATGAATATACGCTCAGGGCAATAACAAGGGTTGCATTAACAAAAAAAGGAAGGGGGTGGGGATAAATAAGTAAATAAGCACCCCCTGCCAGGATCTCCAGGGACTCTGGAATGTGATAAAGCAGAACAATGTTAAAAATTCATACTAATAACTTGTGTTGTATATTATGCATGGCAACTAAACTTTTTAGTGTCTTGGCAAAAGCCTGGGGTAGCAGAGAGGTACCTCAGAGCATAGAAAGTGCATTTGAAATGGTAATGAGAAGTGAGCCGTGTGACAAAGTGCTAGTCAGTGAAATATTTCTCTGAGATAAACATGTACTTGGAGAGGTTGGAAAGTCACTGACTGCTGCCGTATCTTGAAGGTTTTCCTTTTTCCCTCCCAAGCTATGCTTAGGTGACTTCACAGAGGGCACAATTTTCATAATGCAGTAAATACCACTCCATCTGAAGCTTGATGCTAACATGTTGCACTATTAGTTCGCAGGATAGGAATTCGGGGTTTCATAGTTTTAAAACAGCAGATCCTATATTAAAGTACTTCCAAGGTTTAGAATCCTTTAAATACTACTCTGTTTTGAAGACAATTCCGAAGTTCTTCTTCATCATGCCTTAATAGACTATAAACTTCCTTTTTCTCTGGACTGTTGGATAAACAGTGAGTGAAGTTCCTTATATAATACATTTCTGTTGGTACAAAGTTCATTAGAGTCTCAGCCTTCTGGTCACTGATGAATAAGATATGATAGTGAAAAAGAAGCAGCTTCCAAATTTACAAGAGTCATTGAGTACCATTTCTCATCACACACATATACACTTCAGTATTCAGTGCGGCCTGTGGGATACTGGTACAGTGAGTGAGCTGCCTTAAATCAGCAGGAACTTCCAGATGCTCTAGGATTTTGTTCAGAACTTTTGAGTAAGAGATTAGGAAAGAGAGGCTGTCTAGGGAAGCTCTCAGTTCAGGCCCTAAGAAGAAATTTAAGGGAGGAGAGGCAGAAGGCTCCAGTGGATTGTGAAAACTAAAGAAACAATCTCCAGAGGTAGAGCAGTCGGGACAGAGAATGAAGCTGTGAAAATGTTGTGTTGGGAACAAGGAACAAAGTCAAGGGACATTCAGATCTTCAAAAATTGTCCTTCACTAAGACGAAGACAACTACGGACTTGCCTCCGTGCTAAATCATCACAACCTATTACTCCCAGGAATATCTGAAAACTTGGAACACAAACAAAACCAGTCTGGAACTCCAGTGTCTTTTGACATGTATGTGATGCTCTTTGGTCCCCTTGCGAGGGCTTGTGGAGTTCAGTATCCTAACTTTGTAGCCAGCCTTGTGTGTGTAAGAGGTGGGATTGGTTGCGAATAAGCTCAACAGCCTGTTTAGAAAATGCCTTGAATTTTTTCATTATTCAAAGACCATAGGCCTTCATCTGTCTGGAAACGAATGAGGTCACGTGGATGTCAGTACTCAGATTTCCCTAACATCCCAATAAGCACTCACAGGTTTTCCCCGCAATGTGCAGGATCACAGCTTCTTGCTGCCTTTGTCTCTCCGATTATTTCTGGAATCACCCAGTACCTTACATGCTCAAGGCCAATCCTTTCACGGTTTTCTGCTCTGCCTTTCTATTGCCATTGCTGCAACTAATGCTACACTCTTTATGTAGCCAGTTTCCCCTTCAGGACTCCAAATGTTACCCACCCCTTCAATGTACCAAACTCTACCACTACTTCTCAGCCCTTGCTGTGTTGCCAGAGTCATACTATGTCCCATACAGAAATGAGCAAACTGTCCCTCTCCCCTATTCTATGTCCATTTTTGCCATCTGGTCCCTGAAGCATCACCACTTACTTTTGCTCAATCTTTCATGAACACAGATCCTTCCGTTTTTGTCAGCAGCCCTTATTAACATACAGGCTCCCGGGGGCAGGCAGAGAAAATGTGTTCTGTCAGGCCAGTCTCAGTTCTGCATCTCTGACTGCCAGATATCCCTCGCTACAAATTTCCATACAATACATGTACTCAAAGATCTTTCCTCCCTACTCCCTATCTAATTCATTCATACAAATAAACTCCCCTGGGAGTTCTTATATCTCCCATGCTCACTCTCAGTTTATGCTAAGTCAGGACCACCTAACCACCTAACCACCTAACTTGGGTTACCTAGTGCCACGGATACTTACTGTGTTTGAGGTACTGGGGCCAAATGGATTTTTCTAGGTTTTATGTGCTATTTGAAGAAACATGAGGAATGAGTATTTAAGAAGAGGTGTTTTGGGTTTGGTTTTTGTTTTATGGGGAGGTGGGGTAGAGGTAGTATGTGATGAATATTGCCCACAGATCATAACATAATAAACTATGTAACAGCCAGCACACAACTATGAGCCCAAGAAGTCCCAACTTTTAATTACATAGGGTGAACACTTACAGGAAATAGTAAAGATTTCTGAACTGAGTGATTTCACCCTCCCTTTAATCTCTCACCCACTAGCTTTTGTTGCCTTGGACCTTTTTTTTTTTTTGGTGGTACACGGGCCTCTCACTGTTGTGGCCTCTCCCGTTGCGGAGCACAGGCTCCGGACGCGCAGGCTCAGCGGCCATGACTCACGGGCCCAGCTGCTCCGCGGCATGTGGGATCTTCCCGGACCGGGGCACGAACCCGTGTCCCCTGCATCGGCAGGCGGACTCTCAACCACTGCGCCACCAGGGAAGCCCCGCCTTGGACCTTTTAAAAGTAGAGGCCACTGGTCTCATATATGATGCCCCTGAGACTTGAGATATGTTGGTTTGAAGAATGTAATGTCTTAGAGGACACAGACTGTGTCTCCTGTGTATCTTTCTGTCATCTAGCATGCGTGTACTCTCAATGAATATTATACAATAAGGTATGACCCTCTTAACCATAAGAAATGATTCCTCGTTTTGATGATGTGCCCTGGGAATAAAGGATGCTTCCTTCATTTTCCATGGCTGTCAAACTGGCATCTTTCATCAACACTAAATTCCCTTTTAAGTAGTGGAATGCCTTACATGGTGTTAACAGGAAATCTCTCAGCACTTCTAGCTATTTGTTGAAAAGAAAACGACTCTTTTTTTTTTTTTCAGATACGTCTTGCGGAAAAGCATTTCCCAAATAAAATACAAAAACGTGGTATCATATTTAGAGGGAAAGAAATAAGCCCCTGAATCATAGTGCCAGTTTCAAGTTTTCCTTAATGTTGCAAAGGTGATTATTTTTGCCGTAATCTTCTTCTGGCTGTTAGCCCAGGATGGCAAGCTGCATTGTGCCTTGTTAAATAAAAGAGGGGAGACTTTCTTGAGGCCATTTTTTCAGAGGATTTGTACATATGTGTGTGGGAAGAGTGTGGGTAGAATCCTCAGGACAAAAATTCCCGTCTACTACTTTCATAATAATTCATGAAAAAATGGAGTTCTATCACTTGTTATTAATTCAAGCCCTGGGAATATACTCTAATCATCAATATTGTTTCCAAACAACATATAAATATCATGGTGTGTTTCAAGTCACCAAAGAACTTACATTCTGTGGTTTCTTTCTTCCTTTCTTTCTTTCCTCCTTCCTTCCTTCCTTCCTTCCTTCTTTCTTTCTTTCTGTTGGGAGTCTCTGTTGCTTCAATAAGGAAAGGAATGGGTACATGTAGAATGGGTTAGTTCCTTGCCTTCGGCCTCTTTGATAATCATTCTCTACATTCCTTTTGTCTAATCAAATGTGTACTGTGCTAAAAAGAACAGTTTATTTGAAAAGGGTCTAACTGGCATGAGCTGCCGTTGCTGTCACGTTGAAGTCCCGCTGACACGGCTGAGGTTGGCAGAGAAACAAATAAAAGCAACTGATAAATGTCAGAAGTGAGTTGTAGTAAAACATACTGTTTGTTTAATGTTGATAAAAGGGCAGGTGGAAAGTGCATCAAATTCTCTTCTCGGAGAGTTCTTGACTCATAAATTGCAAATGCTTGCCAGAAATTAAATTTATCTCTTATTTAGTCATGGCTAAAACAATTGGATAGTGAGTATACTAGGAGTATAGCATACAGCAGACACTGCTAGTGGTCCATGCTTGACTCTAACAGATCTGAGAATTATGAAAAATGTGTTTCAAAAGAATGATATTCTAATGTATCCTTTAGCCATTATAAATACTTAGATTTTAATATCAGAGCAGAAGGACTGTAGTATTCCAGGAGATAACCCTAGAGTAAGATAAGTCACTGTTTGAAATGAAAATATCATTGGAAAATGTGTGTAAATGGTTGTTAATCAAAGCCTGTCTTTAAATTGATTTGATTTACTTTCAAATTTCTGAAATCTGTTACCTTCCATTCTGATTGCTCTGAAATTGACCATGACTCCTAATGTTTTATCTTAAGTTTTTAATTTTTTGCTTTCTTTATATCATCTGATAGTACTAGCACTGGGGCCATTTCTGTTTTAAGGGTCACCTTCTTTTGAAATATATACATAGAAAGAAAAGGATTGACTTTCTATGTGAATAATAATTTACCTTTTTTTGCCTATTCTTTTAAGTCTGTGTTCACTATATTGACTTTTCCTAAAGGGGAAAACCTGCGACTAGTTAAATCAGGCCAAAAATATTTTAAACTGCACATTAATTTTTTTTTAATGCAGTGAGGCTAGATAATAGCCTTTGACTTGGCATTATAACCAGGCTCTTCTCAGGATAATAAGGGCACACACATGCTGCTTATCTGATTGACATTTTTTTCAGAAGCAGGAGATAGTTTTATTGACTTTGGTGTAAATCCCAGCGTCAGGGCTTCCCTCATATAAAAAATAATAATGTGAACCTTGGCTGTTGGGAAGGTCACAGACTTTGGATCTGAGCCAAAGGTCTAAGTTTTATTTGGGGCTCCCAAGCAAAATTTTCACACAAGAATTCCTCAGGTTCACTTCACTGCAACATAATCGCATTTTCACTCCCTCCCAGGTTTAGTGTGAGAAGCCCCTTTGTCACATGGGGCTGCTTGGGCAGTATTTACGCTTCCATATTGACTGCCTGCAAACCTCTCAACTAGAAAGTGAAAGTCATCCAGGTGGGCTTGATAAAAATCAGAAAACCCACATAGACTTTTTAGCAAATTCACTTTTCTTGCCTTGCTGTGCTCTTGTAAAGAATCTGCAATTTGGAGAGAAGTGACACATTTTCGCTATTTGAAACAACACTAGTGTAAGAAACAACCAAGGGATGTTGCAGTGGACAGAAGTGTGACCTTCACCAATATTGGTCCTGTCAATAAAAGAGTCCAAACCTTTGCTGTCAGGTGATTTAAAAAAATTTTTTTTCTGATTTTTGAGGAAATAGATGATCACTAGAAAATTTAGAAAGCACAGAGCAATAAATTTCAAAAATACAGAAAAGTATAAAAGTGGAAGGGGGAAAACTGTTTATTTTCCCACAAGCCAGAAGGAACAACTGTCAACGTTTTGGCTTATTTTCTTACAGGTTTTTCATTTTTTATTTAACATGTATCGTATTATTTATATCATATCTTGCCTTTTGTTCAACACTAGCCACATGTAAGTTATAATACCAGTAAACAACTTTTTGGAAATTATTTTAATAGCTCTATCATGTTCTGTAATTTACTTAAATATTCCCCTGATGCTGGATATTTAGGGTGTCTCCAATTTTTCGGTATTCTGAATAATTCTACACTGACTACTTTTTGCATGAATTTTTGCGTACATTTCAGATTATCTCCCCAGGAGAGCTTCCAGCAATAAAATAATAGGTCAAACAGAGGAACATTTTTAAGATTTCTGTTATTATGGTTTCAAATTAATTTCCAGAAAAACATAACTAATTTATATTACAGACAACAATGTATGAGAGGACGTGTCTCATTACTCACTTTCCCCAACGCTGTTTTAATATGTTTTTAATCTTTGTTAATTTTGTTGGTTAAGGGTGGTTTTGTGTTTTAATAACCTTTTTTGCCTTTGATCAATTTTCAAACTAATATAAACTTGATGACAGACCTGAAGGCCAGATCCTGTACCACAGGCTCTTCTTCAGGAGGTGAGACACGTTCTTTACAGTAAAAATTGCCTATTCAGTATTGCTGCATATTTGAAATGATATAAAAAGTATATCATGCACACATATTTTATATCAGTTAAATGCAAAAAATGGTTAATTAGGTATTAGGATGGTTCAAAAGGATCATGGATATCATAAGCCATAGACTTAACGAGTAAAAACATGCAGAAGTTGTCATCCTGAATTGTTTGGATCTTTTGGGATTGATATTTTCTGCCCAGTTTTCTACCTAAAAAGGGATAAAGAAAGTTGACTCGTGTGAAAGAGAAACTTGTCATTTTCTACTTGTTAGAATATCATTCAATTCAAAATCAGTCTATAGTATAACAGTGTTTTCCAAATTATCACCTTTCTGGGAAGAGCTTGAGAGAAAAAAATGTTAAGCATTGTCTTTCCCATCCTGGAGTGCTTTGGTTTGGTTTGGTGTGATGTTTGTGGCCAGGCCTGAATGTGCGATAAATGTTTTCTTTCAACCAGACCTGGAAGCCTGGGTAGAGAGTTAAGAAATTAACTGTATCTGGTAAAAATAATAATAATATTTTCCTCACTTTCCTATATTTCATCACCTTCCCATTTCATTTTTTTATTTCAGCGGAAGGAAATGTGTGTAAATGAGAAAAGAATTTCTGTCCTTTTTAAAATTTTATTTTTGGTAAGGAAAAGTTTGGGATGTGAAATCAGTTTATTTCTAGAAATCCTCTAATTGGAAAAAATGCTGTCCTTTAATAACATTACTCTAGCCTTAAAGTATGGAAGGTAAGAGGTAATAATGCAGGATTGACATATATACACTACTGATACTATGTATAAAATAGATAACTAATGAGAACCTACTGTATAGCACAGGGAACTCTACTCAATGCTTTGTGGTGACCTAAATGGGAAGGAAATCCAAAAAAAGTGGGGATATATGTATACGTATAGCTGATTCACTTTGCTGTACAGTAGAAACTAACACAACATTGTAAAGCAGAATTTTCAAAAAGGAAGTAATAATGCACATTAGTAATATTGCACATTAAATGGATTGTGTTTGTAATTTTCTAAGTTACATCCTGCTATTGTTTTATTTGGACATGATAAGAACACCCTGGCAGTGGTTTGGAGCATGGACTTTGAAGTCAAACAGACTCAAAGTCTCAAATTCTGATGCTGCCCCTTACCAGCTGTGTGATCTTAGTTTAAATACTTGGAAACTAAGTTTTCTAATCTGTAAAATGGAAATAATAGTAATTTTAAGACTGGGGATGAAAATTATAAGATTATTGGGAATTAAGTACACACACATTTCATTACAGGCTGCCCATGTAAATGCATGTATGTGATACTCCCTCTTATACTTACCTATTTGGTTCTTCCTTCCATCACGTGGCTACTAACCCCACTTCATGTGTTTGTTTTGTGGCCCTCCGTGAAGTGCATGAACAAAAATGGTCTATAGTGGATATAGCAGCTAAGAAAAAGATACGCTGACAGGTGCAGAGAGCCATAGTCAAGGATATTTGCTTCATTTACCTTTTAATTTTTTTATTTTTTGGCCACGCCGTGTAGCATATGGGATCTGAGTTCCCAACCAGGGATGGAACCCGTGCCCCCTGCATTGGAAGTGTGGAATCTTAATGACTAGACAGCCAGCCCATTGCCTCATTTACCTTTAATTGGCTGAGCTAAAGAAGCAGCAATTTTCTTTTTAAAACTTTTAAAGAAAAATTTTGACAAAAGCAAACTCCTCTTAAAATATCTTATTAAATAATTGATAAGTATTTTTACCCCCACATTTTGTGAATTAGATATAAATGAAATAAATGTGAGGGAAGAAAGAGACATAGAGACAGGAGGGAAGTCCTATAATGGAGGTCTAGTTAAATAAGTTAGGGTATATCTGTACAGCAGAACATTATGCAGCATTAACCATAATGCTTTAGAAGACTAATGACATGAGACATTTTTCATGATGTGTTAAGTGGAAAAAAAACTAATTATAAAACAGTGTCTATGTAATGATCACGATTTCTTGGAAAACATAATTATATGTGTTTTAAATCAACCAGAAGAATGTCCACAAAATTGTTTAGGATGGTCATCTCTGGGCAATGAGTGTATGAAACCTACATTACTTTCATAAATTTAAAATATTTTCAGGTAAAGGAAGAAAACGAACTCTGTAAGGATAGTATATTCCCATACTAGCCTTTTAGGCTCACAGATAAAAAAAAACTATTATTTAGTGTTTTACACTTTTGTCTTTTCACTTTCCTCTTTGCCTGGCACAGGGAATTGAGAAATGTTATTGAATGATGATATATCAAAGTACAAAGAAGAAAATAAGTTTGTTAGACTGCTCAAACTTTCCTGTTTTACATTGATTTAGAATGGTAGGAAAAAAATAATAAATCTCAGCCCAAGATCTCATGTGCAAATTGGTAAGCATATTTATTTATCTGTTTCTGAGTAATTTCTTTGAAAAGTTCAGGTAAATTGCCATTTTTACCAATGCCTATTGCTCCTTAGTATGAAATATAACACATAGGTCTCTGCCATATTGTAAAAATGATGGTGGCACGTGAGGACAAGTGAAAGAAAAGCAGCTTAACATAACAGTGTAGGTTTTCGACTCGAAATGGTTCTTGGCCTATTCAGTGCCTGACTCTACTAAGCTTTTGTAAAGGGACAAAAGTTGTCATGAAGGAGCACTTTGCCACAGTCCAGTCAGGGGATGGTCAGAAGTGAATGTAAACTCTTTAAGGTAACTAACATGCATCCTTTATCTTCTTTGGTGCTATGAAATGCTGGAAACAGAAAGCAGCATAAGACATAAGATAGCAAGGTCATAGGTAAAAGTTGTTCTGAGGTCAACTTGTCATCGATTCAGGGGCCTAGATTCTTTTCTGCTTCTGTTGCCTATGACAAATATGTCCTTGCTCCAGGTTCACTCAGCTACAACAGTGGATTATAGACAAACAGCATGAAGCTCAAATGTTTCCGTCCTTCATTCAGACAATAAGCAATTCTTGAGAAGGGCACAGTACTAGCACTTTAGAGGTTACACAGGAGAAATAAACATGAACTCACTCTCATGAAGTTTGCTCTGGTAGAAGAGATAAGACAAACACAAACAAAACTTACATTATGAGGTTAGAAAATGAGAAGTCCCATGAGAAAGGAACAAGCAAGGTTATGGTCAGCTAGTGGAAGCTTGGACGTAAATGGGGAGAAGATTTGTGGAGAAGTTGCATTTCAGTTATGACCCAAAGTATGGGGACAGTGTTGGCACAAGTAGATGGATGCAATGAACAGAAGTAATAATAAGCTCTTTAAATACTTTCTGGTGTGTCATAAGTTTCTGGCATATTTGTACATTTATTAGGGTAAAAGGCTTAGCTGCTGTAACAAAATGACCCAGCAAAGAAAATTATTGCATTCTTATGCAACAGTCCAAGGTGGGTGAGCAGACACCTCTGCTGCACACAGCCATGCAGAGACCCAGATTCATCTCTTCATGTTATTCCATCATCCCTAGGGCCACTGTTATCATCTGGATAGTTGAAGCTTCTCTTACTACATCATAATTCCAGGCAGGAATTTGGAAAGAATGGAGGAATATACTTGCAATGTGTTAAGGCTTCCATTGGTGAGCACATGGTCACCTGGTTGAACTGGGCTGGAAAATGTGGTCTCTGGCTGGGTGGTCATGTGATTTCTATAAATGTTAGGAAGAAAGAGAAGACAGATTTTGGTGGATAGAGCTTGTAGTCTGCCACAGCTATTATTCCTATTGCACAGTACACTATTATTACCATGCCATAAATGGACCACAGTGATCTGAGATGGCTAGTCCATCTCCCTAAGCAGTGAATTTTCTATTATGTAAGTGACTCAAACCCAAGATATTCTTGTCATTATTTCTATAGAATAGGATCTAAACCATTCCCAAGCCTAGCTCAAGCTATCACTGAGTAAACTTCCTTGACTGCTTAAAGCTCATACCTTTGCCCCTAAGTATCAGGCTGTGAAGCAATGGGTTATAAAAGAGTGAATTGCAAAACCAGTGCATCCACCAGCACCAAATGCCCTGCTCTTTTGATTAATTTATTTCACAGTAGAGTGGCAAGGGAACATTGGGTGAAATATTTTATTCTATACTGAATTCTTCTCCTTTGCCTTTTATTTATTTTATTTTATTTTATTTTTTGCGGTACGCGGGCCTCTCACTGTTGTGGCCTCTCCCGTTGCGGAGCACAGGCTCCGGACGCGCAGGCTCAGCGGCCATGGCTCATGGACCCAGCCGCTCCGTGGCACGTGGGATCTTCCCGGACTGGGGCACGAACCCGTGTCCCCTGCATGGGCAGGCGGACTCTCAACCACTGCGCCACCAGGGAAGCCCTCCTTTGCCTTTTAAAAATCACTTACAGAAAAAAATCTTCCAACAGTTCATTTTGAAATTTAAAATAATAGTTGTCTATTTGTGAAATATTTTATAGTGAATTAAATGGATAATAATCAATGTCATAGAAGTTTATAGCTTTCACAATGTGTACTTTTCTAATTGTTCTAATTTTTCATAGTCATCTTGGATAGGAAGTAGCGCATCATCTTATCCAAGCTTGGGAATTATACCTATTGAACGCTGCGCAGAAATGTCTATTTTTAAGCAACTTTTCATTCTGTATCCTGTTGACATAATGATTTATTTGTAACTCAGAAATGGAAGGACAAGAAGCCACCTGTCTGTAGTGATCACTTGTCTTATGGAATTTTAATTGCAATGCTAATTCAGTCTTGGAGTTAGATAGTCAACTAAATGATGATAAGTACAAGATATTGATAAATGACAAATAAGGGAAGTATTTAGTAAGTCACTGGTAAATCTGTTTTATCTTAATGTGTTGAGAAATTTGAAAATTAGGAGAAGGAAATAAGAGCATATTTATGAAATTTTATAAATTAACTGCTGGTCCCAGATATTATTCTAGATGTTGTAGAGGGTTACATAAAGGAGGAAGAGTGAACTCAGCCTTTGGTTGATCTTTGCCTTTATCCAATAGAAGACAGCATATACTTACTCAAAAGGACAAGGCAATATGTTAAGTATAGGTTATATTAGAAGAAAAGGACTGGCCTGTAAGGCAGGAGATGTGGCTTCCGGGATATCTTCCACCTGAGTATGCGACTCTGAGCAGGTTTCTGCTTCTCTCTAGGCCTTAGTTTCCCCACCTGCAATATGAGGGGGTTGCATTAAGTCGACTATGATCCCAAAGAGATTATGTGGTTATTTGAATTATGTAGCTGTACACTTAATAGAAACTACCTACTGATAGAGAATAGAGAACACTGAGGGAAAACAATACAAGTGTGAGAAGTTCACTTTCCCAGTAATGATAAGATTTAATGGAGAAATATTATCTAAGATTTTTCGAGTGATTGCTTTCAGTGACCTTCAAGAATGCTTCTAATGCGAGGACTTTATGATTACTGTTGGGCAAACAGTGAGATCTCTCTTCTTCTCTCTGAAACCCTTAGAAGATATACATTGGATGCTATTTTCACAACTGAATCTCTACTCATCAGATGAATTAAGAGAGAACCCAGATGGAAAGAATAAAAATTGAAGGTCTGTGTGTGTTCAACAGTGAAGGGACGGGGGTTGGTTCTCTGACTTTGGGTAAGATAATAAACTCTAATTTATGTAATCAGAATAAGAGAAGACATGAAAATAATGTATGACTTACTGAAAAGTGTAAGTAAAAGCCAAGCAGAAAGAGAAATGAGTTGTCTGATACAGGGAAGAACTGGAATGAAAGTGATGGGCTGCATGTCAGAAAGTGAAATTGGGACAGCAACACTAGGACAAAAATACATTGACCGATATATGAAAAAGGAATGGGGCTGGAATATTTTAAATTCATATGGCCCAGTATCATTCAGATTAATTTAAAAACTTGGAACTTGAGAACTTCATGGTGCTTGTGCCTGAGAGAGAGTGAAGGTTAGCAGTAATTAAAGAAGGGGAAGAAGTTTCTTACAATTATATAGGCCAGAAACATTTTCTCCTCCTCTCTCAGGAATTATGTTCTTTTGCCTGTTGCCTGAAAAAGACTTTGTATTGGAAAAGTTTCCATTATAACACTCTGTAATAAAGAAAGAATTAGAGCTTTAGACTCTAGGTGTCAAACCATTGAGACCACATGATCTAGTGGCAATTCTAGACTCTGGTCTACACTCTGCCAGTGACATCAATGACATGTCAAGCTTTTAGCCAAGTCACTAAACCTATCTAACTTTTCTCATATAGCCAATAGGGATTGCACCTCATGGAGTTGAATGTCATAAGAATCAAATAGGGGGTATATCACTTTGGGATTTTTAAGGTGCTATAAAAATTCACCAATTTCTTATACCTTCTTTCTTTGCTGTCCTATTTTTTTTTAATTTTAAGTGACTTAGTTCATAAGATTGTGCAATGAAAATATTTTTAAATTTAGGATTGGTTGGAGCACCTGGAAGTTTTGAAATTCAGATAAATTTCTCAAATTATTTCATGCAAGTCCTTCTTGATATTGCTGTTAATAATAAGAATAATCCATAGCCTGATTAAGACCAGGAGGCACTGAAATTTGTGGCTGGATTGTTTAAAACTTTTTGGATTAGATTAAATTGTTATCTTCCCAGAATCATTTATCTTCATGTCATCATTATCTTATTTTGTCAAAAATTGGCCTGGGGTGTATAGCTTTGCAATGACCTTACTGTGAGGTTACTATTTGCTCTTAGGCAAATTGTTTAGTTCTTCTTTAATGTTTAAAGTATTCTTACACAACCTGACAGCTTTCTGCTGTGGACTGACCTGAGCATGCAGAACTTTTAGGGTTTTTTAATAAGTAACGGTAGCCTCTGGAGAAGTCTTGAGATGATTGAGGGTTACTGTCTCCAAAATCTCACTATCAGGTTACAGTAAAAGCAAATCTCAAACCAAATCCTGCCATATACACATATATTATTTAAACATTTATTAGCAGTTCAGCATATAAAACAATTTGTTCAGCGTGTTATCTAAACTCAAGGAAATCCCAGTTCACTGTCCTTTCAGGTGCTTAAGAGATTCAGCCAGACAACTTCTCTGAGAGTTCTAAAAGATATTATGGGTTAATCCTGTCTTATAAAAGGTGCTCCTGATAGTGAGAAGACTATGTAATCATGGTATTAAGTTCAGAGATAGTGTATCCTTGGTTGTTGGTTGGTTGAGAAATGACAATGATAAGCATGATAAGAAAGAAGATAACAATAAAAGTAGCAACCACATTACTACATCACATTGATATCCCCAAAAGGTGAATTTCATGAGGGCGGGAACTTTGTTTTATTTACCAGTTTATCTCCAGCACCTAGAATTGTGCTTGGAACATACTAGGCACTTAGTAACTTTTTGTTGCATGAACAAATGGACAACAGCAACAGCTAAAAATTTCAGTAACTGATGGGCCAGGCACTGTTCTAGGCATTATCACATTTACTCACCATATAAACCTATGTGAAAAGCAAGTTAAATAGAGTAAAGCTTTTACTAATATAAATGTTCTAGAAATGAAGTATATTAATTGATTGAATTTTATAGTTAACAGAGCATCACACTTCAATTCCTTTTTATCTTAACCCTTTTCATTGCAAATTAAAAAAAAAAATCAGTGACTTTCCTGGCTCACTAAATAGAATCTAGAGGACATTCTTGAATTTTTGATTAGCTGATTGAAGGTTTTCTCAGGGTCCCAGGAGAAGCTTCAAGCATCAGTTGTTTCACACAGAATCATAAATGGAGAAGGTGTAATACATTAGATTAAATGCATAAATAATCTCATAACATTCTCTAGAAGTTGTTTTTTCCTTCTCGCCAGTGTTGGCAGGGTTACGCTGTTAATGTTGTAATATAGCCTTGTTTTCCTCTGCCAGTGGTCTCATGGAGAGCCAGTAGTGCACAGTGGAGAAAACACAGGTTTTGGAGTGTGAAAAGATTACATTAGAATCCTGGTTCTGTCATTTAGCTGTCATGTAATTTAGGCAGTTGTCTTAACATCTCGGAGTCTTAATTTCCCCTTCTATGAAATGGGGAGAATCCCACTTAGTCTCAGGTTTGTTGTGAAGACTGAACGAGTAGTGTATGTAAATCACATAGTTGCTGCTGCTGTGAGAATCTCATGCACTCTGAAAGGCAACTTAAAACATATATCTTGCTTTAGAAACACATGAAGTATGATGCATAGGCAAGAGAATATTCTTTGAAAGTTGACAAATCTTGAATGGGCTGTATACAAATAATTAATTACGAAAGTACTTTGTTCCTTTTATAACAAATGACAATGATAAATACTAATCCAAAATAACTAAGGTGATTTTTAAAGTTTTACAGCAAATGGTCCATTTTATGAATTCTGTATAGTAAAATCTATTAATCCTGAAACTATTAATTATTTATGATTATGAGTGCAGTGGCTAGGCTACATCCCATTGCTCTGTGTAAGGTGATAAGCAAATTCAGACATAGAATAAGTTGGCAAATAGCATAAAATACTTGAGGGAAACCAAAGTGTTTTCAAACACTTGGTAAGCACTTGTTTACATAGAAATAACTGATATGCAAATTGTGAATCATTCTTCTATATTTCCAAAAGCAAGTGCTTAGGAGTGTTTCTTTAGCCTATGTTGAACTCTTGTATATATTTAAAATATGTTGCATGAACACATACACAACTGCATACACACATGCACAAATATATACATACATGCATATATTAATCGTTTGCTTTTTAATGAACTATAATTCTTATGAGTCTTTTTACAAATTGGTCTGAAAAAAAAGGTTATTTTGTTGTATTTTATCATCTCCTTTCTTTCCAGCATGCTAATGTAATTACCATTTTATGCCCAGTGATTGATTTTGTCTTTATGACAGCTGTATGATTTTCATCTTTGTAATCATCTCTTGATACATTCACAGATAGAATAATTTCCAAAATATTTAGATAGAAACAGAAACATGTTCTGTTCATTTTCAAACTTCATACCCAATTTCTTTTCTTTTTTTTTTTTTTTTTTTTTTTTGCGGTACGCGGGCCTCTCACTGCTGTGGCCTCTCCCATTGCAGAGCACAGGCTCCGGACGCGCAGGCTCAGTGGCCATGGCACACGGGCTTAGTTGTTCCGCTGCATGTGGGATCTTCCCGGACTGGGGCACGAACCCGTGTCCCCTGCATTGGCAGGAGGACTCTCAACCACTGTGCCACCAGGGAAGCCCCCAATTTATTTTCATTAACACAGTTTTACAAGATTTTAAAATACTTTTACTTATTTTCAAATATGTTAAACCCCTAAGTAAAAGTAATTTCCTTTAAAATTGCTTAAAATTTGAAACAAATACTATTTTTTGCACAGAGGAATCCTTCTCTCAGCTATTTTACATGCTTTTGTTTCATACGAGTTGTTCTAGTCTATCCAATGTTCAAATAACTATTTGCCAAGTCTTTTCAGATTGTTTAATTGAACGATTCTGTTTCATCGAACAATTCACAATGTCTTAAATCAGTTTTATTTCCCTGAGTACAGTGTTTAGATAAAATTTGCTTTATTCACCTAAACTACTTCTTTTTTAATTAACAGAGAATCTTTTATTATTGAAAATTATCTCTGAAGTATAAAATGCTATGTACATACTGATGGTATTTTAAAGAAAAAAAATAGAATCTATTTAGCTTCTGCCCATAATTTTTCTGGCAACAATTTCAGAGGACAATAGTCATTTAAAATTTAATATTGTCTGGTGTTTTGTAGAGTCCAAATTAGAACGTTATAATTTACTGTATAATGAAATCACTGTTGGAATAAAAATCCCTGGATTTAACAGATTAAGTCAATTGTGTCTTGGTTTTAGGAAAGTTTCCTTAATGTATTGTTTCATGCGACCAAATTGAAAATTGTCTTTATAAACATTGTAGAGCACTGTAAGTTACATTGTTTTATGTATTTATTTGTATTTACTTGGGCTACAGCATATGATTTGATGGAGGATAAGTGGAGAGTAAACCTTTTATTTTATGCACATGGGCTCCGTGGAGTGTATAAACAAGCATTTCTAAAACCCTGAGTTGGCTCTGACAGACCCAAGGTATTGATGTAGCAGCCTGCCAGCCATTTACAGTCATGCATAGCCTCTTGAATTCCTCATTAGGAAATAATGAGGAAACAGTCATAAATACATTCAATTGATTATGCATTACTACTGATGCTTGCATTGCCTTTCAGTACTGGTTAGGCCTACTCTAGAGTTTTAATTAATAGTTTCCAGCACTTGCTAATGGAAACATTAGATATATGCCATCAAGGCAGACATAACTTATTTGTTTGATTTAGTGAAAATGTTAAATCCTGTTAAGACTTGGTTACCACAGTACTAACACTGGAGAATACTTTCAGTGTAAGTTCATATCCATAGGATTCAGTTAAATAAGACTGGTCAGGAACTGGAATCATTCCTGGCCACCAACGTGAATCACATCCTGCCTACCCTCCATCCTTTATCACACCTCTTTGTGTTGGCCCTACTGTGTCAGTTAAGGTCTAATCAGGAAGAGAGAAATAGAAATTAAAATAGAGGGAGTTAACATTGGAACTTGGTTACACAAATCGTGGAGGAACTGAAGAACTGAATATGGGACACTGAGGCCACCATGATAAGCAACGGAAGGAAGCCACCGCTGCCTCTTGGGGTGAAGGGACAAGGGAAGAGTCAACTGATATGGAAACCTAGGAATGGGGAGCAGGGATAAGGAACAGAGGAGGAGAACCATGAATACTGCACCTGAGGGCAAACAGATCCAAAACAAGCACAATTGCTGTGGGCTTTTGGAAGGAAAATGAGGAGAGAACAAAAGGATGAAAGTGAGCTTGAAGCTCTGGAGAAGTGAGTAATCCATGTTAATAATAATAATAACAATGATAATGGTGGTGATGATGATGATAGTAGTAGCTAACATTGTGGAGCACTATGTGTCAGGCATTGATCCAAGCACATTAGACATTAGGTCTATTTTATCCAACAATAGCCTGCTGAGTTAGGCACTACTACTATCTCCATTGTACAGACAGAGCTGGGGTACAGAAAGATAACTTAACTTTCCCAAAGTCACACAGCTAAGATTCAAATCTAGGCAGTCTCATTCCATAAATGGGGCTCTTAACCTCTACTCTACACTACCTCCCAAAGAAAAACTATGCTGCTTCCCTCTTGGCCATTCCATTCCCCAGCCATCTACATAATTGACCGTGTCCTAAGTTAATTTGATGACACTATAATAATTTTGGTAAGAGACAACAAAACCTTTTGCATGCCTTGCAGCTTTTATTAAAACACTTCCTTTTTGGGCAAAGCAATCTTGAGAAAAAAGAACAAAGCTGAAGGTATCATGCTTCCTGACTAGAGACTATACTACAAAGCTATAGTAATCAAAACACTGTAGTCTGGCACAAAAACAGACACATAGATCAATGCAACAGAATAGCGAGCCCCCAAATAAATCCATGCACTTAAGATCAATTAATCTATAACAAAGGAGGCAAGAATATACAATGGGAGAAAGACAATCTCTTCAATAAGTGCTGCTGGGAAAACTGGACAGCTACATTTAAAAGAATGAAATTAGAACATTTTCTCACACCATCTACAAAATAAACTCAAAATGGATTAAAGACCTAAGTGTAAGACTGAAAACCATAAAACCCCTAGAGGAAAAAATAGGCAGACACTCTTTGACAGAAACTGTAGCAATAGTTTTTTGGATCTGTCTCCTCAGGCAAAGGAAACAAAAGCAAAAAATAAACAAATGGGATCTAATTAAACTTAAAAGCTTTTGCACAACAAAGGAAACCATTAACAAAATGAAAAGACAGTCTACTGAATGGGATAAAATATGTGCAAATAATATGACTGATAAGAGGTTAATGTCAAAAATATATAAACAGCCCATACAACTCAATATTTAAAAACAAACAACCCAATTAAAAAATTGACAGAATATCTGAATAGACATTTTTCCAAAGAAGACATACAGATGATCAACAGGCACATGAAAAGATGCTCAAACAGCACTAATCATCAGGGAAAGGCAAATCAAAACCACAATGAGATATCACCTCACATCTGTCAGAATGACTATCATCAAAACCCCCCAAATAACAAATGTTGGAGAGGATGTGGAGAAAAGGGAACTCTTGAACGCTGTTGATGAGAATGTAAATTGGTGCAGCCACTATGGAAAACAGTATGGGGTTTCTCAAAACACAAAAAATAGAATTACCATATGATCCAGCAATTCTACTTCTGGGTATATAGCCAAAGAAAATGAAAACAGTAATTCAAAAAGATACATGTGAGCGTCCCTGACGGCACAATGGTTAAGAAGCTGCCTGCCAATGCAGGGGACACAGGTTCGAGCCCTAGTCCGGGAAGATCCCACATGCCGCGGAGCAACTAAGCCCAGGTGCCACAACTACCGAGCCTGCACTCTAGAGCCTGTGAGCCACAGCTACTGAAGCCCGTGTGCCTAGAGCCTGTGCTCCACAACAAGAGAAGCCACCGCAGTGAGAAGCCTCCACACCACAACAAAGAGTAGCCCCCGCTCGCCACAACTAGAGAAAGCCCGTGCACAGCAATGAAGACCCAATGCAGCCAAAAATAAATAAATAAATAAAATAAATTTAAAAAAAAAAAAGAAAAGATACATGTACCTCAGTGTTCATAGTAGAATTTTTTACAAGAGCCCAAGACGTGGAAGCAACCTAAGTGTCCATCAACAGATGAATGGATAAAGAAGATGTGGTATATATGTATATATATATATATATATATATATATATATATATATATATATATACAATGGAAAATTTCTCAGCCATAAAAAAGAATGAAGTTTTGCCATTTGCAATAACATAGATGGACCTAGAGGTTATTATGCTTGGTGAAATAAGTCAGAGAACGACAAATACTGTATGTTATCACTTATATGTGGAATCTAAAAGGTAAAACTTAATGAATGAATGTAACAAAACAGAAACAGATTCACAGATATAAACAAACCAGTGGTTACCAGTGGGAAGAAGGAAGAGGGGAGGGACATGACAGGGGTAGGGGATTAAGACGTACAAACTACTATGTATAAAATAAATAAGCTACCAGGACATATTGTACAGCACAGGGAATATAGCCAATATTTTATAATAACTTTTTTTGGTTTTTTTTTTTTTTTTGCGTTACACGGGCCTCTCACTGTTGTGGCCTCTCCCGTTGTGGAGCACAGGCTCCGGACGCGCAGGCCAAGCGGCCATGGCTCATGGGCCCAGCCGCTCCGCGGCATGTGGGATCTTCCCAGACCGGGGCACGAACCCATGTCCCCTGCATTGGCAGGCAGACTCTCAACCACTGCGCCACCAGGGAAGCCCTATAATAACTTTAAATGGAGTATAATCTATAAAAATTTTGAATTACTATGTTGTATACCTGAAACTAATATAATATTTTAAATCAACTATACTTCAATAAAAAAAGGAAAAAAATGCTTTTTTAATAATAGGAAACACATGCATGGAGGAGTAGATATTGTAATGTTATTTTTGAACCATATGAAATTGATGTTTTTGTATATCAAAAACAGTTCAGTATTGGCAGTTTCTTATAGTTCAACCTAATGTAGAGGTTATCCAGTAAAGATAAATATCTCCCATTCCCCCCCTCCCAGTTTCTCTGAAATCAACCACTCCTACTAGATACTAGGTATCTTTCCAGAGATATTATGTAAATATACAATCACATATGCAGATATATTCCCTCTTTTGGCCTAAATAGAAGCACACTATACTTACTGTTCTACACCTCGTGTTTTGTCATTTAGCAGTATCTTAAAGATCCTTATTTTAAACAGCTGCCAAGTTTCCAGTTACACAAGTGTACTGTAATGTGTTTACCAATACTGCTTTAAGTTAGTTTCATTCATTTGCTATTTTTTTCATTTTTTTCATTTGCTATTATAAAAACATACTATAGTTAATATTTTTATGCATGTCATTTATACATGAAAAAGTGCTAGAAGTAGAATTTCTGTTCTGAAGTATCTGTGCATTTTAAATTTTGATAAACATTAACAATATTTGTCAAATATTATTAAATTGCCATCAACAGAAGTTAGATGAATTTGATTTCATCACCAATGTGTGAGAGTGCCGGTTTCCTCAAACACTTGCAAACACAGGGTGTTATCAAACCTATTGAATTCTGCCAATCTGATAGAGTCAAAATCCAATATTACTGTATTTTCATTTTGCATTTTACTAATGATGAATGATGGGGGATTTTTCATATGTTCAAAAGCCACTGATATTTTATTTTCTATAAACCATATTGTTTACCACATTGGATTGTTGGTCTTTTATTATTGACTTGTAGGGTGCTCTTTGTATATTAAGGAAACCAGTCATTTATTTGGGATTTGATTTGCAAATACTTTTTCTATTTCATTGTGTTTCTTTTATGTTTTTAATGGTGCGTGTGTGTGTGTGTGTGTGTGTGTGTGTGTGTGTGTGTGTGTGTATGAATAATAGTTTTTAAAAAATGTTCTATATGGTTTAAAAATACCTGTACTGGGAAAAGCAGACTATACTTACTAATCAAGAAATCTGAAGGAAAAAAGTTTCAAAATTGGCTGGCTCATTTTTGATGTAGTTGGGAAGGTTCTAGTGGTTTGTTTTATTTTAAGCAAAACTACTTACTTTTATCCTTTATTTCAAATTTTCTATTCTAGATTTTTAATTCTAAAAATGATTTTGTATAAGCATTCATTGTATGCTTGGAACAGTGTGTCATATAAAATACATAAAAATATTTTTTCTTGGGCTTCCCTGGTTGCGCAGTGGTTGAGAGTCCGCCTGCCAATGCATGGGACACGGGTTCGTGCCCTGGTCTGGGAGGATCCCACATGCCGCAGAGTGGCTGGGCCCGTGAGCCATGGCCACTGAGCCTGCACGTCCGGAGCCTGTGCTCCACGGCGGGAGGGGCCGCAGCAGTGAGAGGCCCGCGTACCGCAAAAAAAAAAAAAAAAATTTTCTTGTTACCACAGTGTATTCATATAAATGTAAAAACAGAATAAGAAGAAACAAGAAAACCTTTCAGCATAATTTTTTTGTTGTGATCCTTGTTTCTGATTTGTGGAAACAAATTGGAAAACTTTTTCCAAAATGGATTATAAAAAGTTATCAAATTTTATGATACTGATACTGTCATTAATCCTACTGATAAAGTCATGCCATTTGTTAGGTAGTTGTATTTATCTATAGGAATGTAAAATAAAACCTTAATATTTAGCAATGATTGAGATCACCTGTTTCTTTTCATTCCGGCCAAACATGAATATTTTAAAAGTCATCAGGGCTTCCCTGGTGGCGCAGTGGTTGAGAGTCCGCCTGCCGATGCAGGGGACACGGGTTGGTGCCCCGGTCCAGGAAGATCCCACATGCCGCGGAGCGGCTGGGCCCGTGAGCCATGGCTGCTGAGCCTGCGCGTCCGCAGCCTGTGCTCCGCAACGGGAGAGGCCACAACAGTGAGAGGCCCGGGTAATGCAAAAAAAAAAAAAAAAAAGTCATCAATAATGACACATTAAATGCTTTCTTATTTTAGCTGCTTTTAATTTTTGAAATACTATCTTGAGCACTCATTATTACATGCCAAGCCTATTTGATAACTGTTAAGAAATGATTTAAATGGTTGTTAGTTATTAGCACAAATAATTTCATTTGTGTTCCAAAGCATTTTCTTAGTGTCAAGTTAAATTTCTGTCTGGTTTACGTCCATGATATCACAAATATCTCCCATAATCATTCATTCCTTTATTCACTCATTATGATAATCACCATAATTTTATTGAGCATTTATTATATAGGCACTGTGCTAAGGGCTGGAGATACAGCTCCACTGAGGTGCATATGTTCTGACTTATTTAATGAAGTCGCCTTTTTTTATCATCATGACTCTCCAGCTCTACTCTATAATACTGACTCCATTCCTTTCTCACCTCTTATTACCCTATCAACCTCTGAAAAACTAGTATGTTCCATTTTACCATGTATCTCATTTGATTTGAATTTCTACCTCATTACATCCAAATTCTTCTTTGAGGCTTTCAAGGTTAGAAATATCATCTGTCACTTCCCTTTGTATCTATTTGATATTATTTTCCTATGACTCCTCAACATATTTGCTCTTGCAGTAATCTCCTCAGCACAGCACACTTCAAAATCACTCTTCTCATTACTCATGTTGTTCTTCTCACCTTATCTCTTTTCTCCATCCTTCAAGGCTAACATGTTTCTGAGTGAGAAATACACATAATGTGATATCTGGATTCTTGTCCCAGATCTTACTAGCTCTTAATAACTGTGTGACCTTGAGCAAGTTAAAAGAGATAAAGCAGGTAGCATATTTCCTGGCACATTAGAGGACACTAAATTTTTTTCTTTCCAACCTCACTCCACATAGTTTTCGATGAGGACTTCACTGAATACACACTCCTCTGAACTAATCTCTCTCTCCTCTTAACTGCAAATACTCCCTGTGTCACACAAACCAATGCTATCTTGCAATGATACTATTTGTAATTTTTTTTCTCCCTAACTAGATTATAAACATCTTGAAGTGAAACTTTTCTCCTTGTATGTCCACTACCCCCCTCCCCAAAACACGTGTTATAATGCCGAGGATACGAGGCACTCAATAAATATTTGGTGGTTAGTTTGTCTATATGTGAAAATAGGATAGCAGCGTCAAACTTTCTTCAATTGGTAAGATATAATTCTAGGAACACATATAATTTGAGGACCTGGTACTTCTTTTTTCGTCTTGTTGTGGTCCCTGCTAATGTCTATTGGTTTATAGATGACTGGATACACAAATTTAGCAAGAACCATTTTGTGACTCACAAAATCTTCATTATTCAAAGTCATTTTTCAATACCTCTTAATTGGTTTTATGATTGTAGGGGAAAATGGAATAAAAGCTGTAGTGATTTAAAATATCATAGGATAGAGGGACCAGGAAATTAACATATTTAATTACAGATTTTGAATGACTTCAAAGGAAACTCAGTTTTTTTCAAGGGATTAAGCCAGGAACTGGGCCCTTATTACAGGAGGCCACTTGGGCCTCCATTTAGCCAGTTACTGGCACATTCATTGACAAGAATAATTTAATGATTGTGAATAATCACCAAGTGTAGGAAATAAGGTCCTCTTTGAATCATAAAGCTTTTAAACATGAAAAATATTATGCATTTGTTTGAGAATGGTGAAATGAGTCAACTAATTTCGTATAGTCCTACCAATTATGAATGTGTTATTTCTGGCAAGCAGGTCTCTTTAAAATTGCATATGCTTAGTTCCTTGCCAAGGAGGTGAGAGAAAAACATTGTCAGCGTCTTTATACCCAGCTGAGGCCAGGTGTTGTTCATTAACATGTAAATAATGCAATGACTGCCAATTAATATTTTTAAAAACATTAACGTCTATGGGAACACAGTTATAGCACCTATAAAATTTTAAAAAATATATACATCTTAGTGCTTTAGGTTCATAGAAGGCATATAATGTACAACTTGTACTTTTAATTACACAGTGCATCAAGTTGCTATTCCTTTGCAGAATGTCATGTATGAGCTTAGAATGGTAAGTAAAAAGTACATTGGCTGGTTACTGATCGTAGCCAAATATTGAGATTTTATTATGGGTTATAATATTTATTCAGTTCCTACCGTGTGTAAAGAATTGCATTAAGTGCAAGGCATTCAGCGATAAACAAGGCAGAAATGGTCTGTGCCTCACAGAGCTCATAGTCTAGTTGGGCTCCACAAGTAAACACACAAACATACAGATAAACACACAAATATATTAATATCGTTATTAGCACTCATGTGAAATGAGAGGGTGCCATTTGAAAACATGATGGGGTCAAGTGGACACAATTTGGGTAGAGTTAGGAAGCTATCTATTAATAAGCAACATTTCAGCTGAAACCCAAAGGATGAGCAGGTGATGATATACTAGTGAAGAGAGTGAAGAAGAGCATATTAGCAAGAGAGAGCAGGGCTTAGGAAGGCCTTGAAGCAGGAAAGAGCTTGATGTCTTCCAAAGAACTGACAAAAAGAATACAATACCCACTTCAAGATAGTGGTTGCCTCTGGGGAACAAGGGAGCAGAATAGAATTTAGCAGAGGTAAGAATGGGACGTCAAGAGTAACTGTAATGTTTTAATTCTTTAATAAGAGATATGAAGCAAATATGATGAAAGGTTAACTTTTGTTAATTTCCCATGGTGGATTTATGGATGTTTGTTATCTACTCTCAGTACTTTCCTGTGTGATTGAAATACCTGATCAGTGAAGGGAAAAAGCAAATGAGAAGAGATGGAGTTGAAATTTTCTTTCAGTATCATAAACTGGGTTTAATTTGCTATAAGGTAGAGTTAAAATTTTTAATCTGTTTTTGCCTCAATTTAGTCTTTAGAAAAATACTCTTTATATGCTTGAGGTAGTCAACATCCTTAGCTGCTAGTGACACTTATTAGGAAACCCCATTACCTATAGATGACATAAATACTGTGATATTAATAGATGTAACACGGCAGTAAGCACATCTTTCTGCCGCACCCCACTCCTAGGTCCCATAATTTGTTTTTATAGTTATAAGACCACTTGGGGCTAAAACAGTGGGACTTAAATAGTGGGACTTTTTCAGGTAGCCAAATCCCCGTATTAAGAACAACTAAATAAGCCAATCCTGCATCAAATGCTGTTAACACCTAGCTAGCTCAGTTATAGTGTTAAGACTTTAATTGTGTTCCCAGGGAAAAATAAATCATGCCACCCTCTCTGAAAACTGCAGTCAAGTAAATAGGAGATCCTTGAAAGGAATTTCTTGAATTTCTTGTGGTATTTTAGGCTTTATCAAGGTTTTATACCTGGATTAAAAAATCTCTAGGAATATCTAGTGAGTGAAAAGCTGGAGAGAAAACGGTTCCTATAAATCATTTTGCGAAGCCCCCCAAAACTATGTGATATGGAAAACCACTTAGAAAATAATCAACTGGAAATTGCTCTTGTTCATCTACTCACCTACGTGAAAATGAATTTGGGACTAAAGCTTATTTTGAGAAATGCACATGATGGGTTTACAAGGGGATATGGGGATATATGTATACATATAGCTGATTCACTTTGTTTTACAGCAGAAGCTAGCATGACATTGTAAAGCAATTATACTCCAATAAAGATGCTTAAAAAATAAAATAAAATGAAGACACACACACACACACTTGCTAGAGCATCTGGGGAGCTCAGCTAAGCCCAAAGGCTTTCGAAACATAACCAAAAAGGCTCATGCAGTTAAGGTGCTTCTTCCTGAAAGCTTCTGTCAACAACACTTTGCTTGCCAAAGTAGACTTCACATCTTCTAATTAAGTAAATTATAAAACTTGATTTCTTTCTTTAGGATTGGTGGCTATTTCACTTTCTTTGATATAAGAACTGGAAACATATTGACAGATGTTAACAGTTTCCTTTGTTTCATCTCCTGAAATGTAGCTTACTTCAAAAATTGAGAAGGTACAAAATACTCATGCCTCTCTGACGAGAAATACACCAGGGAGACTGTTTCCTCCTTTTCCCTCAATGACAGAAACATGGAGAATTGTTCATAAAAGTTGTCAGCAATTGAAATTCTTGACATGACTTGAAAAGAGAATTTGCGTGGGACACCGCCACCCAAATTCACATCCAGTTCACTCACAGTAGGACTAAATTTCAGTTCAACAAATATTTGAGTCATTACCATATGCAAGGCACTTCATGGGCTAAAACTGAGTAGGATACAACCTGAATACACAAGGAGTTTATAGTCTACTTGCGGAGATGAAATACAGATTCTACTTAACTTCAGAATAGGAGTAAGAATGGGAGAGTGGGACATGCAAAGGTAGCCAGGGAATGGGAAATGACTATTATTTCTTTCAATTCCTAGATAAAACGGTTCCAGTTAGACTGATACCCCTTATTCTTATCACATTTTCATGGAAGACAAATTAGTAGAAATCTAGAAATATTCATTGTAGTTTAAATGGCTGTTTTAAATACCAAAGTGAAATTAATGATGTATGATTATCTTTTGCAATCCAGGGAAACTTTTTTTTTCTTCATAAAAAGTCCATTTATAACAATGAATGTCAAGGTCCTGTAAGTATAAATCTTACAGTTGTGGTTTAAATAACTGAGGTTGTACTCCAGAAGATATAGCTTTGTACATTATATTTTATAAAATTTCAAACAGAAATTTTATTTTGTTTGACAAAGTATATCTTCCATATTTAGTGTAATAATGAGCTCTCTCCAGCAGAGCACAACATTCTCGAAATCTAATGTTTGATGCTGGTCGCAAGACGGTGGTACTCAAGGTACTTGTTTTAGAAAGAAGAAAACAGAAAGGTTATCTTGTGTTTTAAGATTGAGAAGTCCTGATTTTATAAATTGGCTTGGATAGAAAAGTGCATAAAATATAATGCAAAGGTCATAGGGGTCTGTTATCTGTTCCAAAATAGTGATCCCTGGTGGAAAAGCAGTGAAGTGCATATTGCCATGTGCTGCAAAATGAAAATGTGTTATACCGCCCTTCATAAGCAGGACCTGCTGAACTGAATAAGCACAGATGTACTTCAAATTAATATTTAATCTGATACCAAAAGCACTTAAAGGAGTTAGGGATATGAGTTCCCCGTAAGAAATGACTGCTTCCTCACAGACAGCAATTATGGTACCAGAAGATAACACAAATAAGATTCTCTTTAGGCTTGAATAGTAAGTCTGGAGGTGAAAGTATATTATTGTCTCTATTTTGAATTTTCTAAAAATTTCTTTAAAAAAAAGAAAAAATTATTTTTGAATGTCATGGCACGGATCAAATCTAAAGCTAATAAAGTGACTTTGATTAAGAGACTATCTCAGTCCTTGAGAGTAGATGAGAGTGACTTTTAATTGACATCATTAGAATATTATTAGAATGAAATAGAACCAAGTAACCCTTATTGATCTTTAAAAGGAAAGTGCCTATTATAAAGTTACTATTCTAATTTCTTTTTGTTGCTTTTTGAGGCCATCTTTAGAAAATAAATCCCCAAGATAAGTTTGAGTCCAGAGCCATCTCATGCCTTTCATTTTAAACTTAATTTTCTTCCAAGATTTTAGCATCTCATTACATATTAGGTACTCAGAAACTACCACCTTAGGTTAAAGTGACATTTCATTTCTTAGTGTGTTTTTTTGAATTATCTGTAAAAGGAATGACTGAACCTACTATTTCAACAGGAGGTTTAAAGCAAAGACATTTTGCAAATATTATAGGTATTAACTGGAACACGTTGTATGACAGTTAAAAGCAGGCAGTATTACACTTACTGACTGTCATGTTTAAAGTATTAACTCCTTCTGAAGGATAGTTAGCTTTTAGATAATCAAAATGACAAGTGAGTGTTGTACTGAGATAACTATTTTTAGATGATGGGTTGGTCTTATACATGGTGGCAATGAGAAGCTATGTACATCTTTCAGTTTTAGAGGAGATAAAAAAACATGTTCCTTCCCAACCATTCATTAAACAAGTATGAAACGTACTATTTATTCATATATTTGTTGAGCACCAACTACAGCCAGACACTAGATGTACAACATTGAATAATGCTGCTTATGGAGCTTATATTCTAGTGGGAAAAAGAGGGAAACATCAAAAAAACAAAGACAAAATTTTGAATTAAAGATGTAAGTACTATGAAGGAAATATACAAGATGTGATGAGGCAAGGGTAAGGTAGGGAGAATCTTTGAAGCATAGGCAAAGGACTTGTGGGAAAAGATGACCCCATCTAGGGACTTCTAGAGGACCAGTATGTCAAAAATGTGGTGGACTAGATGGAGAACAGCTCAGCAGGAAGCTATAAACTAAACAGTGGTCAAGTCACAAGGCTTTGGAGGCCATGATGATGAGTTCAAAAGTCTTCCTAAATGCAATAAGAAGGCTTTGAAGGGATTTAAGCAAGGGAAGGGTGTGTCTAGGGCTGGTTATTGTACAAGAAATAGATTGAAGGGGGTAAGATTGGAAGCGGGGAACCAAGAAGGAGATTATTGCAGTTATTCAGGTGAGACATGAAAGTAGCTTGGAATAGGAAACAGGGAGAAGTGGATAGGTGCAAGATACATTTCTGAAGGAAGCCAATAGAATTTGGTGATTAATTGGATGTAGGAGGTATGGAAAAAGGTGAAATCTGTGATAATTCCATTTTCTTATTTAAGCAACTGGGTACCTTGTGATGTCACCTAGGTAAGATGAGGAAAAGAGTGTGGTGAGATTAAGGAAATCAAGAATTATAGTTTAGGGATGTTAAATGCATGTTTATGAGATACCCAGACTATATCTTGAATTTCAGTTGGATATACAAACCTAGGCTCTAGGAGTTCTGGAGTTAGCCTTCAACTAACTGGGAGGAGTCAGCAAACAGCTGCATTTAGAGTCATCATTTCTTGATGATAGTCCCTGAATACTTACCCCTTTGGATTCAGGCATTGAAGGCTCTACTCAAAATATCGGCACCACCTCCATGGTAGTTGATCATTCCAGATGCTGTCTCATGGCACTGGCTTGAGAGAATGTGCCACAGGATGAATGAGTTTTGTTGGGATACAGAAATTTTTTTTAAAGGGACTCGATTATAGTCTTATTTAAGAATGTATATTTGGGTGAGATTTCTTAGCCAGAGGGGAAAGGGCCACTTGGGAGGAAAAGAGGAAGCTGTAAAGGAAAGGGGGTTTTAAAGAAAGAGGGAAGAAAATGCTCTAAACAAAACTTTGAGTCATTTCACAACTTTGCATAGAACCATGCCTACTACCAAATATCTATATGTAAATTATTCTGAATTCCTCTTTATTAATAAGAATTGCAAAATTTAGTGAGCACTTACTATATGCCAGGCACCATTTTAAGTATATGAATTAACTCATTTAATTCTCTCCAGAAATCTATGGGATATTTGTTATTTGACCACTTTTACATGAGGAAACAGGCCCAGAGATATTCAGTAATGCCTAAATTAACAGAGATATTAAGTGGTATGCTAGGATTAAAACCATGGTAGTCAGTTTCCAGAACCCTTGGTCTAAACACTACACTATACACTTAAGTTTGCATGTAATATAAAAATGTGATTGTAAATGGCCTTCTGTATCTCTAATAAGTCAGTCTCTCAACATGAGTGCCACTGACATCTTAATATTCATTATTTTTCATTCTGTAAGCTCCACATATTTTATGGCATGGAGAATAATTGTGATGATGGTTCTGTAACATGAAGATGTCTGCTTCCTGGTCTACATATTTCATGATTTTTATTTTACTTTATTTTATTTTTGTTTTCTTTTCATATTTCCTAGCTCTTTGCCCTTTAAAAACAGTAACAAGAGCAGTATTCACTGGTTGGGATAGAAACCACCATGCAATTCTGCAACCCTGTTATACTGACCATAATTTATTGATGAAGTCTGCCATCTCAAACTCTTTAACTGTATTTCCTCCCATGGGGAGAAGACTATAAAATTATTTTCTTACCTGGCACATTTAATTCCAGAAACTTGTATCTAACTGGTATTGTGGTGAACAACCTCAGCAGCTGTGCCAGATTCCGAGCCATTTTACCCCATAGAGAGAAATGAAGCATGCTAATTGGCTAATCTATATATTATAATATTTATTTATTTAATGGGATAGTTTTAAGTTAGTTTGGTCATATATTTAAGCCCATGTTTAGAAACCAGTCTGTTTTCAAACTAACATTCAAGAACTACCCAAGTGTAGAGAAAAGCTTGATTGAGATGTTTAAAACAAAACAAAAATGATCTTTTATTGAGTTTAAAGTTATATGTTAATGACTGGCTGTTTTTTAACCTGAAAATACTTAAAACTCATTGAAACTTTATTATAATCAATTGATTTTCAACTTACTAATTTGAAAATGTTTTGCCTTTTTTTAATGTTTTTTTAAAAATCTTAAAGAAACCTTTTTCTTTCTCCTTATGCCTGGTTCCCATCTGTCCCTGTGCCTATGGTCTTGCCCTTTTTCTTTTGCAAATGATCTATTTCCCTTTTAATAAATATGTTCCCAATTTTTATAGTAAATATGAAACAGAGTTTGCTCTTATTCTGTGGCTGAGAAATGGTAAAAACTTATGACTCTAAAGAGTTTATTACTGAGAAAGTCTGTCTCTTGAAGTTATTGATGGATCTTTGCAAAAATTATGAGAAATTTTTCTCTCTTTTGATCGCCATCAATAGTACTTCAGTGGAAGGTCGGTTTAGAGGTAATTCCTGTGTCACTGACATGTTTTTTTAATGCCCTGACCAAATAATAGACAAAAATCTATAAAACAAAATGACCTACAGTTACCGGAAGCTTGCAGGCAGGCTATCAGGATTCTGGAAATCTACCTACGGAATACTTAGCACACAATTTTTATTCAGCATTGAGTAGGAAAAGAAAATGCAAATTCTCTCAAAGAAAAAAATGTATAAGGAAAAGTGTTGGGGAAAGGAGAAAGTATGGGATTTAGGGAGGTGGAAAATCAGATTACTTGAGTTATTGAAATGATTCAGGCTGGCAAGTTTCTAGAAATACTCCCAGTTTCCCTCTGAGATAATTCAGTCCTCCCAAAGATAGGTCAGAGAGAGGAAATTTTGTACTATCTGAAAGAAATAAAATCCTTGCCTGGATCCATCCTTCATAGGGAGGTTAACATTTCCCTGAAGGCTTGCTATCACCTCTGGAGACACAGTGTGATGTGTCTGGGGGGTATATTTTACACACACACACACACACACACACACACACACACCACTAAAATAAGATAGAGAAATAATGAATCTACTTATTCCCAGCTTCTGACTGAAGTATGCCAATCCCATTGCTCTCATAATACAGAAAATTAATATATCCTGTCAGGGCCACATGATATGAATACTAAAATGCTGTGAAGTGACTGCATATGGAAGAGTCAGGAAATCCACTTTGATCTACATTTTTGATGTTTGATAATTGCACTTATTATCGGGTCCTTTATACTCTTTTCCTTTGACACAAGATCCATTATCAGTGACAGCATGAGTGTGAGTATGGGTTTGATTTGAAAAACTACTTAAGATGAGGTAATGGAAAAGCAGCTTTTTTTTGGTCTACGCATATTAAGAGAATGGGAGAAAATTAAGTCTCATCATACAATGCCTCACTTGAATTATTTCTCTTTTATGTGTGGTATTGTTTGGGTGCCTTATGAAGTTATTTTTTTTAAGAATTTGTTTCCTAATGAAATATTTTGTATATACACACACTCTGATTTGCTTTGATACCTTCATTCTCTGACAAAGCATTGAGTGAATAAAGAAATGATGGCCACAGAGAATAGGACAGGTCACGTAGCCAACCTTTGTAGCTTCAGAAATCATTATAAGTAGAATTCAAAAGAAGATGTGGATAGGGCTAAAAACAAAACACAAGCTCATACTTATAGCAAGACAGATAATTGGTAAATTCATTAATTAGGATTCTTTCTGTATCTGTTAACCTATTTTAAATAACACAGATTATCTTGATGCAAGTCATTATTGGCAATTAATATGTGATAATGTATTTGAACTTTTCTTATTGCCTAAATTTCACAACAAGGACCAAGGCTAATTTAGCACTTTAATGCAGAAACTTGAACATTAACAAATTAGTATTCATCACAGTAGAAGCCTAGGTAAAATGCTGATTCATTCATTTACTTCTTGTTTGTCTCTGTTACTAGCATTACCTACTGTTTGGTCGTTGGCTGTAAATAGTGTATATATAAATTAAAATGAGGTAAATAATACATAGTCAAATAATAAAATTACAAAACTCTTTCAGCCAAAACTAAATGCTATTCCTGTAGTTTTGCTTTTGAGTTTTTCTTTGCTGTATGGAAGAGAAAACAAACTTGTCCTTAATCAAGTTAAGTTGTATTTAATTGGGGACAGCTAATAGAAATAATAGTCTTCAATGTTCCTCTTTTCCATTGACTATTCTTTTTTTTAGATATGTTCTCAATAAAAGTTTCTGGAGAAGTAGTATTCCTCACAGCTTTTGGAGAAAATGACACTGCATTTGGAAATGGTTTATGAAGTAGCTTTTTGTAGTCCCTGACTTTCTCTGACTGTACCCAGTGATCAGGTGAAAGCATTTTATAAAGTATAAAGCACCACACAATTGTCATCAAGTGTTAGGAAAAGTAGAATATGGGAAGGTATGACAAAGTGCAACCACAGACTTTCCAGATGAAAGCCTTAGCCAAATTTGTGCTGCCTTAAAACTGCTAGTCTATTTGTTCCTGTTCAAGTGCATGTACTTTTACATTCTAGCTCTTTATTTCACTGTTTTCTAGATTTCTGTAAATCATTTAGCACATCTTTAGGGAACTGGGAGGAGGTTTAAAGTAGTTTTAATTGGAAATTTATAAAATAATATTAAAAGTTTGTGGGGAAGGAAAAACAATTTTCCCTCTACCCTTCTAGGGTCTTGGCTGAGAGCCCTACCCCTATAATAAAAGACAGATTAACAGGAGAAAAGCAAACAGAAGTTTAATAATATGTATACCTTGGGAGATACCCAAGAAAACTGAGTAACTCCCCGAAATTGCCCAAACCACCAAGTTAAATACCTTCTCCAACTAAAGACAAGAAGATGTTGTGGTGGTATGGGCGGCAGTTATGGGAGGTTCAGGAAAAGCACAGTAAACAAGGGTAAGGTTGTTATGCAGATTTAAGTCGTTACACTCTATTATAAAAGCGTTTCTAGATATTTAGGGCCATCCTTCTTTCCCTGGTACAGACTGAGAGATACCCTTACAAATGGAGATTTTCCACATAAATGTAAATATCTCTTACAAAAGGATAACTTCTACTTGGTTTTAGGAGCTTCTCTAGTGTAGTTTGATGCTGTTATTTGAATATGATCTCTAGGGACAAGCGAGAACTTATTGGGAAGTGGCGACCCTCCAATACCATTTTGATAGAGGTTGACCCTGGTACTAAACTATGAATATCAGGCCACATCAAGAGTATTACTAAAGGCAGGGCCTGAAGTCAGAGAATTAAAAGAAACTGGAAAGAAGCCAAAAACAAACAATCTGATCTCAAATTCTGCTCATAGCCAATAACATCAAGACAAGATTTACAAGAGGATAATTTTCCCAAAGTTTGTGAAATCCTTTAACTGAATTAATTCCATATGGTGAAGGTACACACAAAATGTTTATAGAGAGACATTAATTGTTAGTAGGATTACACTTCCCAGTTTCGCAGAATATTAACTTCGATGCCTGATCAATACCATAGCTGATCTCAGATATTTCATTTGCAACTAACATGCATCTGCTTTTGTATAGAAGTGTTAACGATTAGCACCACAATGAAATGCTGTATAACATTTAAAACTGAGATTTGTGTTGGGTGAGCAATAACATTTTCATTTAAATGATAGAGTAAGGGGTATTGAATGAAATTACTAATGTTTTCATTAACACTAAGAGGAAAGTATAGAACTCCTGTGATTATAGAACTATTAACCTCTTTCAAAGTGAGATTTTGGTGTCACATTTTCATAGTGAGTTACATTATTTTTTTAATAAATTTATTTATGTATTTATTTATGTATTTATTTATTTTTGGCTGCGTTGGATCTTCTTTGCTGCACCCGGGCTTTCTTAAGTTGCGGCGAGCGGGGACTACTCTTCATTGCGGTGCACGGGCTTCTCATTGCGGTGGCTTCTGTTGTCGCAGAGCATGGGCTCTAGGCGCGCAGGCATCAGTAGTTGTGGCACGCAGGCTTCAGTAGTTGTGGCACACGGGCTTAGTTGCTCTGCGGCATGTGGGATCTTCCTGGACCAGGGCTCGAACCTGTGCCCCCTGCATTGGCAGGCAGATTCTTAACCACTGCGCCACCAGGGAAGCCCCATTATTTTTTAAAGAATAGAAAGAAGTCTCTCCATCCCATATTTGCATTGAGTTGTTGTTAGGCCATGTTCATTCCTTTGCTTCGTCTTTCTGACTTGCTTTTTGCATTATCATGGATAAGAAGAGGAAGGGCAAGCATTGTATAATAACTTGCTTTGTCCATATAAATAGTGGCTCAAATGAAAATCTAGCAAGTTGTTGGACCATGATAATATTGCATTCCATATTAAAACTCAGCTATAGGAGCACCAGGCTTCCACTGGTTTTTCATTTCTGCTTTGTAACAATTATATATATTTCTTTTAAGCTCTTTCATTTGGATACAGTTGATTTCCAAAATGTTCAATTTGCGGGTAGTGTTCACTTAAGAATTCCCTGAATGTTTGAGAAAATAATTTGAATGTTGACTGATGGTCCACTAAATCCTTTGAAGTTGACCACACAGTCTTCCTGCATACCATAAACCTAAATTGGTGTGTATAGGTATTAGAGGGAGTAATCTACAGAAAAAAAAATTTATTTTGCAGTACAATTTATTATAAGTTCATTTTAAATCATGTGGTTAAAATATAATTTAACAGAGCACTGATTATGTATATACACTTGCCAGAGCATATATGTTGCATACGGAAGAGATATGTCTGAAAACTCATTGGCAAAAGCAAATATCCTTTATTAATTTGTCTTCCTGTATAAATATCAGCTGCTCCCCACTTTGAAAGTGCAGAGTTAAGGTAGAGAATATAGAGCGGTTTTCTTTCCCTGCTTCTAAGTAAGATAACATCATAGTGAATATATATTTTGCTTTATAGTCAACATTCTTACAATGTACATTTTCCAGTTTTACCTGGAAATGCCCTAGAACATTTGTATATATCTATATATTTTTTATATTCAAAAGTAACATTGGTCTATTACACTAATAATACAATACATGAGCTATATATAGTTCCTACTTGAGACAAATGTATTTTCAGTATGAAGCTCCTATAAGAAGTTCCAAATATTCATGGACTAGAGTAAACACAGTTGAGCACAATACAATATTTGTGAATAATTTGAAATTTAACCTACTTGGATATTTTTTTTGGGTGAATGACAAGGTAGAGTCATTACCTAGAAAGACTGGATTGCAAATCTGGGCCTCTTGGGGAGGTACTATCCTATACCACTATTTGGCACATTAAGTCTATTTTATTTTGTTTTGACATCTAGAGTTATTTGACCAGCAGGAGTCTGCCTTTCCTTAGCCAAACTCATAAGATACTGATGTATAAAACCAGTAGGTGAATTGATTCTTTTAAAATGTGAAATATAGCTATTAAACAGGTTAAAATATTCTTGTCAGTGGTCCAAGCATTAATTTCCTTTGGGAAGCTACATGGGAAATCAAATGATAACCAGAAGGCTTCTTGTGTAGGGGTAGAAAATTTTTTCCTTCTTCCCTTCTAGGTTCTTTGGCTCGTCTAATAATTAAAATGACACAAGATAGATCAACAGGAGAAAAACAAATTTCATACATATAGGAGCCCATAAAAATACTCATATACCATCTTGAGCTATGCAGAAGGGGGTAGGGGTCTAGGGCCTCAGAGGGAAGGAAAACAATTCACAGGAAGATGAGAAGAGCAAATGTTTGGCAAACAAATTTTTGCCATGCCATGCAGATAAGGCTTTGTGATATAGAAGTTCTCTCTGGTAATAGCTGTCTTCCTGGTACTGGCCCCCTACCTCAATTCTTCTAGGCAGTTAAGGGGGAGGTAAAAAGCTTTTCCTGAGTCTGCTGGTCTTAATTGCCTTCATCTCAAAACAATACATGTGCCAAAGTGTTACATTTTGGGACAGTGTGTTCTGCTCCCCCTCACTTGACAACAATGGATTTGAGAGAAAAAAGGAGTTAGTTTGGAAGATCAAACTGAATATCCCAGTATGGGATAGACCTAGTCTAATGCCAGATACTTAGGTTCCTGAATCAGGGGACCCCTTTAACTAGACAAAATGGGTAAGGGGGACAATGATGAATTCTTCCTCTGATTCCCCTTTTCTATGACTCATGTTTCTGATAGCATGTTCTTTCTTCAGATAAACTACTATAACTATATTAGCATGTCAATTTAATCACATCTGGCTGTTCCTGAAATACTTGACCACTCAGTTATAGATTATTGTTCAGGATGGGTTTCTTCTACAAATAACTGATCTCACTCATTACATATTTTCCTAATTTCATTCTCAATTAATGGCCTTTACTTTTAAATTTGAGAAGATACCTTATTTTCATGTTCTTATTGCTTCCACTTCTCAGCCTTGAGTTATTGCCGCATCCCGCACTTCACGCATAGGTGAATAGCCAAAGAACAGATATATACATAGCCACATAATCAAGACTCCTTTGATAGCAAGTAACAGAAATGTAAACAAGAAAAGTGGGAAACTGAATTTCTTATAAAAATAAAGGGTCATATCAGAGAACCCAAGAACGTAAATCATTATAAGGCCTAATGAGGGACTGGAACCAGGAATTGGAAAAAAAAATCAGTAACTCCCAAAGTCTCAGTTTCTCCATGTATTTCTCTCTGCAGATGAGTTCTGTTTGCTTAAATCTGTACATGGCTGGGAAGGGCCACACCTCTGATTTAGAATTGATATGACATCTCAATTTAAAAACTTGACTGAGACTAAGGCTCTGTTCTAATTCTAAAGTCCCAGGAGAGATATCTGATTAGTAAATCTTGGATCAGGGGCCCACTGCCAAGATATTTAGCCCTTAGAATATTAGAAGAAGAATCACGTAAGTGTCACAGGAGCCCTTTCTCTGTAGGTGTTGGGCAGTTTTCAAACAAAAGGGAGGGTGAACTAAGCAAATACCCCCAAATTGACTGTTACCTGTGAAGAGGGTAATGAGAATTAGTCATGTTCTTGACTTACACATCCTCACCTTTTAGTTCAATTATTGTAATTTTTACATTAGAACTTCCATTTGTCTTTTAAAATATTTTCTATTTCTCTGATGAGATTTACTTTCTTTCCATTTATTATAAGCATATCTTCCTTCATATTCATGAGCATAGTTACAATAGCTGCTTTGAAATCCCTGTCTGCTAATTCCAGCATCTGGGTTACCTTGGGGTGAGTTTCTATAAGGTCATCTTTTCTCTTGAGAATGGGTCATTTTTTCCTATTTTATCATATTATTAATTTTGGATTATATCTTGGACATTGTGATTGTTATGTTACTCCAGGGGCCATGAGTGCCTGGGTTTCTCATACCCCCCCCACAGGGTTGCAGCAGAGGAGGGAGGAACATTTTATGATGAAACAAAAATTCTGTGGGTGGGGGAGTTGGGGGTGGAGGAGGGTGAGAGGTGCCGCCCATAGGCCACAAATCTCTACAAGTGCCTGCTATCCCTCTCCTACTCCCCACCCCAGCACCAGTCCAACCCCTTCACCCCCAGCTGCTCCTAGGACTAGCCTGTAGGCAGGCAGGTGGGAAGGGGGTGTCCTGAAACCAAACTGGAAGCCCCCTCTGCCTCCCAGCTGGGGCCCCTGGGCTGGGGGGTCTGTGGTCAAGCCTTATTCTGTATTGGGGATGGAGGTTGGGGGGAGGGAAGTTGGGGGCTGCTGGAGAATGTATTCAAAACAATAAAACTTTGGACCTTTGGATGCAAAAAAAAATGGATTCTGTTATATTCTGCTAAAGAATTTTGATTTTCTTTTTCCTTTTTATCTTTAGCAAGCAATTCAATTTTTTTTTTTTTCACTCAGTCAGCAAACTCTGCCTCTTGGGTTGCAGCTCAAATCTCAATTCAGTTCCTTTATTCTCAGTTGGAGTCTGCCCCACACGTGCATGGCTCCTGGGTCAGCCAGAGATTGGGGCAGAGTTTATATGAAGAATGTGGGGTGTAGCTTCTCTATTTCCTTTTGGAGGCACCCTCTTTATTTTTCAGTGACTGTCATTGCCTGAACTCTGTCTTCTGGTTCTTTTTTTTTTTTTCTTTTTTTCTTTTTGGCTGCATTGGGTCTTCATTGCTGCGTGTGGGCTTTCTCTAGTTGTGGTGAGCAGGGGCTACTCGTCACTGTGGTGCACAGGCTTCTCCTTGCGGTGGCTTCTCTTGTTGCGGAGCATGGGCTCTAGGCATGAGGACTTCAGTAGTTGTGGCATGTGGGCTCAGTAGTTGTGGCTCGCGGGCTCAGTAGTTGTGGCACACAGGCTTAGTTGCTCTGTGGCATGTGGGATCTTCCCAGACCAGGGCTTGAACCCGTGTTCCCTGCGTTGGCAGGAGGATTCTTAACCACTGTGCTACCAGGGAAGTCCCTGTCTTCTGGTTCTTTAACTCACAGATACTAAGAGTTTTCTGTCAAAGTTTTTGCCACTTTTTGCAGCTCTGACCACTCCCTACCCTCAGGTTAAAAAAACATAAAAAATGGAAACTCACTCACACTTTCTTTTCTTCCAAGTTTCAATTCCCCACCAGAATCTGCTTGCCTCTGTTTAGTTTCCAGTGACTAAGGTCATTGATTTTTTTTTAAATTGAAGTTTGTCCAGTGGTTATTGTCTATAGGAGGGCAGAGTAAGGTAGAAGTTTACTCAGCTATACACTTCTCTTCACTTATTGGATAACTCTCACTGCTCTTTATGATAAGTTAACTTTTTTCATTTTTCAAATTAATGTTACACATGTTTACTGTAAAAACAATATAATAAAAGTAGCTAGCATGTATATACCACTTACTTTGTGCTAGGCCCTGTTCTAAGCACTTTACATATATTAACTAATTCATGAAATCGAGTACCACAAAATGATGTAAAGTACATTTAAAAGTTTAACTTCTCCTGTCATTCTCCTCCCTGAGAGGTGAGTATTCTTCCTGATAATTTTTACACAAATGAGATTATACTATATATCATCTTTCTGCAATATGTTTTTTTTTCACACTCACACTATGTTATAGATATCTCTCCAAGTCACTTTAAATCTTGAATTATCTAAAAGAAATTTGCTACTACTACTACTACTGCAATCCACACACACAAACACATACACACTCACAGACTGAGTACTTTCATAGAGAAAGTTGCAATGGTCATTTTTATGAATGAATTTTTAAGGTTAGGGTAGCATCGCTAACTAATTTTCTTTTCCTCCTCCCTTAGGTGGCTAAACCATGCCCATGACCAGTGTCAGAATACTGAGATCTAGACTATACATTTAACCAACTGTCCTTATTTTAATCAAATCATTTAAGGCTACATAATCATTATAAGGCTAACAATGAAATAATATATATGAAAAATACTTTGAAAAGTTTAAATTGCTAAACAAACCAAGTAATATCAATTCAACATATATTTCTTCAGTGATTACTGTGTATAAGAGTCTGTGCTGATTCCTGGGGTTTATATGAATAAATGAGAAGCAATCCCTATCCTCAAGGTGATAGCAATCTAGTTTTGAAAATAGGCATATGAACAGCCACAATGTATTTCAATTTAGAAATAAAGTTAATGCTAATGATACAGATTTTTTTTAATGTGTTATGGAAGTGCCAACGGGAAGGCAATTGATTCTGACAAAGAGGAACAGAGAAAGATGTCTTCAGAGATGATGACATGTGAACTGGACCATGAATGATAAAAATAATTTCAAGTATGCAACAGAAGAAAGAGAATGGATTCTAAGATGAGAGAACAGCTTGGGTGTTGGCATGAATGTATTCTTTTTCCTTCTGAGAATGCCAACTACAGTAATTCATTGTGGTAGAAGCAGAAGTTATGGTATATGACCGTGGGAGGGTAAAAGTTAAGGATTTAAAGTAGAATGAGACTGGTAGAGTGATTCACATTTAGATTATAAAGGGCCTTATACACGTCCTTCTAAGGAATTTGTGTAGAGCATGATAGCCAATGGGTGGAGGATTTTGACCAGAAGAATAGCATGGTGTGTTAGTTAAGACGGTACCAGCTTCTGTTACAAACTAATCTAAAAATGTACACTGGCTCAAAAATAGTAATTTCTTTCTTGTTCATCTAAATGCAACCTGAGAATTCCTCATTAGTAGGCAGTTTTCCCAGGTTTGACCCAGGTCCCAGGCTCTTTCCACTCTATGGCTCCACTGTCTTCTACACATGGCTTGAAAAGTTGCCATGTTTGTCTGCATTAAGCTAGAGGAGGGGAGAGGGGCAAATAAGATCATGAATAGGAGTTTTTTATGGATCAGACCTGGAAATGGTGCTCTGCAACACTTCTGTTTTCTAGACTCAGACATATACCTAGACCTACCTGTAAGAAAGGCTGGAAAATGTGGTCTAACTGTGTTCCTTGGAAGATGGAAAAGATGGTGAACAGCTAGGTAGTCTGTGTCCTGCACAGTCAGATTTAGTTTTTAGAAAGCATGTTCTGGTGGCAATGTTACTGCTAGATTGGAGGGGAGGATACTAAAGGCAGGTTGTTGTAATAGTTCAGATGAGACATAATGAGGCCCCTCAGGCAATGCCTAAGGCATTTGCAGCAGGGTAAAACAGGGATATACTGCAGAGGCAGAATTAGGTGACTGAGATTTTGGGGGTGGGGAGGTTGTTAACATGACCAGCTAGATGAACAGTGAATTCTCTATTTCATGTCAATAATGCGCATCCAAAAGTAAAAGGTTGCTTTCTTAGACTCATAATTACTGAGTGCTTAATTGATCAGTGCCCTTTACTAAGAACTATAGGCAAATAGAGTAGAAATATTTGATAGAGCCCTTTCCCTCAAGGAGTTTTTCATCTATCCGGGGAGGGAGAATATACCAAAAGAAGAATTTGAGAATTCTGTGTGTATCAGTAACATAAATTAATTCACCACAAACTGAATCCAGAGTGCTAGAGATATTCAGGGGAGAGTTGTGATCAGGGGTACATGGGATCATTTGGACTAAGTTTGGGGTTTAGATTTTATTCCTTCATTTAACAAACATGTATTAAATGTATGGTGTGCTTGATAACTGTAGTGCCTGGCTCATAAAGGGGCTGAATTAATATTTTTATTGAATTAAATATTAGTTGTTTAATGAGACAAATAAAACACAGTCCTTGCTTTTTTTTTTTTTTTTTTTTTTTTGCGGTACGCAGGCCTCTCACTGTTGTGGCCTCTCCCATTGCGGAGCACAGGCTCCAGACGTGCAGGCTCAGTGGCCATGGCTCATGGGCCCAGCCGCTCCGCGGCATGTGGGATCCTCCCGGACCGGGGCACGAACCCATGTCCCCTGCATCGGCAGGCGGACTCTCAACCACTACGCCACCAGGGAAGCCCACAGTCCTTGCTTTTGAGGGACTTATTTGAAATAAGTAATATGTTTAATAGGATTAACATACAGGTAAATCAACTAGTATGAAAAAGTGTAACGGGTGGTAGGCTAGAATGGTCCAGTCAGGGCACAAAAGAAGGAGTGTTCAGGAAAGTATTTGTAAAGGAGACCCTTGAGCTTGTCTTGAAATAAGAGCGCAGGTGATCACACAAACCAAAGATGAAAGATGAGTGAAGAAAGCTCTTTCCAATACAGAGGTAAAGAAGGAAAAATGACGAGTAGGCAGAAGGTGAAGTATAGTGCTCCTGAGGGTAAGAACCAGGTTGTGTTAATATCTGTACCCTCTTGCCTACCATAGTCCTTAGCCCTTCGCAGATGCTCAGAAAGGTTGGATTCTATCCCTGTATGCATTTTCGTAGTCCATGCTAGTATGTTTAAGTTTACTTCTCTCCAACTTCAGACATCAAAGTAATTAACAGAGGTGGTAAAATAATGATTTTTCCATCAGTAGTTGAAGGGTCTGCTTGTCCCTGCTGGTGACCTCGCTTTGCATTCCCCTAAGGCTACAAAGTCATTTTCTGGTGTATGTGGTTGCTTTAAATCACAGTTGCAAACCATCACTGATATAAGCCATCTGAATCCCAATTTCTGTTCAAAGTGAGATGCCTAACTGAAATAATAGTGTCACCAAATACCATCTTGAAGTCAAAATCAGATTGAGGCAACAAATAAAGTTTTGTGTGATGTGAATCACCAGTGGTTTGAATTCCTCTTACTGTAGCAGAACTATATTTCTTAAAAGCTAACAACCATATTTTCTTAGTGAAATTTACTACTTGAAGTATGTAAGTACCCTTTGGTCCTTAAAGGGTAATAATTTTAACCTGGAATATTTCAGAATAGGATAATAAGTTAAGAAATGAGCACTTGGGCAAGGTGTTTGAAAATGTAATTTTATTTCATTGGAATTTTGGTATCTATCCTCATTTGTGTGTTTATGCATAAAACAAGTATCTATTATAATTTAAACTTTGTGGTTTAATCTTCCATGAGGTCAATTCCTAATCTACCTGGGCAGAATTGATGCTCTTTTAAAATGAGGTATACCTAAAGCTTCTTTGGTGTTTTCCTACTAATAAATACCTTACATTAATAAAAAAGGGTAGGGTGAATATTTGATGTCAGACAGACTGAAGTTCAGCTCTCAGGTTTGCCACTTACTAACAAGGTAGCCTTTCTGAGCCTTGGTTTCTTCATCTGTGTCCATTTGGGTTGCTATAACAGAATTCCATAGACTGGGTCACTTATAAACAACAGAAATTTATTTCTCACAGTTTCAGAGGCTGGGAAATCCAAGATCAAGAAAGCAGCAGAACCAGTGTCTGGTGAGTGTAAGGTCGGATCTTAACAAATGGCACCGCGAAACAAGAGGAAAGCTTCAAGTGAGCTTTATTAGGGGGCGCTCCCGGGCCAGGTTCACTGGTCCGAGAGAAAGGGGCCAGAGAAGTCACACCCGGGCGAGGGTTGGGCAAGATTTTATAGGGGAAGAAGGGAAAGGGGTGTGGTGAATCTAGGAGAGCACAGGGTATTCCTTATTTGGTGGTCTCTTCGGGTATCGTGGCAATATCTGGTGCCGGTTACATCAGTCTTGAGACCGCGAAGGCTGGGCCGGGTGGAAGGTCCCCAGGTCAGTTCCTGGAACTGGGTGGTCCGGAAAGTCTCCAGGTCAGTTTCTGGAACTGGGTGGTCCGGAGAGTTTCGGTCTGATGCAACCTGTGAATCTGATTGCGTTCCCCTGCCTCGGGCCAGTTGGCCTTACGGTGAGAACCCACTTCCTAATTCATAGATGGCCCTCTTTGTACTGTACCCTCACATGGTGGAGGGGACCAGGGAACTCTGTGCGATCTCTTTTTAAGGGCATTAATCCCACTCATGAGGGCTCCACTCTCGTGACCTAAGCACCCCTCAAAGGCCCCACCTCCTAATACTATCACATTGGGGATCAGGTTTCAACATATGAATTTTGAGGGGACAAAACATTCCTTCCATAGCAGTCTGTAAGTAACAGCTACCCTCTTGCAGGATTGTTTGAGGCTTAGAGATTATATTGTGGAAATCACCAAGTATGAGGTGTTTAAAGATTGGAAACTTCTATTGCTGCCAGTGTTGTTGTCTGCATCTTTCAATTAAAGTTATTCTTTCTGGGGGAGGAGGAAAGTGTGTTTGGAACTGTCCTCTGCATATATAACACTTTTAAAACTTTCCCCCCTTTGCACCAAGGTATTATATGCAACTGCAATATACACAACAGATAAAAGAGAAAGTGAGGACCTCAAAACGCCAACCCCCATCCTAGTCCCTAAGACATGTTCCTGAAACACAATTTGAAAACCATTCCCTCAGTGGCACACATTTAAAAGGACTGGGGAAATTTAAAATGTAACTTTAAGAACAATAGCAAGATGATTAGGAAAACACTGTATAGTTTCTGATAGATCCCTGTATGAGCTAAATATTTATTCTATGGTTGGTGTGATGAAATCACTGCAGTAGAAACCTACAAGAAAATTGTGCACTATGCCTACTGACCTTAGCATTTCAAAAAGAAGAAAATGGAAATGGATGTCCTTTGAATAGGGAGGTATAAACTTTTCATGGTTTCCTATCTTTCTTGCAGTCTTGCCAAGGAGGATAGCTACCACCCGTGCCCACAATTATTAGAGGAAGGGACTAATTCCCTCATATAATGCAAGGCTACTACTGGAACAAATGTTTATGGATTTTTTGTTTTTTGTTTCTAATGTGAATATAAACTTCATCCCTTCCTCGAGACACTTTATTACAATCCATCAAAACATGACTGTAAAATACTGGTTGTTAGAATAAGACTCTCTACAGCCATTTTCCAGAAAACTGTTTTAATAAATCTGTAGATTTTCAGTATACTCAATGATCCATAGTGTCCCAGTGTGAACTGTCACTCCCTGGGGTGGTGCACTCTTTGTAGTGTGCAACCTCCTGACCATTACACAGTGACCCTGCCAATATCCACATTTTTTAATGAAGATGAACTGTTTGGGTAATTTAAAATGGCAGCTAATTAAAAATGTAAGTTTCACTTTAAAATTTTTACGAAATCTTTAGGAACTGTGTTCAAATAAAGCATTAAAACTACATAGATTCTTGAATTTCTAGGGCTTCTCTGTAGGTAGGTAAAAGAACAGAATTTCAGCTGTCAACAAAATTATAAGCAGATTAGGTGCTATCTATGAATTTAAATGTAAATTTTGTAATAATCTTCCTGGAGGTGATTGAGTTGAATATAATTTACGCACATTGACAGATGAAATTCCTTCTTTTACTTTTTTTATGACTTAAAATACATTGGAACTATAAATGCATCCCCTTATGGGGATATATGTTATATGTATAGCTGATTCACTTTGTTATACAGCAGAAACTAACACAACATTGTAAAGCAATTATACTCCAGTAAAGATGTTAAAAAAATAATAAATGCATGCTGTTGACTTGTAAGCTGAAGTACCTTTAGAATATTGAAAAACCAAGGCAGCATTTCTTTCAGTCCTTAAAAGCAAATTTTTCACAAAAGTTCCACTCGGTGGAACAAAAATAGTTTTCAGTTTAAGAGGACAATTAAATAATCCTGGAAGTGAACTCCGTTTTGTGAAATGAATTCACTGAGTAATGAAAACCAAACCAGTACAACAGGGGTCAGCAAACTATCGCCCGTGGGCCAAACCTGGCCTACTGCCTGTTTTTATAAATGAAGTTTAATTGGATCACAGGCACACCCATTAATTATGTATTGGTTGCTTTGGAGAGTGAAATACTTGGACAGAGACCATAAAGACCTGCAAAGCCCAAAATATTTACTGTCTGGTCCTTCACAGAAAACGTTTGCTGACTTATGCAGTATTAAGTTATTTCAGGTAAATATTAAATTCTAATTTAATATTTCAATATTAAATTATAGGATTATGGAAGCAAATTCATAAATATAGGGAGAATATTCTACACCACTTTATTTTTTTATATTTTTTTATTGGGGTATAGTTGCTTTACAATGTTGTGTTAGTTTCTGCTGTACGACAAAGTGAATCAGCTATACGCATACATATAGCCCCTCCCTCTTGGACCTTCCCCCCCCATCCCACCAATCTAGGTCACCACAGAGCACTGAGCTGAGCTCCCTGTGCTATACAGCAGGTTCCCACTAGCTAACTGTTTTTACACATGGTAGTGTATATATGTCAAACCTAATCTCCCAATTCATCTCACCCCCCTCCCCCCAAGCCCCGTGTCCATATGTCCATTCTCTACATCTGTGTCTCTATTCCTGCCCTACAAATAGTTCATCTGTACCATTTTTCTAGATTCCAAATATATGCGTTAATATGTGATGTTTGTTTTTCTCTTTCTGGCTTAATTCACTCTGTATCACAGACTCTAGGTTCATCCACCTCATTATAAATAACTCAATTTCGTTTCTTTTTATGGCTGAGTAATATTCCATTGTATATATGTGCCACATCTTCTTCATCCATTCCTCTGTTGATGGACACTTAGGTTGCTTCCATGTCCTGGCTATTGTAAGTAGTGCTGCAATGAACATTGTGGTCCATGACTCTTTTTGAATTATGGTTTTCTCAGGGTATATGCCGAGTAGTGGGATTGCTGGGTCATATGGTAGTTCTAGTTTTAGGTTTTTTTGGTTTTGTTTTCTTTTTTCGGTACGTGGGCCTCTCACTGTTGTGGCCTCTCCCATTGCGGAGCGCAGGCTCAGTGGCCATGGCTCACAGGCCCAGCCGCTCAGCGGCATGTGGGATCTTCCCGGACCGGGGCACGAACCCGTGTCCCCTGCATCAGCAGGCGTACTCTCAACCACTGCGCCACCAGGGAAGCCCCCGCCCATGTTTTGATTGGGTTGTTTGTTTTTTTGATATTGAGCTGCATGAGCTGTTTTTATATTCTGGAGATTAATCTCTTGCCAGTTGCTTCATTTGCAAATATTTTCTCCCATTCTGTGGGTTGTCTTTTCATCTCACTTACAGTTTTCTTTGCTGTGCAAAAGCTTTTAAGTTTAATTAAGTCCAATTTGTTTATTTTTGGTTTTATTTTCATTACTCTAGGAGTTGGGTCAAAAAAATCTTACTGGGCTTCCCTGGTGGCGCAGCAGTTGAGAGTCTGCCTGCCGATGCAGGGGACACGGGTTCGTGCCCTGGTCCAGGAAGATCCCACATGCCGCGGAGCGGCTGGGCCTGTGAGCCATGGCCGCTGAGCCTACGCGTCGGGAGCCTGTGCTCCGCAAAGGGAGAGGCCACAACAGTGAGAGACCCGCATACAGAAAAAAAAAAAAAAAAAAAAAATCTTGTTGTGATTTATAACAAAGAATGTTCTTCCTATGTTTTCCTCTAGGAGTTTTATAGTGTCTGCTCTTACATTTAGGTCTTTAATCGATTTTGAGTTTATTTTTGTGTATGGTGTTAGGGAGTGTTCTAATTTCATTCTTTTACATGTAGCTGTCCAGTTTTCCCAGCACCACTTATTGAAGAGACTGTCTTCTCCATTGTATATTCTTGCCTCCTTTGTCATAGATTAGGTGACCTAGGTGCGTGGGTTTATCTCTGGGCTTTCTATCCTGTTCCATTGATCTGTATGTCTGTTTTGGTGCCAGTACCATGCTCTCTTGATTACTGTAGCTTTGTAGTATAGTCTGAAGTCAGGGAGTCTGATTCCTCCAGCTCCGTTTTTTTTTTCTCAAGATTGTTTTGGCTATTCAGGGTCTTTTGTGTTTCCATATAAATTGTCAATTTTTTGTTCTATTTCTGTGAAAAATGACATTGGTAATTTGATGGGGATTGCACTGAATCTATAGATTGCTTTGCGTAGTATAGTCATTTTCACAGTATTGATTCTTCCAATCCAAGAACATTGTATATCTCTCCATCTGTTTGTGTCATTTTTTATTTCTTTCATCAGTGTCTTATAGTTTCCTGACACCACTTTACTTTAAATGTTAATTGTTATCAGAAAGGGTATTGAAAATTAAACAGAACATTTTAACCTCCCTGTTGTACATCCTTAATGCACTCAGACATAATATCACTCAATGGCATCAAACAAACGCCAGCACTGATATCAAACCATCCCACAGAGGGAGCTATTGTGACACTCAGAATCTGAGGGAGAAGCAGAAAGTCAGTTCTGAAATACAGGAGTTCAGCATCAGGAAGACAGGGAAACAATTAGATGGAGTGGTACTCAGACTTTATTTGCAGAACCCTTTCTTCACAAAATTTCAAGTGGAAAGGCAAGATATGAAAAACAAAGAAGTAAAGGTGATGATGAAGCTAGGGAAGATGAGTCTTAAAGTTCTGCTTGCTTGGATCTCTCTCTTCTGTCTATGTCTTCCGTGGAGAGGAAGTATGTATTTTCAGTTAGCAGTGTCTTACTGAAAGTGAATCAGAAAGCTTACTCAAAGAAATGGAATATGTGTGTCCAGCCCATCTAATTTACAGCATGTCCTGATAGGCTTATGCTCGGTTGCTCTCTCCCACTTATTTTGTCCTTTGTTTTCCTGTTATGAAATACTTGTGACATACTGAAAAAAAGTTGTGTTTAATATTTACTCATCAAATTTTATAAAATGTTAAACCTAATAAATTTGCATGTGAACAGAGATATAGTTTGGAATGCTTTTCAGCCAGTATTCGTGGGAAAAGTTTATTACTTCTTTGAAAAAAACAGTATTTTTTGACATTCTGTTCATGACATTAATATGTTTTTCTATGTTTAATTGATTAAACCAGTACTATCGCAAGAATGAATAATGATAACAACAACGGATGTGACTTACTGAGTACTAACTATATGCCAGGCACTATTCCCAGTATGTTCTGTGGCTTAATTCATTAATCTTTACAAAATCCCTATGACATAGAATCTGTTATTATCTTCATTTGAAATTGAAGAAGCTGAAACACAGAGTAGTTAAGTGTCTTATTCAAGGTTACCTAGCAAGTGAGTGGCAGAGCTGGGATTAGGCCTTTGAACTAAGTTTGGCTATAGTGTGCTTTCTTTCATTCTCTCACAATCACTACTTTTAAAAAAAATTTTTATTGGAGTATAGTTGATTTCCAATGTTTTGTTAGTTTCAGGTGTACAGCAAAGTGAATCAGTTATACATATACATATATCCACTCTTTTTTAGATTCTTTTCCCATATAGGCCATTACAGAGTATTGAGTAGAGTTCCCTGTGCTATGCAGCAGGTTCTTATTAGTTATCTATTTTATATATAGTAATGTGTATACATCAGTCCCAATCTCCCAATTTATTCCTCCCTCCCTTATCCTCTGGTAACCATAAGTTTGTTTTCTACATCCATGACTCTACTTCTGTTTTGTAAATAAGTTCAGTTCTAGTCTTTTTTTTTTTTTTAAAGAAGATGTTGGGGGTAGGAGTTTATTAATTTTTATTTATTTATTTTTGCTGTGTTGGGTCTTCATTTCTGTGCGAGGGCTTTCTCTAGTTGTGGCAAGCGGGGGCCATTCTTCATCACGGTGCGCGGGCCTCTCACTATCACAGCCTCTCTCGTTGCAGAGCACAGGCTCCAGATGCGCAGGCTCAGTAGTTGTGGCCTAGTTGCTCCGCAGCATGTAGGATCCTCCCAGACCAGGGCTCGATCCCATGTCCCCTGCATTAGCAGGCAGATTCTCAACCACTGTGCCACCAGGGAAGCCCCTGTAGCCTTTTTTTGATTCCACATATAAGCGATATCATATGATATTTGTCTTTCTCTGTCTGACTTACTTCACTCAGTATGACAATCTCTAGGTCCATCCATGTTGCTGCAAATGACATTATTTTGTTCTTTTTTATGGCTGAGTACAAGCACAACTAAATGAAGAGGAGTAAGCAATTTACCTGAAAAAGAATTCAGAGTAATAGTAAAGATGATCACTACTTTTTAATTGTTATCTTTTCCTGCTCTCTATTGAATTGATTTTATTCTTTTCTCCCTCTATTAATAATTATTCATTTTAATTCCATTATTTTAGGAGGTAACTTTAATTTTTATCAGTCTTTTTTGGCTTGAAGTCTAAAATTAGTTTCTCTACTCTTTTCCTTAATAATAGATGGAACTTAGAATGCTTTAATTTGATCCTCCCCTCTTCACTTACATGTAATTATTATCTAGTTTTTTGGTACCACTTTTTCTTAACACACCAAAATTATTTATTATAATATTTTACACATTCATTTAGATTTACCCATGTGTTTACCAGTTATTTTACTCACCACTCCTTGTAGCTCACTCCTTTTTTCTAGACTCAGCTTTATGCTTCCTGAAGTACCTCCTCTCATAGTGCTTTCAGCAAGGGTCTGTTGGTGGTAATTTCTCCTTCCTTGTCAGAAATTGCCTTCATTTCAGCATCAGTCTTGACTAACAAATTCACTAGATATAGAATCCAGTATTGACAGTTTTCTCTAAGCATTTTGAAAAAATTCTATCAGTTCGATTGTGTGGTACGAGTAGTATAATATCCAGAAATGATGGCTTAAAATATAGAGATATGTATTTTCCTCACATAACAAGCAGTTCAGAGCTAGGCAAGGCCAGCATTGATTAATTGAGAAGCTCAATTAATTGAGAGCAGCTGATTAATTGAGAGCTGTTCATCAGCTTCTCTGTGACTCTTTTGGCTTGTCTGTTTTACTTGCTAAATGGCTAACAGCTCCAAACATCATGTCCTCACAATGACAATGTCCAGAGGCTGGATAGGACAGATTTCTCCTTGTCTCTCTCTCTATATCAGATAGGATAATCTTTCCCCAAAGCCTCTTTCAGACTTCCTCTCTGCCAGAAACATGTCCACCCTCTAACCCAGTCACTGGCAAAAAGAGAATGAAATACCCTGATTTGCTTAAACCAGTAATGGAACTCAGGGTGGGGTACATCCTTCATACCCGAACAACTAAGGGTTCTGTTAGCAATGCAGGAGAGGTTAATGACTGTTGGGTAGGCAAACTACAGTGGTTGCCACACATTGTCTTACAGGTCCAGTGGTGCAATTGAGAAATCAGCTGTCAGTCTAATTAAGTATATATAGTTCCATTGTAGGTTATCTCTTTCTATCTAGTTGTTTTAAGATTTTCCCTTTCTCTTTGATATTGTGATAATTCACATAATTCAAGAAGCAGATGCCAAGATGGGATTAGATGTGCAAGAGTTTTTTGGAAGTCTCTTTGAAGGACACAGGAGAGAGAGCTGAAGCCAGGAAGGATTTTCAGACCAAGATGCAAGGTCTGTCCTGTAGGGGAGGAAAAATTGAGTGGGAAGAATTTCATACTACAATGTGGATCCAGGAAAGTTTTAGCCAGGCTGATGTAGAGTCCTAGAACCAAACTTACAATTAAAGGAGTCCCCCATCTTGCAGGAATGGCCTACACTAGTACCTAAACCTCATTCAGCCATTGCCTAGGAGTAGGCCTTAGCATGAACCTGGTACTGGATTCAAAAGGGCCAGAACTGGTCAATTCTGCACCCATAGAAGATCTGTGTGGTGCATTTTCATGGCTGCCTCAGATGTTCTTTAGGTATGGATTTACTTTTATTTTTCCTGCTTGGGGGTTGTGCTTCCTGAATCTGAGAATTTTCCTAGAATCTGAGATTCTTGAATCAGTCTTGGGAAATTCTCAGCCATCATTGCTTCTTCCCATTTTCTTTATTTTCTATTGCTAGAACGTTTATTAAAGCTATATTGTACCATGTCATTCTGTCTTCCTTGACCCTTACCCTTTCTTTTAAAGTTTCCATCTCTCTCTCTGTCTGAACTGCATTCTGTGTAATTTCCTGAGACAGACATTCAAGTTCACTAATTCTTCCTTTATTTGTGCCTTACTTGCTATTTAACTTGTCCTTTATGTTTTAGTTTCCATTGAGTTTTTCACTTCAATATTATATATTTTTTAATTTTAGAATTTCTCTTAGTTCTTTTTATTGTCTACATGATCTTTTTTTTTTTCAAATACTGCTTTGTTCTTATGTTTTCCATTCTTTATTTGACCATTTTAAACATATACTTTTTTTTAACATCTTTACTGGACTATAATTGCTTTACAATGTTGTGTTAGTTCTGCTATATATAACAAAGTGAATCAGCTATATGTATATATATATCCCCTCCCTCTTGTGTCTTCCTCCCACCCTCTCTATCCCACCCCTCTAGGTGGTCACAAAGCACCGAGCTGATCTCCCTGTGCTATGCAGCTGCTTCCCACTATCTATTTTACATTTGGTAGTGTGTATATATTCATGCTACTTCTCACCTCATCCCAGCTTACCCTTCCCCCTCCCCGTGTCCTCAAGTCCATTCTCTACATCTGCGTCTTTATTCCTGTCCTGCCCCTAGGTTCTTCATAACCTTTTTTTTTCGTTTTAGATTCCATATATATGTGTTAGCATACAGTATTTGTTTTTCTCTTTCTGACTTACTTCACTCTGTATGACAGACTCTAGGTCCATCCATCTCACTACAAACAACTCATTTTCGTTTCTTTTTATGGCTGAGTAATATTCCTTTGTATATATGTGCCACATCTTTTTTATCCATTCATCTGTCGATGGACACTTAGGTTGCTTCCATGTCCTGGCTATTGTACATAGAGGTGAAATGAATATTGTGGTACATGGCAAACATGTGGTTGGGTGCATGTGCACAGACTTTTTTTTTTTTTAACATCTTTGTTGGAGTATAATTGCTTTACGATGTTGTGCTAGTTTCTGTGGTATAACAAAGTGAATCAGCTATATGTATACATATATCCCCATATCTCTTCTCTCTTGCGTCTCCCTCCCTCTCACCCTCCCTATCCCAGCCCTCTAGGTGGTCACAAAGCACCGAGCTGGGGGCAGAACAGGAATATAAACATATGCTTTTTTACAGTCTTTAAATAATGGCACTATTATCTGAAATTCTCAGGGATCTAATCTTATAGTTTGTTGAATCTGTTGACTTTTGTTTAGGTAAACTGTTTCCTCATATAATGTTTAACTTTGGATTGTGATCTTATTTGCAGTTGCCTCTGCCAAGGCCTCCAGATACTTCCATATTAAGGTCTCATATTGCTAATTTTGAGACCACACAGAAATTGTAAACCCAACTCTATTCGTTTTTTTTTCTTTTTGGCCTTCTAGTGCAGCTTGTGGGATCTTAGTTCCCCAAATAGGGATCAAACCCATGCCCCCTGCAGTGGAAGGACAGAGTCCTAACCACTGGATGCCAAGGAAGTCCCTGTAAACTCAACAGTAAATCCATGTATGACATAGGCCCATGCTTATGAATTCTCAGGAATGAGTGTTTATTATTTTCACCCGGAGGTCATTCCAGGACAGAAAAGATTCTTTCTTGTCCCCTTATGCCAGTGAGCAGACTTGTTTTTTTTTTTTAATTTAATTTAATTTATTTTTTTATACAGCAGGTTCTTATTAGTCATGAATTTTATACACACGACTGTATACATGTCAATCCCAATCACCCAATTCAGCACACCACCATCCCCACCCCACCACGGCTTTCCCCCCTTGGTGTCGATACGTTTGTTCTCTACATCTGTGTCTCAACTTCTGCCCTGCAAACCGGTTCATCTGTACCATTTTTCTAGGTTCCACATATATGCGTTAATATACGATATTTGTGTTTCTCTTTCTGACTTACTTCACACTGTATGACAGTCTCTAGATCCATCCACATCTCTACAAATGACCCAATTTCGTTCCTTTTTATGGCTGAGTAATATTCCATTGTATATATGTACCACATCTTCTTTATCCATTTGTCTGTCGATGGGCATTTAGGTTGCTTCCATGACCTGGTTCTTGTAAATAGTGCTGCAATGAACATTGAGGTGTATGTGTCTTTTTGAATTATGGTTTTCCCGGGTACATGCCAAGTAGTGGGATTGCTGGGTCGTATGGTAATTCTATTTTTAGTTTTTAAGGAACCTCCATACTGTTCTCCATAGTGGCTGTACCAATTTACATTCCCACCAACAGAGCAAGACAGTTCCCTTTTCTCCACACCCTCTCCAGCATTTGTTGTTTGTAGATTTTCTGATGATGCCCATTCTAACTGGTGTGAGGTGATACCTCATTGTAGTTTTGATTTGCATTTCTCTAATAATTAGTGATGTTGAGCAGCTTTTCATGTGTTTCTTGGCCATCTGTATGTCTTCTTTGGAGAAATGTCTATTTAGGTCTTCTGCCCATTTTTTGATTGGGTTGTTTGTTTCTTCAATATTGAGCTGCATGAGCTGTTTCTATATTTTGGAGATTAATCCTTTGTCTGTTGATTCGTTTGCAAATATTTTCTCCCATTCTGAGGGTTGTCTTTTCGTCTTGTTCATGGTTTCCTTTGCTGTGCAAAAGCTTTGAAGTTTCATTAGGTCCCATTTGTTTATTTTTGTTTTTATTTCCATTACTCTAGGAGGTGGGCCAAAAAAGATCTTGCTGTGACTTATGTCAAAGAGTGTTCTTCCTATGTTTTCCTCTAAGAGTTTTATAGTGTCTGGTAAGCATTTAGGTAATACATATAAAACTATACATTTTATAGTGTAATGTAAGCATTTAGGTCTCTAATCCGTTTTGAGTTTATTTCTCTGTATGGTGTTAGGGAGTGTTCTAATTTCATTCTTTTACATGCAGCTGTCCAGTTTTCCCAGCACCACTTATTGAAGAGACTGTCTTCTCCATTGTGTATCCTTGCCTCCTTTGTCATAAATTAGTTAACCATAGGTGTGTGGGTTTACCTCTGGGCTTTCTATCTTGTTCCATTGACCTATGTTTCTTTTTTTGTGACAGTACCATGTTGTCGTGATTACTGTAGCTTTGTAGTATAGTCTGAAGTCAGGGAGTCTGATTCCTCCAGATCCGTTTTTTTCACTCAAGACTGCTTTGGCTATTCAGGGTCTTTTGTGTCTCCATACAAATTTTAAGATTTTTTGTTCTAGTTCCATAAAAAATGCCATTGGTAATTTGATAGGGATTGCATTGAATCTGTAGATTGCTTTGGGTAGTATAGTCATTTTCACAATATTGATTCTTCCAATCCAAGAACATGGTATATATCTCCATCTCTTGGTATCATCTTTAATTTCTTTCTTCAGTGTCTTATAGTTGTCTGCATACAGGTCTTTTGTCTCCCTAGGTAGGTTTATTCCTAGGTATTTTATTGTTTTTGTTGCAATGGTAAATGGGAGTGTTTCCTTAATTTCCCTTTCAGATTTTTCATCATTAGTGTATGATGAATGCAAGAGATTTCTGTGCATTAATTTTGTATCCTGCAACTTTACCAAATTCATTGATTAGCTCTAGTAGTTTTCTGGTGGCATCTTTAGGATTCTCTATGTATAGTATCATGTCATCTGCAAACAGTGGGAATTTTACTTCTTGTTTTCCAATTTGGGTTCCTTTTATTTCTTTTTCTTCTCTGATTGCTGTGGCTAGGACTTCCAAAACTATGTTGAATAATGGTGGTGAGAGTGGACATCCTTCTCTTGTTCTTGATCTTAGAGGAAATGCTTTCAGTTTTTCACCATTGAGAATGATGTTTGCTGTAGGTTTGTCATATATGGCCTTTATTATGTTGAAGTAGGTTCCCTCTATGCCCACTTTCTCAGAGTTTTTATCATAAATGGGTGTTGAATTTTGTCAAAAGCTTTTTCTGCATCTGTTGTGATGATTGTATGGTTTTTATTCTTCAATTTGTTAATATGGTGTATCACATTGATTGATTTGTGTATATTGAAGAATCCTGCTTCCCTGGGATAAATCCCAATTGGTCATGGTGTCTGATTCTTTTAATGTGTTGTTGGATTCTGTTTGCTAGTATTTTGTTGAGGATTTTTGCATATGTATTCATCAGTGATATTGGTCTGTAATTTTCTTTTTTTGTAGTATCTTTCTGGTTTTGGTATCAGGGTGATGGTGGCCTCATAGAATGAGTTTGGGAGTGTTCCTTCCTCTGTAATTTTTTGGAAACGTTTGAGAAGGATGGGTGTTAGCTCTTCTCTAAATGTTTGATAGAATTCACCTGTGAAGCCCTCTGGTCCTGGGCTTTTGTTTGTTAGAAGGTTTTAATCACAGTTTCAATTTCATTACTTGTGATTGGTCTGTTCATATTTTCTATTTCTTCCTGGTTCAGTCTTGGAAGGTTATACCTTTCTAAGAATTTGTCCATTTCTTCCAGGTTGTCCATTTTATTGTCATAGAGTTGCTTGTAGTAGTCTCTTAGGATGCTTTGTATTTCTGTGGTGTCTGTTGTAACTTCTCCTTTTTCATTTCTAATTTTATTGATTTGAGTCCTCTCCCTCTTTTTCTTGATGAGCCTGGTTAATGGTTTATCAATTTTGTTTATCTTCTCAAAGAACCAGCTTTTAGTTTTATTGATCTTTGCTATTGTTTTCTTTGTTTCTATTTCATTTATTTCTGCTCTGATCTTTATGATTTCTTCCCTTCTTCTAACTTTGGGTTTTGTTTGTTCTTTTTTCTCTAGTTCCTTTAGGTGTAAGGTTAGATTGTTTATTTGAGATTTTTCTTGTTTCTTGATGTAGACTTGTATAGCTATAAACTTACCTCTTAGAACTGCTTTTGCTGCATCCCATAGGTTTTGGATTGTTGTGTTTTCATTGTCATTTGTCTCTAGGTATGTTTTGATTTCCCCTTTGATTTCTTCAGTGATCTCTTGGTTATTTAGTAATGTACTGTTTACCCTCCATGTGTTTTTTTTTTACATATATTTCCGTGTAATTGATTTCTAATCTCATAGCATTGTGGTCAGAAAAGATGCTTGATGTGATTTCAATTTTGTTAAATTTACTGAGGCTTGATTTGTGACTCAAGATGTGATCTATCCTGGAGAATGTTCTGTGCGCACTTGAGAAGAAAGTGTAATCTGCTGTTTTTGGATGGGATGTCCTATAAATATCAATTAAATCTATCTGGTCTATTGTGTCATTTAAAGCTTCTGTTTCCTTATTTATTTTCATTTTGGATGATCTGTCCATTGGTATAAGTGAGGTGTTAAAGTCCCCCACTATTATTGTGTTACTGTTGATTTCCTCTTTTATAGCTGTTAGCAGTTGCCTTATGTATTGAGGTGCCCCTATGTTGGGTGCATATATATTTATAATTGTTATGTCTTCTTCTTGGATTGATACCTTGATCATTACATAGTGTCCTTCCTTGTCTCTTGTAAAATTCTTTATTTTAAAGTCTATTTTATCTGATATGAGTATTGCTACTCCAGCTTTCTTTTGATTTCCATTTGCATGGAATATCTTTTTTCCATCCCCTCACTTTCACTCTGTATGTGTCCCTAGGTCTGAAGTGGGTCTCTTGTACACAGCATATATATGGGTCTTGTTTTTGTATCCATTCAGCAAGCCTGTGTCTTTTGGTTGGAGCATTTAATCCATTCACGTTTAAGGTAATTATTGATATGTATTTTCCTATGACCATTTTCTTAATTGTTTTGCGTTTGTTTTTGTAAGTCCTTTTCTTCTCTTGTGTTTCCCACTTAGAGGTGTTCCTTTAGTATTTGTTGTAGAGCTGGTTTGGTGGTGCTGAATTCTGTTAGCTTTTACTTGTCTGTAAAGCTTTTGATTTCTCCATCGAATCTGAATGAGATCCTTGCCAGGTAGAGTAATCTTGGTTGTAGCTTCTTCCCTTTCATCACTTTAAGTATATCATGCCCCTCCCTTCTGGCTTGTAGTGTTTCTGCTGAGAAATCAGCTGTTAACCTTGTATGTTATTTGTCGTTTTTCCCTTACTGCTTTCAATAAATTTTTTTTGTCTTTAATTTTTGCCGATTTGATTATTATGTGTCTTGGTGTGTTTCTCCTTGGGTTTATCCTGTATGGGACTCGCTGCGCTTCCTGGACTTGGGTGGCTATTTCCTTTCCCATGTTAGGGAAGTTTTCGACTCTAATGTCTTGAAATATTTTCTCTGGTCCTTTCTCTCTCTCTTCTCCTTCTGGGACCCCTATAATGGGAATGTTGTTGCGGTTGATGTTGTTCCAGAGGTCTCTTAGGCTGTCTTCATTTTTTATAATTCTTTTTTCTTTATTCTGTTCCGCAGCAGTGAATTCCACCATTCTGTCTTCCAGGTCACTTATCCGTTCTTCTGCCCCAGTTATTCTGCTATTGATTCCTTCTAGTGTAGTTTTCATTTCAGTTATTGTATTGTTCATCTCTGTTTGTTTGTTCTTTAATTCTTCTAGGTCTTTGTTAAACATTTATTGCATCTTCTTGTTCTTTGCCTCCATTATTTTTCCGAGGTCCTGGATCATCTTCACTATCATTATTCTGAATTCTTTTTCTGGAAGGTTGCCTATCTGCACTTCATTTAGTTGTTTTTCTGGGGTTTTATCTTGTTCCTTCATCTGGTACATAGCCCTCTGCCTTTTCATCTTGTCTATCTTTCTGTGAATGTGGTTTTTGTTCCAGAAGCTGCAGAATTGTAGTTCTTCTTGCTTCTGCTGTCTGCCCTCTGGTCTCAACTTATTCTGCTAGTGTTGGAAGGTCTCCTGCAGAGGCAGAGGGTGGCTGTGGCTCACCGTGGGGACAAGGACAGTGGTAGGAGAAGTTCTGGGAAGTACTCCTTGGCGTGAGCCATCCCAGAGTCCACCATTAGCCCCACAAAAGACCAGACTCTTTTTGTAACATACCCACACCCTTTTTTGGCCTGTAGTGTATATAAAGGTCCATATATATATGGGCAACTGCCTGCCTTGCAAAGACCCAAAGCCTACCTCCTGCCTGTCTCACTGTAGCCTTAAAACCTATGTCCTTAGATCACCACTTGAAGGGAAGCTGCAACATCAACTCGTGGGCATGCCACTCTTGTTTACAGTTCCCATCTTGGCTTTGGCTTTTGTTGTTTTTTTCCTACTTCTTCTGAGTGCCATTCTTCATGTGAGTAGAGGTATGCTGTGTTCGTCCAGAATTTCTAAGTATTTTGTAGTGTAAAATTTTAGGTTTTCTAGTCTACTAGTATTTCCAGAAGCTGAATTCTTAATTCTTCCTCTATACTATCTCCCTGTAGTTTGGTTTCCAAGCATCAAACTTCACTTGCCATTGACACATCTTCTCTTTAAAGTTTAAGAAATCATGTTATTAGAAAAAATCTTGATTCCTCTAACTTCAGAGAAAACTGTAGTGCTTCTAGGGGAACTAGAGAGGTCTCAGACATTCTAGGCAGAGAGATGCTTGAAATGTTTTAACCAAGCTTACCATTACATCACTGAAAAAGCAGTGGTCTTTTTTAGAGAGAGTACTTGGAAAGGTACATTGCTCCTTTTTTAGCATAGGCCATGGTTTCAAGGAAATTGCTCTTAATGTTATCTGTTTCCTATCATCTGGTAAGAAACAGTGAGGAAATAAGCCTATTGTGACCCAGTTGGCTAGTTGTGTAAGTTATAAAGTTCTATTTTGTCAATAAAGACTTACTTTTCTTAAGAAAGTTTATGTTACTGAATCCTGTAAGTGCTGGGTGAAAAGAAATCAGCTGCTAGATTATTACCACAGATTCAAGGTCCTATCTAGTGACAAATGCAAACTGAGGTCCATACAATTAACAAAAATAAAAATGGGGGCTTCCCTGGTGGTGCAGTGGTTGAGAGTCCGCCTGCCGATGCAGGGGACACGGGTTCATGCCCCGGTCCGGGAAGGTCCCACATGCCACAGAGCGGCTGGGTCCGTGAGCCACGGCCGCTGGGCCTGCGTGTCCGGAGCCTGTGCTCCGCAGCGGGAGAGGCCACAACAGTGAGAGGCCCGCGTACAGCAAAAAAAATAAAAAAATTAAAAAAAAATAAAAATAAAAACGGGTTCATTCTTTGATATAATTGACACAGAATGACATATATCTGCCTTTCAACATCTGCTTTTTAATAAGGTATCTCCTGTACCGTATGTTGTGATATTGTTTTAGAGTTCCTAGAAAGGGGATTTTAAATTGTTGTCTACCAAGTAACTTTTGGAAATTAGAGATTGGCTTTTTAAAATGTTTACACCTTTTATATGCCATTTAAGGGACAATTTTTAATTTAATTTAATATAGCAAAATCTGATAATTTTAAGATTTACATTGACAGGGTTGAGCTGAAATTTACCTTGAAATACCCCATGAAAAGGGTACTATGAAGATTACAGCTAGCTTGTTTCACCTGCTTAAGAGCATAAACCATTTTAAGCACATTAAAAGCAGTAATAAGAATACAATAGACATTTTTACAGTTTTTGTTTATCCGTGAATCTAAGTGCCTCTACAGGACATTAGTAGTAGCAACATATTTGTAGTGCACGTGAAAGTAAATACAACATACTTGTATTTTAAATATGATTCAAACTTAACAATGAAACTTGACTCTGAATTAGGCTGAATTCATAGAGGTGAAAAATATTTCTACCCATTTTTTTTAATGTAAATATTTTGTAAACTGAGGGAAAGCACAGTTTCTTTTTCTTAAGCTGTTTCTTAAGGAATCATTACATTTTCATGACTCACACCTTTGGATTCCATTTTTATTTACAATCCCAAATCGAGCTGCTCGTGTCTCTTCTCTATTTCTAGTAATCTTTTGTCTCATTTATTTTGAAGATGTGGTCAGAGACAGGGTGTGAGTGGGTAATATTCAATGCAAACAACATGACTACACATAATTTAAAGCATTCACTGAATTTTAAACTGACATTTAAGGATCGTTCTGGACTAATTTATCCTGCCCTCTTCAGCCTATGTATTTCTTCTGTGCATAATTCCTTCTTGAAGTTAATGGGAATTTGGCATGTGGCAGGAGTACATGTTTCATGAAATGGGAATCTGGGACCTGTCATTTGATAAGAATTCTGCTTCTACCTTAATTGGTCTGTCCCCCTAATGTCTTTCACTATACTACAGCAGTGTAGGCAGGCCTTCCATTCCAATGTGAAATGAAACTATTTTAAAATACAAGGTATATGTGGGTTACCATGAGCAGAGGATAAGTAGTATGATCTATTGGACTGAAAAGGGTTTTGAAATGCTATGCTTACTGAACATAACATAAAAATAAAAGTTTCTATGTGCTGCATTACAGACATTTTCATTATAACACATATTTTCACTTACCCATACCAGTAAACCCTGGGAAAACATCTTAATTATGCAATGAGCTTCAAGACTAGGACTTTAAATCAAAGGGAAAGTAATGGCTTTTCTAGTTTTTCTTCAGTGCTGTGCACACTGCCCTGCCTTTGTCGTGATATGTATTTTTTCTACATTTTCCATTATGCAGATAAGTATTTCTTATAGGTAGAGTGAAATAATTTTTAGCATCTAAAACATTTTCAATTAATTATTTGTAATTTGCCAACACATTGAATAAACTGTAATATATATGCAAGGGAGCACTGTGCAGCTTAAAAGAAAAAAATAACAGGGAAGATTTCTATGCACTGATATGGAATGATCTCAAGATGTATTTTTCAGTGAATAAAAGCAAGATGTAAAGACGTATGTAGGGTGTACTATATTTACATACAGAAAGGGAGAAAATAATAATATACATTCATACATTGTGCATTGGCATGAAAAAATACTGGAAAGCTGAATAAGAAACTAGTAAAAATGGTTACCTGCAGGGGTTGGAGGAAGAATGGGGTTGACTGGGAAACAAGAGAAAATGAAACTTCTTAGTGTATATCTCTGTATACAGGTTGGGGTTTGTTGGTTTGTTTTTAGTTTTGAAACGTTAATTATTGGAATCAGGAGAAAAGGAATTTACCAATACCAATACATAAAATTCTTTTTTACCTGTTGATTCTCCAGGAATACATAAGTTTACATGTTGGACCTAGATTTTTTTCTTGGCTGTGCCACTAATTAGCTATATGACCTTAAGCAACTCATCTGGACTTCAATGTTGTAAAATAAGAAATTTAGAAGAGATGGTTTCCAAGGTCCCTTCCAGCTCTAACATTCTATGAAATGCAAATAGGTGACAGCATAATATGGGTATATATAAGTCAACTTCTTAAGGACTGGAATTGTGTGTGGCTGATAAGAATATTTATTGCTGCTCTAGGGTGTTCTATTTTGGCTAATTTTTCTCCAGAAAAAGTAACAGTTAAAGTGAGTTTTCTTACTCAGGCAGATAGATGCCTATATATAAATTACCTTTTGAAAGTAGATATAAATTACCTTTTGAAAACCCAAATTTACTGCTATGCTAAAGAGAATTTCTTTTAACGTTGGGTAAAAACTTTATACAAATATTTTTTAAGATACCGTAAGTGTACTAACACAGATGAACTCAAAACATTGACTTTACTTGTTAATCAGTATTTTGATAAGTTTCTGAGTCTTTATTAAATATGTGTTCATGTTTGATATCCATTCTGTTTAAGCTTCAATTATTTAATTACAGGTCTTGATATGAAACTAATCATGCATATATCCATACGAAGCTTGCATACTGACGGGATAAAATCATTAAACAGTCATTACTGTAAACTGACGTTGGCCTGAAATTTTTGCAGTTAACGGGGGAGTTGATGCTTGATGAACAATCCAATTAAAACTGGCAACAAAAGACCTAAAATGTCAGCCAAATTGCTTTTTAATAGTCAATGCAGCCGTCACAAAACATAAACATTAAAGTCCCCATAGTAGCATAAAGCTTCATGGTGAAACAATTCTAGAAAATGAATAATAATTACAGCATCTTGAGGATTCTTTTAATAGATGTGCACTCATTAAAAATATTTTGTTGGTTAGACTCAGATGATAAAGTATGTTTTGCTGAATACTTCTTTATATTTGTTATGGTAATGGTTTTATTTAATATTAGATAGGTATAATTTCTATTATTATCCAAAAATGTTATTTAAAAGGCATTTTACTAACCTAGAAGGCAAGGTTCTGAAAAAATACATAATATGACTTGCCAGCTCCTCAAAATATAAAAAAAATAATGAATCCTCGGTTACACTGAAGTTCAGATGAAAAGGCAGGGAAGCCAGTTGTGATTTCTACAAGTAATCTGAAAGCAAAAGCCGACATTTACACTCTTGAGGCTCTGGGTGAATACTGAATAAATATGTGAATGGTTTAGTCACCTAGATGTTTCCTACTATCCAACAGTTTGGTTTTTAGTTGAAGATACAAATCCAAATATTTTATTGAATTTTTCACCTTTGGTTCAGGTGCTTCACACCTGGAGGCCAAAGTGTTAGATATTTATAAAAGATTGTCTTGTGTGTTATGAGTAATCCAACTTCTCCCTCTGTCATTACTGCCATCTTTTTCAATAAGCAGAGAAAGAAATTGTGAGGTTTTTATCTTTGTGACATTATAACACAGGAGAAAATATCAAATGGCTCCTAGGGGAAATGTTTAAAGCATCAGGGCTTTAATAATCTATTCATTTATTTTTCCAATAAACATTTGCTGAACACTTATTATGTGTCAACATGATGTTGACCACACTGGGAATCTGGAGCTGAGTAAGATTTGGATACCATCCTAAGCTTTCTATTGAGTTGAAGGTTAAACATGTAAACAATCAGCCGTAATACAAGGAAGAAATGTATGAAGAATTCAAATGAGGAAAATAAAAAATACTTGTCTCTCAGATTCACTCATGTGAGTTAGGAATTCGTAGCCTACCATATATTTTTTGAAAATATTTTGTAGCATAGATATACACAGTAGAGCCCTCAAACAGATGGTACCCTAATACATTTATGTATTAGAATATCTGTCAATTAAATATTGCCTTCCTCTACAATCATAGAGTGTAATTTTTTGTGCTATGAAGGGTAAATTGGCATTCACACTTCTCCAGCTGTGGTTTCTCTGTTTTATCTTTTGAGGAAGTTAGTGCTGTTTTCAGAGCAACAATTAAAAAAAAAATCCCTCAAAGGAGTGATAGACACACTGGGACTTCAAACTCTATTAGCTGAAACAGTGAGGAGAAAACCCTGTAGGAATATAAATGAAACTTTAATGGTACCATATCACAAAATACTAAATGACCCAACTATCCTTGAAAAATTGCTTATCTTTTCATTTTTTTCTTAATACAATGATGACTAAAATTTGGAGGGAAAATTCTAACATGTAGGCTATATCTCTAAGCCACCATCTCAGCCTATAGAAAAGTAAAAATGACTTGGTCTGTATCTTGCACATAATCAGATAAAATGATGTCAGCAATTTGATTAAATGTTGGTTTGAACAGACCAAATCAGCCAGCTCTTTTGCCGATGTATGGACCACAGAATAATAGATAGAAATATAATCTTCTGCCCCTAAATTAATATTTTAATTTAGAAGAGAACAATGAAGATTTCAATGTGAAAAATAATAGATAATAGATGATAGATTAAAATTCTTATGACCTCTTGTAAAATGCTTTGTGTTTTGCATTTACAAAATGCAAAATGTCCATTAAAACTAAATAATATATCTCACATATTTAGCAACGAATCAGGTGTCTGTTATGTCCTAGGCATTGTTCTGGGCACCAAGGATTCAAGAATGTATAAGACAGAGACTTCACCTTCAAGTACCTCCTTGCCTAGCTGAAGAAACTCACACAAAGAAATAATTATAGTAATGTGAGATCTCTGATAGATAAACTGTAATAAGTTATGTGAGAACACTTGAAAAGGAATGGATGAAGGCATCACAGAGGAGGTAACATTGCCTAGAAGACTTGTATTCATCCTTTAAGACCCAGCTTCATTGAGGAAGGTGGGAGGCAATGGCATCCAAGCAAAGGAAGCATGTACAAAATTATAGAGACATGGAAGAGCGTGGCCTATATGAAGTGGAGGGACAGGAGATAAAGCTCCCGGCACTTATATGCTCTACTAAGGATTTTGCACTATATCTTATAGACCAGACCAGCGGTCCCCAACCTTTTTGGCACCAGGGACAGGTTTCGTGGAAGACAAATTTTCTATGGACCGGGGGTAGGGGCGGGGGAGGGGATTGTTCAGGTGGTGATGCGAGTGAAGGGGAGCGGCAGATGAAGCTTCGCTGGCTCGCTGCTCACCTCCTGCTGTGCGGCCGGGTTCCTAACAGGCCACAGACCGGTAATGGTCCGCGGCCCAGGGGTTGGGAACCCCTGTTATAGGCAATGAAGAGCCACTGTATTAGTCGTAATTAAGAAAACAGTTGTGGATTCATTCATTTTGATTATACATTGATAATACATATATGTAATTAAATACGTTGTTAATAAATCCCAGAGCTATCAGATATTCTTACTTTGATAGGAATCAAATATTTGAATTCCAGGGTGTTATCTATATTCAGTGTTTCCTACATTACCCTGAATATATTTAGTCAGGTAAAGATTTTCTAAGATGATTTCTTAGTAAAGCATGATTAACATTTTTTCCCATAAAAGCTTGAATATAATCAGTATCATGTCTATATAGAAACCCTCAATTTTTAAATATAATATTCAAGTAGAACTCTTAAAAGAGGTCAAACAATGAGCTTACCCCACATAATTAATACCTAACTGAAGGATTGCTGGAAAATACATTTTTATTATCCACAATTATTTTAATGTTAAAACCAAAAACATGGAGACTTTTGGCATCATAAATTACTTTTGAGCAACTTGATTTAATGGGCGACATGGTATATTGATCAGTGACTTTCGATGTACTTTTCTCAAAATTTCTCACAGAAATATATTTTACATTATAGTAGACAAAACTGAAACAAAAGTTTCAGGAAACACTTCTTTCCTTTACTAAACAAATACTTTCAGTAAAAAATGAAATCATGGAGCTAATGCTCTATGATATATTCTGTTCTTTCATTCTTTTTTTTTTTTTTTTTTTGTGGTACACGGACCTCTCACTGTTGTGGCCTCTCCTGTTGCAGAGCACAGGCTCTGGATGTGCAGGCTCAGCGGCCATGGCTCACGGGCCCAGCCGCTCCGCGGCATGTGGGATCTTCCTGGACCAGGGCACGAACTCGTGTCCCCTGCATCGGCAGGCGTCCACTCAACCACTGCGCCACCAGGGAAGCCCTGTTCTTTCATTCTTTAAATGATGGTCAAAGTTGGTCTCACAACCGATCAATTGGTCATAGCCAGAAGTTTAAAAAGCACTGTCATAGATAGACTAGTTGAAAGAAAACTGGATCTGAAGTCAAAAGACTACTGGATTAGAAGTTGAAAGACTTGGGTTCTTTTCCTAGTTCTCTTCACTATTTACTACCTCTGTGACCTTGGCAAAGACAGTTAACTTCTCCATTTTTTAATATACAAAGTGGGGATGATGCCTTCTGTGTCTGTCTCACAGACTCCTGTTGTGAGGAACAAATGAGATAATATATTTCAAAGTGCTTTACAAACCGTAAAACACTATGTAGGTGTAAGAAGGTGATATCCATGAAATGAGACTATACTTCATTGTTATGTATTTCATGTGACTTTAGCGAATCTTTTAATCCTTCAAATTCGTTCTTGAAAAATAATTTCCTTGAGGGTATCTAGTCACACCAGATATATATGAAAATAAGATTGACAAAGTGTTTCCCATTCTGAATAAGAGACAACAGTGACATTAGTTCAATACAGTTTACATTTCTGGCCTCTCAGAAGAGAACCTGATACAGATCACCACCCTTTAAACAAGGATACTTGTTAAAATAATGGGAGGAATGCATGGCTTCATATTATGTAATTTGCTTATATGACATATCTTTTATGATACATGGTACTACTGCTAAAGTTAGCCTTTGGCAAAGATATGTCATAAACACGTTTGCAGAACTCTAATAGAAAGAGAGAGACAGACAAGCCACTCATCTGAAAAAGCAATGTTTAGTAAAATATTATTATGAACTACCTGTGTTTGGTTCTTGCCTTGCTACAAATGACCTGAAATTCAGTATGACGTGATGATCAATTGCCCAGTTTTCTCCATCCTTCCAGCAAGCATTTATTGAGCGCTGACTCAATAAATGGCACACTGACTGTGCCACACTGCAGGTACTAGTGGAGTCATGAGAAAAAAAGAAGCCGTGGTCACTGTCTTGCAAAGAATTTATGGCCTGTTAGGGAAGGTAAAACAAGTACATAAACACAAGGCACAATATTAGGCTGTTTTGGTTGCTTGAAACATAGACTTGCTCAGAGTAGCTCAGGTGATAAGGATTTATTGTCAGCGTGCATATCCAAAGACTGAAAATGAATCCAGCTCTAGAAACCTCAGCAGTACAAATTTGTGAATCTTCACCTAGACTTCTGCTGTTGGTATGACGCAGTGACTGGCCTCGTGTCTGCTTTTTTCTGTGACCATCTGCTTCTCTCCCCGCCACCACCTAGCTTCACATGTCTTAGGAGGTGCTGAGAGCATAAGAGGAATACAGTGCTGTAGGAGGTCAGCAGAGAAAAACATTCCTTCTTTATTCAGATTTCAAGGAATGCTTAACGAAAGGAGTAACATTGGTAACTGGCCTCAGAGGAGTGGGTTGTAGACAGAATATGGGATGAAAGCACACTCAAAGTGGAAATTCAAGTATGAAAATAAACATTCAGAGATGGAATGGACTAATTGTCTGTTAAATGACAAACATTGCAATTTGGTTGGAGAAGAGGAAGTATGGACAGGTAGACTGCAGCAAAATGATGCCCTTTTAACCTCCCAAATATATTTTTTTAAATTTTGAATTGAATTGGAATGTAACCAGTCTCTCTATATATATTAAATTATAATAATATATTTTATAAAATGATTGTATATATAAATAGTTTTCCATTTTAAGAAACAGTTTGTACAGAGCATACTTCAAAAAAATGTCTTCCACTGGCCTTTTCTTCTGTTTATTTTGCAGAAATTGGAAGACATTTGTCACTCCATTGACAAGGTTATTTAGTGAGGCACGGCAATAGGCAGTGTGTGGACTGATAAAATAAGAAATTCCCTGTCCTTAGAATTCACCATTTAGTTGAGGGACAAGACAAACAAGCACAAACACAAACATAATGGTATCAGAAGCAGGTACTTACAGACAGCTGTCACCAAGTGCTTGCATAATCCCTAACCATTGTACACAGGTAGTACTACCCAACTCCCTTATTAGCTTTCTTGTCCCCTTACCTTTTTTCAGATCCCTTCATCCTCTTCCCTTCAGCAGCACAAAGAGACACCTAATTGGTTCTCAGGTTGAAATATCTAGTCCTGGGCTTAAAGGCCAACAATCAATTGCTGCCCACCCCCAAACTCATCTGACTATGTCGTTCCCATTTGTACTTAGCCGTGCTCTGCTGTCCAGAGTCTCAGACTTATTCATCATTGGAAAATACTGTCTTTTGAGGATCTCAGTGTCTTTCTTAATAGAAGGCAGAAGAGCAAACAATGAATGACTGATAAAATTTGATTGTCTTTGATAAAGTAACATGAATAAGAGCTTAACACATAAATTCCTTGATAAGTGTTGGGTCAAAGCTTAACCAAACCCTGCAAATAACAGTTATATGTTTAATAGTTGAGATGTACTAGCAAAAGTGTTTTATTTTTCTTACTAATTCTCCAGGAAATAGAGGCTAACTAATTCAATAGGATTCAACAAAGTCCCAGTCTGTTCCAGGATAGAAAGGTATCTTCTTGCTTCTCTTGAACGCCCTCCAGAAAGAGAAGACTGCATCCACACCTATTCCAAATTAATTTCAAACCCAAGTGATATCTCTATGCCTAATACCTAATTCAACTACTGCCATAGCACTGATCACCTTGTAAAGCACACATATAAATGGCTCTGGAAAGAAACAGAGATGTGTCCTCACATGAAACTTAGAATATTTGTGGAGTGACTATATACAGATTAATGATGTGGCCATTAGTAGTGGCAGCTCTACTGAGAATAGCAGACACGTTTCTACAGAAACAAAGAACCTCATGTCTCACCATTTCTTCAAATTGACTCTAGGAAGATGTATGTGTATGTGTGTGTATGACTGCATGATAATAGAAATAAGCTTTCTTGGGGCTTCCCTGGTGGCGCAGTGGTTAAGAATCCGCCTGCCAATGCAGGAGACACGGATTCGATCCCTGGCCTGGGAAGATAGCACAAGCTGCAAAGCAAGTAAGCCCGTGCACCATAACTACTGAAACCTGCATGCCACAACTACTGAAGCCTGCCTGCCTAGAGCCCGTGCTCCACAACAAGAGAAGCCACTGCAATGAGAAGCCCGTGCACCACAACGAAGAGTAGCCCCACTCACCTCAACTAGAGAAAGCCCGAGCGCAGCAACAAAGACCCAACGCAGCCATAAATAAATAAATAAAATAAAATAAAATAAAATAATAGAAATAAGCTTTCTTATGTAAGCTGAAGATTTAACATGTAATTGGTTTTATTGAACTTCTTTCTAGTATCTTGAATTAATAGTATTTATAAGGTATTGAAACAAGATACCGTTAGTTCAGTATAAAAAGTTATAATAGATTCATGGAAAATAATTTACAGCAATAAGAAAATATTTCTAAAACAAATGGACTTGGCACTTAAAAAACTATGGTCTTGTAATATGCTTTAACTGTATACATGTCTGTCCCCCATGCTCCGGCCCCCAACCCATCACACTGTGAGCTTTTGAGAGCCGTGACATTCACTTTCACCATTATATCTTGTGTATAAAACATGCCTAATCCTTAATAAGTAGTCTATAGATGCTTAGTTAGAGAATTAAATAACCGGCTTGGAGTAGGGAAAATACTAACTCAGCATTAGTATGTGTATAGTTTTTTGTCCCGTCTTTTTTCTCATTATTTGCTTCTGCCACCTTGCTCTTCCCATGTCATTCACTAAGCCACCAACAAACTCTGATCCCTTTCACTCAGGCCATTTCCCTTCCCTATCACTCAACTTTTCTGTGAAACCTTATAGACGCGTCTGTTCTCTCACTCTCTCTTTTTAACTGTATCACTCTTTACTGTTCCTTGCTGGTTAAGTCAGTTAGGTTCATATGAATGTGCTTCCCCTCCCCCTGTGTCGGTTGTATTACCTTCTCTGATGACCACCCATTGTTTCTTATGGTGATTTTTCAGGCCAATGCCTATGTTAGGGGAAGGGTGAAAGGGTTGAATGGCACATCTATGTCTGTAATCTTTGGAATGAGGTTAGTCAGTAAAGAGTACACAAATGTATCTTTTGTTCTTCCTTAGTTCAGCCTATAGTGTGTTTTGGGAAAGACATAAGATGCAGATCATTTGGTATAAAGGTGGAAAGTGATTATGACATGGAGTAAAGCTACCTTCATCAGAAATGCCACCCTTGTTTGACTGTGTGATCTTGGGCAAATAACATAAATTTTCTGTGCTTCATTTTCATCTTATATTTAAATGCATTTATGTATTGCACCAGCAACTGTAAAATCATAATAATTTACCACATCTTATAATGGGAATGATATGTAAATGGAATGATGTTTGCACTTCTCTCCGTGTCAGAGAACTGAGAGTAATTAAATACAGTAGAAAAACATTTACTCGGGAAGTCTGAGACCTGATCTGTTCTACATTAATTATATCAGTGTTTAGATATCCTAATTCTAAATGAGCATAACAATTTTTAAAGGGATGTTAGCTCATAAATTATGCCATGTAGTGTGGGATGGTAAAGTATAGTGAGAAATAATTTTTTTTTTTTTCGGTACCCGGACCTCTCACTGCTGTGGCCTCTCCCGTTGCGGAGCACAGACTCCGGACACGCAGGCTCAGCGGCCATGGCTCACGGGCCCAGCCGCTCTGCGGCATGTGGGATCTTCCCGGACCGGGGCACGAACCCGTGTCCCCTGCTTCGGCAGGCGGACTCTCAACCACTGCGCCACCAGGGAAGCCCGAGAAATAATTTTTTAAATCAACAGTTTTAGGAAGTATGAAACATAATATGGAATGCAAGATATGTTAGAAAAGAAGATTTTAAAGCATGAGTCTTAGAAAATGTTTATTTAGTGTTTTTATATTATTATCTAGATCAATTAAGGAATATGTTGGTGCTAGGGGCTTAATTGTGTCCCATCCCCCCTCCCAAATTCATATGTTGATATCCTAACCGCTAGTGTGATGGTATTTGGAGATGAGATCTTTGGGAGACAATTAGGTTTAGACGAGGTCATGAGGGCAGGGTCGTAATGATGGGATTAGTGCCCTTATAACAAGAGACACCAGAGAATTAGCACTCCTTTTCTCTCTCTTTCCTTGCTTTTTTCTTTCTTTCTTTCTCTCTCCCTTTCTCTCTCCCTTTCTTTCTTTCTTTTTCTTTCTTTATTTCCTTCCTTCTTTCCTTCCTTCCTTTCTTCCTTCCCTTTCTTTCTTTCTTTTTTTTTTTTTTTTTTTTTGCCTCTGGATAAATGATATCTCTAGTCTTACCCAAATCTGATTTAGATGATGTTTAGATAAGAATTTGGACTTTAGACTTGAGTTGATGATGGAATGTGTTAAGACTTTTGGAGCTGTTTGAATGGAGTGAAAATATTTTGCATGTGAGAACATGAATTTGGGGGGACCAGGAGCAGAATGCTATGGAATGAATTGCATCCCTCCAAAATTCATATGCTGAAGCCCTAACCCCCAGTGTGATATTGGAGATGGAGCCTTTGGGAGATTATTAGGTTTAGGTGAGGTCATGAGGGAGGGGCCTTAACGATGGGATCATTGCCTTAATAAAAAGAGATATCAGAGAGGTTTCTCCCTCCCTCCCTCCCTCCCTCCCTCCCTCTCTCTCTCTCTCTCTCTCTCTCTCTCTCTCTCTCCCTGCCATGTGAAGACACAGTGAGAAGGTGGCCATCTACAAGTAAGGCCAGAACCTGACCATGCTGGCACCTTGATCTGAAGCTTCTATCCTCCAGAACTGTGAGAAAATAAATTTTTATTGTTTAAGCCACCCAGTCTATGGCATTTTGTTATAGCAGCCTGATCTGATGAAGAGAGTTGGCTGCTTATCATCCTACTTATGTAAATATTTGGCCCAAATTTTCCAAATGCAATCACTTGTTTTCTCTTTCCATTGTATAAATTAAGGAACAGGCTGTACATATTTACACAATTCAGTGCATTAAAACTATTCTTGCCCATTAAAGCATAAATGGCCAGGAACACCACAATTCTTGTGTTACCAGCAAGATCTATGATGATGACCATGTCATCATCTATTACAATTTGTCCACCCTGTCCATAGTGCTTGGATTTGGCCACTGTGATATCACTAACCCACATTATCACACTATGACTATATGACTAAGGTAAAATAAAGATTCAGTTAGTGAGTTTTATTGAGGTAAAAGAACATACAAAATTTACCATCCTAACCATTTTTAAGCGTACAGTGATGTTGTGTTAACTATATGCACATCGTTTTGCAGTGGGTCTCTTTTTCATCTTGCAGAATTGAAACTCTATACCCATTGAACAGCTCCCCAGTTCCCCTCCACCCTTGGAAGCCACCATTCATTTTCTAATAGTTTGACTACTACTTTAGATATCGCATATAAGTAGAATCATGCAGTATTTTTGTGACAGGCTTATTTCATGTATAATATCCTCAAGGTTCATTCATATTGTAGCATACAACAGGATTTTCTTCTTTATTGAGGCTGAATAGTATTCCATAGTATGTATATACCACATTTTCCTTTTCAGTTCATCCACCAGTGGACATTGACCTTGCTACCACATTTTGGCTGTTGTTGACTAATGCTTCAATAAACACGGGTGTGCAAATGTCTCTCTGAGATCCTGTTTTCAATTATTTTGGGTGTACACCCAGAAGTGGGATTGCCAGATCATATGGTAATTCTATTTTTAATTTTTTGAAGAACCTCCATAATGTTTTCCATAGCACTGCAACATTTTACATTCTTCCCATCAACAGTTCACAAAGTTCTAATTTCTCCATGTCTTCACCAACACTCATTATCTCATGTTTTTTGATAGTGGCCATCCTAATGGGTATGAGGCGATACCTCATTGTGGTTTTGGTTTGCATTTTCATGACGATTAGTGATGGTGAACATCTTTTTGTAGCCTTGTTGGACATTTGTATATATTCTTTGGATAAATGTCTTTGCAATTCCTTTGCCTATTTTAAAATAAGATTTTTTGTTGTTGTTGAATTATAGGAGTTCTTTACATATTCTGTATTTTAACCGCTGATCTGATATATAGTTTGAAAATATTTTCTCCTATTTCATAGATTGCCTTTTCATTCTGTGGGTTGTTTCCTTTGCTTCACAGAATGAACAATCATTTAAAAAGTAATTTTTAGGAAAAATATGTTGTTCTGATACTTCTGCTCATTGGATTCCTGGATAAACAAACTTGTTGTAATGTTTAGGGCATTAGGGGTTCATTTTTGGTTTTGTTTTTTGCTTTCTTTTAATTGAAGTATAGTTGCTATACAATATTTTATAAGTTACAGGTATACAGTGTAGGGATTCACAATTTGTCAACTTTTTATACTCCAATTATAGTTATTATAAAAAATTGGCTATGTTCCCCATGTTGTACAATATATCCTTGTAGCTTATTTTATACCTAATAGTTTTTACCTCTTACTCCTCTACCCCTATGTTGCCCCTCCCCCCTTCCTTCTCCCCACTGGTAACCACTAGTTTTTTCTCTGTATCTGTGAGTCTGTTTCTTTTTTGTTTTATTCACTAGTTTGTTGTATTTTTGAGATTCCACAGATAAGTGATATCATACAGTATTTGTCTTTCTCTGTGTGACTTATTGCACTTAGCATAATACCCTCCAAGTCCATCCATGTTGCTGCAAATGACAAAATTTCCTTTTTTATGGCTGAGCAGTATTCCATCGTGTATATATACCACATCTACTTTATCCATTCATCTGTTGATGGACACTTAGGTTGCTTCCATAGCTTGGCAATTGTAAATAATACTGCTATGGACATTGGGGTGCATGTATCTTTTTGAATTAGTGTTTTTGTTTTCTTCCAGTATATACCCAGGAGTGAAATTGCTGGGTCGTATGATAGTTCTATGTTTACTTTTTTGAGAAACCTCCATACTGTTTGCCACAGTGGCTGCACGAATTTACATTCCCACCAACAGTGTACAAGGGTTCCCTTTTCTCTACATCCTCACCAATGTTGGCTATTTGTGTTATTTTTGATGATAGTCATTCTGACAGGTGTGAGGTGATATCTCATTGTGGGTTTTTAAAATAATATTTATTTATTTATTTTATCTTTGGCCATGTCAGGTCTTAGTTGCGGCATGCGGAATCTTTCATTGCAGCACACGGGCTCTTCTTTGTGGCGCATGGGCTCTGTAGTTGCCGCACATGGGTTTAGTTGCCTTGTGGCATGTGGGATCTTAGTTCCCCGACCAGGGATCGGACCCATGCCCCCTGCAGTGGAAGGCGGATTCTTAACCACTGGACTACCAGGGAAGTCCCCTCATTGTGGTTTTGATTTGCATTTCCCTGATGACTAGCAATATTGAGCATTTTTCATGTGCCTGTTGGCCATCTGCATTTCTTCTTTGGAAAAATGTCTATTTAGTTCTTCTGCCCATTTTTAAATCAGGTTGTTTGTTTTTTTGATGTTGAGTTGTATGAGCTGTTTGTACATGTGGGATATTAACCCCTTATCGATCATATCATTTGCGCATATTTTATCCCATTCAGTAGGTTGTCTGAATCAGTAGGTCGTTTTGTTGATGGTTTCCTTCGCTGTGCAAAAGCTTTTAAGTTTAATTAGGTCCCACTTGTTTATTTTTGCTTTTATTTCCTTTGCTTTAGGAGACAGATCCAAAAAAATATTGCTACGATTTATGTCAAAGAGTGTTCTGCCTATGTTTTCCTCTAGGAATGTTATGGTTTCTCGTCTTACATTTAGGCCTTTAATCCATTTTGAGTTTATTTTTGTATATGGTGTTAGAGAATGTTGTGTTTTGGTTTATTTTCTTTTTTTTTTTTACATTTTCAGGTCTTTCAAATGGAAGTGCAATACAAATTACATTAGAATGGTTGTGTTATAAAGAATACAGTAATGGATGCATAACAAGTTACTAAAATCCATAAAATATAAAATAACGTTTAATTCCTCTTTAAAAACAAAAGCCACCTCTAATATCCCTAGTATTTTTAGAGTTTAGATTTTGACATATCCATGAAGCATTACAGTATGGATTTGTATAATATAGCCAACCGTTAGAGCTATTTTACTGAGTGACATGTAGTGGTCCTACTTCTAGGGTTGCTACTTGAACTACCCTAACTTAAGCCATCCTCATGATTATCCATTGTTGTAACTCTAACACATATTTAGTAAGCGAAAATCCCTACATGTGATTCGTAGTTGAAGGAAATCCATTTTATTTTAATAGCATGTGTTTGAAACCAATTTTGTACTCTCCATAAGTAGAGAGATGGTCATCATGAGTGCCAGTCGTACAAGAATTTATTTTAGAGCCATAGTATTTCATTAATAAATATGATTAGGTTTTAACATGCAGGAAGAAAAATAACATAAATAAATTGCTCAGTTGTCTTTTTAAAGCAAGCCCATTAAGCAATCTCTTCTGATATTTTCAGGATCAACTTCGGATAAAATCATATACCAACTAAGTTAAAGACTGTTAATAAGGATCACGTAAATTATATAGACACTTCTGAAATGAGGATATTTGCTACTGAGAATTAAAAAGAAGAACTTAATGATGTGTGAACGAGCATACTGAACTGGGTTTACAAATAGAGTAACCCACTACCTAGATTTCATTATGAGTTGTTACATAGCTAATTCAGTCACAGCATTTTATCTTCATTGGTTGCAATAAATATGAATGGCAAGTGTGATAGAAGCACCGTTGGTGTGATTTGCTTGGAATCCCAGGAGAGATGGCTGAGTGGCAGCTAATGGAGTTAGTTCAGTACTATGGTATCAAGGCCTTGGACCAGGTTCTTTACTTCATTTAGCCTCATATTCGTCATCTCTAAAGGCGGAACAATATATGACTTTAAAACAATGCATTTTCTTCAAAGAAGTGGAAATTATTCATCGCCTCAGAAGACTTTCATAATCCCACATTCTTAACATTTTTTTCATAGTCCAATTTCACAACGTATTAGTTATGTGAACAAGAAGGTACAATAATAGAGTATAGAGGACCAAAAATAATAACCCTAAGAAGCAGTAAATGAAGCTGATGGTATCTCCACAGGGAATGTGTGTAGACTAATGTTGTGTTTTCATGGCACCAATACAATTGATTAAAATTCTTTGTCAGTTATTTCATTTGGATTATAAAAAGGCTCTCACTTGATACAGTCTCTCCTCCCCTCCCCCCCAGAATTACCCATGTGTTTTAATGACATATCCACAACCATAGTCTCTGTGACAAATGTAAATGATTCCAGTCAGAAGGCTGGAAGAGGTCTCAACGTGCAAGTAGCCATGCCTCTCTCCATCTTGAGCTGCTCTTCCTAGAGAGAAAGGGGGTGAATTTTTCTTTCCTTCTTAGTTCACAGGTACATATTTTAGCAGCAGCATCAACTATGTGAATACAGGTAAGCTTTCACTGAATCCTTTTAAAGAAAACGGTTTTCCTAATCTAAATTCATAATGATAATAATTACAGTAATAATTATTTTGGTAACTAACATTGAGGACCAGGCACTGTGCTAAGTACTTGGCATACAATTCTGGTCTGACGCCCATGCTTTTTATATGTACTAGGGACTATCATTAATATGCAATGTTTACATATATATATATATATATATATATATATATATATATATATATATATATCAAGTCATCTACCCCAAATTAGGTTACAATATTGATCAAATATCATTAGCATATAATGTAGATGTTGGTCTCAGTGCCAATACAGCAAAGTTCCTGTGTATGTATTTACAATGAAAGCTATACCTATGGGACCCCATACTTCTAAGTAGTAGTCATAGTTTGTTTGCTGATATTTTCGTGTATACTATTTGTAAATGTCTCTGAATATTCTTGACACTTTAACCAGCTATCTACAGTTCCTTCCCTCGTGGGGTTTTATGTACTTTGATGGACTTCATTGAAAGGCGGTTTTGTTTGCAGCTTGGCCCAGTGAATAAAGCATCAGATAATATTCTGAAGGTCTTTGAGAGATGCAGGTGAAAGCTGCTTCCTAAATACAAAGCACTAATGTTGTATTCATGAAAATGGTTTTTCTTCACATCCTTTGCTCTAATGTTAAAATCCCGAGGTGTTATCATTTAGAAATAGAGTCTGTTATCTGAAGTAAAAGGGACTGAGAGCATAATAAAGCTAATCAATAGAGAATGTTTGGTGTGACTTGGAGGAAGAGGAAAGGATAGGATTCAACTGTTCTTATATTGACTCATGATTTCAATAATAGCTTCTTAGAACCATTGGGAAGAATATAAGAAACGTGTGAAAATTGTAAAATATTTTTTAACTATAATGGAGAAGTTTTAAATAATCAAAAAGCTTAGAATCAGATAGATTTTTTTCTTAGGTTACTTACTAGCTAGTGCCTGAATTTTATAGATTTTGTTGGATTCAATAACTGATCATTCATTTAATAACATTATTTAGTGGTTACTATGTGCCAGGTACTCTACTAAGTGTTTTATACACATGACCTCGTTTAATTTTCACAAAAACGTTAAGAGATGTTTAGTACTATCCCTATTTTACAGATAAGGAAATAGAGTCTCAAAAAGGTTTGATTGCTCAACATCAAACTGATAGTAAACGGCAGAGCTACGATTTAAACTCAGATTGATCTCATCTTAATGTCTGTGTCATTTGGAAATGTCAGGATGTACTTACAAATTTAAACAAGTTATGTGCAGATTGAGTTCTCTAAATAAGTAGATGAGTAGTAGAGAAAGTACTCTATACTTGTTTCACCTTATTGAAAATAAACAAATGAAACCAAAACACCCCCTCCTTTGTCTTCTGCTACTGAATGAAAGGTGTTCCATACTAATTAGGTTTAATTCCCTCTCTTATTTGGCTCCTCTGTCATTTCTTTTGAACATTATAAGCAGTAATAACATATTCATAAGATATGAGCCCTACTTTTAAAAAAAAGTGTATTTCTTTTTTTAAAATTTATTTACTTTATTTATTTATTTTTGACTGCGTTGCGTCTTCGTTGCTGCTCACGGGATTTCTCTAGTTGCGGTGAGTGGGGGCTACTCTTCGTTGCAGTGCGTGGGCTTCTCATTGCAGTGGCTTCTCTTGTTGTGGAGCACAGGCTCTAGGCGAGCAGGCTTCAGTAGTTGTGGCTCATGGGCTCAGTAGTTGTGGCTCGCGGGCTCAGTAGTTGTGGCTCGCGGGCTCTAGAGCGCAGGCTTCGTAGTTGTGGTGCACGGGCTTAGTTGCTCCAGGGCATGTGAGGTCTTCCTGAACTAGGGCTTGAACCCGTGCCCCCTGCCTTGGCAGGTGGATTCTTAACCACTGTGCCACCAAGGAAGTCCCCCCCCAAAAAGTATATTTCAATAGTGGTTCACACTTGACCTTTTATTTCTATACCTTGACCTGCACCTGACTTTTTATGATTACTACTAGAAGGCCCTGTGGTATACTGTGGCCCAATTTGCCCATGTAAATCCCCTAAGTGGGAATAAATGGGAAACACCTAGAACTTGTATTGTGCAGAGAGATAAGGGGACATTTCCCTAATGTGGCCATAGCAAGAACTTGAAGATCAGGGAGCTGGTTGGACATTTACCCTGCGTGATATGACTGAGTCACAGAATTATGCTTTACATAAGCTGTTTCCAAATGCTAATGAATCTGGGAGTACAAAAGACAACAATCCTGTAATACTATGTTCTTTCCCCCGTTAGACATTTCACTCTGTGTAGGCTACCAACCACCAAATCAAGGCTTGCTTTCATGAAGTACAAGGGAGGCAAATGGAGCCATGTACACATGCCTGTGTTCAAATTTTATTTAATATCTTTTGTAGTGCTTACTTGCAGTTGACAAAGCAAACTTGAGTCAAGTCCAGGTTGTCATCACACCCCACCATGAACCCAGATCCCACTGCAGCTTGGCCTGGTGCAGACCCCCCTTATTAATACACAGGAAGGAGCTTCTGTGCACTCATTCACTGATTTCAGGCACTACAAGAGGTCTCTTTGAGAACTGTTTCACATAAGCAATGTGTGTTTAAATCCTCTGTCCCTCTCAGCATCTCATCTATCATACATAAAATGTTTCCCCTGAGTACCGTTTGAAAAAGGTTATTTAAATGACCTTAACTAAGAATTAAGTTGCTTAAGATACTTTCTTAAAGGAAACACTGATCAATCACTACCTATGAAATATTTTTCTTAATTTCTAGGATTACCATTTATATTTATTTGTTACTGCAGTCTCAGATATTCATAGTTTCCTCAACATATGTTCTCATTTTTCCTTCTGTTTGTGCAGGCTGACACTCTTCCTCTTGAGACAAGTTAATTTTTTAGTTTTCCTAAGGCATCTATACATTAAATCTCAGTGGGTGAGAGTTGGGAGGAACTTGTCTGAATTCACCAGTTGTTCATTCAAGTCTAACGTTATATTAATAGATTTCACTAATTTGCTTATTTTTGATGGACCTTTCACTTGATCCACTAGCAGACACATCTATACCAATATATCAGTATATTTCCTAATTGAGCCACGTTCTCATGACTTTATTAGCCATCTTCCAGTTAATGAAGTCTCAAGTGCAATCTATACATAATTTGAGGATACATGTGAAAAGACATCATTACAAAAGAATTTTTCAGAAAACTTTTTTGTATTCTGGGCGATGTTCATCCAGAATGTTGCATTTTGTTTGGGGAACCGTAAAGACCTAGTTAAATTGGAGGGAGTCCAGGGAGATAAGCAGTAATGTAACTGAGGGAATGAATCAGAATTTGAAGGAAAAATAAAATGAGTTAAATATGCATAGCTTAGCATAAACAAAGTTTATAAGGCAGGCTTAGTAATAGGTCTTAACGTCGGCACCTCTCCAAAAATTAACTCTACTTAACGTCTCACTAAAATAACATGTTGAAAAACAAGAAAATGAAAATTTGTAATAATGAGTGAATTAATCAATGAACATTTCCGAACACTTCAGGCAGAAAACTTCAGATACAGGCTGTGCCCACACAATGCCAAAACAGCTGGTAGGAATGTGAAAAATTCAGTCAAATAAGGTATTTGTCATCATCAAATACTCTCCCACCATAGTGGCTATAATTGGTTTTTTAAAAATAAATTTAATTGAATTCAAACTTTAAAATTTTGAATTCATTCAAATTAATTAAATTTGCAAACAAAATTATAAAGCTGTATTGAATAAAATTATGAGCTAAGTGTGTGGGAGCTATAAAGATGATTCAGACCTGGGTCTTGATATATGACAAGTAGATGCAACGCTTGAATGCATGACAGAAATAAAACATACACTCTCCTTCCTGCAGAACTATCGCTTCTCAGCCATACCTTTTGGGAGATTCCCTCAGTAATCCAAAAGATATCCTGCAGAATAGTTGATGGAAGCCAGTAGTGTTTTATATCACAATTCTCCTTTTTTTTGGCTCCAATATATTTGAATAACATGTACATGTATAAAACACTCCTGTGAGAATGCCAAGATTTTTTTCCCAATTCCCCCCTCCCCATTTTCTTTTTGGGGGGTGAGAATAACCAAACTTTCATCATCCCTATGATATGCATAGACTCATTTTACAAGCATGTGATATGGAACTGGTTTATGGGATCGGAGTTGTACCCAATTACTAGCACTAACTCTAGCCCCACCCCTTTTTCTCCCATCCAGGAAAGCATATCCAAATGTAACTCAGAGTGTATTAGAGGTATCACCTTGAATTCACTTTCATCTACCATTTTTAAAATAAATTGTCTGTGAACTTTAGTCCTCTATTGTAGTAACAGGCGATTGCAAAACATTGGTTATTTAGATCCTGTAGCAGAGAAGTTCTGAGTTAGAGCAATAGACCAAAACATGGGTGAAATTTGAGAATCATCTGGGTCTTGTAAATACTGCCATAACAGTGCTGTCTCTTCCCATTGTCCCTGGTGGAGACTACGTATGTTTTCAGTCTCCAAGTATAGATGTTGGAACCCCTCTCCACCACTCCACTGGGCATCCATGGGTCCCTGTTGTTCATGGGCGGAGAACCTACAGGGTATGGGGGAACTTTCTCATCAAATGGCCAGGCAATGATTGTTAGATGGTGTTTAATGTAACATTATTAATGGTTAATAATAAGAACTTTTTCTTCAGTCTTTTTTTGAAAAGAAAAGCTTGGGGTGGAGGGGCTAAAACTTTCCCCAGCCTTTCCTAGTTCTCCATGCTTTCTTTTTATCCTCTAGGAATTTTTTGTCTTTTACTTTTTGTTTTTTATTACTCAATATAGTTTGCCCTCATTATTTAACATATGGTAGTTTGAAAAATATTTTTCTTAGAGCTTTAGGCACAGTCACAATGTTTTCTTAATTTGTGCTTCAAACATTCAGAATTCCATTTTCATAAATGACATTAGAATGATTTTCATCCATTGCTTTTTGAACAAATATAGGGTGACCATTTTTAATAATCTAATGAAAAATGAAGCTCTGAAAATGAAAACTTTGTAAAATTCTATAATATCTGTTATTAGCTAATTTATTAAATGATTCACTGTCAATTAATTCATAACCCTCCATTACCTACTTGCAAATAAATAATGAACTTGGGGACTGAAAATAATTGAAATACCTACATACGACTTTAGTTTGAGTATAAACTAAATATGAACTTTTAAGGATCATTACTTTTTTATATTTTCCTTTTGATATACTTCACTGACTAATAATGGAAGCCACAGCATCATTGTCAGCATAAGATAAAACAGGGCAATTATCTATTTCATGTTTCATACATAATGGATAACAGAGTTTCCTTCAAGACCATAGTGAAAGAAGGCTTTGGCCGACCACTAATTTTAATTGTTAATATCATATATTAATATTTAGAATTTGGGGGCTTCTGTGGTGGTGCAGTGGTTGAGAGTCCGCCTGCCGATGCAGGGGACACGGGTTCGTGCCCCGGTCCGGGAAGATCCCACATGCCGCAGAGCGGCTGGGCCCGTGAGCCATGGCTGCTGAGCCTGCGTGTCCGGAGTCTGTGCTCCGCAACGGGAGAGGCCACAACAGTGAGAGGCCCACGTACCGCAAAAAAAAAAAAAAAAAAAAAATTTAGAATTTGACATTTAAAATTTCAAATTGTGCCATGAAGTAGAGCTCTTTACCATTCTGCTTAGAAAAATAAATAGGTAATAAATATATTGGCTTCATTTTTCTTTTCTTTTTTTTTTTAACATTGCCAAATTACTCTAAAAACATAAACAAAGATGTATCCTTCTTGTATTTTCACAACCAAGAAAATTAGATAGTTTAAACATTTACATTAGTAATTTAAGCAAAATAGCATTTAGCCACAGTCCTCTCTTTTTTTTGGTTGTAAAGTCCTAGTTTGTTTGTCTTAATCTATGTCAGAGAGTTGACTGAGTTAACAGACCAGGCATTTATTGGCAGGAATATTGACTATTATGTCTGCGATTGGCTAATTGCACTATGTAAAGCCAATACAGCGTGCAGCACAGTTGGGTTCCCCCAAAAACAGAGACAAGGAGAAATGGATTGCGGGAGGGCTGCCTTGTGGATATTTAACTCTTTGTTATGCTTGTACAACACACTGGAAAACAGGAAAAGAGATTAATGAGACCTAGAAGATAGAAAGTTTAGATTTTCTGGAGGTAGACTAACACATCCTTTGAAGATAAGCATCAGCTTATGGAGAGGCTGAAGTGCAAATATGTGTTTCAGCACAAACATGTCAAAGGATAGTAGGTGCTTCACCGTTGACCTTTATTTCTAGTGGTTGTAATGAAGATCAACTTAACTGACAAAAATTAATAGAGCATACTCTCTTACTTGCTGGCTTAGTGAGAGGACCATTCAAAGTCCTCAAAGGGATGGACTTTACAATCTCAAAGATAGTACAAAACACTGCAGGGCTCGGGAGCAGGCAGAGGGCAGTAATCCAAAACCCAATTGAAACCATGTAAATTGGATAACATTATAATTTATTATTGTTGGCTTTCCCCCCAGGGCTTCTGTGACCCTTCTCCTGCAGTCATCTGCTTTCATTGCAAATTCTCTCTGTTTCTCTTTCCTTCTGCCTCTTTCTGTTGTTTTCTATGTCTCACTCATTCACATGCCCATACATATACACAAATACCTATTAAGCATTAGCTATGTGATAGACTTTATTTCTGTTCTCAATCTAATGGTTTATTTAACTAGTGAATCTGCTTTTATTAAAGGTTCTTAGCATATTAATGTTAAGGCAGTATTATTTGAGCCAGAAGAGTAATAAGGTATACTTGTTCAATTTTCTTTGGAAAAGCAATTTTCTTACCTTCATATTCTTTGAGCCTCTAATAATAATTATAAGGTTAAGAACAGAAATGTCCACAGCTAGATACACTTAAGACTAATTTGATGATCCCTGAACACTATCAAGTTAATGGATATTAGCCATAACATGCAAATGTATAAACTATGTCCTCACCGGTTGTGAAAGCTCCTTGTGACAATTACTATAAAGTAGTAATATATTGATACATTTAGAATTAGTAGGAATAGTTAATATTACTAATAAACCTCTCTTCTTTCTTTTAAACCTGTTTTTTTAATATCCCCTCTCCTTCCTGGGAGGGAGAACAGCTCAGAAAACCAACCCAAGGAACCAAAGGCTTACAATTGGCCTCAAGAGACTTGACATAAGTAGTTATGGCCATAACCCTTGGTGCCCTGATGTTCTTTGCTCATGTAGATTACTAAGGTCTTCAGAAGTATTAATTAATTGTACCTTATAAGAGTTCAGAGAGGTGGTTAAATACTAATACAGCCCCATAATCCTTTATCCAAAAATCTTTGGGGTCCACTTGTTTCAGAATTTAGAATTTTTCAGACTTTATAAAAGCAATGGCATAAATATATACTGTCTATTGTACAACCCCTGGACTGGGATGTGGGCCAGCACCTCTTAATAAAATGCATCACTATTTTTGTAGCTAAAGGTAGGAGAATTCACTAAATGAAATACATAAAGACTATAAATATCCTCATATCAGTTCTGGTTAGGTTTTCCCACCAATGAGTTAGAAAAGAAAACTCCATTTTCAGACGTTTTTTCAATTCCAGAATTGCAGTCAAAGCATTGTGGAGCTATCCCTGCTTTGGCCAATGGGGTAATGAAACAGAGACTAAAGTGAGAAAGTACAGACATGTTCTCTGACCTTCTGTGACCTTTTCCTAGAACTATAGGAATATATACGCCCCCTTTTGCAATGTATACTGTATAGTGACTTTGGGAAAAAACATATTTTGGGGGGGTATTGTCATAGTGTCACTATAGAAAAGAATGATCAATTAATTAATTAAGTACATGGAGTTTAAAAAACTAGGCCTGGGGCTTCCCTGGTGGCGCAGTGGTTGAGAGTCCGCCTGCCGATACAGGGGACACGGGTTCGTGCCCCGGTCCGGGAGGATCCCACATGCCGCGGAGCGGCTGGGCCCGTGAGCCATGGCCGCTGGGCCTGCGCGTCCAGAGCCTGTGCTCCGCAACGGGAGAGGCCACAGCAGTGAGAGGCCTGAGTACCGCAAAGAAAAAAAAAAATAAAAAAATAAAAACTAGGCCTGTGTCCACTTTGGTCAAATTGTTCAAGAAAAATTATCTATTTGACTTTACCATATTAATGACAATATTTTTTTAACGCCTACTGAAAGTTATTTTGCCTGTACTGTCAGTTCTGCTACAGTGCATCTTTTGAAAACATTAGTTTGTTCCCATTCTATTGGTATATTTGAGAACAATTTGAACGTAAGAGAAATTGCCTGTTTGCATATGTGCGATTCCATCTGTTAAAAATACTAGGTGAGTGCAGGAAACTGCATACAGCAGATAGAGCCATGGAGGAATACACAAAATGCACACATGCTTACATCTGAAACATCCACCAGCTATCTTCGTTCACCACATGTATTAGAAGCCTTGCCCATCCACATCTGGTGTTAGAACTTTCTGTCTGATTCAGATAACCCTCCTTCCACCACTTCACAATAACTCACAAGTTGCAACCCTTCTGACACCCACTTTCACAAGCACATTCAGGTATTGTGCCCAAACCCCATTTTTCCCATAAGCCCCTTACCCATGCATGATTTTGTGATATGCAATGAATTTTCAAAATGCAAACATCACCTTATAGCTGAATTGACCGTATGTATTAATGAAATGAAAGGGGTAAAACACCCTGGCGGATACCTTGAGAAGTTCCCACACAGTGTTTCTGGGCAGATATATTCTAATTTCTGGTGAAAAGTTTCTCTAACACATGATCCAGAAGAAGGTTTATTTGCAGAAAAAGAGAAAAAAAGAAGTCTATGCATGACAACTTTCTTCTCCCACTTACCTTTTGACAACAAGGATAATGTTTTTTTGAAGGCATATACTTCAGTTAACAGCTCTGCCACACCTAAAATGCCTTGGATATAGAGTTTGGAGGACTTGTACCCCCCCACCCCCCGAGAGATTTTCTTTCCAAGTTATTTTAGGACCTTAAACCTGAAACTGACTCCCATCCAAGTATATTATGTGAATTAGACCTTTCCATCTGAAAACTTAATTTACTTTCAGAAAGCTTTATAAGTATGTCTGGATACCCATATTTGCATAATCACTACTCCCCCCTTCTCCCTTGCGTCTCTCTCTTGGGCACAGAAACGTATGGTTGCCAGATACATTTGGAAGTGAGTGCATGTGACTCTTAACCCCTTGGAACTGGTGTTCTAGAGCTCCTGACACGGAACCCTAATGTAGTTTTTATTAGTATTTAATGTTGAGAAATCCCATTTCATGGAGCCCAAGGATTAAATTACTTCATTTGGGAGGGAACCAGTGTATTCCCCATCTTTTTCCTGAGGTGAAAAAAAGAATGAAGCCGAGATGATTTACATTTCATAAAGGCTTAAGGTCCGGATATATTCCACTCAGTCCAATATTCTGAATTTTAAAGACAGTATTAACAAGTAGGGAAACCTCTGCATATTTAAAATGTGGAAACAAAAATAGACAATAAAATAGATATAAATAAAAATATACATATATATAATCAAAATGTATGTTTTCAATACATATAATCGATATATATAATCATAATGACTATACAAAGCAGTACTACCTGTGGAAGAAATGATATAATATGTTATAACAATAGAATGATTGTAGTTTTCAATGAAGTAGAATTTTTATCATTTTTCATAATTAGAAAGGAGTTGCAAAGGTTTTGAGGAAATCCAACAAGCAGTAAATCCAAATGATAATGAGTGATCCTTTCTTTTGAACAATTGTACCGAACAGGAACTTTCTTTCTTTCGAACAACTGTACTGACAGAAACACCTACTCATTAGGCTAGTAGATGTCACACGTGTTGCTTGGAAGGTGTTCTGAACACAAGACCTAAAACTGATTCCTTTTCTTTCTAACTCTGGGCTCCCACCTTTTGCTTCCCTTCCTTGCATCATTAAGTTCATGTATTTAGGTGACAAATCTGTAGAGTGTGTCACTGCTGCTCTCTTCACATCTTGGAGGGCATGATTTTAAGCACCGTCTTCAGGGTATCATTGTCCTTCCCCATGGCTCTGGGAGAGATGTCACTGAGACCTCCAAGGGGGAAACCTGTGCTCTATGAGCTGTCTAGAAATCCAGTGGCTATATCAGAATGAAAGAGCCAAGGGAACCTTAAGGGTGGTTCTCTAGGTCCCACAGACCAGTGAAACACCTTTCTATCAATAAAAACTTTTAGGGATCTTACTCTGTACCCAGCACTATGCTCAATCTTATGTGGCATTCAAGAAAGGTAGAAGGTGATTTGCTCTAAGAAACATGTTGTCCCTTTGGGGAGATAGGACAAAAACATGGAATAGCAAGGGAATGTTGTAAAATTGCAAACTCAGAGGCCAATTTTATGATAAAAATAGTGAGTGTTGAAGTCAGAGAAGAGAGTCATTTATTTTCTGGAGTAGTATAATGCAAAGAGTTCTGGGCTGGGAATCATCAGACGTAGGCAGGCAAATTCATACAAGGCGAATGACTTTGAACAAATCACTTCACCTCTCTGAGCCTTGGGTTCCTCAGCTGTAAAATGGAGAGGGAATGAGGGAGGGCTGAACTAGGTGATTCCTATGGTCAATTCCAGTCTCTCTCTCTCTTTTTTTTTTTCTCGACCGTGCTGCGCTGCTTGCAGGATCTTAGTTCCCTGACCAGAGACTGAACCCCAGGCTCCTAGCAGTGAAAGGGCGGAATCCTAACCACTGGACCACCAAGGAATTCTCCAGTCTTAAAGTTTTATACTCCTGCTACCTTCAAAAGACAGTCACTGACATACTACGTCTGAGCACATTTTATATGAATTAAAGTTAATTATTAGGAAAAAGGATTTTTATCTCTATTTAACATATGAGGGGGTAAAACTTCCAAATGGTAGAGGCAGAACTCAAACCCAGGCTTTTCGTGCCCGCAAATTCTGTGCCCTTTCCACTATGCTGTGTTGCATTCCTTTGTAACGGTCTAAGAGGGGAGCATACATAGAAGCAAATAACTGCAGTGCAGGTGGTATGTCATAAGTGAAGAATCCAGAAAATGTGGAGGAATCTGTATCTCTGTATCTTAAGGAAGTAAAGAGAACTTGTATTACAAAGATCTGCAAGACAGTGAACGGAGGATTGGCCAGAGTCAGGAGGTGTGGGTTCTGATCTTGGCCATGCCACTAACTTGCCAAGTGTCTGGACAAGCAATTCTCTGGGCATCAGTTTTCTCATCTACAAAATTAGTGTCTCCCCAGGTGTTTTGGGTTCCAGCATTCAATGCTTCTTTGAGCCCCAAGGATGGAAAGCATGCTCTGGTTAAGGTTATGAGGATGAACCCAGAGGTTTAAAAAAATTAACGAGATGTTAAGTACTTGTGATGATGTTTTTAGTGGGTATGGGATTTGGGCTGGGCCTGGAGTAATGGGGGTGATTTAGAAAATTCATGAAGCATTTTAGTTCCTTTTACATATACAAGGGTAGCTGACTTTCTAAAGGAATTCTTTGTATAAAATGAACGATCACCACTCCTTATCTTTTGTACAGTTCCGTTCTTCATATAGCAAGCTTATTTAAAGGGAGAGCCACCTGTACTAGAAAACACAGCCAAGAATTTATCATGCTCTTGGGGCACTAGTATCGTTTTAAAATACGAAAATGATGCCAGTGTCTTCAAAATTCAAGTTTGAGGTGGAAGGGTTGAAAAGAGTGATTTTTTTTTTTTTTTTTTTTTTCTGTGATCAGCCACTGCAAAGTGAGTCTCAGCACAAACCAGCTGAGCCCTTTGCTGGGCATCGAAAGCCTGTGGCATTTTTCTCCTTTTCAACTCTCAGTCATTTGGGAGGTGGGATAAAGCCATGCTGTCTACAAAGTTCATCTGGAATGTGCTGGTGTTACAAGAAATCACTTGACATCTACTATGTTTCTCCCGTGAAAGAGAGGTGGTTATCAACTACAATAGTGATTTCTTTTCAAAGAGGTTTAATTGGGGTATTTCTCATGGGCCAAATTCTAACTTACTGTGTGTACGTGTGCCTGCCAGGAAAACAGAGGGAAAATACCAAACAATAGCAACAACAGAAGTCTGAGGACCGCTGTCCCAGGCTGCCCCCTCTGCAAACAGGCAGAAAGAACAGTTTATAAGCTGCCTAAGCTGCAGCTAATATGGTAGAGCTTCTAGAAAGGTGTGGCAAAGGGGGGTGGAGTGTGGACTGTGCTTTGCATGGCCGTGGAAATATGTGTAACAACCTGAACAAACTCCTTCTAGCCTCCCTTTTATAAGTAGCACTCTGAGTTGGGGGGCTGGCGGAGACATCAGTCTCACACAGTTGAGTTACACACTTGGGAGCTGTTTTTCCGAAGTATGGATTTGCTCCCATGTAGGCAGGCTGGCATCCTTTCCTGAGGAAAGCCAGAGGTGGCCTTATACTTTTATTTGAAGTGTAGAACGATCTTCCTTGCAACAAATTTGTCCCTTTCACTGGTGTTTTCCGAAGTGAGACTTTTGCAGCCGATGGAAATCGGCTCACTTCTGTTCTGTAATTCAGTGTCTTGTTGATGATTTATTTGTTCAGTAGCAGAAATGATGACAAATTGTGTGAGGCAGCCTCATTTACTTTTGAGCTGCTATAGCCCTGAAGAATTTACATGTAAATGCGACTGTGAATGTTTTACATTTCATAAGCATGCTGCACGTGTTTTTGTAAGTTAAGTGACATTTTTACAAGTAGACTGAACTTCAGACTCTCCCCCGACCCCACAGGTTATATTATTCTGAAATCCTGATAAGTCTGCCGTGCTGTTTTCCTGCCTGCCAAGTGAGAGAGTCTGTGTCTATTTTGTGTTTTTCTCCTTCTCTCCTCTTTAGACATGCAGAGCAACTCACACAACCAGTTCACCTTCAGACCCCTCCCGCCGCCGCCGCCACCTCCGCACGCCTGCACCTGCGCCAGGAAGCCGCCCCCTGCGGCTGACTCTCTCCAGAGGAGATCAATGACTACCCGCAGCCAGCCCAGCCCAGCCGCTCCAGCTCCCCCAACCAGTACACAGGATTCAGTTCATCTGCATAACAGCTGGGTCTTGAATAGCAACATTCCGTTGGAGACCAGGTATTTGAGCTATTATCAATCCCCTGAACTTAAATATTGGCACAGGATGATTCCACTGAGTGCAGAAACGCATAGACATCTGCAGAGATGCACAGATACTCACACAGCTACACACCCAGATGCCTGGGCAAAAAGGCAGACCCCTCCACAGGCACACCATCTAGATCCAGGCACAGCCACAGACCAAAGCAGACGCCCGTGTAAAGAGGAAACCACAGATGATGCATCAACACCCCTATGGTGGACACCCACAAAAAACATAGGAAACCAAGCAATTACCCAAACTGTCATTGTATCCTCGAAGGAAAAGACAGTTGTCCCTTGTTTTCAGATGCTGCAGTATTACAGGAGAATCGAGACACAATTGGAGGAACAGCGATAGTTTACATTTTATTTATTTTAAGATTATTTGACAAAGTAAGTTGCCTTCAAACATTTTTAAAAAGCATTTGCTCCATCGGAAGTCCATGTGTAATTTCAAAAACTTGATTCTGCCTTTAGGATGAAGTTTGATCTTTTGAGCAAAAAGTTTGCCTCTGTTTTTCTGTTGCTTCATATATTAGGTTTCCAGATTCCTCCTCAAGTCTTTGTCAGGTGATTAAAGTTCTACTCCTCCACAGTTCTACGTGCCTTGATCATAATAGACTTTAGCACTAGATGCGATTAATTGAGAAATTATTCATCATTTCTAGTTACTCTCTCAAGTCAAAGATTACAACTTTCTATTAAAGTAGAAAAACATTAACTAATAAAACATAGTATTCTGTTATCTTGTTAAACTGAAGGACTTCCCCTTGTCTTCTGTATGTCGTCTTTAGATCTACCACCAAAGCTTTTTCTAAACACATTTGTGTGTAAACACTGTGGGTATAATATATCACTTCATAAGCAATGTCTGGTGTCAACTCTGATCAACTTCTATCCCAATAATCTGAGAATTGGAATGGAAAGGGGAAGACTAATAAACTCACATTATAAGACTATTTTTCTTTAGCAGCATATTAACTTAAATGCCAGCCATAGCATCAGAAATATGTCACCACCAACAAACTAATGGCACTATGGCCCAAATCCAGGAAACTCTATGGCATCCATCACTAACTAGATTAAATAGTTTCATAAACTGATATTTCTAATCTTTCGCAAGAGGTAAAATAGCAGTCAGCGCCTGTGGTGAAGATAACTGAATTATCACTGTGCTAGTGATAAGGTTTGTGTATCATTCCCTTTTTTTTTTGATTTTTAAATTGAAAGGCAGGGAAGTGAATGAAGTGAGAGAAGCAGAGAGCAGTGTATATCTTCAAGGAGTTTTCACTAACGGTGGTGATTTACTCACTCTTCTTTTAATTCCTTTGCAGTGCCTAGTGATAGCTAAGAAAGCAGTGGGCCAATCTGGTTAACTAGCAATCTTGATAAGCAAACACACTTCTTTCATCTAAGAAGCCAAATAACAGGAAATCTGGAAGGAGGGTGGGGAATGGGCTCAGGCAAATGGGAAGAGAAAACTATTCTTATTTGAAATGTACATCTAGGCATGTTTGTACAAACTGCACCCACGGACCTTCTGTATCTATGCAAGGAATGTATTAATTGGTCTCAGTTTCATAAGACGCAGAGAAGAACATAAGTTTTCATGTGAGACTGAGCAGAGAGAGAGTACCTTTTTAGTACATTTGAAAATATATTCAACATCACAAAGTTGAATTTTAAAAAACCTAGAAACCCCATCAGCTTGATCAGCAAGGATTTTCCAAATATATCCTTTACAGTATTCATTTCACATGTAGTCAATAGAAGGTAACTCTGTGAGTACCCTGGCACTTAATTATGAGCTGTGTGACATACCGCTCTGAGCCTCAGCTCCCTCATCTGTAAACATGAATATAAAATTGCCTGTCTCGGGACTTCCCTGGCAGTCCAGTGGTTAAGACTCTGCGCTCCCAATGCAGGGGGCAATGGGTTCACCCCCTGGTTGGGAAACTAAGATCCCGCCTGCTGCACAGCGTGGCCAAAAAATAAATAAATAAAACAGTGGATATGTAAGCCAGCTATACTTCGATTTAAAAATAAATAAATAAATAAAAATGCCTGTCTCAACAGATTGTTAAGAAGATCAAGCTAGTGTAACAGAATGTGCCTCATACATCATAAAGCATTATAGAATTTAAAGGTAATCTTGCTCTCCCTACTAAGTAGTTACCTGCTTCTGCCTAAATATCTCCAAAATAAGGAATGGACTCATTCATAAGGCATTCCATTTCATCTCAGACAACTACCGGAAGAGTCTTATTGAACCAAAAATCTCCCACCTCTTAACTCCACCCATTCCTCCCAGGTCTAGTTCTAGGGTCTCACAAAATAAATAAAAACCCTCTCACACCTGACAGCCCTTCACTGTTGCTGATACTTCTCTTCTAAATGTTTCCTCAGTTCCTTCACTTACTCTTCACATTAACTGGTGTCAAATCCTCCATCCTGGTCTCTTCCCTTAGAACATACTTCAGTCTGTCCAGACTGCGCTTGAAGTGTCACGGCCAAGGTTGAATGCAGGTATAGGTTATTAGGCTCTTTGGTTGAAAGGAGCAGAGGTCATTCAAATTGCCTCAAATAATTGAGAACATCTTTTTAAGACTGTTATCTCTCCCTGGGAACCCAGGAAATACTGGTCAACCCACAAGGAAGGATAAGGCCTATAGATCTCTGGCACCAATATGACTCAGCAATTCTCTGCAGTTTTGCCACTCTCTGTCTTTTTCTTTGCCCAATAGCTTATCATCAGCTTGATATTTCTTTTGTCTACCACATAGTCTCTGCCTTCTCATAGCAATGTCAGGTTTTCATTGCACTATGTGACTCCAAGTATACTTCCCAGCACCTCTTACTTTATCCCTTCAGTGCCTGTCCCATTGCTACCTGCCTAATTCTCCTGCTAGCTCTAGGTTTTTAAACCTAAGAGAGTGAATTTGATTAGCCCAGTTCATCCCTTTTGTACCAGGCAGTGTTTAAGTTTCTTGGCAAGCCCTGTCAGTTATTCTCTCAGTCAGTTGAGACTAAGGGGAGAGAAAGATCATGTGATTTAAAAAGCAACAGCATTGACACCTATGGCTGCCCCTGAGCAAGAGCTGGGAGCAGATCTATGTACCTTAGATGGAAGTCTCAGCAGACAATCAACTTGACTGACTCATTCAGGAATTTGTGCTATGACCAACAATCGGATGTCTCCCCTGTTCTAACTAAAAGTTTCTCTTAATGCCGTCTACTCCAATATCAGCATTTTTGGTGAACACATAACACTACTGATACACACCGAAAACACTAAGTAACTAAACTCTTAAAACTTTTAAACGAGTTCTGAGGCTAAGCCACATTTTAGTTATCCTATAATTATAGAGTTGGTGGGTATTTTAATTGTGTGTTTGGGATTGGGAAGATGTAGGTGTGAATAGGTTTAGAGGTTTGATTTGGCCTAATTTGATTTCATCTTGTTAACCTGTGGATATGTAGCTGAATTCTAATTCTGCCATACAAAGTATTGGATTGGCCAGAAAGTTTGTTCGGGTTTTTCCATAAGATGTTGCAAGCCCGAACGAACTTTTTGGCCAACCCAATATTTGCATTTTATTGCTCTCATAACTGTATCATCTGTAAGTTTGTTAGGTATGTTTTCTTCATTTTTATGTAAGTCATTAATAAAAATGTTATATAGGATAATATTAAGGTCAGAGCTTGGTGGCATGCCACTGGAAACCTCCCAGCAGGTTGACATTTATCCATCAGGCAGCATTCTTTTACTAGCATACAACCCACATTTCTCCATCTTATTCACAGGCATATCATGAGAGACCTTGTCAAATGCCTTGCTGATATCCAGATAGAGAGTGCCTACATTTTTACTGATCTGCCAATCCAATAATGATATCAAAAATAGAAATGAAATGAGAATTGTCTAACATGACTTGTTCTTAGAGAATTTATGCTGCCTTCTGACGGTTACTACTTTTTTCTTAAGCGTTAACAAATCATCCTTTTAATAACCTGTTTTAGGATTTTGCACTCAATCAACATGATGTCCCTTGTCTAATCTAAGGACCCAATGTGCTTTCTGTCCCTTTTCAAAACCAAAGCCAACACTAAGGTCTCCAGTCTTCTGACATACGTCACCCATACCACAGTCCCAAAGCTTTAGCAACTATGACAGGGCCATCCAATCCACAAGACCTCTCACCACTCTGCAATGTAATTTTAATTCATTTAGAACAGTTGAGTGCCTTCTTAGGGACACCTTGCCTATCTTAGGCTTCAATTTATGGTTATGATATTGACTACCCTTTTAAGTCTAGAATCATTCTTTTTCACAAAAAAGATACAGTCATTCGATATTATTCCATGAGTTGTATATCTATCCTATCCTTGCTCTTCTTGCTCTAAACGTATTTTTTAAAAACTGTTCTGTTGGGCTTCCCTGGTGGCGCAGTGGTTGAGAGTCCGCCTGCTGATGCAGGGGACACGGGTTCGTGCCCCAGTCCAGGAGGATCCCACATGCCGCGGAGCGGCTGGGCCCGTGAGCTATGGCCGCTGAGCCTGCGCGTCCGGAGCCTGTGCTCCGCAACGGGAGAGGCCACAACAGTGAGAGGCCGGCGTACCGCAAAACACCAAAAACTGTTCTGTCATCTTTAGCAGGTATTTTTCAACCTTTAGGGTCATTTTGGGTATGAATCTTCTTGGCATTTTTTTCACCACACCCTCTTATATTTATTTAGCCTTGATTTTCATCCCTTTATCTCAGTACATGTTCTTTAGAAGTCAAAACTGGATGGAGAGCACCCAGTACAGGCACACTGGTTTCAATAGTCAGCAAAACTCCCCAGCTCCCCAGCTGACTCTTAATTCATCTCCCTTTTTTAGAGTGTCTCCGGGCGTGGAATCATACCTACTTCACTTTAGAGAACTGCTTTCCTAAAGTCTAGGATTTTGCTTCATAAAGTACTTATGAACTCTCAGCTAAAATGGTTGCTTTCTCTAAAGGTTTCTATTGCCTTCGACTCACCAGTTTCTCTTTTTTAGTCAGTGAGAGAAACAAATATCCTTATCATTTTCTCTACCTTCTGGGAGGTGGAGTTGTCAACAGTGGAAGTTGAAAACTTGTCAGATGTTGGCCTTTAGTTAAAGGATACGTCTAGCGGATGTCTGTGGAGCTGAAACCACTCATGTTTACTACACTTACTCTTAGAACACTTTTGGAGCATCTGTGTTGGAGCATCTATTTCCTCCACCTGGCCAAGTGGCTTACTGTAGACTCCCTGATCTCTTCACCAAAATGAATCCTGCTTAAAGATTTTGCTGTGATATTCAATACCAGGGAGAACTTGGATCTGATATTAACATCACCACTTCAACTCACAACGACAAATCAGAATTGTGTGGAGGAGTCAGGCCAGAATAATGGGTAGCAACTATCTTCATTGATTTTTAGCATATTCTGACAGATGGCTGTAGCTTGTTATGAGGCTAACTGCCCTTGGTGGCTTTAGGCCAATGTGACAGTTAACGGGAGCCAACGGGTTATTTTTACAAAAGAAGAGCCAGGGCCATTGGCGGAGGAGATGTTGACAAGGAATGGAAAGAGAAATGAAATCTACATGACCAATGCTTTTTACCAGACTTATAGAGCTAGTGTCTATCTTGGGGAAATAAGAATCATTTGGAAGAAATATTCATTAGTGGTGATGGCAGTGATTTAAATATCTATGGGATAATACTCTTTAAATATTAACCCATAAATGTAAGGTCTCTAGTGGTAGTTATCTTTATTTTATAGTACTACTAAAATCTACCTAACATTTATAAGTAGGTTTTCTTTTTTCCCTTAGGGTGTTTGCTGTGGAAAAATAGATTCAGTGATCATTTTTTCCAAGCTCAGAATATACATATTCAATGCTTAGATCCAACAATATCGCATGCTTGAATCCTTTAACAGCACTGGGGTTAGCAAAATCTATCTTCAGCCACAGATTTAAAGATTCTTTTTAAGACAAGAAAAGACTTCGTAGGACTAATCTATGACCTATAAATCCTGTTTACTACAGATGAACAGGAATCAACCAAGCTTTTCAGCCTACACCAAATGATGGATGTGGAATATGTTAAATTTACATGAAGCAGAACTCTGTAGCCTTTAAAATATATTTTACATATTGAGAATAAAAATATATCTATAGTAGTCTATTGCACTTGGACAGTGAAGAGCAATATTTTAGAGATTATCATGATATAGTCTCTAGTCACTTTGGTAGTGGTATTATTTTTTTTAATGCTTTTGAATTGACTATTTATAGTTTCAATTGAAAATTAAAACCATAGGCAAACATAATGTGTTTCATTTTATAAAGAAAAGGAATTTCACTATAAGTGAGATGAAATCTGGTTTTAATATGGAGAATATTTATTTAGCAATCTAAATGTGAATCTAAACAGATGTTTTTAAGGAATTTAAAAAAATGAGTTGATCGGTGAAATATATAAGTAGAGCAAACAAAAAATACATTTTAGAAGAATCTCTGTACTAACCTTTTTGCCCTCCCTCATCATATATACTTCCCTATCCTGGGTTGTATGTTTAAACAAAAATATCCGGTTTTGATCCAGAGAGAAACTAGTTCTTCATTGACTACAAAGTTATTTATCCAGTTAATCATAATAAATATTTTCATTGCCATGTCGAGTTAATAGATACTTGTCTGTTATATTTTACTAAAAGTATAAAATATATTTGAAGTAGCAAAAAATAATTTTCCTGTCAATTATTCTCCTGATTTTCTACAGAGGGGTGCGTGTGTGTGTGTGTGTGTGTGTGTGTGTGAGAAAGACATTCTACTAAACATCTCCCTTTGGGAAAATCCAGCTGGTTTTTTATTAATTCCACAACACTAAAATGTTTGTAGCTTTAAAAGCAAAAGACAAGATCAGGTTAAGTCCTGAGGTCTTTAAAATGTCTCTGCAAGAATTGTGAAAGTGTGGTACTGAGTAGTCCATTTAAAGAACAGGAAAGCTCAAAAAGAATTGCCCCCTTTGGCGAACAAATAAGCAAATAAACAGTAACATCTGCTTCACCATTCTGTTAATTTTTTTGGTGTGATATCTGAAGGTATAAGAATGTGTACAATGTGAATATTTTTAATGAAAAACAGTTCATTTTAAACACTATGAGGAATTAATTCTAGCATAGATAAGTTTTAACAAACTTTGACCAATACTTATTGAGTGCCCACCATGTACCATCCACTGTTCTAGTTGCTGGGGCTACATCAGAGAACAAGATAGACAAAATCTCTGTCTTTATGGAGTTTACATTCTAGTGGGGGAGACAGTTTTTACCCTAAAATGTTAATTATATTCAGACTAATAATACTGTAGGAATTGTGGCCTGGCTAGATGTAATATGGGAGACGGGGAGAGGGGACGAAGATACCTCTTAGAAGTCTTCTTTTACCTGCCTTCACTTCCCCACAGCAACTTTCATAGAATTGCCCCTTATCTATGGTCTCATAGCACCCTGTTCATGTGTCTGTGAAGACCTTATTCCATTGTATATTTGCACTCGAAATATTTCAGTTACTTGTCTTTATTCCCCGTTGCAACGTGAGTGAAGGACTATGCCCTTTTTTTACTTTGACTCCTTAGTTCTTGGCTTATATAGTTCAACAAAATTTTTATAGGGTATATGGATAGACCGATAGAGTAACTGAGCAAGGAACTACAGATGGAGTAGATTTCTGAAATCAGAAACAGTAGTTTGTAGAAGCAGTGAGTTTTATTTTGTAAACATGTATGTGGGACATCCAGTTTGAAATGTCCAATATCTAATAAATAGCTGCAAATATGGATCTGTGTCCCAGGAAAGGAAGGAAAATGGAAAACGTTTTTCTACTACTACTTACTGAATGCTTTCTGTGTGCCAAATATTGTGCCAAGCCATTATCACATTTATTCCAACTTATGGTTTTTAAAACTGAGGTTTATAGAAGTTGAAAAATGTACCACAAGGTCACCAGTTAGTATGTAATGAAGCCAGCTCATGATAGACGTGGATAATTAAGAATTTCATAGGTAGACATAATAACTGAATTTCCATGAATGATGGAGGAAATACTGAAAAACCTATAGGAGAGTTTAGTGTAAGAAGAGGACAGTAGGGCTTCCCTGGTGGCGCAGTGGTTGAGAGTCCGCCTGCCGATGCAGGGGACACGGGTTCGTGCCCCAGTCCAGGAGGATCCCACGTGCCGCAGAGCGGCTGGGCCCGTGAGCCATGGCCGCTGAGCCTGCGCGTCCGGAGCCTGTGCTCCGCAACGGGAGAGGCCACAGCAGTGAGAGGCCCGCGTGCTGCAGGGAAAAAAAAAAAAAGAAGAGGACAATAAACCAAACCATGGAAACACTTTTTGGGAGTCCATGAAGGAGAGAAAGCCAGTACAGGTGATTGAGGAGTAATCATAGAATAGAACAAAACCAGGGAGAAGAAAATTTCAAGGAGATAGTGATCATGATTTCCAAATGTCTCAGAGGAATTAAATAGGATGTGGATGAGAAAACATCATTGATTCTGTCCATTACAGACTTCTTGATTTTTAAGCAGCTAATTTCAGTACAGTGGTAAAATTGAAGCAAGACTGCAATGGGTTTGAAGGATTGGTAAGAGGGAAGAAAATGGAAATAGAAGGTAGAGTACTGTTTTGAAATGGAACAGTAGATTGAGAACAAGCTGAATCTGGGTAAAGCGTCCTTATAAATTGGAAGGAGAAAAAAGAAAAGGGGAGAACTACATTTAATAAGGAGGTACACAGTAGTCACCAGGATGGTGATGTGATTGACAGAAGGAAACCTACAGACCAAGTTAAAGATCAAGTTTCCTTAATGGTAAAGAATATGGAAACTTGCAGAGATGATCACATAATGCTGAGGAAAACTGCATGATCCCACAGTGGTATAGGCATCCTGGGTTGCCAAGTCTCAACAAGGGCATACAACTGATAATGACACTGCCTTTGGGGAATAATGCATCCCTTAGGTACAAAAAGTTTGTCTTTGCTAATCTCATACTAGAGGGAAGTATTATACCCTGCTTATTTAAAGTTGACTTTCAAATATAAGTCACATTTCCAAGGGCAAGCAGCTATTATTGGCCAACCCAAGATTATAATTCAGACTTCTGGTCTCCACCTGGCACATACAAAACTCTAGGCAGTCCCCTGTTGTTGATGAAGGTACTCAATAGTGACGTATGCCCAGGGCCTCATTGATAACATAAATGCTAACTTATGACTATTTCTGATTGAACTATCAAAATGTCAAGTACAATATAAAAATAATATCAAGATATCATTGATTCTTTCCTTTTGTGGCATTATATTAGCCTCCTAAGTAAATTGATTTTCTTTTCAAATAAAATATTTGCAATCCGCTATTTCCCCTACCGTTCAACCTTTCAACTAAAATAATTGGTTGTTTTTGGTCTATGACAGTCAGATCTTTCAAATCTGTCACTTACCATACTGAATAGTATCATTAACTTAGTTTTATAACACCATGGCTGGTTGCTTTTTAGTAGATATGCTTGTAGCTAAATACTTTTCCTTATTTGTAATACTCAAAAGACTCAGATTTTAGATAACATTGTATATATGTGCATGTGTGTGTGCACACACACGTAGGCATATGTGTATATATAAATATGTATGTATAATTATCTACTGTCCAAAGTCCTTTCACTCGTTATCTCATTTTAAACTCTTAACAACCCTGGGAGGTAGACATAATAGAAATCATGCCCAGTTTAAAGATAAAGAAACTGGGTCTTGGGAAATTTTACTCATTTCTCCCTGTGGCAGTTTATTACAAGATTTGGAGCTAGAGTGCAAGTCTCCATGCAACCAATCCAATATTCTTTGTACTATAACTGTTTGTCTCTGGAATATAAAGAATCCCAAGTCATCCCTTTTGGTGAATATTTATAGTTCAGTTAAATTTCCCTGCCTGGAGACATAATCTAGGTTTTATTCTATTTATATTAAAATCTTGATGAGCCTAAATGCCCAGAAAACTGGGGGTTCTGGTTAATTGGATTTGGTGGTTAGCTTAAGGTTAAATAGAACTTTTGAAAAATTACCATTCTTGTTGAAAATCATTCTTAAATGTGAATCTACTTTCCATTTTAATCCAAATGATCATAATTTAAACTTTTATAATTGAAAATCTTACAGTAAGTGAGGGTTGTCTAGATGTAAAAGATATTGTAGATAGGACAAAATGTCTAGCAGTCCCAGGATATCCTTTGTAAATTTTGGATGGCCTCTTGTGAGTAGTTGAAAAAGCACTGAATTTAGAGCTAGAAATCATGAGTCCAGGTCCAATTCTGCCACTAAATAGTTGTGTGACCTTCATAATGTCTCTTTCTTTTTTAAAAATTAATTTATTTAATTTATTTATTTTTGGCTGCATTGGGTCTTCATTGCTGCGTGGGCTTTCTCTAGCTGTGGCGAGTGGGGGCTGCTCTTCATTGTGGTGTGTGGGCTTCTCATTGCGGTAGCTTCTCTTGTTGCGGAGCACGGACTCTAGGGCATGGGCTCAGTAGTTGCAGCATGCAGGCTCCGTAGTTGTGGCTTGCGGGCTTAGTAGTTGTGGCTCGTGGGCTCAGTAGTTGTGGCTCGTGGGCTCAGTAGTTGTGGCTCATGGGCTCAGTAGTTGTGGCTCGCAGGCTCAGTAGTTGTGGTGCACGGGCTTAGTTGCTCCGCTGCATGTGGGACCTTCCTGGACCAGGGCACGAACCCGTGTCCCCTGCATTGGCAGGTGGATTCTTAACCACTGCGCCATGAGGGAAGCCCCAATAACGTGTCTTTCTTTCTCCCAACTTCATTTTACTCAACAGTCCAGTGAGAGAATAAAGCTAAATGATATTTGAAATCGTTTCTGGCTTTACTAACTGTTATTCTATGGCTTTTGCCTTCTTGCCTTCTTGTCATTTGCTCCTTGACTCTACTGAGCTTTCCAGTTAGTTGGATTCTAATTAATTGCAAGATTACTAATTCTAGGTGAGGTCCCCAAACAAGTCAGATAAATTTAAGTTGAAAAATCATGATTCCTTTCAGAATTTCCAGTAGCCAAGAGGAAATGAGGAAAACACTATATATCCCTGTGTGTCAGAGTGTAGCGATAATGACAGGCAAGTATAGTTAAGAAGGCAGTCTTAGGCCAGTGCAAAACTAGTCTATGATTCCGTTTTGCCTGATACATAATCGGTATTCAGTAAAAGTTTGCCGAATAAATGAATTTAAGAACAAAACCCTTCATAGAGAAAGGATTCAACATGCAACACCTTATGCAGAAATTTATCTTGCCTTGGGTCATATTGTGAAGCAGCAGTAGTTTCAATATTTTCTTTCATATTATCATTCTTTGTCTAATTGTGATATAAATATAACTTCATTTTTGTGTTTCTTATTCAAAGGTAAAAATACAATCTGTTTTGGGTTTAAGTTCCAATCAGCCACTTCTGTATCGCATTGTGTAAATTCATGATAATTTTTTTCTGTGTAGTGACAACAATGCAGAGAGAAAATAGGCTCAGGTTTAATAATATATTTGCCAAATGGAGATGTATGTTTAGAGGTCAAAGAAGTACATGAAATCACTATACTCTTGAAGTTGGTCTTACCTTGTTGATCTTTCTGTGTTGTCCCTGAATAATTAACGTGAACCAATCTTTCTCCTTTGTGTTCTTCAATCCGCTCAGCAGGGAACCAGGGAGAGAATATTTCTGTGGAAGGAAGACCTGGTTTCCACAAATTCTTCTATGCTCAAGTGGGAATATAATCACTGAGTTTAGAACATGGCACAAAACTGAATTTGACTGTTTCTTAGGTGGCCTAACCTGAGGGGAGTTAATGTTATTTCAGTTGCTGTGATTATTATATATTGTGCATGTTGTTGTTTTTTTAAATTTATTTATTTTATTTTTTTTGGCTGCATTGGGTCTTCGTTGCTGTGCGCGGGCTTTCTCTAGTTGCAGCGAGCGGGGGCTACTCTTTGCTGCGGTGCACAGGCTGCTCATTGCGGTTGCTTCTCTTGTTGCGGAGCACGGGCTCTAGGCACGCGGGCTTCAGTAGTTGTGGCACGTGGGCTGTAGAGCACAGGCTCAGTAGTTGTGGCGCATGGGCTTAGTTGCACCGCGGCATGTGGGATCTTCCGGGACCAGGGCTCCAACCCATGTCCCCTGCATTGGCAGGCGGATTCTTAACCACTGCGCCACCAGGGAAGTCCCAACTGTATATGTTTTAATCAGTAGTTCAGGTTTTGGATTTATGTCTCATGACAGGTTCATGAGGGGTACAGTTTGAAAAGCAATTTAAAAAAATTGAAAGTAGAAAATGTTTTCTATTCTCCATATTTCATAAAGATTTCTTATTTGGTCAGCGGCGTAAATGTTGGAGGTAATTATGAGTGAGTTGTATATGCTCTCTGGCCCTAGGGTTCAAGATATTTGTTTGGATAATAGAACAATCCCAAGTGCAGATAGTCTCATAGGAGGAACGGCTGTGAGCTTGGGGAGAAAGGCAAGAAAATCTTTCTCTGAGAGTCTTTAAAGAATGACAGATTCCTTCCCATAGGGACATGGAATACTTCAAAACTGCATGTTCCAATCGGAGGAATAGTTTTCAACCAAGGTTTCTCAACCTTGCCCCTGTTGATATTTCAGCCTGGATAATCCAGGCTGAATAATAATAATTCATTGCTGTGGAGGCTGTCCTGTGCATTATAGGCCGTATAGCAGCAACCCTGACCTCTACCCATTAGATGCCAGGAGTCCCCTCTCCTCAGTCATGGCAACTAAAAATGTCCCCAGACATTGCCAAATGTGGGCCCATTTGTCCCCAGTTGAGAAACACCCTTTTAGATTAATGGTTAGACGAAATCTATTGTTTCCTTACCTGCTCACTTTACTCACCCCTCTTCAGACTCTTGCTATTTCTTTTTTCCCTTCCTACCTTCCCCCTTCCTATTCCTTTCTTCTTAAGCCTTTGTTGGAGGGTTTAGATAATTATCCAGTCTATAACATAATTGGGGTTGGAAACCACTGCTATAGATTCAATGTTTGTATCACCCCAAAATTCACATGTTGAAAACTTAACGCCCAAGGTGATGGTATTAGGTAGGGTTTTTTTTGTTGTTGTTGTTGTTTTTATTTTTATTTTTATTTTTTTTAGGTAGGGTTTTTCGAGATTAGCTCATGAGGGCAGAGCCCTTGTTAATGGGATTAGTGCTCTTATAAAAGGGAGCTCAGATTGCTCCCTACCCCCTTCTGCCACGTGAGGGCACAGCAGTAAGTTGTCAGTCTGCAACCCAGAAGAGGGCCTTCACTGGAACCCTACCATGCTAGCACCCTGATCTTGGACGTCCAGCCTTCAAAACTGTGAGAAACATATTTCTGTTTGTTATAAGCCACCCAGTCTATGGTATTTTGTTATAGCAGCCCAGACGGACTAAAACAACCACCAAACTAAATCCATTTAGTCAGTGTATCATTGCTGACTAATAGCTAGTCAGCCTATAACAAGGGAGGCCAGAGTGACCCCTAAAGCAACTAACAAATGATCTCCTACCCTTGCATATACAGCCATATCTATCTACCTAGATAGATATCTATCTATCTATCCATCATCTACTTCTCTATAAAATTTCCTTTCTTATTCTGTTCCTTTCTCTTCCCCTATACTCTTCATTCTTCCTATATTCACTCTTCATTCTCTCTTTCCTATCTTTATATCTACACCACTCTTGGGCATTTCTTAGCTCTTCTGATATTTCTAAAAAACTTACATGAGAACACAGACGCCTGAAAAAAAATGGCATATTTGGGAAACCGTATATGACATAGGATGTTCAGAGCTTAGAGAGCATGGGAGACAATAGCTGAGGTGAGGCAGAGAGGCCTGCAGAGGCCAAATTATGAAGGCTCTTATGAAAGTAATAGACCTTCATTCAAAAACAGGAAAAACACAGGAAATCAGAAAGAAAAATATATCTACAAATTCTGTTACCCAAAGATAGTTACTATTAAGATTTCCATACGTTTTCTTTGGGGTTAGATTTCTGCAGAATACAGATTTGAAATTGGAATTGTTGTTGGTTTTGTGTGGGAAGGACAGCACGTAGTTGTGGCTGTGCTGTATATATGAATTCTGGGTTTTGTTTCCCAACATGGAAAATCACTTATTGCCTTAGAAATTATCTGGTTAATGGGAACAGAAATGCTTTAAAAAACCAAATCTAGTGAAAAGGAGGTTTTAAAAAATGATACAGGATAGTCTCACAGGGAAAGGACAGTGAGTACAACAAGGCCTAATGAGAGATAGAGCTCTCCCCATTGTTCTGTTTCTTTCTGGGGCCACATGCGTGCTTCTCTCTGCACACATGCTCTATTCTCAGGCTTCATTCTAAATGGGATTTTTTTATCTGTTCCCCTGTTCTGCTGCAACTTCAGCTCTGGCTCAAAATGACCTTGCATTTTGGCTTTCCTACCTGACAGGTTTCTGTGTCTAGATTTCTGAGAGAGAAGTTGAGAGAGAGAGAGAAAGATGGAGAGAGAGAGGAAGAGAGAGAGGGGAAGAGAGGGAGGGAGAGAAAATGTCATTGTCTCTGAGGTTGGATGTCCAATTCTGGTCCAATTAACTATAACCGTGAGCAGTGGGGAGTGGGTTTGGGAAGGTCATGGATAGGGATGCTCTGTCCAGGGCTCTTTGCAGAGAGACAAAGGTCAGCATATCTAATATGCTTTTATGGTTAAAAATTCTTAATATTTTTTATGACTTCTTAACATTCCATGGAATGAATGGACTAGACTCCTTCCATATTTGAATCTGCTCTCTTATGCAGAAGGACATTGAGAATCATGGGTTGGAATTTTTTAGGGCTGAAGACTGGAAGTGTCAAACACCACTTTTTCTCACCCTTCACATTTCACTACCCAGAACTTAGTCACATGACCATACCTAATGGAAATGGTGACTGGGAAATGTAGTCTATCTGTGTGCCCAAGAGAAAAAGAACATGGACGTTGGTCAGGAGTGGACAGTTTCTGCCTCAGGCCACATCTTTGATTTTTGAGGCTGATATTTCAGAGGACAGCCATGCCCTTTGCCAGTTTGTCCCTTAGAGAAATGTTATGCTGAATAGGTTAGAGGACTGATTTGAGTGGCATTTCTTATGTTATTTTATAGCACTGTAAAAAAACATTCTTGCCTTTATTATACATGTATGAGTAAGACTTTCAGAGAAGTGAAAGCTAATGAAAGCAAGTGCTGATCAACATCCTTTAAAAGTTGCATTAGAATGATAATCTAGATTTTTAACCCGAAGAGCTGAGTGGTAAACTCTCAGGTTCTGTCCTTATTATACTCCTTTGTATTTAGTTTGAAACACTCTGTTTAAAATAAAATGTCTTTGCTAATATAGATTACAATTCAATAAAAAGAAATGATACAGAAAAGTATACCATGTCAACTGGCTCATAAAATAAATGAGGATAATACATATCTGAGGAAAATGAGGGTGAATAAAAAGGTAATTAAGGTATATAATTCTCTACCCGCTATCCACTCCTCTAAAAAGAGAAATAAATAAATAAGCCAAGTAACCAGTGAAGACCAATTCTACAAAATCAGCAGGTTGCTCTGGTGTGTAAAATTGGGAATGGACTTTCAGCTTCTGCAAAGGGAAACATAATTGAACTTCTTTACAAAATGAATGAAATTCTCTTAAATCTTAGAAAATTTGGGGTCTGGTTTAATTTTAAACGTGTGCTAATAAATTTTGCCTAGGTTCCATGTTTGTTCCCATTTAAAATGGTTCCCTGGTGGGAAATGAACTCTTGAAAACTGTGGGGTGGCATTTTGTTATGCCTTCATGGAGAAGATGTATAAAATCATAAGAGGATTGAAAGTCTCACCCATCAGTAGCTTTCCAAATTGTTTCTAGTTTGAAAGGATTACAGCTTCCACACCATATCTCGGGACCTAAATTACCTTTAAATACAAAGAGAATGAAAAAATGGTAAGATTACTAATCTAAGTAAATAATTTTTATATGTTGGCCTTATCCTTTTAATACAGGAACGTTTATATTAATAGAAAATACTAATTTGATATTTACCCTTCAAGTGGTGTAGGGTTTTTTAATATCAATTTTTAAATTAAAAATTACATCTACAGAGCATGGATTTAACTTAGAGAAAGAAAATGAGAGGATGACTTGAAAGGGCATTATTATGAAGTGGAGCATAATTGTTTATTTTCATTTATTTTGGAATCTACTAAAGCATCTTGGTCAAACACTATAGAATACGTAGTATTTTCTTTCTCTAGCATTTATATATATGCCATGTGTATATATATATATATATATATATATATATATATATATATATATATATATATATATATATATATATATATATTCCAACCCTACTAGCTCCAATGTATCTCTAAATGTCCTGTTACAGAAATGTTTAATTTATATAGGAAAGTCTGATACACTGTTGAATGAAAAATGTTCTGATGTATTCTAAACAAGGAGACGTGACAATTAGTTCACTTTCATAAGTATGTATCCTCCTAATATCATTTGTCAATTCTGTAATTAAAAGAGTTGAAATAAATATTTCCATAAAAACATATTCAGTGGAATAATACGCTCATATATGTTCATTCTGAACAGAGAAATGCCAGATGATCATGTGATTGAAGAAGATTTTATTACCTTAATGATTAGCAGTAAGAGTGACATCAGGGATGTCATGAGTTAGTATGTGCACAGTGGTTACGTAAATGGGTTTCATTGTTCGTGCATAGAAGTAAAAATATTTATTGAGCACCTACTCTTTGTGAGGCACAATTCTAGATGCTGGGGATACAGCGATAAATAAGACAAACAGAAATTTCTACTCTCATGTAGATTGCATCCTAGTAATCAAAAAAACTGAAGTAGATTCTATCATTTATTGGTTGCGTGACCTTGGGAAATTTACTTAAACTTAGTAGCTCAACCTCAGCTTCCTAAACTATGACATGTGGATAATATCATCTACCTTATAGGGTTACTTTGAGGATTCAGTGGGAAAAAAACCCCCACAAATTATTTTAGCAGAGTGCCTGGCACATAGATGTTCAGTAAGTAGTCATTGCTATTGCCATTATCATTCACAGCGATTATTTCTAATTATTAGTATTTTTATTAACAGTAATTCTTTCCTTACTCAGATGTCTCAAGTAGAGATGAAATGTGACTCAACTATTTTTTTGACTTATTTGTTTCTTTTAGATTTTGTGAAATTAAAATGAAAGCTTGTAATTGTCCTTTTATATTCAGGAAACCAGGAGATATTTGCTCACAAGTGAAACAGTTATTTTAGAGTCCCCAAGCCTCATTCATTCTGTACAGAGAATCAAGAGCCTTTTAGAAGCAAAAACATCATGCAAATCAATATATATTCATTGAGTACCTTTGACGTATGAGACAAGGAACCTAGAAGTTGACTTGGTCCCTGCCCTAACGGAATATACCATACAGAAGCAGTTGAGGAGGTAAGGTAGATACTACTTCTGATTAAAAGACAAGAGGGCATAATAGCCACAAATAAAGATTTTTAAAAGAGCTCTCCCATTAGCTGCTAACTACCTCACTTGGAAAATCACATGAATACCAATCTAGACCATAGAGTATTACCATTTAAGAATAGATTATAGAACTAAGGCTTAAGCCTAGAAAACTTAAGGTTTAGATATATATCCTGAAAGTATATTTTTTTTAAAATCTCTTAAAAATTATGAACAACATGGAGAGACTATAAACTTTTTTATGAACACTTGGCATATAAGGTTTGAATGGGACATATGGACAGAGTGACTTAAAATTTGGAAGAAAGAAACCTAGGGCAAATAAAATGAACTCCACCTTTATATAGCTGTTAATAAAAAAAAAAAAAAATTGTTACCCCCAAGAGGTTGTCCAAGCTGATAATACCATTTAGGCTCAGACAGAGTTTGGATAAATACTCTTTTTAGGAACATTTATCCTAAACAGGAATATCAAGAATAGGCTATTATGCAAAAACTAGAGATGTTGAGGTTGATATCTTGCCAGTAACCAGCTTTGTCACAAAAGAAAACTAGATATTCACTAGATATTCTTGTCAGAGAAGAAAATGGGGCTGACTCAGCATGACATTTTCTTTTATTTTCTCATGTTTTTGGAGGCATAAGGATGAATACCTATGAATAGACATTTCTTCAAAGAGGATATGAAAAACAGCCAACAAGCATATGAAAAGATGCTCAGCATCACTAATCATCAGAGAAATGCAAATCAAAACCACAGTGAGGTATCACCTCATACCCATTAGGATGGCCATCATCAAAAAGACAAGAAATAACAAGTGTTAGCAAGGATGTGGAGAAATGGAACCCTTTGCACTGTTGGTGGGAATGTAAAATGATGCAACTACTATGGAAAACAGTATGGAGGTTCCTCAAAAAAATAAAAGTAGAGCTGACATATGATCCAGCAATCCCACTTCTGGGTATATACTTAAAAGAACTGAAAGCAGGATCTCAAAGAGATATTTGCACACCCATGTTCATAGCAGCATTATTCACAGTAGCCAAGAGGCAGAAGCAACCCAAATGTTCACCAACAGATGAATGGCTAAACAAAATATGGTATATACGTACAATTAATCAGCCTTGAAAAGGAAAGAAATCCAGTCACACGGATAAAACTTGAGGACGTTAAATTAAGTGAAGTAAACAAGTCACAAAAAGACAGATATTGTGTGATTCTACTTATATGACATATCTAAAATAGTCAAATTCGTAGAAACAGAAATGAGAATGGTGGTTACCAGAGGCTGGGGAGAGGGGGAAAGAGGAGTTGTTTAATGAGTGTAGAGTTTCACATTTGCAAGATGAAGAAGTTCTGGAGATCTCTTTCTCAATAATGTGAATATACTTAATAGTACTGAACTATACACTTAAAAATGGTATAGGATGGTAAATTTTGTGTTCTGTGTTTTTTATCACAATAAAAATGCATTTAATAATTTTTTAAAAAGAATAAATGCCTGAATTCCGCTATCCTATCTGAATGTGATTTGGCCCTAACACCTTGACTCAAGGCCTTTTTATTGCAGTCTTCTTCTTTATTATTTTTTTTAAATCAACCTCAGCTTCTAACTGGAAGTAAGTTGAATTCCTTCCTCTGGGTATAAAAATTAGTCTAATGTTTGTAGCTAAGGGAATGCAGGTTTAGAGACTCATAAGTATGTTTACAAGATGTAAAAGAAAAAATTCATTGGTTATTTATGCATCTGTTGTTAGAAAGTTGTAGATTTCTGTCTGTTTCCTATAGAATTTCAAGTGCCGCATTAAATCACATCATTTAGTGCTAACAGATACCCTCAGAATTATGTTGTATGTAGGGTTTAAAAAGAGAAAGTACATTTTCCCCTTTTTTATAGATGATTTTAAAATCCTTACAGGAACATTTATTAAATTCCCATTTACCAGCACTGGGTCTCATCAGTCTTAAAGATATATATATTTTTTTCAATTTCCTTATATGCCCATTTCCTTTTGGCAATATCTTGCTTTTCCTTTTTAAATTTGAAATTGAATATTAAAACAGATGCAAAGGAGAGTACTACTTACACATAAACTCTTGAACTGCATTTTTATCATTTCCTCTGTGGAAAAAAACCTAATTGTATGAAATTGATAGCAACATTTTAGTATATCCTCAGGTCCCCTGGGAAAAGCAATGTGCTTAGACAGATGATCTGATTTTATGAGCACATAGCTGAAGTCTAGCAGTGTGCATTTGTCTTTAAGCTCCTACTTTTTTCAGGGACTATGAAAACACATTTAGGCAGTAGTTTCGCTTTCCAGCAATGGACTCAAAGCCTTTGACAATACATAGCATTTGCATTGCTGTTGTTCATGATGCACATCAAAGTATAGATCACTTTCAGCAGAGAATCTTAATCTCAGCCTGTTAATAAGAAAACAGGAACCTTAGTATATGAACTCATTTTATTATCTACCCTCACTGAGGACTGTGATTTGGATTCCACTCAAATATGAATTAGTTTAAATGTTGCTCTGCTGCAACTGTTGAATTTATTCATTATGTTGTAATACTTTACTTATGAAACTGCATTTGGAAATCCTTTGGTGTATATCAAGATGAAATTACAGTGCTCAGGGATATTGATTATTGCTTGTAATTGCCATCATAATAGCCAACAATTCTCTGTCTTTCTTTTACCTCTTAATGATATACAAAACCAAATCAATATCCAGCATATGGGGCCACTTACATTGTCTCAAAAATCCAATTGTTCTCCTTCATAAATATGCAAAGGATCGAAGATTTTTATCTCCAAACATTGAATAACAAAGCCCCATACTGCTAGATTTCTCTTCTATCCCATAGGAACATATCAGAGTGTTGCTGTATAGGATCAGTTATATGCAAGTGACATATTATCGCCTCCAGTGTAACCACAAAGTTGTGGTGGGGAAATGGGGAGGCTTCTCCACTCTGCTGTTTGTAAAGTGCTATACTTCTTCCTCAACTAGTAAATTAGATGGCCAAAGGGGAAAACATAGGCTGGGAGAGATAACCAGACATTAAAGAAGAAATCTACCTCCTTATGACATGGAGGTGATTATTTCAGGGACTAAAGAGGAAGTACAATCAAATGGAAGAAACATAATGCTGTGAGTCACTTTTTCAATAAAATATGTTTATTCTTATTTCTACCACATACTGTTTGTCCATTCTGGGCATACGTTCAGTGCCTTTAGAAGCAGCAATAACTCCTTTACAGTCTTAACGACTGAAGACTAGCCTCTTTCTAATGGTTCCCCATTCATTCAAAAAAGTTAAGATGGTCTTTAAAACTTACTATGAGAACATGTGACATACAGAAAAATAGATATGTATTATGAAGTACCGTTTGAATAGATTGTATTTGGTTAGCCCTGGTCAGTTAACCCAGAAGATTAGATAGAACCTGGTGGTAATCTGGTGAAGACTGGTTGGCAGGTAGCACAGTGAGGTGGAAATACACTATTTTGCAAGTCCTCGATTCTAACTACATTGATATCATTAACTACTGATGTTTCTTTTAAATAATCCACTTTTATTCTCTGGGCCTCCATTTCCCTAACTGCAAAATGAGGGTGTTGGGCTGCTAGCTGATTTCTGAGATCCCTTTTAGCTCTGTGATTCTGTAGCCATCATTCTCACGTTTTTCTCTCAGGTCCCAAAGGCAACAGGGTAAAAGTGTGGCTCAATCCAATATCATCCACATGCCAAAATCAACACAAAGCATGCTTCTTCTGTGCCCTGTAAGGCCTGGATTCAAAGCTTCATGTGTCCACTAACTGCAGTACCCTGGTATACTGTACTGTAATGTCGTGGTTAAGATCAATAGCTCTGGAGCCAGACTGCTTGGACTTGAAAGTTGGCTTTACCAGTTACTAGCTGTGTGACTGTGGACAAATTACTTAACCTCTCTGTGCACTGGTTTTCTCATCTGTAAATGTACATACTTACTGTAATGGGATTGTTGTGAAGATTCAATTATATAATGCTTTCTGAATTAATTAGAATAATGTCTGGCACAAGTAAGCACTTAATGAATGTTACCTCTTATTATCATTATTATGATAACTATTATCATTACCACTTTGCTCCTACTAAACTTCTTTCGATCTCTGTTTCATCATCTGTAAGATTATAACAATAATAATATCAACCCCACAGATATATTAGGATCAAAATATTGCATATAATGTAACTACTTTGGTGCCTGGCTTTTCTAGGTGCTCAATAAATTAAGTTCACATAAATAGAACCCACTATTCATGTGGTTGGTATTAGTCACTGCATTTTCCCCACTGATCCCACTCCCAATCTTTTTGATACTAGTTACAAGAACAATACGAGCTCAAGGCAGAAAACTTCAAAAAATATCCCTACTATCCAAAGGTAACACAAATTATTATCTTTCCATGAGCATATATATTTTTTTATTTTAAAAATTGTATTCTATTGCCCATATTGTTTTGAAACCTACTTGCTTTTACCTGGTGATATCTGTAAACACTTTTCCTAGTGAATAGATATTCTTTTAGAGTACAATTTGTAATGGTTGTATAGTATTCTACTGTGTGTTTATAAAATAATATACTTACCCAACTATCTATTAATGAGCATTTGGGTGTTTATCTTTTGCTGTTATAAATAACACTTCAATGAATGACTTTTTATATACATTGTCATACACATCATTTCCTAAGGATAAATTCCTATAGGCATAATTTTTGGACAAGGAATATGCATATTTTAAGTCTTTTGTTACATAATGCCAAATTATCTTCCAGAAAGCCTTGTGAATCTCCACTCCCCTCAGCAATCCTGCCCTTTAAATAACTTTTATCCTCATATACTGAAGCAAAACTCTCTAATGTGGGTATTTTCATTAACTGGCATGTTGACAGTTGTTTTTTCCTTTAAACATATATGCTTTTGTTCTTTAAAAATGGAAGCTAAAATCAGTCTTTAAATATTCTTAATGATTTATGCATTTGGGCATATGTGACATGTACAAGGTGATGTTGGCTCTTTGCTCAGTGGAAGGGTCTTGTGATGTATTACATGAAAATGTGGCACCAGAATGTTTTTTGTTTAGCAGTGTATTTTACTGCCCCAGGCAGCACAGTAGAGTAGATTGAAGACTTTGGAGCTGGAATGGCTTGAGATCCCATTCTGGCTTTGTTATTCACTTCCTAGGTGGATTTAAGCAAGTTACTTAACCTCTTTCGGCCTCCATTTCCTTAAATACACCATGCAGATAATAATGTAGCCTATTTCATGTGAATGAATATTAACTGAGATAATGAGTGTTTAACACAATGCATGGCACTTAGTACCCGATAAGGGTAAAGTATTGCACAAAAACATATGTTTATGGCAACTCCTTACATGTGAATAAATCACTACTGTTTATGAAATACCCATATTACAATAGTCATGAGCTGTCAATAATCATCCTCTAGTAATTCAAACATGACAGCAATATGAAGTTCCAGGACAGGCAAAAGTAATGTAGGGGGCTTCCCTGGTGGCACAGTGGTTGAGAATCCGCCTGCCGATGCAGGGGACACGGGTTCATGCCCCGGTCCGGGAGGATCCCACATGCCGTGGAGCGGCTGGGCCCGTGAGCCATGGCCACTGAGCCTGCGCGTCCAGAGCCTGTGCTCTGCAGCAGGAGAGGCCACAACGGTGAGAGACCCGCGTACCGCAAAAAAAAAAAAAAAAAAAAAAAAAAGTAATGTAGGGTAGAAAAAATGCAAAATAGTGGTTGTCTCTGGGGGTTAGGGAATAGGGATTTACTTCGAAAGGCAGGAGGGCACTTCCTGGGGTGATGGGAATGTTCTGTATCTTGATAGGGGTTTAGGTTGCACAGGTGATTGCATTTGTCAAGTCTCAGTAAATGTACACTTAAAATTTGTGCATTTCATTGTGTATAATTTTTTATATTATATTTACATATAACAGTTTATAAGTTTAAGGTGTCCAACATGTTGATTTGGTACATTTATATATTGCAGTACAATTAATTGCCATTTGTAGTGTTAGCTAACACCTCTGTCACATAATTATTTCTTTCTTGTGGTGGGAATAGTTAAGATCTACTGCCTCAGCAAGTTTGATATTTATTTTACATTATTATTGTCTATAATAATACTGTGCATTAGATCTCCAAGACTTATTCATCTGCTAGTTGCAAATTTGTAACCTTAAACATCTCCCTATCCCCCACCTCTCAGCTCCCGGTAACCAACACTCTGCTCTTCGTTTTAACAAGTTCATGGATGGACCTCGAGGATATTATGCTGTGAGATAAATCAGACAGAGAAAGACTGTATGATATCACTCATATGTGGGATCTAAAAAACTCAAACTCATCATGTATAAATTTTACATTACAAATCTATAAAAAAATTATTGAACTCTGGATAATAATATGAAAGTTGAAATATGTGAAGGGAAGTGTACTGATGTATGCAGCTTACTTTGAAATGCTTGAAAAATGAAATAAAAAATGAAATGTTTTAAAAAAAGATGGACTAAGATAGGAATGGAGAGGTGGATAAATATGTGATAGAGTGAATATAGTCATATGTTAAGTATAGAATCTAGTTGACAAGTACATCTGTGGTTCTGGGTTTTTTTTATTTTTAAAATTGTTTATTTGATAACAATCTTTTAAAATTTGAATCTAGCATTTTTAAGGCCAGTGCTGCTCAACTGGATACGCACATCATACTTACCTAGGACGTTTTATTAAAATATACATGCTTAGGACCTACTCCAGATTTACTGAATCTCTTTACTTGATATTCTCTTGAGTAGATGTGTGTTTATTATAAAATTCTTTCCTTTGGCTGTATGGCAGTTTTTATAATAAAATACTGGGTGAAAATATGTCTGTGAAAGCTAGTCTCTAAATAAAATACTGGTCTCTAGGCCATTCATATTATCAAAATGCTTGATGATACTTCTCTTTCTGTTTTTGAGTATTATATTTAATGAAAGGGAGCAGTATAGTGAATACCATCAAATGTGGAATGTTAATGTTCAGAATTTGAGAATTTCATTAGTCAACAAGTCAGGGAACGGAAGACCTCTTTCCTCCTCTTAAAAGTCTAAAATAGGAAAACAAAAAGGAGACCACCAATGGCGCTTCGGAGTTAAGTGTTAGGTATATGAAAATTTTGTTGAGTTCCTCCTAGCTGCCCTGTGCTTTGTCATAGCATGATTGTTTTAAATTAGTGGAATTCGTATTTCTGTAGCAAGTGGCTTTGGTTTTGATAGCCCAAACTTTTGTTTCCTTTCCGCAGGCATTTCCTGTTCAAACATGGATCTGGTTCCTCGGCCATCTTCAGTGCAGCCAGTCAGAACTACCCTCTGACATCCAATACTGTGTACTCGCCTCCTCCCAGGCCACTTCCCCGAAGCACCTTTTCCAGACCTGCCTTTACCTTCAACAAACCCTACAGGTGCTGCAATTGGAAGTGCACGGCCTTGAGCGCCACTGCAATCACAGTGACTTTGGCCTTGTTACTAGCCTATGTGATTGGTAAGCCCTTTTTTCCATGCTTCGCTTTTCTTCTTAATCAAAGTCTTGTTTTGCTTGTGGTGGAGTTGGGGGCGGTGGCGGGGGGGGGTTCCCTCTCTACTCTGCGACCTACAAATTTGAACTAAGGCTCAGTATTATCAATAACAAATAGATTTCTAATTAGGTTATTTATTTATTTTTTGGTACTTCCTAACCTTAAATACTGCTGAGGAGCATAAGGATCGCTCTTTGAGAAGAAATATTTATGCTACTAGCACAGTCTTATTGATTGCAATTACTGTAGTTAACCATTTCCCCTTCAATTAAAAGGTTGTTATGGTTTTCTCATTAGAAGTCATAAGTACCAATCTACAATAGCTTCTTAAATTATAGTTAAACAATAATACTGCTACCGAATTTTCAGGTAGCAATTTCATTAAAGTAGTAGTTACTTGGAAGCTATTGGAAAATCCAGGGCATAATCTCTTTCCAAGAACGCAGAGTTTTACACTGGGACTGAAAAAAATGTCTTCTTATTTTCACTAGGTAAATGGCTGCAAAATTGTGTGGTTACTGTGTTTGTGAAGGTAAAAGAGAAAACAGTAGTGAGGCACACTTTCCACTTTTAAGAAAAATGTTGTTCTTGAAGCATCTTGATTAAAGTCACCCTTACTTGATAGCAAATCGTATTGATTTTTTTGGCTGGCATTTTATTTTGACTGAACATTAATTTCCTTGTCTGAGTGGTTTTACAGTCTAAGATGTAAATTAACTTAAAAAACATGTATTTTGTGGAAGCACTGTTCCTAGAAGGATAGCATATCATAGTAGAAAAAAAATTCTAAGTATGTCACTTGTATCTTCTTTTCAGGTTTAGCCTGATTTCTTAATTGAAGGGGAACTACCCACAAAGATACACTGAATATGATTCTGAGAGATAGATTAAAAAGCGATTTCGAGTTTCTTAATAATTATAAAAAAGTAAGTTTTGTTGAGTCTGATTTATTAAAAAATGTGAACAATAAGAAATTTCCCATAACCAGTTTTTATAAGAGTCACAGAACAAAGGGTAGTAAGTTAAATAAACAGATATATTTTGTAGGGGAGTCACTGATAATGTCAACAGTATAGGATCATAGCCTATATTGATGTTCATGATTATCTCTTTTCTATTTTCATCGTACAATCTGAATATGTTTGAACAATGCTTCTATTATATGTGGATAATATTAACCTATAATATCAAAAATGTGTCCTTTATCTCAGACACTTCAGGATAACCCAACATGTATGTTTATTTGTTTTGTAATAACGTTTTATGAGGAATAGCGCTGAAGGAATGGAGGTCGGAGATGAGAAAGTACTGTAATATAAACAGGGTTTTACCACGGTATCATTCAAAACAAGGAGTAATTTGAAAAGTTTAAATACATTAGAGGCCCTTTAAAATGTTATTGTTCAATTATGAGACCAACTCTTATAGGTTAGCTTCTATTAACTTTTACTATACAGAGAGATAATATTTTAGATTCAAGACTTTACCTCTGGAATAAACAAATCCAGGTATAGCAAGCTTCTTATCAATAGGTTTATACTGTGTTCAAACCTATGTTTCTATTTAAATTTATTATATGGCCACTCATATAAAAAATTGTATTATATACTCTGAGACTTGTTTAATTAGATTATGTTTATTCAGAAGCAAAAGTGGAGGGCTTCCCTGGTGGTCCAGTGGTTAAGACTCTGCCTTCCACCGCAGGGGGCATGGGTTTGATCCCTGGTCGGGGAAGTTCCACATGCCATGTGGTGTGGCCAGAAGAAAAAGAAAAAGTGAAAGCAGAATGTTTCAGTTATTTCAAGGACTGCCTTTTTTGATAGGGTAAACAGTGGCATATAAATCTGATATGACAGTAAGGCCGTATAGTACAACGGTTATGAGCATGGATTTTTCAGACCTCTGCCACTTCTTAGGCATGTTACCTTGGGCAAATTATTTACCCTTTTAAGGCCTCCATTTCCTCATCTGTAAAACTGTCCCAAAACGGTGCCTGTAGCATAGGGTTGTCATAAGAATTAAATGAGTTAATATAACTAAAGAACTTGGAATAGGACTTAAAACACAGTAAGTATACTATAAATGTTAAATATTATTATTGTTGTTGTTACCATTACTACCTATATAATCATTATTCACTAGTAAAATTCACTGCTTCTCAGAGTTAGCCATTTTATTCATGGCTGTACCCCAGCACCAAGAACAGTGCCTGGCGCATAGCAACCCTGTCGGTAAAAGTTTATTGAAAAAAGCGAATTATGCTAAGCACTCTACTTGTATTAGCTCATTGCATTATCAGAACAGTCCTTAAGGTAGCTATCAGTATTAAATCTGTTTTATAAATGAGGAAACTGAGGCACAGCCAAGGTAAGAGATCACATAGAGGTCACAGCACTAAGAAGTAGGGATCCTGAGCTTTGAGCTTTAAGCCAGAGCAGCAGACTGACCCCAGAGGACATGTTGTTGAGTGCTAGGCCTTGCTGCCCTTCTAGCACTGCAGCAGACCTTGCAGTTCATTTACTTCTTGGTCTACTAAGTAAATCCACCATTTTTTTTCTTATTAAATCACAAATTAAATTTGATTTACCAGGTCATCCATTGCAGTAGTTACTGCAACTGAGATTTGTGGATCAGTGAGAGATATCTGTTGAAATGCTTTTCTGTGTGACTTTGAAAATGCAGAAGTATCAGGCTAAATACTAGCTCAGTAGGCTGAGTGGGTTCAAAATGAGGAGATGTTGATGGCAAACACTGGAACTTTGTTCTGAGTTCTGTCATGGACTGGAAATTATGTGACTTTGGATAATCAGTTAAAATCTCTTCCTCCACTTACCCCATCCATCACTGACCACCTCAGGAGGACAGAGTAAGAATTCATAAAGAGGCATTTAAGTGAAAGATGTCGCATAAGAACTGTAACATGCAAGATGATTTTTAAATGGCCTTCGGTGGTTGAAATAAAAAAGTATTATATTTCTAAATATGAAACCATTTCACTCTCAACTCTTGCTGAGTCTATAAGAGTCATCTGGTTTTTTTTCAATCCCCCTTTGCAGTTTCTGTCTAACCCAAGTAAGATCTTTCACTGAAACTATTTACCGCTTCTGTTTCCCGTGCAAATTTCTTTCTGCTATTTCATGTTCCTCTATTATCCATTATACATAACCTTTAGATATGAATGGCTATAGGCTGTGCTGCCCTCAATCCACTACGGGAAATCACATCAATATCAATGGGACATCAATAGATGTTCTGTGCATTATGGCTCTGTAAGTGGTCATTGGAAAGCAGTGGAAATCCAACAGGTGAAAAGTCAGAGCTGGATTATTCAGGCAACCAGCCCCATCCCCACTCCTACCCACTATACCTTTTGGGTCAGCAAGTAAATAATTTCTTTGAATAAGTTTTGAGGTCATAAAATTCAGTGAAGGGAGGCATGGAAAGATACATATTATGGAATGGCTATTGTCATCTCTTACCCATAAATCTGTAATGTTTTCCATCTGAATCAAAAAATATGTCCTTACGCTTCATCCTCTCTGATATTTTGGCATCAGTGATGTATCAGTGGCAGTCAGAAGCACATTTGCGTGAATTTACAAGTGAGCCATATGAAATAGTAGTCAGGAAGACAGATGACCATTTGCAAGGCATCAAGAGGAGGCGAGGTTAAGGTGCTTCATCAATGGTTGTGAAGGGCACAAACTCGGCTTCTCTGGTAATCTTTGATGTTTTGATCAAGTTTCTCCACAGTCAGCAGTTTGTATAAGAGGCAGTAGAAACTCACAAGAATACATTGTGCCTGGGGTCAAATGGACTGTTGCATTGAATGAGTTGGGGAGTAGGGATTTCTGTCTCTCAAACCCAATATCATCAGTTAATGATATCAATGTTCTTTTTCTTTTGCCATGAAATTAGTAGTGATTCATACCACCTTCAGGGGATGCAGATAGTGTCCAAACTCTACCGATGAAATAATTTAAGTCCGTGAATCTCCTTGCCATTGACATACTATATAGCCCACATGTAGAAAGTTGACCAGAATGGTTGTTAATACAGAATTAGGAGAGATAGAATATTGAGCCCAATTCTGTGGTTGAAAGTTTAGGGCTGAAACTATTCAAGAGGGCAAAGGGCCTACTGCACCTTGCTCTCTGCATCAAAATTGAGTAACAATGATTTTAGTGCTTTCTTCTGCCTCCTTTATACTAGTCCAAATTGCTCTACTTTCTAGGGTTGTTATGACAGTGGAGTAAGAGTGCTGAGAGTGATAGAATGAGAGGAGTGGAGTGTGTTTACTTTGCCTCCATCACACAAAAAAATGCAAATACTTTATAATACAGGGAAGAAACAAAATAGAGTAAGGCAAATTTTGATTTTGGAAAATTCAAGAACTTAGTTTTTTTTTTAATGGAGAGAATTGAAATGGAGGTTTTTTTCCCCCATCAGATCTAGATAGACAATGCCCCTTCCCACAAAGTTTGCTGAGTATAGATAAATACACTTAACAAAAACCATCTCTTTCACTTACTAGTAGCTTCATTAATGCCTCTGTGCCTCAGTTTCCTCATCTATAAAATGGGAATGTTGATAATACCTTCCTGATAGATTTTATTTTTAATTAAATGAAGGGAAACATGTAAAACACCCAGGACATTGCTTAGCAGATCTAAGTAAAGATTAATGCTTATTATTAGTGGAACAGGATTATTAATAGGATTATTAATTTGAGCGGAGGTAAGCATAATGAGCATACAGTTTATCCTAACATAAACTACTTTTGTTTCCCTTCCTACCAAAGTCATCTAGAACAGTTTTTTCAGAGCTGGAATGTCTGTTTCACAAGAATCCTCTAATGGGTTTGTTGTTTCCTTCTGCCTGGTCTATAATATCTGTAACTTTGCCTTTATTTTACTAATTTCCCTTTTCCTTGGTGTTTTGGCCCTTCAAATGGTTTGTATTTCTAACTGGAGGCCATATCTAGGTTGAAACACATTTTCTTTAAAATGCATTATAGCTTATAACATTCAAGAAATGACTTAGCATAAAATGCAAAAAAGCATTTTACTTTATCCTATAGACCATTATCAATCCTTTTGGTGTCACATTTATACTTATTACTACTTTCAGTTCACTCTTGTGGACCCATTTACGATAATGATGGCAGTTTCTGCGTTAGCATTGACTTTGCCTCCTACCCATGAATCTACCAACTTTCTAGCAATCTCTCTAGGCAGGGATCTGGGAAATGGTGGTATAACTTCAGTCTAATTATAAATCTGCCATCCATGCATTTATCAGAACTCTTCTTTAAAAAAGGTTTATATTTGCATCTGACATCATCTTTTTGGTGTAATATGTCCCATAAGTTTTATCCCTACTATGTTAAGTGGCACTTTTACCTGTCATAAATAAAAGTATAGATTCAATCTGAATTAAACATACTAAAATGACAGGAAGAACCTGTGCTACATACAACTAATTTCAGAACCATTGTTAGCACCTATTGCTGAAAATGAAGACACTTTAATGAAAGGCAAATACTATACTTCTATATATTTTTTTTTTTTGGAACTCTAGCATCCTGTAGATTTAAGACATAAAGAGAGATAATTTCTTGGGTGAGTGAGTAATGGATACTAAACATAAGTCTTGCATCAAGAGATTATTGTTTTGTCTCAAGGAGGGGTATTCACCCTACTAAGTACTTCCCATACACCACTGTCTAAGCCTGGGTAGAGAAATTAAAATGAGGCTTTGTGAAATATGGGGTTGGCCAAAAAGTTCGTTTGGGTTTTTGGTACCATCGTGTGGAAAAACCCGAACGAACTTTTTGGCCAGCCCAAAAGCTAAAGATCCACTGGAAGGCATAGTAAAAGAGGACTGGGTAGCATGTTAGTAATTTTGGAGGTTTACATGCTTAAGAAGTTTTACAGCAGCAAGAATCAATCTTGCAAATTCAAGGGAAAAACTCTCTCTCAAGAAATCTCTTTCAAAATAAATAATTTGAATTCTTTTTCATAAAGGAAATTTCACTCCTGTTTAACTTAGTTTCTGCTCATCCAAATTATATATATACGATACATATATAGATATGTTATACGAATATTTTTAGACCCACATTGCGTAAGTCGTTAAGCTATACTTACTCTGAAGTGAATAAGAATAAACTAAATTAGAGCAATGGCTTTGAAACAGATGGCAGGTTAACCCATTTTAAACTTCAGAAATGTGACTGAATTTTCATATAGAACAGCCAGAATGGGTAGGGCTAGGATCACCAGCAGAGTATCTGATTTATCACAGTCAAAACAAAGAGGTGGCATCTTACAGGGTGGAGACACATACATTTGGAGCTTAGCTATATTCCCTTTAAAGAGAGATGAAAAAGCATATGTTTTATTAAATACAAATACATTGGAAAACCTGAGGCAGCACAAATGGAGGATATGGTGACAGGAAATGAAGATAATAAGCAGGGACAGATCACGAAAGGCATTTTTAAGTCATGGTAAGGAGCTTGGAATTTATCCTAAGAGCAAATGGAAGTTTTTTATGGTTTTTCATTAGGGCAAGAAAATGATTTGCTCAGATTTACATTTAGAAAAATCACCCTAATGGCAGTATGGAAGTTGGAATTGGCAGACAGGACCAAGTTGCACCAAAATGGAGGCTTGCAGGGCGAGTGCAGAAAGAAGACAAAACAGATAAGGAAATTATAGACGCTACTAATAACGTTTTTAAAGTGGTCAACCAAAGTATCAAACTTAGTAGGGAAGGCAAATAGGAAGAAGAAACTAATGGCATTCTAAACAAGAGGTGGGTCCAAGTGTCTAGAACTATCAATGATATCATAGGGTAGTTATAGCTATGAGCGAGCTGAATAGCTAAAATGAGATGGTCAGAGGCTAGTGTATCAGAATTTTAGATTTCAGACTCGGAGCTTAAAAATGTGACTCCCCTGTATATTTTAGACCTAGTTAAGGAACATATATGAGGATCTCTTTCCAGATGAATCATTTGTTCAGGAAAGACTAGATTCTTAGCTAGGGATAATCTCACAAGATGGTCTTTCCTGGGTAGACTCACAAGCTCACCAAAGTGTGGATAGTGTTGAAATAAGAGCACCACATTATATTGGATCCTCCAATATAGACAAGACCCATGTGTTATTCTAGATCACAGTATGGCTCCTCAAGAGCTTCTTTCTTGGGGATCCTGTTGATCTCTATGGGATAATAATGAACAAAATAAGAGGGTCCAAGATGACCCACTGTAATTTTCTACTGATTAAAACCTCATTATAGCTTTGCCAATCTAATTAAAGTAGACCTTATATAGCAAATTATAGTTAACATCTAGAGTAATTGCTTACCATGAGAGTTTCTAAGGAAGGGCCTCACAAATGTCTCATTATCACGTTGAATTGGCAACAGGAAATTTTTAACTGGAAGAAAAGACTTATGGTATGGTGCTTTGTAAAAAACAAAAACTCTTGATTCCATTTCATCTCTTTTATATTAAATGAGCTTCATGTCCTGATCAAATGATCAGGAGACTGAAGGCTAGCATATGTACATGGAACATCAGAGGAGGTTGTGAGTTCTCAGATAAACTAGTTGTGGCTATGGTCAAAAATGAGTACAAATGGGATTTTGACAGCAAGCAATCTGTGCTGTTCTACCACCTGGTACAGAAGAGGCAGATTTTGCTTTTTGATATTCATAGGTTTCACCAAATCAACTAGCCCCATTTTTTATGTTGTAGATAACTTTGTTTCAACCTTAATTCAGTTTTGCCTTTTGTTCCTTGAAGGAAGAACCTAGATTCCCTTTGATCTTGAACTTTATTTTAATTAAACATAGATGTTAAATATAGCAAATAACAGTACCACAGTGTCTTTTCTATATTCCATATGTCCAAATACTTTGCAACATTAACTAATAAAATTATGGGGTTAAGTGAAAATAATATCAAGAGAGAGTACATATTAGACTTTGGATTTTACTCATAGCAAGCAACCAAGCTAATACTGGGTGCACAGTGCTTAAGAGAGATGCCCGCTATTAAGAAATTAGGAACAAGTATACTTTGCTATGAAAGAAAGTGGAAATTTTGGAAATGAAGCAGTTTTTATTAAAAGATCATGTGCTGCCTCCAGACAGAATCCTGATAAATCCAAACCTTCTGAAGTTATCAAACAGTTTAGTAGTTTCCCCACCACCTCACAGAGAGGCAATAAGTTTTTTTATATCATTGACCTTGGTGGTAAAGCTAGCATTTGTCAAGCCATGAGTAGTTGAAAGGTCAGATGACTTTTGAACCTAGTTGAAAACCTAGTTGGGGAGATGAAAATTTTTATGCCAGTGGGAAAATGTGGTAAAGCATTGCACATGCTCGGTGCTACTCCAGGCTGTAATAGCACATGCTCAAGGATTACCATATAGGATATTGCAGACATGGCACTAGTTAAGACTTATCAACATAGAAGGCTGTGGGAGTTTTTGAAAGCCAGATGGCACAATAGATTCTTCCTTTGTCATGGCTAAAACACAGCCTGTTGCAAGATTGAACAAACCCAAATAAACCATTAGTGTCTTTGGTTTCTATTGCTGTCTGCTGTATGTTATTAGTTTGGTTTCCCTGACCAAATCCTGCCCTTGGATTAGCTGGCGTAAGTCTCCTTGCTGACAGGCACCAATCTAGTCTTCTGAAACAATGAAATATAAAATGTAGAGATAAGAACCCATCAACAGAGGGAGAAAAACTAAATTTTAAAAATAAGAGGTGCAATGGGCAATCAAGATCAAATATATAAATAAACATTCACACAAAAAAAAAACCACATGAGTTTATGGGGTCCAGTAATGGGTATGTCTTTTGGCCCAAAATAAACAGAATTAATTGTTAGCATACACAGCAAACTGGTGAATATAGTTCTATTTTTATTGGAAATAATAGTGTGTGTATCTTTTGTGATTTGAGTAGGCAGGAAAGAAAAATATTTAGATTACTTACTAACTATCTCAGCAGCATTCCCACTAATGAGGCCAAGGTCATGGGCTCAGTTACTATTTCAACCTTTTAGCTCTGTTCTGTTTCATTACTAAAGCCCACAGTCTCAATCTCCCTTTTTTATCCATCCCCCAAATCAGAAACCTAGTCCTGCCTTCTACCCCCTAACAAAACCTGAACTCAGAAATGAATCTGGTAAACTAGGCAGGTTTTGCTTGACACACATAAAATTTGTTAAATGCTGCCAACTAATTTAAAAACTTAAGTCTAGAGATTTTTACATAAAATCTCTGGTTTACATAAAATTTCTAGCCTCTCTTTAAAAATAAGAAGATCTGACATTCCCAGATGTGCATTCACACATTCATCCACACATTTTTGAGTACCTATGTGCTACTCACTATTCTGGTCTTTTGTTTTGCAAAAATAATATGAAAACCATTGACTGCAGCTAAATAGGGGCTGCTCCCAAAAGGCCCATAAACTCTCCAGTCCATCAGAGTAGCCATACTGCCCTCTTCACTTTTTTACACTACCTGCCTTCCTTCTCAGTTGGCATTTACGCTTGCAACCTATGTAATAAGATAATTCACACTGAAGTAAAAAGGGCTGTGACAAAGAAAATGTATTATATCTCCCCAAGATTATTTGCATTTTAACAGAAGACAGAGTCGTACGCCAAAAATGGCAAATCTCTGACATTAATGTCATTGCTTCCCTGTCCCAGACCCATGGAAGATATAAGTAATCGAAGCAACAAACATTCTTTCCTGCTGAGTCTAGATTCTGCAATTTGAGTTTACTCAGAAGTTGGAATATATTTGCCATCACTACTTTCAGCCAAAGAAATGAGATACTCATTATGAATTTCCTATCATTAGAAGTTTAGGAGGAGGAATTATGTAAGGGGCAGAAAAATATAACACAATCACCCTATTAGTAAACCTGACCCTGTTCACAGTTACTAATGGTAGCCCTAACCATGGCCAACTATCTCATAGATGCATGGAATTGAACATAAAGAACAGTGACAGGTAAATTTATAACACATCTTCATTATTAGAGCCTCATTTCAAATGAATGTCCTGTAAATACTGGGTACACAATGTTCAAGTATATGTTTCTGCATATGTGTTATATAAATGTAAAAGTAGATATTAATAGTGAGTTCTGAGTTCCCGTAGAATAATGCTGGCCCCTTAAATTCAAATCTCTCCACACCATCCTCCAGAAAGAAATTCACATCAGCAAGGAGAGCAAATAAAACCACACATAACCCACTTCAATAGCATAACTAGGAGATGGAATTCCACACACTTTCGATTACACATAAGGAGAGAAAAAATACTCAAAAGAAGGAGAACTAGCTCTGTAGCCCATGCCAGAGCCAAGAGTGAAACGAAGACTAAATAGAAAAGAAGATGTGAGAGCTGGGGCCTAGCGATGGCAGAATTGATCAATTAAATTGCCCTTGGGGGCTTCCCTGGTGGCGCAGTGGTTAAGAATCCGCCTGCCAATGCAAGGGACATGGGTTCGAGCCCTGGTCCAGGAAGATCCCACATACCGTGGAGCAACTAAGCCTGTGCACCACAGCTACTGAGCCTGCGCTCTAGAGTCCGTGAGGCACAACTACTGAGCCCACGTGCCACAACTACTGAAGCCCGCGTGCCTAGAGTCCATGCTCCGCAACAAGAGAGGCCACCGCAATGAGAAGCCTGTGCACTGCAACGAAGAGTAGCCCCCGCTCGCCACAACTAGAGAAAATCCACACGCAGAAACGAAGACCCAACGCAGCCATAAATAAATAAATAAATAAATAAATAAATTTATATTTTAAAAAAAAAAAAAAGACCAGATAGTAGTAAATATTTCAAGCTTTGCAGGCCATACAGCCTCTATCACAACAATTCAGCTTATACCCAAAAGCAGCCATAGACAATCTGTAAATGAATCAATGTGACTATGTTCCAATAAAATTTTATTTATGGGCGCTGGAATTTGAATTTCATAAAATTTTCATGTATCCTGAAATACTGTTATTCTTTTGATCTTTTTCAACCATTTAAAAATGTAAAAGCTGGAATTCCCTGGCAGTACAGTGGTTAGGGCTCTGCGCTCTCACTGCCAGGGGCCCGGGTTAGATCCCTGGTTGGGGAACTAAGATCCCACAAGCTGTGCTGTGCGGCCAAATAAATAAATTAATTAAATTTTTTAAAAATGAAAAGAAAACTTAAAAAAAAAAAGCTATTCTTAGCTCTCAGACCATACAAAAACAGAAAGCAGGCCTGATTTGGCCAAGAGTTGTAGTTTTTTGACTTATGATCTAGAGAACAAGCTTAATCCACCTAAGAGTTAATGAGGGAAACTTTGGCAGAAGGGCTGTTGGTGAATGATAATATGCTTAATTGTAGATTTAAGGTTAAAACAAAGGTGAGGACAATGCTGGGGAATTGTATTCAAATGTTACGTATTTTTGATAAAATAGTTATTACAATTAAAGCTTGGGAGAAGAAAAGAAAAAAGTAAAATAAGCTCAATGATTGTCACATAGAGTCAAAGAGTATAATTTCAAGCTGACAAACCAAATAGTAGAAAGCCAAGCAAGCAGAAGGGGCATGAAGAGCTTTATAAAAAGTAATAGCATAAAGGTAATCAATAGAACAACAATACAAACCTTCTTAAATACCAAAATAAAAAAAATTTTTAAATTTTTATCGGGGTATAGTTGATTTACAATGTTGTGTTAGTTTCAGGTGTACAGCAAACTGAATCTGTTAATGCATATACATATGTCCATTCTTTTTAGATTCTTTTCCCATATAGGCCATTACAGAGTACTGAGTAGAGTTCCCTGTGCTATACAGTAGGTCCTTATTAGTTATCTGTTTTATATATAGTAGTGTGTATGTGTCAATCCCAATCTTCCAATTTATCAAAAGAAATTTTTAAAAACCAAAGAAACAAACTACATAAAGAAATAAAATAAAATTAACATAGCACTGTAAATATAACAAAATAATATGTTGAGACTAAACATATCTGTCATATCGGTAAATGTAAGTGGGTTTAATCACCTACTAGTAAAAGGAAAAGATTTTCAAAAGAGCTCACAAAGCAAAACCTAATTCTATGCTGTTTAGAAGACACACCTGAAATGAAAGGAGTCAGAAATGGCTAAAAATTAAAGGATAGACAAAAGGTTTATCGGGCAAATGGAAGAAGCAGTAAGAAAGCAAAGCTTATAATCTTTATATCAGACAAAGTAGAATTCAGGCCAAAAACCATTAAACACAACAAAGAGGATACTCTATAAAAAGCTATGACTATCTATGCACGAATAACAACTGCCTTTACAAAACAGAAACTGTAAGAGCTCAAGGAGAAATAAACAAAAACAACTAGTAATAGAATATTTTAACCCATCACTCAGGTCACATGGATAGAAACTTATTAAGTATATAGAAGACCTAAAAAAGCAAAATCAGTAAGATAGATCTATGGCTGTATATTGAACTTAACACCCTGATAATAGAGAATATACCTTCTTCTCAAGTACTCATGGAACCTTCACAGAATTTGATCATGTATTAGGTCACAGCAGGAACCTCAGTGAGTTTCATAAAGTAGAAGTTACACAAACATCATTCCCAGATCATGGTGAAATGAAACTGAAAATTAGGACGAAAATTTTAAAACCAGGAAAGTCCATCCACCTGGAAATTTTTTAAATCTTAAGTCTCGGGTAAAGGGGGAAATGAAACTTTAAAATTATAAAATTTCTAAGAAATAATGATAATGAACCCAGCACATGTCAAAATTTATGGGATATAAGTAAACCATTTATAAGAAAAAATTTGTATCAGTAAAAATAAAAGAATGAAAACAAAGCTTAAAAAGCCATAAAATAAGCTAGAAGAAGGTACAAGAAAGGAAATAATAAAAATAAAGCAGAAATAAATGGGGTAGAAAACAGAAAAATAATAGAAAAGTGGTGTTAAAAATCAACAAACAGGGCCTCCCTGGTGGCGCAGTGGTTGAGAGTCCGCCTGCCGGCGCAGGGGATACGGGTTTGTGCCCCGGTCCGGGAGAATCCCATATGCCGCGGAGCGGCTGGTCCCGTGAGCCATGGCCGCTGAGCCTGTGCGTCCGGAGCCTGTGCTCCGCAACGGGAGAGGCCACAACAGTGAGAGGCCCGCGTACCGCAAAAAAAAAAAAAAAAAAAAATCAACAAACAGACAGACCACAAGCTACCTTAAATCAAGAGGAGAGGGGGAAATGTATGCAAAATAAGAAATGACGGGAAATATCCATTGATACAGAGGAAAGTTTAAAAACATGGTAAGTGGCTACTTTGCATGAATCTCTTTCGCAGGGGGTGTAGTATTCTGTACACCTGCCAGCAGTGTGTGACAGTGCCCATGTCCTGATGGACTTCCCATCAGTGTGTCACAAGTTTTTGGATCTTTGTCAATCAGATAGGTTAGAAAGGGTACCTTGGGGTAGTTTTAGTTTGTATTTCTCTTATTATGAAAGAATATTCAGTGAAGCTGAATATCTTTTCGTGTGTTTAGGGATCTTTTTTTGTGAACTGTATGTTCATATCTTTTATCCATTTTTCTATTGATTTTTTTTGGTCCTCTTTGTCTCAATTTTTAAGAGTTCTTTACATATTAGGAAGATTCACTATTTTTTTTTTTTTTTTGCTGTACGCGGGCCTCTCACTGCTGTGGCCTCTCCCGTTGCGGAGCACAGGCTCCGGACACACAGGCTCCGCGGCCATGGCTCGCGGGCCCAGCCGCTGCGCGGCATGTGGGATCTTCCGGGATAGGGGCACGAACCCGTGTCCCCTGCATCGGCAGGCGGACTCTCAACCACTGCGCCACCAGGGAAGCCCAGATTCACTATTTTTAATACACAACTCTGTACACCCTCAGGAGGATATATTCTAAGGAAAAAACCCACAAACTTTGAACTTAGTAGGATTAATTCTGGTAGTGGCATTGGTGTAGTAACTCTAATACTTATTTTGTGTGTCTTGTACAATAAGCAAATGAGTAAATACATTGATGCTATTGAGAATTTGGTTCACTCTGTGAAAAAGGAGATAAAAATATGGGATTAGGGAGAGAAAGAGCTCTGTTGTGCTGGATTAGAATTAGGAATATCAATATGCACTCATTCTTTTAAAAACATACATACATACAGATATATGTACATGTGTATATGTGTACACACACACACACACACATTAACAAAGATAAAATCTAAAAGTTTTGTTCTGTGTGTCTATATCCTTGCTCTGTTCCCTGAAAGGACTTAAAAACAATGACACCTCAGTAATAATGAGCATATCTTAAAACTAGACTTTGGTTTCTAAATACATTTCCTACTGAAAGCTCCTTAGAGAAATGGCTGATTCTAGGTCTGTCAGAAAAAGTCAGTGCAAATTAAGCCTGGAATATCTTGTGCTAGAAAGCAAGGAAGAGTTGAGACATGTCAAAATGACACAGAAACCAATTTGGAGGAGCTCCCACTGGCCAAATTTGAGTATGTAATGATGGTAATGGACTATACATTGAACAACAACAAAAAGAATCTGAGTCTATTGTAATACTTTAAAAATAAAAGGCACTTAATTTCTAGAAATAGATCTGAATTGTATTGTAATTCGTGTAGATCCCTTTATGCATACTCATAGTATCTTTCAAATTAGGTATTTCTAATTTATATGTGAGAACTGACAGTCAGAGAGGTTAAGCAGCTTGCCTTCAACCGCACAGCTAGTTAGAGGAAGGACCATCACTCTTAAGGTCTGTCTGACTTTTCAGAAAGAGCCTATGGTGCCCTTATTATACTAACTGACCTCTAAAAATGAGCTCATATAACAAATACTGTTTTATAACCTGCTTTGGGAACATCTTTTTCTATTATTTAACATTTTTCTACAACATTATTTTTAATTGCAGCATCATCCTCTACTGTATACAGTCACTTATATAATCAGTCCCTATTTGCTGGACATTTAAGTACTTTTCCTTATCTTGCTGTTAATACAACATCATGTTGAATATTGTTGTTTTAAAATTTATTCAGATCCTTTTCTTAGTATAAATTTCTAAACATGGAATTCCTAGATCAAAATGTTTAAAAACATTTCCAACACTTTAGTTATATATTGCCAATTTGCCCAAACATTTTGCAACAGTTTACACTCCTGCCAGCAGTACACAAGAATGCTCATTTCTCTGAACCCTTGAAAACTTTTGATATCGTCAATTGTAAAAAAAGAAAAAAAGCCATTTTGATAGGCAAAATGATATTTCGGTGTTTTAGCTTGCATTTTAAAATTACCACTGTGGGGCTTCCCTGGTGGCGCAGTGGTTGAGAGTCCGCCTGCCATGCAGGGGACATGGGTTCGTGCCCCGGTCTGGGAAGATCCCACATGCCACAGAGTGGCTGGGCCCGTGAGCCATGGCCGCTGAGCCTGCGCGTCCAGAGCCTGTGCTCCGCAACGGGAGAGGCCACAACAGTGAGAGGCCCGCGTACCGCAAAAAAAAAAAAAAAAAAATTACCACTGTGGTTGAACATTTTAAAATGTCACTGCTAACTTGCATTTCTTCTTTTGTGAATTGCCTGTTGATATCTTTTGTCCGTGTTTCTACTAGAGGGTCAGCTGATATTTATTGATTTATAAGGAATTTTATATATTAAAGATTTTGACATAAACTGCATATTTTAACATTGACTAAAAAAGAATCAAAATTACAATTTTAAATCATAGGGGAAAAAAAATAAAACTGAGAGACTGCCGTATTCTTTTCCCACATCTCCTGAACTCCTGGTAAGACATTTCAGGAAATAGTAAAAAAAAAACATTTAGACCCATTTTCGATAATTATATGAAGTTGAGTAAACTTCCTATAGCCTACCTTTTCTTTAAAGCAAAATTTGAATCTGCTTCAAAAATAGAAAACAAGGGGGCTTCCCTGGTGGCGCAGTGGTTGAGAGTCTGTCTGCCGATGCAGGGGACACGGGTTCGTGCCCCGGTCCGGGAAGATCCCACATGCCACAGAGCGGCTAGGAGGCCCGTGAGCCATGGCCGCTGAGCCTGTGCGTCTGGAGCCTGTGCTCCGCAACGGGAGAGGCCACAACAGTGAGGGGCCCGCGTACCGCAAAAAAAATAAATAAATAAATAGAAAACAAGGCTTGGATAGCAAAGTGATCAGTTTTAACAGAAATGCTAAGAAGGTGGAGATAAAAAAGAAAACAGACTGTAAAACCAGTAGAAAATATATGGTGTATACTTCACTTACATGTAACCCAGTAATCCAATAAAATAATCAGTGTCCATATAAAAAGATGATCCTACTCATGTTCCTGTATTTTGAATTGATGAAAGATTGTTAGAGAGCTTCCAATTCTCTCCTATGCACTTACCTGAGAAGGATGGACGAAATTAGTTTGAGTAATGATTCTGTGGGCAAAGAGCAGAGTTTTCCTCTATGCAAAAGCAACTGGTTGGCATAAAACCTTAACCTATAATATTGGCGTCATTAGCCCAATATTCCAACCAAATTACTTCAGTACAAAATGTCAGTGGCTAGCAGAAATGGATCACATCCTCTCTTGGTCCCGAATAAGAGAGAAGCTGGTCTCTGTGTGTCCTAGGGCAGAGCACTTCCTCTCCAGCTTTTAGTTTCCTCTTCTGGGCTTCCCTGGTGGCACAGTGGTTGAGAGTCTGCCTGCCAATGCAGGGGACACGGGTTCGTGCCCTAGTGTGGGAAGATCCCACATGCTGTGGAGTGGTTGGGCCCATGAGCCATGGCCGCTGAGCCTGCACGTCCAGAGCCTGTGCTCCACAACGGGAGAGGCCACAACAGTGAGAGGCCCGCATACCGCAAAAAAAAAATAAATAAATAAAAAAAATAGTTTCCTCTTCTGTAAAATGAGATTGACCCAAATGGTTGGTCTGTGGTCTTTTGTTTGTTTGTTTGTTTTGTTTTTTTCCAAAAGAAGCTTTTAATTTTAGAACAAGTTTAGATTTACAGAAAAGTTGCAAAAATAGTACAGAGAATTCCCATATACTCCTCATCTGGTGTCTCCTATTATTAGCATCTTCTATCACCATGGTACATTTGTCACAACTAAGAAACCGACATTGAATATTACTATTAACTGAACTTGACACTTGATTTAGATTTCACCAGTTTTTCCCCAATGTCATTTTTCTGTTCCAGGATCCCATCCAGGATAGGATATTACATTATGTGTCATGTCTCCCTAGTCTCCTCTAGTCTGTGACAGTTTCTTAGATGACCTTGACAGTTTTGAGTAGCAGTGGTCAGGTTTTTTGCAGAATGCCCCTCAATTTGAGTTTTGCCAGTGTTGTTCTCATGTTTAGACTGGGGTTATGGGTTTGGAGGAGGAAGACTACAGAGGTGCATTATCATCGCATCATGTCAAGGATACATGCTATCAATGTACATGCTATCACTGATGATGTTAACCTTGATCACGCGGCTGAGGTTGTGTTTCTGGGTTTCTCTACTGTAAAGTTACTCCCTCCCTCTTTTCTAAACTATTAGCCTGTGGTCTTTTTGAGCTCTGATATACCATGATTTTATTATGTTACATACAGATTCCCTTATCTGCACAGATCAATTTGCTAGAGTTGCATCCATCACCCAGGAATGTATACTTGTGCTGGGTAACTCAGCTGAAAATTTTCTTGGGACCCATTTCATACTATATGGCTATGTGAGAAATCTCCATTATGTTTCATAGAATGAGACTCTAACCACTTTCTTTGTAGAAAGTGCACTCTACATTTCTTAGTAAAGAAATGATGACTTTACAAATTTTAAGGATGCTCCAATTTTTGGAAACCTTTTACCAAGAGAACCCCAAATCTACAACTTCCAAATCCCAGTGATCAACATGATGGAGAAAAAGAAATGAGCAGGTTTGGGGGATGTTGGTGAGGGTGAGGAGAGAAATGAATGTCTGTTCTAAATTAAGTCAAGGATTTGGAATTAGGAAATCAGGTGAGGTGTGTTTGTCTGAATTCTGCTGTAGAGCTGTGTGAAGATGGTAGCTGAAGTTCTGTTAGAGACTTGAGTCCCTCAACGTTGCTCTTGCCGAAAAAATGCAACTACACAAACCTCATTTAGGGCAAGAAAGCGAAGGATGCAATGGGCAAATGACCTTCTGCCTTTCTCCACTTCCAAGATAGTTTTGGAAAGGCTAGCTTAAGGGGACAATTAACCAGGCCTAATAATAATGGTTAACATTTATGGAGCATTTATTATGTACCAAGCATTTTTCTAGGTGCCTTACATGTACTGACTCACAAGGTCTTCACTAGAACCCTATGGGGAAGATGCTATTATTATGCACATTTTATAGTGAGGCTACTGAGACACGGAGATTGAGTAACTTGCCCAAGGTCACTCTGATACTAACTGTAGCAGAGTTGAGATTTGAAACAAGACATTTCCGCTCCAGACACATGACAACTGCCTCCCTTTAGATAGAGTGTAAAGCTCCAGGAGGGCAAGCGTTTTTGTAACCAAGCAGTTACTGTTGTATCTTCAACACATAGGACGGTGTCTAATACCTAGTAGTCTGCCAGCAAATAATTATTGCATGAAGGGAGGGAAAGGCTTGAGGATCCTGATCATGAATCAAGCCCAAACATTGGTGACTCTTCCAGAAGAACACCGTCATGATGCCACCTCAGAAAACTCAGAACAAACTGGGCCATTATAATCTCCACCAGTTCATTCTCTGTATCGCCCCATCTGATCAAATCTTATAAGGCAGCTAGAAGGACTTGGTACATACCCAGCTGTAGTTTTCTCCTACTCATCTGTTTTCCACCTTCTCTATTATATATTCTGACTCCCCAACCTCATCTGAGCCCTACTCTTTAATGCTAACGCTGAATAAGCAGGTAATGGAAAGGGTTTTAACATCTCAAAATCTAAAAATTTGCAGAAGAGCACATGCCAGGTATCTATGGCTGTGACAACATGATGCCACATCAGGAAAGTGAGTTTCAAAGCATCAGCTACCAGGGGTTGAGGACATAAATCAATGAATACATTCCCATTTTTTAAATTTAAATACATTCAGGTCAAATGAGTAAGAGGAGGAGAGAGCTTCTGTGTAAGTCTGTTTCTCACTTTCCAGTCACCAGTTTTATATGGATCTTTTTAAAAGAATTTGCATATTATTACCAATAAGCATTCAACCACGAAAGAGGATGAGAGACTGTTGAGGAATCTAAGAGACTTCCATCATCAGTAATGATGAAGTGATAGGCAATGATTTGGACCATAGCGAAAGGGAGACTTCGTTGAGCAGAAAACGAAGTAAAATGAGAAAGAAAAAGAAAATGTTAAGGAAGAATCAAGAGTGCCGAGTCCTGGCTAAATTGACATTTTTGCTGCATTATTCATTAAGGTGGGGGTTTTGGGGGGAAAAAAAGTGTCCCGTCATTATGCTGCTTATTTCTCCTGACTCCACAAGGCAAATAAATAATACAAAAGTAAATAAGATTTGAGTTATGGAGAGCACTTATTGGTGCTGTGACTTGAGATGAAAACACTAAATAGTTGTGTCTGTCTGATAAGGAATACGCAGATGGGCCCGTTACGCAACTGCAAATGGAGATCATATATTAAACCTGTGATAAGGTACCCAAATAGACATGTTATTTATAAATATTGCTGCAGCCTTGGAATGGAAAATATAAAATACATAGTAAATGAAAGTTTTAAGATAATATAATATAGAACTGGGATATTAAAATGATTTATTACCTTGATAGAATCTTTTCTAGCTTCAATGTTGGATAAAACTAGGACTGTACTAAGGCAAAAAAAAATGTATGCTGCAGTAGAGAATGTTTCATTTCATTTAGGAGAGGAAATGTAGGGATTCAAACATGTGGAGCCACAAGAAAGGTGTCCTTATTACCTCTGTTGTACTGTCTCAATCTTTTCTTTAATTGGCATTTAATTTTACTGTTTCACTGTGGCAGACTAGCAAAATGTGTTATGTAAAACTGTTCAAATTATAAAACGCTTTTTTTTTCACTTTTTTTTTAAATTAATGAAGTCCTTCTTTCAAAGGAAATTCTACCCATACCCGACATGACAGCTTTTAAAAGTGTTTGAAAGGAATCTCACAGCCATACTGATTCCATTCAAATTGCTTTGAAAAGGAACATTTAAGTATGTTTTATTTATGTTTATGATGTCGTGCAACCACAGATAATATTTTTAGTAGAAAATGTATATGTATAACCCTAGGAAAAAAAGAGAAAATTTGAATGAAACTGCTGAAGCAAAAGTAAGGTACCATAAATAAACATGCATTACTTCCTCTATTTAGTTCTTAAAAAATGTTTCTCTGAAAACTAATGGTTTTCAATCCTGCATATAATCTGGTTATTACCAGGATAAAGCCAAGATCTGAAGGTGATTTATCAAAGGGCTATAGTTCAGTCATACACCAATTTGATGTTTAATGTAATGAAAATGGGATTTATTTTAAGATGGAAAGATAACCTGGTTTCTGTAATGCTAGCAGTCACTGCATTTAAATTCAAGTAGCATTTATTTTTGCAATGATGTTCCTTATTGTGGAAGCCTCTTGCTTCACACGATGTCCACTGAAGTATTGGTCTGGTGAAATTGCTTCCAACAGGAGTTAACTTGAAAGCCTGAAGTCATCAGGGGTCACCATCTGGGTAACATACCTGGTATATTTTTCAGGAAGGGAACTGTCCAACATACAAGTAGATCTGTAGCTTTGACAAGCTTTGGAAGTAAAGTACAAAAGTAGTAGCATCCCTTAGCCTGAAGGAATATTAAGCAAGATATGTAAGGGAACTAGTGGGGAAAAAAAATTGCTGACAAAAAGGAAAAACAAATTACCTTGAAAAATATCACATGCTTTTGTCTTGGCATGATTTGAAGCTTATGACATCATCTATAATGGGCAGGACTTTTATCTGTAAGACAGATTTCAAATTTTCTAAATAAATTTATTTAGTCAAATTTGAAAATAACACCAAAAAATTTCTTGTAATAAAAAACAGCATCCTTAGCTGAATATGTGTGCAGTTTGAGATGCAAGATGAATTTCTTGAAAGCAAACTTGTATTTGCCTTGCAGATATTGCAATTTCAAGGTTACTTGTGTATTTATTATCAGAGCTCTATTTACCTTATTATTAAGTGGATTGGAATATTATCTGTAAAAGAGTGGACACAAAGCACCGAGATACAGAGTAACATAGAAGGTTTCATATCTTCTGACGCTGGCATTATGAAACTATTCCAATAAATTTAATTGCCTAAAAAAGAATTCTTCCCAGCACCCAAATTTTCCTGATTCAGATATTTCAAGGATAAGTTTTTAGGCCAGTACATTTCAAACTATATCTGTGGAGCTTTTGGACTCCCAATTCCTTTCAATCAAAAGAGTTCTGTTTTATCTTTTGATGGGTTTGAGGGTTATTCATATTTAATTGCTGGATTGTTCTACTGCTTTAAAATGTTTTGAAAAGCCCTATTTTAGACAGAAAACAAAACTTAAAGAGATGGAATAAAAGAATGCATCTATCCATTCAGCTTTTTAAAAGGTTTGTTGAGCACCTACTATTTTTTTTATTGTATAACAATATGTGAATACAGTATCACTGTAAAAGATTCTAACAATACTATGAAAATGTTGAAGTTCCCCCAGCTCCCCACTCTAAAGATCAATAATTTGTTATTAATCCTTCCATTTCTCTTTCTATACATTTACATGCATAGAGATACCTTTTCTTTTACTTAAATAGGGTCATTGGATGTGCCTTGTTCTACACTGTTTTTTATACAAATCTTAGAGCTCTTTCTATGTCAGTACATATAGGTCATCTAGTGGTGTGCTGATAAATGTTTAACAACCAGCTCTCTGGGCAAAAAAGCCTTGATTTGCAACATTTGCTGATTCCTGGAGTGTTAAAACGCCCACCATGGTGATGGGTCAACTACCAATGTGAAGTCCCTGAAGGTGGAATTGGAAGAGATGTGCACAGTTGGCTCTTGTAAACCAGTAGAAGCTGGCTCTAGCACACCACTGGGTCAGTCCTTTCTCTCTCTCTCTTTTTTTTTTTTTTTTCTTTTTGGCATCTGATTTTGAAATGCATTGAGACTTACAGAAGAGTTGCAAATATAGCACAGAATTCCTGTAAACCTGTCATTCAGTTTCTGCCAATATTAACATCTTGCATAACCATAGTACAGTTGTTAAAAGTAAGAAATTAGCATTAGTATGATGCTATTAACTCAGAGTTTATTTTGGATTTCTTCAGTTTTCCACTATTTGTTCTCCTTGTTCCAGGATCCTATCTAGTATACCAAATTGCATTTAATCGTGATGTCTTCTTAGTGTCCTCTAATCTGACAGTTTGTCAGTATCAGTCCTTTTGATTCTTATGTGGGATTTTATATTATGGGTTTACCATTCTCTCATAGATGGATATATTGGTGGGGTTTTTTTCTTTACTATATTAACAAAATCATTATATTAACAATGCTGTTTTGAACTTCCTTGTACATGCCCATTTATGCATGTATAGGCATACTTCAGAGATATTGCAGGCTTGGTTCCAGACCTCTGCAATAAAGTGAGTCATATGAATTTTTTTGTTCCCCAGTGCATATATAAATTATGTTTATACCATACTGTAGACTATTAAATGTTTAATAGCATTATGTCTAAAAAAACAATGTACATACCTTAATTAAGAACTACTTTATTGCTAAAAAATGCTAACCATCATCTGAGCCTTCAGCAAGTCATAATCTTTTTGCTGGTGGAGAGTCTTGCCTTGATGTTGATGGCTGCTGACTGATCAGGGTGATGGTTGCTGAAGGTTGGGGTGGCCAGGGCAATTTCTTAAAATAAAGCTATGATGAAGTTTGCCTCACTGATTGACTCTTCTTTCACAAACAATTTCTCTGTAGCACATAATGCTGTTTAATAGCATTTTACCCACAGTAGAATGTCTTTCAAAATTGGAGTCAGTCCTCTCAAAACCTGCCCCTGCTTTATCAACTAAGTTTATGTAATATCCTAAGTCCTTTGTTGTCATTTCAACAATCTTTACAGCATCTTCACCAGGAGTAAATTCCATCTCAAGAAACCACTTTTTTTTAACGTCTTTATTGGAGTATAATTGCTTTACAATGGTGTGTTTCTGCTTTATAACAAAGTGAATCAGCTAGAAGTGTACACATATCCCCATATCCCCTCCCTCTGTGTCTTCCTCCCACCCTCCCTATGCCACCCCTCTAGGTGGTCACAAAGCACTGAGCTGATCTCCCTGTGCTATGCAACTGCTTCCCACTAGCTAGCTATTTTACATTTGGTAGTGTATATATGTCAATGCCACTCTCTCACTTCATCCCAGCTTACCCTTCCCCCTCCCCGTCTCCTCAAGTCCATTCTCTACGTCTGCGTCTTTATTCCTGTCCTGCCCCTAGGTTCGTCAGAAGCATTATTTTGTTTTTGTTTTTTAGATTGCATATATATGTGTTAGCATACGGTATTTGTTTTTCTCTTTCTGACTTACTTCACTCTGAATGACAGTCTCTAGGTCCACGCACCTCACTACAAAAAACTCAATTTCGTTTCTTTTTATGGCTGAGTAATATTCCATTGTATATATGTACCACATCTTCTTTATCCATTCATCTGTTGATGGACACTTAGGTTGCTTCCATGTCCTGGCTATTATAAATAGAGCTGCAGTGAGCATTGTGGTACATGACTGTTTTTGAATTATGGTTTTCTCAGGATATATGCCCAGTAGTGGGATTGCTGGGTAATATGGTAGTTCTATTTTTAGTTTTTTAAGGAACCTCCATACTGTTCTCCATAGTGGCTGTATCAATTTACATTCCCACCAACAGTGCAAGAGGGTTCCCTTTTCTCCACACCCTCTCCAGCATTTATTGTTTCTAGATTTTTGATAATGGCCATTCTGAATGGTGTGAGGTGATACCTCATTGTAGTTTTGATTTGCATTTCTCTAATGATGAATGATGTTGAGCATTCTTTCATGTTTTTGTTGTCAATCTGTATATCTTCTTTGGAGAAAAGTCTATTTAGGTCTTCTGCCCATTTTTGGATTGGGTTGTTTATTTTTTTGATATAGAGCTGCATGAGCTGCTTGTAAATTTTGGAGATTAATCCTTTGTCAGTTGCTTCATTTGCAAATATTTTCTCCCATTCTGAGGGTTGTCTTTTGGTCTTGTTTATGGTTTCCTTTGCTGTGCAAAAGTTTTGAAGTTTCATTAGGTCCCATTTGTTTATTTTTGTTTTTATTTCCATTTCTCTAGGAGGTGGGTCAAAAAGGATCTTGCTGTGATTTATGTCATAGAGTGTTTTGCCTATGTTTTTCTCTAAGAGTTTTATAGTGTCTGGCCTTACATTTAGGTCTTTAATCCATTTTGAGTTTTTTGGTTTTGGTTTTTTTGTTTTTTTTTGTGGTACGTGGGCCTCTCACTGTGGTGGCCTCTCCTGTTGCGGAGCACAGGCTCCGGATGCGCAGGCTCAGTGGCCATGGCTCACGGGCCTAGCAGCTCCACGGCATGTGGGATATTCCCGGACCGGGGCATGAACCTGTGTCCCCTGCATCAGCAGGTGGACTCTCAACCACTGAGCCACCAGGGAAGCCCTTGTGTTTATTTTTGTTTATGGTGTCAGGCAGTGTTCTAATTTCATTCTTTTACATGTAGCTGTCCAGTTTTCCCAACACCACTTATTGAAGAGGCTGTCTTTTCTCCACTATATAGTCTTGCCTCCTTTATCAAAGATAAGGTGACCATATGTGCATGGGTTTATCTCTGGGCTTTCTATCCTGTTCCATTGACGTATATTTCTGTTTTTGTGCCAGTACCATACTGTCATGATTTCTGTAGCTTTGTAGTATAGTCTGAAGTCAGGGAGCCTGATTCCTCCAGCTCCATTTTTCTTTCCCAATATTGCTTTGGCTATTAGGGGTCTTTTGTGTTTCCATACAAATTGTGAAATATTTTGTTCTAGTTCTGTGAAAAATGCCATTGGTAGTTTGATAGGGATTGCACTGAATCTGTAGATTGCTTTGGGTAGTACAGTCATTTTCACAATGTTGATTCTTCCAATCCAAGAACATGGTATGTCTCTCCATCTATTTGTATCATCTTTAATTTCTTTCATCAGTGTCTTATAATTTTCTGCATACAGGTCTTTTGCCTCCTTAGGTAGGTTTATTCCTAGATATTTTGTTCTTTTTGTTGCAGTGGTAAATGGGAGTGTTTTCTTAATTTCACTTACAGATTTTTCATCATTAGTGTATAGGAAGGCAAGAGATTTCTGTGCATTAATTTTGTAACCTGCTACTTTATCAAATTCATTGATTAGCTCTAGTAGTAAGAGACCACTTTCTTTGCCCATCCATACAAAGCAACTCCTCTTCTGTTAAAGTATTATCCTGAGATTGCAGCAATTCAGTCACATCTTCAGGCTCCCCTTCTAATTCTCGTTCTCTTGCTATTTCCACCACATCTACAGTTACTTCCTCCACTGAAGTCTTGAACCCCTCAAAGTCATCCATTAGAGTTGGCATCAACTTCTTCCCAACTCCTGTTAATTTTGATATTTTGACCTCCTCCCATGAATCACAATTGTTCTTAATGGCTTCTAGAGCAGTGAATCCTTTCCAGAAGGTTTTTAATTTACTTTGCCCAGATCCATCAGAAGAATCACTGTCTATGGCAGCTATAGCCTTATGAAATGTATTTCTTAAATAGTGAGACTTGAAAGTTGAAATTACTCCTTGATCCATGGACTGCAGAATGGATGTTGTGTTAGAAGGCATGCAAACAACATGAATCTCATTGTACACCTCCATCAGAGCTCTTGTGTAACCACATGCGTTGTCAGTGAGCAGGAATATTTTGAAAGGAATCTTTTTTTCTGAGCAGTGGGTCTCAACGGTGGGCTTAAAATATTCAGGGAAACATGTTGTAAACAGATGTGCTGTCATCCAGGCTTTGTTCCTCCATTTATAGAGCACAGACTGGGTTGATTTAGCATAATTCTTAAGGGCCCTAGGATTTGCAGAATGGTTAATGAGCATTGACTTCAACTGAAAGTTACCAGCTGCATTACTCCCTAACAAGAGGGTCAGCCTGTCCTTCGAAGCTTTGAAGCCAGGCATTGACTTCTCCTCTCTCGCTATGAAAGTCCTAGATGGCATCTTCTTCCAGTAGAAGGTTGCTTCATCTACATTGAAAATCTGTTGTTTAAGGTATCCAGCTCATTATCTTAGCTAATTCTTCTGGATAACTTGCTGCAGCTTCTACATCAGCACTTGCTGCTTCTCCTTGCACTTTGTTGTTATGGAGACGGCTTCTTTCCTTAAACCCGATGAACCAACCTCTGCTGGCTTCAAACTTTTCTTCTGCAGCTTCCTCACCTCTCTCAGCCTTCATAGAATTAAAGGAGGAGGACTTTCTCTGGAGCAGGCTTTGGCTTAAGGGAATATTGTGGCTGGTTTGATCTTCTATCCAGACCACTAAGACTTTCTCCAAATCAGCAATAAGGCAGTTTTGCTTTCTTATCATTCACGTGTTCACTGGAGTAGCACTTTTAATTTCCTTTAAGAACTTTTCCTTTGCATTCACAACTTGGCTAACTGGCACAAAAGGCCTATCTCAGTTTTCAGCATGCCTTCCTTGCTAACCTTAATCATTTCTAGCTTTTAATTTAAAGTGAGCAATATGTGACTCTTCCTTTCACTTGGACACCCAGAGGACTTTGTAGGGTTAACTGGTCCAGTTTCAATATTGCTGTGTCTCAGGGAATAGGGAGGCAGGAGGAGAGCAAGAGAGGTGGGGGAATGGCCAATGGAGCAGTCAGAACATACACAACATTTATCGATTAAGTTTTCTGTCTTATATGGGCTCGGTTCATGGCACCCCAAAGCAATTAAGGTAGTAACATCAAAGATCATTGATCACAGATCACCACAGCAAATATAATAAGAATGAAAAAGTTTGAAATATTGTGAGAATTACAAAAATGTGACACAGAGACATGAAGTGAGCAAATGCCGTTGGAAAAATGGTGTTGATAGACTTACTGGAGACAGGGTGGCCACAAACCTTCAATTAGTAAAAAATACAATAGCTGGGAAGCATAATAAAGCGAAATGAAGTAAAGCAAGGCATGCCTGTATGTGATTATTTCTTTAGTGCAGATTCCTAGAAGTGGAATTCCTTGGTCAAGGAACATTCCCAATTTAAATTTTGATAGACAATCAATAGCAATCACAAAATTGCTTTCCAAAGCTGATTTACCACTTTACAGTCTTATCAGCAGTGTTTAAGCAAGAGTACTTCTTGACTACCAGGTGCTGAGTTAGGTACCAGGGACAAAAAGATGAAGAAGACGTGGTACCTGCCCTTTCAGTGCTTAAAATGATGAGGCATTCATATAAATAGGTATCTTCAACATAGCATGGTGCATTCTATAACAAGGTGCTAAAAGAGAAGCACCATATATCTCTTTGTGAAATGTTCTAGATAGTCAAGATCAGTACTGTCCAATAGAAATACAACCCACACCAACATATAATTTTAAATTTTATAGTTGCCACGTTAAAAACGTAATAAGAAGCAGGTGGAGTTAACTTAAATAGATTTTTAATTTAATGAAATAGATATCCAAAATATTAACACTTCAACGTGTAATCAATATGAAAATTATTAATTGGATAATTTGCATTCTTACTTTCATACGGAGTCTTTGACTTTGACTAACCACATTTCAAATGTTTTATAGACACATGTGGTGAGTGGCTGCCATATTAGACAGTACAGACCTAGGTCATTCAGCATGTATTTCCTACATCTACTTCTGAAGCACTTCTGCAGTCTCTCCCTTATAAGTGAATATTTGCCTTTTGAAGGGACATGGAATGGGGAAGCATTATCAATTATAAACATTACCAGAGACCATCGGTCTTACTTAAGAGAAACAAAGACCAACATCCTAACAGAGAGTACAGAAAAATAACTGCAGAGAGGCTTGGAGGCTCCAGCCTATAGAAATATGCAAGTTAAGAAGAGCTTCTTCTGAAGTCAGGCTGCCTTGAGATCCAAGATGCTTGATTGAGTTTGACACTTGGGGACAGCGAGATACTCCATTTGTTACTTTAACTTTGTAATAAATTTATAATTTCGGAGCATAGCTCTTTGCAATTGGATAAAACAAGAAGGATAAGAATTATAAAATCTACAGGACTCAGCACTAAGGAACATTTGTGAGGAGAGCATTAGGGACTGCCATTCTTAATCAGCTGAAAAGACATTACTCCTGGAATATCTGAATAGGCAGACACATTCTGTCCAGCCGTTGAACTTTAGTGAAGTGCAAATAATGGAACTGGTACTTCCTGAGAGATCTGGCTAGTGTCCAACCTTGCTCATTGAGTATGTATATTTTTTATATATGTCTTTAGGAAAAAGAACTTTGACTTTGTTTGGGGTCGGGAGTAGTTATATTAGACCTACTATTACCAGTAGTGCTCATTTGTAGGTATATGTTGGGGCATGTGTGATTTTAGTTTTATTACTTTCTATTCATTTGTAGTTTATTGGTGACCAGTTTGTGAAGTTGGTTAGAGCACAGAGATAACAGGATTATGGTTCCAATCCTGCTTTTTTTTTTGTGGGGGGGTTCGCAGTCCTCTCACTGTTGTGGCCTCTCCCGTTGCGGAGCACAGGCGCCGGACGCGCAGGCTCAGCAGCCATGGCTCACGTGCCCAGCCGCTCCGCGGCATGTGGGATCCCCCTGGACCGGGGCACGAACCCGTGTCCCCTGCATCGGCAGGCGGACTCTCAACCACTGCGCCACCAGGGAAGCCCCCAATCCTGTTTTTGAGTTTTCCTACCACTCTTCTCTTTCCTAACTGAGCTCTGGCCACAGTGAGCTCCTTAGTGTTCTTCATATATTCCGTACAAGACTTCAGGGTTTTCTGTAATTGCTGTTCTTTCTTCCTAGGAGGTTTTTCAACTAGATATTCATATGGCTTCACTTCATTCAGATCTTGGTTCAGGTATTACCTACTCCAAGAGACCTTCCCTGACTACTCGGATTTATTTTTTTTCCTTTAGAGCATTTGTAACTACTGGACATTATTTCACTTATTTGTTTCTTTGTTTCTATATAGCCATATTATATTACACCATATATTTATTCATTATCTGCCTCTCGTAACTTACCACCCTCTTACATGAGTTTTGGAAGGGTAGAGATTTTTTTTTTAATTCACTGCTGTAAACTTAGGAAAACAGTGCCTGGCACAAAGTAGGCACTCAAGAAATACTTGTTGAATCAATATATGAATATAACTTAACACTGCCCTCTTTGTTCATTACCAGTTATACCCTTATTTCTAACCAGTGGGCTCATAATGTTTATACTTGGGTTTAGGGGACTTGCTTAAAGTGTGGCTATAAATACGTAGCATAGATCTGAATGGTGATCTACTAGAAGGTAAGGACTCTGTATCTTCCTCATTGTGTATCCAAGGCTGATATGCAGCCAGTAGGTCCTGGTCAGGATATATTGGTTGTTTACATTCAACATCCATATGGGTCAGCCAATACCTTTGCAGTCCTGGCTGTTTATTACCTTTTCCTGTATTCCCAACATTCCCTGTGTGCTCAGCATATGCTTTGAAAATACTTGTTGAATGAATCAATAAATACATCCCCATAATAGAAATATTACCATATCTTTCTAGTGGTGTGTTGGTATATCCCAAAGTTCAACATAGTTTTATGTATTGGTCTTAGTGTGAACAAAGTATTATTTATTTCTAATAGAACTCAAACACTGGAGTTATTTAGTTACCTCAGTCTACCCTGCACATAAATGCACTCTTTGATTTCCTTTCACAACTCAGTATATGGAAGTTCAGTTTGGAGGAGAGAAAAGACCCATAGCCTTGCCATAGTACCCATAGTCTGTAGCAAGTAATTTTCATTATATATTCACAAATAGGTACATCACACACAAAAAAATGGGTACATTACAAACAGCTCATTGCCTAGAAAAGGTATAAGTAAACTCAAAAAATTATAAAGCTTTACCACCCTCAAAAGGTATTTGACTAATTGTGCATACCTCTTTATCTGTCATGATTGGCTAGAAGCAGTCCATTTCATTTGATGGTGAAAAATTAAACCTTATTTTATTATTTTGAAGTGATTCTCAGCACATGTATTTTCTCTCTCATTGTTAAGTGCCCTCAGGAAACTGGCTTAACTTAAATAAAGTATATAAAATAGCCCCCTTGATCTGCAAAATGAGAACTACTATGCCTTTTGTTCCTTATGGCCCATCTAATTTCAAAAAAGTAACTGAACCAAGAAAGTCAAACACATTTTCAATTTAGCTTCTAATATCCATCATATTCAAATTATTAGGGGACTGAGTAGACTGAATTTTCTATAAAGCTGATAAATACCTTTAATTGGAGTGAGGATGTTAAACCAACTGTACTTTGAGTCTTTTGGCAAGGAAATCTCAGGGGTGTCCCTACTATAGCTCTATTAGCATGCCATACTGTACCTTATTCAAAACCAGTATCATTTGAGTTTCATTTGTTTCCAGTCATTGCAAGAGAAATTCATCAGGCAGTACTGGCCTTAATCCAAAGAAAAGGGTAGAAACCAATTAAATGCTTAAAAGTTTTAAGGATAAATTAGAAGGTAGGTGTTAGAAATCTCTTTAGCTCAACTAAAAGTGAGCTTTTAGGTATTTGGTGGATGAATGATTTTTAAATAGGCTATCTGGCTAGCTTTCTGGTTCTCGGTTGCTAATTCATATGCTATGTATTTGTGTTAGACATATAAATTAGCCCCTTTCAGTCTGCCTAGGAACATAAAGAAAAATATGAGATGGCTTATGAACAGATACACCTTTTTTTTTTTTTTTTTTTTTTTGCCTTTTGGTAAGATTTGGTTGATTTGAAAATTGCAGTAAGAAAACAAATAAAAGGATGTCCCCACCTTCTGTCCTAGGCACTGTTTTCTCCTAATGTTCTCTCCACTCAGTAATCTCATTTGCTCTCACTTCAACTGTTGCTTATGTGCATGTGTGATTCTAGTCTTGCCCTAGACCTAATATTTCTCCAGAACTTCAAACTCCTGTGTCTGGCATGACTATCTAGATAGCCCACCAGTCCCTGGAACCTGGAATCTCCAAATATTAATTCATTGTATTCCTCCCATCACGTCACCCTTCCCCAAACCAACTAGTAAGCATTCAACAAACACATATCCAGCACCAACTATTTGTAGCTAGTGCTGAGCTAAGTGTGAATTCCCTAACTCTGTTAAGGGTTCCACAGTGCTTTCAGTTATCAGGCTCAAAACCTTAACCGTTTTGGATTCCTCCCTTTCCGTCACTCTTTCCTATGCCCATCCCTAGCACACCTACACACATACACAAGCGTGCAAGCACACACCCACCCACTCATACACAGAGCTTGTTGCCAAATCCTGAAATGACATTTATGCAATTTCTCCTTAAGGAATCGCCTTCTTGGCATTCTCACAGCCACGGCCCTAAATGAGACACTCATCATTTTTCACCTAGATTATTGCAGTGCCATCCCAATTTGTGTTCTTGCAACATCTTTAGGCCTCCAACCCATCCTTCTCCACACTACTACCGGGTTTATCTTTCTACAAAGGGTGCTCTGATGATATCATTTATTTGCCTAGAAACCGTCAGTGCTTCTCATTGCTATTAAATTAATCTTCCTAAAGAAAATTGATCATAGCCCTCATCTGCTCAGAAAATAGCAGTGCCTCCCTGTTGCCCAGTAAATTGAATCCAAATACCTAAGTGTGGCATTCAATGCCCCCCACAATATGGCCCTTATCTACCCTTCCAGCCTTTACTTCCACTAACTTCTATACGTAGCTAAACTCCAACCAATCCCATCAACATCCTTTGCCTCAAATACATCCTGTGCTTTACAAAGTCATATTTTGTTCAACCTGCCCCCTCACCCCACCCATTGTTGACACCTGCCCCACATATCCTTCAAGGTCTATCTCTAATCCTACTTCCTTCTTTAAATCATCCCTGATCAACCAAGCCAATTTTAATCTATTGTCCCTTTAAACCATTTCTTTTAAAACAAAAATTTCTTTGTTTCCCAGATGGCAAACATCACACATGTTCATTGTAAACAATATAGACAATACAGAAATCATAAAGAAAATTAAAATCCTGCATAAACCCCGCATACTGTTACTATGTTGCAATACATCCTTTCAGCCCTTTCTCTCGCCACATAGCAACATATGTGCGCATGTGCGTGCACGCGCGCACACACACACACACACACACAATATAGATCATACTATTCATACTGTTTAGTAGCCTGATGTTTTTCATTTGATGCATCATAAATATTTCCCATGCCATTACATAGTCTTCTGCAACAAGATTTAATAAGTGCTTAATCTTGTATTATTTATAATATCATCAGTTATTTAATTAATCTCCTTTTGATGAATATTTAGATTGATCATAACTTTCTACTCATTTTTTTTAAATTATTTATTTATTTATTTATTTATTTTTGGCTGTGTTGGGTCTTTGTTTCTGTGCATGGGCTTTCTCTAGTTGCGGCGAGCAGGGGCCACCCTTCATCGTGGTGCGTGGGCCTCTCACTGTCGAGACCTCTCTTGTTGCAGAGCACAAGCTCCAGACGCGCAGGCTCAGTAGTTGTGGCTCACGGGCCCAGTTGCTCCATGGCATGTGGCATCTTCCCAGACCAGGGCTCGAACCCGTGTCCCCTGCATTGGCAGGCAGATTCTCAACCACTCCGCCACCAGGGAAGCCTCTACTCATTTTTAAATGTTACAATGGATAGACTTGTAGTTTGGTACACATTCATAGCTAATTCATAGAAATTGAATTGTTTGCTAAAAGATTAAGCCAAATTTCAAGTTTTCTTAATAAATGGTGCCCATTACCCTCCAGAAGGTGACTGGTTTTTTATACTCGCATCAAGAGTGTATGAGAGGGCTTCCCTGGTGGCGCAGTGGTTAAGAATCTGCCTGCCAGTGCAGGGGACACGGGTTTGAGCCCTGGTACGGGAAGATCCCACATGCCGTGGAGCAACTAAGCCTGTGCGCCACAACTACTGAGCCTGCGCTCTAGAGCCCCCAAGCCACAACTACTGAGCCCATGCACCACAACTACTGAAGCCTGGGCACCCAGAGCCCATGCTCTGCAACAAGAGAAGCCACCGCAGTGAGAAGCCCACACACCACAACAAAGAGTAGCCCCTGCTCGCTGCAACTAGAGAAAGCCCCCGTGCAATCTAAAAAAAGATTTGTCAATCTAAAAAAAGATTGACTTAAAAAAAAAAGTGTATGAGAGTGCCCATTTTCCTGCATGCTGATCAACACTGAGTATTTTTTAATTCTATGATAGCAATTTTTAAAAATAAATTTATTTATTTATTTTTGGCTGCGTTGGGTCTTCATTGCTGCACGGGGACTTTCTCTAGTTGCGGCGAGCGGGGGCTACTCTTCGTTGCGGTGCAGAGGCTTCTCACTGCAGTGGCTTCTCTTGTTGTGGGGCACGGGCTCTAGGCACACGGGCTTCAGTAGTTGTGGCTCGCGGGCTCTACAGCGCAGGCTCAGTAGTTGTGGCGCACGGGCTTAGTTGCTCTGCAACATGTGGGATCTTCCCGGACCAGGGATCGAACCCGTGTGCTCTGCATTGGCAGGCAGATTCTCAACCATTGCGCCACCAGGGAAGCCCTATGATAGCAATTTGAACCTGTATTACCTCAATTATTCTGTGTATTATCATTATTTTATACTTATATTACTTCCAGCTCCTACCCTAATAGGCATCTAGATGTTAACATCTGCAGTAGCTATCACAGGACCTTATGCATACTAGGCACTCAGGAAATATTTGCTGAATTGAATTGAACGAGGGCCATAGAGAAGGTCTCTCATGTTCTCGCGATAGCCTGTCCACCATTACTCTGCGGTTTCCATGTGCAAACTAGAGTTACACGACTAAGGGAAATGGAAGAGGAAGGGGTCACAGCACTGAGGAGCAGAGTCCAATCCCACTGTAATTGCTTAACCAGAATTTCAATTTCTGCTATCACTGGGATAGCTTCAGCCTCAAAATTTTAAGCACTGTTTGGGAAAGTCGCTACATGTGTGATGTGGGTATCAACTCCAGGTTGCTTGGCCTAACTGAAAGAAAACCAGTCATGGCATTTCTGAGTGGAAAGGGACAGCTGGTTTAGAGACCTTTTTGACAAGTCTGGAATAAGTTCATGTATGGCTTGTTTTCTTGCAGCAGTACATTTGTTCGGCCTGACTTGGCAGTTGCAACCAGCTGAAGGACAGCTCTATGAAAATGGAGTTAGCAAGGGGAACAGAGGGACTGAATCCATGGATACCACTTACTCTCCAATTGGAGGAAAAGTTTCCAATAAATCAGAGAAAAAAGGTACAGTGATCAAAGTGACTGATTGATTATTGATTACTTTTCTTCTAATTTAGTCATTAGAACCAAACCTGGGATGGTTTCACTTCACATTAAATTTCATGATCACTCGAAAGAAATACTCTACGTGGACAGAATAAATACATGTAAATATCTTGTGAAAGCAGATTTTCCTTTCTCTAGTGCCTTGAATATAAACCAATTAAACTTTTTAAATATGTTGGCAATTTTGAAAATAGATAAATATTTACAGGATGGAGGTTTCAATACAATGGAAATTGCATTTCGCATATAAGTACCCTGAAGCAACGTGGGATTTTGATTAAGTTCTCTGTGTCCAAGCCCAGCATTTATATATAACACTTTACAAAGGGTATATGGAAATTTCTTCTGTTTATAATAAGAAAATGCCTTCTATTGTGTAATACAAGGGCGAATGTTTATGTCAAAGTGGGGGAATATGAATTTTTTTCCTAGTTGGGAAACATGAATTCTTCCTAGTTGGGGAAAAGAAAGAAGCACTTTGAGTACTGAATTTTTAAATTTAACCAACATAAGCTTGAACTACCTGACATTTACAATAAATGTCACAGTACTGTACCAGCAGTCCCAACATTTTATTCATGTTGAATGATCTTAGTCTTAATATTCAAATATTGAAAATAACTGGAAATTTGTATTGTGATTTCTCTTGATATAAGATACAGTACAGAGGGCCTTGAGCCATGTAAAATATCGGGATGTCAATTCAAAAAGTAGAAATTGAAAACAAAACGTATAGCCAGTACTATCCTAAACATTTTTAGATTAAATATAAACAGATGAATGAATGAATGACCCAAACCCTACCCTTAAATTAAGAAGCTTATAATTTTATAGAGGTGGAAAATCAGTTTTGGTTCATTAGTTGAAAATAAGAGATTTTTATAGTTGTTTCAATGACTACTCTTGTGTTTTTAGTTCCTTCTGCGGAGTTATTTGTGGGTTTTGTTTTATTTTTGTTTGCTTTTGAAAAAGGAGCTTTGCTTTGGTCTATGCTTCAGTAAAAATTAATGCTTAGGGTTCAGGAAAACATTATGGTTTATTCCAGTTTTCAATTCACAGTGCAGTTTGCTTTATGTCCTTTAGAATTACCATTTCTAGCCTGGGCTGAACTTTCCCAGCAATTTCATTGTTGCTGCTGAGAGGGGCTGAGGGTAGTGCAGGGGTCAGAAATGGCAGAGGAAAGGGTCTGAATACACTTGGACATTTTCTCCCTTACCTCCTCTCCTGCTATTTGATTCCTTTATATCTGCAAGTACAAGAGCCACCATTTGGTATCATATGCTTAGGGATTTTTTTTGCCAGTCACACTGAAAATCATGAATTATCTGTTTGATGAAAATGAAGCATACAAGACAGCAGAAGGTCATCCCATAGTTGTCATCAGAGCATATTCATTTTTTATTCTAATTCAGATTTCTAGAATTCCTTTCCAAAAAATAGTTTGATGATGATGACTAAATTGTATTAAACAGTTACCATGTGCCAAGGGTTACTCCACACACTAAACATGTATTTATATCATGAAAGTAATGCTATGGTCTTCATTTTCCAAATGAGAAATAGAAGCACAGAGAGTTTAAGTCATTTGCCCAAGGTCACAGAGCTAGAAACTGGTGGTCTGATTCCAGAGACTTGTCTCTTAACTTCTGCATTATACTGAAATCCACACATGAAACATATATGAAAACCACAAAAGACATTTTATGCCCTGAAAACAAAGCCCCAGTGTCTATTCATGATAGATTTTAGGTAAATTCTGTATTTTAATGTGTTGTGACAAGTTTCATAAATGGAAAATGTTTTTAAGTTTCTGCTCAATTACAACAACAAGCAGGCCAAACCAATTTCTTTATTAAGAAAAATCATTAAAGGTTGATGCCATATATACCAAATTATTATCTTAAACTGACTTTTTATGGAAGTCTGGACAAAACGTTAACAATAGCTGCACATCATAGTTCTGTTATATTATATTAGGTCTTTACTGTGTATTACTTACCAAGTAAACACATAGCTCCTCTTTTTATAAAGTCCTGTGTATACTAAACCAAGCCTTGCAGAAGATGTAATATACTATAAGGATATTTTCAGATGGTCACCTGTATCCTTTTACAATTTTCTAGACATCACACAACCCCATAAATACAATTCTAAACTCGAAAACCAGGTAATTCTTTTTACACTGTTTTCTTTACTCTCCTAGAGGGTTGAACAGTATAGCACTGTAGTTAAGAGCCTGGACTCTGGAGTCAGGTTTGGCTTTGAATACTGACTTTGTCATTTGCTGGCACTCCAACCTCAGGCAGTTAATTGACACAGCCTTGCTGAACCAGTGTCCTCACCTGCAACATATGGATGATAATATAGTACCTGTCGCATAGAGTGGCTGTAAGGAGTAAGTGAGACAATGGATGTAAAGCACATTGTTTAATTTAGCAAAATAATTATTATTGGGTCAGATGATTGGAAAATTACCTTGTATTGGCATCCTATTAGATACTATAGATCCTGCTTTCAAACTGACATCAACTTTTATATGAATGATGGCCTCCTTAGGATTTAGATGTTTTCTCTCTTTAAAGTTTGATTTCTCTTTACTTACCAATTTAACATATATTATTTTCAAATTATCATCACTTTCATCATCAAAGGCATGGATAAGTAGAATGGCACTTTAAAAATAATCAAATTCTACTGGAATTGGTTCCCCATTAACATTAGCTATATGTATCTGCTTCTCATTCGATTAAAGAATTTTCTCACCACTTAATTTTCAAAATGAAAGAAAAAAAGTGTATTTGATTATATATATTTAGTATGCTAAAATTTTCTTTTTAAAATTTATTTGAATAATTTAAACTTAATTTCAAAAAGAAGATATGTCACAACCATATGTCAGAATCTACCAGAAAAATCAGTTATCAATTGTTCACTAATGTAAAATTGAAAGTATTGCACTAAAACAGGCCCTACTACCTTAGAAGCTTACAAACTAGTCATGACTCACTCTTTCTCTTTAACTTGTAAATATTAGGTAACAGCTGGTTTAAACAGAGCAGAAGATATGAACAAATGAAAGACTTGTTCCTAGACCTGAGTCATGTAAGGTCCATAAATTGAAATGAAAATAATTACAGTGTAACTTATCAACCAGTATAGAATGTTAAAATCTTAAAGATTATCAAATCCAATATCATTATTTAAAGATGAAGAAACTGAGGTCCAGAGAGGTCAAGAACACACAGGGATGGTGGTGCAGTTGTTGAGAATCTGCCTGCCAATGCAGGGGACACGGGTTCGAGCCCTGGTCTGGGAAGATCCCACATGCCGCGGAGCAACCAGGCCCGTGAGCCACAACTACTGAGCCTGCGCGTCTGGAGCCTGTGCTCCGCAATGAGAGCCCGTGACAGTGAGAGGCCCGCGCACCGCGATGAAGAGTGGCCCCTGCTTGCCGCAACTAGAGAAAGCCCTCGCACAGAAACAAAGACCGAACACACCCATAAAGGATGGAAGGAAGGAAGGGAGGGAGAAAGGGAGAAAGGAAGAAAGGAAGAAAGGAAAGAAAGAAAGAAAACACACAGAGAACTGGGACTAGAACCAAGGACTCCTGGTTCCACCTCTTCTGTTTTCTCTTCTGTTATTGTAATAATGCAACACAATCTAAACATGTAAATTCCTAAAGAGGTTTTCTAAGGGGGAATCAAAGACAGAAACTGAGCTGGTAAGAACATTAATTTTATTCAGGCTATTGCAATAGGGAGAGCACCCCAGGTTCAAAGATCAGTTTTGCCTAAGGCTTTTATAGGAGGAGTACATGAGCTACAAGCGGGATGATTTACAGTTGGAATTGTTTTGTACTCAGGGCAAATCTCAGTGAGTCAGATGAACAGGAAATGTTTTCTCTGTGTCTAGCTAGTTGAAGGGGAACAAACAGTTCTAAACTCCGATAATTATTTGTGAAAGAACGGGAAATTGGAGGGTCTGGATCTGGTTTTTCAGCAGGTTCCAGCAAAAGGGGAAAGGTCTGTTTTGGCCTTGTCACAGGTAAACAAAGGAGTCATGTGCAGTTCTTATGGGAGTGCTGAGAAAGAATGGACAGAGAGCCTTCTCTAATAAGTCTTCGGGAAAAGGGTTTTCAGTTTGGTTATTTTTGCTTATTTATTTGTTTGTTTTGTGGTAAGCCACTTCCTAAATCATAAAAGGGTGGAAGGATATCTGAAAGCAAAAGGTTGGGGTAATCTCTTAACCAACTCTGTTTTCCAGGGGCATAGGGCTCAGGTAAAATCCAACATTGTCAGTAACAGTCTGAATGAGGAAGAAGTTTATTGGGTAGATGAGGGTACTGAATTCCTGCAGGTTGGATGCCCAGGAACAAAAAGGGTGGGTGGAGAGACAGAAAACTAAAGGACACTAAAGACAACCTTTATCTCCTTTACAATTTTTGCAAAAGGCTGGCCTTGGGAGGAAGTGACATTTCTTTTAAGTTCATCCTACAAAATCTATCTCCGCAAAGTTGAAGGAAAAAAAAGACATTTTCTAGTCAATGTCTGTTGAATATACGACCATGTAAACAACGTATAGCCGATTGATATGACACAATCTATAGCCTGTCGTGAAGATGCTTCAGCCAGGACCAAACTGTGACTATAGCTTCACCTGTCTGGGCTCCAGTTTCTCCTCTGAAAAAAAAGGGAGTTGGCTTTGCAGGGAAGGAAAAATAATTTTCCCTTTACCCTTCAGGTTCTTGGCTGAGACCCCCTTGTAATAAAAAGAAAGATAAATTAGGAGAAAAACAAGCAAGTTAAATAACATGTGCATCTCCTGTTTTCATGGGAGAGACCCAGGAAAACTGAGCACCTCCCGGAAATGACCCAAGCCATCACCTTAGATACCATCTCATCTGAAAACAAAAGATGTGAGGGGAGTCAGTTAAGGGAGGGTATCAGGAAAAGCGCAGTAAATGGACTATGGGTGTTATGCAGATTTAAGTCATTTCCTTCTCCTTTGATCAATTAGCCATTCCAAGTAAAAGTTGACCTATTTTTGCAAAAGGGGATATACTCCTGGGAAGTGGTGGAAATGTGTGTCTGTAAAATTTGTAAACCGCATCTTCCCATTTAAAGTACTTGCAGAGAATTCTGTTGTCATTCAAATAATTAATTCCCAGTTTTCTGCATTATAAGTTTCGGTTTTTGACATGTATATAACAATAATCATATGCACTTAGAAAGCATTTGCAGTTTCAGAATACTTTAATGTCTTTTATCCACATAACAGTTTTATGCTGTAGCAGCTATTGTTACCCTTGTTTATAGTTGAAAAGGAGAACACAAGAAGGTTAAGTGACTTGCCTTGCATAATAGACATAACTACAGGCAGAGCTGAGATTAGGATCCAATCTCTTTACTGTTATCTCAGCACCCTTTTTTGGGTCTTTTCTTTCTTTTTTACAAAATTCTTTTCTCAAGGCCAGTTGTTTAAGTAACAGCTGTCTTGATTAAAGATCTCAATGCTAATAGTCACATCCCTTCCCTAAGAATACTTTTTTTTTTTTGCCATTTTCTGCACTGTTTTTTTAATTGATATTTTATTGTCCTTGTAATTTCTTTGAAGTCTTTTATTCTCCCACTACATACATTACCATAGCTTCCCCATGTGGATAGTCATCTTTAGTTATACCCTTTCTAGTCCCACTACCAATATAGTCACCATATCCACCATGTTTTATCAATTTTCTCTTGCTGTATCCTTAACATCTATTTTCTAAAACATTCTGGTTGCCATCACTACTTAATTTCAGACGTATACTTAATCTTCTCACCTGTCTCCATAGTGTTCTGCATTTTCTATTTAAAAAACTTTCTTTTGAAATATAGTTGATTTACAATATTATATTAATTTCAGGTGTACAGCATAGTGATTCAGTATTTTTACAGATTATACTCCATTAAAATTTATTACGAGATAATGGCTATAACTCCCTGTGCTATACAATATATCTTTGTTGCTTATCTATTTTATACATAGTAGCTTGTATCTCTTAACCCCATATCCCTAATTTGCCACTTCCCTCTCCCCACTGGTAACCATTAGTTTTTTTACATCTGTTAATCTCCCTCTGTTTTGCATATATGTTCATTTGTATTATTGTTTAGATTCCATATATAAGTGATATCATACAGTATTTGTCTTTGTCTCACTTATTTCACAAAGCATAATATTCTCTAGGCCTATCCGTGTTGCTGCAGCTTGCAGTATTTCATTCTTTATTATGGCTGAGTAATATTCCATTGTATATACATACCACATCTTCTTAAGCTAGTCATCTGTTGATGGGCACTAGGGTTCCTTCCATGTCTTGGCTATTGTAAATAGAGCTGCTATGAACATTAGGGTGCATGTATCTTTTCACTTTTCCATTTGTATACCCAGGAGTTGGATTGCTGGATCACATGGTGGTTTAATTTTTAGAGGAAATTCCATACTGTTTTCCACAGTGGGTGCATCAATTTACATTCCCACCAACAGTGTATAAGTATTCCCTTTGCTCCACATCCACTCCAGCATTGATTATTTGTAGACTTTGATGATAGCCATTCTGACAAGTGTGAGGTGAGATCTCATTGTTGTTTTGATTTGCATTTCTCTAGTAATTAGCGATGTTGAGCATCTTTTCATGTTAGCCATCTGTATATCTTCTTTGGAAAAATGTCTGTTCAGGTCTTTTTCCCATTTTTTGATTGGGTTGTTTGGTTTTTTTTTTATATTGAGTTGTAAGAGCTATTTATATATTTTAGGTATTAACCCCTTGTTGGTCATATCATTTACAAATATTTTCTTCCATTCAATAGGCAGTCTGTTCATTTTGTCACTGGTTTCCTTTGCTGTGCAAAAGCTTTTAAGTTTGATCAGGTCCCACTTGTTTATTTTTGCTTTTATTTCTTTTCCCTTAGGAGACAGAGCCAAAAAAATATTTCCATGATTTATGTCAAAGAATGTTCTGCCTACGTTCTCTTCTAGGAGTTTTATGGTTTCAGGTATTACATTTAGGTCTTTAATCCATTTTGAGTTTATTTTTGTATCCAACTTGTTTATTTTTGCTTTCATTTCTTTTCCCTTAGGAGACAGATCCAAAAAGATATTGCTATGATTTATGTCAAAGAATGTTCTGCCTGTGTTCTCTTCTAGGAGTTTTATGGTTTCAGGTATTACATTTAGGTCTTTAATCCATTTTGAGTTTATTTTTGTATATGGTATGAGGAAATGTTCTGATCTCATTGTTTTACGTGTCTGTCCAGTTTTCCTAGTACCACTTGTTGGAGAGACTGTCTTTTCTCCATTGTATATTCTTGCCTCCTTTGTCATAGATTAATTGACGATAGGTGCATGGGTTTTATTTCTGGGCTCTCTATTCTATTTCATTGATCGATGTGTCTGTTTTAGTGCCAGTACTGTGCTTTTTGTGTGTGTGTGTGTGGTATGCGGGCCTCTCAGTGTTGTGGCCTCTCCTGTTGCGGAGCACAGGCTCCGAAGGCACAGGCTCAGCGGCCATGGCTCACGGGCCCAGCTGCTCCACGGCATGTGGGATCTTCCTGGACCGGGACACAAACCCGTGTCCCCTGCATCGGCAGGTGGACTCTCAACCACTGCGCCACCAGGGAAGCCCCAGTACTGTGCTTTTTGATTACTGTGGCTTTGTATTATAGTATGAACTCTGGGAGTGTGATACCTCCAGCTTTGTTCTTTATCCTCAGGATTGCTTTGGCAATTCAGGGTCTTTTGTGGTTCCATATGAGTTTTAGTATTATTTGTTCTAGTTCTGTGAAAAATGTCATGGATATTTTGATAGGAATTGCATTAAATCTGTAGATTGCTTTAGGTAGTATGGACATTTTAACAATATTAATTCTTCTAATGAAAGAGCACGGGGTATCTTCCCATTTCTTTGTATCATCTTCAGTTTCCTTCATCAATGTTTATAGTTTTCAGAGTATAGGTCTTTCACCTCCTTGATTAAGTTTTTCCTAGATATTTTATTCCTTCTCTTTCTGATAGTTATTTATTATTATATAGAAAAGCAACAGATTTCTGTATATTAATCTTGTATCCTGCAACTTTGTGAAATTCATTTATTAGTTCTAATAGTTTTTCGGTGGAGACTTTAGGGTTTTCTATATAAAGTATCATGTTATCTGCAAAGAGTGACAGTTTTAATTCTTCCTTTCCAGTTTGGATGCTTTTATTTCTTTTTCTTGTCTGATTTTTGTGGCTAGGACTTCCAGTACTATGTTAAATAGAAGTGGTGAGAGTGGCCATCCTTGTCTTGCTCCTGAATTTAGAGGAAATGCTTTCAGTTTTACACCCTTGAGTATGATGTTAGCTGTGGGTTTGTCATAAATGGCCTTTATTATGTTGAGATTTTTTCCCTCTATACCCACTTTGATGAGAGTTTTTATCAATGGATGTTAAATTTTTGTCAACTGCTTTTTCTGTGTCTATTGAGATGATCATGTGATTTCTATTTCTATTCTTCCTTTTGTCAATGTTGTGTATCACATTGATTGATTTGTGAATTTTGAAGCATCCTTGTGTCCTTGGCATAACTCCAACTTGATCATGGTGTCTGATTCTTTTTGTGTATTGTTGGATTTGGTTTGCTAATATTTTGTTGAGGATTTTTGCATCTATATTCATCAGAGATATTGGCCTGTAATTTTCTTTTTTTATCATGTCTTTGTCTGATTTTGGTATCAGGGTAATGGTGGCTTTGTAGAATGAATTTGGGAATGTTCCATCCTCTTCAATTTTTTTTGAATAGTTTGAGGATAGGTATTAGTTCTTCTTTATATGTTTTATAGAATTCCCCTGTGAAGCTGTCTGATCCTGGACTTCTGTTTGCTGGGAGTTTTTTTATTACAGCTTCAATTTCACTACTAGTGGTCGCTGTGTTCATATTGTCCATTTCTTCTTGATTCTGTCTTGGCAGATTATATCTTTTAAAAATTTGTCCATTTCTTCTAGGTTGTCCAATTTGTTGGCATACAAAAGGGTCTTGTTTTTTTAATCCAATCAGCCACCTTATTTCTTTTGATCAGGGCATTTAGTCCATTGACGCTTCAAGTAATTATTGATAGGTATGTACTTATTGCCATTTTATTACTTGTTGTCCTTCTATTCTAAATGACACTCTTGCTAGGGAAAGTATCTCAGGTTGCAGGTTTTTCCCTTTCAGGACTTTGAATATATTATGCCACTCCCTTCTGGCCTGCAGTTTCTGCAGAGAAATCAGCTAGTAGCATTATGGGGATTCCCTTGTATGTGAACCTTTGTTTTTCGCTTGCTGCCTTTAGGATTCTCTCTTTATCTTTAACTTTTGGCATTTTAATTATGATATTTCTTGCTGTGGCTCTGTTTGGGCTCATCTTGTTTGGGACCCCCTGTGCTTTCTGTACCTGGATATCTGTTTCCTTCTTCAGGTTTGTGAAATTTTTAGCCATAATTTCCTCAAATACATTTTTGATCCCCTTCTCTTTCTATTCTCCATTTGGAACCCCTATAGTGCAAATGCTGGAAAGCTTGATGTTATCTTAGAGATCTCTTAAGTTGCTTTCATTTTTTTTTTTTAATTTGTTTCTCTTTCTGCTGTTCTGATTGGGTGATTTCCATTATTCTATCTTCCAGACCACTTATACGTTCTTCTGTATCACTTAGTCTGCTATTCATTCATTCTAATACTTTTTTTTGTTTCAGCTTTTGATTATTCATTTCTGATTCAGCTAGTTCCTTGTTTAGATCATTTCTTTTCCATAATTCAGTTAACATTTTTATACCAATGTTTTGAATTCTTTATCTGATAAATTATTATCTGATACTTTATTTGTTTCATTTTTCATTTTTTCAGGACTTTTCTCTTGCTCTTTCAGTTGAAAGTAGTTCCTCTGCATTTTCATTTTGCTTAACTTTCTCCATCTGTATGAATTTAGGTGAAACAGTTACCTATTGTGGTCTTGAAGGACTGTTCTTATGTGGGAGCAGCCCCATACGGACTGCTTGTGCCCAGCGCCTTTGATGGGAGGACTGGATTTGACGTGGATGCAAATCACATCTTTCCTCAGGGTGTGCTGGCAGCTCTCACCTTGGTAGGGTGTGGGGCTGGAAATGGAGGAACTAGAGCTGCTCAGGGTGTGAGGTGGGACTTCCTCTCTGCTCAGTGGTTATCACCGCCCTGTCAGGGGCAGGGTCTAATCAAGTTGCTGGAGCAGAAGCCCCAAGGGTTTGACTCGAGCTGGCTCTGTTTCAAGTATGTGATTTTCACTCTCCACACACTGAGACCTCTGCCCCAGAGGAGGGGAGTGCTGAAATAAGCGGGGCCCATGTGCAGACAGAGGTCTGATGCACTGCCTGTGTAGGTGTCTGAGGCTCCACTCAGAGGCAGCCTCGGGTGCGAGACCCCTTCGTTTCTCACAGTTGATCACTGCCCACTGCCTCCACCACCCCTGCCCCCTTGTGGAATTGCTCCACAGGTCTGGCGGGACCCGCTTGGACTCTGCATGTATCGAGTAGTGAGCTGCAGTAGAGCGGCTGCCGTCAGAGATCTGGGCTGCTTCTGAGGCGCTGCCTAAGTAAGTGTCAACAATAGCTCCGCCCCCGCACTGGATCACCTCTGCGGCCCGTGATCTAATCTTTTCCCCGGTCATATCAGCCCCAGATCCAGTGCCGTGCTATGGCATGGAGTGAGTGGGGCCAGAGCGTTCACTCAGCTCAGGCTGTGGTGCATGGCATGGTGGTCTCAGGAAACCCAGCAACTGCTGGGGCAGACCTCACAAGCAGAGTCCAGGCTTCACCAGACTTTCTATCTGACCCAGCAGTCCTCCAGACAGCTAAGGGGGCTTGTCTTCTCCGCATAGTACCCATGGACTGAGACGTCCAGTCTGTGGTTCGACCTGCTCACTCCCCAGGGCCGGTATCCACCTATGTGATATCCCTTTTCCTCCAGTTCCCCTCCCAGGTGCATAGGTCCAAAGCCGAGACTTTTCTTTCTGTCCTACCCGATTATGTGTGTATCTTTCTTACAACCTTGGTTGTACAGGAGTCCTTCTAACCAGTTTCCATTTAGTTTTCAGTGAGGATTGTTCCACATGTAGATGTATTTTTGATACGTTGGTAGGGGGATGTGAGCTCCATGTCCTCTTACTCTGCCATCTGTATCTCCCTCCTCTCCCTAAGAGTACTTTGCAAATCTTACATTTCACACCAAAGATCTAGGTTCCCCAAGCACTCCCTCCTCCTCAAAGGAGAACACATACAGTTGCACACACACAAGTACCCTTGGGAATTGAAAATTAAACAACAGCACAAAATGCACCTTTCTGACCTCCTTTCCTTGTAGACTTAGCTGAAGAGGTGTGTGTGTGTGTGTGTGTGTGTGTGTGTGTGTGTGTGTGTGTGTGTGTTGCTTGTTTTTTGGCTTTGTTTTGTTTTCTTTCCACCTACGGAATAGTTACATTTGGAGGCAACTTATGCTATAACAGTTGTGGGCCCTGAATAACAGGTTGAATTCTAAATTTACTTACAGTTTCACCGATATTTATTTCACAGACCCAGTCAGTAAGTGAAGATTCATTTTGTGGTACCAAAGTAAAAAACTGCACCAACCCCACCCAGGTAATCATTGTGCATTCAGATGGAACACAGTCCTGTATTATAATTCTGTGGTTCTTCAATATTCGTCCATAGGACTTGTGGATATTAAAATGCACTCAGTTGCCATTTGAGTCAGCCCATAGTTTCAGTATCTTTTACTTAGAGGATACTAGAGTCTAGGATATTGTTGTAGAATTGCGAATAATTCATATAAGCACAACAAACCACATGAATAAAATAGTAGTAATGCACTAACAACGACAACAGTGTTGGGAGCATAACATTATTAGTTTTAAAGATTGATGGCAAATTACAGGAAATGTTTCCTATAATGCTATATAGATGTTTCTCTAACACAAGGTTTCAGGGGTCCCAGCTAGAGTGCTGCAACTTGTTTTCAACTATATTAAATCACTTTATCAATATACCTCAGTTTTAACAAAAGCTTTTCTAAAGCATACTGGAGGCCTGACTTCTAAAAAGATTTATGGAAAGGGTTCACTATGCTAAAAGGCCAACTTATTTACAGTATAAAAAATTCATGTTAAATGTTCTTGGCCATATATGTTTTACGTTTCATTCTTGTTTCATTTTAATCCTCATTTTCCTTTTTTTTAAACTTTTTTTTTAAACATACCTTTCCTGTGATGCCTATGAACTATGTTTGCCTTTTGGTCCCTCTACCCCAAGAGTCTACACCTGACAGAGGCACTAAATGGTATGCTATAGAATGACATATTTATCCTCCTGGAGTAGTCCTTTGACAGCTACGGGATCTTCCCATAACATGTTTATAATGTCTTAGTTTTTTGAAAGAAGCAGTCCATTGTAGAAATTTATCAGCCATGTGTATATCTAATCCTGTTGAGTGTCCAGTTATATCTTTTGGCCTGTATTATTTTTGGAGGAAGTTCAAACATTTAGTAGCTTTTTTGTGAAGTCAGGGTAACTCTAGTATGTAAAATTTACTTTTGAAAATAAAGTGCTGAGGTTCCAGGATCTAATGCACAAGTCTGCATTTTTTCCTATTCATAACTTTGGCAATCCCATGTATAATAATCACAAATCCTTTCTTAGCCTTTGCTTTTCTAATACTAAGAGTCTTTGGTTTTACTTCTGTACTCTACTTGTAGCTCCTGTGCTCCCTTAGTCATTTTAGTTGCCTTTTCCTATTTCCATTTTATATCCTACCAAAGGTGTCCTCACCAGGACTGTACACGGATACCGTCTTGCCATTGCCAGTGGTCCAGGGAGAGGGAAGAATACATGTAAAACGTTGAATTGTATGAGATTCTTGACCACCTCAAACCCTCCATTAAAATAATATCAAGGGAAGAAAAATGAAATCTTTGTATTCAGAAACATAGAGTAGAAGCTCATGATTTTTGATGCTACTTTGAGTCAAGGTGCTATTTTAACTGTAGTAAGTACTGTGGAAAGTTAAAAAATGAAGCAGAAGACATAGCTTTTGCCCTTGAGAAAGTCCCTATTAAATAGTAGAGCTGGAAGAAACATGCATACATACACACACAGTGCAAAATAACATGCAACCAACTGTTGTACAGAAATAGAAATAAGATGGTTAGGTGACTAAGAGGCTTAAAAGAAAAGATGAAAAGATTGTTATTATAGAAGTAGCTTGAGCTGAGCCTTGAGAAACAAGAAAAATCAATCCTAGTTGACCTTAAAGACCGCATGTTTAGGAGACTGGAATGATAGGGTGGTAAGGGGGAAATGCAGGTGGTAATAGCCTATGTGGTAAATGAATAATGAAGCAATAGAGGCAGCAGATGGAGACAGTTTGGCAAGGAAAGGAAGGATATAAATAGTTTGATAACTAGATGAAGGAGCAGTTGTTTCATTTTATTCCATTTTTTTATTAAAGAAGAGAGACATGTGGTTGTTTGAATATACAGAATAAGAAACTAATAGAGAGGGAGACATGGAGGGTGCTTGTAAGAAAGGAGATGGTAAAGGGACAAAGTCTCTCAGGGGGAGAGATGGGGAGGGAGGAGCCTCAGAGATAAACTGACACCAACTGTATGGCACACTGTGTATGAGAGAGACACTTTGATATTGTGGAAATAAGAGGTAAGAGTTCAAAAAGAAGACAAAATACGTTCAATAGATGTTACCATCTGTTATGATTACTATTATTATTACTCTCTGTAATGACTTTTATTTGTGAAGAAAAGTTTTAATTTTTTTTAATTAATTAATTTATTTTTGGCTGTGTTGGGTCTTTGTTGCTGTGCACGGGCTTTCTCTAGTTGCGGTGAGCAGGGACTACTCTTCATTGTGGTGTGCGGGCTTCTCCTTGTGGTGGCTTCTCTTGTTGTGGAGCACAGGCTCTGTCTAGCCACGCGGGCTTCAGTAGTTGCAGCACACGGGCTCAGTAGTTGTGGTGCACGGGCTTAGTTGCTCTGCGGCATGTGAGATCTTCCCGGACCAGGGCTTGAACCCGTGTCCCCTGCATTGGCAGGCGGATTCTTAACCACTGCACCACCAGGGAAGTCACAGAGTTTTAATTTGGTATAATTATAGATTTTCTGGATTCTCAAAATGTATCAAAATCTGTAGCAATATGACAGCCCATGAGAACTGGTGCCTATGCTGGCTGCTTCTCTTTCCCAAGACCTGGCACAAGAAGATATGTAACCCCCTCATTACTCTCAGCTATGGGATAGGAGGGTCATAATATAATTGTCTTTATTAAATGCCTGGTACGTAGATGTCAAGAATTTAGACAGACGTGATTGTCCTGTCCTCTGGGAACTTATATTCTAAGATACAAAGGGGGAAGCTACAGAAAATGAGCCATGACCTGCCCTCCTGCCACTATCCCAAAGTCCAGAAGGATGTGATCATAGTAACCTACATATAACAAACATCTAACATTGTATAAAATATAGAAAATAGGCATTCCTGCTGTGAACTACCAATTACATGTCCTAAAAGTACTGGCCAGGAGACAGTTCAGCTTCTAGGTAACAGGTGACCTTCTAATACCATTTAGAAACACATCAAAACTCTTATGACAGTGCACGATAGTTTGTGTGAATGTGTGTGTAGGTTATGCATGGCAATTTATACCTTCCAACCATATTTTTTGTAATAGCTTTGTTGAGATATACAGTTGTATGATTAGAATTTTTTTTTCAAGTGACAGGAGTATGTACATCCATATACAGTTGTCCCTTGGTATCCACGGGGATTGGTTCCAGGACCTACCCAGGGACGAAAATCTGTGGATGCTCAAGTCCCTTATATAAAATGGTGTAGTATTTGTGTATAACCTAGGCACATCCTCCCCTATACCTTAAATCATCTCTAGATTACTTATAATACCGAATACAATGTAAATTCTATGTAAATAGTTGTATATTTGAGTGCAGCAAATTCAAGTTTTGCTTTATGGAGCTTTCTGGGATTTTGTTTTTCTGAGTATTTTTGATTCACCATTGGTTGAATCCACAGATATGGAACCCATGGATATGGAGGGCTAACTGTAATTTACATACTGTATAATTCACTGATTTAATGTCTACAGTTCAGTGATTCTTAATATATTCAGAGTTGGGTAGCCATCACTACTATTTAATTCTAGAACATTTTCATCACGCCAAAAAGAAACTTCATAGGCACTGGCAGTTACTTCCTATCCCCAGCTCTCCCCCAGCCCCTGGCTACCACTAATTTATTCTGTTTCTATAGATTTGCCTATTTGTACATTTCATATAAATGCGGTCATAATGTGTAGCCTTTTCTTTTCTGTCTTCCTTCACTTAACATAAAGTTTTCAAGGTTTCTCCATGTTGTAGCACGTGCCACTACTTTGTTCCTTTTTTTTTTTTTTTTTTTTTTTTTTGCGGTACGCGGGCCTCTCACTGTTGTGGCCTCTCCCGTTGCGGAGCACAGGCTCCGGACGCGCAGGCTCAGCGGCCATGGCTCACGGGCCCAGCCGCTCCGTGGCATGTGGGATCCTCCCGGACCCGGGCACGAACCCGTGTCCCCTGCATCAGCAGGTGGACTCTCAACCACTGCACCACCAGGGAAGCCCTGTTCCTTTTTATAATATTCCATTGTATGATAATATTCCACTGTATGGATATAACGTATTTTGTTTATCCATTCATTAGTTGATGGATCTTTGTGGATTTTCACCTTTTTTGGCTGTTATGAATAATGCTGATATGTGTTCAAAAATAGATCTATAGAGTCAAAATGCAATTCAAAATTAGTCCTTTAATTAAGGGTAAGATTTTAACAATGCCATTTTATTTCTGTGTGAGAAGATGTATGCAATACTCGATAAGATACTGTACTGGAATCTGAAGTCTGTCAGTGTGTGGACATAACTATTTACACTTATACAGTAGTGTATTTCTCAAGTGTAAGATTAGTTAGTGGACTTTTCTACAAAATCAGCTATTATCATTGTCAGTAAGACAGAGGTATTTCATTGCTGAACATATTTTATTCACAGTCAGTTCCCAAAGGTCTATGTAAGTAGATGATTTCAATTCTTCCTCGCACCAAACCTTGTACTGAAATGTCAAAATAAATGATCAACAGTACTAAATAAATTATCAAGATTACTATTTTAGTAATTCACTGAAACAGTATTTACCAAGCACCTACTATGTACAAGGTTCATTCTTCCTTTTCTTTCTCCTGCATACTCCTGGGTATAACAATATAAAAGGCATGTGTAATACACCATCCAGAAAGTGAGAGTTGAATACATACTTTTCTTCAATGGTTCGTATAAGGAAAATTATACAAAGCCACATGGACAGGTTAGGTTTTTCCCCATCCCCTTTTCATCTCTTAACACCTTTTGATCACAGGGAATAGGCCCATTTTGCTCCAAGCACTGTTATTCTAAATTTCACAATGACTTGTTACTGTAAAACAATCACTGTATTTGAAAGAACACAAAGAAGATGGTACTTAAAACATGAGAGACACACTAGGACTAATTCAGGTGAAAGACGTACCAAAGCCACTTGATTGTGTCTTTTGTGCTATAGGATGAAGTGAAGGGGAAATAGAATCTTAAGGCATATTTCTTTTTCATCTCTTTGGACAACATTCCCTTCAGTTAAAACGGTACTTTTTTAGCTTAGGTACTTTTTATGGAATTTGCAGATGTCTTTAAAAGACTTCTAAGATTGCTGTTATGGACACAACCAAAGCCTTTAACCTAGTCATTTTTACACAAGGACCTGATAGTGGAATCTTTTAAATAACCATGTGTCAGTATCTTCTACTAATGTCCCACTGAGTTTTGCACAGAATCATTGAATCCAGTCTAGCTATATTAAGTAGAAAAAACAAATACATGTATATGTCCAGTTATTTACCCCCTCTCTTATAAGGACAATGCTATTAAAATCATGTTATTAGTAGTCAGGTATGTGTCTGAACGAAGCTTTGGTTTAGTCAGTAGAACTACTACATATGATGTCTGTCACCAATTCCAGCCTCTGTATTGTATCTTTCAGGTAGCTTGACCTTCTCCTTTTGCACCATCAGTTTGCCATCCTCCAACCCAGCCTATCTGCCATTGTTTTTTCCTACTCTGCAGTTGATGCCTGTGTTGCAACCTATAAAGAGAGTGTTTAGCTCAAACTAAATTGGTGGATATTGGTGAGACTGTGATAGCTACAGTACTTCAAAGTCTGATATAATCCGTGGCTATCTGCACTTCATCTTGGATTTGTGCAAGGAAGTGCCTGTTACTGAAGAATATGACCCTCTTGGGCCTTCTGATATGCTTCAGTAAAATAAGTGATTAAATGATAATTAAAACATGAGTATTAAAATGATAATTAAAACGAAATCTGTACCTTAGTGCTGTATTTTAACTCTGCCACTGACGATTTGCAAATGAAGGATCAGAATCAGTGTTAAGTTTGTCCAAAATTATTCCACTTACCTATATTGATGCAGAATTTTATCATGAAATCACATTACATGTTGTTTTTCTGCATGTAATTTCCTTCTCTTTAGTTTCCTCCTTTGAAGTACATTAAGAAAAATAATGAAATAATAAATTAACCAATAATCACTACATTGTAATCCATAACTAATTTTGAGAGAAGTGAAAAAGGAACAGTCTATTTAGTGAAGTAAATTGCTAACAGGGAGATATCTTCCTTTCTGATGCACTAAGCTCTAAAAGGTTAGGGGCTGAGAAATTTTCCATCTGCAAGCTGTGAAGATTTCTCTAATACCAAATCACTGCAAAAAGCTTGCTTTGCTATTTTTATTTAAGTTATAGCCCACATGTTCATTCATGTTGTCACGTCTCTTTACCTACCTTGTCTTAACTGTGATGCAGGCTCTCAAAGAGTAAGACCATCTTCTTTTAAAATCATTTTTATAAATGACATGTATATATGCTTTGGATATTTGGTAATGCTAATAACTAGGAAACTCCAACAACACAACTTCCCGAGTTTCTTTAGATTTGGTGAATAACATTTAAGTGGCCTTATTATGCAATATATGATGCTATAAAATACAGAAGGGAGAGATGGTGTAGCATTCAGTAAAGCTCATATATAAAGGTTAATGTCCATCAGCCAGTTTTGTCCTGATTTTTTAAAAATGACAGAACCTATATTCATTGGAGACTGTTCACAGCACCTTTAAAATACTGTTTGCTGAAACTAAAACATGTTTTTGTCACTTTTTTTTTATTTCAAAGTGAATTTATTTGCTGTTAATGAGCTAAATACTATGGCGAAAATCTACATTGCACAGCACCAGGAATGATGACATTTCTAGATACAAATAATAACGATCATTTATTGAGCACTTGTCATGTGCCATGCTGGGTGTTTTTTTTTGAATTTTTCAATTTTATTTTTTTAATTTTTTTATACATACAAATAACCCAACGAAAGTTTAGTATTAGTTGTTTTGTTTGTTTGTTTGTTTGCTTATACTGCAGGTTCTTATTAGTCATCAGTTTTATACACATCAGTGTATACATGTCAGTCCCAATCGCCCAATTCAGCACACCATCATCCCCACCCCACTGCGGTTTTCCCCCCTTGGTGTCCATACATTTGTTCTCTACATCTGTGTCTCAACTTCTGCCCTGCAAACCGGTTCATCTGTACCATTTTTCAAGGTTCCACATATATGAGTTAATACAATATTTGTTTTTCTCTTTCTGACTTACTTCACTCTGTATGACAGTCTCTAGATCCATCCACATCCCTACAAATGACTCAATTTCATTCCTTTTTATGGCTGAGTAATATTCCATTGTATATATGTACCACATCTTCTTTATCCATTCGTCTGTTGATGGGCATTTAGGTTGCTTCCATGACCTGACTATTGTAAATAGTGCTGCAATGAACATTGGGGTGCATGTGTCTTTTTGAATTATGGTTTTCTCAGGGCATATGCCCAGTAGTGGGATTGCTGGGTCATATGGTAGTTCTATTTTTAGTTTTTTAAGGAACCTCCATACTGTTCTCCATAGTGGCTGTATCAATTTACATTCCCACCAACAGTGCAAGAGGGTTCCCTTTTCTCCACACCCTCTCCAACATTTGTTGTTTGTAGATTTTCTGATGATGCCCATTCTAACTGGTGTGAGGTGATACCTCATTGATGTTTTGATTTGCATTTGTTGTTTGTAGATTTTCTGATGATGCCCATTCTAACTGGTGTGAGGTGATACCTCATTGATGTTTTGATTTGCATTTCTCTAATAATTAGTGATGTTGAGCAGCTTTTCATGTGCTTCTTGACCATCTGTATGTCTTCTTTGGGGAAACTAAACCTAAAACATTTTAAATTCTTAGGTTTATAATATTGTTTGCATGACCAAATGATGCATTTTAACAAGTGATAAAAGCCCCTAATGAGGATAGCAGTTGAACAAACTGAACATTAAATTGAGAACAGACGTGTCCACATAAACATGGTCTGTTAATTACTGCTGATTGAAGAGATTTGTCCGCTCCAGGACCTTAAGAGTTAAATGTATAATCAACCCTTTAGGGACCAAACTGTTCTGCCTCGCATGGAAAAAAGTAACTTCCACTGAAAAATAAGGTCCTCAGTTGGTCATTTATCATCTCAAAGGGCGTATTTTATTATAAATGTCAATTCCACAAAATTATGTGTCCTGTAGTACATAATTATGTTCAAAATTGCATTTGAAATCTATTATTAACAGTTAACAGTGAACATTCTTAAAATAGTTATTACTCTTAGCCTTAACACAGAAAGCAATAATGGAGGTATTTTAGGGAGTTAAAAGCTGCAAGGCATTGGCCTCTGAATAAAGCCACTGCAGGTGTGTTTCTTAATGGGCTGTTAATTTTATAGTGGGTGAACACAAAGGACAGAGACCATGTGTGTTTTTAAACTGTGTTTGATGTGGAAAAGGAGTTGATGGCTGCAAAATATAAAGGCAGAGTGAAATGAGGCCAAATTGAACTTGCCCTCCTGAGATGTAATCCTCCTTGCTTAAAATCAAGGCAAACTAATTCTTGCCCCCCTGCTTCTCTCTCTTCCCTCCCCACCACCACATAATAAAGAATCCCAAGAAACTTATATTAAGCTAGCACAGCTGAAATAATTAGAAAATATGGCAAGAAATAATAAAGACCTGATACACTAACATTCTCTCATACTAACCAGCTCCTTCTAGGTTTCTTGTTTTTGCTACTGTCACTAAGTCACAAAATTACAATTTTGACCACCCCGCCTCATTCCCCACACGTAGGTTCCCAGGGTCCTCAGAACCTTGCTTCCCAGCATGTGGGCTGTGGACCACGAAGCATGGGCATTAGTTGGGAACTCATAGGATCTTAGTTCCCCGACCAGGGATTGAACCCAGGCCCTGGCAGTGAAAAGCACCGAGTCCTAACCACTGGACCGCCAGGGAAGTCCCTACACATTCCAGTTTGAGAAGCACTACTATAGAACTGTCCTTTACATTGTCTTCTTCCATTTTTTTTTTCTTTTTTTTTTGTCTTTTCTTCCTGGGGAAATAATTTGTTTTATTATTATAAATAACTCTTTATATTTTAGATATGTTTTTTGTAAGAAACATAATTAGATTTTACTTCTTAATTCCGAATGGTGGTTCTTACCTTTTAACACAAACGTTTAGCTCATTACTATTTATTTTTAATTATAGATATAGATATATGAAATTTATCTTCCATCTTCTTTTATGTTTTCTAATTGTCCCATCTAGTCTGTCTTCCCCTTCTTACCTTTGTTTAGATAAATTATTTTTAATCTCAGTATTATTTTCTCTATGCTAGTTCAAAAAATAAATTTTTAGTTTTTAGTATTTATGCTTGAAATTATAAGATTTTTAAAATTTATAATAATCTGAAGTTAGTTGATATTTGTACCATTCTTCAGGGTAATCCAGTTTTACACTTCCCAGATAATATGTGATTTTTTTAAACATTATTGAGGCATAATTGACAAATATGATCATATATATTTAAAGTATACAGCATGATGATTTGGTATACATATATATTGTAGAATGATTACCAAGATCAAGATAATTAAAACATTCATCACCTCGCATAGTTAACACAGTCAACTCGTGTGTGTGTGTGTGTGTGTGTGTGTGGTGAAAATGCTTAAGATTTACTCACAGCATTTTTCAAGTATACATTACCATATTATTAGCTATAGTCACCATGCTGTACATTAGATCCTCAAAACATCTTATAACTGAAAATTTGTGCCCTTTGACCTACATCACCCCATTTTCCCCTCCCTCCAGCCCTGGCAACCACCATTCTATTCTTGTTTCCATGAAATCGACTTCTTTCTGTCTGCCTTATTTCACTAAGCATAATGCCCTTCAGATTCATCCATGTTGTTGCCAATGGCAGGATTTCTTCTTTTTTACGGCTGAGTAACATATATATATATATATAAAATCTCACATCTTCTTTATCCATTTATCCACTGAAGGACATTTAGGTTGTTTCCATATCTTGGCTATTGTAAATAATGCTGCAGTGAATATGGGAGTGCAGATATCTCTTTGGGATGCTGATTTCAATTCCTTTGGATATATACCCAGGGGTAGGACTGCTGTATCATATGATGGTTCTATTTTTAGTTTTTTGAGGAACCTCCATACTGTTTTCCAAAATGGCAGTACCATTTTGCATTTCTACCAACAGTACACAAGGATTTTCTTTTCTCCACATCCTCACCAACATTTATCTCTTGTGTTTTTGATAATATCTAACCGAACAAGTGTGAGGTGATATCTCATTGTGATTTTGATTTGCATTCCCCCAGTGATTAGTGATGTTAAGCACCTTACATATACCTATTGGCCATTAATATGTCTTCTTTGGAAAATATATATATTCGAGTCCTTATATATATTCGAGTCCTTTGTCCATTTTTAAAAATTGGATTATTTGCTGTTTTGCTATTGAATTGTATAAGTTCTTTATATATTTTGGATATTAATGCCTTGTCAGATACATTTAGCCTTCCATATTCTCGGGTTCTGCATCTGCGGATTCAACCAACCTGGAATCAAAAATATTCGGGGGAGGGGCTTCCCTGGTGGCGCAGTGGTTGAGAGTCCGCCTGCCGATGCAGGGGACACGGGTTCGTGCCCCGATCCCGGAAGATCCCACATGCCGCGGAGCGGCTGGGCCCGCGAGCCATGGCCGCGGAGCCTGTGTGTCCGGAGCCTGTGCTCCGCAACGGGAGAGGCCACAGCAGTGAGAGGCCCGCGTACAGCAAAAAAAAAAAAAAAAAAAAAAAAAAAAAAAAAAAAAAAAAAAAATATTCGGGGGAAAAAATTCCAGAAAGTTCCAAAAAGCAAAATTTGAATTTGCCACAAGTGAGCAACTATTTACATAGCATCTACATTGTATTAGGTATTGTAAGCCATCTAGAGATGATTTAAAGTATATGAGAGGATGTACATAGGTCATGTGCAAATACTTTGCCATTTTATATATGGGACTTGAGCATCCACAGATTTTAGGATCCATGGGGATACTAGAACCAATCCCCCACAGAACTGAGGGATGGCTGCATATGGTTTGCAAGTATTTTCTCCCATTCTGTAGGTTGCCTTTCCAATTTATTTATTGTTCCCTTTGCTGTGCAGAATCTCATTAGTTTGATGTAGTCCCACTTATTAATTTTACAATTGACTGGAATGTACTTTTTCCACATGAGCTGTTGGTTCTACCCTAAATTTAGATCTTCATGTCATTCACCTGAATTATTGCCCCATAATTCCTATATCGTTCTTGTGCCTTCCTGTTCTAATGCATCCTACTTTCTGCCTCAAGATTAGCCCTTTTTTTTTTTTAATTTATTTTTTTGGCTGCATTGGGTCTTCGTTGCGCACGGGCTTTCTTTAGGTGCAGCTAGCGGGGGCTACTCTTCATTGTGGTGCGTGGGCTTCTCATTCCGGTGGCTTCTCTTGTTGCAGAGCATGGGCTCTAGGTGTGTGGGCTTCAGTAGTTGCAGTACACGGGCTCAGTAGTTGTGGTGCATGGGCTTACTTGCTCCGGGGCATGTGGGATCTTCCCAGACCAGGGCTCGAACCTGTGTCCCCTGCATTGGCAGGCAGATTCTTAACCATTGTGCCACCAGGGAAGTCCCAAAATTAGCCTTTCTAATGTACCCAACCTCTCCCCTCTTTCTAAAAACCTTTAATGGCTTTCCATCCTTTACTAAGTAAACTATTTAGGACTGGCTCTCAAGGAGCTATAGACTATCATGCCGTCCTTTCCCTCCAGCCCTATCTCCAACTGCTCCTCTCTATATACCCATACCCTGCACCTTAGCTTTATGGTTTCCCTCTTTGTTTTGGTTCAAGCTGTTCCCTTCACATGGAAAATCCTTCCCAACAGCTCTGTTGAAATCCTTTCCATCCTTTAAGGCCCATCTTCAGTACCACTTCCCATACATAGGCTTTTCTGATTCATTCTTTCATTCATTCATTGAATAAATATGTACTGATCACATACTATTTGCCTATATTTTTCTAGTTACTGGGGATAAAGCAATAAACAAAACAGCCACAGCCTCATGGACCTTATATTCTATCGGGAGAAAATAGGTGATAAACAATAAATAAATAAAACATGTGCTATGTTAGGTGGTGATAAGTGCTAAGGAGAAAATTAAAGAATATGAAGGGGACTGAGGGGACTGAGACAACTAGGAATGATGAGTATCCTCCAACCAAAACCTTTTCCTTCCTTTGTATACCCAGCTCAGGTATTTTCCTTTACAATGTGGATATTTGTGTACTTGTTCTATTTTCTCTCTTATATTCAAAGTTCCTTGAGAGCGAGAACTGTATTTTACTCATCTTTGTATCTCCTACAGCTACCAAGACAAAACTCAGTAAATAATGGTTAAAATGACTCAAATGATGGAAATAAATGCAATAGTAGTTTAGAGGAAAGAGAGACTGATATAGTGGTTGGTTATGGAAGGCTCCTTGGAAGATATTAAATTTGGGTAAGGTCTTAAAAGATGGGTGGGGTGAGGAGGAAGAAAGAGCTGAGTAAGTTTTTTTGATATACCTGTTCTTGAAAATCTAAAAACCATTGCTTTATAAATTAAGATTAATATTATGTATAATTTTCTTTACTTTTAAAACCAGTGTTTCAGAAGGGACGGGCAATAGACACCGGAGAAGTTGACATTGGTGCACAGGTCATGCAGACCATTCCACCTGGCTTATTCTGGCGCTTCCAGATTACTATCCACCATCCTATATATCTGAAATTCAATATTTCTTTAGCCAAGGACTCTCTGCTGGGAATTTATGGCAGAAGAAACATTCCACCTACACATACTCAGGTATTTGATATTATAGGTATTTCTTGACCCTTTTAGAGAGTGGTGAGATGAATAGTTTAGGGGTTGTGACTTGCAAAGTATGTGGGAGTCAAAGGTGAAGGCAGACAGTTTTTGTAATGAGTAAATATCGAGAATAATCACAGTCAAGCGAATGAAAAAAAATGGTACTGAGAAATAAGGACTAGCATTTAGCAGAGCAGATTCAAAAAAGGGAGTTTAAGGAAACATTCTTGCAACTTGAGTTCTGCTTCCTGGAACAGGATGGTCATGAGCCTTCCCAGCCCCCTCCTCTTACTTAGCTTTGGTGCCCACACCTCCTCCGCTGCTTCCATACATTCCTGACCTGTGGTCCCAATAAAGCAATGCAAATCAAGAGGGAAATGAGTCAAAAAGGCACGTTTTATCTTGCAGGTAAAATTTTTTCCTTGTTATTGTTAATAAAAACACAAATATGTAAAACCTCTATGGTTTACAAGACCCTTTTATAAACCTTTGCCACATCATTTCCCTTAATTTCCTTCCCTTATCTCTTCCTTACATGAACCCATTTGAGGCCCTGCTCCATCTAAGAAGTAGCATAGGGAATCATAACCATCTGGGGCTTGGGATACGTGTGTCATGTGCTTGTCCACCAATTAGGAAAAAAAAAAGGACAGGGTCTTTGAATGTTTAAATATATTACCACAAAGGTAGTAAATTATGATGAATGTTCTCAAATTTTCAACTGTTCATTTATTTGTTTTAAAAACTGTAAAACTCTTTTTAATTTGTAAAGAAGGTCATGGTAACATTTCAAGGGAAATGTCTATTTTCAAGTATCTTCTCTCAGATACTTTAGTAAAATATCAAGATTCTCTTGCATAATACTAAGTAAGAATTTTTATATTTCTTGGTTTATTATTTTTAAACAGTTATTTTTTCAGAATTAATAATATGCTTTTGGGTTTAGATATTCTTAAGAATGAATAACCTCTTCTCCCACTTTGCCCACCTCCAAAGCAAAGAAGTATGAAGTAGCACAATTGAAGTGAGAGATGTTTATCAGCCTTAGAAGTAAAAGTAGCGGCTCATATTTGTGTTTGTATTTGTTCCAGTTTGATTTTGTAAAACTAATGGATGGAAAACAACTGGTCAAACAGGACTCCAAGAGCTCTGATGATACCCAGCACTCCCCTCGGAACCTGATCTTAACCTCACTGCAGGAAACAGGTTTCATAGAGTATATGGACCAAGGGCCTTGGTATCTGGCATTTTACAACGATGGAAAAAAGATGGAGCAAGTATTTGTGTTAACTACAGCGATTGGTAAGCTGCCTTGGCTATGATTTTGAATTGACAATGTAACTCCAGAAAGACATAATCAGTGATGAAAGTGATACAGATGTTATGTAAGCATATTGCTCATTCTACCTTAAAGTCATTACTCGGGATAGGTCACAATGAGAAAGGTTTATATTGTTGTTGTCAGTAATGTTGTTTAAATGCTGATTAAGATTTTTTAAATGCTCCTTTATTTGCTGCCATTTTAGGTTACTTGCCATGCTCCTTTTTATATGTTTTCAACAGGAATACTTACCTGGATAATATTAATACTGTTACCGAGAATACATAGATGAACAACCTCATGAAGAAGGGAAATAAGCAAGAGAAGCCCTGTTAATTCAAGTTCTATTAAAAAAGAAAAAGCGAATAAATACCTTTTTAAATGAAAAAACTAGCATCAATCCAGTTCTTCTTTACAACAACTGATTCTAGAACCATTATGATTTAAAAATACAACCTAAGAGTAGAGGAGAGTCTTAAGGATAATAACTTGGGTCAATCAAAGTTCTTTCTTTAGAATTGTTTAGTTTAAAAATCATCACAATGGCTCTTTCACTGCGCTCAGAGCCCTTTAAAGCATGTTCTTTTTAATACAATGTCTACACACACTGTTATTCACTTTCACCCTAGTTAATCAGAGACAGCAAGCTCTTGTCATTTTTTTGGGTGAAGTCATTCCTCATAACCCTTTGTGCGAATAAAGCTGAGATCTTTAGCAGATTTAGAGCCCTAAGGGTAAACAACTCATAGACACAGTATTTTACTGTGTGAATTTTCCTAAAACACGTCTTTTAAAAGAAGGGAAAGTGTCTTACAGCTGTCAGTTTTCTATACACCTCTCACCACTTTATCCTTTAGTTAACCTGTTCAACCATATGTTTAGGAAGTTGTGTTGACTGTTAATAGATATACCATCTGCTCTTTATAACAATTATGTTTTATTTTTACTTGATGCTGAAGACCTTTTGTCAGTAGAAAATGGTATTCCCACTGCAAGATTATCAAAAACTTTCCTCTAAAGTAATCAGAAAGGCAATAAAAATGCACTGATGATTTTCCCCCTAGAGAAAACTCCACTGATCTTACATCTTCAAAAGACAAAGTGTTTGTTAAATTAGAAAAAAAAAAAATTTAAGTCATGACACTGTTTTGCCACTCACAGATTCAGTGGGGCAAATTCAGCGGACACACCTTTCATGATATTTGTCCACCAAGACCTAGTTTTGATAATGCAAATACTAATGAGTTATGAGAGGTTGAGTTTCTCCTAAGAAATCAGAGGATTTAGAAGATTTAAAACATTTGTGAAGAAGATTTTCTCTCTTCCTGTTATCCTTACCCCTAAGCTCAAGTTAAAACACTAACCAAGTCATTAACCTTTCAAAAATCAATAGACCCAGAAACATGCTTGAAGTTTTTTTCCTGTTCCTTACTTCCTCCCCGCAAAGAACCTAACCTTTGAGATATAATTTTCTGTTATCCAGAGATGAAGCTGTTAGTTTCATCTGCAACAACATATTTGCTTTTCCTTATGCAAATCAGTTTCTTTACTTTTCTGTTATCTTTAAGATTAGAAGCAACAGAAACATTTCTCCTATAATTCCACTTAAAGAGAATCCAAGTAAATTTCCCAAAATGTCAAGGGTATATAAGTTATTCACTGTAAATTCTCCCCATTATTTTTATGTTTTTGTACTTTATCTTAATCATAGTAAAAAGAGGATAATGTATTTGATTAAACAAATTAAGGTCTGTATGAACTTTTCTAAATGTTGCTCCTTTGTCTATTTCATGATAATGTTAGAATCAGTTGATTGATCTTAACTATATTTGGTCTGCTACTCATAGGGATCAAAACAGCATTAATAACCAACATTTATTGAATGACTAATATAGGCTAGCTACTAGCCTATATTATTATATGTTACTTTCTAGCTGTATAGACAGAGTTATCAATATCCCCTAATCTCAGCCAACCTGCTCAATAACATGATAATATATACCATCTATGGAGTGCCATTCTGCCCCAAGCACTCTACTGGATGCTTTACATTCAGTTATCTTGTTTGATTCTCATCACAACCCCGATAGCATAGGTATAGTGCTACTTACATTACAAGTAAGGAATCAGAGGCTTGGTATGAGTAAATAATTTGGTAAAGTCTCACAGCCAACAAGTGGCAAAATTGAGATTGGAGACACTCAGTATCTCTGATTCCAAACCCCTGCCCTTTAGACCATACTCATTCCATACGGTTATTCGTTAGCTTTGGCTTTTCCCATGAGAAAACCTGCCAGAAGCAAAACCCATCATCAGAGCAGATGCAGAAACCAAGGGGCTTTAGGCTGTAGCATAAAAACAGGGTTTTAAGCGTAGAACTTTAAAATGATTCTCAACTCTAATGAACTGGTGTCTAGGAAGTGAGTCTGAAGTAAGATTTAAAAGATAGAAGGCAAACTTCCTGGAGGCCAGTATAAACAGAAAAGCACATTCTTTTTCATCACTAGTTATTTATGTGTTTCTGCTGTAGCCATCCTCCTTTTGGAGTCCCTAGGCTATCCCGATGTCTCTTTGATACCCAGTGGAGGTGGCAGCTTCCAAAACCTCCTATATTGCCTTCTCTTCTCATTTGCATTGCAGGTGTTAAGCTCTGTGTAGCATTATGGGCCCAGGAACGGTTCTTAGATAAGTCAATAAGATGTAGGGATTTTTATTCATTTTCGTAGCAAACTTTATTAAACATGTTTTCTACAATAGCTACATTCCCACAAGGCTGCTTCCATAAAGTTGTCAATAGGACCTGGTGTGAAATTAAATTCAAGTATATTTACCTTTGAAAGCTTCCTCCATGGCCTCCTATTAACCATCCAGGGCAGGGGAAATCCAAATGTAGATTTAAGAACTGCCATTACTTTTTGGTACAAGAAAGCAAGATAAGAAAATAGATAATAATTGTTCCATCTCTGAATGAAAAGAGAAGAAAAGACCCTTTGTGCCTTTTCGTAATGACCTTTTAAATAAATTAATGATTTTCTGAAAATAACTAATGTTTTAATGAGTTAAAAATGGTTAGCTCATTGTCAAATATTACATTCCTGCCAGTCCAGTTGTTCAGCAAATGCCACGTGTCAGTTTCTTATCCAGTTCAGTTTTCTAGCACAGGGATCAGAAAACAGGCCACCATAAACCTGCAAAAAGGAATCTGTTGTATTCACACGGATGTCAGAAGAATAATCTCTGATTGATAATAGGGTGGCTATCCACACAGCCACTGGATTCATTCTCAGCTTTCTAAGAATCACCTAAATGGACTAGATACCACTTTCTTCCTCTTGCTTTTATTGCAGAATTCCAAGTCTAGACTAGAATTCCTCTAACCTGGAAATTTACTATCTGAAGCATTGGTTCTTAATGCTTTAATTCGGTCATCACCTGCAGAGTCACCTGAGGTGTTTGTTAGAATGTAGATTACTGGGCTGCATCCCTCAGAGACAAATTCAGTAAATCTGGAGTGAAGCTCAGGTATCTGCATTTTAATTGCCTCATGTGATCCTACTGATATAGGTGGTCAAAAGGCCACAGTTGAAGAAATGCTATTTCCCAACTCTCTTTATAAATTCTCATAGTTTAATGGAAGATGCCAAGACTACTTACTGGAATATTTCCTTCTAATTGGAAATAGCTTATCCAGGTGAAACTAGATGAAGTAGATAATTTGGATTGAAAAGAAAAAACTGGTACATACGAGAAGTATGAGTGTAATGGGCTAGAACATGAAAGTCCGAATCCAGGAGTGCTAAGTTATGGAAAACTTACAGAAAAGAGTAATGAGAAGATTATTTTTTTAAACTACAGGAGTAAAACATGCATATCATAATAGTTCATGGACTTGGAATTTGATGCTATCATACTCAAATACAGTTTTAAACTAAAAACAGTTTTTAACGTCATCGTCAGAGACTGATTTTTGTATAACTTTATACCTCTTCAATCAAGTTACTTAACACAAGACTTATCAAAGTACTGTTGCATTGCACATCTTTATGTCACCACAACTACCTATGGGCACCTTCAAAGCCTTCTCAATTCCCCTGAAACCTATTCTTCTCTAAGAATGGATTGAAGGGAAATTAGTGGCAAAGAACTGATAAGCATTTACAGTCAAGAAAGCATTTCTCAACAAAATACTTAGGTTCTAATGCTTTTAGTGGTGGTGAATTTAATATGAACACTTACTTTAAAAGCTTTCCATTGTCACTTATTAATGAAAATGAAATACTGATTATCATATTTAAGCTGTCGAGATAGTAGACTAAACATTTTAGGTGCTAGAGAAGAAATTTTTATTTGCTACAACCTAAATTTGAAAAATAAACAATAGACTTCGTCTTCTGGGTTACATTTTAAAGTCCATTTTGCTTTTGAGAAATGACCTATAATCCTCGTACATTTTTAGCTTTATCATGAACGTCTCATAAGAACACAACTCAACTAGACCCTTTATGCACTTTAGAGGTGAGGTTGGTTTTTAGTTCCATTCCTGAATAGCCAATTCAGCAAATCCAGGATGCTTTTAATAATTTGGTACTGCATATGACATCTTACAGAAGTCTTTGGCATCTGATTTTAAATAGTAAGTGCTTTGTAGACAGCAGAGGGCAAAGATTGTTACAGGCCCAGAGTTTCTGCAATTTAGGAAAAATTAAGGACTCTACAATCTATAGGTTTTTTCTTTTTTTTTCTTTTTTTCTCTATTAATAGAAATAATGGATGACTGTTCGACCAATTGCAATGGAAATGGAGAGTGTATCTCTGGCCATTGTCACTGCTTCCCAGGATTCCTTGGGCCTGACTGTGCTAGAGGTGAGGTTGCTCTGTTATACTGATTGATTGGGGAACTCAATGTCATTTGAGAACTCAGAATTAGTAGCAATAGGAGGAAGAGGAGGGACAGGAGTGGCAGTAGCAGCAGCAATAGCAACACCTGAACTGTCACTACCAAAAGCTGAGCACTTGCTCTGCCAGGCACTGTTCTAAACACTTTGCAGTACTTCTTTTAATTCCCACATCCTATGATAGTCCTACGATGTAGATCTATTATCACAGTTTTATGGGCAAAGAAATAACCTCAGAGAGGTGAAATACCAAGGTTATCTAACAGCTGGGATTTGTACCTGGATCCTCTGACCCAACCACTCCATGATACTTCTGTTCCCTTCATAAACTCATTTATAATGGATGAACTTTAAGAAAGGGCAGAGTGAGTAACCGGTTATACACACCAAGGTAAACTGGAAGGGGTGGACAGTCACCAAATCGGTGAGTAGCCTAGAAAGGAAAGACTGGAAAGGCAGAAGTTAAACTTTCAAACTTTACTAGACTTAAACTAGACTTGCCCATAGTTTAATTCTTGAAAAGCTGTAGATAAATCACACTGTGTTTTCCCCATAGACTTCCAGTTATTACTTTAGAGATGCTTTCTGCTCGTTCGCAATGTGTTCGTTAAGTTCTCAGTCTGCTAATGCTTTAATCTCAGGTTTCTCAGCCACTCCGTTTCTTTAGATTAAATTCTATTCAACAGAGAATTCTTTTTTTATTTTGAATTTTATTTTATTTATTTTTTATATAGCAGGTTCTTATTAGTTATCTGTTTTACACATATCAGTGTATACATGTCAATACCAGTCTCCCAATTCATACCACCACCACCACCACCACCCACCCCCGCTTTCCCCTATTGGTGTCCGTACGTTTGTTCTACATCTGTGTCTGTATTTCTGTCTTGCAAACCGATTCATCTGTGCCATTTTTCTAGATTCCAAATATATGCGTTAATATACGATATTGGTTTTCAACAGAGAATCCTACAGCATTTGCTAGGTTCCAAGTTCTCTGATAGATCTTGAGGAGGTGGGAGGTAGAAGTAGAGGTGATGGCTGGTATTGAAAAAATGAATAAGAGAAGGAAGGTACAGGCCCTGCCCTCAGGAAGCCCATATTTTTAATAAGGAGACATACAGTGACAAAGCGGAGTGAGTGTTCTAATAAAGGTCTGCACAGTGTGGGATAGGCAAAGACATCTGTCCAGCATAAATCTCTTTAAATGCACAACTTTTTAAAGATAACATTCTATAATATGAATAACTCCCTACTAGTTTTACAGATTTTCAGGGAAAATCAAAAGCAAGTACTTGAAATAATTTCTCCACTCAGGATGTTTTTATAATTTATCTTTCCCCCAATCCCATAAGAGGAAAATTCTGTTTGTAATCACGAACATGTGCCAATTTAATAAAGGCTAAGACAGAAATAGTACAATTTTTTTTACCAGAAATATTATACGAGAATCAATAGAGAATTGCTCTTTGGAGATTTTAAAAGCATTATGCGAACATTACAAGTTCATTTACCAACCTTCAGATTCGTGCCCTGTGCTGTGTGGTGGGAACGGAGAATACGAGAAAGGACACTGTGTCTGCCGAAATGGCTGGAAGGGGCCAGAGTGTGACGTTCCAGAAGAGCAATGCATTGACCCAACGTGCTTTGGCCACGGCACCTGCATCATGGGAGTCTGCATCTGTGTACCAGGATACAAAGGAGAAATATGCGAGGAAGGTCAGTGCCCTGTGTTAATCTATTGCTCCAGGCTTTTCTCTCACTGAATTGTCCAAAGTGTCATTCTGGGTTTCTAGTAGAGATGTAAGTGGTCTTTGCAAACCATTAAATGCTCCACATGTCTACTTAGTACATGGAGCGGGGGAGTTCGTGTCTCTTCTGACAGCCTCTAATATTAACATGAGGCTTTATCTGTGGCCCTTGCAGAGCAGTAGTGAAAAATGGCATTTCCCCCCTCGTTTTAACAGTTTTATAACTTGAGAATTTCCATACTGATGATTTTAGGTGTTAATTTACATGCTTTCATTATTACAGAGTGCACTAGGCTACATCTTACTTTAAAGCACATAATAAAAATAATAATACATGCACATTTGGAACCATTTCATGAATGTTTTCTTTGGGAGTGATTTGTAATTACCATTATTATTATTGCTTTATATTGTTTATTTTTACATACCTCCTGCTGAAACTTGACCTCCATGCCTAAGGAAGTAGACTTACCACTAATGAGTTTCAAGGCAGTGCCTTTATATTAAAATTCACCCCAAAGGAGCCTTTACACATACACACACAATAGTTTTATCATTTACAAAACATACTTCAAAATAGTAATAGTTTTATAATTTAAAGAAGACACATTGGAAAATAAATTTACTAGTAATCAGACCTTTTTCATGTCACATTCCTCAAATAAGACTGATTTCAGAAATAATATTAAACCATTACCATGGGAGATGGTCTCATCACAACTGTTGTTCAGGAAAGAGACTGCTGAAAATGCGCTATAATTGCTTTTTAAAGATGGCTCATTGAGACTATTACATAGCATTTTAAAGGGTTTAATCTCATTCCACTCCATGAGCAAGCCAGAGTTTAGCTTTCCACTTCCCATTAGCCACAGTAGAATTTTGGTGTAAAGATTGTATCTGTTCCAATATGAATGTCATTGGTCCTCGGGAAGGCAGTAGAGTTCCTGAGTTACTTTTGGAAGCTGTTTTTATGGGAATCCATCTGCAACCATGATATTTTAAGTTGTACATTCAGATGCTATAGGGACACACAGACATTCACCAAAAAATGGTGTCTATCACAACATCTACAATCTGCCCTGAAAAACATTTAACCTAATTAATTTAGACCCTTCTAATTTAAATTTTGTAAGTCGTTGAAAAAAAGACTTAGCTTATGTTTGCCTTCTAGGGGCCACTAAGAAAATTTACAGAATAACCAAGATAGCAAGGAATGCCATGTTTAAAGGTATAAACTTTTCAAATACAGTTTTTTAACAAAAAATATTTTAAGTCAGACATCACAAACCAGGAGCTCACAGGTTGAACTGGGCCCATGGATGAGTTTTGTTTGATTCACAGAGTGGTAGTGGTGGTGTTTTCGTTGTTGTTTAATGTGACGTATTTCCCAAAATTTAAAATAGAGACATGTCATATAAAAGTCTCTGTTTCTAGCTTCTCTTGAACAACTAGAAAATCTGGTAACCTTGGGCCCACATTCCTATGTGGTGGCAATGATTGTAACCAATTAGCAGCAGCTTCCTTTAAACTGGACACTTATTCCCAGCACACCCTGTTTGTTTGTTTTTTTAATTTTTGAATTAATGTACTTTATTTTTTAGACAAGTTTTAGACTGATATAAAAATTGAGCAAAAAGTACAGAGTTCCCATATAGCCCTCACCCCTACACACACACACACACACACACACACACACACATACACACACACACACAGAGTTTCCCCTATTATTAACACCTTGCATTAGTAAAGTACCTTTGTTACAATTGATGAACCAATATTGGTACATTATGATTAGTAACTAAATAAAGCCCATAGTTTACTTAGGGTTCACGCCTGGTATTGTGCATTATATGGGTTTTGCTGAATGGATAATGTCATGTATCCACCATCATGGTATCATCCAGAATCATTTCACTGCCCTAAAAATCCTCTGTGCTCCACCTGTTTATCCCTCGTCCTACTCCAGCCCCTGGCAACCACTGAGCTTTTTACTGTCTCTGTAGTCTTCCTTTTTCAGAATGTCATATAATTCGAATCACACAGTATGGAAAATTTTAAACTGGCTTATTCCATTTAGCAACATGAATTTGTCTCCTCCATGTCTTTCCATGGCTTGATAGCTCATTTACTTTTCACTGAACTTCCATTGTCTCGATATACCCGTTTGTTTATCCATTCATCTATTGAAGGACATCAAGGCTGTTTCCAAATTTAGGCAATTATGAATAGAGCTACTGTAAACATCCATGGGCAGGTTTTCATGGGGGTGTAATTTTCAACTCATTTGACACCCTGTTTTCTTACATCCAGCCCGTCTCATTCATGTATACTACCAACCTGGTCCTTTCAGCCATATGACTTTGTGCCTCTTACTTATGTATGACTTGCCTATTCATTGAAGATGGCCTTCTAAAAAAAGAAACTATATTAAGTTAAATACTATTTCATTTATTTAAATTATTGTATTTTGATGTAATAAAATTACCTCCTTCTGAAACAGTATTCTACATTTTAGACTTTTCCTCTCCCTCCAAATAATGAACAGATGAAATCAGGTGTACCTTCTGGTGTTTATTTGCTGATTAGCTCAGGTATTAAAGCATTGTGCTAATGATCCTGAGATCATGGGCTAATTATAATGGCAATAACACTAATTATAATACTGCTTAGTTAGACTTACTCTGTTCCATGGTACATGCCACACCCTAAAAGTAGGCCAGTCTTGCAGATGATGGCAGATTGTACCAGTCTATTTCCATTGCCAGAAAAGTAATTCAAAGCATACATCCTCATCATGGTTAAGTTATTTTGCTCTCATCTTATTTGTATGGGAAGATCAGAAATTTGGAAATCAACTTTCCCATTTCCCATGGGATGGTCGCTCAATTAAAAGCACAAAATGATTTTCCCCAAGGCAAACATAGGAATCTACTTCTAAAATAGAGTGTTTGTTAGAATGTGTCCAAAATTTTCCAGACTTCACAGAATCCGAGACAAATATAATTGAGTCTGTGATATTCTAAAGCATTGAAAACTATGTCACAGCATCCTGGTAGAAGGAGAAGCCACGAGGAAAAGAATTTTTAAATTATGTTAAAAATGTTGCATTTTCAGTGCTTCTTAGGGATAAATGAGAAATTATAAGAAATTGATTATATTGTATGATTTCATGAAACAGCAGTCACCTCACGTAATACCTTAAATAATCCAAACTTAAATATATATAAAAACTCCTCTAGACACATCAAATAAAAGCCATTTCTGGGAGTTATGATCCCAATTTCAGAAAAGGCGAGGAATGACTTACTAAAAATTCTTGATCTTTCTTACAAAGCCAAGGAATTCTTATTGAAGGCCCACACTGGTCCACCCACCCATTTGCGTGGGAGTACTATACACTGCTCATAATTTCACATAACATATGTGTGGTTTCCTTCTTCTAAATTTAGGTTGCAACCTTTATGATAGCCTACCATATTTTCAAGTGCTAATAATATTCTGGTTTGAACACAGCATTTACATGAGTCATTTTATTGCCTAATTAAAACAGCATAAATGATATAATATTAGGAAATCAGTGTATCTCGGTTTCGTTGTCCTAAGGTAAACTGGCCACACTTATTTACTTTCAACCTTTTCCCTCCTTTTTGGGGCCTTCAGAGGACTGCTTAGACCCAATGTGTTCTGGCCATGGCATCTGTGTAAAAGGAGAATGTCACTGTTCTACTGGTTGGGGAGGAATCAACTGTGAAACTCCACTTCCCATATGTCAAGAGCAGTGCTCAGGACACGGGACTTTTCTCCTGGACACTGGAACATGCAGCTGCGATCCCAAGTGGACAGGATCTGACTGCTCAACAGGTATGTCAGAGTTTTCTTCTTGTTCTTCTTCCTTCACTCCCAAGTTCTTACTGGTCTTTACCTTAAGGTAGTGTCTCTTAAACTCTGATCTGTATGCCTTTGTGGGTTTTAAAGGGCTTCCAGGTATTCCCTAGGCTAGTATTTTACTGGATTTTCATATACAACATACTGCTGGGCTTTTAATCATATTTTGCATTGTCATAGTTCTGTATTCTCCTGTAGTTATTTCATCCATTCTCAAGTCTTTTGTTATCAGTTCTATACAGATTATTTGAAATCTATGTCTTCCCCAAATTTAAGTAGTCCTTCCTTTCCAGCCATCTGCAGAATATTTACACTGGGTGTCCCATCATGTAAAAACTCAACTTAGCCAGGCACTTTACTCTATTTCTATATTGCCATGTTCCTGCCCAATTACTAGTCCCACAACTTTGCTTCTCTACCCTAACATCATCCACAGTTCTCCGTTGTCTATAGAAAACCTTCAGATATCCTAGCCTGTTATCAAAAGCCCAGTAAAAACTATTCCATATCTCTCTCTCCAGCCTATCTTCTACTTCTGCTTCCTGCATAGATCCCTCCTTGCACTAAAGTAATCTGTATGCTCTCCTTACCCCCACTTTTCTTTATGCCCTTTCCTCGGCAGGGATGCTAATCCCTCTCCACCTGTAAAAATTCAACTCATCCACCCAGACCAACTACAGTTTTAGCCATTTTATAAAACTTTTCCTGGTCACATCAACAGGATCCTCTGAAATCCTACCGCACTCATTGCTAGAGAATCAAAAAGGCATTGTGATGTAGGTATTTGAGTACGTGACTTGTTTTTCCACCTAAACCAAAAATAAGGGATCGTCCTTTTTATATTTTTTCTTATCCTCAGACCATGTGCTCATTAAGTGAGTAGAATTAATAAGTAATAGCTCTTACAAAGCCTCTGCTGATGAATTTTGTTGAGGATGTAAAATGGCACGTGATAAGCAAGAAGGACAGGTGCTCTGTCAGCACCTGAAATAGTTTTGAACCCAAAATCTGTAATCCTGTACTATAAAGAAACAGGAGAATCACTCTGTTAAGGGAATTAATTCTAACCTAATACTTCACTGTACAAAATTTTGTTGCCTCACATAGAAATAATATGGGAGAAAGGATTGCATTTTACAATTTCAGAAAATGATTAAAATGCTAAAGACAGTGTAATAATAACTAAAATGCAAATCTTAAAAATCACTCACTTATACACTTAGCAAATATAGTGTGCCTACGATGTGCTTGGCATGGTGCTTGGTGCTGGGGATATAGTGATGAACAAGATGGATGTGGTCCTTGCACGCAAGGAGCTAGTGGAGAACACACATTGAACAATTAGAAGATAGTTAACAAAAGGGAAGTAACTGCATATTAGGGGACTTTACAATATAGCTCTAACCTGATTATTAATTTATTTACTAAATGTTATTAAACACCTTCCATCCTTCCATGTGTCAGATATAGTATCATGGCCTAGAGCATACACTTACATAACAATTATTGTGTATTAGGCACTTTTCTAACTGTTGGACTTATGTTCACTTAATCTTCATAACAACCCTATGAGATAAGTACTGTAATTAGGCCCACTTTACACATGAGGAAACTGAGGCACAGAGAGATTAAATAACTTGCCCATAGTCACCCCTATAACAAGTACCAGAGTCCGAATTTGGACTGAGGTATTCTGGCTTCATGCTCCATGCACTGAACCATTGTACTATACTGTCCTCTGGGAGCCCATCACCTAATTCACCATGTATAAAGAGGTATCATTGCTAGGCTGTGTCCAAGGCCATGTACTGCAGAGCACAAAGAGGGTGGCATGGGTTATTTCTCTGAGAAGAAACTCTACAGCCAAGAAGACTTTGGAAAAGCCTTTTTTTTTAAATTTATTTTATTCAAGTATAGTTGAATTACAATGTTGTGTTAATTACTGCTGTACAGCAAAGTGATTCAGTTATACATATATATACATTCTTTTTCATATTCTTTTGCATTATGGTTTATCACAGGAGCTTGAATGTGCTATACAGTAGGGCCTTGTTATTTATCCGTTCTATATATAGTAGTTTACATCTGCTAATCCCAAACTCCCAATCCATCCCTCCCTCACCCCCCCTTGGCAACCACAAGTCTGTTCTATATGTCCGTGAGTCTGTTTCTGTTTTGTAGATAGGTTCATTTGTGTCATATTTTAGATTCCACATATATGACAGGGACATAATAGGGGCTCAATAAATGTTTGGCCAATGGACAATTAAATGAGGAGGTGAGAATGGTTCCCTAGCTCTCACATCTAGGGGCAAACTGCTTCACCTCTCTGGCTTCAGTGTACTAGAATCCTTAAGGATGCTGAGACAGGTGAACTAGAGGCTACCACATTTGTGAAACATTGAACCACATATCTCTACACTTCTTCTATTAAACAAATTTTCCTTGAGCACTTACTATGTGTCATGTGCTAGCTCTTGGGATACATCAGTGAGGAATACAAAAATTCCTGCACTAATGGAGCTTGCAGTCTGGCTGGGAGAGATAGACAGTAAACAATGAACAAGAAGTGTGCAAGTTTTTGAAACATGAGGAAACTGAGGACCAGCAAGGTTCAATGACTTGTCCAAGGCCATAGACCTGGCTAATTTGCAAACGTGCAAGTAGAAACCAGGGCTGTTGATTTCATTCTACATCTAGCGTTCCTTCTAGCCTCCACCCTCGCCCCCACCAAAGGAAGAGTTAGACAAGGAGCCAGGGACTCAGGTGTATAGATTAGCTTACTGAAAAGGGAAAGTTCGAGGAGATGAAGGGCATCAAATATCAAGTGCATGAATGACACATTCTTGTCCAGATACAATGTGGACTAAACGCAGACTAAATTAGAATGCAGACTAAAGCCACGTTCATCCATTCTAGACCCAGTAGAAAAAACACTGGAAACATCTCTTGCTCAAAGAAGCAGAAGAGTGAATAAGTATGATCCAAAACTTTGCAGCCTTTCAGGCAAAAGGCTTCCTAATAAAACTACCAACTTGAAAAATAGGGGGAGGAAATGCCTTCCAAATCTCCGGTGTCATGGTATGAATAGTCCTTCTGTGATTTTTAAGCTCCATAAAGGTTGTTCCCACAGAGCATACTTAACCATCGAGATGATCTCACTGTGCAGACTTTTGAGTGTGCTCAGTACAGGATGCAATTTAACATCTGATTCTTATAATGGATCATGTCATTTCAAAGGTGGTGGATATGCTCTTTGCCATTGATCATTTTCTTCCTCTAAGCGCATGACGCTTAGCTGTTAGCATGTTAACTGTGCTGCTCTGATACCAAGGGGACTGCAGTGAATGGTTTACTGATTATTTTTAGTCTGTTTTCTAGGTACGTTGAGTATTGTTAGTGGCAGTGAATTGATAGTTGATACAGGATTCTTTAACCTGAAGGTCTCATGGTACTTCACAAAGGTTAACTCATTAGTCTTTAAAAATACCTCAAGAGGAATACAATAGAAGCTAGTTATAACATAGTTTAGATTTGGATATACCACAGGTCAAATCATACTCCCTTAAAATAGAACTCCTTGCCATGAAATCTCAGTAATACATTTAGCCTATACTGAAGATAACTGGCCTTGGCTTCTAATATCAGCATTGTAAAATGCATCTACTACATGTCTTTCATAAAATTTGGCTTCTCCTGGTCACATAGTCTTTGAAGGGGAGCACAAAAACAGAGTTTGGAGCTTTGTACTCCTTTCTTCCTGATGAAACTTCCTCTGAGTCACCCCGTCTATTCTTACTCTCAGATAACTGACTGTGAAATTCATAGAAGGTAAGCATTCACAAGGCGAAGACAGCTTCTGCTCTTTCTACCGTGATTACCTCTCATTATACTGGATCTTAGAACTGGATTAATCAGCTAGAGAGATGGAACATTGTGCCCTGAAGTATTTCTGAACCTCAGATATATATATATATATATATATATATATTGTTTGTTTGTTTGTTTGTTTGTTTTGCTATATAACAGAAATCATCTGAGGTACTATCATCATGTACCCCATCCAAGCCGGGTTAGTTCCTGAAGATCCCATAAGGCTTTGTTATAAGGATATTTGTTTTCAGGCTATCCTATGACATGTGGCCATCTTGTCCATCAGAGAGATGACACTGCGTGTGTGTATTTGTGTATGTGTGCACCTGTGTGTCTTTTCACAGCACAGTGCCTTTGAGTAACTAATTTAACTTCTTTGAGTCTCAACTGCCTCATTTTTGAAATGGTAGAAGATTAGCCAAATGGCCCTTGAGGCCCCTTTCAACACTGAGATCTCTGATTCTTGATACTGTTTAGTGAGCTGTTGACACTGATTATGAGTGGTTCATGGATGCAGTCCATAAACTCTCTTAACTCCATATTGTTTATGGTGAGGAAATATTAATTGTAAATAGTTTTGTTTTCGTTATAAGGACATCCATACTTTGATATATAGACCATGCTCTTTGAGAATCTACCTGTATTTGTAGAGATATACATGCACACACACACATATACATGTGTATATATAACAATGTCTCGTTATGTTTTTAAGTGTTGCCTAATGGATGGTGATATGCATCTACTAATAAAATGGATAATTAGAGGAGGAAGTTGTAAAAGGCTCATATAATTATTATTGCTAGGAAAACTTTCCTTGATTACACAAGTATCATATGCTTTTAAAACATTATTAGTTTTCCCCTTTATTGAAAGTGCCAATAATCAAAAGATTTTCATCTGATTCTACATACCTATCACATACAATGCATCACTTTCCTGCAATTTCCAGGTATTGATTAGGCCATTTGAGATGATTAGTGTGTACGCTGTATTTTTCCTACAGATATTACAGTAACAGCAGGGTTGTACCTGCCATTTGATAAAGAAGCTTTGTTCCAAATCTAATGTACATGCTGCGGGCACAACGATATAGTCATTCATCATGCCACTGAAGAGAAAAATCCACTCATATATAAAGTAACTACTATTAAGTATCTTCAGTAGAAAAGAGATAATCAATGTACCCAGATTAGGAACCTAGGATTGCAGGTACTTCTCCCTCTTCAGTTCGGGGGACACACTTGAATTTCTTAGGCACAGTAGCTGAGTTCTCAGAAGAAAAGTTTCTATTAATTAGTAAACAATGTTAATATATTATAATGCTACAAATTCCCTGGACTTAAAGAAAAGCTCAAATATAGACAACTAGTCACCGAAACATGATGGGAGGTTCTTTTTAGCGTACAGGGACAAAAGGCTTATGACTAATTCCTATGTAGGCTTAATTATTTTTAACTTGCATTCAAAGTATGACAACCTCTGATCAAATTTATTTTAAAGTATTTCTTTTTCTACTCAGTAAAAAAATAAAGGGTAAACCTTAAGGTGACTCTGATTTGATTGATTTAATAAAACAAACCCCTGCTTGAAACATAGTGGCTACACCATTAACACTACAGTGAGGTCAAAACATTAACTGTAGATTTACTGAATCAGTAAATGAAGTTCATTGGTGGCACTAGAAATACAACCCAAGAGCATCCTTAATAGAATTTCAATTCAAATTAAGGGTGTAAGATGGAATCCACATAAATATTTTTGAGAGGTAGATATGAAATGGAAAAAAATCATACTATTATCATGATTTCCTAGCAACACATCCTACTCAGAGATGGTTTGACACCCCCGAAGTTTTTTTTTGTCTCAAGTGAAAATAGAAATTGAACCCCAAAATATTCTCAGATTCAAAAATCCCTTATTTTTATAAAAGAGAGTTCATTTAATAGCCATAAGATTATATATACAGTGCAGTGATTCAAGGCACATCAAATATCAAATGTTTTCAAAATACGTCTTTTACATTCTGTTCTGAGACAATAAAAACCATGCCTGTTCTGCCATCATTAGCTGGCTGCAATGCAAAAATCCAGTGAAACTTTTGACAATTTGACAAGTTTGAAAAAGGAGGTACATTTGCAGCTTCCTCTCTGTAAATCTGAACTAACTCTACTGACTGTTCCAGGACATTAAAGCTTTAAAATTGTTTTTGAAACCAGGGACATATATTAAAATAAGGTGGCAACTGTGAGGCAAGAAAATGTAATTAAGTAAGCATGAGTGTGAAGATGCATGCTTACTTACATGGTTAAAGTACAGTTAATAATAAGGAATGCATTTGGACAGACCAATAGGGGCATCAAAAGAAAACAGGAAAATTCTGTGCTTCACTATTAAATGCATTCCTCTCATTTACCCAAAGTCTTATTCTGAATTCCAATTCATTTTCTATTTGGCATTTTTCTCAATTCACATTTATCTACATGAAATGAAAACAGACCCAGAAAAGGGTGTATCTAAAAGGTGTATTTGGCCCTGTAGGTGAGATCCTGCAGGGCAAGTGGCCACCTGGGTGCCCACCTCCACAGTCTGACCTGCCGCCTGCTTGTCTAGTGGAGATGGCTGAGAGGGCTCGAAGGAAGCCAGAAATCAATTGTGCACAATCGGTGGCCAGGACATGGACAAGAATCAGAATAAGTTGTCCCAGTCCTGTGCAAAATCAAATGATTAGAGATATTGAAGAGCACCCCATACATCTCCCCCAAATACACTGAAGGATACTTTCATTCCTGTAATTAAAACATCCTGCGTTGATCTGTTGGTTTTAATTTCTTCTCCAAATACTTACATATCCATTTTCTTCATTTCATTATTATGGCCATAATCCGGGGTCATTATTAGAATGTGGATTGCATATTGAGCTTTGATGATACAAAATACCTCCAGGACTGTTCCAGAGATTTGCTCTACATGTATTCTTCTGAGTCATTGGAAAGAAGGAGAAGAGACATAGGAAGGACAGAGATTAGTCCTTCATTAAAGAGTAAGGACAATACATTTTTACCTGGAAACTTAATAAGGTGGAGCTCATAGAAATTCTGAATGGGTACTTGCCTCTGCTATAAAGAACTTGACTTGTACTTGTACTTCCACATTCCCAATAACCTAGCAAACAGGTTTCTATTACTCTCCTAACATCCATAAGGTCTAAGCAGGGTTGGTAATAAGTTTCCTCATTTTATAGCTGAAGGAACTAATTCGCTGTGAGACACAGGGAAAAAGTTACTTTATTGTGTATGCTTCAGAGTTGAGGTTGACAATAGAATTCACAGCCCAGTGTCCTATCCTAAGGATCAGTGTGGATTAATTTTGTTTTTATCCTGCTTGTGACTTGCAGAGCTTCTTGAATATAAGAACCCATGTCTTATATACACTACCAAATGTAAAATAGATAGCTAGTGGGAAGCAGCCACATAGCACAGGGAGATCTGCTCGGTGCTTTGTGACCACCTAGAGGGGTGAGATAGGGAGGGTGGGAGGGAGATGCAAGAGGGAGGGGATATGGGGATATATGTATACATATAGCTGATTCATTTTGTTATACAGCAGAAACTAACACAACAATGTAAAGCAATTATACTCCAGTAAAGATGTTAAAAAAAAAAGAACCCATGTCTTTCATAAATCATAGAAAATGTTCAGTCATCATCTCATTGAATCTTGATTTTCCCACTTTCTCTGTTACCTCCTTTCAGAAGTTCCATTAGACTGTCCCACTCTGGTCTCTATGTCTTTTATTCTTTTTCCGATTTTACATTTCTTTGTTTCTCTGTTGTTTTGTAGGTGATTTCTTCAAATTTGTCTTCTGGCTCACTAAATATCTCTTCAGCTGTGTTTATTATGATGGTTAACCCTTCCATTAGATTTTAAATTTCAGTGATATCTTTTAATTTCTAAAATTTTAATTTAGTTTTTTTTTCAAATATGCCTCATTAATTTTTGGCAATTTCTTGCTCCTTAATCCTGTTTTTGTTTACTCTCTTTTCTTTAAACATACTAAACATAGTTATTTTATATGCTATATTTGAAAATAGATCATGTTAAGGCTTTGTGGGTCTGGTCTGTGGTTTCTTGTTTCTGTCAACTCTTGCATATGATGGCTTGCTTTTTTGTTTCTTTTATTTTTTAATTGTTGGTTCAAATATGTTTAAATTCTGAGTCTGGGGAAGATTTACATTTGTTTCTGTCAGAACCTGTCTGCACTACAGATCAGGGCAAACTTTATTTTTTTACTGTAGTATAGTTGACTTACAATATTATATTAGTTTCAGGTGTACAACATGGTAACTATTTGTACTAATTTAAAGTTTAAATTAAAAATCTCAGGTTACGGTTTTTCGGACCATACAGATGGTACAAATTCAGGCCCCAAACCCACATGAAACTTGGCTAGTCACCATGAAGTATCAGAGGAGGCTTGTTATTTAACATCCTCAGACCCAAGCCTGAGACAGATTATTTCCTTCTAGTCTGTTTCTGCAAGGCACATTTTCATCTAGATTGGTTTTAATATGGATCCCTGATCCTGTGCAGGCCCAAGGTTCAGCTAACAATCTGTTTCCCACTCTGGACCCTCACCAGAACTCTAGGTCACCCAGATCAGCAGATGCCTCTGGTGTACTGGCATACCTCTGACTCTCCATATAATCTTAAGCTAATCAGCCACTATGGATCTCAATTTATACGCCTGCAAAATGTGTTTTTCAGCTAAATTCGCATTTCAATTTATTTTTAATAATTAACGTTTTCACTTTAAGTGGAGAAAAAATATTTAAGTTCTAATTAAATCAAGAATTTCTTCTACTAAGGTATGTGTGAACACATTAGAGTCCAACAAACCTAGAAGAGTTTATTCCAGCTAGCAAAATGGTTCAGTTAGTGTGCATTGGAAGAATGTTCTGAGAAGTATTGTTCAAAAGATATTTCTGAAGCCATAGCAGTCAGTTAACGGTGGAGTCCAGAGTAAACAATTTCAGCAATCAAAGAGAGCTTCCCACACTTCTCTGCTAGGTCCATTCATTTTTAAAATTGAATTCTGCACGTCAAGCAGTGAAAGGTAAAGCATTCTAAATACTACTGCCTGCTTTCATTTCCAACCATCTTTGTTTATTTCTTGTTTGACAGACTTTTGGCATAATCATGGAATATTGACACTATCTTAGAGATCACCTAGGTTTGCCCTTCCTGTTATAAAAGAAAACTGAGGCCCAGAAAGGTTGAATGATTTTTTGTAAGGTCAAGTAGCTAATTAGGCATATAGTTAATATGAGAGACAAGTCTCGTGATTTCTGGTTTAGACCTTTTGTCCAATATACCATTCAGAGAGCCTTGTTCAAATTCAACAGATGTTACCTTTCCTTTGTCAGCACTGCTACTGAATCTCTAGGAAATTGGCAATGAGCATATATACAGGGCAGGATCCCAGCATCTATCTCTTCCTTGACTATCAGAATGTTATGATTTAGGGGAGAAGTAGGTTGATGAAAGTGATCTGAGCCAGTGTTGGAAAAAAAAAAAACAGTGTTAGGAAAATCGTCAGAGATTCAGCATAGAAAAATTCAGACAGAAATGAACTCAAATCCCAGCTCTGCTTCTAAGAGTTACTGTGTAACCTTGAGTAAGCTAATTGGTTTCTTCGAGCCTCTCCTGTAAAATGGGGAAGTAATTCTTACTTTGTAGGGTAGTTGTAAGGGTTAAATGAGATAATATATCTGAAACACCTAGCATAGTGCTTCTCCCATAGTAGACATTAAATTATAATAATAAATGGTAGCCATTATTGTCATTATATTTCAATTCTCATTGTAAAGACACATTTCAAAGACAAATCTTTTGTAAGTAGAAGATAGATTAGTAGCTGTCTCAAAGAAATTCATTTTCAGACGTGGTAAAGCTGAATTAATTTAAAGGAGTATGAAAATTCTTTCTATTCCAAAGTCATTACATTTTTTTTTGGTCCCTTCCCAAATGGTATTATTTCTTGTTTGTAGAATGGATGTTTCACTGAAAAGTTGGCTAAAAAGTATTTATTCTATCTCTTCACTCCCTTTATTTTAAGTCCTGCTATTCATCATAAAATCACATTCAAGGAAAATTTATATTCCTGATCTGTCTGCTAAGATTAGGTTCAGTAACAGGAAATACCTCCCTCAGGGGAGGCAAAAAAAAGAGTAGCTTTAACAAGATATAACTTTGACCTTACTCTCACACAAAAGAAATCTAGAGGTAGGCAGACCAAGGCTTATATGGTGACTCCAGAAAGAAAGTTTCTGCTGGCTCACACCTCTAGTATCCCTAAGATGGGACCCTTATCCTCATAGTACACAATGGCAGCCAGTGCTCCAGCCACCACATCTTCATTTCAGGCAAGATGAAAGAATGGAGGAGAAAAGGGCCTGTCTCCTCTCTTTTAAGGAGACTTCATTGATGCTGCTGCTGGAAGCATTTATTTATATCTCATTGACCAATAATTAAATCATGTGACCACACCTAGATGCAAAGGAAGCCAAGAAATGTAATCTTTATTTAAGGAAGCCATGTGCACAGCTAAATAACATCAAATTTCATTGTAGTTTTCTAGCTTCCAACCAACACATCAGGGCAACAAGATCACTTCCATGACTCACCATGTCCTCAACATAAAACCAAACCCATAGCTCAATGGAAATAAAACTTTCTTTGTATTGGGACAGTGAGACACTTCACCTACGGATCCTCTTCAAGATTTAGTATGGAAAATGAATTAAGGTATCTCCTTATTAGTTACTGTATTGATAACATGTTGAAATGATAATATTTTTGACATATTGGGTTAAATACAATATATTATTAACATTAATTTCACCTGTATTTAAAAATATTTTAATGTGGCTACTAGAAAATTTAAAGTTACATCTGTGGCTTGCATTTGAGGTTCACATTATATTTCTATTGGACAGCATTGCTCTAGCATATGGCAGTATTAAGTTTAGCCTGGAAAATATAGCTAAATGTATCTTCTAAATTAAACTGAACATAATATAACTAAATGTATCTTCCAAATTAAACTGAACATATTCAGATAGCAAGGTAATTTGAATAAGTACCTTGTAGTATAGGATTGTCAACAAAGTCAGCTATATGTGGAAAAGGTTTACTAAAAATGATGATTTGGGTTTTAGTATAATTGATCAACAGTCCTTTTTGACACTAAGACACCAAGGGTAACCATTATTAAATCCAGTTCTAGTTTATGACAATAAAACCATAAGAAAGAAGTATAAAAGAATGCTTATACTTATATTTCCTAAGACAGGAGAAGCATCAAGTCATTATACTCAGAGTTCTGCAAAATATAATAAAGAATACAAATGTGGGACAACAGTAGAATAATTAAATGCCTAATGATAACCTACTTCTTGTATAGAACATAGGCCTGCGAAGCCCAGACTTTTAATCTCTCGAAGACTTTTAATCTCTCGAAGGAAACCAGCATATGTTTTAAATAATATGTCTAATGAAGTAATAGGTTTCTAACTTGGATGGACGAAAGAGTTTTTGTGTCATAAAATGAGTTAGAACACTCTTGAGTCCAGCCAGAAAACCTATAGAGATAATAAGCAAACTGGCACGGATTAGAGCTTGTCATTCAGAGTGGCTCTTGGGTGGTTCTTCAACCATGAAATCTTCCTCAGCTGCTTTATTTAGCTTGATTGTTTAAAAAATCATGTGTGCTATGTAAGGGGGAATTACTAAAACATAGACAGAGGTGGCTCGGGATCACCAAGTTGTCAGTTGTCATCTGAGATGCCATGACCTTGTTCTCTAAGTACATACCTGTGTAACTACCACAGACCCTGGCCTCTTTACAGGATGGAACAACCAAATTCAGATCTTTCCACAAGGTCATATGAAATCTGAGTTTTTACTTAGCAATAAGCTTTTCATAAACACAGCTTGACTTTGATAAAAATCCAATGGCCTCTTTTTATTGAGGAAGGTCACCACGTTTGTTTTTCTCTATCCAACATTCTTGGCAAACCAGATACTAGGACAGTAGAGACAGAGAGTGTATCCATTTTAATTATCATCAACCCATTCATAATGAGAGATGTCCCTCGCTTCAGGACCATGAGGGAAGGATTGAAATGGTCTCTGGGAATCAATGGAGTGTGATAGCTCCCAGTCCATCTCAATCGTCTCAACCTCCTGGCATTGTTAGTCCAAACATAAATGCAAAAAAGCTCTAGAACAGCTATACCAAGGGTTAAAATAGTGACAAAATTATTAATTTCTGCCTTTTTCATAATATCCATCTAAGCAAGGTAGTGAGAAAGAGAAGCTAATCCTAGTCAATAATCCTATATAGCAAATAAAATCTATAATGTTGGCCTCCAGGCTAGATACAGACAAAGTTTCTTGTAGATTTATCCCATATCCTTCTCTTCAGTACCAGCAGGTTTGGTGCATAAAAACATTTTTTATGTGTGAGGAAATTTCCTTTTGGGTTAATACATCTCCGTCTAAAAATATCTCTCTCTCTCTAAAAGATTGGTTGATGGGGAAGCAACCCACATAATCCCTGAAGACTTCTGGTAGAAAGCAATAGGATCCACCACCATCCTAGAATTCAACTCTTAAGATATGACTAATTCTACCAAAAGGAGCAGAGAATGGATAAAATTTTAAAGATGATTTTAAAAGGGTCGTATATCTAAGCAAACTGTGTGCACCTTGACAGAAGATATACAAGGGTAAGGGCAAATCATTTCCAGATTGTCAGCGAACTGAATCAGGACCAAAAGGAAGACAGTCCAGTATATAAGTCAGACATTCAATAGCGGTTCACCTTACCTCTGCCAAGTTTTGTAGTTGTTATTGTTTCTTAGCTAAGTGGAGAGGGAAAGAGGCAAAACTCTCATATATGAGAAGATACCTGTGTTAAACACAAGGTCTCATGAACATGTTTAAACCAATCAGAAAAGACAGTGTAACAACAGGGTCTCTACCTGTGGAATTCCAGCCTGGGATGTACCAGAAAAATCCTGGTCATCAAAGAACACTTTGGTGACTCTGAGGACTCTATTTTATATAGATAGATACATCCAATATAATTATTATATAGTACATTGTCTGTTGAAGCTTCTACCAACACTGGACTAGTTCAACCTAATCTGGCAGACAAAAACCTCTGTCTGCAAAGTTGGAAGACCCCCTATTTCTGCAAATGTATCAGACATACCTTTTCTGGCCCAGGTAATCTGTACCATGGTGGGGCTCATTAATGACTATAATGATGATTATGATAATAATAATAGTGACAAAGATATTACATTTATTGAGCTCTTACTATATATGTGCTTTACAAATATTATCTATTTAATCTTCATGACAAGTCAGTATTTCCAAAGTATTTTCTATACAACTGTTTACTGCAAGATGTTATAGACAAGCAAAAACCACTCTATGGTGAAAAAGTAAAAGGAGATATCTACGTGTTAGCTCCCACTTGAAAATTCACAAAGCACATTCTCATGTTATAGATTCTAAAAATTCCCTGCATAAGGAAAGCTGTCTACCAGAGCTTCCCACAAAATTTTGATCAGTAAACCCAGGTTTCACCTAACATTTCTTTATATCCTGCGGAGACAGAAGTGTTCTTTGGAACCACTTTGGGGAAAGGTGCTATAGAATGCTATCATCATTTTATAGATAAGGAAATGAAAACCTAAAGAAGTTCAGCAGTGTGCCTGAGATCACGTAGCCATTTGGAGGCAGAACCTTTGAAGCTAGGTCTATTTATTGCCAAAGCCCATACTCATCATTAACTGTAATGACTCAGATAATTGTTATCACGTATTAACTATTATGTTCAATATGCTATATGTATATTGCCTTTCATCCTTGTAACAATCCTGCAGTGAGAGTACTGTTATTCCCATTTTATAAATGAAGAAAATGAGGCTTGATTAGATCCAATGACTTACCCAGTCCTTGCCAGAAAAGCTTAGCCAGGGCTGTCAACAGGACTGTAGAGCTGGCCGGTTCTGGTTATGTAGTCTTAAGCAAATTACCTAACCTCTTGAATTTTCAATGTCAGTATCTGTAAAATGGGTGTAATATCTCTGGCACATAATGGTTAGTAAATAGTTTCTAAAACAAGTGTAATCAAGCCAGTATACTTTGAAATAAACACATAATGAGGTACTTCCCTGGTGGTCCAGTGGGTAAGACTCTGTGCTTCTAATGCAGGGAGCCCAGGTTCAATCCCTGATCATGGAACTAGATCCCGCATGCATGCCACAACTGAGTTGTCATGCTGCAACTAAGGAGTCTGCATGCTGCAACTAAAGAGCCCATGTGCCACAACTAAGACCCGGAGCAGCCAAAATAAATAAATAAATAAATATTTTTTAAAAACACATAGTGAGGTTTAACATCATTGGAAGTATGGTTCATGAATTTATTCATTACCTCTAAGGTAGATAGATGTGAACTTGATATCAATCAAGTTTTTAGGCATCATTAGAGAAGGCAGTTGAGGGCCAGAGAGTAGCAGGCTATCAAATAAACCCCAGGCCCAGGGAGGGAAGATATAAATTCTGTAAAGATCATACTTTCAGATTCAGTCAAAAAGGTTCAGCACAGTGTAATACAAAGAACACAATTCAGTGTCAGGCAGAGTTTGATGCCAGCCTCACCCCTAATTAGCCACATGACCTTAAGCAACTCATTTAACCTCTCTGAGCAACAACACCTCATCTCAAACATGGAATTAACACTACTTTGTAAGGTTGCCATGAAGATAAATGCGGTAATGTATGTAAAGATTCTAGCACTGAACCTGGCACTCATGACATGGTAGGTTTGGCCCCTAGGACTTTGCCTTCCACCTTCTAGAGCGGCATACTTTAACCAACAAAAGGGAAATGTATCGATGAATGGGCGTCTGTCTGGTCCCAGAAATGTGCCTGGCGCCCTCAAGGTGGTCTGAAGTGGAAACGATGTTAATTACAGTCTTTTAACTATCAATCTCAAAGTATCCTCAATCGCTGTGAAAATGACATGTGTCACTAAGAATAAGGAGCCCAGAGAGAATAAAGTAATCCAAAAAAAGTTTTAAAGCAACGAGGAAGGAACATTTCCCAACTTTGGCAGCTGATTTACATCTATTAAACTGATATAACCAGGTGCAAAATCCTGGGGCAAAATTTAAATATCACTATTTTTTCCCTGCAAATTTTCAAGCAAGGTATAAATTCTATGTGTGTTTATGCAAATATCTTATAGATGTGTTACAGATACACTTGGTGGGGGGCATTTCCCCCATTCTATGCTGAGGCTAGAGCACACTCTACTGACTGCCTAAATAAAAGTGCACATAGCATTTAATCTCCAAGCACATATTTAAACCAGAAAGTCACACAAATCAAACATGCTCACAGCCACACAAATGCACAAACACACGTACACCGAAACACTCATGCACACACTCTTAAACACACTTGTACTCATGCACACACTTTTTTTTATTTCAGATTTTAAAAAGGCATTTTTTTAACATCTTTATTGGAGTATAATTGCTTTACAATGGTGTGTTAGTTTCTGCTTTATAACAAAGTGAATCAGCTATACATATACATATAGCCCCATATCTCCTCCCTCTTGCGTCTCTCTCCCACCCTCCCTATCCCACCCCTTTGGGTGCTCAGAAAGCACCGAGCTAATCTCCTGTGCTACGTGGGTGCTTCCCACTAGCTATCTATTTTACATTTGGTAGTGTATATATGTATGTGCCACTCTCTCACTTCGTCCCAGCTTACCCTTCCCACTCCACGTGTCCTCAACTGCATTCTCTACATCTGCAACTTTATTCCTGTCTTACCCCTAGGTTCTTCAGAATCATTTCTTTTTCTTTTTTTCTTTTTTTTTTTTTTAGATTCCATATATATGTGTTAACATACGGTATTTTTCTCTTTCTAACTTACTTCACTCTGAATGACAGACTCTAGGTCCATCCACCTCACTACAAATAACTCAATTTCGTGTCTTTTTTGGGTCAGTAATGTTCTATTGTATATATGTGCCACATCTTCTTTACCCATTCATCTATCGATGGACACTTAGGTTGCTTCCATGTCCTGGCTATTGTAAACAGTGCTGCAATGAACATTGTGGTACATGGCAAACATGTGGTTGGGTGCCGGTGCACAGACTTTTTTTTTTATAGTATCATGCCATCTGCAAACAGTGACCGTTTTACTTCTTCTTTTCCGATTTGGATTCCTTATATTTCTTTTTCTTCTCTGATTGCCGTGGCTAGGACTTCCAAAACTATGTTAAATAATAGTGGTGAGAGTGGACATCCTTGTCTTGTTTCTGATCTTAAAGAAAATCGTTTCAGTTTTTAACCATTGAGAACGATGTTGGCTGTGCGTTTGTCATATATGGCCTTTATTATGTTGAAGTAAGTTCCCTCTATTCCTACTTTGTGGAGGGTTTTTATCATAAATTGGTGTTGAATTTTGTCAAAAGCTCTTTCTGCATCTATTGAGATGATCATATGTTTTTTTTTCCTTCAGTTTGTTAATTTGGTTTATCACATTGATTGATTTGCATATATTGAAGAATCCTTGCATTCCTGGAATAAACCCCACTTGATCATGGTGTATGATCCTTTTAAAGTGCTGTTGGATTCTGTTTGCTAGTATTTTGTTGAGGATTTTTGCATCTATGTTCATCAGTGATATTGCCCTGTAGTTGTCTTTCTTTGTGACATCTTTATCTGGTTCTGCTATCAGGGTGATGGTGGCCTTGTAGAATGAGTTTGGGAGTGTTGCTCCCTCTGCTATATTTTGGAAGAGTTTGAGAAGGATAGGTGTTAGCTCTTCTCTAAATGTTTGATAGAATTCGCTTGTGAAGCCATCTGTTCCTGGGCTTTTGTTTGTTGGAAGATTTTTAATCACAGTCTCAATCTCAGTGCTTGTGATTGGTCTGTTTATATTTTCTGTTTCTTACTGGTTCAGTCTTGGAAGGTTGTGCTTTTCTAAGAATTTGTCCATTTCTTCCAGGTTGTCCATTTTATTGGCATAGAGTTCTTGTAGTAATCTCTCACGATCCTTTGTATTTCTGCAGTGTCAGTTGTTACTTCTCCTTTTTCATTTCTAATTCTATTGATTGGAGTCTTCTCCGTTTTCCTTCTTGATGAGTTTGGCTAATGGTTTATCAATTTTGTTTATCTTCTCAAACAACCAGCTTTTAGTTTTATTGATCTTTGCTATTGTTTCCTTCATTTCTTTTTCATTTATTTGTGATCTGATCTTTATGATTTCTTTCCTTCTGCTAACTTTGGGGGTTTTTTGTTCTTCTTTCTCTAATTACTTTAGGTGTAAGGTTAGGTTGTTTATTTGAGATGTTTCTTGTTTCTTGAGGTAGGATTGTTATTGCTATAAACTTCCCTGTTAGAACTGCTTTTGCTGCATCCCATAGGTTTTGGGTCATCGTGTTTTCATTTGTCATTCGTTTCTAGGTATTTTTTGATTTCCCCTTTGATTTCTTCACTGATCTCTTGGTTATTAAGTAGTGTATTTTTTAGCCTCCATGTGTTTGTATTTTTCACAGATTTTTTCCTGCAATTGATATCTAGTCTCATAGCGTTGTAGTTGGAAAAGATACTTGATGCGATTTCAATTTTCTTAAATTTACTGAGGCTTGATTTGTGACCCAAGATATGATCTGTCCTGGAGAACGTTGCATGAGCACTTGAGAAGAAAGTATATTCTGTTGTTTTTGGATGGAATGTCCTGTAAATATCAATTAAGTCCATCTTGTTTAATGTATCACTTAAAGCTTGTGTTTCCTTATTTATTTGCATTTTGGATGATCTGTCCATTGGTGAAAGTGGGGTGTTAAAGTACCCTACTATGAATGTGTTATTGTCGATTTCCCCTTTTATGGCTGTTAGTATTTGCCTTATCTATTGAGGTGCTCCTATGTTGGGTGCATAAACATTTACAATTGTTATATCTTCTTCTTGGATCGATCCCTTGATCATTCGTAGTGTCCTTCTTTGTCTCTTGTAATAGTCTTTATTTTAAAGTCTATTCTGTCTGATACAAGAATTGCTACTCCAGCTTTCTTTTGATTTCCATTTGCATGGAATATCTTTTTCCATCCCCTCACTTTCAGTCTGTATGTGTCTCTAGGTCTGAAGTGGGTCTCTTGTAGGCAGCCTATATACGGGTCTTGTTTTTGTATCCATTCAGCCAGTCTATGTTTTTGGTTGGAGCATTTAATCCATTTACATTTAAGGTAATTATCGATATGTAGGTTCCTATTACTATTTTCTTAATTGTTTTGGGTTTGTTATTGTTGCTCTTTTCCTTCTCTTGTGTTTCCTGCATAGAGAAGTTCCTTTAGCATTTGTTGTAAAGCTGGTTTGGTGGTGCTGAATTCTCTTAGCTTTTGCTTGTCTGTTAAGGTTTTAATTTCTCTTTCAAATCTGAATGAGATCCTTGCTGGGTAGAGTAATCCTGGTTGTAGGTTTTTCTCCTTCATCACTTTAAATATGCCCTGCCACTCCCTTCTGCCTTGCAGAGTTTCTGCTGATAGATCAGCTGTTAACCTTATGGGGATTCCCTTGTATGTTATTTGTTGGTTTCCTCTTGCTGCTTTTAATTTTTTCTTTGTATTTAATTTTTGATAGTTTGATTAATATGTGTCTTGGCGTGTTTCTCCTTGGATTTATCCTGTATGGGACTCTCTGTGCTTCCTGGACTTGATTGACTATTTCCTTTCCCATATTAGGGAAGTTTTCAACTAGAATCTCTTCAAATATTCTCTCAGTCCTTTCTTTTTCTCTTCTTCTTCTGGGACCCCTATAATTCGAATATTGGTGTGTTTAATGTTGTCCCAGAGGTCTCTGAGACTGTCCTCAATTCTTTTCATTCTTTTTTCTTTATTCTGCTCTGTAGTAGTTATTTCATCTTCCAGGTCACTTTTCTGTTCTTCTGCCTCAGTTTTTCTGCTGTTGATTCCTTCTAGAGAATTTTTAATTTTATTTACTGTGTTTTTCATCATTGTTTGCTCTTTAGTTCTTCTAGGTCCTTGTTAAACGTTTCTTGTATTTTCTCCACTCCATTTCCAAGATTTTAGATCATCTTTACTATCATTACTCTGAATTCTTTTTCACGTAGACTGCCTATTTCCTCTTCATTTGTTTGGTCCGGTGGGTTTTTACCTTGCTCCTTCATCTGCTGTGTGTTTCTCTGTCTTCTCATTTAGCTTAACTTACTGTGTTTTTGTTTTTTGCGGTATGCTGGCCTCTCACTGTTGTGGCCTCTCCCGTTGCGGAGCACAGGCTCCGGACGCGCAGGCCCAGCAGCCATGGCTCACGGGCCCAGCCGCTCCGCAGCATGTGGGATCCTCCTGGACTGGGGCACGAACCCGTGTCCCCTGCATTGGCAGGCGGACTCTCAACCACTGCACCACCAGGGAAGCCCAACTTACTGTGTTTGATGTCTCCTTTTCACAGGCTGCCGGTTCATAGTTCTCCAACCCCACCCATTATCAGAGAGGCTGCCTAAAATCATAATAAAGTCAAAGGCACCACAAAACACACCACCAGTCGTGGTCCTGCCCACCAGAAAGACAAGATCCAGCCTCATCCTCCAGAACATAGGCACCAGTCCCCTCCACCAGGAAGCCTACACAACCCCCTGAACCAACCTTAGCCACTGGGAGAAGACACCAAAAACAACGTGCACACACTCTTTAACACTGCACAATCACACATATACTGAAATATACCATCACGCACACATGCATGCACTCAAACACATGCTTGCTCCCTCATACACACCCCTGCATGCTTGCACACATTCACACACTTCCACTCACACACACACAGTGTATGTCCATTTATAAAGAATATTGTCATTAGTTTGAATAAAAAGAAAATTATTTTGTAAAATCCTAGCCTAAGCTTATTTTATGTGCCCATTGAACACTTAAGAATTTATTTACTTAGGTTACATTCTACATCAGAGAGTGTAGAGAATTTTAGAGGCTGCAAGTTGTATTCATGCCCTTTTGAAAGTTAACTCTCTCATTCTACCTCCAAATACAGAACATCTTTAAAACTGAAGTGCTTTGGGAAAAAAAATGTAAAATTCTGTAATAGTTGTAAATTGGTATGTGCACTGTAGAGTAATTTAAAATCATTAGAAAGATGAATTTTTTTAAAGTAAGTGCCTCACTAGAAAATGAGTGAAGCAATATCACAGTGTATTAATGGAGCTCGAGACATCTTAAGTTGATTTTGAAATTAAACATCAAAAACTGAAACTTGAAAAAAAATAATTAGGTAAACCATTATATGTATCGCAATCAAAAAGAAAAAACCTCTTGAAATTTAGGAAATTGCAAATTATGGTGTCAGTCATCCTGATTTGGCAAGGGCAAGGATTGTCAATGAAAAGAAAACATATGTCTACTTAAAATATTCTTGAAAACTGAGCTGTGCCGAGGGTTTGCTGCTCTGTTTTGGTTTCTGGTGGGACGTCATTTTGCTTATATTACATATCAGTGTAAGAGGTACATTCTGCAAAGGACGTGCAAACCTCTTATCAGTGGAAGACTTGACCCTGTGATCTTTTTGCAAAGGAAGTTGGTGACACTAGCCTGGAGGAAATGGTCAAGCTACTCATCTCCTCTTTTCCCACCCCTAATATTAGATTGAACTGTATGAAATTGCTGATACTTGACCTATAAATGTGACATTTTCATATGATTCAACCTAATATTTTCAATAAAACTAGATTTCGGAGGGAAAGGAGTGCTGACCCCAGCAGTATACTGAAAATAAAAGTGATCTCAAAATCATTTCTGAGACATGTAGCTAGTTACTTAATTGCTAGTAGCTCATGTGCTAAAAAATGGGAATAAAACCAACCTGCCACACATAACTCAAAAGTTAACTGGATGAAATTAAATAGCAGGTGTGTTTTTAAACAGTCCAAATTACAATACAAATAAACTTAAGTGCATCCTCCCTTGTCTGGATCTTTCATTTATTCAGGCTGTTCTCAGTGTGTAAGCTAGCTTGCCCAAAGCGTTTCTCCATTTTTACTATCAGGGCCAAATATAATACTTAATAATTTGAAACATCTCCATGCTGAAAACATTTATCTTCATCTACCCCTGCATAAGGAGGATTAAGAAATCTTCAACTCTATCTGGATTTCTCTATTATATGGATTGAACCCAGTCTCTGTCAATACAGGTACCTACAGTTTTGTTCTATTCTATTCTTCTCCTATCTCCTTGGGTCTCTAGCAACTCCTGTCGAGTAGAGTGACAAGATACAATCTACCCCCTTCTTCTAGGTAACTGCTCCTGTTATTTATACTTCAGGGCTGGTGATACTGCATGCTTTGTGGTTGTGACCTTGACCATTTATAGTAATTATCTCCATAAGAAGAATGATTTCAGCTCTGAAAAAAGAACTTACTCGGGCTCTGTGTAAGGCAACAGGCTTATATTATGCACCTACTACGTGCTGAATCCTATGTGTTGTGAGAATGGGACATACAAACAGAATGGTAATCCAAACAGTATGCCTGATATTCAAAGGAGAGAGAAATCAGCTACAACTTAAATGTGCCGTAGTATCAGGATTGTTAGGTAGATTAGGGTGCGTTTTGGAATATAGTTACAATGTTTACAAAGAATTTTTAATTTATATTAGAAGGTTCTCAAGATATAGGAATTCCAAAAGTAAACTAAAAAAATGTATCTAATATGTCCATAAAGTGCGTAAAGTACAGAATAGAAGGAAAGATGCCAAAATATCAGTGGCATTTTTCACTAGACTGGGGGGGGGTGTCTTTTTCTTCTTTACTCTTTTCTGTATTAGGGACTCACAGGACTTAGGAATGTAGAGAGCAACATAAAATTCTGGGCAAAAAGATACTTGAAGATAAGTTAAGGCCCTTGTTCATTCAGAGAAAAGAGAGTTTGTAAGAGACTTAGTAATAGTCTTCAAGTACTTGTAAAGCTTTCAGATAAGGTATAGTGACCAGGTGTTCCCAACCCCATAAAAATATAGAGTAAAAAGATATAAGTAAGATACAGCAAAATAAATCAAGTTTGGCCATCTGGGAAAATTTCATAGGGGGAGGAGATCATTTAAAAATCAGAATTGCTTATGATGGCAAATCATGGCATTTCCTTTTTAGGTGATTTGAACAGCAATTTCTTCATCTGCCTATGACGATTCAGGAACAATCTGGGCAGTCTCCTAAAGGCAGAAGGGTTAACTGATTATAATCTTGAAATTACTTCCTCCTTTGATTACATCTTTTGTTTTGTGCCCTCAGAGCACATGGTATAACTCTGGCCTCTGAACATTATACCCTTTCTTATGGGCCATTCTGTTCAAATCCATCTTGATAGTCTTTAGGAAAGCAACTGGAGAAGATGCTCAATTCACTAGTAATCAGGGAAATAAAAATCAAAAAGAGACTTCTTTTTTCACTCATATCAGTCAAAAGTGTCTAGAAACAAGTGTTCTTTCACTCTCCCTGTGGGTGTATTAATTGGTACAGTCTTTTGTCGGTATCCATCAAAATTTAAAATGCAGATAGCCTTCACCCCAATAATTCTATTTCTAAGAAATATCCTAGAGAAATACTGGCACATGTGCACAAAGAGGCATTTTTTACAATAGAAAAAAGTGTACAAACTATCTAAATGTCCATTTGTAAAGATTAAACTATATAACATCCAGACTAGGGTATGCTATATACCAAAAGAATGAGTTAGTTCTAAATGAACAATAATATTGTCTTAGAAATATTTCCTAGTTCTAGAAAAATATATACAATATTATACCATTTAGGTTAAAGTACTGTTTAGTCATGTATCTCTGTGTACGTATATCAATTTATTGCATAAAAAGATGTCCAGAGAGAATTTTATCAAAGAGTTATTGGTGGTTACCCTCTTGAGAAGTAACTACGACTGGTGGCTCAAGATGTATTATTGTTTTATCTGTAGTCAAAAGTTTTACAATGAAAATGTATTTTTTAATTACTTGTAATAGCATGTAATTAAAGACAAATAAAAATTAGGAAACGGGTATACAATATAGAAATGGAGGCAAGTGTTTAAAATAGATGTTCATGGCATTTGACAAGGAAAAAAACTAGGAAGATTAGGCTAAAGCTAAAAAGGATGGTGGCAACAGGGTTTGCAGGGAGAGACAAAATATAGTGGGAAAAAAATCATGCTTACAAAAGCAAAAAAAAATTCTTAAGATTAAATAATACAAAGTGTGCAGAACTGTGAAGAAAAGTATCAAACTACTGAGTAATGCCCTACCAGGTGTCAAAATGTGTTATAAAACTTAAGTAAATAAAACAAGTTGGTATTGATGCCTGAATAGACACATCATGGAATGGGATAGAAAGTCTAGAAAGCAACTGAGTACACATAAGAATTTGCAGTATGATAAATCAATAAGGATAGGATGAATAAACCAATATATTCCAAAAAGTTTCATCCCAGCCCAAGCAGCATGAAAGTCTTACCACATCTCTCTGAATAAGTACGAAAATGATGGGTGGAATAGAATTCCCCAGAGTAGGAGTAATTCCACAGCGTAAAGAAGTTTGAATGGTACTGGTTTAAATATACTGATTTTTCATGGTTCTTAGGTTCTATATTTTTACTTAAAGATTTTACTTTCCTATGGTGACACAGGAAATGATAGGGGAAGTTCTCAAGAATGAATATGTTTGTGAATAGAAGCCAGGTATTATTTTCCTTAATATATAACCCTCACTTTCATTTCATCCACAGCCTCTTGCCTCTTCTGGTGAATTTATAAATAAGGTCTCATTGTCCAGGAATCTCAGTATTTCTTATAGACTCTAAAAGAACTCAGGGAAGGGGGAAACTAACTGGTGAACTAGTTTCCTTTCTGGGAAAAAAAATCATCATCATAACAGGAACAAAAGCTTAATTCAAGTCTCCGAGGAATTTAAAGTAAAAATCATAGGGCAGCAAGATGGAAAGCCCTAGGTTTTTGGAACCAGTCCAAGCTGAACCAGAAGGGCCTAATGCAGTCATTCATTGATTTGAGAGATAGGATATGTCAAAGGTATTAGAGTTACAGCGAGGCAACCTACAAGGCAGAGGCTAGCCTGCCAACCTTTACTTGATCATTTGCTGCTTGATATTACCGGCAGGAGGGTCAGAAATATTGCCTCTTCCCTGCCCCCTTTCCTCTTCGTGTTATATCTAGTCAATTCTCAATTCCCCTCTGCTTCAGCTCCAGTTATCTCAAAAATAAACCTTCTCCAGAAAGCCTACCTTTATTACACATATATCATTTTCCTCATACTTGGCACTGTTCAATCTAGTCAGGCATGAAAATTAGGGAGGGATGATTAGAAATCCCTTAGTATCCTTTTGTCTCAAGTCACCCTTGGCATTCCTATTTAGTGACACCTATTCAGTGACACCTCTTAGGACATATGGCAAGATACTAAGCACCTTAATTTCTGCTTTAAAGAAGGAAACCTAATTAATATCAGTAGTAATGACACTCAGAACTTTGGCATGATCCAAAGGAAGTCTAAAAATTATACGAACAGCCTAACGACTGAACTTCATATTCTGAGGAGTCTCAGGATTCTTCTAAAGACCACTTTCCCTTGTTAGATGCTTTTTTTTCTTAGCATCAGGGCCAAAAGCGGGGAGGACTCTCAATAAGGTAGAGCCTCCCTCCTTCAGATAGAAATATCTTGGGCAGGTAGGTTTTTTTTTTTTTTTTTTTTCCCTCTTCTCTGAATTCCTATGTAAGTTCTTCCACTGATTCATTCTATAGATATTTAACAAATACTCTATGCCAGGCACTGTGCTTACATGATGCAGATGGTGAAAGAATCCAAACCCATTCCCTCCCTTCATAGAACTCACACTTGAGGTGGTCTGGTACATAGAGACCATGCATTCGACTTCTACCATAGCACCCTCACCAAGAATAAGGACTCACTCCCTTGTTGAATATGTTTCTTAAAGTTCACTTGAATGTGCATCTGAAATGACTGGAGTGCTTATTGAACATACAGATTTTTGCACTCCTCCCTCCTCCCCCCCCACAGATTCTATTATGGGAAGCCTTGGATGGGGATCAGTTATCAGCATGTTTAACAAGCTTCCCAGATGATTGCGATGCAGATGATAGAAGGACAACACGTTGAGAACACTGCCTCCACTTTTGCTCATAGCTAATTAGTATTTCACATATTTTAATTTAAGGCAATTAACTTTTGTCCAGTCTTCTCTGGACACAGAAGACAGATGCTTAGCATCTTCTTTATATAAGAAGTCTAGACACAGCCCGGAATTGACCATTTTGTGGTTGATTTGGGGCTTTCGGCCATATTAATAGCCAGTTGCTGTGCAATCTATCAGAACAGATATGTGGTCAATTCAACCATTAAGATGCCCAACGAAATAACTGAGCTGATGGTGCCATGCTAACACTGAGACATGTCCAAAGTCTGGCAAGTCACAGCAAGGACGGTTTTTTAGTTCTTTCCTAATCACGGTGACAAAGCGTAAAGAAGAACACTCTAAGTAATTTCTATTGAAACAGTTTAATTTTTTGATCCACCAATGGCTGATTCAGATCTGAGTGTTGACAACTAATGATGGCAAGGAATATTTATGCCCTCATTCCTAAAGGAACATAATAATGCCAATAATGCCAGGATTAAATGACATAATATGAAAAAATGTTTATTTCATGGCTCCAGTAGGTGCTCAATAAATATCTTTTCCTACAGAATGATCCAGACTTCATAGAAGTTAATCTCTATTGAAAAGCCATTAAGTAAAAAAAAAAAAAAGTCATTAAGTAGTTGTGATAGTAGAATATATGACACTACCAAAAACCAAAATAAAAAGATAAAGTAAGAGAAAACACTTAGGTAATATATGAATTATCTTTCTTTTTCCACCTTATTTCCTAGAAGTTGTTAGCTTTTGTAAGAGGTTTTGGCTTTTAAAAAATGCTACCTTACCTTTGTGTGGCATTGCACTTTTCAAAGCTCTTTCCCAATCATTATTGCATTTGATACAACAATCCTGTAAGGAAATATTCTTACCATTAGACAGATGAGGAAACCAAGGTCCTGAGAAGATACATGATTTGCTCAAGCTCACCCAGTCCATGAAGTGCCTCAAGTAAAGACTAAGTTTCTTGAGCAAGTCCAGTTCACCCTGTGTACAGGTTGTTTAATAACTGAGATCATGCTTGAGTATCAATAAAGTGTGCTTGAATTTCAACAGCCTTTCAATTCAGGGTTTGAAGCCACGACACTTTCATGCAGAAACACGTCTGATCTAGGCGTGAAATGCTACCTCAACCAGTATTTACTCAACTGTTTTGATTGTCCTGCTATACCCAGTGCTACACATTTTTTAAAAAGTAAATATAGGACTTCCCTGGTGGCACAGTGGTTAAGAATTCGCCTGCCAATGCAGGGGACACGGGTTCGAGCCCTGGTCCGGGAAGATCCCACATGCTGCAGAGAAGCTAAGCCTGTGCACCACAACTACTGAGCCCGTGTGCCACAACTGCTGAAGCCCATGCACCTAGAGCCCGTGCTCCACAACAAGAGAAGCCACCGCAATGAGAAGCCCACACACCGCAACAAAGAGTAGTCCCCTGCTCGCCACAACTAGAAAAAGCCCACACGTAGCAATGAAGACCCGATGCAGCCAAAAATAAAAATTAATGAATGGATTAATTAATTTAAAAAATAAAGAGTACCCAGGAAACTTCCAATGCATTTGTAATTTAAAAAAAAGTAAATATAAATCTTTGTATTATCATCAATACACATTGCTTTCTTCTTCCTTTTGTGGAAGAAACAGGAATTAAGAATGCTGTAGAGAAGATGGATTCTAGGCGTAACGTCACATAGTTTATAGTTACTGGCCTAATATTAAATCTTTGGCCTGTTCTTAGCAAAGAGACCCTATTTTGCTCTTGGAAATACCTTTATCATAACTTCCCAGATAGGGGCATTTGGCCCAATGCACTAAGCAAACCAAAACACACAAAAAAGAAATTACCCACTCTGTGCCCAGATTTTATAGATTTAGATCCTAAACCATTTGGCTTTGACCATCTCATACCTCAATTCTTGTTTTTTTCTTCAAACTTCTTTAATTATGATATTTAACCCCCTTCTACATTTATACCTTCAACCGAATTCCCTCCAGTTTGAAGCATGTTCAATTCCTCCTAGTTTACATCCTTGGTTCTGCCTTCTAGTTACCGTTCAGTATGTCTAAAATGCTATCTGGGTAACCTCCCTTCTAGCTTGAATAAACCCTGGCTCCTTTCCTCCTGTATGCCATCCTATGTGCAGCCACCCCATTTCAGTGTAGTCTTGTTGTATATGCATGACCTAGAAGTGGAAGAATTGGAGACTGTTTTCATGGGCCAGCAAGCATAGCATGGAGCTTCTTGGGAGGTAGATATATTAACTTCTTAGGTGCAACAATCTATACCACAGCTAATTTTTTAGATTGCCTTGACATTCCACGTATTAGGCTGTCAAAAGAGAATCTTATGTGAGGGCTGCATCCTTTACAAGTATAATAGGGGCAAACATGGCCACCCCTAAAATTTGTGCTAATATTTGTGGAGCCTCAAGCAAGGATACAAATGGAGACCTGCCTATGTCCAGACCTCCGTCTCCTCCCAGCACTGATATCAATGAGGGGCTTCATACGGATGTTCCTGGATACACCCTATCCATATACCATGCCCTCTCACCCCCAGAAAACAATTGTCCTTTGGCCATTGCTCAAGCTTAGTGGTGCACATATTGGCAATACATTCCCTACTAGGCAGAGTCCTATATAGTAGGCTCAGGCCATTTAGACAGGGAATTCCAGGCTCCCAGCTGCCCAGGAAGTGGTCTAATGGGGGTTGGAGATGGAAACTCCAGGTAGGCATATACCATTGGCCCAGTGAACTTCTTGCCCCAAAGGAGGAGTGTGGCTGTAGGAAGGCCAGGTGGGGCCATTCAAAATGGGCTCAAAGGAGACCCTAGTTGCCCAGGTCTAAGGGTGATATAGTGTCTTGGAGTTTTCAGTATTGTTAAGGCCCAACCATCTAGTGCTACAGAAAATACATTGGGGAAAAGAGTTTTGTGATTCAGGTGAGATGTTATCAGGCAGTGAAATGAAATACAGGATGAGATGGGCAGATTTAAAGGTTACAAAAATAATTTGTAGAATGAAATACTTTATGACCGCCTGACCTATATTATAGTTGGTTCTTCCATTTCCCACTGTCTCTTCATTCTGTGCCTGGATTCTGTCTGAATTTTCAAGGACACTTGGTTTTTTTAATGGTTTATTGAAACTAGGATACTTACTCTGTTCTTCTTTTATTTTATTTTCGTAATAAGTTCAGTGTACATATACATTAAAATCAAGTACACTGGGATCAGCAGGTGGCCCTTTCCTGGATTTTCTCAACTTTATTTCTTGCCCTGGTCATTTCTATTTTTTCCTCATAATGCCTCAGGCATAGGAAGCAGGGAAAGTTTAAGGTGGTGTACATGAGGCATTATGATAATGGATCAGAAAGTGCTTGGTAAAGAGTAAAGTTCTATACAAATGTAACTTGTTGATCATCTTAGCAGACAGCATCTTTCTGTAGCAAACTTGCTTCAAATAGTACCCCTCACTCAACACCAAAAGGGAATTTTGAGCTAAGGCCTTCACTCAGCTTTACAGAATGTAGAAAGCAAAGAAAGGTAACATCTAGGCAATAGAATGGAATATGGATTTTCTTTTCTTTCCTGCTCTGGGAAGAAAATGGACTGAGGGACTAGTAGATTGATTTGCTAATCTCTTGTATGATCGACTGCATATGTGTTATATGTGAAAATTCTTTGCATTCATATGTGAACACAAAATTGATGTGAGAATGTGCTTAGATGATTGATAGATAGATAGATAGATAGATAGATAGATAAGTAGATGAATGGATGGATGGATGGGAGTGAGAGAGAGGCAGGAAGGGAGAAAGGGAGAACATTCAGATTAGTAGGTCCACCTCTTCCCTCTATTTCCCCAACTTGGAAATTATAGGCCTTGAACAAAAATATCATTATTCTGTGTATAGTTATGTAATCAGTTGTCATTTCAAATGCATAGCACAATAAGAAATGTCTTCTCTCTTGGGGATTTGCTGTTGGCATGCTTTTTACCACCACAGTTGGTGATGGATGGATGACACTGCTGGAAAGAGAATTCTGGGTTTAATTCCTAGGAAAAACATTGTCACATATGTTTGCAGTACAGAATATTGCTTCAACCTACTAGATTTGAAGGTTTTTATTCTATCTGATCTACCTGAAGGCTATGACAGGCTCCTCCTCTCAGTAAGGATAACTTTTCACAGTATAGATTCTTAATAGGGGGTAGTTATCAGAATGGGTGTGGTAGAGTGGGTATAGTTTGAAAAAGCTCCCCCAGGTGGTTTTGATGTGTCCCCCAACACACACACACACACACACACACGCACGCACACCTTGACATCACCGTTCTAACCATTTTTATTCTATGCCTAAACAAGTGCTCCTGAAATATACATACTCTTTGATTTTTTCTGTCTTGATTGAAACTGTTCCTCATAAAAGCTGGTGACACTGAATGACCTTTCTTATATTCAAAATGATCATTTTTCTTCCAGCCATAATCCAATAAAAGAATTTTTGTTTTCTGAACCAGTCATATTTTAAAATTCAGCAAGGATAAAAACTTACAGGCATATTTTATTAAAACATTTACTCTTGCATATAAGGCAAGTTGCTTAGTGGTAAGAGGCAGCTATGGAGTTCAAAATGAATCTAAAAATGTGTACCTCCTTTGGAATTTAGTTTCTAAACCATGCTGTGCACTTGAGATTCAGCATTCACCATGGGTAACATGTGCACCTAATACATTGTGACATAAAAAGTCACAATACTCTTGAGGATTGGGTATCACAGTGGGAGAACCAAAGTATAGTGAGTAAAACAAGAGACAAAGAATAGATCATTCTGTGATTTGCTCCCATTATAGCTTCCATTTTATCTCATGACCCTGAAAGAGATTATTGGTCTTCTTATCTGTAATATAAAGGTACTCATTCTATATGTTTGCATTGTATGTGTACTGGGGCACACAGTAAATTGTGAATTGTGAATTGTGTTCACTAAATCCTGAGGTTCCTTAAAAGGTACCTTACTATCTTCTAAAAAAGCAAGGGGTTCCATATATATGTGTTAGCATACAGTATTTGTTTTTCTCTTTCTGACTTACTTCACTCTGTATGACAGACTCTAGGTCCATCCACCTCACTACAAATAACTCAACTTCGTTTCTTTTTATGGCGAGTAATATTCCATTGTATATATGTACCACATCTTCTTTATCCATTCATCTGTTGATGGACACTTAGGTTGCTTCCATGTCCTGGCTATTGTAAATAGAGCTGCAGTGAACATTGTGGTACATGACTCTTTTTGAATTATGGTTTTCTCAGGGTATGTGCCCAGTAGTGGGATTGCTGGCTAATATGGTAGTTCTATTTTTAATTTTTTAAGGAACCTCCATACTGTTCTCCATAGTAGCTGTATCAATTTACATTCCCACCAACAGTGCAAGAGGATTCCCTTTTCTCCACACCCTCTCCAGCATTTATTGTTTCTAGATTTTTGATAATGGCCATTCTGAATGGTGTGAGGTGATACCTCATTGTAGTTTTGATTTGCATTTCTCTAATGATGAATGATGTTGAGCATTCTTTCATGTTTTTGTTGTCAATCTGTATATCTTCTTTGGAGAAAAGTCTATTTAGGTCTTCTGCCCATTTTTGGATTGGGTTGTTTGTTTTTTTTGATATAGAGCTGCATGAGCTGCTTGTAAATTTGGGAGATTAATCCTTTGTCAGTTGCTTCATATGCAAATATTTTCTCCCATTCTGAGGGTTGTCTTTTGGTCTTGTTTATGGTTTCCTTTGCTGTGCAAAAGTTTTGAAGTTTCATTAGGTCCCATTTGTTTATTTTTGTTTTTATTTCCATTTCTCTAGGAGGTGGGTCAAAAAGAACCTTGCTGTGATTTATGTCATAGAGTGTTCTGCCTATATTTTCCTCTAAGAGTTTGATAGTGTCTGGCCTTACACTTAGGTCTTTAATCCATTTTGAGTTTATTTTTGTGTATGGTGTTAGGGAGTGTTCTAATTTCTTTCTTTTACATGTAGCTGTCCAGTTTTCCCAGCACCACTTATTGAAGAGGCTGTCTTTTCTCCATTGTATAGTCTTGCCTCCTTTATCAAAAATAAGATGACCATATGTGCGTGGGTTTATCTCTAGGCTTTCTATCCTGTCCCATTGATCTATATTTCTGTTTTTGTGCCAGTACCATACTCTCTTGATTACTGTAGCTTTGTAGTATAGTCCGAAGTTGGGGAGCCTGATTCCTCCAGCTCCGTTTTTCTTTCTCAAGATTGCTTTGGCTATTAGGGGTCTTTTGTGTTTCCATACAAATTGTGAGGTTTTTTGTTCTAGTTCTGTGAAAAATGCCAGTGGTAGTTTGATAGGGATTGCATTGAATCTGTAGATTGCTTTGGATAGTAGAGTCATTTTCACAGTGTTGATTCTTCCAATCTAAGAACATGGTATATCTCTCCATCTGTTTGTATCATCTTTAATTTCTTTCATCAGTGTCTTACAATTTTCTGCATACAGGTCTTTTGCCTCCTTAGGTAGGTTTATTCCTAGGTATTTTATTCTTTTCGTTGCAGTGGTAAATGGGAGTGTTTCCTTAATTTCACCTTCAGATTTGTCATCATTAGTGTATAGGAATGCAAGAGATTTCTGTGCATTAAAATGGTCATGAAGAACCTAGGAGCAGGACAGGAATGAAGACACAGACCTACTAGAGAATGGACTTGAGGACACGGGGAGGGAAGGGTAAGCTGGGACAAAGTGAGAGAGTGGCATGCACATATATACACTACCAAATATAAAACCGATAGCTAGTGGGAAGCAGCCGCATAGCACAGAGAGATCAGATTGGTGCTTTGTGACCACCTAGAAGGATGGGATAGGGAGGGTGGGAGGGAGGGAGATGCAAGAGGGAAGAGATATGGGGATATATGTATATGTATAGCTGATTCAATTTGTTATAAAGCAGAAACACACCATTGTAAAGCAGTTATACTCCAATAAAGATGTTAAAAACAATTTTTTTTTAAAAAAAAGCAAGGGGAAGTTAAATAGGTTTTTATGTCTTCACCATTTTGTATCTGTTTTATATAAACAGGGGTTCTAATTAAGATTTCATTTGAACAAAATGTGTTGTGGTAGACATATTAGTGTTCACCAAGATTCCAGTTGTTTTCTCTTATGGGGCATGGGGCCCCCATGTAATTAGGTGTGACCACATGATTTGCTTTGGCCTATGAAATGTGAGCAGATGTTAGGTGTAACACTTCCAAGGGGAAGCACTTAAGAACCACTGCATAATTCTCCAAGTTCTTTTATTCTGTCTTGGAAAACCCTAAAAGAAAACCCTCATGTCATAATGGCAGTATTCTAAATAGTGATCACAACATCACCTCCTGAACTACTTTGGACATGTTGCATAAATGAGAAATAAGCTTCTGTTGTTTCAAGCCACTGAGAGCTGAGGGCTCATTTGTTACCTGATCTAACCTATACTGACTAGTACAAGAGTTACCTTTCAGAGCCACTGCTATAATGGAAAGAGCTGAATGTCAGGAGCCCTAGATCTAGTTCCAGCTCTGCCACTGACCAACACTGTGACTTTAGTCAAGTCACTCATTTCTTGGAGCTTCTATTTCCTCTTGTTTAAAAAAGCAGAGGGACTTCCCTGGCGTTCCAGTGGTTAAGACTTCACCTTCCAATGCAGGGGGTGCGGGTTCGATCCCTGGTCAGGGAGCTAAGACCCCACATGCCTTGGGGCCAAAAAACCAAAGCACAAAACAGAAACAATATTGTAACAAATTCAATAAAGACATTAAAATAAATAAATAAATAAAAATTAAAAAGCAGAAAAAAGTAAGCTGCATGCTTCATAGAATGTTTAGGAGATAAAATGGTATATTAAATATGAAAGAATAATTATTTAATTATAGTATTTTATTAACTCTAACCAATATAAATGTTTGCAAATCAATATAATGCTGAAAATGTCTCCAAAAGGAAGAACAAAAGACCAGATTCCTAAATGTTTTCTCCCAAGTGCCTAGTACCTCCCCTGGTAGAAAAGATCTTATGTAAAGGAGGCATCATCCCTTTTCCAAGCCACTAGTATACCTAAATCTGGCTGACTCATTTTACTAAGGATCCACCAAGAAATAATATTTCCTTTTGAGATTTGACTACACACACTTAGTAGGAAGAAATGCAAGACATGTCATAATCAAAGAATTTACATGGCAGTAAACTTTACAAAGCTTGTAAAAGACCAAGAAACAAAGGTAGAATTCATAGCTTTTCTGTATTATGACACAATTACTACAAAGTAGATTCCAAGGACACTGAAATTTGGACATTTAAAATACATGTTTCTCTTACAGTTATTTCATATGTTCAAAGGTAAAGAGCAAATACCTGCTTCCTAAACTGTATAAATTTGTATGTCATGGAAGACAATCTTTTTCCCTATTCATTTCTGAATTATTAGCTCCTATTTTTGCACACTATAAGCAGAATCAGATGATATTTTGAGCTTATACATTGTCAACTTTCTGAAGGGGTCTAAAGCAATACAATGAAACTGCTATAGGATTTTCAACAAATTATTCTGGGCCTCTTTTTTTCAATTATCAAAACAAAAATAGCTATCCATCTCTAATGAGGTGATTATGTGCCTATGTTAACTTGGGATAGAGAATTAGAAAGCATTGTGAGCAAGCCCTCACTTACAAATCGATTATAGGAAATACCAATTATTATCTTCTGATCACCCACAGTGATCACAACATGGTGCGTACCGGCATTAATCTTTATTGCCTAGACTGCCCTTGGGTGATTCCAGGGTAAAATTTATGTCTGAATTTTTAACATCTACCTCTTATGGTGACGGTATATTTACAGCCATAGCCATATGTTTTCCTTACCTTCATGCTTCCTTGGCTTTAAGCATCAATCTTATATTCAAGAGTCATAATCCTTAGGGGCAATGTTGCTTTTTCCTGTACTCCAGCTGAATTATTTCTCCCAGTCTCAACTCTTTGTGTGCTTCTGCACTCTAGGTTTCAAGTACTCTTAACTCCAGTGAGGGCAACCAAGGGTTACGTGAGCATGAGACAGAGGCAAGTCTGAGTTATATCTTTTGATGAATTTCATTTCCCCACCCCAAGTCCACTAGAAATGATGGAACACAGTTCCTTCGGTATTGCCACAATTTTGATTAAGCATGTTAAAAGTCTTGTTGGCTGCAATTTGATCCCCTGGCAACAACTGTCTTAAATTTCACTTGTAGCATGCCTTACTCAAAACCGAATGTTTTAGAGAACATGTGAGAGAAGAAACAACAGCACTGGTTCAAGGATCTGCAAATCCATCTCCTCTAAAAGCTTAACTTTTAAAAAGTTGATCTTGGCTTGGGAGACTCTTATTTCTTCAACAACTGTGTCAGTCTAATTTTCCACCCTATCAGATTAAGCTTTTCTTCATTCATTGTAAACGATTTCCCACAATATCCTTATTTGATCTGCCAACTTGTGCAATCTATGGGCCCTAGGGGGGACTGCGGAAGGCAAGTTCTACTATTCAAAAACCCCTTGTGTGTTGGCCACAGCATAATTGTATTTCTGCTTTACACCTATATCATGGTTGGGTAAACAAAGTTATACCCAGTGGTGAATGAGTATTCCTTTTCAGTAGTATCAATTTCCAGAGCTTTGGCCCGATGAAATGAAATATCTGTTAGTATGTTTACCATTACCAGTCCAACTCATAAGACTGTATTGATTAGATTTTTGCACTGCAAAAATACCATCTTAAACCAGAGTGAAATCAATATGGGTGTGTATTTTTTATATACAAATTGGATTTAGCTCAAAAAGAATATTCTTCGTTGGAGCAGAAATAAATCTGGAAAGAAAATCTGATAAAGCATCCTAAAATGAAAAAAAAGAAAAAAGTTTACCCTTCCTGGTGCTTTAGTCCTTTCCCCTGACTATTAATCTGAGCTCAGTCCTTGCTGTCTGAGTGGAGATTTCTTTTCTGTTCAAAGCAGATCAATGTTTGCACAAATTAGGACTTGAGATAACATCATCAGCGTGCAAATGCCTTCTTTAGATTTAAATGACACAATAGCGTTCCATTCAGCTCTTTGGGAAGCAGCACAAACTGAAGTACAAAACAGTCAGTGAGGCTCCTGATGGCAGTGCGCTTACTGTAAAGCACAGAAGCTCTTTTTCTTGGAGCACTTAATGCTTCAGAAACATCCCACCAGATGGGGTAGGATTATTTCCAGAAAGCAATTAAGGCAGTTACTGGAGCGATGGTAAGGCATCACTGTGAGTAAGCAAATAGCAAAGTTGCAGCCCCTCAACTTTACTAGTTTTCATTTGATTTGGTTAAAGCTGAAGTTCAGAGATAATGAATGTGGCTTTGGAAAGCTGAAAAGTGATGTATATTAACGCTGAATGTGTACTTCCCTTGCATGAGGAAAACTGCAGCTTATTCCCAAAATAATTTTCTGAGCACTGTGCTAAAGCTAAAGACGGCATTCCCTAGTTCCCTTATAATACTAACAAGAGCACTTTACTAATAAAATCCCAGAGCACCTGTTCCTGGGCTCCTCACGCAGGAACTGCTCACTAAATGTTAGTTGACTGACTCTTCTCACGATATCAACTGATTCGCATATGTACTTTACCTTCCCCGTGCCTGCTGCGCCCACTGTCTTCCCCATCTCAGGAAATGCAAACTTGTTCTTCCAGTTGCTCATGCCAAAGACTGTGAAGTCATCATTCTCTCTCCCTTCCACATCCAGTCTATCAACACATCTTACTGCCTCCATCCTCAAAATATATCCAGAATCTGACCACTTCTCACTGCCTATGCAGCTAGTATCCTGGTCCCAGACCACCATCATCTCTTGCCTGGATTATTGCAGTAGCCTCTCACTGGTCTCTCTATTTCCACCTTGTCCCCCTAGAGTCTATTCTTAACACAGTGGTCCTTCGTAAGTCACATCGTGTCACTCTTCTGCTCAGAACCTTCTATTGTCTTCCCATTTCAGAGTAAAAGCTGACTTCCTTACCACAGTTTACAAGGCTCTACACAACCTGTTCCCTCCCACTCCCATGGCCTCTCTCACACTGTCTCCTCTCTCCCTCATTCACTCTCTCCAGCTACATAGTTTGGACTCTGTCCTCCTTGTTATTCCTCAACACTCTGGGCCTTTCTATTTGCTATTCCTTCTGCCCTTCCCCAAAATGGCTTCAAGGCTTTCTCACTTCAATTATCTGTTCAGTTGAAACATTATTAATAATTGATACATTATTAGAGAGACCACCCTATGTAAATGGCAACTCCTCACCCTCCATCGCTCTGTCCCCTTACACTGCTTTACATTTAATCACAGCAGTTATCACCACCTGAAATATTCCATATTCATTTACTTACTGTCTTCCTTACCCATACCCCCTCCCCATACACATACATTTCAGAAAATAAGCTCCACAAGGTAGAAATGATCTGTTTTGGTCTTTGCTGTATCTCCAGTGCCTGGAACAGTACCTGGCACATCATAAGTTCCCAACCAATATTCGTTATCAAACAAATCTACCAGAGCACGAAAAGGCCCACCATCTTGTCTCATTCCCTTGCTCTCCTTCCTCCTCACATCTATGATGTATTGGGAACCTGTTGCTGGGTGCTGTTGCAGATATTGTTCTCACTCTTTTCCTTATGATGAGCTCTATAAGGTATATTATCCTCATGTTAATAAACAAGCAAATTAAAGCCCAGAGAGTAATGTAATTTGCTCAAGATGACTCAAATAGTATGTTAGAGCTATGACCTAAACTGTAGTCTGTCTGATTCCAAAACTCCTGCTCATTCCACTCCTGCAAACCTAGTGACTTTTTCAGCTTATCCTCCTGTCCTCTTTTTCCCTCTGCTACTCTCCCTCTAGCAGCTAGAACATTCATAAAATACAGGAATGTTGGATCCAGACAAAATCTTAAACATTAACTCATCTAATAATCTTGCTTCCTCCCCTTCCTTTCCTACCTTCCACCATTTTGCAGTTGGTGAAAATAAAGCTCAGAAATATTAAGACTTGTCCAAGGTCATATGGATAATAAGAGGCAAAATGAGGACTAGAACCTTCTTATTCCCAATCTTGTATTCTCAGTGGAACACCTACACATCTCTTAACAGCGAACTGGGCAGCTTGAAGTTACTGAGAAAGGATTCAGATGAAGAAGATGATAAAGGCTCTTAGAGAGGGAAAGAAGAGAGGGATTGAAGAGTGCTTGCTCCCCCAAATCAGTGGCTCTAAAATATTAGAATGCATAAAAATTACCTAGAATATTGTTAAAAGGCAGATTCCCAGGCCCCTCCCTCACATTTTGATTCAGTAGGTCTGGAGTAGGGCCCAATAATCTACATATTTAATGCATCTCCAGCAGGCGGTCTGGGGGCCATACTTAGCTAAACTTATATAATCCAAACGCACCAGGTTTAGGGTGACAGTATATGGTCTTGTTGCAAAGGTGCCACAAATTATTTTTAAGAAGAAAAACATCATCACATTGCTTTATTTAAGAGAGCTTGGAGGGCTTCCCTGGTGGCGCAGTGGTTGAGAGTCCGCCTGCCGATGCAGGGGACACGGGTTCGTGCCCCAGTCCGGGAGGATCCCACGTGCCGCGGAGCGGCTGGGCCCGTGAGCCATGGCCGCTGAGCCTGCGCGTCCGGAGCCTGTGCTCTGCAACGGGAGAGGCCACAGCAGTGAGAGGCCCGTGTACCGAAAAAAAAAAAAAGAAAGCTTGGAGAAAATCCAATTGTCATTTCCGTACTGAAGTGGTTTATAAATTTCAGACGTTAATACACACTGCCACAGTAAGAATTCAACTTTTCAAGTCAGCAAAAGTAACACAAGATGAAAAAAAGTCTGCTTGGTTTGATATATGATGACAAAAGTATGTATGCTAATTAAAACCCTCTCACTTAATGGGAACTGTGCATTTATTAATGATGCATGACATTGGCATTCCAGTGGAACAGTAGATCATGTTCCATATTATCCAATACATTGTATTACAGTAAACACCCCAAGGATTAATAATCTTTCATTATGGGAAAATGGAGTTTAAAATCATTGTTAGGTTACTGGACAAGTGACATCAGTCCTCAAAGGCTGAAAATACAATACTGAGAAAAGCAAACATTACCAAAGACGAAATTGGCAAAACAAAACCAGAAGGGTATTCATAAATTTTAGGTAGCTGTGCTTTCAATATTGGGAAAAGATACTGAAGATTAGAAAATGGAATTTGCTCCCAAAGCTCACCAGCAATTTTCTTGCCCCTTGACTCCATATATAGATCACACCTGGAGTTATTTGAGCAATAGACCAAAGGAGAAAAAAAGTTGTTTTATGTGTGATTTTTAAGGTAAAACTTTCTGTTGGACCTAAGAAAGGACAAAACTGTTCTTATACACACAAAGCCACCCAGTCAAAAGTAGTAAAATTCAACCCTTTTATTATCTGTAGTGAAAGAAAAGCCCATCTAGTATGGTGAAAGTGGTATTGAATTTAGAGAACACTTTGAAAACTCATACTCTAGATATTAAAGGCCAATTTTCCAAAATGCAGCCTCCTTTCTGGTTGGACTCAAATTGATTTTTCTAAGAAAATTTGGAGCCTGACACTTTGACTTCACAGTAGTTCCTGGGGCTCTGTCCTCAGGGCTTTTTTTTTCTTTTCAGGCTGGAGTTTTTTAATTTTTTATTTGAGATGGCCAACTAGGGTATCAAAGAAAACAATTTTAGTTGTTGATAAAGTCTCCAGAAAACCCTGAGAGTCCTGCTAGGGTATACACTGACCGGTTTCTCTCTTTACATGCTCAGGGCTTTTTTTTATGAGCTCCATGTAGAGGAAACCGAATATTGGTCCTAAATGGGTTATCATATTTGTCCTGGGTCTAGGGGTGTTCTTCAGAAATAGAAAGGGCATAAAGGGGAGAGATAGGAAGGGAATGATATGATATGACAGTCGGTGTGCTAAATACTTTCATACGTATCACCTGTTTATTTTTTTAATATTTATTTTATTTATTATTTATTTATTTTAAATAAATATTTATTTATTATTTTATTTTTTAAATATTTATTTATTTTGCTGCTCCGGGTCTTAGTTGTGGCACTTGGGATCTTCATTGCCGGTGTGGGATCTTTAGTTGTGGCATGCGGGATCCTTAGTTGCAGCATGCAAACTCTTAGTTGAGGCATGTAGGATCTAGTTCCCTGACCAGGGACCAAATCCCAACCCCCTGCATTGGGAGCACAGAGTCTTAGTCACTGGACCACCAGGGAAGTCCCCATATCACCTGTTTAAAACAACACTTTTAAGTAGCTATTTTTATCTCATTTGCCAGATTAGGAAACTAAGATTAATTTCTGCAAGTCCACACATCTAGAAGATGGCAGATCCAGGATTCAAATCTAAGTCTGTCTATCATGAAAGCTCACACTATTCCTGTATATCAAGATTATTCTGGTTTATTGTTTAAGCTTTCAAAATGTTTGCACATATTTACACCATATTTTTGATATTCCTGTAAATTAGGTTAGGTGATAGCGTACTCCTTTTGCAAATGAAGACGTAAACTCAGAAAGATTAATTCACATATCCAAGTTCATCTGGATGATAATTAGCAGATCTGGGACTCCCAGCTGGGTCTCTTGATTCTACGTCACACATCAGTGACTTTGTACCTAAAGATGAGTTTCTGCCCCAATGCTTTAAAAACTGATCATTTGGGGCATTTTAATACAGAACAGTAAAGAACTCTATCCCTTGAAGGAATGAAATTTTGGAAAAAAGCAATGTGATTCTGTTTGAGGAAGGCAACATTTGAAGATATCTCATACATACAGAGATATTAAAAATATGGGATTGAACCTACTACACATTAGTACTCTCTTATGTCATTGTTAGCTTCTGAAATAAATAAAAATATAATCAAGAGATAATGCCAAGGGAATGGAAGGTGTCTAAGCAGAAGAATTTCCTATGACAGCTGAGCAATCCACATGTCAAGGCAGAGCAGAGGTGCCTTCATATTTGAGGGGGAACTGCTGATTTTGAGATGGTACCATATCACTGTGTCTTTTTTCCATTATGCTAAATAATTTATGTAGATTAAATAAATTGACAACAGAAGTTAGTGCAAAGGTGTGAGAATAAAAGAGGAATATAGTCAAATTAAAGGGTGAAAACGTTATTCTTATAATGTAATGATTTTATTAAAGTATCATTTGCATATATTATAGAGCAAATAGCTTAAATGAAAAAAAGAAAAATTGGGCACATTAGAATAACATCCCAATTTAATGTTGGCTGCGGTAAGTATGGTGTTGCAAAAGTTACAATTTTTCTGCTTTTGTCACCTCTGGTCACTTGAACTAAGTGATAAGAAATCTTGTAAAGCTTCCATTTCATTTTGATGTACACTTGCGCTTATTATATAGCAATGACTATCTGAATTTAGATTGTACTTAAAAATGAAATTCCCTTTCTTATCCAGCCCATCAGAATACAAGTGCCTACCAACTGCTGTAGGGCATCCAAACTACTCTTGAAAGCAATCCAGTATAGGGGTTAAAAGTGTGGGCTCTAGAGTCAGACTGTATGGGTTCAAATCCCTGCTCTACTGCCTGGTAGTTATATTACCTTAGGCAAATTGCTAAGCCTTGATCCCTTCATCTGTAGAGTGGGGTTCATAACAGTTCCTCTATCATAGAGCCATTGTGAGAACTAAGGAAAAGAGTTCATTTAAATCATTTAGTACAGTGTCTAGTATCTAAAATTCCCAATAAATACTAGCAATGGCTATTATTATCATTATTCTTGCTTAGTGCCAAGAGATGTACAGGTTGAGAATACTTTATGTGGTCTTGATAGCTACAGTAGAACCACTGTTTGTTTAAATAACGATAGAAATGTATTCTCTCACAGTTCTGGAGGTTAGAAGTCTGAAATTAAAATACCAACAGGGAAGCACTCCCTCTGGAGGCTCTAGAGTAAAAATCTTTCTTGCTTTCTGCAGCTTCTGGTAGCTGTCAGCATTTCTTGGCTTATGACATAATTCCAATCTATGCAGCCATCTTTACATGGTCTTCCTTCTCTTCTCCTTTTCTGTCTCTTAGAAGGACACTTATCATTGGATTTAGGGCCACCAGGTTAATCCAGGATGATATTATCTCCAACTCCTTAACTTAATTACATCTGCAAAGACCCTTTTTCAAAATAGGGTCAAATTCATAGGCTCTAGGGGTTATGACAAGGACATATTATTCTACTCACCACACTAGGTAAAACATCTGTAGTTTCATTTCCTCTGCCTTCATCAACTCTTCGAGTGATACATCAGGGAAAGGGCTTTTTCGTTCAGGCTGCTATAACATAATGCTACAGACTGGGTAGCCTACAAACAACAGAAATTTATTTCTTGCATTTCTGGAGGCTGGGAAGTCCAAGATCAAGGCACTGACAGACTCAGTGTCTGGTGTGGGCCTGCTTTCTGGTTCATAGATGATGCCTTCTTGCCGCATCCTCACGTGGCAGAAGGGGTGAGCTAGCTCTCTGTGGTCTCTGTTATAAGGGCACTAATCCCATTTATGAGGGATCCACCCTCATGACCTAATCACCTCCCAAAGTTCTCACCTCCAAATACCATCACACTGGGGATTGAGATTTCAATATATGAATTGGGGGTGGGGGGTGGGGACACAGTCAATCTATAGAAGAGTTGTATCATTTTGTCTTTGTCTCAAAGACATGGTTTCATCAAAATTGTGAAAATAGCAAAGTTTATCTTCAGTGGCCTATAACCTCTCCCTAGGCTCTTGCCTTCCCCTATGTGGCTCTTCTGTCCTGTTCCTCTCCTCTACACATAGCACCCTCATTCTGCCTAGGACACCCACCTGCCATCCCCCCAAGTCTTCTTTACCCTGAGCAGCACCTCAGATTCAAGACTTAATTTTCTCCTTGCAAATTCCCAGTAATCTTATTATCATTTATTTTAACAATGCTTTTTAGTGCATTCTCCTAAAAATCTAGTAAGGAAAATAATGTCAGCCTTAAGATTAAAATTTGTGAGAAAACTGACACACTGGCTAAGGGTTCTTTTCACTAGATCAGTCAGTGACTTTTGAACTCCATTTTTGGCAACAGAAGCTTCCAGTTAAATCTTCTTCAGAGCCCCAATAAATAACACAGATAACAGTGGAGCTGTTCATGTGGACATGGAGGTATCTGAACTGTAATGGGATAATATTTTAGTTGTTGAGATTCCAGGCACTAGCTGCAAAGGAGTAGCTGTCCTTTGACTCCAGAATCAATCTATTTAACCCATTTGTAATGACACTGAACAGATAGGACCTTCTCAACCTAAAATCTGTAATTATGTGCTAGTGCTTTAAAGTTCTCATTAGTGATTTCAAACGATAAGCAAACTAGGGAACATTATTGTAATTTATTGAGAAGAGTAAGATTTTCAACTGGGAGAGTATTCAACTTTAGATTTATTCTGTCACCTCAGAAGTTTACTAAATTATAGGTTCAGTGGGTTTTATTTTTTCCTCATCAGTAAAAGGTTACAGAATTTCTATATAAATAGTTCATTTAAGGGAGAATGCACAAATACTTATTTCCCCTGAGTTCAAATGCAAATGGTCTATCATTTCAATCTCTCTTGCAAATACCCTAAAATCCCCTGCCCCATTGGGCCTTCCTGGCAAAACTCAAACAAGGAACGATGTCACCCGTTAAACTTGTCCCTGTCTGTACCCAGCAGCCAAAATCTGTTGGAGAAAAATCACCATTTGTGTAGATTGGTACCAAGAAAAATTCATGATCACCAACCTCACCTTGGCCCTCAACAGTAATATTGCGCAGCAATACTTTTCCCAAACTTTCAACTTCCTCACTGTCCATTCACTCTCAATGGATGACCTTGCCTCCTACCTCACAGAGAAAATAGCCATCACATGAGAACTCTCTCAATTTCCTGCCATCAAATCTTAAATAAGATTGCGCCCATGCCCTCTTTCTTCCTCCTGCTTGTCAAATGTCAGTCCTTCTACCTGTGCTCAAGACCCTACCCCTCTTTCATTTTCTCTCACATACAAGTTTAACTCCAAAGTTTCTGCTATATCTTTTTCAAGAGCTTTTAAACATGATCTTGTCTTTCTCATTTGAAAAAATTTTCTTCTGGAATCCTACATTCTCTGCTAGCTAGCCAATCATCTCTTTCCTCCCTTTCATGATTCAACTTCACTTCTCCACTTCCTCCCATTCATACTTCTTTTTCATTTTGAAACAGTCACAAGATTACAGAAAATTTTAAGTACAGAATTTTAAGTAAAGAATTTCCCCCAGAACCTGTACGATTAAGTTGTCGAACCATTTCCCCCAATTCTTTTATTGTCTATTTCCTAAAATAAGGATATTTTTCTACATAGCCACAATGCAGCTATCAAAATAATAAATTAACATTCAGACATCACTATCATCTAATGCTCAGACCCCATTCATGTTTTGCCATTTGTCCCAGTAATGTCCCTTATAGCAAAAGGATCTGGTTCATAATGAAGCATTACATTTTAGTTGTCATGTCCCTTTATTTTCCTTCATCTTGGAACAGTGCTTCAGTCTTTCCTTGACTTTAATGACTAACATTTGTGAAGGTTGTACACCAGTTATTTTGTAGAATGATTCTCAATTTTAGGTTTCCTGATATTTCCTCATAATGAGATTTAGGTTATGCATCTTTGGCAAGAATATCACAGAATTAATGCTGTGTTCTTCTCATTGTATCCCATCAGGTGGTGTCCATTATTGATTTGTCCCACTACCAGTGAAGTTAACTTTTAATACTTAAGGTGGTATCTGCAAGGTGTCTCCATTGTACTCTCCCCCTTTCCACTTGTAATTAATAAGTATTTTGTGGGGAGGTACTTTGAAACTGTATATATTCTATTACTCATCAAACTTTCACCTTATACATTCACTTTTTTATATCTCTTTGAACTCATGGTTTCCCCTATAATTCAACGAATTATATTTGTTGCTATTTTTATTTTGTTACTCAAATTGTTTTGTTTTGGCCAGTAATAACCCCTTCAAGCTGGCTTTTGTGTCCTTTTGACATATCCTCATCATTCTTTGAGCACTTCATTCCTTTCTGGCACAATAAGATGTTCCAGTCTCATTTTGTATTTTCCCTGTTCTAGCCCTGGAATCAGGATTTCTTCAGAGAGCTTGATTCCTTTTGCTGTAATGGTATTTAGAAGTCAAGTTCTGGGCACTAGGTATGTTCATTGCTAGACCCTCACAGTGAACAGGGCTAGGGAATATACACATACATTTACAAGCATAATATACTTATTTACATCTATATTACTTTATCTATCTATAGAAAACTATGAATTTCCATTAATAGTTCTAATTCCACAATGTTTATTCTAGTTTTCTCCCTTTCCATATTTGTACGTCTCTTCTCTGAAAGAGTTTTTAGCCTTAATTCCCTTATCCTTAATATATGTACTCTTAATATATCTTAATATATATAATACATATATATGATATGTACTTAATATATGTCATTCATCAACCTATTGATTCAGGCTTCTACCCCTCATCACTTCACCAAAACAGCTGTCACTCAATTTACCAGTGATCATCATTTTACTAAATACAATGGACACTTTTAAATCTTTATCTTACTTGACTTTTAGTAGCATTTGGCATAGCTAACTGTTCCATATTTATGGAAAACACTTCCATTGGTTTCTGTGATGCTACGTTTTTCTGATTTTCTTCTTACATCTATGGCGAATCCCTCTCACTCTCCTTTGCTGGATCTTCCTCTTTTACTTGACCTTTAAATGTTAAAGTTCCTCAGTCTTAGGCCCCATTCATTTCTCGTCTTAGTCTACATTCATTCCCTTAGCTTCAATTGCTATTTTTACTTGTGACTCACAAATTTAATCTCTAGTCCTAACCTCTGTTAATTCCAGACCCATAAACCCATCTGCTTACTTGATATCTTTACTTACAGGCACCTGAAGTTAACATGTCTAACGCTGAACTCATGATCTTCCCCCCAAAACTTGCTCTTCCTCCATTATTCCCTATATTGATAGAAATAGCCTAAGTACCCATGCAGTTACCCATGCCAAATCTAGACATCATTCATGGTACCTCCATATCCTTTACCCTGGTTTTATCTAATAATTCACTAAGTCTTATTGCACCTACCCTAGCCCTAGCGACCATCGTCTGTCACCTGGGCTCTTATAATAGTCACCTAAATGATCTCCTTGAATCTCTTCTTCTTCCTTCTACCCCATTCTCTATATTGTATCCAAAGAGACCTTTTTAATACAAATCTGATTTTTGTCACTTCCTTACTACCTTTCAATACTTTTCCATTGCTACTACTATAAAGTCCAAAATATTTAGCAAAGCTTACAAGGCCCTGAATTCTCTGACCTCTGTCTTTTCTCCAGTCTCATCTCACACCATTCTACTCCTCTGTCTTACTCTGCTTCGAACACACATTATCTGTTTTATCTACCCCATCACCACACGCATATACCCACGCATCCTGTGGGTTTCAACTTAAATACCAGTACCTGAATGAGGTCAAAATCCTGACATCCTCAAATTAAATTAGGTCACCCTGTTACATTCTTTCATTGCACTTTGTATTGTCCCTCCATAGTACTTAACTGTGGTTTCTATCTACATAGTTCTTTGAATGTTTATGCAGTAGATTTTATGCTCATGAAGGCTAGGAGTCCATATCTATCTTTATTATAATTTCACCAGTTAGCACATTGTGCTTAACTCGTGGTGCACAGTCAACAGATATTTATGAGATGGATGAATGGATAGAAAGTTAAAAGTAAGTAAAAAAGGAAGGAATACTGATCCTCCCAAAGATAAATATTTGGGTAAGAGATTTCAGTCAAACATTTAGATATATCCAAATAATCACATATTTTAAGTTTACATAAATATAGGCAAACTACTTTTTTAAGTCAGGCATAAGATCCAATTTGATTGGCCGGCTTCTAATAATTTCACTTTGTGTCGTTCAGAAATCACTCTGTGATTTTGAAATGTTTTCTTAACTCAGTTGCTCAAAAATGAAATTGGATTGTATCCTGGACAGGGCAGGAAGGTAATTTAAAGAACCCATGAACATTGTTGAAATTATCATGCAAGCTTATTCAATGCAATGTATATTTAAATTGAAAAAAACTGTCTTTATTAAAACTAGATAGGTGAATTTTTACAGCTTCCAGCACTAAAATATATTAGATTTGAGAGTCAGGTTAGATTAATTTCTAACTTTATGGAAATCATTTTTATTAAAAAGTGGAAAGTTAAGAATTTGACAGTTACAGGGTTTGGATAACTCTAAAAGGGTCATCATTTAAATATGCAGGAAAGTAAAATCAGAGTGCTTTCATGATAAAGATGATTTGTTTATTTTATGTGCTCATTTTTAAAAGCTGTTTTAATATTTAGGCTTGTTAAAGAAAATCTGAAATGTGGTTGACTATATTAGAACCTAAATAAGAATTTTGATTTTCATTTCCTTTTATAAGAGCCAACCAAATAAATCTCAGCCTGGACTTAGATGCTAAAATGAAAAAGATTAAGGGGTTATTTTCCCTTAAAGTGATCAAAATATTTGTTTTTTATTTGCGAATACATTCTATAATTTTCAAGTTAGCTGATATTTTCTACTTTGATAAAAGAATAGTTCACATAATTGTAACTTATTTGCTGATCATTTATATTTCATATTGTTTCAAGTTAAAGGACACTTTGGTTTCTGGGGGTGATTGACTCAGAGGTGGATCAAAACATTGTTTTCCCCAGGAGGTAGCTGACAACAGAGTGAGTGGAAGCCACCTCTGTCCTTTGAATCTGGATTGCTCTTGGTGTTCGTAAAAGTTGGAAACCAAACTTCAAATTAAAACAAAATTTTGCTCCTCCAAAAGAGCAAAGGCATTTGTCTAGTGTGTTTATTGCTGGTTTGCAAGTGACTTGGGAGGTTGTAACTTCTGAGAACTGACTTCTGAAGTTTAGGCAAAACTTAACTATACTCACATTCTAGGCCTTTCAAACCAACGATTGTATAGTATGAAGTCCTCACTAAATGAGGATAAGAATGAAAATAGAGTTTCAAGTATCTACCAGAGAAACTTAGTGGCTCATAGCCACTGGTTTTATCTCGTTACTTTGATTTATTGTTAATCTCAGCCAAGTGCGTAAGAATTAACACTCTCCCCTTTCCTGCCTTTTAAAAACAATTTTTTTAACTGAAGTATAGTTGATTTACAATGTTATGTAAGTTTCTTGTGTACAGCAAAGTGATTCAGTTATACATATACATATATTCTTTTTCAGATTCTTTTCCATTATAGGTTATTACAAGATACTGAATATAGTTCCCTGTGATATACAGTAGGTCCTTTTGTTTATCTATTTTATATATAGTAGTGTGTATCTGTTAATCCCAAACTCTTAATTTATCCCTCCCCTCCCCCTTTGGTAACCATAAGTTTGTTTTCTATGTCAGTGAGTCTATTTCTGTTTTGTAAATAAGTTCATTTGTATCATATTTTAGATTCCACATGTAAGTGATATCATATGATATTTGTCTTTCTCTGACTTACTTCCCTTAGTATGATAATTTCTAGGTCATCCATGTTGCTGCAAATGGCATTATTTCATTCTTTTTTATAGCTGAGTAATATTCCATTATATATATATGTACCACATCTTCTTTATCCATTCCTCTGTCGATGGACATTTACGTTGTTTCCATGTCTTGGCTACTGTGAATAGTGCTGCTATGAACATTGGGGTGCATGTATCTTTTGGAATTAGAGTTTTCATCTTTTTCAGATATATGCCCAGGAGTGCCTGCTTTCTTTTTGTATCCACAACAGCACTTAGCATGGAGCTTGCAATGTGCCAGCTTCGTAAATATCTATCATTCTGCATCTTTTGCCAGCATTTTAAATTGAACACATCGAAAACCAAACACAGTGCTCATCCCAATCAATACTGCTTTTTCTAGACTTCCTGATTTCTCTCAATAGTGCCAACATTTTTGTAGTCACCCAGACTGAGAATTTCAGTCAAACACTTTTATGTTTATCAGTAATCAATGTATTAAACATATATTAAGGGGCTTCCCTGGTGGCGCAGTGGTTAAGAATCCACCTGCCAATGTAGGGGACACGGGTTGAGCCCTGGTCCAGGAAGATCCCACATGCCACGGAGCAACTAAGCCTGTGCACCACAACTACTGATCCTGTGCTCCAGAGCCCACAAGCCACAACTACTGAGGCTGTGTGCCAAAACTACTGAAGCCCGTGAGCCTAGAGCCCATGCTCTGCAACAAAAGAAGCCACCGCCGTGAGAAGCCCGCACACCGCAACAAAGACCAGCCTCTGCTCGCCGCAGCTAGAGAGAGCCCACGCACAGCAACAAGACCCAACGCAGCCATAAATTAATTAATTAATTAATTAAATAAACCAATCCAGAAAGTTCTTAAAAAAAAAAACATACATTAAGGTCCTGTTATACCCTGAGCTACATGAAGTACTCAATAAATGTTTACTAAGTGAATTAATGAAATAATTCCACATGTATTTATTGAGTGCTTATCATGTGTTAGGAAATGTAAGCGAGAGAAAAAAGATTGAGACTCAGCTACTGCCTTCATCACCTTATAATACAGTAGGGAGAATATGTATACAGAGCTACAGTAACAGACTATACACAGTAACAGCCATAATAGATGTGTGAACAAAGCACTGTAGGAGTACAAAGAGGGTCATATCATCCCTGCCATGGAGCATCATGGACCATAGACTGTTGCCTTAAGAAGGTGTCATTCAAGCTGTAAGCTGAAGGAACATTGGGGCAGATAGAGATAGACCGAGGGAAGAGCACTGAAGGAAGGGAAAACATGATGTAGCTCCAGATGCATGAAGAGGAAGGTGATTCCAGAACAGGGCTGGTAGTCAAATTTGTCTGTAGCAAAGGATGCAAATAGGAGAATAATGAAAGCTAAAGTCAGAAAGGTAATGCGCATCATTTGGTTGGGAAGAGTTTCGATTTCTAGGCTAAGGATTTTGGACATTAGTGTGCTTTGGGAAACTGAAATATTTTTACACATAATGTGTGACCAGAGCTGTGCTTTGTCCAGAGAAGAGAAACCAAGATGTTAACTGTAAATAAACCATGTAATATGAAGAACACCTAAAGAACTCATGGATGGTAGAAGAAAAACTTTGAGATCACGTAACTATTTTCAATTATCCGAGAGGCAGACCAGTGGAAGAGAGAGTATGTCAATTTCTGGTAGATCAAACGGACAGAAATAAAACAAATTGGTGAAAGAAAGAGGATAATTGGTTGTGCTGTGTTTAAAGAGAGAACAGAACATTTGAGAAACCAATAAGGAGGCTTTTGTGAGACTCAGGACAAAAGATGATGAAAGCCCTGATAAGCAGAGATCATCATGATAGCTAACACATACATAGCACTTATTATCTACCCTGCACTGTTGTAAGCACTTTACATATATTTACTCATTTGATCCTTACAGCAGCCCACATTATAGATGGGAAAACAAAGCACAGAAAGATTTAGTGACCTGCCCAAGGTCACATAGTTAATCCATAGCTCACCTAGTATTCCAGCCCACGAATTCAGGCTTCAGAGTCCAGACTCTTAACTACTATGCTATACTGGCTCTCAGAGAGAGAAATAAAAAGGGAAAATAAAACAGAAGAATTGAAAAACCTGGCTAGATATGAGCAGAAGGGAAAAAGAAGATGAACACATAATGACAAGGTTCCTAGTTTGGAAACCAGGAATATTATCATGGTAATAACGAAAGGGAAATCAGGAGGAGCTTCAAGACGGCGGAGGAGTAAGGTGTGGAGATCACCTTCCTCCCCACAGGAATATTATCATGGTAATAACGAAAGTGAAATCAGGAGGAGCTTCAAGACGGCGGAGGAGTAAGGTGTGGAGATCACCTTCCTCCCCACAGGTACATCAGAAATACATCTACACGTGGAACAACTCCTACAGAACACCTACTGAACGCTGGCAGAAGACCTCAGACCTCCCAAAAGGCAAGAAACTCCCCATGTACCTGTCTGAGCAAAGAACAGACACCCTCAGGTGACCTACACACAGAGACGGGGCCAAATCCAAAGCTGAATCCCGGGAGCTGTGTGAACAAAAAAGAGAAAGGGAAATCTCTCCCAGCCTCAGGAGCAGTGGATTAAATCTCCACAATCAACTTGATGTACCCTGCATCTGTGGAATACCTGAATAAACAACGAATCATCCCGAACTGAGGAGCTGGACTTTGGAAGCAATGATATATATTTTTTTCCGCCTTTTTCTCTTTTTCCTTGTGGATGACAGGTTCTTGGTGCTCCAGCCAGGCATCAGGGCTGTGCCACTGAGGTGGGAAAGACAAGTTCAGGACACTGGTCCACCAGAGACCTCCCAGCTCCACGTAATATCAAACGGCGAAAATCTCCGAGAGGTCTCCATCTCACCACCAAGACCCAGCTCCACTCAACAACCAGCAAGCTACACTGCTGGACACCCTATGCGAAACAACTAGCAAGACAGGAACACAACCACACCCATTAGTAGAGAGGCTGCCTAAAATCATAATAAGGTCACAGACACCCCAAAACACACCACCAGATGTGGACCTGCTGACCAGAAACACAAGATCCAGCCTCAACCACCAGAACACAGGCACGAGTCCCCTCCACCAGGAAGCCTAAACAACCCACTGAACCAAGCATAGCCACTGGGGGCAGACACCAAGAAGAACGGGAACTACGAACCTGAAGCCTGCAAAAAGGAGGCCCCAAACACAGTAAATTAAGCAAAATGTGAAGACAGAGAAACACACAGCAGATGAAGGAGCAAGGTAAAAACCCACCAGACCTAACAAATGAAGAGGAAATAGGCAGTCTACCTGAAAAAGAATTCAGAATAATGATAGTAAAGATGATCCAAAATCTTAGAAATACAGCGGAGGAAATACAAGAAACGTTGAACAAGGACCTAGAAGAACTAAAGAACAAACAAACAATGATGAACAACACAATAAATGAAATTAAAAATTCTCTAAAAGGGATCAATAGCAGAATAACTGATGCAGAAGAACGGATAAGTGACCTGGAAGATAAAATAGTGGAAATAACTACTGCAGAGCAGAATAAAGAAAAAAGAATGAAAAGAATTGAGGACAGTCTCAGAGACCTCTGGGACAATATTAAACACACAAGCATTCGAATTATAGGGGTCCCAGAAGAAGGAGAGAAAAAGAAAAGGACTGAGAAAATATTTGAAGAGATTACAGTTGAAAACTTCCCTAATATGGGAAAGGAAATAGTTAATCAAGTCCAGGAAGCACGGAGAGTCCCATACAGGATAAATCCAAGAAGAAACACGCCAAGACACATATTAATCAAACTGTAGAAAATTAATTACAAAGAAAAAATAATAAAAGCAGCAAGGGAAAAACAACAAATAACATACAAGGGAATCCCCACAAGGTTAACAGCTGATTTTTCAGCAGAAACTCTGCGAGCCAGAAGGGAGTGGCAGGACATATTTAAAGTGATAAAAGGGAAAAACCTACAACCAAGATTACTCTACCCAGCAAGGATCTCATTCAGATTTGATGGAGAAATTAAAGCCTTTACAGACAAGCAAAAGCTAAGAGAATTCAGCACCACCAAACCAGCTTTACAACAAATGCTAAAGGAACTTCTCTAGGCAGGAAACACAAGAGAAGGAAAAGACCTACAATAACAAACCCAAAACAATTAAGAGAATGGTAATAGGAACATGCATATTGATAATTACCTTAAATGTAAATGGATTAAGTGTTCCAACCAAAAGACATAGGCTGAATGGATACAAAAACAAGACCTGTATATAGTCTGCCTACAAGAGACCCACTTCAGACCTAGGGACACATACAGACTGAAAGTGAGGGGGTGGAAAAAGATATTCCATGCAAATGGAAATCAAAAGAAAGCTGGAGTAGCAATTCTCATATCAGACAAAATAGACTTTAAAACAGACTATTACAAGAGGCAAAGAAGAACACTACATAATGATCAAGGGATCAATCCAAGAAGAAGATATTACAACTGTAAATATTTATTCACCCAACATAGGAGCACCTCAATATATAAGGCAGATACTAACAGCCATAAAAGGGGAAATCGACAGTAACACAATCATACTAGGGGACTTTAACCCCCCACTTTCACCAATGGACAGATCATCCAAAATGAAAATAAATAAGGAAACACAAGCTTTAAATGATACATTAAACAAGATGGACTTAATTGATATTTCTAGGACATTCCATCCAAAAACAACAGAATACAGTTTCTTCTCTTGTGCTCATGGAACATTCTCCAGGATACATTATATCTTGGGTCACAAATCAAGCCTCTGTAAATTTAAGAAAATTGAAATCGTATCAAGTATCTTTTCTGACCACAACACTATGAGACTAGATATTAATTACAGGAAAAAAATATGTGAAAAATACAAACACATGAAGGCTAAATGATACACTACTTAATAACCAAGAGATCACAAGAAATCAAAGAGGAAACCAAAAAATACCTAGAAACAAATGACAATGCAAACACGATGACCCAAAACCTATGGGATGCAGCAAAAGCAGTTCTAAGAGGGAAGTTTATAGCAATACAGTCCTACCTCAAGAAACAAGAATCATCTAAATAAACAACCTAACCTTACACCTAAAGCGGTTAGAGAAAGAAGAACAAAAAACCCCAAAGTTAGCAGAAGGAAAGAAATCATAAAGATCAGATCAGAAATAAATAAAAAAGAAATGAAGGAAATGATAGCAAACATCAATAAAACTAAAATCTGGCTCTTTGAGAAGATGAACAAATGGATAAACCATTAGCCAAACTCATCAAGAAAAAAAGGGAGAAGACTCAAACCAATAGAATTAGAAATGAAAAAGGGGAAGTAACAACTGACACTGCAGAAATACAAAGGATCATGAGAGATTACTACAAGCAATTATATGCCAATAAAATGGACAACCTGGAAGAAATGGACAAATTCTTACAAATGCACAACCTTCCGAGACTGAACCAGGAAGAAATAGAAAATATGAACAGACCAATCAAAAGCCCTGAAATTGAAACTGTGATTAAAAATCTTCCAACAAACAAAAACCCAGGACCAGATGGCTTCTAGGCGAATTCTATCAAACATTTAGAGAAGAGCTAACACCTATCCTTCTCAAACTCTTCCAAAATATAGCAGAGGGAGGAACACTCCCAAGCTCATTCTACGAGGCCACCATCACCCTGATACCAAAACCAGACAAGGATGTCACAAAGAAAGAAAACTACAGGCCAATATCACTGATGAACATAGACGCAAAAATCCTCAACAAAATACTAGCAAGCAGAATCCAACAGCACATTAAAAGGATCATACACCATGATCAAGTGGGGTTTATCCCAGGAATGCAAGGATTCTTCAATATATGCAAATCAATCAACATGATACACCATACTAACAAATTGAAGGAGAAAAACCATATGATCATCTCAATAGATGCAGAGAGAGCTTTTGACAAAATTCAACACCCATTTATGATAAAAACCCTCAGAAAGTAGGCATAGAGGGAACTTTCCTCAACATAATAAAGGCCATATATGACAATCCCACAGCCAACAATGCCCTCAATGGTGAAAAACTGAAACCATTTCCACTAAGATCAGGAACAAGACAAGGTTACCCACTCTCACCACTATTATTCAACATAGTTTTGGAAGTTTTAGCCACAGCAATCAGAGAAGAAAAAGAAATAAAAGGAATCCAAATCAGAAAAGACAAAGTAAAGCTGTCACTGTTTACCGATGACATGATACTCTACATAGAGAATCCTAAAGATGCTACCAGAAAACTACAAGAGCTAAACAATGAATTTGGTAAAGTAGCAGGATACAATATTAATTCACAGAAATCTCCGGCATTCCTATACACTAATGATGAGCAATCTGAAAGTGAAATTAAGAAAACACTCCCATTTACCCTTGCAACAAAAAGAATAAAATACCTAGGAATAAACCTGCCTGAGGAGACAAAAGACGTGTATGCAGACAACTATAAGACACTGATGAAAGAAATTAAAGTTGATACAAATATATGGAGAGATATACCATGTTCTTGGATTGGAAGAATCAACATTGTGAAAATGACTGTACTACCCAAAGCAATCTACAGATTCAGTGCAACCCCTATCAAACTACCAATGGCATTTTTCACTGAACTAGAACAAAAAATTTCACAATTTGTGTGGAAACACAGAAGACCCCAAATAGCCAAAGCAATCTTGAGAAAGAAAAACGGAGCTGGAAGAGTCAGGCTCCCCAACTTCAGACTCTACTACAAAGCTACAGTAATCAAGACAGTATGGTACTGGCACAAAAACAGAAATATAGATCAATGGGACAGGATAGAAAACCCAGAGATAAACCCACACACATATGGTCACCGTATGTTTGATAAAGCAGGCAAGAATATACAATGGAGAAAAGACAGCCTCTTCGATAAGTGGTGCTGGGAAAACTGGACAGCTACATGTAAAAGAAAGAAAATAGAACACTCCCTAACACCATATACAAAAATAAACTCAAAATGGATTAAAGACCTAAGTGTAAGGCCAGACACTATCAAACTCTTAGAGGAAAACATAGGCAGAACCCTCTATGACATAAATCACAGCAAGATCCTTTTTGACCAACCTCCTAGAGAAATGGAAATTAAAACAAAAATAAACAAATGGGACCTAATGCAACTTAAAAGCTTTTGCACAGTAAAGGAAACCATAAACAAGATGAAAAGACAGCCCTCAGAATGGGAGAAAATATTTACAAATGAAGCAACTCACTAAGGATTAATCTCCAAAATCTGCAAGCACCTCATGCAGCTCAATATCAAAAAAACAAACAATCCCATCCAAAAATGGGCAGAAGACCTAAATAGACATTTCTCCAAAGAAGATATACAGATTGCCAACAAAAACATGAAAGAATGCTCAACATCACTACTCATTAGAGAAATGCAAATCAAAACTACAATGAGATGTCATCTCACACTGGTCAGAATCGCCATCATCAAAAAATCTAGAAACAATAAATGCTGGAGAGGGTGTGGAGAAAAGGGAACCCTCTTGCACTGTTGGTGGGAACATAAATTGATACAGCCACTATGGAGAACACTATGGACGTTCCTTAAAAAGCTAAAAATAGGGCTTCCCTGGTGGCGCAGTGGTTGAGAGTCTGCCTGCCGATGCAGGGGACACGGGTTCGTGCCCCGGTCTGGGAAGATCCCACATGCTGCGGAGCAGCTAGGCCCGTGCGACATGGCCGCTGAGCCTAAACGTCCAGAGCCTGTGCTCCGCAAAGGGAGAGGCCACAACAGTGAGAGGCCTGCATACCACAAAAAAAACCCAAAAACTAAAACTAAAAATAGAGCTACCATATATGACCCAGCAATCGTACTACTGGGCATATACCCTGAGAAAACCATAATTCAAAAAGAGTCGTGTACCAAAATGTTCATTGCAGCCCTATTTACAATAGCCAGGACATGGAAGCAACCTAAGTGTGCATCGACAGATGAATGGATAAAGAAGATGTGGAACGTATATACAATGGAATATTACTCAGCCATTAAAAAGGAACAAAACTGAGTTATTTCTAGTGAGGTGGATGGACCTAGAGACTGTCATACAGAGTGAAGTAAGTCAGAAAGAGAGAAACAAATACCGTATGTTAACACATATATATGGAATCCAAAAAGAAAAAATAAATGGTCATGAAGAACATAGGGGCAAGAGGGAGTAAAGATGCAGACCTACTAGAGAATGGACTTGAGGATACGGCAAGGGGGAAGGGTAAGCTGGGACAAAGTGAGAGAGTGGCATGGACATAATTACACTAAGATACGTAAAATAGATAGCTAGTGGGAAGCAGCCACAAAGCACGGGGAGATCAGCTCGGTGCTTTGTGACCATCTAGAGGGGTGGGATGGGTGGGGAGGGAGATGCAAGTGGGAAGAGATATGGGGATATATGTATATATATAACTGATTCACTTTGTTATAAAGCAGAAACTAACAAACCATTGTAAAGCAATTATACTCCAATAAAGATGTTAAAAATAAATAAATAAATAAATAAATTCAATTAGAAACATAAAAAAAATCTACAAACAATAAATGCTGGAGAGGGTGTGGAGAAAAGGGAACTCTCATACATTGTTGGTGGGAATGTAAATTGATACAGCCACTATGGAGGTTCCTTAAAAAACTAAAAATAGAACTACCATACTACCCAGCAATCCCACTACTGGGCATATACCCTGAGAATACCATAATTCACAAACAGTCGTGTACCACAATGTTCATTGCAGCTCTATTTAGAATAGCCAGGACATGGAAGCAACCTAAGTGTTCATCGACAGATGAATGGATAAAGAAGGTATGGCACATATATACAATGGAATATTACTCGGCCATAAAAGAAACGAAATTGAGTTATTTGTAGTGAGGTGGATGGACCTAGAGTCCATCATACAGAGTGAAGTAAGTCAGAAAGAGAAAAACAAATACCATATTGTAACACATATATATGGAATTTAAAATAAAATAAAATAAAATAAGGTCATGAAGAACCGAGGGGCAAGACGGGAATAAAGACCCAGACCTACTAGAGAATGGACTTGAGGACATGGGGAGGGGGAAGGGTAAGCTGGGACAAAGTGAGAGAGTGGCATGGACGTATATACACTAAGATACGTAAAATAGCTAGCTAGTGGGAAGCAGCCACATAGCACAGGGAGATCAGCTTGGTGCTTTGTGACCAGCTAGAAGAGTGGGACAGGGAGGGTGGGAGGAAGGGAGATGCAAGAGGGAAGAGATATGAGGACATATGTGTATGTATAACTGATTCATTTTGTTATAAAGCAGAAACTAACACACAATTGTAAAGCAATTATACTCCAATAAAGATGTTTAAAAAAAGTGAAATCAGGGTAAAAAATGGGATTAAGAGTAGAAATTAAAAGGTAGGTTATAAATATTTTGAGTTTAAGGTGATGATGGCCTAGCCAAGAAGAAATATGTAGCATGATATCTGAATTGAATTGAAAGTAAGTCAAGGACTTTAACTTTGTCTTAATATAGCCAGGTTAATATACTCCCTACCCATAGCTTTCCCACAGTACAGTACAACCTCTCTGGAATGTTGATATTGTGGAACAAGGATAGACATGAAGTCAAATTCTTTATGTAGTAATAATCCCATTATTAGTTCTTAGAAGAATGATTATGGTAGCTCTTAGGAAACATATAAAGAATGTCACTTAAAGTTCAGATGACACTAATAACCATACCGCATTTAAACATTTTAGTGATTGCCATAGAGTAAAATTGTAAATTAAAAACTAAATGTATTAAATAGCACTAAATTGTGCATTCAGTTGATGTATAAGGACATTTATATGCCTTTGTCTTCATCGTGCAGAGGATTTTATTGACTCTGGATTCTTTACATTTCATTTCTCCGTGTCATATTTATTTATAGGGGTAAAAATAAACTGTAGGTGCATGGTCTGCTGGGCAATGATGGCAGCTTTGTAAATATGTATGCAGCCCTTCCCCAGGTCTTTGACAGAAAGCTGCTTTCTGTGCCTGTGTAATGCCTTGAACACACCTTACACATTAAGGATGCAGGTGGAACCTACCACAGTTTCAGAGATTGCCTGATGACTGCTAGCTTTGTCTCTCTTGTGGACTCCAATTAGACTTCATTTTCTAAATCCAGAGAGCCCTTAGCAACAGTGCTGAATGGGGTAAAAACAGCTATATAAGCTTTCTTTCATTCAGAGTAAATTTTCCAGTCTGCATGAAGTGTCCTTCCAGCAAACAGCTTTGGCTTCACCCCTGAAGTATGCTATCAGATGTGTTTTGGAGCTTGGATGTGTCTGAAGATCTCTCAGTCCATCATTTGTAGAGCTTCAGGGAACATAGACCTTTCTGTGCTCACTTGGAAGGCTTATTGCCTCAGAAAAACACTAAGCAGGAGTTTTAGATGTGCTTAATGAAATTCATTTTGGGAAGAAGAGAGGTAATGTCAAAATTTTTTCAATAGGGAAGAAGAGGTCTAATATCAATCAGAAGGAAGAGAAAGTTCTCCTTAGCACAATTTTAACATTATGTCTAATCATGAGAAAAAGAATGCTAAATGTTATATATAAAGAACAGCTTTCTTTTTTTTTTTTTTTTTTTTTTTGCGGTATGTGGGCCTCTCACTGTTGTGGCCTCTCCCGTTGCGGAGCACAGGCTCCGGACGCACAGGCCCAGCGGCCATGGCTCACGGGCCCAGCCGCTCTGCGGCATGTGGGATCTTCCCAGACCGGGGCACGAACCCGTGTCCCCTGCATCGGCAGGCGGACTGTCAACCACTGCGCCACCAGGGAAGCCCTAAAGAACAGCTTTCTGACTTAACCGATAAATACTTCTTAAGTAGCCACTCTGAGCCAGGATGTAATGATAATTGCTCCAGTAGTAGTTGTATATAGTTTAATGAGTGAGGGCACTGTTTTATTGAGGCCAAGGACATGAGTTGAATACCTTGATGAGCCAGTTAGGCTTGCCCTTTTAGGTGGTCACAGACTGCAAATAGGTAGCAACGATGGTAAGAAAGTCTAAGCACAAAACTGTGGATAGACTGACACAAACTTTTCCACAGCTGAACAATCAGTTCAGAGCACAGGGCCTGCTACAAATCATATGTTTGGAGTTTCCAAAGTTAATATTTTCTCCTTAATGGTGATGGTGTTACCCTGACAATCTGGTACCTGATTGGGTCAAGTGAAAAGCAGTTGTGAGACAGGTGTCTAGATATCAACATTCTTTGCCAATTGGGGATATTATTGGATAGACGAGTATGTTGGGTTCGTAATCAAAGGATTGAGACAGTTTTGCATCTGTAGCCATGAATGAGTAGAAATTCACCTCAGCCTCAGTGTTTCCAGCTTCTGATCACTGAGTTAAACAAAATATGATCTCTAGAGTTATGGGAGGATATTTCATGTGGCCAAAGAGCAAACAGGATTTATTCCAAAGGAAAGAGTCTAGCTACTGAAAAAACCCAGTTGAGTATTTTATTGAATTCAAAAGTTGTAAGCCAGGCATGATTTTTTCTGTCTTGTCAGGTTTTTCACATTTACCGAAGAATAGTTCACCAGTTTATAAAGGAAATCCAAAGCCATATGATAACCATAATCCATGAAACATTAAGCTGAAAGTCAATTCAACTTTTGATCTTCACATACTAGATTCCTTCAGATTTAGTTCTTATCCGAGAATTTGAGACTCATCTCAAGAGTTTTATAGGCTGGAGTGTGTTGTTGTCGTTACTGCTGCTTCTATGTTGCTATTTGTACAGAAAGAGCTAACTGACATGTATCATTTGTAGTCTCTTCAATCAAATTGTTGTTCAAATGTTAGACAGTGTTCAGATTACTAAAATATATTGAAGCTCATTGTAATGTTGGGGCTGAAAGACAAGTGTTATGCTTATGTCATAGGTTTCTGTGTTAAAATGAGAGATACACTATTACACCTGAAACACAGAAAATGTGATACATGGCCCACAGTAAAACCGAATCTTGGTCATAGCAACGTACTGATAAAGATTGGGTGGAGGTGGTATTGAATTTAACTCTGTGCAATAAAATAGATAATATTTTCCCAATTGCTTTTCAGAGAAACAGGGACCCCAAAAGTGTGTGTGTGTATGCATGTCTGTGTGCGAACCTGCATGTGTACGAGCCTGAACACGTGTTCTACAGAGTTAACAGTTATTTATAACAGTCCCACTCTCAAGTAGAATGTCTGCCACTGAGGAATGCAAGGACCTGTAGTAGTAAAATAAAAATGATTCAAATATTTGAAAAATAATACCAAGTACACAAACCTTTATTCTTAATAATATTTATTATTCTTGGTTGATTCATTGCTTGATTTTAGTGAAGAGCCTGGGATACACTGTAAAAACTTTTCCAGTCCTTAACCTGCTTGACTTTGTACTGCTCACACTTATCAAATCAACTTACTTTTTTTCCTTACTCTTATTTCCCATATTAATCACATAAAACAATGAGAAAATCTCATAGTTTCCCCAATAAAAATTGTATGATAGTCTATCAAAGAGAAGGTCTCTATCTATTCAGGTTCATTCATTCCCAATTCTTGATTTTCCTTATGCTCCCAGCCTGATTTCCTTTGATCTTTAACTGATTCTACTAGATGCTGAACAAGTGGACATGTAATACTTCCTTAATTTTCATGAAGTTTTACATCAAAAGTGTCATTTCTTTGTTTAGAATACCATATTGAATTATTGAAAATGTTACATAAATGTGTATTTTAGAGCCTAACTAATACCCAGATTTAATATTTCAGGGTGCCCAATATTATCATTGTCTAATGTTGGGCACAGCCAAAGTGCTAAGAATAACAGAATTTACTTGACTGGGAACTTTTGTCTAAGAAGTAAACCTAAGAGAAATGGTTCTGAGGGAGGCTCTGAAGGATTTACTGTTTAATCAAATTGTTCTTTGTCAGCATGCAACAAAGAAGTGTTCCAGTTGTATCCCAGTTCAATTTATACAAGTGTTGTTCATTGTTGACATGCATAAAGAAACTTATTAAAAATGAAATGTCTCAGTAGAACTTTAAAGTGTCTGCCTATATTTTTCATGTTCTTTTCCAATACATTTGCACAAAAGAATGTTTATATTTTAGCATTCTTTTGTCATATTTTGTAGCCTGTAATGTTAATGTATTTTCAACCAGATAGAAAATATTACACATGGAATAGAACTATTCATAAGACAAATATATTAGAGCAAATATCATTTCTAGCATGTTTATAAATTATACAATTGCCAGCATCTGTTTTCTGTTAGTCGTCCCACGCCCACCCCACTGCTAATCATAAAAGATTAGGATTGAAAAACATCTTAGTATGAGTCCAGAAACTCCATTTGGAAATGGAGGCAATTGGAGGAATGTTGATGCAGTTCAAAGTGAGGAATGCTTCTTGTTGAAGATCTGCTTCTCTGTGTGTAGTAATTTATTTCTTAGAGGATTCCCTTACTCATGCGGATATCGCATCCCACCTGGATCCTTGCGGTGCTGAAACTGTCAATCAGATTAGTAGTTGTGGCTTATGTCTGTGGGGGGTTTCGTGTTGAGGTTAAGTCACATCTCCACTTATTTATTCAACAGAGTGGTCCCTAAAGACAGTTGTTTCTTTTTCTTTTTCTTGCACTGTTTACAACATTTTATTAAAGTACAAAATTGTTGGAATTAACCTAAATAGAAAAACATAGTAAATATTTACAAAACCACTGATAACACCACTCAGGTCACACACATGTAACAAATACAGGAAGGTTTTAAAAAGATTACAAGTTGAAAATTATGGAGATTTCCCCAAATGGTTATAACAGCTCACTGCTGAGTATGGCATCAATATAATATGTAAGGTCTTTGAGAGAATGCTGTCCCCGACTCTTGCAATCTAGTGCCTCCTAGAAATTTGTTCTTTGGGAGATTCAGACTCAGAGGCAGCCAGAGCGGACAAGTCGTTTCTTTTTTTTTTTTTTTTTTTTTGTGGCCACGTCCTGCAGCATACAGGATCTTAGTTCCCCGACCAGGGATCGAACCCTTGACTGCTGCATCAGGAGGAAGGAGTATTACCCACTGGACCGCCAGGGAAGTCCTAAGACAGTCGTTTCTTATCTATTCTTTATTTCTTTTCTTTTGGATATTATTACTAAATATTCCAAACACATAAAATAACATAATGAACAACTGTAAACCCACAATTTAGCTTTAAAAAGTAACAAATACAAATAAGACCCTGTGTATCCTTTTGTGCTTCCAGTCCCCTCCCTTCCCTGCAGTGGAAGCCACTACCCTAAATTTAATCATTCTTGTACATATTTTTAGGTTTTTACAAATATGTATATACCCATAAAACTATATTGTTCTGCGTATGTTTAAATTTCATATGAATAACTTGCTTCCTTCCATTATCATTATGTTTTTAAGGTTTATCCATTTTGAAGCATGTACCTCTACTTTATTCAACTTAACTTCTGTATTTTTTTGCATTGTATGAATACACCAAAATTTATATATCCATTTTCCTATTGATGTACATTTAGGCTGGACACACATACACACACACATACACGCATCAATGAATATACTTCAAAATGTTCTGAGTCTTTTCTGTTTCATATGGATTTTAGGATCAGGTTTTCAAGCTCTATGAAAACGGTTGTTGAACTAGTAGAGGAAAATTGACATCTTAATGATATTGAGGTTTGTGAGCCATAAACAGTATATCTCCCCATTGATTGAGTCTTGGTATGTGTTCTTCAAAAAGTTTTAAATTCTTATATAAAAGAATGTTGAACTTTTTTTTGCTAGATTTGTTATTATTATGAATGAGATCTTTTTTAAAAAATTACATGTTCTAATTGGCTGTTCCTGATATATAGACAGGCTGTTGATTTTTTTCTGTTGATCTTGTTTACAATAACTTTGCTATCCTCTCTTCCTGTTTCCATAGTTTACCTGTATATTCAATTTTGTGTCTTCCTTTCCAGACATTAAGCATTTTATATTTTTGGTTGCCTTATTGTGCTAGCTAAATTCTCCAGTACCACACTGAATTTGAAGCAGCAGTTAATTGTAGTACTTCTGACTTTAAGGGAACTCTATTATTTTATTACTAAGTTTGATGCTTACTTTAGGATTTTGGTAAATCACCTTTATCATATTCAGTAAATTCCCTTCTAGTCCTATTTTGCTAAGAGATTACATCATGAATAGGAGCTATTTTATAAATATATAATATTATATAATAATCTTTCCATATATAAGATGATAATTTTTCTTTAATACATTATGAAATGAGATTAAAGTGAAACGGATTAATTCAGTGATGAATTGCATTAATAGATTTTCAAAAGTTAAACCATCCTAGCATTCATGCCTACTTGGTTGTAATTTTCTATATGTGTGTGTGTGCACGTGTGTGTGTGTGCGCGTGTGTGTGCATTGCTGGTTTGATTTTCAGATGGTTTATTGGAGATTTTTGCAGCCATGTTTATAAATGAGATAGGCCTACAAAAAAGTCCCTTCTTCTTTACTTACCTTATTTTAGAACTAGATTATAGTAGTCTCATAAAATGATTCAGGAATTCTTTTCTCTTTTTGTGTTCTCTGGTGTGACTTAAAATAGAGATTATCTATCCGTCTCTTAGAAGTTTGGCTAAGTACACCTGTAAAACCATCTGGGCCATTTTCAATGTCATTAAGGTGTATTCAGGCTTTCTATTTCTTCTCAAATCCATTTTTTTTTCTTGAAAAATAATCTACTTCACCTAAGGTTTCAAAATTACTGGCATAAAGTTGTTCATAGCACTCTCTCATTTATTTTTATATTTTAATCTTTAATGCTTACTTGTTCATTTCCTTTCTTTATTTCTTGTTCTACTTTGTCAAAGCTTTCTCTATTTTATTATTCATGTCAAAGACACAGATTTTGGTTTAGTTCATCTTCTCTGTTGTTTCTTTGTTTCTCATTTCATTAACTTTAGCTCTTACTTTTGTTGTTTCCTCCCTTCTACTTATATGCAGTCTTTTTTCTAACTCCTTGGGTTGGATGCTTTCTTCATTAATTTTCAGTTGTTCTTCTTTTCTATTAAATGTATGAAAGGCTGTACATTTCCTCTAAGTTACTGTCTAAGCTGTATCCCACAGGTTTTTATAAATAGTATTTTCATTGTTATTCAGTTCCTAGTTTCCAATATAATTTTTATGTGATTCATAAATTATTTTAAAGTTTATTTTTAAGGAACACTTTTCTGCATTTTTTCTTTTGCTTTTTGTTTATTGATTTCTAATTGTAGTGCATTTTGCTGAAACAGCATGATCTATATGTTGTAGAATCTTTGTCATTTGTTGAGCCTTGCTTTGTGAACTAATAATTGTCAGTTTTGTGGGTATTCTGTGTGTTCTTGAAAAGAATATGTATTGTATAGTCATATATTTGGGGTTCTATATATGTCCATTATATTAAAGTTGTTAATTGTACTATTCAAATTTTCTACATCCACTAATTTTTTATCTTCTTATTCCTGAAGTTGAAATTTTCAATTTGTCTTATTATAAGTATGTCAAGTTTTGCTTTATATATCTTGAAGCTGTATTTTCTTACAGGATCAGGCTTGTTACATCTTCCTGGTGAATTAATCCTTTTATCATTATATAATGACTATCCATAATAATGTTTTATACCTTGAAATCTATTTCATCTGATAATATTATAACTATATCAAATTTCTCTTGGTACTTTACTACAGTGCCTTTTTCCCCTTATTGCTAACTTTTCTGTATTAGTGTGTTTCAGCACATCTCTTATTAACAGAAGGAACATAACTAGATTTTCTTCTTCACTCAGTTCCAGAGTCTCACTCTTAAATTGCAAGTTCAATTTGTTTTTATTTACTAGGATTACTGACATGTTTGGAGTTATATCCTATAATCTTCTTTTGTATCTCCTATTTACATCATTTATTTTTTCATTGACTTTTTTCTGCCTTTGCTCTGATTGACTGGGTTATCTTCATTCTTATTTCTCTTTTTCTGGTTAGGAAGTTATATATTCTGTTTATTTTCTTTTGGTCATTATCTTTATTTTTTTTAAAGGGAGGTTTAATTTTTTTAAATTTATTTATTTATTTGGCTGCGTTGGGTCTTAGATGCGGCACACAGGATCTTCGTTGTGGCACGTGGGATCTTTTGTTGCAGCGCGTGGGCTCTTCATTGCAGTGCGTGGGCTTCTCTCTAGTTGTGGCATGTAGCCTCCAGAGCGTGCGGGCTCTCTAGTTGTGGCGCGTGGGCTCTAGAGCACGTGGGCTCAGTAGTTGCGGCACATGACTTAGTTGCCCCGTGGCATGTGGGATCTTAGTTCCCCGACCAGGGATCGAACCCACATCCCATGCATTGGAAGGCAGATTCTTAACCACTGGACCACTAGGGAAGTCCGTGGTCATTATCTTTAATTTCTTAACATTTCATTAAAATATAACACACACACAGAGAAAAGGACAAAAGTCCTAACTGTACAGCACAGCGAACTATCCAAGTAAGAAACACCTGGTAACCACTGTGAATATACTCTACCACTGATAGCATGTTTTTTTCTCTATCTTTTCATTAAAAGAAATTCTTAATTTTGATATAGTCCAATTTATTGTCTTTTACCTTTATGGCTAGCATTTTTGTGTACAGTTAAAAAAAATTTTTTTTGTACCCTAAGATCATGAAATTGTTTCCTTATGTTGTTCTAGAAGCTTTATCAGTTTATGTTTAGTACATTCTGTCTGGAGTTGATTTTGTATATGGGGTGAGGTAAAGATGAATTTTTTCTTAATGGATATTCAGTTTCCCAGAACCATTTAATATAAAACAGTAGTCATTTCCCACTTGCCTACAGTACCACCTTTACCATAAATCAAGTATCCTTATATGTATGGATCTGTTTTAGGACTCTATTTACTCTCAGTAGTCTATTTGCCATTGTACCAAAGCCCACTGTCTAAATTAACATAGCTTTGTAATAGGTCTTGCTATCAGCTAGAGTACGTCATCTCACTTTATTCTGCTTCTTTCTTTGGCTGATCAAAATTTACATAAACGTACAAACACACACATACACACACACAACTGCCAAGATATTGATTGGGGTTGCATTGAATCGGCAGAAGAATTTGGGGTAAATTGGCATCTTTAATTTTGAGTTTTTCAATTCACGAACATGTTATAGCTTTCCATTTATCCAGGTCTTCTCTAGTTTCTCTCATAAAGTTTTATAGTTTTCCAGTATAGGTCTTGCAAATATTTTGTTAAAATTATTACTAGGTATATGATATTGTGATGCTATTGTAAATGGTATTTTTAAATTTTCTCATTGTTTGCTGTTGATATATAGAAATAACTTTTTTATCTATATTAACCATGTATCTAGAGATCTTGCTAAATTCACACATTAATTCTAATAATTTATCTATACAGATTCTTTTTGTAGTTTGTACATGCACAATCATACTATCCGTGAATAATGTTTTTTTAAATATTTTTTTAACATCTTTATTGGAGTATAATTGCTTTACAATGTTGTGTTAGTTTCTGCTGTATAACAAAGTGAATCAGCTATACGTACACATATATCCCCATATCCCCTCCCTCTTGTGTCTCCCTCCCAACCTCCCTATCCCAACCCTCTAGGTGGTCACAAAGCACCGAGCAGATCTCCCTGTGCTATGTGGCTGCTTCCCACTAGCTATCTATTTTACATGTGGTAGTGTATGTATGTCCATGCTGCTCTCTCACTTCGTCCCAGCTTACCCTTCCCCATCCCTGTGTCCTCAAGTCCATGATTAATACAAGCTACCTTCACCAGTGTTTCACCCTAATTTCACTTGCCACAATGGAAGGATTTTTACAACCCAAAGTCCCATGACTGAGTCATATTTCCCATCCTGGCTTGGTCTTTAGAAATACAAAGGAAAGGGGCTTCCCTGGTGGCACAGTGGTTGAGAGTCCACCTGCCAGTGCAGGGGATGTGGGTTCATGCCCCGGTCCGGGAAGATCCCACATGCCACAGAGTGGCTGGGCCCATGAGCCATGGCCGCTGAGCCTGCATGTCTGGAGCCTGTGCTCCACAACAGGAGAGACCACAGCAGTGAGAGGCCCGCGTTCTGCAAAAAAAAAAAAAAATTTTCCTACTTCCATGATGATTTCTTCTCTGTTCTGTAGTTCATTCAGAAGTCTATTTCTTAATTTCCAAATTATATGGATTTTATAATTATCTTTTGTTACTGATTTCAAGTTTAATTCCATAGTAGGTAGAAAACATGCTATATATAATTTCAATACTTAGAAATACGTTGAGACTTGCTTTATAGCCTAGCATGTGGGCAATATTTGTAAATGTTCTATGTACACTTGGAATTTCTGTGTATGTTGTAGTTATTTAATGCAGTGTTCTGTATGTATCAATTATATCAAATTTGTTAATTATGTTGGTCAAATATTCCATATTCTTTCTAAGTCGTCTGCTTGTTCTGTCAATTAGTTAGTGAGAAAGGGGGTCATAAAAGTCTCTGACTATAATTGTGAATCTGCCTTTTTCTCTGTTTTGTTCCTTCAGTTTTGCTTCAATATTTGGCTTGGTGTTTTCTTCAGTAGCCATTATCCAGTCAAGTATTTTTTCTGTCCCCATGAGACTGACAAAAGCTTTACCCAACCTTTGAGCCTTCCAGCTGCATCTACCAGAATTGACAGACACTTCTAGAAAAGAAGCATCCAAAAATATCAGACACCTCTCTGGGTTTTCGTTTTCTCCTGGAACTTGGCCCAGCAATTCTTTACCCTTTTGTGAATTCTAGTAGTAACATCCAGCAAATTTTAAAATATATTTTGTCTAGATTTTCTAGTTCTCATCAGAAGAGAATAGTAAAAATTACTTAGGTCACAATCACTAGAAACAGATCTCCACCTTTACATTTTTATATGCATACTTGACAAAGTATCTCTTACCTAACTCCTGAAAAATACAAGGCTTTAGAAATATTGAACACAGGGCACTCCATTGCACGTATTATGATAAGATAATATTTTATTTCACTACTGTTTTCTAACCCCCCAATTGTTATTGATGTTGTTGTTGTTACTATTATATAGTCAATGCTTCTTTGCCATGTCTCTGGGCTAGTGGATAGTTTAGTAGTCCCCATCTCATTGAGATTGCAGCTTTTCAGGGATTGTCCTTGCTTTCTGCAGGAGTTTCCGTCCAACTCCCCATCTTAAATGGGACAAAGACCTCATCTCTTTTCCCTTTGTGGACACAGATACCCAAGCCCCTGGTCATTACTGGGTATAATAACCCCTCTATGCTGCCAGAGGGTTGACTTATATGCTTACGTCTTTGACTGTTAGCATCCTCTTTGCTTCCAGTGTTTGAGAATTTCTTGTGAACTAAGACAAGCAATTTTAAAAATTATTACATTATATTCAGCATTTCTAAGAGTTTATATCAAGGTGGTTTAAAGATAGCCTAGTCTGCCATTTTGCCAATACTGTTCATCTAGTTCTGAACAGTGAATGAATACTAGATGAATACTATTTCATCTAGTCCTACTACTTTTCAGGAAATCATCAGAATGATGTACTCTTATGTCTAAAATTTATGGTTGTATAAAGCAATATATGCAAAATGTTTGCCTCTCATTGTTTCAGTCAGCTCTGGCTTGATTGGCTTTGACCAATTTAGCTTTCTAATCTTAGAAAGGCCCTTTCAGTTCAGCTTTTAGTGTCTTGAGGGAGGCCATTAAGGGGAGCAGAATTACAATATCAAATTCACTATAAGAACTGAATTTTAAAATCCAGATTATCAATCATAGATTCAAAATCAAGATATAGACTGTTGGTGCTAATTCAAGATTAACCTACTTGAACTACCATTTATTAGGCTAAGTCCCCCCTTTTTGGTACTGTCTGGGTCCTAGACTTTTCTCACAACCTGGTGATCCCACACACAGTTTTCTATTCACTCTTCCACCCAGTGCAATCTGGCTTTACAACTACCACTTTATCAATACAGCTCTTCCTAAAGTTACCAACAATTTCCATGTGGTAAATCCAATGGGTACTTCTCTGCCCATGTCTCACTTGACCTCTGAGCACTATTTTTTACGTAACTGAAACCATTAGGTGGCACTTCAGGGGCTCCGAGGAGCTCCAGTTCTTTATGTCTCAATGCAGAAAGAATTCAGCAAGAGGCAAAGTGATAGATAAGAAGTGATTTATTAGAATAGGACACTTGTGAGGCTTACAAGCAGGTGGGCGAGAGGGTGCCGCACCCCAAGAACTTAGTGGGCTACAGTTTTATAATCAAAGGAAAAGTGGGGAGGGGGAGAAAACCACCTTCTTCCTCATTCTGGAATAGACATCAAAATTCCGTCCTCATCAGTCCCTCCTCCACGTTGGTGGGGGAGTTTTCTTGTCCCTACATGGTCAAGCTGGGACTGTCATGGTGCAATGGAAATGAGCAAAAAGGCAGTAACATATACTAAAATATGTTAAATCATTTCAGGTTTTAGTATAATGTCACCTTTTCCTTATATTTTTGTTTTTAGTGCGTGCAGAGGAGCGTGTCCTAGTAATCATTAACTTACTGAGCTCACTGGGAAGGATGTGGGTCTCATGCCACCATTGTTTCATTGTTTGGGGGCATGTCTCATGTTTCTGTTACCTGGTTTTGTTGCTAAGCAAGCCTGCTTGGTTTTGTGGTTAAGCAAACCTGCTTTCTTGAGTGATCATTAACTTACAGGGGTCTCCTATACTTTTTTCTTTACTTATAATCCCCTAGTGGGATTCACTGTTTAATCACCTTCTTTGGCCCTTTACTCTGTCCCTATGATAACTACCCCCTTCTTCTTGAAAAAGTGTCCTCTTTTGGCTTTAGCTATACCACAATCTATTAGATTTCCTCCTATCACTCACTGCCCTCTCCTTCCCAGTCTCCTTTGATGGATCCTCTTTTTCTACCTTATCTTTAAATCACGGAACACCTCAGGGCTCATTCCTTAGGGGATATCATCTGGTCTCAAACTTAGATGCTAAATAACACCTATATGCTAATGGTTACCAATTTCATATCTCTAGCCCTGGCCTGTTAAATTCATATATCTTAGTGCTTAATTGACATCTTCATTTGGCTATCTATACGTTATCTCAATGTTAATCTGTTTGATCTTCCATCTTATTCTTCCTTTATCCTTTTCCATTTTGTCAGTGGCAGCATTATCCGCCCATTTGTTTGAGCCAAAACTTTTGTTTTTCCCTTTCCTTCATTTCCTATATCCCCTCTTAAGGAATTCATATTGGGTTCTACCTCCAAAATGTATCTCAAGCTGCCCAATGACCCTGTCAGGTGTAAATATTATTACTTTCATTGTGTAGTTACACAAGCAGAGATTAAGAAAGCATATTAGTAATTTGCCTAAGGATACACAGCTTTTATGCAGGGGAATTCTTATTCCAAACCGTGTACTCTTTCTATGATATCTTGACCCTCAAAGAATACTTGTGAATATATTGATCCAGATAGTAATAAAATTCATAATCATGGCTTTATCAGAAGAATATTCTCACCTACTGAAAAATAACTCTGCTATCTATAGAGTAGAAACCTTTGTTACATATGAAGAGCTTTGTTACATGTAATATAGGGTAATACTTGTATCATCATATGTCAATATCTATCAATATATAAAACCAGTTTCAGAATTTGAGACTATGAAAGATAGACAACTTGGCTTCCAGAACACCCTCTTTTTCATTCAAGGATATGTGGCCAATTGTACCCAAAACCTATTGCATTCTTTCGATAGGCTTTTACCTCCCTTCTGCTCCTCCAGCAAGGGAATTTTATGAGGAAACAAGCTAGCCAAACTTTGTTTTGGTTTTCTACTGTCATGATTTTATTAATATTCAGTGTTTCTCAAAAAAAAGTCAGGGATACAGAAGAGAGAAACTGGGCAGAGCTAATAATACACCTTGATTATATTGGCTAAATATTGAATGGCATTTTGAGATAAGAAGACTGTGTGTTTTAATCAACCAAGAGTCATTTTAAATCCTTAAATGCAAATATTGTTAGTATGATCAGAGAAAGCAGTTGATTACTGTCACTGGCAGCTTTACCTCTTGTATATTATGAATTTTATTAGAAAGTTATCATCTTTCTGATTGTAAAACCCGAATGAAGTTAGGGCACTGTGTGTTTTCCCCAGTGATTTCTTGTAGCATCACAAAATCCCTACAACATTATCTGTAATCTTAATGAATGTTTAGTGAAAACCGCTTGACATTTGTTTGGCACTGACTTCACTTCTAAGCCTTGAGTGCTGTTATCATTTTGTGGACTGCTCAAAAACAATATGATTTAGAGTTTATTTTATACATAGAGATATAACTACCTTTTTTTAACAGAGTTCCTTGTACATTCACTCAAATGCTAGAGGGCTTTGTGACATTTTATTTATATATTTTAAATACAGGTATAGACTGAGATTTTGGTAATTCTAATGTGTTTTTGAAAGAGTAGGCTCTGGTTGTAATAAAATATGTAAATACATCTTCTTTGAATTCCCCACAGAGCTCTGTACCATGGAGTGTGGTAGCCATGGAGTCTGCTCAAGGGGAATTTGCCAATGCGAAGAAGGTTGGGTAGGACCAACGTGTGAAGAACGCTCCTGTCATTCTCATTGTGCTGAGCATGGCCAATGCAAAGATGGAAAATGTGAGTGTAGCCCTGGATGGGAGGGCGACCACTGTACAATCGGTAAGTACCACCATACTTTGAACCAAGTAAATTGGATTAATTGAAGAAGTAAAGCAATCTAGCAAGTCAATCACCAAGCTGTTTGTAGAATTTGAGATGGGAAGAGGGAAGAAGTAGGAGGGCTGGCCATAAGTTTGAAAGTTTCCTTAACTGGGAGGTTTCCTGTTTTGTTGATAATCTTACTTATTTCTGTGTCTTTTCCTTTCTCATTTCTTCATTATTCTTTATATTTTCTGCTTTCAAGTGCTTTGAGTTACTCAAATGAAAGATGATACATTAGAATATAGTGTCATTAGTTAATAAGAAAAGTGCTTTTGTTGTAAAGTTAACATTCACTGGCCATTTTTCCTTTTGAAAAGTATAGGTTGTTTTGGTTGAAAGCACTTAGAGGCAGTTTCATTAAATGGGACTACTTTATCAGGGGCCATTCAATATCATTAAGGGCTGTCTTTAATGTGTATAAGGAAGACACTCCTGACCTGCCATCAATAGAACATCTGTGTTGAATTGTTTATTGGGTAGTATAGAGAGTTCGTACCAAGGCGTCCACCCTCTCTCATCCCTTGTCACCAATTTCAGTAATTTTCAGGCTGCTTCCTGGGAGAACACCTGTGGGTGTGAGAAAGTCTATGTAATAATTAATCTATCACGTGGTCTTCTCACCACAAAAAACACTAATAATGATGAAAGTTTCATTTATAAAATACATTTTTCTGAGAAAAATATCAAAGCCCTTGACACACACATGTATCTGCCACAAAGGTTCCCTGCGTATACAGAGGGACAAGTATGATTACCATTGTTCAGCTAAGGAAACTGGGTCACAGAATGTTCCAGTGTCATTCTATGAGCACACAGAAAATTCATACAGTGCAAAAGCAAGCGTGGGCCTCTGGATACACAATTCATTGTTTACGGGCTTTTTTTCCCCTCTAGACTGTACTACAGCTTTCATTTTTAGGTGATTTTTGTTATAATGGTTGGAACCTGCCAAAGTAATGTACAGTATGTATAATATATATAACATATAATTTTAATAAACTGCATTACTACTCAACTACAGTCAGTCTTGTTCTGTGACTGTGGAAAATACTTAAGATTCATTAAAAAGGTGGTGAGGGGTGAGATTCAGATGCAGCTTAAGTAATTACATTCCTGCACTAGAGTAAGTTTATTGCCTTCACATAGGAGGATTTAAATATTGTCATGATTACCAGAGGTGGTTACTCCAGAACTTCCCTTCTAAAGATATTACTAATAAGAAGTTCAAGCTAGCACTCTTTCATGAGTTATTACTGAAATGTAAAACTGCAGTTCTTATACTTTTAATGAAATATGACACTTTTTTAGGAAGCCTAATAGAGTTTCTTGCAGAAAAGCCATTAATATCTTTCCCACAGAAAATATTATTCACAAACTACACAGGCCAGTGTACCAACTTTTGAGCTGCAGGCATTTCAGAATTCACAGTTTGCTGTTCTCCCAGGCAACAGATGGTAAACCATTAGTACTTGTTGTATAGCTTTGGTCTCCCAGAAATTCATTCAATCACTCTTTTCCCCCCTTTTTAGCTCACTACTTAGATGCTGTCCGAGGTAAGCCCGTTCTCTCTAGTTTTATAACAGAAAAATATTTTAAACCGAAAATATGCATGTGGGAAAGGAAGTGTTGGTGGGGTTTGGGTGTTGTTTGTTGTTATTTTTAATGTTGGCAGTCTTACTTAAGTGCAATATTGTCAGGTTCATGCCATAATAGACTTAAAAGTAATCTGCTTTCCCAATATCAAAGATTCATTTTTTGCCGTAGAGTTTAATAGACTGATAAGCAGTTTTAAGAATTATTTTTCTTTGTCTTGATGTCGAGTGGTGTGTGTGTGTCTGTCTGTTTATATGACAGAGAGGTAATTATTAAATAAACTAGGTTAGGTAGACAGCTGAACTTTTTCTCTAACATAACAATATAGCTTTAAGTCCGGGTAGAGTATCCTTACAACGGCAGAAGAATTATTCCCCTGTTAGTACCTCATCATCCATCCCCACCAGGGATCTGCACTCGATAGAGACTGCAAGGATTTTTCTGTCAGATTTCCTGGTGCCTTTCATTACCTCAGCCTCAGAAGATTGAAAATGTCCTACTCAAATTATCCCTAATTTCTCTTTATCCACTGTATGTGCATGAGAATGGAACTAGATAAATTTCTTTCTTAATCTTATACATGTGCGTGAGGAATATATATATAATCTTTTCGTACTTTCTAACAGCCATCTGTCATTTTATTTTAAAGTCTTTTCTTCCTCTAGTCTGTTGAGAGTTGCTAGGAAAACCATTTGTAAGAAACACTGGATTACTTCTACAGATTAAAAAAAAAATCTTTTGCTTTTTATACTTCTGGAATTTTCTTTCAAAGACAGAAAATGGAAAGAATATTGATTGGACTCGCTCCTGTAAAATCCAGGTCTGGTCCTGTGTTGCTACTGGGGAAATTTCCAGAAGCTATATGCCATTATTGCTCTCTCTGTTCATCTGCCCACTGAGCACTTGGGACATGCAGAGTTGCCCTTTGGAAGAGCCTATCTCCGAACCACTGGTAGAAAGAGTAGGTCATCCCTGAGAAAAGTCTAAATAGAGACCATCGTTAGTGTTTGTGGTTAGGGTTATCAATGGATAGAAGTCATTTAAGCATTATAATTTCCTCTTGACTATATTTATCCAATTATTCTCTAGAATTCTGAAAGTCTAAATTTGGTGTGCATTAATTCCATAAACATTTGTTGAGCACTTACTACAGGTATACTATTATGCTAGTTTCTGAGAGAGATACCAGATAAGTAAAAAAATCAATCCTTAGCTTTCAGATCAATAATAATCCTGAAGAGAAGAACTGAATAGATGTAAAGCAACTGCAGCACATTTCTAAGGCACCATATGGGCAATTAATGGTATGGTCTGAACTGTATACCAACATACCTAAGTCCTGAAGCAACATATCACAAGGGAAAAATCAGCACAGAGTAGCAGTAGTTAGGAGAAGTATCTCTTCATAGAAACTGCTGTCTTTTCCCAACTTTTTGGCCATAACTAGATACAATATCATCCATCCAGTTTTGATTGAGATGAGGAGATACCTTTTTCGAAAAGAAACAAAAAACATGTCTTGTCCCCATCATAGTTTTTATCCTGTCTGAATCAGAGGTTGGGAATTGGGGTTAGCATTAATAATGTTTAATTGGCTCTCTAAGGAAAAGCACAGCAGAGTAAGGGATAACAAGTTCCCTGGGAAGGTGGTATAAGCAAGCAAGCTCCTCTTCCATTTATTCAACACCTCATCTGAATGGAGCCCAGATGATTCGATTTTTCCCTCTAGGCAGATACATCATTGTTGGCCAGTCCCATTCTGATGTCTCTGAATTTGTTACTCTCTGCTGTCTTTTCAGATGGCTGCCCGGGGCTCTGCTTTGGAAATGGGCGATGTACCCTGGATCAAAATGGTTGGCACTGTGTGTGTCAGGTGGGTTGGAGTGGGACAGGCTGCAATGTTGTCATGGAAATGCTTTGTGGAGATAACTTGGACAATGATGGAGGTGAGTCATCTATTAAATGTTCATAAAAGAAAGGAATAGCCCAGCCTCTAGCACAGTGATGACCAATCTGGCCAAGAGTGAAAATTAGGAATCCTTATAAAGTCATACTATTTTGTAAATCTCAATTTATTGAATATTTACAGTAACCAGGCAATACTCCAAACTCTTTCCATGTATTATATCTCATTTAATTCTCACAATAATGTTATCAGGTATAGGTACTATTTTCCCTGTTTACAAATGGGAAAACTAATACTTGGAGTGGGGATGGTAAGTGACTTTTCCAGGATCACACAGCTAGAAAGTAACAGAACCAAGGTTCCAATTCAGGGCTATATGACTTCAGTTTCTGTTTTCTTAATTGTTACAACCATGCTGCCTCCCATATCTGTGGCATTTATTCTACTAAATTAAATCAGCGTACCACTGTCTAAACTGTCAGATGCTAGTGTAGCTTGCACTATACACATCGTGAGGTAGTTTTCTTTGTTCTTAGTTATTTAGAGCTCCCTCTTGTGTCTTTACCTTTTAGTACCACTTTACATCTTTCAAAGGACACAGCATCATGACAATTCACAGTAGAGTATTTTACATTTAATTCAAGAGCTGCACATGTTTTAGAAAGCCATATGTGGCTCCAAGGCCTCAGGGTAACCACTTCTGTTTTAATCAAGCAAACAAAGGCATCTAATACATTGTACAGTCAGGCCTCAAAACAGCCAAATCACCTCTGAATGAGCCTAAAACAACAAATCCTCACTTTCCTCTTACTTTCTACTCAAGAAAACATGAAATTGACAAAAAAATTTATTTCTAATTTCTGTATATTAACTTAAAATGAAGTAGGTTGTTAAATTTGACTCCTTAAGGTTTCTATTTGTGCTTAGACAATTATATACCTTGTCATTTGAATCCAAATGGGGCTTAAAACAATAAGGTAGCAATCATCGTTTAAGCACCAAATAAGGTGTCAAAGTGTCCTCTTTTATTGTTCTGGCTAACAGTTTACCTTTAAAAGTTATAAGACCTTATGAATTTTAAGTAGAAGCAACTTTCTGATTAAGAGCACAGGGCTTTGAAGTTAGAATTTCTGGGGTCAAATATTAGCTCTGCTATGTACTTCTGGCTGTAGGGTTTGGGAAAAGTTTCTTGCTATCTCTGTGCTTCAATTTCCTTATCTTCAAAATGGGGCTGATAATAATAATAACTGTCTAATAGGGTTGTTATAAGAATTAAACAAGATAATTCATGTGCACTACTTAAAGGATGATAAATTACAGCAATCAATGCACACATGCACACAAACACACACACAAACACACACACACACTAAATTTAGGATAACAGACCATTTTCTGAAGAGACTGTTTACTTCCTATCTAATTTGAAATTTTTGTTAGGGAGGCCAGAGTGAGATTTTCAATTAAATGGTACATAATCAACCATTTACTTGACTTCTGTGGTCCACCAAGACTCATTTTCTTTTTTTGTTTTTTTCAAGACTCATCTTCTACACCCATCATTCTCAGTTCATCATTTAAGTCCCAACTCAAGCCATGTCTCCCATGATACCTCTGACATCCACCACCCCAACCTACCATGGTGTTTATCATATGCACCATACAATCAAGCGCTAAATTATATCCTGTCTGTATCGTTTCCTTGTTACATGTTAAGTATGACCCAGAGTCCATAGTTTCATGCCCAATATAATTACTAATAATATTAGCTTACTTGTATTCAGGGTTTACTATGTACAAGGCACTGTGCTGAGTCCTTTATGTGAATAATTTCACTTAATCCTCGTGAGGTAGAAACTACTATTAACACTACTTTACAAATTAGGAAACTGAGGCACCGAGAAGTTAAACAAACTGCTCAAGATCATATAGAAAGTAAACGATAGAGTCAGGGTGTAAACCTAGGTGGTCTGCTTCATTCCAAAAAAGATTGGAGGAAGTAATGGAGATTTCTCAATTGATATATTGATTAAAATGTTATGCTCAGAAAATACATTAACAACCTATGCAAGTATAATTTCTTTCTTTCTTTCCTTCTCTATTTATTTGTTTTTGGCTGCGTTGGGTCTTTGTTGCTGCACGCAGGCTTTTTCTAGTTGGGGCGAACAGGGGCTACTCTTTGTTGCGGAGCACGGGCTCTAGGCACGTGGGCTTCAGTAGTTGTGGCTCGCGGGCTCTAGAGCACAGGCTCAGTAGTTGTGGCACACGGGCTTGGTTGCTCCGTGACACGTGGGATCTTCCTGCACCAGGGCTCGAACCCGTGTCCCCTGCATTGGCAGGCGGAATCTTAACCACTGTACCACCAGGGAAGTCCCAAGTATAATTTCTGACTCAGGGTTGAGCTAAAATAAGTTTCCTGCTTAATAAAGTACAGCTTGATAAAAATAATTGAATAATTATCAAGCATTTTCTGTGGCCTCAAGGTCACCTCAAGGGAGCCAAAAATGTTTAAGGAATGGATCAATTAAATATTAATGAAATAATGGATTATCAGTTTTCAATATCTGTGGTATATATAGATACAAAAGGTATAGAAGATATTGCTGAATGCGTATTGACCTATGAACATTCCTTTAAAATTGTGTATCTATGTGGGAATCAAAAATCAAAGACGCTGATGTGAGTTTAGTGTATTTTTATGATTGTCTCCTTAGGGAGTGGCAGGGGGAGGCTCCTTGAGATATTCAATTACCATTTTTTCCTTTGGTAGGATTAAGATGATACTGATGACAAATAAATATTTAGTTCTACTTTGAGATGGAAAGATGGATTAAATAACCTCTGAAAGTCTCATGACTAAGATTTTGGACAATAAATCCATTTTTATACTGTTTAAGTAACATCCCTAAGAATATATTAAATGCCCAGAATTTGGTGGTCTCAGCTTTCCAGCTATCCAGAATGGCTGGATTCATTTCCAGCCATCCAGAATGATTGTATATGCCTAATGATTAATATTTGCATACTTGTTTGTGCATGTATGTGTGTGAGTTTTAATTAAATCAGAAAGTGCCAATTGAACCTTTTGGGGGAAAAAAGTGGTCCTAATTTTTTAAATGTTAATTCTTAAGAAATCTTCCCAGTCAAAAAAAAAAAAAAAATCACTTTCAAGCAGTTGCTTCAAGTAGCTGCTTCCTGATTACTCCATATCATTGCTGATACTTAAAGAATGGCAGGATTTTTTTTGTTTTGCATTCTAATCAGCTTTGAATACTCATTAGTATTACTGCTACTTCCTGAAGCTTTGACTTCAGTTACACTCTGATTCAATGTATTGTGACTCTTAGTAACTAGTTGGGCTCATTGAATATGTGGGTGACACAGGTCTAGGAGCTACCTAAGAGCTTCTTGAATAATAAAAACAGAACTAAGAACAAATAACCCTTGGAGTTTTTTCTTAACATGCAAAAAATTGAAAACTGTCTTTTACATTGTATATTTAAGAACTGATTACTACAAAAATCACAAATCTATCAAATGTCTTGACCTCATGTATCCCTTTAGTTAACAAGCACATACCATGGACACAACCTTGTGCTTGGAAGAGGAGACTTAACCTTATGGTGACCACATTTTCATGTGTTCATCATGTGTCCTGATTTAGGGTTTGAAAAATATAATCACCATACATTACATGCACATATGAATTGACATGAGAAAAAAAGTTTAGACATTATATTAACTGAATCAGAATAGCTAAAACAAAGAATAGTGAGAGCAAGCTAGAACTATCAGATGTTAAAATAATATTTTAAAACTATGATAATTAAAACAAAATGGTACTGATGTAAGCATAGACAGATCAGTACAACCGAATAAAAGCTTCAGGAACACACCCCGGTACAAATATTTAGGATATTATAAAACCAGCATCAAAAATCAGTGGGGAAAAGAAACATTATGAAGTAGGTGGTGCTGAGACAACTATTAAGGAAAAAAAAACCTTAGATTTTCAATTCATATCTTATTCCAAAAGAATAAAATAAATAAAAACATTCCAGCTGATTAATGAGTTGAAGGCAAAAGAAAACTCAAACACAATTAGAAGAAAATATAGGTGGTAGATCTCAAGATTGGAAAGGACTTCTTAAACATAAAAGCTAGGAAAGAAACCACAATAGGAAAAAAATGATAAGTTGGACTTCATAAAAGTTTCCAACTTCTTTGTATTCTTTGGCTAAGTTTATAGACCATCTGACATCTATTTGGAGATACCAAAATCTGCACTGTCTGATATGGTAGCCACTAGCCACATATGACTATTTAAATACAATTTAAATAACATTAAAAATTCCATTTCTCCGTTGCACTAGCCACATCTCAAGTGCTCAACGTCACATGAGGCTAGTGACTACTGTGTTGGTGCACATCTAGAGCATTCCTATCAATGGAGAAAGTTCTATTGGATAGCGCTGGTCCAAATGTTTGACTCAAAGGTTTATTTACCTTTCAGCCAAACATTTCAGATTGGGCACCCAATTTTCCATTCATTCATTACTACTTTGTGCCGAGTACTGTGCTTGACACTGAGGAGAAAATGTCAAACAAGTTTCTGCCTTCATGGAGCTTATGGTTTAGGTATTAAACAAGAAACCACACAAATAACTATATATTTACAATTGTTTAGAGTGCTATAAAGTTTTTAGAGTGCTATAAACATGTATAGCAGGACCTAACCAAGTCTGTGTGGCAAGGGAGGCCTCACATGAGTCAGGGGAAGAATGTTCCAGGCCAGGGAAACAGCATGTACAAATGCCCTGAGGTGGAAATATACTAGACTCTTCTAGAAAGTGAAAGGTAAGTCATTGTGGCTGGAGTCAGGGAGAGATTGGTAGGAGATGAGAATATAAAGGTAGGCACTGGCCAGATTATACAGAACATTGTAAATTTTTAAAGATCTTCAGCTATCAAAGATTACAGTTTAGTCCCTCAAGTCATAGAGGAAGGAAGGTGACTTCTGATACTGTGGAACGATTGTCACGGAGGTTAAAAAGATGTACAATACAGAGTGTTTAATCAAAACAGTCTTTTTCCCCCGATCTTTTAAGTGTTGGTCACATGTTTGTCCAAGCTTCTCTTATATAAACTCTTCCGGTGGTCTATATTCATATTCATTGGTAAAATCAATAAGTTAATTGCCTAAAAGAGAATGATCTTCCAGGAATCATTCTTCATAACAAGTCACCATTCATTAAGAACAATAGCTATTTGCAAGCCTGTTTTATGATGCAGTGTTTCTAGATCTAGAAATCAGCGCCATGGGTGAATTATGAACACATATAAGCTCATGGATCAATAAGCCTCATGTTTTGAATGTCACCAGCATGCTGCAGGGTTTAATAAATAGGAAAATGAAATAGAAGGAGCAATGAATGGGTAACATTTGCTCTGTTTAAGGGCCCCTCTCTGCATTTACTTTTAAGATTTGGCTGGGAAAAAAGACCTGGCAGCAGAAAGCATATTCCTAATTATCCTCTTCTGACTGTACCCCCCTCATTTCCAAGGAACCCATTTATTAGAAGATCATCACTTAGTTATGAGAGCCTAAACTGCCAAGTGATTCCAGATACGAGTGGAAGTTGGAAAATCTAAACTCTATAATTCAGTTAACCCCTCTATAACTGGATCTGTCACATTATTTATCGACTAAGACTAGTAATACTTGACATCTTCCTACTTTGTAGTGGTGAAAATGAATGAGAATGTTTGAAATACAGTAATATAAAGTGTGTGATAAAGATGTGGTATCAATGAAGAATCTATTTGTAACTTAACATATTTTGATGCATTCATTGAACACTTATTAATCTCTAGGTGCATTTATAAATGTCCTAAAAATAGGACATTTAGGACATCCATTTATTCATTCAATAAATAGTTATTGAAAGCTTACTTGGGGTCAGGCACTATTCTAGTCATTGAGGAAATAGCAATGAATAAAAAAGACTAAATCCGTGTTCCATGGATCTTATATTCTAGTTTTGAGAGGCAGACAATAAACTAAAAAAATTTTTAAATAGTCTGATAGAAGATGGTAAGTGTTATGGAGAAATTGTTTTTTAAGCAGGTTAAAAAAGGATAGGGAGGGCTTCCCTGGTGGCGCAGTGGTTGAGAGTCTGCCTGCCGATGCAGGGGACGCAGGTTCGTGCCCCAGTCCAGGAGGATCCCACATGCCGCGGAGCGGCTGGGCCCGTGAGCCATGGCCGCTGAGCCTGCGCATGCAGAGCCTGTGCTCCGCAACGGGAGAGGCCACAACAGTGAGAGGCCCGCGTACTGCAAAAAATAAATAAATAAATAAAGGATAGGGAGTGTGCGACAGAGGTGGCATTTTAAATAATGTGGCCAGAGGAAGCCTTACTGAGAAGGTGGCATTTGAGTAAAGACTTAAAGGAGGTGAGGGGTGAGCCATACTGACATTGGAGAAAAGAAGATTCCAGGCGTAGGAACAGTGGGGAAGGGGGTTGTGGGATACGGTAATGGGAGGTAAGGTCAGAGAGGTAAGAGAGAGATGGTAAAGAACCAAACTGTGAGGAAGTAGGTCTTGGTCAGGACACAGGCTTTTATTCTGAGCAATTTGGGAAGCCACTGATGGCAGGTGGGGAGGACGTGAACATTAGTGGCATATAAACAATTTACTTTCCTGATGCAGCAAAAATAAATGTATAGGTTATAGAAATAACAATGATTTGGGCAGTTCCAGTACTAAGTGCACTTGAACTTCTCCCACTTTCTTTTTACCAATACAGCAAAATACTAGGGTGAAAGTCAGCCTGAATAAATGAAAAAAGATGAATTAGAGACTATTTTCAAAGGAAATACAGTCATATTACCTTCAATGCATATAATGGCAACAACTAAGCTACCAGGAGTGCCTAGTAGAGGGCCTGCTTTAGTAAAAATTTTTGAATGATTTGTAATGAGTCCATTGTTTGTAGGTTTCTAAAATGCCCGAGAAGATTTTGTTCAAGTGAATCACTGGAACGATCAGCCCTTCAATTTCTTTTTCACTATTAATTTGCTTGGTAGACGCTCTATTCTATCGATGCTGAAAAGGTTAAGCTTCAGTCCAGCCCCTGTCCAAATGATAACAAATTCTGAATTTGTGAAATTCAATGAATAAAGATTTACTGTAGCATTAGTGTCTGTTTAGAGCCACATAGATTCCTACCCATCTGACAACCTAACCAAGCAGAGTTCACAAAATGAACACATTCTAACGACCTGAATATGCTACAGAAAAGTTAACTGCCCTCTGGCCAATGATAAGGCAACTTAAATAGAAGTGAGTCTGAACATTTTAAGCTGCCACTGCAGACCATTGGCATCTACCCCAGGACTCTATCCCTAGACTCCTTGTAGCCTGTACAGTCTATAATTTGGTTAATGGCAAGAGGTAACATTTATCGAGAGTGCTAGCTACTGAACACTAAGCACTGTGCTGATAGGATTATGAGAGCATGTGATCCTTACAACAATTCTACTCATCCCATCTAGTAGATGAGGAAACTGAGAATCCAGGAGTTGCACTGATTTGTCCAGGACCGTGTACATTGTAAGTGGCAAAGTCAAGATTAGAATCAAAGTCGTCTGATTCTTTCACCTTAACCACTTCATGTGTTCTAAATACTACACTGATCAGTCACTTGGAGGTCTTACAGCCTAGGTCAGTAGTACTAGTCATACTGCTTGGATGGTGATGTCGGACGTGTGATTTGTAGTCAGAGCACTGGGTGTTAATATGACTCCCATATTTCTTCCAACCACATTCAGCTTCCCTTCCTTTATTTGTAGAATGGAGATGAGAATGTCTACCTAACAGGGTTGTCACAAGGATTTAGTTAAAATACTACATGCGGAAGTAACTAGTGCCATACCTGACAAATATTAACTAATCTATACGTGTTGCCAAATCCTTTTGGATAGCCTGCCATGGAACTAGTTGTCCGTTTTTATCAAGGTGATAATATGGGTGCTGTCCCTAAGAGGATATATATTTGTAAATTCATTTTAAGGATTAGGAAAATGTGGGTTTTCCCTATATTGTTCATATTCCCTTGTCCAATCCTGCTTTCAATCAAGGGCATACATCTAGTAGGTAAAAGTTTAATAGTGAGTGACTTGATCATGTACAGAAGAAACCAGTGTCCTTGACCTTCATCAACCCCAACTGAGCCAGCTGGCATAGTCCCTAACTGGCTGGCAAAGCTAGGATCAGTGAATGCCCTGTTTAGTCCTTCAAGACAATTTAACCTCCCTTTTATTTTGCTAGCTTTTATTTTTATTCCTTTAAAGGGAACAGGCCCTAAAAGTAAAATAAGCTAACATTTGATATGTCCATATCTGACACCTTGAGCCTGGCTGTCAAGGGTGCCACAGCTTCCAATTCAGGGCGATAAAAGAACCATTAACAGCCAAAAAAAAAAAAGAAAAAGAAAAAAGGAAACCCACACAAGCAGTGTGATATCATTTGCACTTCTTTGTAACAGTCTAGACATACTGTATGGAGTGTTATCCAATGTGATAATTGGTAAGTAGATCTTTGCCCATGTACTGGGCTTACCTATGAATTATAATTCGGGGTTGCATACCATTGTTGGTCTGCTTGCCTGCAGCCTTTCTAGATTCAACAGAAGTCTTGCTGTTCTCAGAAAACAGAGGTCTTAGAGGGTCAGCCCTGTATAATAGGCAATTAGTGAATATGAAACATTAACTTGGAATTTATAGCACATAACTAGATGAGAATGTGAGTCCCAATTTTGAATTGGCTCTGTGTTTAGTTTTAGAATCCGGTTTTGAAGATCGTTTGGGCATTACTATTTATTTAAAATCTATTTCTTTTCAAAAATAAGTTAGAATTCTGTGGTTGACAGGTCGAAACCTGTGAATGCCCAATCTGATTATTACTACTGCATTTTCTGCCAATTGAAAGATAAAGGTGACTGCCCATCTGAAAAGCAGTTTTTCATTGTTTAGTATATTATGCATCAATTCCAGACCTCAGAAAACTGTTTTAATCAGATTGATATTTTTGCCAGCTTTCCAGTGCATCCAGATGTTTAATTGGCAGAGTAAAGAGATAATGTGCTAATAGGAGGCTGAGAACAATGCATTGGAGAGAGAGGTGATAGTGGCATCTAAAATCTATAGAAAACCTGTTAATGTAATTTGCTGAATGAGGGGAGAAAGGGGAGCAGAAGGGAACTTCTTAGTGAAACTAATCCACACAAAAGTTATTCATCAGTGAAAAAGAAATATATATACAGAGAAGTAAAAATCAGGGGCAAAAATACACTGAACAAACAGGGTAGGCCAGGAAGCAGCAAACTGCATTTTAAATCAAAGTAGTGTCTATGGTACAGGGAATTTGAAAGGACCTCATGTGGGGAAGAATATTTCCAGGGTGCCCTAGGGCTACTGTTCCAAACGGCTGCTCTCTTAGTGTTCCTGACTTTCATTGCCCCCAGCTGTGGTACTTCCCCCTCCAGCTCAACAGGGGCAGCCATGTGAAGGAGAGAGAGCGAGCAAAAGAGCTGCGTGAAACCGGTGCCAGTAACTTTCATCATCAGCCTTAAGGAGTGGGTGATCCATCTGAACCTCCCTATTCCACTGCAAGCCAAGAAGATGAGCATCTTTAGATTTACCCTTGTTGAACATCTGAATTAGAGCTACTGGTCTGCTTTAAGGACCATGGAAGGGCTTTACCTTTTTTTTTATGCTTATTGGGTGTGGAATGAAGTGTCCATATGCTCAAATAATCACTCCAACCCCTTCTCTTTGCACGTAATTCTTATAACACTTATAGCAGGTTTAACTAGTGTAAGAGTCAGCTGTTTTATGCACCTATTCCTCCTAAGTTCTGAGCTCCTAAAAACAGGGAAAGTGTTCTTTTTACCTCTTTCCTTCCCCAAGCATCTAACACAGTCTTGTGCACCTACAGTCAGCCCTTCGTATCCTCAGGTTCTGCATCCTTGGACCCAGCCAACCATGGATGAAAAATATTTGGAAAAAAAAGAATTCCAGAAAGTTCCTAAAAGCAAAACTTTAATTTGGCGCATGCCTCATAACGATTTACATAGCATTTACATTGTATTTACAACTATGTACATGGTATTTACGTTGTATTAGGTACTATAAGTAATCTAGAGATGATTTAAAGTATACGGGAGGATATGCGTAGGTTATGTGCAAATGCTGTGCCATTTTATATAAGGGACTTGAGCATCTTCGGATTTGGGTATCCGTGGGGGTCCTGGGACCAATCACCCTCAGATACCAAAGAACAACTATATCAGGTTCTCAACAGTCTCCCCTCCTCCTGTAACCCCTGTGTCCCACATCATTCCTCTACCAAAGAATGAAGCTTTTATGTGATTTATCTGTTGGAACAACCATGGATTCAGGAGTCTGGAGTAAATGGTGAAGGCCTAGGAAATGAAAGAGAGCCATTCATCACTATATACTTAGTGAAATTTCTTAGTATTTGCTTCAAATAACTGCAGTTAGGAACAAGTAAGCTCTAGTCACTTCTACAGATTCCTAAAAAAGTGGTTCTGAAAATTTAGTATGCTTCAGAATCACCCAGATTAAATATGGCATAATCCTGGGCTCTGAAGAAATTCTGCTTCAATAGGCGAGACTCAAGAATATACAAATTTAATAAACTCCCCAGGTAATTGACTACACATTTGAAAATCACTGCCCTGCTTTAGACACTTTGTCACCATCAGAATACCAGCTTCTATTGTGGGAATTAGGAATAGACAAGTATATTGGGAGAATTTTTAAAAAATACAAAGTCAGGTTGGCAAGCATTTGTTAATTATGTGTTCATAAATGTACATGATGTGAGAAATTCAAAAAAATTATAAGAAATAGTTGCAATCCCGGAGGAATGGTCTTGCTGAGGAAGAAAGAAACTTCAAAAGAGTGATAACTAACAGAATACTCTCTTCAAGTGCTAAACAATGTAGTACTGCTGGAGGATTCAGGAAAGATTTATGAACAAAATAGTTTGAATTTCACTGATGTGCCATGTAAATTCAGAATGGGTGATAATTCATGAGAGACATGTGAATTTAATAGATTCTAAACTCAAAATGTGGACCGTTACCTTTGGCTGTATTCTAGATATTTCTCCATTCGTGCATGTTATTAACTATGTTGCTTCTCTTGACACTAAATTTCAAAAATTTCTTTTCAGATGGTTTGACTGACTGTGTGGACCCCGATTGTTGTCAACAAAGCAACTGTTATGTAAGTCCTCTCTGCCAAGGCTCACCAGATCCTCTTGACCTCATCCAGCAAAGCCAACCGCTCTTCTCTCAGCATACTTCAAGACTCTTCTATGATCGAATCAAATTCCTCATTGGCAAGGACAGTACTCATGTCATTCCTCCAGAGATCTCATTTGACAGCAGGTATATATGTATTTATTCTACTCCTTAATGAACAGTGGTCATGTTTTTCCTTAACCGTGAAAGGAAGATACACACACACACACACACACACACACACACAAAAACACATGATGTGTATTATTCGTAGTAAAGTATAAATGGGGCTTTTAATGACAAAAACAGAAGTATAATTTTCAAATTTCTTGTTTAGCTTCTGGATTGATCCCTTAAAAAAATTCTTGAATTTCAAAAGCCAAATTTTAAGTTTTATTCCATGGTGTAAAATGTTTCCATATGAAAGAGTTGGGTGAGTCTGATGTCCCAATGTGAAATGCAAGACTTGTGAAAATCTGTCTTCTAGGGAAGCTCAAATGCGTGAATTGTCACTAAAGACCCGAGACCGAAGTCTAACCCATAAGATGAAGAAATTTTAAAACACTAACTTACTTATTTGAAGTGTAATAACATGAATTTGCTCATTGTTCTTCTCAGCTTCATCTTCAGCAATGATATATTTTAGTCATTAGCACTAGATATAAGTAAGTCACTGAAGTCAACATTTCTGATCTCTTAAAAATGTCCATGCCTTGTTCATGCCACAATTCAACATGTTTAAATATTGTTATTAAACTATAAGGATGTTTATCTCTCAGAACAGAAAGTCCAGCAGTTGGGTTTGGGGGTTGGCTGACCTAAGGGTTTAGTAACATCATCTAGGCCCCAGGTCCTTTCCATTTCTCTCTTCTACCATCTTCAGCATAAGCTTCATTCTTAGGTTGGTAGCAAGATGGCTGTGGCAGCTGCAGGCTCACTTCAGACACAACAAGGACCAAAGGAAGAAAGAGAAAAATATTCCCCCAAGCATGGAATATAAACTCTTCCCTTCACTCTGACTGTTCCTCATATTTCACTAGCTTCTAGACTATTACAAACAGAAATTAAAAAAAAAAAAACTTGGAAAGTATTTGTCCAGGAGCTCCTATCTACATCCCACCCACTCAGTTGCATGCTGGTGGGTGTTATCAGGCCCCAAGAAAAACTCCGTCAAGAGTTTATATTGATATGAGTGATAATCTAAGAAAATCACAGCTCAATCTTGACCTATACACACTAGGAAAGGGGAAAAAAATGATGTGCATGGAAATTTAAAACACTCAGCATCCTTCTCACAGATTGTACACTAGAACTGTCATTGAAACTTAAAACTTTCTCATTATGTTTATTATGTGCAGTTCTAACCTTTTAAATATTTGACAGAACCCCAAACCAACTGCCAATGCATCACAAGAAAGGCCTTTTCTGCCAGGGGATCTAGTCAAAGTTTGCCTTCTCCCAAGAGACTCAGTCATCCCCATTTTGAAGTATTTCCCTCAGCTCATTAACAACTCTGGGGTAATTTCAAGTGGCTGTAGTCAAAGTAATTCTTGAGATAGTGAAGCCTTACTTATTGCACACCAGAGGAACAAAGGGAACAAAAAGCATTATTCATGCTTAAGGAAAAGTCAGTCCAAAAGAAAAAAAAAGAGGTAAATGAAATAACCACCGCCATGACACGGAGATATGTATTAAATGACTCACTGAACTCAAGTAAAGGGAGAAAGTCAGGACCTGAGAGAGACAGGAACCAAGTCACTGTGATCCAGAGGAGGGCATTTGAGCAATAAACTTAGAAAAGTGAAGAGAAACTCCAGCCCCTGTGGTTCAGCTTCATGCTTCAGCAGCGTTGCCAGCCACTCACAGAGTGAACAAGCCTATTACTTGTGGTACTTAATGCCCTTCTCCTCCTCCTGGTTTGATTGAGTTTTCCTCATTCTTTTGTAAAAGGCTCCAAGTTATCATTTGGCCTGTAAGTCACATTTGAATTCAGAACGACGGGCTCCTTCATCCAGTGGTCTCCGCTCTGACACACATGTCTAATCTGTCAGAAAAGGTGCAGGCCTTTTCCAAGGGAAACGGTTGAGGACAAGCAATGTAACTATATTTCCTTTAAAAAATCAATTCATGCAGTGTTATTCGGGTTATCTCTGGATAAAATCAATCCAATTCTGATCATGTAGAGTATAAGTAATAATAGGTACAAGCTCTTACATCTCCATAGTACTTTTTAGTTTGTGCAGCTCTCAAACATACATTATTTCATCTTATCCTCACAGTATCCCTGTGAAGTAGGTATTGTCTTGGTGCATTGTACATATGAGGGAATTGAGCTTCAGAGAGATTAAATAACTTGCCCAACATCACACAGTCAGCAAGTTTCTTTGTAGCAATTCTTGTAATCTTTCTGTTATACCACTGCTGCCCCATTTCAACTTGTCCTTACATGAGCCTAGTGACTCAGATCTCATTTATACTGGATGAATGACATCTGGGTTAACACAAGAAACTTAGAAACTGAGCGATATTGTAAAATCCAGCTCATTTCAACACATTTCAGTGACATTATTTACAAACTCCGAGTCAATGGTAATGAGCTTCTTGGTAGAAGAACACTTTTTTTTTTTTGCGGTACGCGGGCCTCTCACTACTGTAGCCTCTCCCGTTGCGGAGCACAGGCTCTGGACGCACAGGCTCAGCGGCCATGGCTCACGGGCCCAGCCGCTCCGCGGCATGTGGGATTCTCCCAGACCGGGGCATGAACCCGTGTCCCCTGCATCGGCAGGCGGACTCTCAACCACTGCACCACCAGGGAAGCCCAGAAGAACACTTTTGAACAACTGGTAAAACAGGCCTTTTGCTACGCGTAAATTGTTATTAACCACTTCTTATGTGTCAGGTCTCTTGCTAAGCTTTTACATGTGTTATCTCATTTAATCCTTACAAAAACCCGATATGGTAGGCACCGTTATGATCCCCACTTTTCAGGTGAGAAAACAAGAACTGAGATTTCAAGTGAGTCACTTGCCCAAGGTCACAACCAGTAAGTGTCAGAGCCAGGATCTGAAACCAAGCAGATTCATACTGAGAGCCTGACCTCTAAACCACTATGCTGAGCCACTTTGGCTACTTAGAAAGCTCTGCTGAAGACTTATGACCCTTATCCATCTGTGACTGTGGGGTTGCCCTCCTCAGACAGATCTAGAACACTTAGGTACTATAATCAGGGGAACCACTCTCCTCTTTGGCTTTTGCCACATAAGTGAGTGATAGCTGAGTAGGTGGATGAAGAAGGCATTGCCAAGGGGCTCATTTGCCTACTGGCAAAATGTGACCCACACGGAGGACTTGCTGCTGAGTGTTGCCACCATCAGAGGCCTTTGAGCTAAAGATGGTGGCATACAGGTGACTAACTGTTGCAAGGACAGATAAAGGTTAAATAACTGTGCATCCTTGTGCATCCAAGTGAGACTAGCCTTTCTTGTTCTGAGTTGGCTGCACTGGCATGTGAGAGCACATAGAACATAGACCTCCTGTGCCCCTCATGGTGTAAGGTCACTGGGAACATGCCACTTGCCCATGGTAGAGTCTCCAGCAAGCCCAAGTCAGTTACCATTTTTTCCTTAAATACATTTTACCCTGTAGCCTGAGTTTCTTGTTTTCAGTCGACTCCAAACATGACTACAAAGTAAACCACATATTCTACGTGCCCTGTGTGACTTATTACTTTTTAATAATGTAAATAGGTGAACAGAAGCATTATTGATCTTCAGTGTCTAAGCATTTAATCACTATTAATAATGTAAAAGGTTTTTATAAATATGTAAAAACAAGAGTACATTAAACTAAATGACAGCAGTAATTTGCAAAGCCGGACATTTCACTCATCATCACTAATGGAGAAGTGCATTTAAAAAACAAAATCCTACTGGGGTTAGTGCAACCGCTGACAGCAAGGTCTGGCCAAACTCGTTTGTCTGTTTTGTAGCCACGAGAGGCCGATCCCCACATCAATCCATGTCAAGTGTCTACATCAGGCATTGCTTAATATCAGCCCACAGATGTATTTTGTTTGGTCCAACGTTTAGAAACTAAGAGATCTAACATAAAAATTGGAATGTCTTCCTTCTCTAGAAAATTGACAAAGTTTGACATCTCTGATAGAGGCCATCCAGAGCTGAGGGCCACTTACCCCTCTGGAATGACTATGACATGCCTCTCTAGCTCACCATTCACTGTTTCCCTTGCACCTGACTCACTTCCCTCACTTTTAAGGTCCTGCCTGGCCCTGCTGGCCTTTGAGTTCGTAACCTCTGGACTACACAGCTTCTATAGCTTTTCATGGAAAGGCCACAAGTGTTCGTTTTTTTCTTTCTGATCTGTTTCCCTGAGAGTCTTTAAAAATCCAATCTTAACTCTTTACTTAATTTTTGAACCTTTGCTGTGTTGGTTTAAAAAGAGAAAAAAAGTGACCGAACATAAACTAAAAACCACATTAATGGAAGGATGTTTCCCCCCTTAGTTCACGGGGGGGACCTGTGGACACCTCATGAATAAGTTGGTGTGCATTCTGCCTCACATCTTAGAGTAATAAACCCCCAGGTCCCACCATAGTAGAAGCAAAATGTCCACTTTCTATGAGAAAGATGTGTATGTTGAGAGGCATTTGACAATTGTTTGTCACTTAGAGTAAGTTTTAAGAACAATTTAAAGATCTAAAACTTTGCAGCTATGCTGCTGGGTGTGGGTGTAGCTGCCTCTTGTGCCTGCTCCTGGTGGGACCCCTAGCCTTAGTTGAAAAGTTCTAGAGTTGGGACCAAACTTAATCCAGAACTAAGTACATGACAGCACTGTTAACACGCTACAAAATGAAGAGGTTGAGCAGTGTGATAGGTTTCTTCTAGTGCTAACTTTCTGTGAAGTTGCTGTATTTCCATTTCTTGCTCCACACTGGGATGTGCAATATTTAAGTTCTGAACTGTCCTCATTGCTAAAATCTAAGTTCTTTGAGGACAAGGATCAAGTCTGATTTGTTCTCTCCCTGTTTTGATTATCTATCAAATAAATATCAAACTGTGTAGCAAACTACTCCAAAACATAATGGATTAAAACAATTTATTATGATTACATTTCATGATTCTGTGGGTTAGAAAAAAGAAAAGAAATTCTTTTCTTTTCTTTTCTTTTCTTTTCTTTTCTTTTCCCGGGCAGGGAAAAAAGAAAGAAATTCAGACAGGGTATGGCCAGGATGACTTGTCTTTTCTCCATGATATTTGGGCTCTCAGCTGGGATAACTCAAATAGCTGGGGGGCTGGAACAGCTGGACAGCAGCCAGGAATCCCTCTTTCTACCTACAGCCTCTCTACTTGGTTTTCCTATGGGCATGGCAGCCAGTCTCGAGTTTGTCAGAGCTCTTATATGGTGGCTCAGGGCTCCAAGAGGGAGCGTTCCAAGAGACAGGAAACAACAAGATACCAGTCTCTTAAGGCCTGGGTCCAGAAATTGTCCCAGTGTCCCTTGTGTTATATACTATTTATCAAAGTAGTCACAGAGTTTGTCCAGATTCAAAGGGAGGGTCATAAATCCTACCTCTAGCGGAGAGAAGTATCAAAGAATTTGTGGCCATCCTTAATCTACCATACCACTGTATCCCCGGATCCAAACACAGCATCTGGCAGAAAATTGGTAAGAAAATGAGTGAATGAGTGAGTGGCTTAGTTGTAGTGATATTGAAGTGCTCTTCTCATATTTGCTAATGAAAAACTCTTTTTGGTTGCCTAGAACACACAGATGATATTAGGACCTCAAATAAGTCGATTCCCAAATGTAGAAGCAGCCTAAAGGTAAGATTACTGTTCTCCAGATAGCACAGGAACAAATTCATAAAGGACGAAGTGATTATATAACAGTAGCAAAGTAATTACTCTTTTTTTTTAACTTATGAGACATTCCACCACTGCCAGAGCCTGTCCATAATTGACATCATTTATAACTTTGTGTAAGCATCAATAATCCTCTCTGCCTTCAGTGGGCTAGATAATCAAAATTTGAAACCAAGAAAAAATTAGAAAATAAGGAGCAATACCAGGAAGTCAGTAGGAATACTGCTGTGAACTGGCTCACTTTGGTGTTCCAGCTCATGAGAAAACCAAAGACAAGCACCCCAAAACAAATTGAGGTACCACAAATGCCTTGAGCATGGCTTTCTTGGCAAACTCTTTACCTACCCGAGTCCTTCCCTTCCTTTACTATACCCCATTCAGTAATGAAATCTTGATTCATACACCTGATTATTCATGATACCTGGCAACAGCCATGATTACTATCATAACTTGTTTAATAAATTATGCCTTTCTGCACTTAATTGATCTGGGAATGTATACCATTTGAAATCCTGTGAATGGCAGAATGAGTTATTAAATCAAGAATGAGGTTAAGGTGAAGGTTGCAGGAAGATGATCATTGCTGTTGATCTCAGATTTGATGAAGACTTAAGAATAACCATACTTGACAGATACAAATTACTATTTTTTTAAATGTACATTTTATTGAAATATTAGTATTTCCAGAGTAACTGAGAACTTTAAATTTCTCTACAAGAGATACCAAAGTCCTCTGCTGTCTCTAATGTAATCTAATATCCTCCTATCAACTCATTTTTATAAAGTGATGAGGATATGTATTCACTCATTTATTCAACAGGTATTTCTTGAGTCACCCACTCTGTGCCAGGAACTTTACAGATGGAGGTAAACAAAAGAAACAGAGTCCCTTTATTCACAGAACTCCCTTTATGTTCTAGTGGTGGGAGCAGTCAAAACATCAAGTAGATGCATAAAGAATTAAATGAATTATAAATTGCAGTAACTTCTGTGGATAATGGAACATCAGGGAGCTTGGGGTTCATCAACTCAGGGTCCCAAGTTCGACTGCCTTGATGAAGCAGTCAGGTAACCATAATGGATGTAAGACAAGGTATTCTAGCAAATGAGACCAAGTCATTAAACAATTACAGAAGTGAGACTGACCTGGAAGTTTTCAGCAGAAACTCAGGGATGGGACTAATTGACTCAAGTGAGCTTGAGGAGGCTCCTGGATGGCTTGCAAGAAAAAAAACAAAGCTTATTTGGACGGTGAGCAGCTTAACTATTTGCAGGAAGTTTCATCCTTTGACATCTGGGCCTATAAATAATTTTAGTTCAATTTGAAATGTTTGTGTTAAACAGATGAATTCAAGGGGAAAAAACAATCATCCAAAACAATTCCCATTTAACCACACTTTGGTGTCATTTGTAATGATAGATCCTACAGTTTCTTTCAAGATAATCCACATTGGGGAAGATTAATCATTTCACTCTTGAGATTGATGAACATGGCAGTGTTTACTTGGTTTGCATAATGGCACTGTCCTAGGCTCTGGCCTACAGCAGACAAATTGCCTTCCCCATACAGTCTAGTGAGGAAAACTGACAATAATAAAAAAGGTAAATGTCAGGTAGGTATAAGTACTGTCAAACGAGATAAAGAAAATTTAGGGACAGAGAGTGACCATTTTAGACAGAGTGGTCCGGGAAATCCTCTCTGGGCAGATGACACTAGAGCAGAGAGCTCATAGCATTCATCTATATGTTAGATGATCTTGGCAAGAATGTTTCCTGCCTCCTGGACCCTTCTGCAGCAGCTTATCACACAATCCAGAGCCTGGCTGTCACTTTTAGGGTCCACTGAATCAAGATTCTGTGGCATTGTGTGAAACAGAAAGGTAGAACAAACCTTTCTCAAGGAAATACTACATACTGGTTATTGTACCAGGTTTTACTGATAAATGGATGGGGTGCCTGTCCTTCAGGAATACATTGAGAAAAACTGAATACCTCAGACAAACTGAATGGCCTCTGAAAGAGAAATCAGCAACAGCCCTCGACCATTTAAGTCATGAAAAGAATTTTAAAAAATAGCAGATTGTCATCAATTAGTGTTGACCCTAAAAGAAATCAGATACGTAGAAACCACATCCTGATTTGGAATTATGAAAAAGAAGAGGTAAGGAAAGCTTATATTTTAGAATATTTATAAGGAAATGCAGTGTTATTACAATATTAAAGCATTCATTGAGTTAACATTCACAGTCTATGTACAGGTATCCCCCAGAAGGTCTGTACCTAATCATTCATAATTTTGCTGAGGAACAAATTTGAATTCATTTGCTTTGTGTTTAACTTTTTCGTGAATCTAGTAGTTAAGGACCTCCAAGTATACTTAACTAATGGCAAATCTTTGTGTATTTTTAATCTTAAGAATGTGAAAGACATTATGCCAGGTACACAACTAGGGGTTGATAAACACACAATGCAACAGTTGCTGAATAAATTGAATAAACTAAGGACTGGGGGAAGCTCTTTCTAAGGCATCAGCACCTGCAAATCTATCTTGTGTTCACCTTTCTTTCTAAAGTGAGGCACTGCACATAACCTGCCCACATTTGGAAAAGGGACCCAAGAGTGGTTTGGCTCTGCCATGATTCCTTGTGAGTCTGTCTGTCTTCCCATGTTGCTTTTCCTAAGCAACCTCCTTTGCTTATCACTCCTGTAGTTGTCCCAAGTGAGAAGATTGCTGCTACTTGCTAATAAAGCACTTTGATCTCGTTTATGTGAAAGGTGCGTGAAGATGGGATCTCCTGATTTTCAGAGAACTATTTTGTCTAATGCTAAAGTTCAGGAAACATGTTCAAGACACATTTAAAAACTTACAAAGTGCTGAAGGTTCCAAGATTTATAGTGCTGACTAGCTCCTGAAATCAGCAGTCAACACCTAAATGTACCAAAAAAGAAAGAATGTGTGACTTTCACTTCTTTGCAAATGCTCTTGGGCAAAGAAATCTGAGCACAAATCTTTCAAAAGCTGTTCAATTGATTATTTGTGATACTTTGAAACTCAGATGTTCTGAGGTGCTTACTAATGGTGATTAGTAATACCAGTAGCTGTCTACAGCTTATCTCGGTGTGAATAGGTGTCTTCTAATATTTTATCTATCTTACTTACTGCTCAATTAGGATTGAAATTCGAAAGGATCAAATCCTTAATACCTACTTCTCAGCCATACGATTTGCTTGCAGTGACTCTAGCTAGTTCTGTCATCTTATCTTGTCCCTGGAGAGGGCAGAGTCAATGCAAGTCTAGGGAGAAAGAACAGATGACATCTTGTGGTGCATCTCCACCGTACACCCTGCACGTAGAAAGTGCTCAGCAGCTGGTAAATGTCTACAAAGTAGTGACATCCTATGGATAGCGCCATCTTTGTGGGTGAGCATTTTCTTTTCATCTGTAGCCACATTATTTACATCTTGACTAAAAAAATCTACAGCTTAGGCCATTTAGAGTCCAGGTAAAAAGACGTCCACCATTTCTACCACTTACTAGCTGTGTTATCTTGAGCAATTTTTTTAACCTCTCTGAATGTGTTTCCTCATTTTTTAAAACAGGCTAACAGTAGTACCTACTCAGGGTTATATTGATGGTAAGTGAAATACAATAAGGAAAGTGCCTGGCATGGTACCTGACTCATAGTAAGTGCTTAATATCTTATTTATACAAACATATATTTACATATATATATACTTTATATATATAGGGTACATAATAGAATATAATTTGAAAGGTCCAGTTCAAAAGACAATCACTTTACTGGGTTACTTTACTGTTACAGCATCTTTGTGAGGTGACTGGGGATAAGACAGGGAAGAACTACCACTGTCACTTTCCGTAAGGAACAAAGGAGGCTGAGAGTAATCCCATTTCTTAGGAAAAGTCACATTGATGATTATTAACAAGCCAGAGCTAGAACTGGCGTGGACAGTTAGGCCACACTTTTTCCTCCTGGAAGGAAGAGTAATCCATGGCCAGGCTATAGCCAACAAGACAGACTTGCCCTGTATTTAACGACTATCCATTATTTGAAGGGCAGATTCACAGAGAAGTGACAGGAAAGGTTAATGAGGTTAACAAAACCCCGTAAGGCTGATTACAAAGATAAACCATTTGAGTAATGCAGAAAACAGGACAAAAACAAACCAACCAAAAAAATAAAATAAAACTTGAGACTATTCAAGAGTTGCAAGGGCTTCCAGGGCAAATATTTCAGGATTCAAATTCTGGACAAAAATAATCATGTGTCTAAATGAAGCAAACTGGCACTTCTGCAGTCCTGAAAATGTGACTGTGTTGTCAGTTTTCTTATTGCTTCAAAACACTTGATCTTTTTCCCATTACTTCGGGGACTTCAGGCATCCAAAGCAAGCCTACTTTTGACAAGCAATTACCAGGGCAGATGGGAAAATAGGCACCCTACCTCAGGGTGAGTGCCCCCATTTTGTTTTACTTGAAACATCACTAGCCATGAGGAAAATAATTCTGCTTAAAAAGCTATCTGCATTTGCAATAGCACCACCTTTCCCAAAGTCCTAGAATGTTGATGGGTAATGCTTCCAGCTGCTTTTAATGTTACCCATTTGGTAGGTATTATTTATTTGGGCTAGTGACCAACTGAGTAGGATTAAATCAGCCTGCTCTATTTAACTAAAAACTCATGAGATTTTATTGGGTTTGCATATGAACATTCACTGCATTCACATTTTCAGAACATGAAAACAGGTTTATGCTATAGAAGTAAATGTTTTCATGGTACTGTACCAGCTTAGATGACATACATCAAAAAAAAAAAAAACTAGTATGTGATGTGTGGAAACCCCCAAAATATCTGAATATTAGAACCCTCAAAGGTATTTGAGTTATGAAATACCAAATTGTAATTACATGGTTGTATATAAAGGAATAATGGGGTTAGTGTTCATAAATTAAGCATTTGAGGAGGACTATTCATTCATTCTTTGCAATCACAGGGGTACTATTTAATTCCCTGAAGTAGTCAATTATCAGACAAAACTCTCATGATGAGAAGGTCGTAATTCACAATCCAGAATGCTGGCTTCTAATAAATGAACTGTTACACAGGAACCTCAAAGTGGTCTCTGAAACCCTTGAAGTAGTGCTGTGGGATAGGCTGGAAGTATTTTACAACTTCATATAAAAATATTTGGGTTGAAATTCGATGGAGCTTTCTTGAGCACATGCTGTGTACACCAGACACTGGGAAGGAAAATCATACCATCCCTACCCTGGAGTGACTATCTAATGAGAAAGACAGACCTATATAACTCTCATCCAAGACAGGCTATGACAAGTGCGATAGCACAGATATGAGCACTAATGAGCATAATAGGGCTGGGGAAGAAATTAACATTTATTTGGGACAGATAAATCAGGTTAAGACATATTTTTCCATTTCATAATCTCTGAGTTTGAAGGGATCCTACAGTTCATCTTGTAGTTCAACCACCACTTTGTCATGACAGTTTCAACATGACTCCCCAAACTGCAGTTTTGCAAACCCTATTCCAGAGGTTTGTATGGAAGTATTAAAAATTCATGCCTCAGATTTCATAATGGTGAGATTGTGAACCAGTTGGTGACTTGCCTGCCTTTATACATGTGGTTTACACCTCCTGGTTCCTTCCTCAGGAGTTCATACACCTTAACTGGCTTAGTATATACTGTTTTTGCTTTCCCTAAAGTTCCATCTTTAGCACCATCAACATCACTTGGGAACTTGCAAGAAATGCAAATTCTCAGGCCCCACTCCAGACCTGTGAATCAGAAACTCTGGAGGGTAGGCCCAGCAGCCTGTGTTTGAACAAGCCTTCCAGGTGATTTTGGTGCATGATCAAGTTTGAGAGTCACTGGTGTATACGAGAGAAAGATAACCAGAAAGGACTGAGGACCAATACTACAGCCCCAAAAGTACACTCTTAAAAGAAGATCCTTTATTCATTGTGTGCCACGATGGATAAGAGGGCATCATAAGCCTTTTGTCCCAACCGCTCAGAGGTATTTGCATTCCAGTAGCGCCCCCAGAAACAGCAGTGATTTAGCCCAAATGACACAATCTACAGCTGTGCAATGTTACGGTATAATAAGCCCGCGGAGAAGATGTCAGGAGAACCATGAAACCACACACCTCACATGCAGCAGGTTTCTGTCCCTTGGAGATTTGAACCAACTGACAACTCACTGTAAAGAGGAATTTACAGGGCAGGATTCCAACGCCACTGAGCAGAGGATTCACATAGCCTCTCTCAGCCCAGTCCTTCTCCATGCTATCTCTTGACCAGAGCTGTCAGCTGCGGAAAGGATTTCATCTGTTCCTGTGGAAAAAACAACCTAACCTGTCCACCTGCTGCTAGATCCCCTGCTGGCCAGGTCCTTGATTTTGAATGTTACCCTTCAAAGGTTGCTTATGCTCCTGTTAGCAACAAAAGCAAATAGCTATAACTTCCCTAGCCCTTGAGCCTCATTTTCCTTACTAAAGATTTTAATCAGAAATACCATGCAGTAAATTACATCTTCTTTCAGCAATTTAGTTTTCAGCCTTGTTTTTCAAACCAACTTTTGTGCTTGAGGTTAATGTTTTTTGCCTGAGGTGTTGAATGAATATTGGAAATTTGACACCAAAGACAAAAGACAACAAAGAAGGGAAGAAGAAAATGAAACCAAGAATTTATTGAAGGCTAGGGATAATTTGACTATGCCACGAAAATAGCAAATACAGAATGAATTAGACCTTTTGCATCAGAACTGTCTAACAAGCAGCTTGTTAGTTAAATAAGCCTCTTGGTAAAGTGTACTCTGACTTGCATTTCCCAAGATGCCCTGTTCTTCAGACCAAGCTCCAAACACCTAGAGGATTCAGCATTTAGTTAAAGGGAGAAGCAGTTCCTCTGAGGTTGCTGCTTTAGCATAGCGACGGCAGGTAGACAGCTTGGCCTGTATTATCCAGAGAAGAAGAAAAGAGACACTTGTGAGGGGTGATCTTCCCCATACCTCTTTTTAAAGTCACATTGGACACGTTCATCCAAGTTCAAGTTATCTTGCTCTAACCCACAATAGCAGGGAGAAGTCCTTGTTTTTAGAGGTTCAAGGAAGCAAAATATCCCATCCAAGTTTGTGGATCAAAGAAGGAGGGCCCCGGACAAAGATGGAAAGCATGCAGTACCCGCCACTGAGAGTACACAAACACACACACACAGCCAACACAAAAGACAGTCACACTGGGTACATACCTACTATACACATGAGCAGGGCCAGCTTCATGATAGTCCAGACAGTAGCTTCTGTAATCTAGTTTGAAAGGTTCAGAAGAATTCCGTATATTACTTAATTGAAAAAGTTTCAGGAAAAGACAGGTCCTTAAAGGTTTAGGACTCAACGTTGAACTTTTTCATGTGGCAAAAGTTTAAGAGTTCAAGATGTTTCCTCAGGACAGGCCAAGGGCAGGCCAAGTATGACTGCCTCACTTAAAGGGTGATTTGAAGAAGCTGGACAGGAAACAGGGAGGCACGGCAATTGGGCATGACAAAAAACACGGAAAGTAGGATTGTGGGATTACTGAAGACAGACCCCAGCCATAGATGCCTCACTGCTTCAGCAAGGATCTAACCTAGGAAAAAGGTGAATTATGCAGGCCACCTTGGATATTGGAAACATAAACAGATTATATACATGGGGGAGAAAGTATATTTTAGTGGTTGCGTAAATCAGGAAAAATAAAGCAGATACAAGGCTACCCCCCACAATTATGAAGAAAATTGTGTTTAGAAGCTGGAGCGCACAAAGCGGCAATTGTGCCGTATGAAGTGGCACAATACACCATATCTGCCAAGACTATATCTGAAGGTTCCCTAAGGGCCATCTGGAGCTGGAGTAGCCTGGGGAAGCGAGCAGACTTGAGAGCATTCTTTTTGAAGTGGAGAGTTTGCCTGAGAAGACTTTTATCCTAGGTTTCTGCATGTAGTGCCAATCCAAATTACTGCCAATTAAAAAAGAATAATACTGTCCCGAAATTTAGACAACTTATACTGATGCAGGATGACTGATGGTGGTCAAAGATTATAGTAAGTACTAGTAACCCAGGAATGAAAGGAGCTAAGAGTTATTCTTGTGAAAAAATGGATGACATGGAGTGTATAAATAATGGAAGCAAATGCAGCAAGATACAGGGAATCTTAGAACATTTAAAGTCTAATACGTTACAAAGAGAGTTCAATGCTGATAAATGTAAAATAGTAAGTTTTATGGGGCTTTATCATATGCTGTAAGTTGGTGTGGATCATAAAATATGAGGAATAAAAAAAGTAGGGGAGTTGAAAGACAAGTCTGAGCATTATTTATGAATGATGAGTGAAATGAATGAGAACAGGTAGACAATGTCTTGAATAATGATGACTTTGATGAGTCGTTATCACACAAATCTGTGTGCTTCATAAAATATGAGGAATATTAAAGAGCAGAGGAGTCAAAAGACAAGTCTACTCAGAATGAGATACAGAATGAAGGAAGAGAAGAACACAAGTGCACAGAATAATGATGACTTTTATGAGACTCACTCACCAGCCTGGATCCTTCATAAATATAAGCTGTATAGAAAATAAAAGAGCAGCAAAGAGAAGAGACAGGTCTGTGTCTGTCATAAAATATGAGCAAATAATGTCAACTAGGCTTGACAAAATAAAAACAAAAATAATTGAGCCTAGTACAGCTGTGGGGAGACACAATGTCTAGATTAATGTGAACAAATAAAATAAGTGTGTGTAGAATTGTCTTGCCAGTAGGGAATCAGCGACCACCTAAGTAGGCATCATTGTTGAAAAGCCCACCTTGTTAACTGGTAAAGCCTTGGCAAGTTCATAATTAGCCCCTACCACACACCCCCAAAAGCCATCAGCACATAGGGCTCAGGAAGCAATGTTGAACTGATCTTCAAATGAAGGTGGCCTCACTAATGCACATCTCTTCTCAGCCCCTCTGGCTCCGATCCCTGTGTAGTTTGCAGGAGATTTTCTCAGCTGGTTTCTACTTAATCTATACCCAGTTTGTCAAATTTTGCTTTGTAAAGACCTTCAAAATGTTACTGTACAAAACTAGAGACATCCTTCTCTTTTCATGTCTTGTTACATTGGATTTAGAACCAGGGACCAGATCTGTCAGGATTAGTTCAAAATCCAGAACTCGGTGACTTTCAAATATCTTCTCTATTAGAACAAATGGGATTTCAAAATCTCCCCAAAAAGGAACTGGAAGAATCAGACAAGGCAAAGCAAGTGCCAGTGTGCCACTTGCATGCCATTCAGAACCATTATTTACAGAATTCATAAGATGGACAGCTCATTGGAAAGAAGAAACCCACTAATTTATGTCAGAACTAGGAATGTCGGTCTGAAGAGCTCAATAAAGAACTAATAGCAACAATTATACTAGTTTAGCTTTGTGCAATACTTAATGGCTTATAGTTTGTGTTGGGGGAAGGCTTTAGGTAATGCAGGATAAATCCTATCAGTATAACATATCCCAGTTCCTCTGATTGCAATAGAATTTAGTAGTGATATTTATTGGCTATAACATATAACATAAGCTTTGGCTGGTAACTGTCGTTTGCTTTTTCACAGTTTTTTTTTTTTTTCTCTTGAACCATCTTTGTGGCCAAGAGCCTTTAGACACATTGCCTTGACTTGCTGATTGAAAGAATCTATAATGCCAGGGTGGAATTATTATGGTTACTTTGGAAAGTCATGTTTGCCCAAATCACATGGCCCCTTTTAATCCAAGATTGAGCTTGCCTGGATACCCTGAATCTCACTTGGTGAAAAAAATGACATTAATGCCCTAGGAAAAATCATTGACCCTGCCCAACCTCTTCAACCCTACCAGCTCCAGCTATAAAATGCACGTTCTAGAGCTCAGGGCTGCCAACGCTAGGACTGGACTCTGGTGAGACCCCTTCCCCCCAACCCCAGTAACAATAGACAAGTGAAAAATCTGTGCTTGGGGGTTGCCCCTGGGCCTTCTTAACTGCCAAGCTCCTAAACTTTGTTACAACTTGTTGGCCAAGCTAGAGCTGAAAGTATACTCGTTTTAGTGGACTATGTCCCTGGGAGACAGCTCTGTTAAGGGCTAGTCTAATGGAATCCCCTTATTTGGCAAAGATGAAACTCATTTGTTTAAAGGGAAAATCTCCTGAAATATTTTATTTCAATCAGGCCAGAGAAACATGGTACTATATAGTCAGGGACCATGTCTCTTTTGCAGACTTTAACTGTTAAAATTTTCCCAACTAAGTCTGCTTTTTTTTTAAAAAAATATTTTTCCAGAAAAAGCAATTTAGCAATATGTATTAAGAGCCTTAAAAGTGTTCACACCTATGTATGTAAATGCATAGAAAATGCCCTCAACAAAGTGATATTGCTGATTACCTCTGGGGAGAAGACCAGGAACTGGGAGGGAGGTGGTCAGCAGGGACTTTAGTCACGTCTACAGTGTATTTATGTATTAACTAATTTTCATTTTAATTACTTTTAATAAGAGAAAAGTATCTTTCCACAACTAGGACTATCTCCCAAGGAAATAATAAGAAATTCAATGCAGGAAAAAAATAAGAAACAACTAAATATCCTAAAATAGGGAATGGATTAAACAAGGAATACTGTTTTAGGGCTATATTATATAATATCAAAATGATATATTAAGGAATTTCTAATTACATTGGACAATGTTAATAATATACTGCCAACTTAAAAATATCAGGATTCATGGGCTTCCCTGGTGCCGCAGTGGTTGAGAGTCCGCCTGCCAATGCAGGGGACACGGGTTCGTGCCCCGGTCCGGGAAGATCCCACATGCCGCGGAGCGGCTGAGCCCGTGAGCCATGGCCGCTGAGCCTGCGCGCCCGGAGCCTGTGCTCTGCAACGGGAGAGGCCACAGCAGTGAGAGGCCCGCATACCGCAAAAAAAAAAAAATCAGGATTCAGAACTATACCGAGTATAATCCCAATTTTTATTGGTAAAAAAAGATATTCATACCGTCACCAAAATGTTATTAAAAGTTACTACTCGTTGGTGAAATTATTGTTTTCTTTGTTATACTGAACTGTGTTTTCCAAACTTTCTCCAACTTGGCTTCTAGAATCTAGTTTCTGCATGCTTTTATATTTGCCTTTGATCTTGTGTTGCAGGCGTGCTTGTGTGATTCGAGGCCAAGTGATGGCTGTAGATGGAACCCCTCTAGTAGGGGTGAATGTTAGTTTCTTGCACCACAGTGATTATGGGTTTACCATCAGCCGGCAAGATGGAAGGTACGTCAATACTGCTTCTGATCATTGTGCGGGCCAAATACCGACTTCTAGCCATGAGTCAAACCAGGGCTCCAGTGATACATTGTTTATAAGCCCATCTTCCTTCAAGCTGTATCTAAAAAAGTCATCAGTGTTATTTATTTCCTCTATTCTCCATCTAAATCAAACCAAGTTTAACTTCTAACCAACCCTGTACTATTACTGTCAAGTCTTCCTGAAACCCTGGCCATGTGGAAAGTCGTCTAGCCTTCATCTAAGCCTTCATCATTTATAAATCCAAATTCAAAGTCCAGTGAGATGATGCAGGTAATGAAGCATTGAACACCTAGGCTGTTCCTTCCATGATAGCCTCAAAATATTTCAGAGATAAAGTTGTCCAAAAGGTTTCTTCCAAAGGTATACAATTCAACCACATTAAGACATTAAAAGAAAAAAAAAATGTGTCCTCCCTAGACTGCCTGTTTTACTAGTGGCTATAACAGGTCGAAAAGCATGGCCAGCTTAACCAATTTCCCTTGGTGTCTATATAACCATAGTGATTTAACCTTAAGCACCAACCACCAAGCTGTTCTCTAAGGGCTTCCCCAGGTTCTCAGAGACCTGGAAAGCAAGACCACTAGTTAAATCTTTTCCTCCTGGAAAAGGATTTACTCACAAAAACATTTTTGTTGCCATCTTTCAGGTAGACATTTGTTTAGAATATTTGAGTCAATAGGCCCATGTATCCAGCTTAAAGGTACCTATTTTTAATTCTCAGGAACATTGTAATGATGGCTTTGAGGTACCCTAGTCTCCAGATGGCTACCCTTGAAATGTCCTACTGATAACAAGCTGCTTCAGTACTCATATAAAGAGACCTATTGCCTTGAAGCTTTATCACAGTGTAAGAGACTATGTCATTTCAAGAACCTAAAGTCAGACCTTATTATTAGTCCTAGCCACTTCAGAATTGTTAATTGTTCAACTTGGGCTATGCTGAATTTATTTTTTCAACTGCCTCTCAAGAAAAGGCTTACAAAAACTAGTTAAAGAAGATAATAAGGAAGAATTTAAACCTACTTAAGAAAAACTTTTTAAGATTTTAGGAAATTATATGAATTATTTGTATGTAAATTATATTGCTAATTAGTAATGAGCCATCTATTCATTATAACAAGCTCAGCAGAACTACCCTGGGAGCATCTAGTCTGAATATATATATATATATATATATATATATATATATATATATATGCAATAAAAACTATTTCCTTTCAAATATTCTATAATCAGAGCTCTCTACTAATTCAAATGGGCTTTTCTCTCAATTAGATTGAATGAGGGAATTTTGGTAGTTCATGCACCAGTAGCTGGTACAGAAAACTGGCCTCTCCCTTGCCAGCAGGTTCAACCATGTGCCAGAAATTGAGAAATGGATTATTTCTTTAAATAGAATATGCCCACAGGGACATTTGGCTTCTCATGGAGAAATGATGGGCCTTAGGTTTTTTAGCTTGTTTACAAAGGTTTCAGTGAATTATTCAATATTCACAAAAGAACCTAAAAGAAATGTGATGTCTAAAAAGTCTATAAATTTTCTGTTTCCAGTTTACAGAAAGCATTAAAGAAGGACAGTTTTTATTGTTATTTTTGTGGTTTTAATCTTAAGTAAAATGCCAGGACCCTCCCACTGAGCTCACTGTGAGAACTAGGTTTATATAGATGACAGATACTAGCCAGAGTCTCCTCTGGCAGTAACTCTTCCCTCAGGCTCCACAAAGGGTGTAGGCATTCAAAATATGTACCCCAAATGCCAACCAGACAGTCCCACTATCATCTCTTAGACATAAAGTGACAGTGTGATGAGAGTTTCCATTTATATGTCTCTGCTGGTTGCTACCTCAAATTGAGTTAAGTACATTTCAGAAGTAGAATATCATAGGGGAACTACAGATCTTCCTCAGTTTATGATGGGATTACATCCCGATAAATCCATCGTAAGTTGAAAATATATATATATATATAATATATATATAATATATATATAATATATATATATTATATATATAATATATATAAATATATATACAGTTGGCCCTTGAGCAACATGGATTTGAACTGCATGGGTCCACGTGTGGATTTTTTTCAATAAACATGTATTACAGTACTACACGATTCGCAGTCTGTTGAATCCGTGGATGTGGAACTGTGGATATGGAACCCTAACCCCCCACGTTGTTCAAGGGTAACTATAGAGAGAGAGGGAGAAAGAGATTTCAAGGAATTGCTTATGTGATTGTGGGGATTGGCAACTCCAAAAACTGCAGGGTAAGCTAGCAGACTGGACTCTCTCGGCAAGGAGTAGATGCTACGTCTGCAGTCTTGAGTCTTCCTCTGAAAAACTGCAGTTTTGCTCTTTCAACTAATTGAATGAGGCCCTTCCACATTATCAAGGGTAATCCCCTTTACTTAAACTCAGCTAACTGTAGATATTAACCACATCTACAAAATACCTCCCCAGCAACACCTAGATTAGTGTTTGATTAAATAACTGGGTACTGTAGCCCAACAAAGTTGACACATAAAACTAACCCAACACAGGATGCTTAGGGGAAGTTCCCAGGAGAACTTAAAACTCAGTATCTGCTTATGGAGATAATCAAAAACTGGCCTAGAGTTCATTTGAACTACAAGAGAAGACATCTGTAAATTTAATAGGGCAATGGATCTGATTTGAGAAGAAAGTTAACATTTGTTGAGTCCCTACTATGTGCTTGGCTCTTAAGTCTTTATCTTATTTACTCACTTATGGTAGTAGCTGAGTGATAGACCATATTAGCCCCATTTTACTAATGAGGAAACTGAAGTTCATGAAGGTTAAATAATTAGCCCAAAGACACAAAGTTAACATGGCAAAGCTGAGATTTGAACCCAGGTGTGTACGAAGCCAAAATCACATTCTTTCTACAAAACAAGACGCCTGGCCTGTCTGCTTAATCTTTCTAGAAGTAGAGAGTAATTCCCAGGTACATATGTTCTTGTTTGGGTAGTTTATTTTGTTTTTGTGTTTGCATTTGTTTTTGTTTTCAAATAAATAAGCAGTTCAGTTTTAAGGACTCGAGCTGAGGTTTGGGTGAAGCAAATAAACTTGCCCAAGGACACAGTTGAATCAGTGTAGAATGTGAACCAGAGAAAAGGTCTCTTGACAAGTAACGTCGGATTTTCCCCCACTACGCTTGCCTTAAACTGCTCCTGTATTATCATGAATTCAGCCTCTCTGTCTTAAACCATAAGCTGTTTGGGGTTTTCTTTTTTTACTTCAAACCTAAATTATTTTCTAAAGCTAATGCAGTTCTTCAAATCCTCTTTTTGGAAACTGCCTTAATATTACAGCTACTTGACTGAAAAAGCAACAATAAAAAATACAGTATTAGCTATCCTTTGTTACTGTCCACTTATCTTTACATGAAAGATTTCTGCAACAGGACACAATTGGTAATACTATAATAAATATAATAAATGTCATACGAAGGGAGTGGTGAGATATCCATAATTAAGTCTGATTCACTATCAGAGCATTTTACCACTGAAAAGTGTTTTAAGAAAGTTCTTTTTTTTTTTTTTAACACAGAATTGTTTACATCTCTCTCCTGTGGATTTAGGTTGCTTTGAATATTAAGGAGCATCCATTGCCCTTTATCCATTTTTAAGATATAATGATAATATTTATCATTATCTTGTATACATAGTATTTTATGCTTTTTGAATGCTTTCAAGTACATTATCTCAAAGACATCATTGTACTTAAAAGAGCAGGAAGGTAGAGCCATCTAGTGCAGAATGAACTGAAATCTGAGTCTATTATGCTCCAGCTGAAGAGTCATTTCAGAGACAACATCAAGAGATGGACTTACAGAAGAGGTAGTCTTGTTTAGTCAGAGATATGGAAGGAGTTGTCAGTGGAGATGGACAGGGTCCATTACAGACTTCCTTACAACAGGAAACAAAGAGGCATTCTAGAGCGAACCAGAAATCCTAAATCTAGAGTTCAAGTAGAATCAGGAGCCAAAGTGGGTAGCCAGCTGTGGAGGGTTCAAGCATGGTATTGTTCAAGAAAATTTCACTGAACAAATTTCCTCAGCTGGTATCTCTCTCCAGATGACATCTCAAAGTCACCATCAGGTTTCTGACACTATGTTTGTGACTGTGAACAAGGTATTTAACCTTTTGGCTCCTTACTTCTATTGAGTTACATTATAGGAATTTTTTTTAAGATGAATAATGCAGCATATTACAGATGTTGCTTAATGTTCATTGGCCATCTTTCAGTTCTCTCTAGCACAGGGAGTAGCAGTGATGTCAGATTTGGCTTTGCAGAAATACGTGCAGTGATTTTGTTTAAGATAGCATTAAAATTGATTTATAAATCCTAGGTGAATATCAACTGGTGATGTGGAATTTTTTCTCACCAAGTCTACTGGATAGTGAAAAGAACTCTCCATGGAATGAATATTTAGCTAGACGGAATAGAAGGAATAAAATAGAGAATACAAATGGATATAGTTGCATCCCCAAAGAAGGAAAGAGCACTGAAATTACCTGTTTTTTAAACTTTAAGTTTATTTTAGTTGTTCATTTGGTTGAAACTGTCTTCTGTTTTGCCTTCTCAGCTTTGACCTCGTAGCTGTCGGTGGTATCTCTGTCGTCTTAATCTTTGATCGGTCACCTTTCCTACCTGAGAAGAGGACACTCTGGTTGCCTTGGAATCAGTTTATTGTGGTGGAGAAAGTGACCATGCAGAGAGTTGTATCAGACCCACCATCCTGCGATATCTCCAACTTTATCAGCCCAAACCCTATTGTGCTTCCTTCACCACTCACATCATTTGGAGGGTCCTGTCCAGAGAGGGGAACTATTGTTCCTGAGCTGCAGGTGGGTACAGTGACCTTGAAAGTATAAAGTCATAGTATCCATGGGGTGCTCAACAGTGTATAATGGCTAGATTCCTTTTCCTGGTACTCCTGCCAGCCCTATAATGTGCTGCCCTTTATTTTTCAAGAGAAGCCTTCAAATGTAATCTCTCTGGCACACATTTGCAAGGTGATTGGCCGGGGCTATAAGGTGCTATCTCTGGCCATGGGACAAAGCAAGATGAACTAGCTGTCATGAGGATTAGACCCCAAACCTTGACCTGATGAACACTGTGCTCAAAAGAACAAAGCTTGCTGGCTCAATAGTGATAACAGTATAATCAATGAGGTGGGATCATTTGTGGTTCTGAAATTAAAGCTCCTTAAGAAATCTAGTTTTCTTCCACTGTCTAATTTGCGTCTGCTGTCGTTATTCTTAGAAGTCATAACAACTCCTCTTGTTTAGCTGTGTTTAGTAAAGGTAGTTGTCAACCCTATGCATTTTGTCTAACACTGCTTTTTAAGTGTTCAAGCTTTATAGTCAGAGGAAGACATTTTTGAAACTTCATATTTTAGGATTCCTGAACATTTTTCTTTTCTTTTTTTCTTAACATCTCTATTGGAGTATAATTGCTTTACAATGGTGTGTTAGTTTCTGCTTTATAACAAAGTGAATCAGTTATACATATACATATGTTCCCACATCTCTTCCCTCTTGCATCTCCCTCCCTCCCACCCTCCCTATCCCAGCCCTCTAGGTGGTCACAAAGCACTGAGCTGATCTCCCTGTGCTATGCGGCTGCTTCCCACTAGCTATCTGTTTTACATTTGTAGTGTATATATGTCCATGCCACTCTCTCACTTTGTCCCAGCTTACCCTTCCCCCTCCCCATATCCTCAAGTCCATTCTCTAGTAGGTCTGCATCTTTACTCCCTCTTGCCCCTAGGTTCTTCATGACCATTTTTTTTTTTTAAGATTCCATATATATGTGTTAGCATACGGTATTTGTTTTTCTGTTTCTGACTTACTTCACTCTGTATGACAGATTCTAGGTCCATCCACCTCACTACAAATAAGTCAAATTTGTTTCTTTTTATGGCTGAGTAATATTCCATTGTATATATGTGCCACATCTTCTTTATTGATTCATCGGATGATGGACACCTAGGTTGCTTCCATGGCCTGGCTATTGTAAATAGAGCTGCAATGAACATTTTGGTACATGACTTTTTATGAATTATGGTTTTCTCAGGGTATATGCCCAGTAGTGGGATTGCTGGGTCATATGGTAGTTCTATTTTTAGTTTTTGAAGGAACGTCCCTACTGTTCTCCATAGTGGCTGTATCAATTTACATTCCCACCAACAGTGCAAGAGGGTTCCCTTTTCTCTACAACCTCTCCAGCATTTATTGTTTGTAGATTTTTTGATGATGGCCATTTTGACTGGTGTGAGATGATACCTCATTGTAGTTTTGATTTGCTTTTCTCTAATGATTAATGATGTTGAGCATTCTTTCATGTGTTTGTTGACAATCTGTATATCTTCTTCGGAAAAATGTCTATTTAGGTCTTCTACCCATTTTTGGATGGTTTTTTTTTTTTTTTTTGATATTGAGCTCCATGAGCTGCTTATAAATTTTGGAGATTAATCCTTTGTCACTTGCTTCATTAGCAAATATTTTCTCCCATTCTGAGGGTTGTCTTTTCGTCTTGTTTATGGTATCCTTTGCTATGCAAAAGCTTTTAAGTTGCCTTAGGTCCCATTTGTTTATTTTTGTTTTTATTTCCATTTCTCTAGGAGGTGGGTCAAAAAGGATCTTGCTGTGATTTATGTCATAGAGTGTTCTGCCTATGTTTTCCTCTAAGAGTTTGATAGTGTCTGGCCTTACACTTAGGTCTTTAATCCATTTTGAGTTTATTTTTGTGTATGGTGTTAGGGAGTGTTCTAATTTCTTTCTTTTACATGTAGCTGTCCAGTTTTCCCAGCATCACTTATTGAAGAGGCTGTCTTTTCTCCACTGTATATTCTTGCCTCCTTTATCAAAGATAAGGTGACCATATGTGCGTGGGTTTATCTCTGGGCTTTCTATCCTGTTCCATAGATCTATATTTCTGTTTTTGTGCCAGTACCATACTGTCTTGATTACTGTAGCTTTGTAGTATAGTCTGAAGTCAGGGAGCCTGATTCCTCCAGCTGCATTTTTCGTTCTCAAGATTGCTTTGGCTATTTGGGGTCTTTTGTGTTTCCATACGAATTGTGAAATTTTTTGTTCTAGTTCTGTGAAAAATGCCAGTGGTAGTTTGATAGGGATTGCATTGAATCTGTAGATTGCTTTGGGTAGTAGAGTCATTTTCACAATGTTGATTCTTCCAATCCAAGAACATGGTATATCTCTCCATATATTTATATCATCTTTAATTTCTTTCATCAGTGTCTTGTAATTTTCTGCATACAGGTTTTTTGTCTACTTAGGTAGGTTTATTCCTAGATATTTTATTCTTTTTGTTGCAATGGTAAATGGGAGTGTTTTCTTGATTTCACTTTCAGATTTTTCATCATTAGTGTATAGGAATGCCAGAGATGTCTGTGTGTTAATTTTGTATCCTGCTACTTTACCAGATTCATTGATTAGCTCTAGTAGTTTTGTGGTAGTATCTTTAGGATTCTCTATATATATTATCATGTTATCTGCAAACGGTGACAGCTTTACTTCTTCTTTTCCGATTTGGATTCCTTTTGTTTCCTTTTCTTCTTTGATTGCTGTGGCTTAAACTTCCAAAACTGTGTTGAATAAGAGTGGTGAGAGTGGGCAACCTTGTCTTGTTCCTGATCTTAGTGGAAATGGTTTCAGTTTTTCACCATTGAGGATGATGCTGGCTGTGGGTTTGTCATATATGCCTTTATTATGTTGAGGAAAGTTCCCTCTATGCCTACTTTCTGGAGGGTTTTTATCATAAATGGGTGTTGAATTTTGTGAAAAGCTTTCTCTGCATGTATTGAGATGATCATATGGTTTTTCTCCTTCAGTTTGTTAATATAGTGTATCACATTGATTGATTTGCGTATATTGAAGAATCCTCGCATTCCCGGGATAAACCCCACTTGATCATGGTATATGATCCTTTTATTGTGCTGTTGGATTCTGTTTGCTAGTATTTTGTTGAGGATTTTTGCATCTATGTTCATCAGTGATATTGGCCTGTAATTGTCTTTCTTTGTGACATCTTTGTCTGGTTTTGGTATCAGGGTGATGCTGGCCTCGTAGAATGAGTTTGGTAGTGTTTCTCCCTCTGCTATATTTTGGAAGAGTTTGAGAAGGATAGGTGTTAGATAGTATTTAATGAGTACCTTGAGCGGGTACACCAGTCCTTTCACAGATATTAGGAAGCATGGGTCTCTTTCAATACAAGTTTTCAAACTGCTCTAGGATTGCATGATTCCTTAGGGAAATGAAATACCATGGTGGTGAGTGTCATGCTATCCTTCACTATTGTACTTCTGCCAGCACCTAAGAAGATAGAGCCAGTGGACAGCTTTGGTATCAAATAGCTAATGTAGGGCTTCCCTGGTGGCGCAGTGGTTGAGAGTCTGCCTGCCGATGCAGGGGACACGGGTTCGTGCCCCGGTCCGGGAAGATCCCACATGCTGCAGAGCGGCTGGGCCCGTGAGCCATGGCCGCTGAGCCTGCGCGTCCGGAGCCTGTGCTCCGCAACGGGAGAGGCCACAACAGTGAGAGGCCTGTGTACCGCAAAAAAAAAAAAAGCTAATGTAGAGGAAGAAAAACTGAGCAAAGAATAGACAGAAGGGATTTGTGCCCTCAGAAAGAAAAGAATGACTAGAAATCCTAGACAGTATGAGACAGAGAGTATTTAACAATCAGTTCTACTATGTGCACCAGTTTGGAAAAGGAAGAAGGGACAAGGTTCTAAGATAAAAATGAGTAAGGGCAGAAAAATATCCACACTCTCCACGTCCCCTTAAATGTGTTAAATAGGATGGGCTCTTTCTTCAACTGTATTTGGAAAGTTGAAAGTCACAGAATACAAGATGTAGTTTTAGTGACCACTTTTGGTTAACTCCATCCATGCTAACAAACAAATAAGTAATAGTAATTAATTAAGGAAACCAAGAGTTATTTTCACTCTGGGACCAACGTTTGTAAAAGATTTGCAGAGGAGTTAATGGGAGTTATTTGCTTCTCAGTCACAGGTGCCAGCTTGGAAAAACTTGTTGCTAGCTATTGATACATCCAAACACAGAGAAATATGCAAGCAAAATTTGATTAAAAAGTTGGCCCTCGGGGTCATTGCAAAGCTCCAAAGAAGGCAAGTTTGATGGCATCAGGAAAGATTAGTTCTAGGGACACCATATTCTCTGTCATAAAATATCACTTGCTGGGGCTACTTCCAGAGTCCTTCCTCTTAGAGAGTCTAACCTGAATAAGAGCTACAACAGTGGTTTGTGATATATAACTTAACACATCGAACAAGCTTTTGTGTCTGAATATATGAGAAAAAACCTTTGATGGAACCCATAGCACTGAAATCCTTGACATTCAGCAGTGTGATCTTCTCCAACTCCTACAAAGCAATTTTTGGAACATTGTTGAAAAACCAAAATTGTTATTTTCACAGTCTCTCCTGGAAGGAGAAAAAGGAGAGCAATCCTCAGGATAGGCTGGACATCTTGTCCGCATGCAGATTTGGTGCAAAATTCGAAACCTATGGTCATGTAGCCTCACAAAGATTCTAGACCAAATGCCTTGACATCCATAATCCCTTTAAGCTCTCTCCTTTGGCATGTTTCTAAGACAAAAGCATGCAGTATCCTTGCCTACCTGTGACCACTGATAAGAGCCAATGTGACTTTTTTTCTTTCAGGTTGTACAGGAGGAGATCCCCATTCCTTCCAGCTTTGTGAGGCTGAGTTACCTAAGCAGCCGCACCCCCGGGTATAAAACCCTGCTACGGATCCTTTTAACACATTCAATCATTCCCGTGGGGATGATTAAAGTACACCTCACAGTAGCTGTGGAAGGGCGACTCACACAGAAGTGGTTTCCTGCTGCAATTAATCTTGTCTACACATTTGCCTGGAACAAGACCGACATCTATGGACAGAAGGTTTGGGGCCTGGCAGAGGCTTTGGGTATGTTGAAATAATTCTGTGTAAATAGCAGTGCTGTGTTCACAAAACAGAAAGTACTAGCTGCATATTAATTTGTATTTGGAATAATTATGGGTTTTCTTCTATTTGAGGGATCTAAGGCACTTTTTCATTTAAACACTCCCTTTGGGCCTGTTTAGAGTTCCCTTTTGACACATTTTTGCTTCAAAACGATTTTAGTTCCTCTTTCATCATGGCTGCATACCAGTGGAATCACACAATATCTGACTTGTAACTGTCTCCAGCGCTGAATGTTGCCTTCTAACTGTGACCTTTGGTGTGGTGTTCTTCAGGTCACATTTTCATATTTGACATTTAGACTGTCATTTCCACTTAGAAAACACAAAATTTTAACTTACAACCCTCTCCATGTACTATCTTTTATGCCTAGGATAGTTAGACTCCATTAACTTGTTACTGTGGTAGGTTAAATAAAAAGTCATCCTGCCTTCCTAGTCCTTTTGACTTTAAAACCTAGAATCTTACAAATAGCGGGGACCTTAAGAGGTCCTTGGGGGTCTACGGTCTTCAGATATTTAATTCCTTCAGACAAACGGCATTTTTTTAAAAATGAGACTGAGACAGATTTGCCAACTTTTTATTTTGCCAAGTAAGAATATTTTTTAAAGGAAAAAAAAAAGCCCCTACAATCTACTAATGCCTACCAGTACCATAATTTCATCAAGGAGGAATACCTTAACATCAAAAAAAGGAATAGTCTGTCTTAAGAAATGATAGTAAGCAATCTAATACTGATGCTCAGAGAGACAGACAGATAGGCAGAGAGACACCGATGTCTTTATTTCTCTCAGTCTGTAGAAGACAGTGAAAACTTCCTAAGAGACCTGACAGGTCTTCAGAACCACAGTTAGGAGCCATTGACTCTTGTGCCTTCAGGCAGTAGCTCATGGAAACCACCCTTGGACAGATGAGAAGACTATTTTTAAAGTTCTCCAGAGGAGATCTTTTCATATTCTCCCTTGGAAGTGTCTATCATGGTATAATCCGCATATAACTGACCTATATTTCTTAGACTACAGTGTGTCAATTTCCTCTCTTTCTTTCCAGAGGGAAGCATAGGGAGGGGAAAAAAAAGACTGGTGACTCTTCTTTGCCCAAGAGACCCTCATATATTTAAATAATCAACTCATCTCTGTTGGGCTTTATTAGAATACAAGGACCATGGAGTGGTTCAGATTTCCTCAGTTAGTGAGGAATTATTGTAACGACACAGGGGAAAGTAAGGAAGGAACAAGAAAAGGCATCAGCAGCCTCAAAGGTGGGCCTCATCAAATTGCAGCCTGGCTCGGGATACATTGTAGTCCTAGAAGATCAGCATCTGCTCTGTCAGCTGAACAACAGCTCTGGTTGTCCCCTCTGCAGCAGGAGTCCACTGCTTCCCACCATGGAGACCCAGCCATACTGATGACGGAGCTCATCACTTCTCCCGTGGTACTAACTACCCTCTTTTTCTCTCAGCTCTTACCAACTCCATGATCTGGTGTCTTGCTCTGTATCTTGCATTCAGATCTCTCTTACAATATTGGGTTTTGTCAGCCAATCGCCATGCAGTAGAGAACATCCAAAGGCAGAGCTCTACCATTAGGCTAACTACCAATGAGGTCGGTGGCCAGCCTGTGGAGTCCTGCCCAATCCCTAGTCCAGTGAGTGTAGTGATGAAGAGAACAACTCTGGAGCCAGACTCCCTCCCTGAGTTCAAATCATCCCTTCTCTACTTACTAGCAGCTATGCAACACTGGGTAAATTACTTAATCTCCAAATGCCACAGTTTTTCCATCTATTAAATGGGTATCATAAAGAGAATGTTACAGGTTATTATGCTATGACGATTAAATGAGGTGAGTGAGTGCTGGTTGCTGGTATGGTCAGCATATTGGAATCACAAGGTATATAGCATGGCGCCTATGCAGGTGTTTGTTGCCTCAGCTTCTCTAATAAGGGAGCTGTGGGCTTAACAGGTAGGTACTGTGTTAATTATTCTCCATTTGCCCTCCCAGACACACACACACACACACACACGCACATGCACACACAGTCTCTTCTGTGACCTTCTCTGTGCTTTGAAAGACTGGCTTCTATGGACCACATTGCCTGGACTCCTTTGCTCTCTGGCTTCCCTCTTGATTTGGTCAATGGATGGCACCATCAGGAGACAGCAGGGTGGAAGGAGAGAGAGGTCAGGGTATTTATCCCTCTCCCTGCTTCACTGCAGTTCTGGCAGTGACTACACTGGAAGATGGGAGCTCCTGTTGAGTAGCCCCTCCTCCAAATCCCCAAGCTCTCTCTGGTCTCCTGTATCACTCCCTCCCCTTACCCCTCTCTGCAAGCCCAGACAGCTTCCCAATGTTGCCAATCCCTGGGTGGGTCACGACCCTTGTTGATTCCCTTCACCCTGCTCACGCCTCTTTAAATAGTCCCTTCATACAACTCTTTGCTGTGAACACTTCTGAGTGTGATATCTGACTCCTGCTGGGAGTCAAATATCACAGCCTGGCTAATGCCTACTCAAAGCCTCATGTTCCCCTCTCCAGGATATTATCCTAAAGCCTTTGCTTCACTAGAATAATCTAAAATTCCTCTAACTTTTCTCCATAGGGCTTTGTTTTCCAATTCTCTGTGGCTTTCCTCAGAACCCTTGCCAAGTTGTGAGATTTGGGGGTTTTTTTGTTTTTATTTTATTCTTAAGTTGTGACACTTAGCAATTTACCCAGTACTCTGATGAAGAGCTGACCAAGACAGTGTCTAGCAGTCATTTCTTGCTAGGGTTCACATAAATGCAACTCAGCCTGACTTTTTTTAAAAAGTAACAGCTTTATTGAGATATAGTTCACATACCATAAAGTTCACCCATTTAAAGTGTACCATTCAGTGGGTTTTAGTATTATCACAATGTTGTACAACCATCACCAACATCTAATTCCAGAACATTTGCATCATCACCCCACAAAGTAGCCCTATAGACACTAGCAGTCACTAGTCACTCCTCCCTCCCCTCCAGGCCCTGGCAACCACCAACCTCCTTTCAGTCTCTATGGATTTACCTTTTCTGGATATTTCAAACAAATGCAATCAGATAATATGTGGTCTTTTGTATCTGACTTCTTTCAGTTGACATAATGTTTCCAAAGTTCATCCATGTCATAGCAGGTGTCAGTCCTTCATTCCTTTTTATGACTGACTAATATTCCATTGCATAGATATACCACATTTCATTTATCCGTTCATCAACTGGTGGACTTATAGGTTGTTTCCACCTTTTGGCTATTGTGAATAATGCTTCTATTAACATTTGCATACAAGTATTTGTTCGAATACCTGTTTTCAATTCTTTGGGGGATATACCTAGGAGTAGAATTGTTGGGTCATATGGTAATTGTTTGACTTGTTGAAGAGTGGCCAAACTGTTTTCCACAGTGACTGCACTATTTTATCAACCTCACTTTATGCATAAAAATGTGTTATACATCTTCCTTTTAAATACTCCCAGTGCTGAAGATTCTAAAATTTTCCTCCTTGTTGTAGTTAAGCACTCTTAATGACTTAGTTTCTGATATATCCATGGATGATTGAATAAACAACTAAAACACAAAGAAAAGCAAAGATGTTCTAGTATACACACCAGTGATGAAGGCTTCATCCGTATTGTTTGCCTATGGATGTTGTTTTACTTCCTATTTCTACAGTTATGTTACTGGTCAAAACTTGCTCCAGCATTCTGACTATAAACATGGCCTTAATTAATATGCTGAAATATATATTGTTGGTTCCTTTTTAAGGCTAGTAACAGTAATAAAAGCAAGAGACAATTGACTCACTCAGAAATATCCAAGGGAGAGGGAAAAAATGTTCCTCGTGATGTTTTATGTGTACTTAAGGGACATTTTTTTTTTAGAGTAGAGAAAGAAAATTGGCAAGGATCCCAAGGAAAACAGCCAAAATAATTTCAGGTGTGGTACCTAAGATGGAATATGGATTATTTACCTTGTAGGAAGTGTTCCTGATAACTTAATCATGGTTAAAGGGATTTTATTTACTACCTAGTCTCCATTTCCACTTCCGCGGAGACTAAGGGAATTTTCCTGACAGTGGTAAAGCATTAGGATGAGTGGTAGAATGAAGATGGACAATCTACTTCTCTGAAGATGGATTGTGAGTGCCTTAAGAATATAACAGACAATAAATAGTTCAGGTGATAAATGGATGGAGACAAAGGGATCAAGTATGTTACCATTGAATTCACACCTTAATAGATATGATTGAATCTAAACAAAGAAGCAAACATTTAGTTGTACTCCTAGCCATATTTTTTAATCACTTAACTGATGTTAGAAGAAACAGGCTAAATTTTGCACCAGATATTAACAATGGTACTATATATGACACTTCTCAGATTTGCTTCAAATTCAGAAATCCTAGTATAGGCTTTTGGTAGGTAGAATAATAGCCACCACCTCCCAAAGATGTAAATATATTATGTTACATGGCAAACGATAATTAAGGTTACAAATGGGGTTAGGGATGCCAATCAGCTGACCTTGAGATGGAATGATTATCCTGGATTGTCCAGGTGGGCCCACTGTCATCACAAGGGTCCTTAAAAGTGGAAGAGGGAGGCAGAGGGGAGGTCAGAGTTAGAGGATAATATAACTATAGAAGAAAGGCACAGCAAGATGCAGTTTTGCTGGCTTTGAGGATAAAAGAAGGGAGCCAAGGACCAAGGAATGTGGGTGGCCTCTAGAAGCTGGAAAAGGCAAGGAAATGGATTCTCCCTTGGAGCCTCCAGAAGGAACTCATCCCACTGACCCCTTGATTTTAGCTCAGTGAGACCCTTTTCAGACTTCTGACCTCCTTATCTATAAGATGATAAATCTGTCTTGTTTGAAGCTTTTAAGTTCGTCATAATTTGTTACAACAGCAATAGGAAACAAACCTTGACCACTATTCTTACAGTTCCAGTTATAGCTAGGATTTTAATTAAAACTATGGCTTGAAAGATCTCCCACTCTTCTTCCTTCCCATGCCAGTTAAGTATGAACCTCTCCCACCTGTTTCTGGGTGATGGAGAAAGAGATCAGATTTAAACAAGCTGAATTTGAAATGATGGTGAATATCTAAGTTGAAATGCCCACTTAGTGTGAAATGTGGGACTCTTGTTTCCCCCATGGCTCAGCTGTGGGAAATTGGTGTGATCTCTAAGGGCTAGAGTGTCATAAAAGAAGAATAGATTGTTGAGAGACAGGCAAAATGAGAAAAGGAGTACTTGAGATCCTAGGGTATCCCACCAGTTTTTACAGTGACACAGATTTTGCAACTAGAGGGATAATACCAGAGTGAATAAATTACCAACAGAGGTTGTGTGAACTAATTCCTTGGAGAAGTATCAATGGCAGCTGATAAGATTGATTAATCCAAGTACAATATTGATCAAGTGGAAGAAGAATAAAATCTCCCTCAGGGTTGCAATACAAAAACCACAATCACTAGTTCATCCGGCTTAAAGATTTTGTTGTCTGATACACAGACAAGACTCCCCTGCTAAAAACTCCATGTGAGCATTTGAAATAATTTGGCCTTAGTACTTTATTCTCTGGCTCTAAATAAGGTATGATATCTGGAAATCATTGTATATTAGTTAGTTTCTTTCCCAACTCTGCTGCTTGCAAAACTGTAAAAAAAAACTTTTTTAAGTTCACAGTGCTGTTAAAATTCTAGAGACGGCTTATTTAATTTGACAAACAGGCTTGTTCAGGGGCTCTGATCTGCATCCATTATATGAATTTTGTCAAAATAATTCCCTATGTCCGCCTGTGTCCGCATACCTTATCAATATATAATAACGCATTCTGCCCGGTCTTCATTTTAATTAAATTAAACTGCAGTGGTTTGGAGTCCTGGAAGTGCAGGAAATCAGCCATCTGCCTTTAGTAGCACTGCTATAAACAATTCTATTTTTCTTCAAGGTTATTGGCAACAACAATCGCATAATTATTTAGTACAGTAGTTTGGCAAGAAAGAGTGGTGTTTCAGGGAGAACTAGACTGCCTAAAGGTTCACGACGCAACGGAGTCTGTCTAAATTGTGTTAGAGAGAAACAGGGCAACATTAATGGTAATAGGCGCTAAGCTAAGTTTGCTTTGTGCACACAAAACATCCCCAAGAATGAGGCTTTAGTGTTCATAAATTTCCCTTCAGTAAAACCTAAGCAGGCTGGTCAGCCAGAAAAATAGCATCCACTGAATATTTCGATAATAAATGGGTAGTGCTTTACAATTTACAAAGTTCTTTCACATACATTTTCTCATTTTAATCCTTATAACATTCCTGCCTGATAGGTGTGGCACGATGAATATGATCTTCATGTTACAGAGCGGGAAACAGGTTCAGAAAGAACAAGTGACTTGCCGAAAGACTGTTCCAGAGCAGGGATTCAAACTCGGGTCTCCCAGTCCTGAGTTCTGCATGCCTTTTACTGCTGCCTCTCTTCACTAAAGGGACCAACCCACTTTACTGAGTACCCAATTCAACGCCCCAGTGGCTTTCTGTCAAAGAAGCTAGCAGAGATAATAATCTTTCATCATTTCTCCCCACTCATGAATTCGTAATCATTCACTGAGAGCAGGGCTGTTTTATCCATTCAGCTTTATAGGCACAGCACCAAGGATGTGAGTTTTTCAAGGACCTACAAAAATCTTCACAACCTGAAAAATAAATTTATTGGCTGACTAAGAAAACCAGGAATCAACATTAATAAATCGATTAAATAAATGTCTGCAAAATGGAGCATTATGTCAGCTTGTCCACTCCAACTCAGTTTTCACACTTACACATGAAATGTGTTTAATGTTGGATATGGGTTGTGGGTTGTATCCATTTTAATATTTCTCATAAAATGTGAGACCGGCCCTCCGAAGAGGACCTAGAGCTTACCAGGGTTTTTAAATGACCCTTGATTGACACTCTGGTAAGCAAGTGGTCTGTGCCCATTTCAAACTGCTGGTCACACCCAGTATTAGACTGTGAAATCCATTTGGTGAGTCAATCAATATTTTTTAATGGAATAAAATGGAATGGAATGGAATGGAACATAAGTGAATAGAATAGAATAGAATAGAATAGAATAGAATAGAATAGAATAGAATAGATCAGAATGTAAAACTATGAGGAGAGTATGGTTTTGGAAAACTTCCTTTCACTTATACATGTGTGTATGTGTGGGTCACATTGTTGGGTCACAATTAAATGACTTTCAGGCATAAGAATTTGAAAGCCATTGGCAAGGTAATATAGTCGAGACAGAAAAATTAAATGATTTACCAAACCATATGGTTTATTTTCCAAGTCAGCATTTATGACTGTTCTTGCCTCCCAGGCCCCTCTACCAACCCATCTCAGGGCATTATGGCGATATCTCTTCAAGATTAGGTGACCATATATATAATTTGTCATTCAAACCAGTATACTCTTGAGAGTGAAAGAGGATGCTGTTAACAATAGCATAACTGGATACTGTTTGGGGCCAACCAGGATACATGGTGCTTCTGCTTCAAGGTTATCCCTAGCTTCCAATCCTTATACCTTAAATTCAGAGCAAATAAAAGGTTATTTATGTAAAGCACTTCTGAATCATGGGTCTTGCCCTTAATAGCTGTGATCTAGCATAGAGGTAAAAGGCACTTGCTAAGAAGTGACTGGGTTTGAGCTCTGGTTCTGCCATTTACTACTAGTCAGATGACCTTGGACTAGTCACTTCACCTCTCTGAGTCTATTATCTCATCTATCAAATGGGAGTAAATATATCTTCCTCATGAGCTTGCATGAGTCTTCAAATTAGGTAATATACACAAAAATGTATTTAACTGTTAGGTGTTATGCAAATGTCAGGTGATATTATTTTAAGGAGGCCATGGATGAAAGTTCCAAAAGGCAGGTAACCCTTCAGGGTATGGCCTCTCTGACATGACAAATTATCCTGCCCTGTGTAATATCCACTGTGTCTGCAATGCTTAGCAAATCACCTGCCTGGCACATAGAACTGCTCAGCGAAGGTTTGCTGAGTCATTAAATAACCAGCACCTTTCTTTCCATTACAGTATTGCATCCCCTTTAATCAATCACATTGTTTCAAAGGATAGCTAGTCCATTTTCAAGGTGAATCCATTTCTTAAACCCCCTCCCAAAGAAAAATGCCTAAATACTGCTAGAAGGTAGTAACCTTTTGTTTTCTTTTGTACTGGGTGAGGGGCGGGGGAGCGGGGAAGGGGTTGTTCTTTTTTTTTTTTTTTTTTTTTTTTTTTTTGCGGTACACGGGCCTCTCACTGTTGTGGCCTCACCCGCTGCGGAGCACAGGCTCCGGACGGGCAGGCTCAGCAGCCATGGCTCACGGGCCCAGCCGCTCCACGGCATGTGGGATCCTCCCGGACCGGGGCACGAACCCGTGTCTCCTCCATCGGCAGGCGGACTCTCAACCACTGTGCCACCAGGGAAGCCCTGTTCATTTGTTTTTGATGCACTACCCAGACACTGACTATCTAGCCACCCTGACCTTCTTTCAATCTCCCAAAGATATGAAACCTCAAAGCCTTGCCCACATGCCGTGCTCTCTGCCTAGAATGTTCTTCCCTGTTCTTCATGAGGTAAACCCCTTCTACATGAAGAGGCTTTCCCTTGTCTTCCCATTCCAACTTAAATTCCCTTGTTACGCTGTCTCATAATACCCTGCGCTTTCCCACCATAGCAGTTATCATGATTTGTGTGTGTGCGTGTTGTCTTGTTTCATATTTGTTCCTCTCGCTAGAATGTGAGCAACGCGAGCTCCACTGGGGGGAGTGCTATCTTGTTCTGTCTTATTCCTTCTCACATTCCCAGTGCCTGACGACAGGAAGTACTCATTAAATATCGTGAATTTGTTCACCCTGCCTTCTGTGGTACACAGGTCATCTGGGTTCCGGGTTCGCTTTTATGCAGCTAGGCTCGGACAAAGCAGCCCGAAAAAAAAAAATTCTTAGGTAAGTTGTCAGTGTACAGGACCTCTTGGCCAAAGCGCTGTGTGGCTACCTCACTCCTGGATGCTTTTTACCTTTTCTACCTGTATTTTCTCTTCATTCAACTACTGTGTCGATTTTAGCACTATGATGTTTAAACTGGTAGGGTTATTTTTGTAAACCGGTAAGGTGCAGATCCTAAGTAAAATATTACCAAATTAAATCCAGTGACTCATTAAAAAGATAATACATCAGGGCTTCCCTGCTGGCGCAGTGGTTGAGAGTCCGCCTGCCGATGCAGGGGACACGGGTTCGTGCCCCGGTCCGGGAAGATCCCACATGCCACGGAGCGGCTGGGCCCGTGAGCCATGGCCGCTGAGCCTGCGCGTCCAGAGCCTGTGCTCCGCAATGGGAGAGGCCACAACAGTGAGAGGCCTGCATACCGCAAAAAAAAAAAAAAAAAAAAAAAAGATAATACATCATAACCAAGTACCGTAGAGTGTATTTTAGGACCTCAAAGATGGTTCAGCGTTAGGAAATGTATTGCTATAATTTACCACCTCAATAGATTAAAGGAGAAAACTATGTGAATATCTCCATAAGTACTGAAAAGGCACTTGGTAAAAATTCATCACCTGATTCTGACACTCTTAGTAAGCCAGGAATAATAGATAAACAAAGCATTTCAGGCCACTGGGCACTGTGTCAAATTGAGGAGTCTCTGGGGTTATCCTATCCTATGAGTAATCACTAGAGAACAGGAGAAAGTAGAAGTCATTCTGGGAGCAGGTACCCGTTCTCAGTAGATAGCATTTTATCTGTAGTTTTTGTCTATTGTGGCCGTGGCCTTCATTTGGTTTGTTAGGCCTCTCGTCTTTTATTGTTGTTGTTTTATATTAATCTATTTTAAAAGTATGGGAAATATTTCTTGTTCTATTTAGTGATTTCTTTTCAATAAGAAGGTTTCGATCTTCTTGTTACTTACCTTTTAAATGTGATGAAATTATTTTTAGATGTTCCTTGAGTTCATGAAGGTAACATAAATTTCTCACACTGACTATCAGGCTACTTTTAATTATATATTGCCTTCATAAATGCAACCATTATGAATTCTGAAGCCTTAGCCTGAAGCTGTTGAAAATCATCTGCTTAATCTTGTCATATTTTGCACATCAGTTTCATTGCATGGCATCTTTACCTTGGCTGTTTAATGTCAGTCTCCTATCGCAGCCCTTATAGGTGAATGTCACAGTCACTAAATCGGGTGTCAGGAGCACTGTGGCCCTCCACCTTCTTGCAGTCCCCGCATCACACTAATGCTGCTGCTCTGATAAGTAGAGTGTAATTCAGTTACTATTTTTCTAATGTCAAATGGCTTTGGGGGAGCAAGCTGCAGTCTTTCTTTATAAGCCAGTAGAATAAAGTCTTGTTTATAAGCCAGTGTTGTTGCAAGATGACTAACAGTGAAGTCAGGTGCAAATCCTGTGACCAGAGGACGGCATCCTCTACAAAAGTAGCAAGGCTATCTTGACAATCAGTGACTCTTGGTTAAGGAACATCCCATTAATATCTCTGTGTCAAGGTGAGGGAGAGAATAGGGGAAGACAGAAATCCAGACGGAATTAAGGGTGTCACAAGAGAGGCAGTCACATGGTTCAGAGAAAGTATTCTGCCATATTAACGGCTCTTTCTCAACTGCCTTCCCAGTATGTACACACCAGCATGGGACCACTATACCAGCTCCTAGGAAGGATAGCCTGGGACCCCCTCCTTCCCCACCTATCTCCACTCACTGCCAGACTGGTCTATCCTCCATAGCGCCTCTGAAGTGTTGATGAATAATTATTCTTTCTTTCCTATTACACTGTTCTTCCCAGGTCCCACTCCAGAATGCCGGAGGCTGAATCCTTTGCCTACACCGTGCTGTGTTGATGATCAGATGTGAGAGGCACCAGGCCACCTGGGAAGTGGTAGTGGGTCCACTCTGCTTATTTAACTGAGACTCAGCTGTCACAGTACCAGGCAGAGTGTAATGTCGGGGCTCAGCCTTTTCAGTGCCAGCCCCTGAGTAGCCCTTTTTTCCCCCATATTTAATTATATGAAAAAGAGTAGGCGTTCAGTGCGTTACAGTCTGCTTCCATGAGAGGAAGTCTAGGATTGGTTGCTACTGTATTTGCCAGTTCCTTGTGCATTTGGAGAGCAGCTCAACTCCGTGGGGTGAAACGTCTGCCTTCTCATGCACCGACTGCAAGTTCCAGGATTCTGTTAAAGCGGCTGCTGTCAGAAAGAAACCTTGCCTTGTTGCTCTGAGCAAGGAGCCACATACAAAAATACCCCAACACACAGCCATTCTCATTAAAGTCAGTTGGAATTTTGGACAAGTCTTAAGTATAAATCATAACATTATTAGCTCAGAGAGTTTTCTCAAGAGAAAGTAAATCTAATAAAAATTAGAGGGAACTTATTAAGTGGCCTCCTTGTTGCTATTTGCTATGACTAGGGGAAAAAATAATATAATTGTGGGGTTTGCAGCCAGTGCACTTTTTTGTGGTGGGCTAGAGAGCAATTCAGACATGAGGAGGTGAAGAGAATGACTCATTACCATTGCACTGAGGATACTTTATGTAAGCATTTCCTGCCACAGAGTTGGGAGGATCTTTGTTCCTGAGAGGAAAAAAGCAGGCTCCAAACCACCATCAGAGGTCACCAGGGCACACTACTTATTTGCAAAACTGCACAATCACCTTCTGGAGGAGAGATTCTAGGGGAGCACATCAGGCTTAAAATGTATAAGAGGCAGATCCTGACAATAGCAGGGAAGGAGATGTGGCTTTAAGGGAACTTGTAATCATTATCGTTGTGATTATTTATTAATCAAGACTTTTAAATGTTGGCAAGAGGGCTTCCCTGGTGGCGCAGTGGTTGAGAGTCCGCCTGCCGATGCAGGGGACACGGGTTCATGCCCCGGTCCGGGAAGATCCCACATGCCGCGGAGTGGCTGGGGCCCGTGAGCCGTGCCTGGTGAGCCTGCGCGTCCGGAGCCTGTGCTCCGCAACGGGAGAGGCCCCAACAGTGAGAGGCCCGCCTACCGCAAAAAAAAAAAAAAATGTTGGCAAGAGAAGTAGAAACTGTGTTATTCTTCACACCAACATGGCCCTAAGTGTGCTTTCTCACCCCCTGATTTTTCCAACATGAGATACAGTGCTCTCTTTGGCTTTTGGGTTTGATTCCCCAACTTGAACTGATCAAATACAAGCTTGAAAGAATGCACTTTAGAATCATAGAGTGAAATGCTAAAAGGGGACTATAAGAATTATCTAGTACAGCAGTTTTTGATCTGAGATCTTTATTTAGACTTCAGGAGATCAGTGATCCCCCTAGAATTATATATAAAATTTTGTGTGCCTATGCGTTTTTCTAGGAGGAAGATCCATAACTTTTATCACATTCATAACAAAAGGTTCCCTGACCCAAAAGGGTCTAAGAACCACCAATTCTAGTCCATCCTCTCCCTTCCTCCTTTGTTACCAATGAAGAACAGACCCCCAGAGACGGAGAATAATATGCCTGCAACCACACAGCTAGTTAATGGCAGACCCAAGAATTGAAGTCTCTTCTGACTCTAGGTCTGAAACCAGTTATTTCTACTATAACAGAGTTGTTTTAACAAAGCACTGGGGACATGATAAGATATCAAGGAGATTGTAGACAGCAGTGATTTGTGCCACACGTGTAACCTGAACTAGATTACCTTTGAGATCCTCTTCACCACTGAAATTCTGTGTTTCTATCCATGTTAATAGAGAATAGCATTGAACCAGATGATCGCAAACTAATTTCCCTTTAGAAATCATTTCCACTGTATGATTAGTCTTTCCTGTTCCCTATTGATCTCCCTTGCTAATAGTGCTTGGTTAGAGCTAATACTAAAATGAGTTTGCATTCCAAGAGTCTTCACCAGCTGATGGCAGGGTAGAAGGGCATCCCCATCAGGACCAGCTACATAATTTGCAGGGCCCAGTATTAAATGAAAATACCCAGCCTCTTGTTAAAAATGTATTAAGGATTTCAAGACAGTGACAGGAGAACATTAAACCAAGTATGGGGCCCTTCTAAGCGTGGGCCCCTGTGTGGCTACGCAAGTCACGCACCCGTGAAGATGGTCCTGATCCCTATTAAAGCCTTGATGGAGGGGGGACAAAGAGAAGTAAGCCTGTGGTTTGAAATTGGCCACAGATGACCCCCAAAGGTAATGAGTTGTATATTCACAATCATAAGGACTTTTTGGCTTATCTGTGCATGTGCTTGCACACACACATGCACGTGCACACCTGAATCAGTTGGACTAAAATTACCATCTTTTCTCTTCACCTAATGCCCCAATCCAACACTAGTCTGCTTGGATTTTTCCTCTTAGGACCTATTGCACTGGCATTGTTGAAGCACACATTTTCATTACCAGTTTTCATAACCAGATGCCAAAAAAGAAACGAGTTCTCCAGGGGCATCTGAAGAGTCAGGTAGAGGCAGGTCCTCGAAAGCAATGGCATACGACCAGCTAGGGATATTTTAAGCTGCCAGAAAGGGGGAAAAGCAGCTTTGGGCTATGCAGTGTAGTGAGCTAATACTCTCAGCCTTAGAACATTATGAGGACACAAAGCATTTTAAATTCAAGAGTCAGAACTCTGGGGTTCCAACAGGTAAGCAGATTTACCAGCTGAGAAAATGGTTCGGACTTGGGATACTTGAGTTCTACATATTTCAGTAGAGCAGAGGCACCCAAGTTACCACATTCTGCACTTCCCATTTTAGCAGCATACTGGGGTTCCCAGTTTAATGCACGACATCCGTGCTTCATAAGGGTTGGAGCCAAATGTTGGGTGATGTCCCATTGGTTAGAAACCAAAGCCTAACATGCACAAAGCGGAATCTACACTCACAGTGCTTGTAGCACTCTAAGCAAACTCAGACTTCTTGGCAAACTAAAGGCCAGTTAGCATGGGAGAAAATATAAATGGGCAAATCGATTTTTATTAGTCTCATGTGTAGTCAGTTGTTGTATAAGTGGCCCAGTACTCCAAAGCCAGCTTCCTAAGTGCATTTCGCACTCCAGAGAGAACAGAAAACAACTTTCCCTGCACTTCTACTACAAAGGTAAAGAAAGAAATTGTATCACCACAGCTTAAGCCTTCAGGGAGCTTATTTCTTCAGTTTTACAACACAGCCTTTTACCCAAAAACCCATACTAAAGCTTGATGTCCAGAACATACGGTGCGTACCCAATGACAGCCTCAGTGAGTCACTCATTCATATATTTATCCAATATGCACTGACTGGTCACTTTTGGATGCCCGATGCTATGCTAGGTGAAAAGTATTTGTGGTCAAGTTTCAACCCAAATCAGAATTCAATAGCAGGTGTGTTAGCCAGAGGCTTACCAACCAGTGCAAAAATGAAGCAAATCTTTTTAAATGTTCTAATGTGTTATTAACTCTTTGTTTGCAGTGTCTGTGGGATATGAATATGAAATGTGCCCCGACTTTATTCTCTGGGAAAAAAGGACTGTTATCTTACAAGGTTTCGAGATGGATGCTTCTAACCTAGGAGGCTGGTCATTGAATAAGCATCATATTTTGAATCCTCAAAGTGGTAAGCACATTTTTTGATATTTATTAATACTATTTTCCTAATGCTATATACATATATATGTAATACTTATTGCAGAAAATTTGGAAAAGTACAAGGAAAAAAGTACTTATAAGTCCACCACCTAGAGATGACCACATTATATTTCTTTTCAAATGGATCTGATTTCAAATCAGTGCTAGTAGAGTGAGACCTCTTCACAAAGTTATATGAAACTGGGTTTTAAGAATCACCTGTCGGGGCTTCCCTGGTGGCACAGTGGTTAAGCATCCGCCTGCCAATGCAGGAGACACAGGTTCGAGCCCTGGTCCGGGAAGATCCCACATGCCACGGAGCAACTAAGCCCGTGCGCCACAACTACTGAGCCTGTGCTCTAGAGCCCACGAGCCACAACTGCTGAAGCCCACGCGCCTAGAGCCAGTGCTCCGCAACAAGAGAAGCCACCAGAATGAGAAGACCGCGCACTGCAACGAAGCATAGCCCCCGCTCACCACAACTAGAGAAAGCCCTCACGCAGCAACAAAGACCCAATGCAGCCAAAAATAAATTAAATAAATAAACTTATTTTTAAAAAATCATGTCATTAGTGCGCCATCCCAGGTGATTAACCAGTTTATCTGACACTGTAACCAACTTCTAAAAATTGGAATGATATTTGCCGTATTTCATATGATCTAAGACACCATCGATTATAAGTACACCATTATTTTATGGAAAATGCTGTCAATTAAACAGTGACACACATTGATTGCAAGATACATACTTATTCCAGAGATGTGAAAATAGGAAGCAAAATGTGCATCTTAGAATTAATGAATCAACTAAGTGATACAGTCTTTAAAGAGTTTTAGTGAACTCTGTCCCATTTTAAACACAGCAACCCTGCAGTGTGGCCTTAACCCCATTTAAAAATCAAGACTCCGAAGCTGAGTCACGTTACTTTCCCCTAGGGTTCACAGTAAGTGGCCAAGGGCTGTCCATGTGCTCTTCCTCTACGCCAGTTTTTTATCCACATAAATGTCAGTATATGCAATAAGAAGCTAGGGGTAGAGTAAAGGGACAGTAATGGGTAATAGAGAAAAAGAGGTAAGAGGAACACAGGGGAAGAAGAGAAAGAATCTGGGAAAAGAGTACAGCTCTGGACTTCACTTAGTTTTAAGCCTCCTAAGTCCTGGACTTAGGAAAGAGGGAAAAGCAGTGAGAATCAGGACACTCCCATCTTCAACCTTTGCCTTCTTTGTACCACTTCTCCTGCTGTTACTTTCTCCTAGTTTGTAATTTAAATGTTAAATAAATCAGGAGAGGAGACCACAGGTGGCCCTTAAGTCCATGCTTCTCTCAGACAGACTGATTTTGCTACCCTGGTTATAAATGCTTCATCCAAGTCACTTCATCTCCTTTTGCTGGGAGACCAATCGTTGGTGTTTCCATCCAGCGTCATTTGAACATCTACTGGTAAGTTTTCACCGTGAAATGATATTCCTTTTCATCTAAAGAGGCAGATTCTGACCAACCTTTAGTAGAATGTGTACTTTGGGTTATTTCTCCAGGACTGGGGAAATGAATGTATATATGAGGCAGCTACACCCTTCCATCCAGCTGCCCTTGTATCCCTCTTACCTTTGTGAAAGGCCGGGTTATCTTGTAAGGCCATGAACTGACCAAGGCTAAGAGATCCGTTTTATAACCACACCTATGGTCTTATTCACTTGCACCGTAGTTAAATCAACCAATCCAACCAGCCACACAGGCTGGGAAATTTTGATCGGCAAAGCTAACCAGGTTTGCTTCAACCACAGAATGAGACCACCTACCAGAGTCCCAGTGTGGGCCCTGAAGATGGAGTCCATTGCTATGTGCCCTTGTTATACCTCCTTCCCCCCATTCAAGGAAGATCCTAAATTCCACTTCCAACTGTTTTTTTTTTTAAGAGCAAAGATTCAGGCACGGATATAAAATGTCAACTTTTTTTCTGTTGTCAAAAGGAGAATCACAGTTTTAAAAGTATAAAAACGAAAGGGCAGATGCCACTTATTAAATTATTAGGTTTTTTGTTTTGATTTGAAAGAGTTTGACATTTTAAGCAGCCGTTTCTTTTCCACTCGCTTTTATTGGCTTGTATGGATTGTCTCTTTCAAATGCCTGTCATTGACATTAAACACAAAGTGGAAATGACCTCAGTCCAGCCCCCAGCTGTGTGCTCCCAGTCCTATATTCTCTCACCATTTGCTTCACCCAGGTTTAAAAATTCAGAACAGAGGGGAGCCATTCAGAAAGTTGGCTTTAGGGGCCCCCCTGATTTCCACAAATGTGTCCTTTTCACCCCTGATTCACCAGTAATTGGTTTTTAGGTAATAGGTACCAAGTTATTTCTGGGAATCTTTTTAACAGCTTTACTGAAGTATAACTTATACACCACAAAATTTACTCATTTTAAGTGTACACTTCAATGATTTTTAGTAAATGGTAGAGTTGTGCAACCATCACCACCACAGAGTTTTAGAATGTTTTTATCACCCCAAAAGATCCCTTGTACTCACCCCAACCCCACTAAATCTACTTTCTGTCTCTTTCTGAGAATTTTTATTCTGAGAAAGAAACCTTACTTAAGATAGATCTTTTAAAAGGAAGATTTGTTCATGTTATCATCTCATTTTGTGGCACATTGTATTTCTAACCAAGAACTGGTCACACTTGCCAGGAAACAGATCTGAAGGCAGCTCTGCCGGTGCCTTTCAGCCTGCCCTTGGACACGAAAACCTCTCTTGGGACATTTTCAGAATCTAAATCCCACCCATAAACGCAGTTTTAGAAGCAGGAATGATAAGTGTGAAGGAGCAGCTTTGAGAGGACCAATTAGAAAGCAATGCTCTTTCCCCCTCAGGTCAGACCGTCTTTTCTGACTGATTAAGGCCAGAGCCTAACTCTTTAGACACCCCGCTTTTTTGATCTGAGACAGATAGCAGATTAGAAACAAGAATCTGTCTTCCCCCAATTTCCTCTCGCTGGTTAAAAAGACACCTGTAATTAGATTGGATGTCTGCTGCCATTCAATTCTGCAGTTTTTCTTTGGCTCCAACATCATTATGCAGCGGGTAGTTTCTAGTAGGCAGTGTTTTCAGACCATTTGTCATTTCAGTTGCAGCAATTGTATTTACCTGACAATTAACCATTGGTTGTGGAGCATTGTTTCCAAATATTATGCCTGATATATCGAGATGGTTCCTGCTTTCACTGTGAGATTAAAAAAAAAACTAGGAACTTGTGTTTTTCAATATTATTCCTTCAAAATACATCTTCTTAGTGATTACAGAGAGTACATATTTATTCTTTTAAGATAAATCAGTTCTTTAAAATTATGCCAGTTGAGTGTTTAAAATTATTAGGAAAAACAATCCAGGGTTCTGATTGGGTATCGTCATCTGTCTGAAATGGATAAAGAATTTCCTTTAACTTAGCCTCCAAGATAGGCCAGTAGTTTGTTGGCAAATGGTTTTAGTGGGAGGACAAGTAAGTTTCCATTGATCACGTTGGCATATCTCCCAGTTTGTGTTTATATCCTCTCAGTCAAGTCCTAAGAGAAATATGTATTGGGTCCCATGTTGTTCATAAGCCTGAAAAATGGTTTCTTCTTTGAAATCAGCATAAAGCACCACCCACTGGCTCCCAAGGGGAATTGTTATTTCAAACTTATTTATAAGCTTCAAAAGAAGTTCTGAGCAAGGTAGCAGGAAGATATGAGTAGTGTGTTTAAAAGTGTGCTTAACTTACTATACAACAGGCTTGACTTTTTGGCAGAGGAAAGGAAACCTTGAGGGAGAAAATGTGCTGTAGGGCTCCAGCCAGTGGAGTTTCTTTGTTGACTGTAAACAAGACACCCAATCCTTAGCAGGAAGTTGGCCTTCATATAAATAATGTGTGTAGTCTCAGGATCATTTGATTCTGTTTTCAAAATGAGCATGTGTGGCAGAATAAACTGGAAAGGAGGCAGCAGTAATTGATCAAGATTTCCAGGAACATAAACAAAATATTTTCAAAGCAACCTTTTGCAGAAGAATTGGTGTTAAATCATTGTTGCTAGATGGTATGCCCCGGTTCTATGTAATGGAAGGTTAAACAGATTCTTGAAACAACAAAAACACCCTTCAAAATGATCTATCTTTCCGGGGCAATACAAAAGGGGTTTGCCCATTTTTGTTTTGATTGCTTCAGCTTTAAACAGGAATGGTAATTTCAGTACACGGGCACTTTAGTACCTTGCATGAAAGCAAGACATCAATTGTTGAGATGTAATCAGAAAGTACATTGCCTTATGTTTTATTTCCTTTAATCATTCTTCTTCTTTGATGGAGTGCTGGGCTTTCTAATAGAAAAGAGGAGTTTTAGAATTGCAGGCTTAGAAGAATGGTTTAGAATAGCCACCTTAGTTTTTAAATTGCCAGGAGCCTGGTAATAACATGTCATTTTGAAGGTAATTGTTAACTATACCATTATATTAATATAAAAAAAATGGAGATCTGTGAAAATAGATGTTAATAGCAAATCTGCTATTTCCAAGCCCATAATTGGAAATATTTTTGAATGATATACCCTGTAGTGCATTGCTAAAATACTGACATGCTAAACAGTTGGTTTTCTCATTTATTAAAGAACATATCATAGTCTCATTGGTAGGATATTCAGTGAGTGATCATCAGGAGATTTCTTTTCAATGATGTTGTGCAACTGTCATACCAGTTCTCATTCACTTTCTCCCAATTCATTTAAATTGCAGTATTGATCACATTGCAATTAAGTGTTTTTTGAGAAATGAAATTCCATCCTATTAATCTAACTTAATTAACTATTCTAAATCTTTAGAAACTTCTTTACTGCCTAATAAAGTTATTAATAAAATAAATAAGAAAGTAGTGAGCCTCAAGATATCTATCTTATGGTTCTACAATGACAGACCAATTTGTTGGGGCATAAGCTCATAGCTGGTCCTGCAGATCATATGTTGAAAAAATAGCCAGAAATCACCTTGGGAGGGAAAGTAAAATTACTTAAGAGTTGAAATCCAAAGGCTATATGAGTATGGGATTTCTGTTTCCTGGAAGGCCCCTTCTAGGTTTATATTTGGTGCCATGGTTTTGTGCATGTTTCACCCTCTTATCTATTTTTGCCAGCAACCTTCCTATTTCAGAGTGATCAGTAGTTTCTATGGTAGGACTGTGGGACTAAAAGTTGGAAGAAAACTGAGGGAGACATTTCAGGAAATGTTTAGGGAGAGTAACAGGTAGTCCGAGGAGATAGATAGCAGGGGTCATGGGAGAAAAAAATAAGACTGGACAGGATAACTGCATTCATTCATTTGCTGTCAGTTACTTCAGCCTGACACATTGGCATGCCTTCTCACCACATGGCTTTGTTTTTTTTTTTTTTTACCTGTCCTGGCTCATTCTGGGCAGACTTGAGCTATTTAGCACAGCAGTACTTGTTCCTTGGGTTTTCTGCCCAGGCTCAGCAGGTTTTCAAAATCATTGGAATTTGGACAAGGAAACTGTAAGAGACTCAAAGCCTATTTTCAACATTTACTGAGCACTTATAACAACTTGGCCACAGGGATGGGCACTGAAACGCAGGAAGGAGCAAGACAGAGGGTGTGCCTTCAAGGAGCTCGTGTTCTAATAGGGAAGACAGAGAAGTGATGAAAACTGTATCATACATGTGGCAAGTGTTATAACAGAGCTATGGAAAACTGCACATACAGAGGAGGAAGTAACTAATTCTGGCTGGATAGAGCACTGGGGAAGAACTGAGCTGAGCTTTGGAGGATAGGTAAGAGTTTCCCAAACAAACAAGATGAGGAAGGCATTCAGGATAGAGGGACTAGCAAAGTACAAAAGCAGAGAGGAAGGGCTTCCCTGGTGGTCCAGCGGTTAAGAATCTACCTTCCAGTGCAGGGGACGCGGGATCGATCCCTGGTCAAGGAACTAAGATCCCACATGCTGCACAGCAACTAGAGAGAAGCCCACGTGCCACAACAAAGACCCGCCACAGCCATAAATAAATAAATAATTTTTTTTAAAAAGCAGAGAGGAATGGAAGCATGTGAAAACACTTGTAAATAGTTTGCTGTAGCTGAAGCTCAGGAGACACAGGAGAGGGCGATGAGACAGAAGGCTGAAGAAGGAGGCAAGAGCCAAATCATGAAGGACTTTGTATTCCTTAATAATAAGGAATGGACCCCTTACTCCACAGAGGGTGTGGAACTATTAAAAGGTTTTAAGCCACAGATTGAAATAATCTCTATGGCAGGAGTGTGGACAGTGGTTTGGAGATGGGTATGCATGGAGACCAGGAGACCAAGAACTTAAGACAAACTGAACGAAAGCAGTCGTGGTAGGAACGGAGACCATGAAACTGGTTCAACATATTTTAGGAGATAGACTCAATGGGGGTTTAGTAATTAATTAGGTTTAGAGAGTGAGGAAAAGGAGAGCCACAGTGGTGCCCACATTCCCAACTTGGGTAAATACACGCCTAGTGATACCTCGGAAGATCAGTAGGGAACACAGGAGGAGGAGGAGGGTTTGGTAGGGGAGTGCAGAAAAATAAAATAAAAATAATGAGTTCAGTTTTCAATTTGTTGAGTTTGAGGTACCTGTGAGGCATCCAAGTAAAGAGATCTACTAGGAAATTGCATGTCAGGTGAAAACTCTAGACGGGAGAAAGTTTCGGCATAGAGAGATGGGAGTTAAAGCCGTGAGAATGGATGAGATTGCCCACAGAAAATGACTGCAAAGTATTTTCCAGCATTCTCATAAGTCAGTATCTCTATTTCCTGCACTGATGATAGTGAGATATGGTCCAAAAGAGTGGAAAATTCAAGTCCTTTTCTTATATCTTTGAAGTGCATTCTAGCAATATGATTTCTTTTCTTTTCACAGAAGTAGATTACCTTCCTGATTGTGTTTTGCTAAGGTTAATATTAAAATTGACTGATACTCCCTTTTCACGAACCCGTTGCATAGTGTGGGTGGTTTGAAGTCAGACAGGTGTGCACCAGGCATCAGAAGAAAGTCAGCCAGAGATGAAAAATGAGCCACAGATGATTCACAGAGCCCAAAGTGAACAGGAGATCATTAAAAGTTAGTCATTAAATGCTTCATTGAGGCATTTAGAATCAACATTAAAGGGACTGGGTATATTACTCCATTTCACAGATGGGCAAACTGAGGCAAAGTGTTATGCTGCCATTAGTTGCAGCTGTGCAGTCAAATAAAACCTGGGGCAATGTGCTTCACTCTCAAGTTCTTTTATAGCAGGCCAACGCTCCTTCCTGCTTTGAACAATGAGAAATTAAAATATCACTGAGAATATTGTGTGGTAATTTTTTTAATTCTTTTTTTTTCCCCTTGGATCTAGGAATCATACATAAAGGGAATGGAGAAAATATGTTCATTTCCCAGCAGCCTCCAGTCATATCAACCATAATGGGTAATGGACACCAACGGAGTGTTGCCTGCGCCAACTGCAATGGCCTCGCCCACAACAACAAACTCTTTGCTCCCGTTGCCTTAGCTTCTGGCCCTGATGGTAGTGTGTATGTTGGTGACTTCAATTTTGTAAGGCGAATATTTCCCTCGGGAAACTCCGTTAGTATTTTGGAATTAAGGTAAGTCTCCTCTAATCTCTGTTTGCTTAGTGGATAAGGAAAAAGCAAGAATGAGAAAACAGGAAGAGACAAGGCATTGCCAGAAGGAGCAGAAAATGCAGTTGCCCATATTGTAGTACTGAGCTAAGATGCAGGAATAGGGACACAGACATAGGTCACCATGGCTACTCGTACTTGAAGAAACCTTTGAGCACTGCTTTGGAGAACCAGGAAGTGTTGACATCCCTGTATGTGTGGCCTTCCCTGGGTGCATTCCTGTCACTGACGTGGATCTCAGTACTTCTGAGTGCTCAGGTAAGTCACTCAACCCCTGCTCTGGCCACTATGAAGACTGATCAGCAATATCTGGTATTCATTCTAGCAGGTAGAAGTGTTGTCAAATCCAAAAGGCTAAATTTTCTAAGTTCCCCAGGTCCAGTCTTTTGAAGTGGTCATTTCATCAAAAGGAAAATGGCCATCTGTGTTTGTGTGGCATTTTGAGGAAGGATTACTTTTTTATCCTTACAAGCTCTAATCCATTGGGAAAAAATGATTAAAGCATTCATCTTTAGGCTTTCTCCCTCTGTTTTAGAAATTTTCTTGAGAGTACGAAGTATTTTGGCACCTTTTGAAAGGAATTCGTACCTCTTGGTATTTCATATTTTGAAGTTACACAAAGATAGCAAGTAAATAGACCATGGCTTAATCAGCTTTATTTCTCTTTATAAGGATATAAGACACAAATATATGTCCCCCGGAGTCCTAGAAAAGGAAAACATCCTCTCTCATCCCAGTAGAGATAAACAGACCTGTTTCCCTTTCCCTGGGTAAACTGGTAGAACCTTTCTTCTCATTGGTTATGACAGCTTTATCCCTGACACATGCCTTCAGGGCATTAGGCTGAAAATTTCCCTATGTTCCAGGAGACTTTGGCGCCACTCTATAAACTATTCGACAAAACAGTTCTTGCCTCATTCATCACCTCATTGACCTGAAAAGTAGTGACTGGGAGAATAGAGACAATGATGGAACAACTTGTATGTATGGAGCACAGTCAAGACCAGTGAAAGCACATGCAAAATCTTGGGTCATTTTCATTTAACACTCATGTTGACACAAACGTGGAAATTTGAATACATAAGGACAGTCCTCGAAATTTTTCAGATTCTCGTGCTTTGCTTTGGAATCTACCTCCTGTTTCTCAGACTGAGTTAGTCTTTCATACCTAGCTGGGGAAATCTTCTAGTCCCAAGCCCCCATCCATTTTTCACATTAATTCACTCCAGTTTTAATACATTTCTTAATTATAATTGCAAACGCTGTCATAGAGAACGAAGCTGTTAAATCCCTTGACTGATAAAAAAATAGATTGTAAAATTAAGATTTTATAAAGATAAAGCACATCTACAGAGTCTAGAGAGGTACTAATTCATAGCACCCTGCCCTAATCAAATGTTCATGTACCTCGGGATGTCATACCTCACTGGGATTTGTCATTACAAGCACTATATCCCTTTGGGCACCTACTTACTGGAAAGTCAATAAGGAAGGCCAAGATGGCTGTATGCCTGGATTTGCAAATGTTTTATACAGCATTCTATGTTGTTTTCAAAATCCTAGGGAAGTTCTGTCTACCTGATGCGGAACATGGGTGGAGCACTGAACAATTCATTCACCATCTGAATATTTCCAGGCATGCAGATCTTGGCCGTCCGGTAGACAGAGACTTTGTCTTGCTGATCCTATATAGCCAACCCTATAAAACCTATATAGCTAGCCCCTATATAGATAACTCCTCAGAGGAAAAAACCATAGGATTATCTATAAAAACAAAAAAGAAAACCCAGCTAAATTTAGTCCTTTCCGTTGTAATTTAAATGCAAATTTACCTAAGGTGGAGCAATTGTCATTCATCAAGGAGATTCTCCCTCGTCAAGGATCCTTAACAGTTCACAAATTTGAATTTTAGTCCAAAGTACCTTATGACCTTCAACATAAAGTCATTTGAAGACTAAAGTAGAATAACTTGGACCCTAATTGCAGTGATTTTCTCAGTAGAAAGGAAAATTCATTTCTGATGGCGTGAAGTATTTTCCGATCCCTCTACTCCTTCTTACTCCAAAACACCGCTCTCTCTCACTGTCACAGCTCTTCAAATGCATAGGCGAGTGCACACAATGAGCTCATACACCCAGGCCCTCACTTAGCCTGAGTCTCCCTGGCTGGCTCTTCTGAGCTGACTTCCTGTAGAGCAATTCTTCCTAACATTCTCTTTTTAAATTCTCAGATCTTTTTGAGAATCTATTGTATGTTATGGGCCTTCTCCCCAGAAAAAAACATTCACAAAAAATTCAGGGGTCACAAATTTTCCCTCTCCCCACATTCCCCCCCACCTCCCGTGGATGAAGCCCTTTCATAGACTCATGGTTAAGATTCCCTGCATTAGGTTCAAGAAGAAAAAAATAGTTCTTCCTTCTCTACTCCGACACTCCTCTGACTGGCCATCGGAGAAATAAGCTGATTGAATATATATATATATATATATATATATATATATATATATATATATATATGATCATTTTGACCTAATTAACAGGTAACTCCCTATTTGACTGCAGTCAATACCATCCACCCAGTCTGTGACAGCAAACATTATCTGTCATGTTTACTCAGAAACTAATACAGTTCTTATTAGATTCACTTTTTTAAAAAAAGTATCTATCCTGATCGGTAGCCTGTACTGTACACATTGCATCTTTCACATACAATTGGTGAATTTTTATATTTGCTTTGTAACTTTTCCAGGCTTAAACTTCCTGGGGAGAAATAAGTTGATATAAGGGGCTTTGCTAGCTTCACAGCCATAATGTTCATTGAATTCTACTGTATATAGACAGAAACTTCATTTCGTACCAGTTTTTGGTTGATGTTAAAATCAGTTAATTTAATTGCCCCCCTCCAGTGCATATTAGTCATTTTATTTGGTTGAGTCACCTGTTTCCTTGGAAACACAGACTATATATAGTCATTATGTTATTGGTTGCATTTAAAGCTGTGAATGAAAGAGCAATATCCTCAATAAGTTGTTACAGAAAGGGATACAGAACATTCTAGATCTTCACTGTCTGTCAGGTTATTCATTATATAACTTAACTACTCTCTTTTCTACTTTTCTATCTATAAAATTGGCTTCACGTTAATATTTGAGCATCCTCTTACATGTCTTAAACGGTTTAACTTGTTTTAAGATCCACAGATGTGTACTTCTCAGCCCAGAGTTTGATGACATTTTGAGAGGACATAAAGCTTACTCCTACTGGATGCCCTTCTAGATTTCCTTCTCTTTCATCCTCTTGTTCCATTTGGGGGCACATTGAACAATTCCAGATGCCCCTTGACATTTCAAAGATTAGAAGACTATAGATTTTTCCTCTCAGCTCTACCGATCCAAACTGTCCCCAGTTGAGTTTCTTTCATCTGACCTCAAAAATAATTTCATTTTCATTGGTGGATGATCATTTATTTCCTCAAGCTGATCCCCCATTGGCTGAATGGGGAGGGCAAGGAAAAGTCAGTTATGTGATTATTATTAGCAACATGCCAAGAACAACAATATTATTTCTTGTTATTTAAGTATATAGTATCCCTTTGCCTGTTTACTGCAGATTTCATCTGCACATATACATCTTAGTGTTTCCTTCCAGTGAGAAATTGAGATAAAATGATAAAGAAGGGAAGCTTATAAGATCATGCAATTAAACCTTAGGGAGTCGCAAAAATACATTCTGTGAAGATTTTTTTTTAAGATAGATTTATTTCTATATGAGATAGTTTAGGTCTAGGTATCCCTAGTGACTTGCTTCTCGTGTTAAAATTTTAAACACACACACATATTTCAGTAACACAAAAGTGATATCACAGATTTGTGAGCTTAGCGATAGAAAGAGTCCATGGAGGCATCTGGTACAACGTAGTGCCCACTGCATCCCTGACGGTTGATCATCTGTACTTTGTTTGATCCTTTTCAATAACAGAAAACTTACGTATCTCTCTAGACAGTCCATTGCATCTTTGGAATGCTCTGTTGAAAATTCTTCCTTATATTGCCTTCATGAAACATCCACTCAGTAGTGGCAAATGTTAACATCTGAAGCACAGAAGCCACTTCCCTCGTTTACCTGAGAAACTTTCGCAAGTGTAAAGACAGATTACCATAGGTTCCTGAGCTTTCTCTTCTTCATTCTCTACATCCCCAAGTCCTTCAACTATTTCTCATCAATTAATGACTGTTTCCTCTTCCTTTGATTATGGCCTCAGGGTCATTTTTCAGTTTTCTAAAACTTACATGGATAGTTATATAAGTAAAAACAGGAGACACCATGTCAAGTGCTTTGCAAGAATTTAAATATGAATATCCTCTTGCTCCCCTCTCATCTTCTAATTTCACGAATCTATTAGAAAACTTATTAAGCATAACTGGAAATGACTTATTCTTTATAAAAACCTCATGCTGTTATTCTTCAAGATGCTGTTATTCTCCAGATATTTATTTTGTCCTTTCATTAAAAATGAAAGAAAGAAAAAAAAAATAAGAGCCTGGCAGATGCTTCTTGGTACCTTGAGTAATTTGGACTTGACAAATGTCACTGTGACATGAAAATTTCTCGAGATGTTACTGTTTCTTTTACAGTGACTGGTTAATATTTCCTACATTGTTCTCAGGACTCAACTCCTGTCATTGACTAGGGATTGAGTAGAATTGGAATAGCACCCACTTAGGGGCAGTTAGCATGCTGAGAGGCAGTGGAACTTGTAGAGTACTCTGCTGAAGGAGCATATGGAACGTGGACTTTGAGGGCTCTGAAAATATCTGAGAAATGACCAAGAGCCTTCCTCTTGTCAGCAGCACTGGAGCTACAAAGACAGAAACAAACTACATGTAGGTGAAATAGGTGGTTACCTTCCCAGTGTAACCTCATGTATTAGCATTGACACTCAAAGGCTCCCTTTACCTCACCCCAAAACATCTTCGCTGGCCTTCCACAGTGCCCCAATTTCCACTCTAAGAAATGTGTTCCTCTGAGTTGAGACATTGCCTCTCCGAGAGTCCCCAACACAGGAACCTGTGTTAGAATGACCCATCAAGCTATCATCATCATTAATCCCTGGGCATGGATTCGTTTGTGAGATTGCTTTTCAAACGAACTGCTAGCTGAAAGCAGGACCCTAAACACAAGACAGGTAAGTTGAGATAAGGCCAAGGGACAGAGCCAGAGAATGAGGACAGTCTTAGATGAGGGTTTGCTGAAGTTGGAAGATCTAAGAAGTCAACCAGTGGCAGGAGTGGGAACTCGGTCTTCAAAGGAAGACTACCATGGGAAGATGAGCAGGCAGGGAAGTCTGTTCTTTGACTTCAGATATTTCTGGCTACGTATAAGGGAAGAAGCTGAAAACAGCATGAAGAACAAGCAAAGTGCTGCAACCAACACAGAGCAGGCCAGGCAAACTCTCATGACGACTGGTCACGAGACAGCAACTCCGAAGTTGGCATGTCCCTTTTTTCTCCATCCCCCACCTCACTGGATGTACAAAGAATAGGTCAGAAATGATGCTAAGTGAAAGAAACCAGACACAAAAGGATACGTATTATATGATTCTGTTCATATAAAATGTCCAGAATAAGCAAATCCATAGAGGCAGAAAGCAGATTAATGGTTACCTGGGGCTGGGGGAGCTGGGGAAATGGGGAATGACTGCTGATGGGCACGGGGTTTCCTCATGGGATGATGAAAATGTTCTGGAATTCAGTGATAGTGATGGTTGCACAACTCTATGAATGTACTGGAAACTGCTGAATTGCACCTTTTAGAAGCGTGAATTTTATGGTTTGTGAATTATATCTCAATAAAAAGTTTTTAATTAAAAAAGAATAGACAGCCCTTTTAATCATGTAGGTCCTGAACAAAATCAGAGATCTACTTAAAGGTCCTACCATCAGGAGCATTTCTTGCTCTAAAAAGTTGTGCCATTCCACTCCTTTCTCCGAACTCACTGCAAGCTTCAAGTCAGTCAGTTACCAGGTGGTGATGCCCGCTGATGGGCCCAGGCACTTGTGAAGCACTCACACGCTGACACCTCAGCATGCAGTCCATTGCCAGCTAGACAGCAGACCGACTTTGGTGGTGGCTCAATCCTAAATCTATAACTAAAAGTAATTCTGGGACAGAACAAGGTCATACACCGGAAATAAATTCCGTCATTTTCACTTCCTCCCTCTGAGATGCTAATGAGAGAAGCTGCTCTGCATAATATGGGACATCTTTCCAAATTCACAGTGACATTATTGGCAGGATCAGAAGAAGCTGCAAGAAAGTCAGACCATCCCCCTCCCCACACCTTGCCATCACCTAAGAATTTCAGAACCCTTTGTAGCCACACAAATGGTTCTGTACCATGAGACTCTGTGGTAGATGAAACCATGCTTTAACGAGATCCTTTTAGTATTTTTACAACTCAGCTTCCTTCAGGAAGATCAGCCCTGTAACGGTGATTAGAGCCAGCCTCAAGCACACTCACCCTGTAATTTAGAGACCACAAAAACAAGCAAGTGTCTGAAGACAAAAAAACTCAAAGAGGTTCAAATGTCTGGGGCCAGATTTCTAATCACATCTCCCCACCCTTACCTTTTGATCTTTTGTGTCAACCCAGGGGATACCCACCCTTTTGACGTGGCCCCATGAAACAGAAAAGTCAGTGGATCCTCACCATAACCCAACTAGTAAAATCCCAGAAAGATTCTCTTTAAAAAGACTTGAATCAGTAGTTGCAGATGGCTTCAAAAGAAATCATTTTGTATCTTTTCTTCTTTCCTGATGTTCCAAAGAATAAGAACATTTTCTAGTTTAGATAAAAAGATTTGTTATCTTCATGTTTTTCAAAATGGCATAAGGGCCAGGTTTAAAAGGATTTTAAAATTTAAATGACTATATTTCACAGATGATTATAGCCTTTTAGTTCTGGGCAGATTTGACCCAAAGTCAGGCCTGTCCACGGACTGCGCTCCCAGTGTGAGAAGACCCATACCAGGTCCCAGAGTGAAATAGCCTAGGCAGTGCCCTGTGCCAAGAGGATTACAGATCAGGGGCTTCCCAAAGCGCTCTGCTGCTTCTGACATAGTTCTGTTTTGCCCACCCCGGTTGCCCCCTTGGTGCATGGATAACTGGACAACACAAGGCCCTAGGAGTTTGATGTAAATGGTGTTTTATCAAAGCTATTTTGAGGCAGCAGTTTTGATGCCAGGGACATTCTATCATGGTCGAAGAGAAAACTTTTATACTTTCAATTTGTTAAATTGTTTAATATTGCTAAATAATGTGCTAATGTTCACAAGACATGTCCCTATCTTATCTCTGCAATCATATAAGTGGCTTAAAGTTGGGTTTGGGATGTCTGTTGCACGCAAGACTTGATAATGAAAGAGTTTGCATTTTGATAAAGTGGCTTTCAAAACTAATAAGAACCTGCTATATTAAAAAATAAATAAAATAATATTCCAAATTTAACAAAACAGAAAAACAAAATAGAGCCTAGAACAGTCAGACCCTTTGCAGTGGCTACTTCTTCAAAACCTAGCCTAGTGGTTCTTAAACCTTATTCTGCATCAGAATCACCACCTGAGTTTGTTCAAAATGGAATTCCTGGGAATTCCACTCCCACTTCAAGATCCTGATTCATATGACTGGGGAGAGCCCCAGGAAACTGCATATGTGGCAAGAACCCAACCGATTCCAATGAAAACAGTCCCGAGTGAACTTTTTGAAAAAACTGCCTTAGAGCTTTGCCCACCCACCATGCAGGATATTCAGTCACCTTGACACCATTTTAGGAGGAGCAGCCTGGAGGGATTGAGGGATTGGGTCCACTTTGGCTTGCATGTCTAAGTGATCCCTGTGGAGTCCCTCTAATAGCCACAAGCTGAGTTAGGAATAGGTGTGTCTGGTTAGGTTTGGCTTGTTGAATGATACTGATGACTCTCTGTTTGCTTTTACTTGCCACTCGTGGATACCTTGTGCACCCTAGAAACAGAGATACCAGACATAGGTAAGCAAATCACATGGGTGGCTACCTAATGCCCCTTCTTGCCTAAGATGCCACCTCCTAATAATGCGCTAACAGGGAAACTTCTTAAATAAGGTTAAAGGCATAATGTGAACATGAACTTGGAAGTTGTAACTCAGGTAAGTGTCTTCCAAAAGGAGAGAGCTCCACTAAGTGGGAATTTGCTGGAGGATCAGAATATACCAAAAAGAAAACAAGATAAGTGAAAGCTGGCCGTTCAGTACTTCATGGGAAAGCAAAACTTTCAGGCTTATGTTTTCCTTAGGTGATATCACAAGTGAGTCTGTAAGTTCAAATAGATTCGATGTTTTCAAGTTGCAGGTAGAAAGAGAGGTAGCACAGCAATCTTCCTGCTTCCAGGAATGTAGTTGACGTGTGTATTAAGAGAGGATGCCCATGATGACCTTCTCGAATAAGATTTTTCCATTTTCCTCTTATGTGACCTCATGTTTTCGATTTTATCCCACCAAAAAATAATAAACTTTAAACTGACCATTTACTGACAAGGGCACATAACTCTGAAATTAGTCATAATGAGTATTTGTATTCAATTTGTTTATGCATTACACTTGTCAAAACTGTTCTAAATTACCTGAAATTGCAAAGGAGAAAATTGAATTTGTTCACTTTCAAATGCCAATTGTCATCAAAATGGCACTGATAGGGTTTGTAATTTGGATTTTGTTTGGGAGATGCCACTTCCTAAATACCAGTGCACAAGATCAGCCTTGCTACTTTAGCATAACTGATTCCTTAAGCAAATTAAGTTGGTTATCAAATTGCTTACTGGTAAAATGTTGCCCAGCATTAATTATAAGCATTAATTGCCCATTTAACAATCTGTGTGATTTTAACTAGCATGAATGAAGGGATCTTTGCTAAGTTGAAGGGCATTGCTTGCATATAAAACTAACCAGAAGGTGACAATAAGTGTAACACTGAAGCTGTAAGAGAAATCTTCACGTATCTCAAATTGCAATACACGTTTAGACACAAGGGATTAGAACAAACTGGAATGTAGTCCAGTGGTTTTTCTTTCTCAGGTTTGGCATGTTTTCACAAAGTAGAAAGAAACAATCTCAAAAGAGCTGATGTGCACTTGGGAAATGGCATGAAATGGCAAGAAATTACATCTCAATATAGGAGACCTTCCTGACTGTTGGCTGTCAAGAAAATAACCATCAGATTTGAATTTGGTGCATTGGGCTGTTCCATTTTCTAAAGGCCAGTGTGCAAAGTTTGAGAACAGCCTCGCTGAGCAACATAGTTAGAAGAAGACAGTAACAGTGATTTTTTTTTTTGCCACTTTCAGAACAAGACTATTCTTGTAGGTATTTATTTTCATACACAGTCACATATGATCTAATCTAATATTAGTCCAAGCACAGGCTTGTTGGCGACCTTGGGCGAGCCTTCTATGTGTCTGGGTTTCCCCAGCTGAGGTTTGAGAAGAATGATAATTCCAACTTCCCTCACAGGCACATTGGGGATATTCAATAATAAATGAATGGAATGCATTCCAAAGTGCTTTTGTGCAAATAACATTTCTCATGGAAAAATAGCCTATGGACTTTTCCTAAACAAAACATGATTGATCTGGCTCAGTTGAAACTTCCACAGACTGGCTACCAAAGTATTGAAGGTTGTTTCAGGGAAGGGTTGTGACCCCTTCTGTATTCTAGAGAGATCTAAGGGCACTGGAAAAATTTTATTCTGAAGGCAAAAAGTGCAAGTAAATATGTCAAAACTTTTACTCAAACCCCTATTTAAGCAGTCTTTGCTACAGAGATGCTTTGTCTGATATGACTGCCAAATCAATTCTGGAATCTGTTGGGACCCTTTACAGTTTATTTACAGCAGCTGTCATGGTGGTTCCAGGGTTGAAGATGTCCCTGGAATCTACCGGATTCTCTTATTTGATGAAGGTAAGTAGAAAAAAATCAAGTATTCCAATTGGATTTGATTTTTTTCCAATTAAAACCATAAACTGGGTCTCAAATCAGTATTTGCCAGCCTTACTATCATTAATGTAAATATGCTTAGAGGGCAAATGCAATTACAAATACAATCAGGAACATGCCAGTCCTTAAGAAGTATCTTAATCATTCTAATGACCTTCTCCCCTCCATTTTGCTTGGCTAAGTAGCCAAGGCCCGAACTCCTCTATGTCTTAGTTAGTTTCATGTCCTACAGTTTAGTTCAGCACTTCCTGAACATCAACCCTGTCGGACCCTCTGTTGGCACTGAGGTAGAGAGAGGAATAAGGTTCTTGCCTGCAAAGAGTTCACAGTGTAGCTGGAGAGAGAGAGATGTGGAAAAAATAGTGCTTACACCCAGCACTCAGGTCTCAGTTTCTAATACCATTCTTCAATAAAAGGAACCAGGGGTCCTTGGAGAAATGACTCATTCTAGTCCTGGAGCAGGGATTATACAAGATGAGTCTGCAACATCTTGTACTTCCAGAAAGTAAGGAAGTGCTCAAAAAAACACAAAATGCACCGACATTGATGGGGGTTTATGAGGGGCACATAAGCCCACAGAAAGAGCTCCCAATGGCTAGAGCTGGAACAATTTGAGCAACAAAATAAAGTCACAGGAGTTTAATGCAAAGTATAAAGCAAATATTCATGAGTCCATACTGATATAAATAAATGGTTGAGTTCATAAATAAATGGAGGAGAAAAGATAAGGTTCTCATGCAGAAGAACTCCAAATAATTTATGTAGCTACTCGACCCTCAAGGAGGTGGAGTATAACTCCCTACTCCTTAAGTGTTGCCTTGGCAGAATGACTTCCTTCCAAAGAATACAATGTGGAAAGTAAGAGAGAAAGTAAATTTGCAGAGGAGAAACTTGACAAACACTACCTCAGCCAGGCGATCGAGGTCAACATCAACAGTAAGTCATGTTGATATTATTACCCTTGATTTGATTTGATGAGAATGGCACTTTACCCTTGTGGTCTTCCTCCCCAAAACCTGTAATCGCTGTATAACTATGAGAAAAAAGAAAAATCAGACATGTTGCCGTGGGGGCATCCTACAAAATATCTAACCTGTACTCCTTAAAACTATCAGGGTCATCAAAAACAAGGGAAGTCTAAGAAACTGTCACAGCCCAGGGGAGCCTAAGGAGACGAAGACTAAATATAATTTGGTATCCTAGGTGGAATCCTGAAACAGAAAAAGGATATTAATTAAAAACTAAGGAAATATGAGTAAAGTATGGACTTCATAATTTAAAAAAAATAATGCTAATGCAATGTGATAGCTGCTGCTAGGTCACGTGTCCCTCCTATCTGCTCATTTCTCTCCCTTTCTACTTCTACTGTAAGACTTGGATTTATGACAATCATAGCCTATTTACTGATCTGACTCCCCCACTAGACTGTGAGTTTCATGCAGCAAGGCGTTGTATTGGGCACACAGGTAGGTCTCCAGACCATAGCACAGTTCCTTGGCACATTGTTTGCACTTAGTAGATACTTCTGAACGACTTGATGAACAAATCCACAATACAGAAATGGTATTACCAAGCAAGGAGTGCAGCTGAGAGATGTCAGGACTAATGACGGTGGAGATAAAGAGAAGTGGGCAGATCGGAAAAGAGTTTAGGAGGTAGAATTTTTTTTTAATGATGTTTTCCTGGATATGGGGAATGGCGGAAAGAGGAAGTAAAGAATGGCTTCTGGTTTCTGGCTTAGACCATTGGGTGTGAGGCAGAGTGCTGTGCAGTGAGCACGTTAGAGATAAGACAAGATTGCTCTCCTCCAAGCTTTCGTGGTTTACTGGGGCATACCAGTACATTTTTTAAAAAGTAATATGATGTGTGATCCCCGAGAATAGAGGTAAGCATAGTGCAAATAACCGAGCCTAGACATTTCCGGAAGGCTTTCTTCAGAAGGTGATGCCTGAGTAAAGCCTTAAAAGGTTAAAGAGAATTAATTACTAAATGAAGAAAGGAATGTGCACCACACCAAGGAACACTTAAAAGTTTGTAGAGTTTTTAAAGATGGGAACCAAATGATCAGAATAACCCTGGAGTCAGTATGGGGGGAAAATGGATTTAAGATTTCAAAGACACCTCCTATGGGCAGGACTATAGAAAATATTCCAGGCCACAGATGATAAGAGTTAGAACTAATGTGATGGCAGGAGGGACAAATCTTCTGAAAGCTTGTTTTCAGGCACAGTTAGGCACAATGTGGAGAGAAAAGGGGAGAGTAAGGGTTAGACTTCCATGTTGGGAGCTTGGATGATATCAGCAGTACATGAACCTTAAGTTCAAGCAAAATGTCCCCCAAACCAAAGTTCCTGCAGCTATTGGAAAAATGATATTAGGAATAGTCAAAACTAATGAATGAGCTCAGCCACGTATGCAGATAAAAATAACACAAGATCCTATGTAAGTATGTAACTGAAGAGTTTCAGGAATACCAAAATCCAATCAAGGTTACTTGAGTGTCACCTTTTGGAGGTATGGATGATTGTAATTATAACCAAAACAAGGTCAAATATGATCACTTCTATTATGTCCTGAAAAAGAAAAAGTGTATTAGAGAAGTACAGTGGTCAGCTAACAAAAGGAAGCTTGGAGTGGAAAAGTATCTCCAGCGCAGCCCTGCCTAAGACACACTCCTCACTTTTTGTACGTGCCTTTCAATTTCCAGCAGGACCCTGGGAGGACAGTAGTGACCGCAGGTGAGGCAGGAAGCCCAGAAGACAAGAAGTAGGTTTTTGAAGGATGGGGAAGGCAGGAAGAGAATAACTTCTGTTTTGGATTTGTTGAGTTTGAGGTGACTTAGACATCCAGGCAGTCATCTAGTAGGTAATTGGAGAACTGAGGGGGCTATGAAAGGTATGTATGAGAAAAAGTATCTCCTGGGATTTTCTGTCTTCTGCTTCTTTCTCTACCCCCAAATGGACGGTATTGGAATATCAGGAACATTACAGGTTAGCAGTATGCACTGAATTATATTTTAATACCAGACCCATTACTAGAAAAACAAAGAGGTTATCTATCGCCTCGGTACATAAGGAAGATACATTAATTCTTTTGTCTCTTAAGAGAATTTTCCATTTGTGACAAAAGGCAGACCCCAGGGAGTGTATGCTGAACAAATTGCTTTGAATAACTTTACTTTTCTCTTCCTTAGCACAAGTCCTGCTCACAAATACTATCTGGCTATGGACCCTGTGTCTGAATCACTTTATCTATCAGACACCAATACCCGAAAAGTCTACAAGTTGAAATCTCTTGTGGAAACAAAAGATTTGACCAAGAATTTTGAAGTGGTGGCAGGAACAGGAGATCAGTGCCTTCCCTTTGACCAGAGTCACTGTGGAGATGGAGGGAGAGCATCGGAAGCTTCACTGAACAGCCCTCGAGGTAAAAATTAAAAATCCTTTGGTTATTTAAAGGTTTCATTTGACTTCTCAGAATCCTAGGATCGTTATCACACTGTAGTCCATCCATCCCAATGTACCTCTGACAGACATCATCTCTGAAGTCTATCTCGGAAGATAGGCACACCCAGGACTAATTTTTAGCCAATATGCATTAGTGTAGTCATAACTGTTATTAAAATATTGGAATGCTTCTGGTTGATAAATAGTTATTGCCCAGAACCCTCTGCCTCCTGGACACCCCAGCCTGTCCCCATGATCTCCTTCCTGGAAACTCCCAATAGTCCAACAACTAAAGGGTTAACTCCTGGCCAGCAGAGAGCCTCCAGGAGGAAGACTTTAGCACTGTGGCCTGCACTGGTTTGGGGTCAGGTCTGTGCCACCTTCTACCGCTTTCAAATATATTGAGTATCTCACAGACTTTAGACATTCCTGGCTTTTCCTTAACAACCAACCTTTAATGAACCTATCTTCCATTAATTTATCTAAATCATTCTTGAAGCTATTTATATTTTCAATTTATATTACCCCTAGTATAACAAATTCCAATTTTTTTTTTTTTTGGCCTTCTGTGAGAGCTCAGCCTTACTATTATTTTTTTCTAAATTCAGCTTCTCAATCTTTAAGGACCAACCCTCAATTCTGTTGCCTGGGATTTGTAAATAAACGTGTTCTCCCAGTCAGCTTCATGATTTTATAGACTTGGATCATATTCCCATCTTAGGCCACTAAGCTGAAGGATAGTCAACTTTTAAGTCTGTCATCATATATCATCCACCCTATCTCCTTTATTATTTAATCATTCTCTGTTCCTTCTCCAAGATGTTGTGTGTATGTGTGCTTTTATCTCAGCGGGTTTTATGAAGTATTCATTGTAGTGGGTTTTAAGAACCCAATGTGTTTTTTTTAACTATTACACAAATAATACACAATTGTTGCAGAAAAATTAGAAAAGAGAGAACACAAAAAATGTTTTTAATTGAGGTCACCCATAATCCTACCACATCTAGAAAACCACTGTTAACATTTTAGTATATATCCTTCTAGACCTTTTTCTATGCATATCATATATTTTATTCTCTAATAATGGAATCACATTATAGAATGCTGTTCTGTAATTTGCTTTTCATACTTAATGTATTATGAACACCTTTCCATGCCAAAAAATATAGTGAGGTCAATGTGTTTAATTTGTTAGATGGTCAACTTACTATTTCAAATATTAAGAGGTTACTCTTTAGCTATTTGACATTTGCCATATGGGGATTAAATTTCAACTACAATCGGAGTTTAAAGCCGTCCCTTTCTTCAACGCCATACTCAAGGCATGTGTCTTTCATAAAGCCCCTCTGGCTAACCCAGCCCATTAAATCTGAATTTCTTTTAAGTGTCTCCACTACCCAATTAGTACCTGATTATATTTTGCCTTCTTTTACTTTCCAGTCCTTTCATGAATGGAGTGTTTTTTATTACCAAAGTGAGCTGCTTGAGATGAGAAACTATATCTAATATTTCTTATGACTCTTCCCCACCTCCTCAGCAATATCTTGCACGGTGTGAGATCCACTACACATGCTTCTTGTGTAATTGACCAATTAGGTAACTTATCCATACCCAAGTATTCCTAAGAGGAATTGCAATGGCACTTAAAGGGGATGACCTTTTTTCCCTAAGGGGCCATAAGCGTCCCCACCCATAAGTATCATGGTAAAGTGTTTGGAAATGTTTCTTTTTTCCTCTTGTACCTGTGCTCGATCCTTACACATAGTAGGTCCGCAGTAAATATTTGATGAGTGAATGCATAACTCAGGTGCAACATATAATCAGCTCATCTTTCAAGGAAATACATCAGGCTGGGTCCCACCTTTTACACAGGTTTAAAACGCTTACAGGTATTATAAGGATTTCTGCATGAGAAATAGGGAGGAATCAAGCTTGTATTGTGCCTGAAATTGACATCCTCCTGAGTTGCTGCTGGTATGAAAACCACTCATCTCACCTACCACATTCAACCTGCCACATAGAGGATGAATGTCAGCTTTTCCAAATAAAGCAAATAATTGGTTCACTGCAGCTCTGCTTTTTTTTTTTTTTTTTTTTTCGGCTTGGAAAGCAGCAATAATAGAGTCCTGATGAGCAGGATTTACATGAACTCTGGAAACGTCAGTAATGAGAGTGCCAAAATTTATATATCTATTAAAGTTAACATTAAACTAAGTTTTTCTTCTTGTCATAGCTAGTAGCGCATTTTCCTTTGGCTTGACTTACGCAACCTTCTATCTGAGCATAGCTTTTAAAGTAATCTGGTACACTTTATTCATCCCAAAGCAGCAAGGGGCCCTAAGAACAGCTGGCCCAGTCTTCAGACAGCTGAATGTCTAATCCATCCAAGACAGCTTTCACATAATGTACTAAAGCTGCTGTTGGCAACATCTGCTCTGATCCAGTGAGTGAATGAGGATGTTTAAAGGGAGGGAATGTGTGACTCACACTAAGTGTCCATCACATCTCCTTCAACCATATTCACAGTGTTTGAGGACCCTGTTAGTGATCTTTGAAATCACTCAGATGGCAGAACCTATGTCCAGACATCGGTTGATCTGAAAATGCTGGTCAGAACACTTAGATGCCTAGCTAGGGCACCTATCTCCACGCTGAATCTAGATAGCACTTACCCTTGGCAGTGACTCAGAAGTGAGGTTCTCATTATATGGAATGCTGCAGGGCAATTTCATAGACTTCCGTAGAGGAAGGAAATATCATGCAAGAAGTCATTAGGGCACAGTGTGCATATTGAGAGGAGAGTATTGCTAATTGCTAATTATGTCTTGGAGGTTCTCCTGCAGGTTCTTTATCTCTCAAGAAAGCCCAATTTGTTTGTTTTTTGGCTTTACAGCTACCATGAACATCAGCTCCTTCATCCTTCCCCCTTAGAAGACAGCAAATGTTTAATGGATTTCTTGAAGGAGAGGTTTGATTTTTCTCTCCACCTAGAAGCTAATAAAGAAAAGCTGTAGATCAGTAGAAAATGGAAATGTACATCTAGGGAGTATCATTTCTAGGTTAGGAAAGAGAGCTCGCTCTAAGACTTTAACAAGCAACATATTGCAATTACAGGCAGGCTCTCCAGCATGTCCTTAATTATGCAAGGTAAGTCAAATAAATGTTAATCTGCAAGACAGCTAATTTATTTTCTGAATCTATTCTAAAAATAGGATGAAATAAAATTTGCTTTTGAGATCATTTGTCCTAACGTTGGAATAAATTATCAAATGGGATTAAAACCAGTCAGCAAAAGGTCAGAAAAAAAAAAAAAAGGTCAGAAGCCATAGGATTTTTTTTTTTTTTTTTTTTTTGAGAAATGGCAGCAAACTGTTATGAATACTGGGTTAGGGAGCCTAGGCTTTTGTGTTCAGTCCATGTAATGCCACTGTTTCTTGGAAAGTCACCGTACCTCCCTGAACGCTGAAATAGACTTAATGATGCCATTGACTAGTTTTGTTACATTGGGCTAGTCATATACACACTGGGTCCTGAGATTGCTCAGTTGTAAACTGAAGGGCTTGGGATGATCTCCCTCCCAGCTCTAATGTATTAAAATAACCATAGCTCTAACTTATTTAGTGTCTACTGTGTGCTGTACACTGTGTTAGATATTTTACACAGGGTATCTCTAATCTTCACAATTCACAAGGTAAATAGTATTATCCCCATTGTAAAGACGAGGAGATAGAGGCTCAGATACCTTAAGAAATTTATCTAGGGTCAGACAGTTTACAGATAACACTGGAATTCAAACCAGGTCTGCCTGACTCCAAAACCCATGAGGTGGGGTGGGGGGCGGGGTAGCCTTCCCTTCAGCTAACATCCATGATCTCTGTTGGCTTCTCTAGGAGGGTAGGAAATAGTGGAAAGTGCTTTTCAATCTAATGACATGTATTCAGTGAAAACAAAATATTTTTATTTGGAAGATGAATGACTTTCAGTCCAGTTTCCTTTTCCTATTAAAACTATTCCTCTGGGCTTCCCTGGTGGCGCAGTGGTTGGGGGTCCGCCTGCCGACGCAGGGGACACGGGTTCGTGCCCCGGTCCGGGAGGATCCCACATGCCGCAGAGCGGCTGGGCCCGTGAGCCATGGCCGCTGAGCCGGTGCGTCCGGAGCCTGTGCTCCACAACGGGAGAGGCCACAACAGTGAGGGGCCCGCGTACCGCAAAAAAAAAAAAACTATTCCTCTGATTTTTCTGATAGTGTACCCATAATGCACTCCATAGCATTTGCATAATCTGTAAATGGAATTGTTCAAATAAATCTCCAGGAAACCTTGTCACATCTCTTTGGAAGATTCTGCAATTAGGAACTTCAACTTTTTCTTAAGAGATGGAGTCAGGAAACCTTAACTTCATTAAACTGACTACAACTGGTAGCTAAAAATTGTGTTTAAAGGAAAAATGGAAGTACCCCTGAATAGAGTTTTATATAAGATAGCCCCTGGATACTTCTCCTGGGAAGAAGTCTTTATCTGATCCAGTTTTACGCACTTTGATTTGAATCCCAGTAAAGAGAAACATTTGCCATTTTATTCATCAATACTTCAATGTAATGGGGCAAGGAAAAAAGTTTAGCAAAGAAGTTGATGGTGTGCTAATCCCTGGCATTGTATATGAGTTTGAACTGACTTTGAAAGATGCTTTTAAAACATGCCTGAATGATGTAGTTGAAACTTAGGTTCCATTTATTATTTTTACTGCAACGTTCTTTAATTCTACAGAGAACTCAAACTAATGAGTCATGTAATAGATGACCAAGTACTTAAGCAGAATGTGAAATGCTACTAGGTGGAGATATAAAATAAAATTTGTGACAAGCTGAATACATTTATTTTTTTTTAAGTAGCTACAGAGGGTGAAGGAGCGACTGGACAGGATGAAATTAATCAATGACTTAATTTTGTTTTCTTGGACCTCACCAAGGAGTATATTTCTATTTTCATGTGCATCTTTAAGCATACTGACCTCAGAACTCAGCAGGAATTGGGCAATAGCCCCACAAATGCAAACAGCCCTGGAGCCACTCCCAAGGAGGGAAATGATCCTTAAATCTTGATGGCTTCCGAAAGTGTTTTTAGGTTATTCATGACACTAATCACACAGGAGTTCCTTTAACTTTATTGGCAATTAAGAAAGCTGGGTATGATAAAGACTAGACAAAAACAATGTTTTTGTCCCTACCCAGATCTATCCGAGGTGCATCCTGAAGCTCTACTGATTCCCCTGGTATCTAAATGCTATTTTGAAAGGCTAAATTTGGAGTTAGTGGAAAGATGGTAAAACTCTCATCAGTGACATCTTGTTCATGTAACTGGTATCTATGAGGGAGAGAGTATAGTGCACAAACACATATGAGAATGTTCTTTTGGTTCTACTATGCACCTAGGGTGCAATAAGACTTTTCCTAAATTCCTTTAGTACATGATCCATTATGGTGACATAACCATTTGGATTGGCACTAGGGCCAGCCCTCACCAAAATTACAGGCAAGCTGCAGCATGTGTAAAATGAATGGTATATTTGGGAAACTATAAATAATCCAGTATTATTAAAGTAAACATATTTGAGGTAATAGGAGCAGGGCAAGAATAAGAAGTTTGCATTTTGTCCTGTAGGCAAAAGATTTGAAGCAGGAAAGTGACATGATCATTTGATGGATGCATTTTTTTTTTTTTTAGTTTCTGCTTTATAACAAAGTGAATCAGTTATACATATACATCTGTTCCCATATCCCTTCCCTCTTGCGTCTCCCTCCCTCCCACCCTCCCTATCCCACCCCTCCAGGCGGTCACAAAGCACCGAGCTGATCTCCCTGTGCTATGCGGCTGCTTCCCACTATCTATCTACCTTACGTTTGGTACTGTTTATGTGTCCATGCCTCTCTTTCGCTTTGTCACAGCTTACCCTTCCCCCTCCCCATATCCTCAAGTCCATTCTCAAGTAAGTCTGTGTCTTTATTCCTGTTTTACCCCTAGGTTCTTCATGACATTTTTTTTTAATTCCATATATATGTGTTAGCATACGGTATTTGTCTTTCTCTTTCTGACTTAACTTCACTCTGTATGACAGACTCTAGGTCTATCCACCTCATTACAAATAGCTCAGTTTCGTTTCTTTTTATGGCTGAGTAATATTCCATTGTATATATGTGCCACATCTTCTTTATCCATTCATCCGATGATGGACACTTAGGTTGTTTCCATCTCCGGGCTATTGTGAATAGAGCTGCAATGAACATTTTGGTACATGTCTCTTTTTGAATTATGGTTTTCTCAGGGTATATGCCCAGTAGTGGGATTGCTGGGTCATATGGTAGTTCTATTTTTAGTTTTTTAAGGAACCTCCATACTGTTCTCCATAGTGGCTGTACCAATTCACATTCCCACCATCAGTGCAAGAGTGTTCCTTTTTTTCCACACCCTCTCCAGCATTTATTGTTTCTAGATTTTTTGATGATGGCCATTCTGACTGGTGTGAGATGATATCTCATTGTAGTTTTGATTTGCATTTCTCTAATGATTAATGATGTTGAGCATTCTTTCATGTGTTTGTTGGCAGTCTGTATTGATGGATGCATTTTTGATAAATTGTTTTGGTGACAGGGTAAATGCACAGGAGCAAGGCTGGGGCAAAGAAATCATGGGGAATGCTAGTATTTATAGGGTAGGCAATGGAAGAGGATCTAATGAAAGAGACAGAGAGGAAATCTTCACAAGTAGAGGAAGTGAACAAAGAAAGCTTGGTATCCAGGAAGCCAAGGGAATCGTTTGTTTCAAGAAGGTGTGAAAAACAATATCAGATGTCACACATTTGTAGCCATTGGATTAGGCAACGAGGAGCTCATTGGTGACCCTGCCTTTGGTGGTCTGAATGGTGGTAGAGGTGGAAGCCAGATTTCAGGCATTTGATGAGCCAGTGAGAGGTGAGGAAGTAAATATGATTAGTGAAGATCATTCTTCTGAGAGGCTTGGATGTGAAAGACAGAGTGATAAGTAGTAAGAGGACAAGGCACTCAGGGGAGGCTTTTTCTGTGGGAGACATGGCAATGATGATAGGTAAATGGGAAGATACAGGAGACAGAGGATAAATGATGAAACCAGATCTTGAGGAAACTGGAGCAGGCCTTGAATGGGAGGGGAGATTGAAGAGACCATCCTAAGATAATGTGTAGGTGTAAGGCTGAGAACTTTGTTTGTAGATAGAAGGTGCTAGAAAGTCGATGGTACTCCATTCTGATAGCCTCAGTGTCCTAGAGAAGTGGGTCTATTCTGCTAAAAATGAGGAAGTACAGTTAGGCCTTGAGGTATGTGAGAATGGTTTGGAAACACCACTTAGTGAAGTCAGCTTTTTGGGTAAGATCAACATTCTACCACCCATGCCAAATTCCCAGCTCAGTGTCAAGACATTTCCTGTGAGAACTTTCCTCCCACATCCTTGTCCTAGAATCAGAGGCATCTTGAGAAAAATATGTTTGACAAAGCCTTAGAATTCAGGCAAAATATTTGTTCTTTATTACTCAGTGATCCTGTGCTGTTTCCACTCCTGGGTATTTCCTTCCTAAACTCTGTTATTGGTCTGTCAGTTTACGGTAGCTACACCTGATGACTTAGTACCTGTGACACAACCAGAATGAGAGCTTAACTTGTTATTTGCACAGTTGGTCTAATGCATCTGCTTATGAGTAGTCAAAAGATTTAGAACTTACATTATGTCAGCAGCTGGAATCTGAGAACCTTTCTGCCTTTTCTGTCACAGTCCTAAAGCCATAAGCTGTTGGTGGAGAAGTCAGACAAAAGGAAGGCACTTACATCTAGCCTTGGCTAATTGGTCCAGGTCACATCCATGGTTAATACAGCGGAACTTGTATTAAGTTCATTCAGGTTTTATAAAGCTACAAATACAACATTAAATGACTTTTTCTTCTGCATTTATTTTAATTTTCATGCATTCTAGCAAACAGATAATACTTTAGAGGCCAAATACCATGAGAGCTAAGTTCCCAGGTTCTGGAGTCAAACAACTGGATGCAAATCCCAGATCCACCACTCATTAAATGTGTGACCTTGTGTAAGTCACCTAACTTCCCTGAGCTTCAACTTCCTCATCTATGAAGTTAGAATGCGAGTAATAGTGCCTACATGAGAGTGTTTGGTAATGCAGGTGAAGTGTATTGTAAAGCACAGTGCCCAGCCTGTGGGGTGTACACATTAAGTGTTACCTGCCATTATGATCAGCCTTGCTGTTTGGTTGCTAATACTAATGCTGCTTATAATAGTGACCCAAACGTGGAATAAGTTACTTTTAAAGGAGGCAAGTTCCAAATTGTCCAAGGAGACTTGGTCATTTCTAGGGTAGAATGGTGCCACAAAAGAAGCAGGAGTCAAGGTAGGGTGGGATTCGGGTATTACATGTGATTTGATTAGCTGATCCCTCCCGACCTTGAGATGCAGTAATTCTAGTGCTGGTTCTTTCTACATGTTTTATTTTGAGGAGCCCCCTCCCCCACCAAGACCCATGTAACCAAAATAATTCCCTTAGAAGCCTACCATTAAATTCATTCCATGAGGGTTTTCTTCGGATGTGAACTTCAGTGTTGAATGCAGGATATTGCCTAGGAGAGCAACACATTAATTCCTCATTAAAACACTTTATGGGGGCTTTAAGGACATGGAGCACAGGATGGCTGTGTTTGGAGAGATGAGATCACTGGAGGGGGACAAGCCAAGGTGGCAGCTACTCCAGGTAGCATGAGGAAGGGCGGTGCTAGGTATTGGGCAGAAAGGCAGCAAAGTGGAGAGAGATGGGAGAATAACGATGATATACTTCTCTGCAGTATTGTCTAGAATGAAACTTCAACCCCTACAAATCAGGACAGACAGAATAGGATTATGATTCTTCCACTTTTTATTTGAGATCACTAGCCCCCAAAACTTTCCTTATCACAGCTCGTCAGTGTCACATCACCTCAGCTGATTAAAAAAAGAACCCCCTCTCCATCAAACAAAAATGACAGGGATCACACACTTACAGACTGCAAATCACTAAAATCATATTTTGAGTAGTGTATTATGGTAACCTATAAATAACTAATTGCGTAAAATTGCTTTAGTAGTTTCTAGATGGCAGCTTTAATTAAAAGCACCAGAGACATTTAGAAGTTTAGAAATGGATGGCATGTAATTTGCCCTTTTACCAACCATAAAATGGTAATTAAGGAATTTGATTCACTTCTTCCTATTAAAAGTTTTATGAGAATAGCAAGTTCCTTCTAAATACAGTTTCTCTTCAGCAGAAGGTAGTACGTTTGCTCTATCAGTCTTCTCCAGCAGGATAAGATGTTTCAATGTACAAATTCTTCAGAAGTTAATTAAGAAATTTCTTTCAATGCAAAATGTTTGTTTTTAAGGTTCTAAAACATGAAACTGTATTAGAGCTAAAGCTTTGATCATGGCCCCATATTGCTCCACCATCAGTATGAGATGGCCCAGTAATTTCAAGTTTACCAAATGCATGGAGCTGACTGTAAAATCAAAGAAATGAGGAAGTCATTTCCTGGTGAGTCTAGCATGCTTTGCTGATTCTTGAAGGAATCTGAAATCTACCGTGGGTTGACTTCCCAGGGAACCAAGAATATTCGCTCCACAACAGAGGAGTCATCAGAAGATGTTTTTAGCTTCATTGATCCTCCAGCCATACTGGATGAATTAGCAGGTGTAGAGTGTAAAACTCAAACAACATGCAGCAAGCCTAGATAACTTTGGAAATCCATTATTTTAACATCATCACAGGCTAAAGCACATCTGGAAATGGAGTCAGGAAGCCCATTTTTATTTTATAATTGATCAATTAATTGCGGGTTTTGGCCATTTCAGACCAAGGATTAGAGATGGCACAACAGAGGGTATTTAGACCAGCATTTTGAAGGTACTGATGACTTAAGTTATATGCACATAAGACAACTGCTAAGTTTTTTTTTTAAGTCAAGCAGATTCTCAAGTGAACTGAATCTAACTAAGCCACAAACTAGCAGTAAAGGAGAGGCTGTTTGAAATGTCTCCTCTTCATTCCCTCTTTCAGGGACTCCCCTGGCTAACTCTGAGCCCCCTCCCTGCAGCCCTCAGCCTGTCTTCCCCAGATAGAAATCCAGCCTTTCCCTTCCCTCTCCCCTAGTCAGAGCTGTGTGGGCATACAGTGGTGTATGCTAAAGGGAGACTGGACAGTGGGAAGAATATTTTATCCTGACATTGTTTACAATTTCCGGTGAATGGGGATAGTAAACACAGTCCTGTTATTCATCAGTTTTATTATTGTTTTTAATATTCGTATCAAAAATGCACTCCCCTCATTGTCTGCACCCAGAACAGACCATTCCCATAGCCCCCAAACCTGCAGGTATAAGGAAAATACTCACAAAATAATATTCAGTGGAAAGTTCAGGATACAAAACTATATACTGTATACTGCTACATCTGTAAGGGGGCAGGGGTGGTACATATGTACAGAGAAAAAAAATTGAGAGGAAGTTTATCTAAATGTTAGCAATGGGACTTTCCTGGCGGTCCAGTGGTTAAGACTCCATGCTTCCAATGCAGGGGGCGTGGGTTCAATCCCTGGTCGGGGAACTAAGAGCCAACATGCTGTGCGGCATGGCCAAAAAATTTTTTAAGTAAAATAAAATAAAGTAAATGTTAGCAATGATAATTGCTGCATAAGGAATTTTGAGTGATTTGATTTTGTTCTCTTTAATTTTCTGAGCATTTATTATTTTTATAATGCAACAAAAGACAAAACATTATTTTCTTTCATTTATTTATTTATTTATTTATTTATTTATTTTGCGGTACGCGGGCCTCTCACCGCTGTGGCCTCTCCCGCTGCGGAGCACAGGCTCCGGACGCGCAGGCTCAGCGGCCATGGCTCACGGGCCCAGCCGCTCCGCGGCATGTGGGATCCTCCCAGACCGGGGCACGAACCCGTGTCCCCTGCATCGGCAGGCGGACTCTCAACCACTGCGCCACCAGGGAAGCCCAGCATATTATTTTAAAACACACACATTCTGTCCTGTCATATGACCAACTTCTGAGGACCCAGGTCTCTTTGCTTTCATAAATGACAGCTCTCCAGAAAGGGTCTCATAGTACTGATGGTTGCCAATGGGTTGCTCTCATCTGAGCATGTTTCTGGAGACGTGCTGGAGGGGCTGTACCATCAGCCAAGGAAAAAAGCTCAGTGGAAGACCTTGAAGGCATCCTGGCAGGCCCGTAGTAAAAGACATTTTAATTATATTTATTTTTTAAGAAAGAGGAATATAAAGAATACAAATTAAAACGGCCTATAAATCTCACCATCTAGATAAGCCCCATTGATATTGAAAGATAAAAATATGAAAGTAATATGTGTCTGTGGTTTGAAAGTCAGAACTCTGTAGAAAATCACAGAAAGAACATTCTAGGCTTCTTTACCACAAACACACACACCCCAGTCCCTCTCTCTAAAGGTAACCAGTGTTAACAGTTTCTTGCAATTCCTTTGAGACCTCTATATGTATTTTTCTCTTACATAAAAGGAATCATATCATATACATTACTCTTCACCCTCCTTCTTTCATGTGATTATATTTCTTGAAGATCTTTCCATAAAAGCATGTATATATCTGCCTCTGTTTTTAAGAGATGTATGATATTACAACATATGGACATACCATAATTTATTAAGTAATTTGCTTCTTGATTGATGTTGTTTTTTTAAAATCCTTTATCACTGTAGCACTGCATTGAACAACCTAATTCATGTGTTTTGGAACACTTTTGTGAGTATATACACCGGATTAATTTTCAGCAGTAGTAGATATTACCAAATTGCCCTCCCAAAAGATTGAACACAATTACACCAATAGCGTGTAAGGATGCCCATTCTGCCATACCCTCAACCACACTGAGTATCATTAAACCTCTTAATATATGCCCATCTGATCAGTGGAAAATGTTATCTCATAGCTTGTAGCTTTAATTTGAATTTCTTTAATTTTAAGTGAAGAGGAGTGTCATTTCATATCTGTTGTGACCATGTGTATTTCTTTTCCAGTAAACTCACTTTCATATCCTCTGCCAGTTTTTCTACTGAGCCGTTGATCCTTCTCTTTTGAAAATTAAGAAAAGCATCCCTTTGTCTCTCCTATGTGTTGCAAATATTTTCCAAGTTTGTCATTTCTTTTAACAATGTAGAAGTTTTCTAACTTTATTTGGTCAGATTTAGCAATATATGCAATATATGTCCTTAAGGTCTCTAAAGTTTGTGTCCTTCTAGAAAAGCCTTCCTGTAGTAAAGGTACTTTTAAGGCAAGTGAGCAGGCCTTTCAATGACCTTTAAATCGTACTCTTTGTATTTCCCATTTGGGCCCCGTGAAATCTGGAAAATTTGGGAAGTGTTTAGAGTAGTTAAAACCAGAGACTTTGGAATCAGGCAGGTAGGAATGAGTTCGAATTTATTACTAACATCTCTGAGCCACTGTTTTCTCATCTGTAAGATGGAGACAGTGCTCCTACCTTCCTTATAGGGTTATAGAGGATAAAATGACACAATATGGGTTAAGCCAGTATCTGGCACAGATTAAGTACTAAATAAAGTATGATGATAAGAAGGAGGATAAGTAAATAATTTTTTAAACTAATATTAACTGGATTGTTTTCAAGACTAGTAGTAAACATTTTGTTTTCAAAATTGTTTTACTGTATTCAAATTCTCTTCTGTCAAACTTTGTTGATTGTATATACACAGCCCTACTTTAATTCTCTTTGCCTGGAAAATACATTGTCCAACTAAAAGGAAAACTTGCAACTATGTTTTTAAAATACTTGGAGAGAGGTACTGAAGGGAGCTTGGCTGAAGAAAAATGTATGGAAAGTCACAAGTACACATGTGTATAAGGAGACATGCTACGCTGTCATTACAGTGTAAAAAATGGAAACAACCTAATAATCTGTCAATCGGGTTTGGTCAAACGATGGAATATTATACAACAGTAAAAATGAACTAACTAGATACCCGTGTAAAAACATTAATAGTCACAAAACATAAGGTTGCATGAATGCAAGAGAAAATTGCAAAAGAATATATATGTGATATCATTAGCATATTTTTGTGGTAAAATATACAAAACAAAATTTACCATTTTAACTTTTTTTTTTTGGCTGTACCTTGCAGCTTTTGGGATCTTAGTTCCCCAACCAGGGATTGAACCCAGGCCCCGGCAGTGAAAGCGTGGAGTCCTAACCACTGGAGCAGGGAATTCCCCCATTTTAACCATTTTCAAGTGTACGATTCTGAGGCATTAAGTACATTCACATTGTTGTGCAACCGTCACCACCATCCATCTCCTACATAAATTTTTGAAGCATAAAAACATACTGTATATTATTTTTTGACATATACATATGTAGAAAATGTAAAAAAAACATGCAAGGCGATCACACTAACTGCAGACTAGTGCTTACCTCTGGGGAGGGAAGGGAAAAGGGAACAGAGGTAAAGACATGGGTTTTGGCTGTATTCATAATATTTTCTTTTTTTTTTTTAAGAGCTATATGAAACAAATGTTAACACCTATTAAATTGGGGTGGTAGATGCATGGCAGTGTGTAAAGATTTTCTGAGTTGTCGACCATTTGAAATCTTTCATAATTAAAAAAAATGTTAAGTCAGAAATAGGGTTTAGAAAACAACTTGCAAATTTATACCTGAAAATTCCATTTTAAAAAGTGTTTTAAATAAGGCTTTCACTCATACAGAGACAGTGTTCAAAATATTTAACAACCTTTAAAGCACAGGAACCAACGTATCAGAACACACACCAGCTTTGGCCCTGGAGTAGGGTCTTCAGGGACCCCTACAGTGGCCAGTATTAATCCCTTATTTTCTGAACTGATTGGATGTGAGTGAGGCTCTTCCATTAGCTTCAGAGCTCACCAACACATCTAGTGTGTGTCCATATGTGGAGTTCCCTAAATGGCTGACACTGAACTTCCTCAATATTAAAGAGCCTTGATATAATGAGTCAGCTTTATCATTGACCAAAGAAAGTCACTGTTCCCTCGGGAGTGAGTCCTGGGCCATTTCAAGTTTCTCTCTGAGGAATCAAAGGCTTAATGACTGAAATGTGAGGTTGTCTTTAAGCCCCAAATATCAAAGCCTAGCCAGGAAGCTGCAGTGTTTTTTGCTCTATTTTTCTTCCAGTTTCATTTCCTAGCTATTCCATTTGGTCTTTCAAAAGGCTTGTTACACTGTATAATAGGTTTTTGGGGAAAGGAAGGTGGATGGGTACCCCAATTTACCAGTATTTGCTCAGGAAAGAAAGCTGATTACAGCAGTAATTTCCCTTAGAAGGCAGGAATCATTCCTCATTGTGGAAGGCGTCTCTAACCCAAGGAAACTGAAGCCATGGTAATAGATTGATAGGTCTGCTTTGTCCTCCTCCCCATCACCACCCCCCAGTCAAAAACCCATCAGAATGCCTTCTGCCAAGACTACCTACTTTGGTTTCTATAATCTTTTCTCTGTGTTCTCTTGAACAAAGTAAAACCAGAACTGTAGGCAGTCAACTGCCCCAGCCCTACCTTAGGGCTTGAGGTCCCTCAAAAGGTGCCTCCCACTTTTCCCAGAGTGGTAAAACTGGGGGCATCTCTGGGGAGAGCGGTCTGAAGAAGGGCTACTTTTAAATCTTCTGATTTTAGCCTGTTAGGCTTGAAATCTTTGAGAACCCAGAGATCAACACTGAGCGCCCTCAAAACCTTTCTTTATGTGGTTGTGGGGGGGGGGTGTTCATTTTTGTTTTTTGTTTGTTTGGTTGGGTTTTTTTAGTAATGCTGGGCACTATTTTATTTCCCAAGTATATCTGGTCTAGTTTTAACAGCATGACTTTATTCAAATAATCTATTTGAATGTTTAAAACAAAATTAGTCAGTTCACACATGACCAAAACCGCTGCCTTCTGAATTGGCCCTAAATTGATATCTTCCTAGTTCCTGGAAATGCTGAATATATTTTGAACAGTTGAATTAAGGAACCATTGCAGCTGCAAAATGTTATCTAGCAGTATTTGTAAATGCCTGTTTCCTTTTGTTTTACCTTCTTTATTAGACTTGCTGGCTGTTATTAATTTGTTTTTTTCTAATTGCTCAAATTGTTCTCTTTCTAATATAGAGCTTAGCCATTTATTATTCTATAAACACATAAAGCACTTCTGTATGGCAGGAACTATGCTAAGTGCTGTCGTCAAACACTGCAACCATCTCTTGTTACAACAAAGATCTCCTGGTTATCAAGCAGGTGCCCAGAGGTGTGCATCATCTTAACTAATACTTTCAACATATTTAACTAGTGTCAATGAGACACTAGTGTCAGTGACCCACTATACTCTTTATAAGACTCCCACTGGTTTTAGCTACTCTGTCAGACCCATGTCATGCTCCTGGTATATCTTATTAGAAAAAGAACCATGTTCGCTGACCTTCAGTGTTTTGTTAAGCTTTTCAAGCAGCAGACAATCTGGTCTGCATTGGGAAATTTGGAAATTATAAGTGCTTTAAAAAGGCTTGATCCCTGCCTGTGAGTGAAATATGATCTGGTTAGGGAGACAAGGAAGGAATCGTCAGAGGAAACGGTAATCAGCATTAGGTTGTGTGATATAAACTGTAAGCACTCAAGGGGCTCAGAGAATGGAGAGCTGGTTGGGATTTGGAGAAAAGGGGAGAGGAAAATGAGCAGAAGGGGGAAGATGTGGAAGAAAGGAAAGGAATCTGAAAAAGGACTGGACACGTGGGTAAAGAAAAACTAGGGACTAGATTCTAACCTCTCTTCCTGGTAGGTGAAGTGAATTCCAAAAGGAATGAGATCAAAGAACAAGGCAAAGAAGTAAGGGTAGGGCAGTGGAGAACAAAGAGGCCATCTAAGTGGGAAGTGAATGACTCAGCTCTTCCTACGAAGGTTGGGGCGGTCTTGAAATGGATTGGTTAAAATGGCCCTATCTCAGTATGTAAAATGCATTCTTGAGTCTAGTCAAAAAGCCTCACACTCTTAGTTACAGGCCAAGCTTTAGATTTGCAACGTAATGACATATACCTGCTGTGATCCTCATTCCTAGCCACTTATATCAGCGGAATAACACATCTCTTCTAAGAGGCTCAGATTTCTACCATCAGACAAGATTGATGAAATTGTTTGATATACTCGACAAGGAAGTACCTCCATCAAGATATTTGCAAGTCTTTGAGTTAGTTTATATATTATAATTATTGAGGCTAGACTTGGCACTGTGTCTTAAAAAATGAGTAGGATCTGGATACTGGGAGAGGGAGAGGGGATTCCAGGCACAGGAGTAGTGCAGGCAAATATGTAGTGATAACCAGGGAAAGAGAAAGATGTGTTTCAGAGACAGTGAGTAGACCAGTTTGACTGGAAAAGTAACACAGGACCCCTGTACAGACTGCTCCTCACTATCAGCATGGAGGAGACGCTGACAGAATGGCACAGAGGGTTCCTGCCATCTAAGTCAAGCTGTGCTGAAGCAGGTCATCATGTAACAGATAATCCACAGCAAGATGCCAGAAAACTAACAGTTAATCAAAAACAGAAATATTAACACCACTTGTGTTAACCTTTCAAAAAGATTTCACAGACTATTCTGTTTCGATGTGATTTTATTTGATCTTTACAGTAATCCACTGACATGGGCGTCTCAGCTTTTCTTCTCGCAATTAGACAAAGACAAAATCTCAAGGACTGGGTGATTGTGTAAATTTTTGAAAGTCACAGTCAGCCTCACAACAGGATCTCCTTGTAGCTTCTACCCCCCAGACTCTTTCCTCCTACTCTCATAGCTCTCCTGAACATGTCTGGGTAATTGAACTTAGAGGAAAAAAGGTGGGGAAATGGCCTTGGAAACCCCAGTCTCAATCAAGACAAGGCCAGAGATGTCACCAGCCCCCTTTGAACAGCGAATCCCAGTTTTTTTCAATACCTTTCAATGTAACCTTCTTCTGCACTCAGATTGTCAAACTTGTAGGTCAGAGCGTGGAAAAGAAAAAGTCAAAGAGTGGTTTGTCTCATTAGACAACTGCTTTGCTTAATTTTTTTCTTTTACTCAACTGTCATATTTGTGTTTGTTGTTGTTGTTATAATAATATATTTTTGATTAAGCCCAAATTGGTCCTCCTAAGTGTCTCTTTAAACCTCATTTCAAAGGTTTGAAAATTGTATTCACAGAGTGTTCATCACCCTGCCTTTCTGACTTCCTGAACTTCTCTTCTAGTGTTAGCTTCATTAGTCAAGATGTACGGCCGTTGGAAGAATTTTAAATGGGCCTTCCGCGTTGTCTTTGAATAGATACTACATGCAAATAACTTTCCTGCAGAAATTTTCATTCTTCTTGAGTTAGCCCGCTATTGTGAATAGTAAGCACTGTCAGGCTTAATTCCTCATATCCTCCTTTTATTGAGTATTCAGGCCAAGGTATTCTACTTAGTTTGCTTTTTTATCAGAACCTCTTGGTCGTTCACATATCTTGAAAGAGACTTATTTTCCCCCAGAGTGTAACATCTGCAATTAGTTTTTTGCTGGTCCATGGGCAATAAATGAACTTTCCCTCCTCAAGCTAATTGTTCACATAAGGTTCTTGTGAGGTGGTTTGTTTCCTTAGGATGACAAAGGCATTTCTACAAAATATATCTGACTAGTGTCCCAGATACAGTTGCTTGATAATTGAAGAATTTTTAAGGGGGGGTATATAAAATATTCAGCTCGTGTCCAATAAACCTCATTTATCTTAGCCCATATGTACTGAGTCCCCTTAAATCTCAGCCTATAGGCATCTTTTGAGCAAGAACTCTAGCACAAAAATAAAACATGAGATATGCATTTCAACTTGAACTAGAACTGTCTATTTAACCCAATCGCTTACACACACACACACGCACACACGCACATACACACACACCTCTATAAAGCAAGGAAAAATAACTCATACCATCCCTAGTGTCTGGTGTCACTGTTAAATGTTGAGACACCAGCACCACCCCCAGCCCAGGGTCTCCCTGAGCCAGTTGCACAGCATGGAGCTTCATTTATTTGATTCTCTGGATGAAAACTTTAGCTAATCTTATAAAAGCCTGAAGGCTTTTACACCAGTAGTTCAGTAGTGCAGTATTTCCCCTAAGCTAACAAAATTGTTTTCAACCTCTGCCTTGTCTCTGTGCTGAATCTAACATAGGGCACTCTGCCACTGACCCGGGTTATGGACTTAAAGCTTCTACTATGTCTGTCCAACATAGAAGAGCCTAAAATGTTGAAGCAGAGCCTATGTGGAGATCTTTGTCTATGGTTCTAAGGCTTAGAAAAGTCACTTTCAGAAAGAATTACAGCAATGACTGAGCAATTAGGACACCACTTAGCACCACTGTAAGACTTTACGCCCTCTTAAAAGGGCTCTCATTTCATTGGCTCTTGTGAGCTTCACACTGTTTTAACCCTGTGCAGTAGGTAGGGTGTGGGTTAGGAAATCAAGACAAGTCCTACAGCTAATCTGTAACAGAGGTCATCCTGAAGCCCAGATCCCCTGATGTGACCCTGGAGCCAGTGTTCTCTCTACTTTCCCTTATGTGGTCCAGAGTGAAGCAAATTAAGTGAAATCTTGAGATACTGCTGTTTCCTTAGAACTTCTAAGATTAGAGTACGGTTGGAAGAGATCATAAGATCGTAACACAAAGTTGTGTTGATAGAGCAAAGTGGATTTGCAGGGAACCTGAGCTATTCAGTGTAGCTATCTACATGGATCAAATTCAGTTGCAGTTAATTTGATCCATGGCCCTTATGCTATTTGCTCTGAGTGGTCAATTCCCCTTTTTCCCATATTCTCATCATCACTAATTGATAGGGGGCTGTACTCCTCTTCAAGGTCTTTGGAGAAAGAGATTACCATTGCCTCCTTTCTAAACTCATTTTTAGAGAAATTCATATGCAGATATTGACATTGTGGCATGCTTTATTTGATTCAAGATAGATGTGCTTCATTATAGATGCGTGGCAATTAAGCCTATAATTCAACAAGGTTTATTGAACATTTGTGCCCGGGTCTACTGGATTTGTTGAGATATAAAACTAAAGCATAAAATCCAGTTCTTGCCCTCAAGGAGCTTATTGCCTAGACAAAGCATGCCTGGATAATTCACATTTGAAAAAAAAAAGAAGAAGCTTCTTTAGGTTAGAAAACAGAGAGACCAGAAAGTGGAGTTTGCAGAAAAGGCTTTCTGGAAGAGAAACATCTCATAAAAACCTTAGAAGATGAACAGGAATTGAATTGGTGGTTGGTGAATGTAATAGTGAGGCCAAGCTAACAACTATATATTACACACACACACACACACACACACACACACACACACAATCTCAATGGCTTAACAAAATAGTCGTTTATTTCTTGCTCACGTCACAGTCCAGTAAAGGTTGCCTGTAGGATAGGAGAAATCCCTGCTCCTAGCAGTGACTCAGGAGCCAGGCTCCTTCCATCTAGTGGCTTGTCAATCTCTTAGGCCTTGGAGTCCTCCAGTGGGTACTCTGCATCCAGCCAGCCTAGGGGGGTGGGGTGGGGGGGCTCCATAAAGGAGCTCAACAGAGGTTTTGTTAGGGGCCAGGCCTAGAAGTAGCATATATCACTTCTTCCCACACCTAACTGCAGTGGAGGCTGGGAAATGTAATCTAGCTCTATTCTCAGAAAGAAAAATAGATAGGATGACCTGAATACATAGCATTGTCTCCGCCGTACTAAAGGGGGAGAGCTTCCTGAAGGAAGGATGAGGAAGAGAAGGGGGGCAGAGCAAGAGCAAAGTCAAGTTCGGCTTGAACACCTACTTTTCTGGTTTGATGAACTTGTCATAAATTCTGAGCTTTGATCTTGGTGGGAACAAAAGAAGCTGCGTGCTTAGCAAGCATTGTGTCACTAGCCATCCAGGGATTTCATTTTCCCATGATGGAGAATTGTAACTAGATTTGATTATCTTTGGTTTCTCAGAGCTTATAAACCAAGACATAACTTCTTTTTAACTGGACTTCATTTTTTAGAGCAGTCTTAGGTTCACAGAAAAATTAAGCAGAATCTTTATACACTGAAACTACTCTGTCTGATACTCTAAAGGTGGAAACATGCTATTATACATTTGTCCAAACTCAGACAGTGTCCACCACCAAGAGTGAACCCTAATGTAAACTATGGTCTTTGGGTAATAATGATGTGTCAGTGTGGGTTCATTAATTGTAACAAACATACCAGTCTGGTGCAGGATGTTGATAGTGGGAGAGGTATGCATGTGTGGAGGCAGGGGGTTTATGGGAAATCTCTGTATCAGGACATAACTTTTAACAGCAGTGCTAGTTATTAGATTTATTCTAAGTTCATGGATCTTGTCTGCTCACAGCAGCCTCTTCACTGACGATATATTCCTCTTGATTGACCTCTAGCAAGCATCATAAATTGGCAACTCAGAGAATAAATCTGGTTCAAAATATAATTCATTTGTCCCACTCTGTGTCTTTATTAAAAAAAAAAAGGTTGAGTGCATTTAGGTGGGACATGCTTTTTTTAGTTAACCTTTGTTTCCCCTAGAACTTGTGTAATCTAACACCTGACCTAACTTACAAACTAATGTCACCTGCCTGTCCCCTGATGACATATGAGTTTGTGACCCTTGTTTCTGGGGTCTCCTTTTTATTTAGTAGATCATAAATAATAGTCAAGTTACCAAAGTCCCTATCACACGGAAGCTCTGGGTGCTTTCCTGAAACTCACCAGCTCTGTAGGAATGAAGCTGCAGAATATCTTTGAAGAATAATTCTGAAGAGGTCCAGGAGCTCTACAGGAATATAAGAATTCTTACAATTTCAGGGGAGGGATCATGGATCACTTTGACCATCTAACAAAAACAATGGACCATCTCCTCATGACGATACACATACACAAAACATTTTGCAGATAATTTCATGGAGTTTCTGGACCCTCAGAAACCATTCTGTACACCACTCCTGTGGTAAAGTGATTGATAGCCCCATTTAGGCTACATGGGATAGTGATCAAAAGAATGGACATTGAAAGTCAGACAAACATGAGCTAAATCTAGCATTGGCAACCTGGAGTTAGTCATTTGACCTCTGAACCTCTATTTCCTCTTCTAAAAAATGACATTAATAATACCTACTTCACAGGGCTACTGTGAGGATTAAAAAGAGAAAATGTATATAAAGAGTCCAGCACAGTGCCTGGAATATCTTAGTATTCTCAGCAAATGAAAATGGTTATTATTTAGTGATAAAAGTCAGCCTTAATGGGTTTTTTGTAGTGCTTACCTGGATTTCACACTGGGCTCATCAGAAATTCAACATAGTCCTTCAGATGTCTGCTTACCTGTGATTTATAATCTGAGAAAACACTAGTGACCTTCATTTCCCCAGCCCATCCCCCAAGGCTGCTCCCATGGTACCGTGGACTTGCCCCAAACTAGTGCTTATCTCAAGGCACTGTAATTGCCTGGGTATTTCTCCATCTCCCCCACTGGTTTCTGAGCTTCTCAAGAGCAATGCCATATCTGTTTTATAGTCTGCAGTAGTCCCAGTGCCTAGTACAGTGCCTGACATATAATAGGTTCAAAATAAATCCTGAATAAATTAATAATTGAGGACAAAAACAACTTTCCCAGTAAACTTTTAGGAAAATAGTGCTGGTGGAGGTGGGAGAGCTCTTCATTCACTGTGCCTTGCCTGGAAGGCTAAAGCTTTAAGAGAATGAGAAGGAGTGAAAGTGAAGACAAGTGGCCTTACCTGTCTTTCTCTCAATCACAATTCTTGGTCAACTAGCCCACGAATCTCTTGTTCCTCGTGATGTCTCTGAGTGCCTTCTGAGTCTTGAAAGGAAGGACATATTAGTCTGAATGCTTATCATTTTAATTTGTATTTAAATTCTTTGGAAATTGACCTTTACTGTTAGAATATAGTGTAACTTTTTTTTAATTAAAGAGGTCATCTGATTAAATAACTCACACTATTCACTTGTCCTGTAATGTTACGGTAAGTTTATTAGACTCTCTTATTTGAGAACTCCTGTTCTCATTGTTAACCACACAGTGAAATCATCTCAGCTGGTCATTAAGCTCTGCTTCCTTCCAACCCTAGTAAAACACAGATATTTGTAATCCCTCCAAATTCTAGAAGCTCCATTTGGTGTCTAACTAGCAAGATAACAGGCTTATTGTACAGAAGTAACTTGGCCCTTTCTGATTTTGGTAGGTAGTTATAAGTGGACAGTAGTTAGATCAGTTGGGGAATGGACTTTTCTGCCTAGTGGAGAATTTCCATATAGACCACACATATGATACCAATTTTCAGAGAATTGAAATGCACAGAAACAAAGCAAAAAAATTAAACTCTCTTTGATTTAAAGGGCACTTTATGATCAACTGGCTAATGTCAGCTACACAATTTAGCACACTCAGTATTGGAGATCAAGCTGATGCCATATTGCACTTAGGACATTCCCCTGAAAGTTTATTTTAACCATTTACCTCTGTCTCATAAAATTAAAGAGCAGATTGTGGCAGGAAAAAAAAAAAAGCAGTATTTCAGTTTTCTGGTTGCTAGGGCTGTAGATGGAGAGAATTTTATGACTACTTTCCAAAGCTTATATTCTGAAAGAAGGTTCATTTTTAATACAGAAATAATAAAAATGTAGGTGGCCTCAACAGCTGTAATTTTTATAAATTAAATGCAGAGATGCCTTCTGCCAACATTTGAAATTGGCATTCTGCACAGCCAACAACTCTGATCTTCTCTGTTATCTAATTTGGGATTTTAGCTACTATTTCCAGGCTGTTAACCTCCACATCTGGACTCTCAGTGATACCACATCAGGTTGCCCCTGCTGCTTCAGTATCCATCAGCAGCATCCTCTTCCCCAACAGGTGATAAATTTATTAGTAACTATCCAGGCTGCCCCAGCTTTAGGCAGTTGTCTTCTTAAGAATTATAGTATTTATTCATTGGAGGATAATAAGACAAGGGAAGAAGTCAAATACTTTGGCCCGTTAATTTGCAGCTGTTTCATACAGAGCTATGCTTCACAGAGAAAAGAGCCTGCAGTTCAGATATTATATAATGTCCCCTACTTTGCATAAGACACTGTGAATAATTTTTTTTTTTTACAAGATGCACTTTATTTATGAGCAGGTTCCTCCATAGAAAGAGCTTGTTAGGGCTTAATGCTGATGAATGGAGACAGCACCATTCACACTTCCAGGTTATGGTCTGTCAGTGCTTTCATTATATGCACTAATTTACAAGGATTTATTTATTTTCTCACAAATGTAAAAATGTGCTCCAAGCTAAATATGCTGTCTGGGCATCTGAGGGAAGTGTATTCCTTGGTTGTTCGTCCCACCTCTATCCCACCCACCCTGCATCACTGCCTAAGCTTGTGGTAATCGCACAGATCTATATATTTTTTGCTTGCTCTAAAAATGAATACTGGTTAAAATGTTAAACCCTGGAAGTGAGTCTTTTCAATGCAGTTTAATTCCTTTCTCATTCAAAGACTGTGCCTGCCATTGTGTTTTAAGTGCTAATGAAAACCCTGTCAAGTAAGCACATCAAGGGACCTGACCCTTGGAACAAATTATGCCCACAGCATTGGGTAACAAATTTTGGAAATCTGGGTACAACTATATCAAAATATGAACGTCATACTGAATCTGTAAGATCTTGCTAGCCCCAGATGGCTTTATGTGCTCTGAAATCACTCACGTTCCCATCTCTGAAGAATAAAACTTAAAATAGACTGGGCATGTGCTACCTCCTCCCACTCAGTCTAACAAACAGTAATAGATCATACTGCATCATCAACATCCCTGGGCTGTAACGATACTCATTATGGGAGATGACCACGCCCCCTCCCGCTCCCCAGCCAAGTAATGGCAGAAATAATTCTCTTTTTTTACCCGTGATTTCCAGTTTGGTTTTTAACCTCAGTGAAAATTAAATACCCTTTAAACCTCGCCAGCGAAGAGTGTAAAACTAGTTGTTTGGGGAATTTGTCTGTGTGTTGGTTGTTTGGTTGGTTCATTGGTTGGGGTAGGAGAATGAGAGGAAATGAAAATATGTACATATAAAATATGCCTAGATGCATAAATAAAACACCTATCACACAGTCCCTCAAAGCCCTTTCTACTATTTCTTTTTCAACTCCAAACATCAGTATAACCCAATTAAATTTAATTAAAGAATCTCAAAAATTGGAGTATTTTGGAATTTGGACTGCAATAAAAGAAATTGCTACACAAATATATGAAAGGAGAGTATCCTACAAGCTGTCAGCCAAATGAGCCCCGAAGGCCAACAGCGAGGATTTAATAAGCCTCATCTGTGGAGTTCAGCTGACAGGAACAGGGAGAGAGCGGTTCAGTGTTTAGAAGTTCACAAAAATTAAAAGTGGGAATACCATGTAAGTCCAAGATTATCCTCCCCAGATCAGGCCAAACTCCACCCTCTGATGGGGGTGAGGAGTGTAGTAGTCAAGGAACAGAACGGTCCTCTCTGATGTCAGCATAAAGATGTATGTTTCTGTACTGCTAGTTTCTGGAGGAATACAGTTGTCTATACCTTTTGGGAATGTTTCAATTTTCAGGGATTTGATTCTCTAAGTTTTTCATCTCCCAGTTAGAGCAGCACTTGCACAGTATCCTCTTAGTCTTGCTTTCCATGTACCTGAATTCTTCGTCCTTTAGCGTGCACAGAACTTGGCACAGTGCCATTCAGTATGCGTTTGGTAAATAATTCATGATTTCATACACTTCAAGCCTGTCTGCTCTTAGCCTTTCTCTCTCCAGATCTGAGTCTTGATCTTTTCAGTTCATCCTCTTATGACAGCCAAATTTCCAAGTTCACATTCAGTGATATTGAATACAGAGGTCATAGAAGGTGATCCCAAATCATAGGCCTGCCACACACCAGACCAAATTCTAGGCATTTAAGAAACTGATTTCGGGGGCTTCCCTGGTGGTGCAGTGGTTGAGAATCTGCCTGCTAATGCAGGGGACACGGGTTCGAGCCCTGGTCTGGGAAGATCCCACATGCCACGGAGCAACTGGGCCCGTAAGCCACAACTACTGAGCCTGTGCGTCTGGAGCCTGTGCTCCGCAACAAGAGAGGCCGCGATGGTGAGAGGCCTGCGCACTGCAATGAAGAGTGGCCCCCACTTGCCACAACTGGAGAAAGCCCTTGCACAGAGGTGAAGACCCAATACAGCAAAAATAAATAAATTAATTAATAAACTCCTACCCCACCCCCCCCAAAAAAAGAAACTGATTTCGCTGAAACACAAAGAAAAATATAAAGCAGAGATAGCCCTTGATTCATCTTCAGTCCAGATACTCTGGAGATGAAAGAAATGTTCCTATGCCATCATCCTTTGACCTGCCGCGGTCTTAAAAGTCTTTTTAAAAACCTTCTTTAAGGTCTTTATGCCACCAAAAATAATAAAGGGACTTACTGACATGGAATTCCCCTTGTTTGGACATGCTGGTTTCCTTGGAGAACTCACCAAAATGTAGATGACTTTAGAGGCATTCAGGGAAAGTTAAGATGAATCTGGGGCTTCCCTGGTGGTGCAGTGGTTGAGAATCCGCCTGCCAATGCAGGGGACAAGGGTTCGAGCCCTGGTCCCAGAAGATCCCACATGCCGCGGAGCAGCTAAGCCCGTGCGCCACAACTACTGAGCCTGTGCTCTAGAGCTGGCGAACCACAACTACTGAGCCCACGTGCTGCAACTACTGAAGCCTGTGCGCCTAGAACCTGTGCTCTGCAACAAGAGAAGCCACCGCAATGAGAAGCCCACGCACCACAACGAAGACCCGATGCAGCCAAAAATAAATAAAATAAATAAATTTATTTTAAAAAAATGAATCTGTAACTTTTATAGATGTTAAGGATTAATACTTCATGAGGAACATCAGGATTAATCAAAGTACATCATAAAGTTGAGCCTTAATATTAACCTCCTGCCAATGAATTAACTCATCTAAAAGCAGTTTATTAAGTTGGGTTTATAAACTGTCTTTAGGTGAGTTCACTCTTTGCCAGGAAAATTATTGTGCGTGTGTGTGTGCGTGTATGTGGGTGCACGCATGAGCACTAAGAGGACATGCTGGTTATCACAGATCTTCCTAACTTTAACATACATTCTGAGTTTCACAAGGTCTGAATAAAGGAGAACTAGGAAAAGACTAAATTGTAAACTAGTTTTAAAGTAATGCCATGTGGTTATTTTCAAAGTAGCAAGGGAAGCAGGAGTTGAACCATGTGTTCTTTATCAGTGTCTGACACTTTTTAAATGCATTATTTCATCAGATACTTACTACAACCTAGGCATAGAATAACCAGCTCATCCTAGTTTGTCCAGGACTGTCGCAGGTTTAAAACTGAACCCTGCCTCAGTCCCAGGCAAGCCAGGACAGTTGGTCACTTTAGCCAAGTAAAGCAATAAAAGGTATTCTGAGACCAATTTCCAACATGGGGAGAACCACCAACAACACCACCAAGCAATTCTACACCAGTTGGGTGTCCTACAATTTCACTTAATTCTGACGTGATCTACCCGTAAATAGTATCAGATCCCACAGGTTAAGGGGTGAGTCCTGCAGGACTGCCTCCCCCCAACACCACTTCACATGCCAATCACAAGTCCAGGTTGTCACCTGTGTTTCTGACAGAACTGCTATAGATAGGAGGTTCCAACAACTCCCTTCTTGGGTTCCATTATTTTGATAGAGCGGCTCAGCTAACTCAGAGAAACAGTTTACTCACTAGATAACTGGTTTATTATAAAAGGATGTAACTCAGGAACAGCCAGATGGAAGAGATGCATGGGGCAAGGTATGGGGAAAAGGAGAGGAAGCTTCCAGACCCTCTCCAGGTGCACCATTCTCCCCAAATCGCCCTGTGTTCACCAACATGGAAGCTCTCCAAACCCTGTCCTTCTGGGTTTTCAATGGAGGCCTCATAATCATAATTGATTAAATCATTGGCCATTGGCGTTTGAACTCAATCTCCAGCCCAGGTCAGGAGGTGGGACTGAAAGTTCCAATCCTCTAATCACCAGGTTGGTTTCTCCTGGCAACCAGCCTATTCTTCGGCCAAAGTGCGGCCCAAGTCACCTCATTAACATAACAAAAGTCACCTTTATCTCTCTCACCACAAGCAATCCCAAGAGTTTTAGGAGCTCTGTGTTAGAAAACGGAACGGAGACCAAAATTCTTTATTATAAATCACAATATCACAGGCAGATCATCTTTTCCATATTTTACCAAAGAGGAGGCTGAATGACTCAATCAAAGTCACACATCAGTTGTAAGTGGTGCATTCAGTATTAGAACCCCAGCCTTCTAACTGCTTTTATGTATTTTCCAAGAAACAAGACTGTAATTAGCACAGTGTGTAAAACTACTGTGAGAATTTTATTGACTTTTATTTTTTCTAGAAGCTTAACCATTCCTTTTGTGACACCATAATTTTTCTCTCCAGCTCCCCTCTGAACAGATAATACAGAGAAAAAACTCAGTCCAGTTTATCAGGATTATTACAGATTCTGTTAACTGAGTGTGAATTGATGAAAATAAGTTTAATGCTTGCCAAGTCAGTTATTTCTAATGCAACTATGAAAATAAGCAGCGGCCTGTGCATCTGCACTCTAAAAGAAATGTAACATACACTGCCTCCCCTGTCTTTTCCCATTTGTCTTAGAAGATTTTTTTTTTTCTGTTTGTGGGAGTAAGCAAGTATCAGGGGGGTGGAAATGTAAAACTGGACAACAAAATTATTAGACTGGCTTTCTCTCCGCATATCACGTTTTGTCGTTTCTTCTCAATACACAGAGGAGTGAATGTGTGTCCAAACAAACCTCCCCCGTTACTGTTCTGTCTGTGCTGAGCAAAATTGAATCCATATGTCTTTAAAATGCCTTTTCATTTCTGTGGCTTCTTTCAAAATACTGATCTTGGTGCACATGTGGCCCTCTAGACTACTAATGCTCAATTGGTCTTCCCCAACAGGCATCACAGTTGATAGGCATGGATTCATTTACTTTGTGGATGGGACTATGATTCGGAGAATTGATGAGAATGCTGTGATCACAACTGTAATCGGCTCAAACGGTCTGACTTCCACACAGCCACTGAGCTGTGACTCGGGAATGGACATCACTCAGGTAGGCACCAATGGTTTTCAAGCGCTATCGCCATTTGGCATCATGGAAATGGATAACAATTTTCTCATACAGAAATTAGGTAGAAAGGAAGCCTGGCGTATCCATTATAACACCAGATAGCAGAAGTTTCTCTTTATTTAAGTTACTTTTTTCCGCCTTAGAAAAACTCAGTTGAGAGAAAAGAGTAAACTAGGATGGGAGTAACACTGGGGGTGGAATGTTGGCGTGAACATGAAAGTCTCTCAAATTTGAATCAATTAGAGGGTAAGGCCAATGTCACTTATTGACTATGGTCCAAGATACGTAATTTTATTTTTTTTGAATAATACAATAACTCACATCTGGAAAAGTACTGACTACTAAAGTCTGGAAATCATTTTTAATGAATATATGAGCATGACTTATTATTCATGTCTATGTAAATAGCTATTTCTAGGGCGGTTCTTTGTGGGGTTTTTTTTTTTTTTTTTGAAGTAAAAGCAACATTCCCTCTGAGATCTATTTTACATGTATTTAGGAAAGCCTTTTGCCAATGAGAATAAAAGGGAAAATTCAGTGTAGTTCCCGTCGAGTTCAAAATTCTGATTTTACCAGAATTATGCAAAATCAGGATTAGACATGTAGAGATTACAGAGCATAGAGCACAGTCCCAGCACCTTGTGGATGAGTTTCTTAGTTTGCAGACACAAGCAGTTGGTATGTTCAGTGAGGGAAACAGACTAGACAGTCGTCAAAGGGACTTTCAAACTAACATTCCATGAATCTATGACTCTGATGAAGTAGGTTATTTATCTTTTCAAATGAATCACAGTAGAAGTTGAGAGTTTTAGAATTGGTTAGTGTATCAGAGAGGATGGTTTTCACTGCAAGTAGTAAGACACTTAACTAAAAGTGATTTGAACAATAAGGTTTCATTAATTCACATAGTGAGATGACCAGAAGTAGGCAAAGATGCCAGCAGATTTCCTTCCTGTGTCACATTGGCCAGAAGTGAGTCACTGGCAAAGGGGAAATGGGATGTCCAAAATGGATTCAGACCCTCTGGAACTGGGTCAACCTCCCTGAGCAGACTGCTACCTAATTCTAGAACCCAAATCAGGGTTCTGTTAGCAAGGAATGAAGGATTGCTCTTCAGTAGGCAACCAGCAATATTCTCCACGGTTAAGGTGCCCCTGCCTCACCCCAGAACCTCAGAAAATAGTCAAATAGAGTCAACTACAAAAATAAAATAGGAATTGGAAGGCCTGGAAAACTGACAAAATGAATGAACCCTCTTTAAGAGAGGTAAGAGTGGATCAGGCTATCAAGTCCTAGAGCAGCCTAACTTTCCACGATGCAAAGTCCTGCAGGAGGCAAGCAAAAGGAGCATTATTTATGGCAGTGAGGAAGGGCGTGAATGTGTTTATATGGAGGAGGGGGATGAAAGAGAGAAGATGCACGTATATGATTCACTTGTGGGATAGTTTTAACTTAAAATAGAACGCTTAGTATTGCAGTCAGTCAGCTCTAAACAATTTATCTGTTTCGGTGTGGAAAGTTATGCTGAAAAGAGAATTCTTTGTCTAAATAGAGCAAACATAGGATCCTCATCACCATGAGAAGGGTTCTTTTTCACACGACACCTCGCAAGCCATAACTGCCACCGTAAAAGCTACCTCATCCCTTTCAGGTTGGCAGGCAGAGTCCAGCCCACTGAACAGGAGACAGAGTCACAGTTTCTCTATGGCATTTCATTCCAAGCCTCAGTTTCCCTGACAGTAGCCCCCTTCCCTATTCCTTACACGACATCAGCTTGAGAAAAACAATCGTTTTTTGGGGGAGAGGTGGGGAGGAATGGAGAGTTAAGTGGGGTGGGTCAGGGTCCATGTTCGAAACCAGCAGGACAGCCTGGGAGAGAAATCAGGCTTCATGTCCAAATTATTTGGCTTCTATCTCCGCGGCTGTCCATCTCTTTGTGTTGTGTGCTTCAAGCACCCTAAAGAGTATCTGGTATTTTTCCTCTTAGGCCGGCACAGGACAATGAGGCTGGACTGATGTCTACTTCAGTGTCCAGAGTATGACCTTCCACTTTTATTAGGAGCCTGCTTCTCATGGCCCCAATCCTTCAGACTAGAACTTCTTCTGCTGATCCAAATCCCCTTCCCTACCCTCCTTACACCTCACCTCTTCCACGGGACCCTTCCCTAATGCTTCTAATCCTCTCTGTGGTCTCATTCCCTTCCTGGAATTTAATATCACAATGTTTAATATATAATCCGCTCTCTGTTGCCAAACTATGTATCCAGCGAGTTTCCCACTGTACCTTCTTTGGACATGCATAGTAAGTGCTCAGCAGGCATAGTTAATGCATATACCAATATGAAAAAGACACTATGGTACAAAGAATGTGAAGGAGTTAAGTGCAGACAATGTGGTGAAGGACCTTATAAGCTTGATGGAGTTCCAGTTTTATCCAGTGGACAACGGGGAGCCAATGAGAGCATTACGCAGGAAAATGCATTTTTAAAATAGTCTTAAACATGGAAATTCATTTATTTTTATTTATTTATTTATTTTTGCGGTACGCGGGCCTCTCACTGTTGTGGCCTCTCCCGTTGCGGAGCCCAGGCTCAGCGGCCATGGCTCACGGGCCCAGCCGCTCCGCGGCATGTGTGATCTTCCCGGACCGGGGCACGAGCCCGTGTCCCCTGCATCGGCAGGCGGACTCTCAACCACTGCGCCACCAGGGAAGCCCCGGAAATTCATTTTTAAAGGAGCATTCTAGCTGTAGTATAGAGAATCAAGTGGAGGGAAACAGTGTTAGAGGCAGGGAGACCACTTAAGAGGCAGTCAAAGCAATATAGGTGTGACAGGGACAAAACATCAATAAATAAATGATTAGTCCCTTTCCAAGAAACTTCAGTGCAAATTAAATTGCTTTCCAATTTTTTTTTTGGCTGTTCAGGTGACATTTCTTTGAGATACAACTCCGTGATGACCCTGATCGTGAAGCTGCTCAGCTTCATGCGGGTTACATAGGCACGCAATGATAATGGCCAAGCCTAAAGTATCAGCAGTGTGGATTAAGAAAGCTAGACAGATTAGTGAAATATTGGAGCTACAATCAAAGAACTTGCCGACTGACAATTTTGGAATTAAGGAAGTATATGTATAGTGGTACCATTCGCTGAGATAAGAAATACAAGAGGAGGAGAAGCAGGTTTGGGCGAGGGTTGGGTGAGGGGTTTATTTGGGGGCAAACTGAGTTTGAGGTACCATTGCATGTTCAGGTAAATACATCTGGCAGGCAATTGGATATCAAGGCCTAAAATGGAGATGAGATTTGGGATTATCAGTTTTATCCCATGGTAATGGCAAATAGGGAAGTGGGTGAGATCTTCCAGGGAGGGTACATAAGCAGAAAAAAAGAGAAGGCTTCAGACCAAACTCCAACCATAACAATATTCAAGAGAAGGATGAGGAATAGGAACCTACAAAAAGGAGACTGAGATGAAGAGACCTGACAAGTAGGAAGAAAACCAGGAATGCATGTGGTCCAAAAACGCAAGGGAAGCAAGCTTTTCAAAAGGAAGGGAACAGTTAATATCAAATGCTGCTTAGAGGTCACGTAAAATAAGGTGTGTTGTTGTTGTTGTTTTAAGAAGCCATTTGGTTGGACAGCATTCGTGACTCTGATAAGAGTGCCTTCGGTACAGTGCAATTTAATTGGAGTTGGACTGCAGTGGTAGAGTGGGAGGTGAAGAAAGTGAAAATAGATCACTCTTTTGAGATGTTTAGCTGGGAAGGGGGAGGATCTGGCATTGAAGCAAAGCAGCACTCAGGTGCGGCACAGGTGGACAAAAGCTGGAAGACACCAAAGGAAATGCTCTGGGTCAAAGTGTCTACTGGGAGGAAGCCAGCGTGTGGCACAGCTTCCCAGGTGCTCAGCCTCTATGGACAGAGTTTCCACTGTCTGTTTAGACAATGGTGGCAGATTGGGGACTTAGGTTTCCCATGACTCTGCTTAAGAACATGGGCTGTCTTGAGCTAGAAGGAAGAAAGCTGAGTAGGGAGCTTCATAACACCTTCCAAGAGGAAAGCCCCAGTTGTTTATAGTAGTACTTACAGTGATCCAGCTGAGCTTACACAGTGCTCAGTTGTATATTTCAGTAAATCAAAATATATTGATGGGTGAGGGTAGAGACAAATGTCTAAATGAGAGCACACAGATTCTGCTGACAGGCACAGGCAAGAGAAAAAATAAGGCCTGTGCTACAGCATGAAGATTTGAATCAGACCTTAGGAAGAGCTTACTGATTCTAAGACAATGTGGCAGTACCATACATTATCAAAAGATCTTATAGAATCCCCACCTTTTGAAACTTTTAAAGCAAATGTTGGATAGCAGTAATCTATGAATGCTTGGAATACAGGCCTCTCTGGAATCAGGAAGATGGATCAACTGTTTTCTCAAGGGCTCTTACAACATCATGAAGGTTTCTCTACAGAAATATAACCCAATTGCTAAAGTTCCTTGTTACTCTCCCTACATTTCAAAACCAAAAGGTCCTGGGCATTCTCTGCCTGTCCAGTGGTTAGGACTCGGCGCTTCCACTGCCTGGGGGGCCTGGGTTCGATCCCTGGTCGGGAAACTAAAATCCCACACACACACACACAAAAAAGTCCCCAACATGGGAAGGCCCATTCATGCTAGCATAGTATAATACCTTTGGAAGCTGGGACGTGATGCCTTTGTTTTCTGTTCTTTTCTGAGGCAAACCTGAGCCCCTGGGAAGAATCAATCCTCAAAAGCGTGCCCTAATCCTCAGCAGATTATGAATATTCTCCTTCTGTTAATTCTAATAATAACTGCTACTATTTATTGAGAGCTTACTATGTGCCAGGAACTATGCTAAGCATCTTACTCACACTGTTCCATTTTATCTCCACTACCCAACCACCCATGAGAGAAGAAGCCACCCTCCCCATCTACAGAGAAGAAAACCGGTAGTCAGAAGGATTATGTATTGTGCTATGACCATAGAGTTATTAAATCATACAGCCAAGAGTTGAGCAAAAACTTTCTGACTCCCAGTGTGCAGTTTTCCCGCTTCTGCATTTTCAATGACAACTGGAGATGACCAAATATAATTGTATTTAGTGGGTGACAAATGTCATTTGGTTGAGGAATATGCTGTTTATTCACAGAATGCATGTTTAGTGGCACTTAGGAAAGAGTTTAGTAAAATCTGATCATCTCAAGAAATGAAATTTGCTTTGACAATAAAATCAGCCATTTGTTCAAAATCAATATCTTTTTTTGATTTACTGAAATGTGAAACTGAACTCTCGGTATAAACTCTGAAGCATAACTGCCCATTGTAAGCACTGCTATAAAGAACCAGGCCTTTCACTTCAGGAGATGAGTTGATTATGAAGAGATTGGGCTCTTTATTTCCGTTGCTGCTTTTGAACCATCTTGCTCTGGTAACTCACTTCCATCTTGTGCCTGACTAGAATGGAATTGGGAGTTAGACCAAGTCTCTTGGTGTGCTAGCAAATTTGAGAGCTGATTTACTCCTTGGGGCCAGCCCAGTGCTCTCCCCAAAAGCAGCCCAATAGCAGATACACAAGCAACATGGAACTCTTGTATGCAGATAATCCTGTTGACCCACTGTCCATAATGTGCACACTTTGAGTATCCAATACATAACCAGTCCTCCGTATATGCTTGTTGGATCATCTTTATACTACAAAGTGCTTCCCCAAAGCACTCATTTGTCCGATGGGCCTAACAAGTGGAAGGAAGCATCCTTCATGGTTATGAAAGAAGAACAGTATCTGGTTCTTTGGAGGAACCAACCTTGACCCCATTCATTCAATCTATTGAGCTAGTCTACTGGGAATTCTCCTCCTCTCCCCAGTCATTCCCTCCAGAATATTCTCACCATTTAGTAATAGTCCAGCCTCTCCTCAAATGCCTCTTGGGATAGGGAACTCACTACCCTTCCCCAGCAGCGCATTCCATCTTTGAATGTCTCTGACTGATGGAAAGCTCTTCTGGGATCCCTCTAACTTTTTAATCTTCCTTTAACTTTCACCATCTAGTCTTTACTGCAACTCTTTAGGCCTCGTGGTATGAATTCATCTGTCTTCTATGAAATAAATATATTTGTGAACCAAGCACTATACTGAGTACTTTCATATATATTATCTTATTTAATCCTCATGACAGTCCTTCAAGGGAAGTATTATGTTCCCCTATTTTTAATAAACATGAAAAACAAGGTTCAGAGGAGTTGAGAAACTTGGTCAAGGTCACACAACCAATAAGTGGCAGAGTTGAAATTTGAACCTGGTTGACCTGATGCCAAAGTTCACATTCTTTTCACCAAACTATTATACCAAACTGCCTTCTCCACATGACAGCCTTTTCAATATATGTGAACAACTCTCTCAGGCCTCCTAAGTCACAGCCCTGATTCACTTAACTGTACCTCACTTGCCACGGTTTTGAGTTCCTTGACCATTCTCCTCATTCTTCTCTGAACATGTTCCCATTTATCAATATCTCTTTGAAAGTGAGGCTTCCAGAAATGAGTAAAATAATCCAGATGTGCTCTGACTAACTCAGAGGTAGAATGAGGACTACCAGAACCCTCTTTCTATATTCTCTGTTTTGGGTCATTTTGCCTGGTGGTTTTCAGAAGGACTTTTGCCAAAGAACATTTACTTCAAACAAAAGAAGTCCCCATTTATAAAACTGATGCAAACAGCAAATTCAAACAAGAAGTAGTATCCTAGAACCTTCTCTATTCAAGCTCACCCCCACCCAGTGGTAGTTTGCATGGCAACCCCCAAAGCACTTGTGCAAAATGCTAGGGAAATAAAGAGCACAGGTTAAGAAACCACAGTTAAAGTTGAGTTGGATTTTTGGACACTTTTGACATACGATGTGATTACAGAGGACTAAAAATTCACGTGTCTCTCGTCCCCACCTCCTCATCTTGTACTTGCACTGTTGGTTTTTCGATTGTTTTGACTGTGACCCTCAGTACGAATTATATTTTACACCATTATTCAGGATATATAGTTGAAATAAAAGTTTCATGAACCAATACTGACTTACCCTTACTACACATACATCATAGTACTGGATCTTATGTTAGTCTGTATTCAATTCCATCTCATTAGATTCAGTCCCTATCTTTGTATTCTGCTATTATCCAATATCTTCACTGCCCTTCCCAGCCTTGTGTCACCTATGGGCTTGATGAATGCCTTCTATGTCTTCATCCATGATAAAATTGATGGATAGATATAGGCCAAGATGAAACCGTGGCACCACTAGTGTAGTCATCTCTTACACTGTGAATCCATCTGTTTGAACTATCACCTATGGGTTGTGATTCATAGTGGATCAGGAAAGCAATATGATGGCCTACGACTAGTTTTCAAGAAAAATGAAATAGAACAAAAAAAAGATCAGAGTGTATCATGTGTGATAAGGGTAAATAAGTATTGTTTCATGAAACTTTTATTTCAATTGTATATCCTGAATAATGGTCTAAAATATAATTCTTACTGAGGGTCACAGTCAAAACAAGCTTGAAAGCCACCACACTCACCTATATTTCCCCTAACTTATCCACAAAGGTATCATGAGAAACCTTACCAAGTTGGTAACTCTGTTTAAAAGAAAATAAGAATCCCTTGACATAATTTGTTTCCAGCCATAGTATCTATAAACACCATTTCCTCATCTAAGAACTAAGAAACAACTGTTTAATAACCCATTCCAAGACCTTTCCTAAATCAACATCAGGTTCCCTCCTTACAGTTTGTGGGGCACATCTTTGGATTCTTCTTGAGGTCAGACCTATGTTTAACCACCTCTAATCGTCCAACACATCTTCTACTGCCCAGTATTTCTCAGTAATTGTAAAAATTGGTTCTAAAAACTCGTTTGCAATTCTCTCTAAGAGGTAATTCTTTCTGTCCAGGAAACTTGAACTCAGTTTAAAGAAGTCTGGTGCTATTTTACAGTCCCTTCACCCATCTTGGACTTTAGTAACTTTGACTCAATGTTCTTTGTGGTCATTCTGTTTAACAAAGGAAACAAAACTTTCCTCTCTCTCATCCATCTGCATTATACCACCTGCCCCAAGCCACGGACCTTTGCCTTCCCTGATAGTCTTCATGTCTCTACGTGCCTGAAGAAAAGCTATTTTCTATTGTTCTTTAAACATTTTGCAAGTCTCAGCTACCCTAACCACAACTGGATAGAAGGAGAAATATAAGCCTCCTCTTTGAAATCTACGTGTCAATTCACTTTTACACAAGTGGATTCAGCATTTCTTGTAGTTTTGAAAAACTATATATAATAACATTCATGCATGAAAAGTTACAGCAATCCAGGGAGAGCAAAGAAAAGAAACAGTAATTTTAGTACAGAAAAGGCACCTTCTTTCCCCCTTTTTAAACTCTTGCCTAATGTACCTCATCGTCTCTTCTTCTCTCCCCTGCCAACCTTTTCATTTCTACAGAATGTCCTCCATCACCCTGAGTGATATGGATGCTACTGAAACTCAAGTTCTTCAGGGGTTACTTGCCTTTCTTCGTGCACTTCCATCACTCTCCCATGTGCACACTGAAAGAGAACAGAATTATATCTTTGGAATGAAGGCCATTACAAGTGAAATTCCCTGCAGGGACAGACTTCTGAATTTTGTGAAGCTCTGTAGGGAACCAAGAAAATATGAATTATAATAAGTTTGCTTGAATAAAGGGGTTTCCCGGGGAGAAAAAAAAAAGAAAGTTTATTTTAAAAGTTCTTGGCACCAGAGATGAAAATCTCACCACCTCCACCCCCTCCACCACCCCCTCCCAATGCCTCAGTGACTATGGAACCTATCTCACTGTCAAAGCAAAGAAACGGTCTGTGGCCACACTCCAGATAATTCAGACCAAGGGATGTGCGGTGGAAGGAAGGACTGACTTGCCGGTAAATGGCAAGACAGGGAAGATGTAAGCAAGTTAATCTGAAATATCTGTAAACACCTCTATCAGGAACCAGCAATGCCAGTGGGCAGCAGGGACAGCTAGGTGGGAGTAAAAGAAAGGTGACAAAAAGGATAAGAGAAGTTTAGGGAGTGGAAAATGGCTCAAAGAGCAGATGAATGAGGCCCAGGGAGTAGTAAAATGAAACCAAAAAAGTTATTTGACAGCCCTTGTGCCAACCATTTACTTCATCCTATTTGGCTGGTTAGTTTAAACAACTAAATCAACCACTTTTTTTTTTCGGCCTTGCCTTGCAGCACGTGGGATCTTAGCTCCCCAACCAGGGATCGAACCCACGTGCCCTGCAGTGGAAGTGCAGGGTCTTAATCACTGGACTACCAGGGAAATCCCTGAATCAACCACTTCTATAGTGACCACCAAATAATGAATTGGATGGTATTAAAACATATAACAAGAAAGAAAATCTGGTACATACAGCCAATGGAATATTATATAGCCTTTAAAAAGAAGGAAACCTGGGGCTTCCCTGGTGGCGCAGTGGTTGAGAGTCCGCCTGCCGATGCAGGGGACGCGGGTTTGTGCCCCGGTCTGGGAGGATCCCACATGCCGCGGAGCGGCTGGGCCCGTGAGCCATGGCCGCTGGGCCTGCACGTCCGGAGCCTGTGCTCCGCAACGGGAGAGGCCGCAACGGTGAGAGGCCTGCGTACCACAAAGAAAAAAAAAAAAAAAGAAGGAAACCTTGTCATATCCTACAACATGGATGAAACTTGAGGAAATGCAAAGTGAGATAGACCAGTCACAAAAAGACATATACTGTATGAGTCCACTCATATGCAGTATCTAAAGTAGTCAAAATCATAGAGACAGAAAGTAGCAAGGTAGATACCAAGGAGAATGGAGAGAGGGAATTAATGTTTAATGGATATAGGGTGTCATTACTGCAAGATGAAAAAGCTCTAGAGATCTGTTGCCCAACAATGTGAATATACTTAACACAACTGAGCTGCACACTTAAGGTTAAGATGGTAAAAATGTTATGCGTGGGTTTTTTTTTTTTTTACAATAATAATGATAAACTCATACCGACCAAACCTCCAATGGATTTTCTCACTTTCTTTCCCTATTCTCATGCCTGGACAGCATCAGTAGTGCAGCAGTCTTGCTGCTCGGCAGTCGGTTCTTGCAGCAGTCCAGATATAAGCATCCTAGGTCAGGAATGTTCTGCTCTATTCATTTGAGCCACGTGCACTCTGTCAACCCACATCAGTCACAGCCAGTCCCTCCCGCAGATCCAAAGGCTCATGAACGTAAACATGGGGGAGGGGGAAGTGCTACTCTCTAAGGTAAAGAGGAAGCTTAGTCTACGCCAACTGTGGCAGGAAGGCGCTGCTAACTTAGCCACGCTCTTCTCAAAGAGCTCAAAATATCGATAACTTTAAATGTGAAAGTACTTAAATTAGAGAGTGATGACAATTGACTAAAAATGAGCAAACTTCCTGTCAGACACGTTTATAAGCTTGGAACAATTATTCACTTCTTCAGGAGTACTAAGGCATATTTTACCAGTTCTCTGGACAATTTCCTAATCACCCACTTCCCTGTGACTAAGGTAGCATGTCTAGTAGAAAAAACATAGCCAGTCCTGGGTGTGAGTCCAGATTCTGCCATTTATTAGCAGTGCAACCTCAGGCAAGTTACTTAAAGTCTCTGTGTCTGAGCTTCCTCAACAATAGAAAGTGGGATAAAAGCCCGTATTGTTTCCTAAGGCCATTGTGATAGTTAAACAAGAAAACAAATATGAAAGACCTTTGTTTTCTGAAAAGCACTTGCAACTGTAAATTGTTGATGTTAATCAGAAGTGAAGAGAGAGGTCATATGGCATTACATGTAACCTTGGCTTTTGTTTTCCTTTGCCCCACCAGTTAGGTGATTGGCATGTGGAAAGAAGGTTTCACAAACCTCCAGCTATATAGCAATCAAATTATACTGTCACACAGCATGAGGTGGCAGTTAATGTTGTTCAGACTCTGATTTGACAACAGCACCAAGAACCATAAAGAAAGTTGACTTTAGGAGTCCCTAGTGACTCTCCACATTACTCACCTGTAAAGGAGTGATCCATTAGCGTTTATGGCTGGAAATTACAAAATAGCACTAAATAAACAATGCTTCTAGTTGCCGTATCTAGATTTGAGGAAAAGAACATCTTTTTTTTTTTTTTTTTTTGCGGTACGCGGGCCTCTCACTGTTGTGGCCTCTCCCGTTGCGGAGCACAGGCTCCAGACGCACAGGCTCCGGACACACAGGCTCAGTGGCCATGGCTCACGGGCCCAGCTGCTCCGTGGCATGTGGGATCTTCCCGGACCGGGGCACGAACCTGCGTCCCCTGCATCGGCAGGCAGACTCTCAACCACTGCACCACCAGGGAAGCCCTATTTTTAGTTTTATAAGGAACGTCCATAGTGTTCTCCATAGTGGCTGTATCAATTTATGTTCCCACCAACAGTGCAATAGAGTTCCCTTTTCTCCACACGCTCTCCAGCATTTATTGTTTGTAGACTTTTTGATGATGGCCATGCTGACGGCTGTGAGATGATATCGCATTGTAGTTTTGATTTGCATTTCTCTAATGATTAATGATGTTGAGCATTCTTTCATGTGTTAGTTGGAAATCTGTATATCTTCTTTGGAGAAATGTCTATTTAGGTCTTCTGCCCATTTTTGGTTTGGGTTGTTTGTTTTTTTGATATTAAGCTGCATGAGGTGCTTGTAAATTTTGGAGATTAATCCTTTGTCAGTTGCTTCATTTGTAAATATTTTCTCCCATTCTGAGGGCTGTCTTTTTGTCTTGTTTATGGTTTCCTTTACTGTGCAAAAGCTTTTAAGTTGCATTAGGTCCCATTTGTTTATTTTTGTTTTAATTTCCATTTCTCTAGGAGGTCGGTCAAAAGGATCTTTCTGTGATTTATGTCATAGAGGGTTCTGCCTATGTTTTCCTCTAAGAGTTTGATAGTGTCTGGCCTTACACTTAGGTCTTTAATCCATTTTGAGTTTATTTTTGTGTATGGTGTTAGGGAGTGTTCTATTTTCTTTCTTTTACATGTAGCTGTCCAGTTTTCCCAGCACCACTTATCGAAGAGGCTGTCTTTTCTCCATTGTATATTCTTGCCTCCTTTATCAAAGATAAGGTGACCATATGTGCGTGGGTTTATCTCTGGGCTTTCTATCCTGTCCCATTGATCTATATTTCTGTTTTTGTGCCACTACATACTGTCTTGATTACTGTAGCTTTGTAGTAGAGTCTGAAGTTGGGGAGCCTGACTCTTCCAGCTCCGTTTTTCTTTCTCAAGATTGCTTTGGCTATTTGGGGTCTTCTGTGTTTCCACACAAATTGTGAAATTTTTTGTTCTAGTTCAGTGAAAAATGCCATTGGTAGTTTGATAGGGGTTGCACTGAATCTGTAGATTGCTTTGGGTAGTACAGTCATTTTCACAATATTGATTCTTCCAATCCAAGAACATGGTATATCTCTCCATGTGTTTGTATCATCTTTAATTTCTTTCATCAGTGTCTTATAGTTTTCTGCATAGAGATCTTTTGTCTCCTTAGGTAAGTTTACTCCTAGGTATTTTATTCTTTTTGTTGCAGTGGTAAATGGGAGTGTTTCCTTAATTTCTCTTTTAGATTTTTCATCATTAGTGTACAGGAATGCAAGAGATTTCTGTGCATTAATTTTGTATCCTGCCACTTTACCAAATTCATTGATTAACTCTAGTAGTTTTCTGGTAGCATCTTTAGGATTCTCTATGTCTAGTATCATGTCATCTGCAAACAGTGGCAGCTTTACTTCTTCTTTTCCGATTTGGATTCCTTTTATTTCTTTTTCTTCTCTGATTGCTGTGGCTAAAACTTCCAAAACTATGTCGAATAATAGTGGTGAGAGTGGACAACCTCCTCTTGTTCCTGATCTTAGAGGAAATGGTTTCAGTTTTTCACCATTGAGAACAATGTTGGCTGTGGGTTTGTCATATATGGCTATTATGTTAAGGTAAGTTCCCTCTGTGCCCTGCTTTCTGGAGGGTTTTTATCATAAATCATTGTTGAATTTTGTCAAAAGCTTTTTCTGTATCTATTGAGATGATCATATGGTTTGTCTCCTTCAACTTGTTAATATGGCGTATCACATTGATTGATTTGCGTATATTGAAGGATCCTTGCATTCCTGGGATAAACCCCACTTGATCATGGTGTATGATCCTTTTAGTGTGCTGTTGCATTCTGTTTGCTAGTATTTTGTTGAGGATTTTCACATCTAGTTCATCAGGGATACTGGCCTATAGTTGTCTTTCTTTGTGACATATTTGTCTGGTTTTGGTATCAGGGTGATGGTGGCCTCGTAGAATGAGTTTGGGAGTGTTCCTCCCTCTGATACATTTTGGAAGAGTTTGAGAAGGATAGGTGTTAGCTCTTCTCTAAATGTTTAATAGAATTTGCCTGTGAAGCCATCTGGTCCTGGGCTTTTGTTTGTTGGAAGATTTTTAATCACAGTCTCAATTTCAGTGCTTGTGATTGGTCTGTTTATATTTTCTATTTCTTCCTGGTTCAGTCTTGGAAGGTTGTACATTTCTAAGAATTTGTCCATTTCTTCCAGGTTGTCCATTTTATTGGCATAGAGTTCTTGTAATAATCTCTCATGATCCTTTGTATTTCTGCAGTGTCCGTTGTTACTTCTCCTTTTTCATTTCTAATTCTACTGATTTGAGTCTTCTCCCTTTTTTTCCTGATGAGTCTGGCTAATGGTTTATCAATTTTGTTTATGTTCTCAAAGAACCAGCTATTAGTTTTATTGAACTTTGCTATCGTTTCCTTCATTTCTTTTTCATTTATTTCTGATCTGACTTTATGATTTCTTTCCTTCTGCTAACTTGGGCGTTTTTTTGTTCTTCTTTCTCTAATTGCTTTAGGTGTAAGGTTAGGTTGTTTATTTGAGATGTTTCTTGTTTCTTGAGGTAGGATTGTATTGCTGTAAACTGTCCTCTTAGAACTGCTTTTGCTGCATCCCATATGTTATGGGTTGTTGTGTTTTCATTGTCATTTGTTTCTAGGTATTTTTTGATGTCCTCTTTGATTTCATCAGTGATCTCTTGGTTATTAAGTAGTGTATTGTTTAGCCTCCGTGTGTTTGTATTTTTCACAGATTTTTTACTGCAATTGATATCTAGTCTCATAGCGCTGTGGTTGGAAAAGATACTTGATATGATTTCAATTTTCTTAAATTTACTGAGGCTTGATTTGTGACCCAAGATATGATCTCTCCTGGAGAATGTTCCCTGAGCCCTTGAGAAGAAAGTGTATTCTGTTCTTTTTGGATGGAATGTACTATAAATATCAATTAAGTCCATCTTGTTTAATGTATCATTTAAAGCTTGTGTTTCCTTATTTATTTTCATTTTGGATGATCTGTCCATTGGTGAAAGTGGGGTGTTAAAGTCCCCTACTGTGAGTGTGTTACTGTCGATTTCCCCTTTTATGGCTGTTAACATTTGCCTTATGTATTGAGGTGCTCCTATGTTGGGTGCATAAATATTTACAATTGTTATATCTTCTTCTTGGATTGATCCCTTGATCATTATGTAGTGTCCTTCTTTGTCTCTTGTAACAGTCTTTATTTTAAAGTCTATTTTGTCTGATATGATAATTACTACTCCAGCTTTCTTTTGATTTCTATTTGCATAGAATATCTTTTTCCATGCCCTCACTTTCAGTCTGCATGTGTCCCTAGGTCTGAAGTGGGTCTCTTGTAGACAGCATATATACGGGTCTTGTTTTTGCATCCATTCAGCCAGTCTATGTCTTTTGGTGGGAGCATTTAATCCATTTACATTTAAGGTAGTTATCTATATCTATGTTCCTATTACCATTTTCTTAATTGTTTGGGGTTTGTTATTGTAGGTCTTTTCCTTCTCTTGTGTTTCCTTCCTACAGAAGTTCCTTTAGCTTTTGTTGTAAACTGGTTTGGTGGTGCTGAATTCTCTTAGCTTTTGCTTGTCTGTAAAGGTTTTAATTTCTCAGTCGAATCTGAATGAGATCCTTGCTGGGTAGCGTAATCTTGGTTGTAGGTTTTTCCCTTTCATCACTTTAAATATGTCCTGCCATTCCCTTCTGGCTTGCAGAGTTTCTGCTGAAAGATCAGCTGTTAACCTTGTGGGGATTCCTTTGTATGTTATTTGTTGTTTTTCCCTTGCTGCTTTTTATATTTTTTCTTTGTATTTAATTTCTGATAGCTTGATTAATATGTGTCTTGGCATGTTTCTCCTTGGATTTATCCTGTATGGGACTCCCTGTGCTTCCTGGTATTGATTGACTATTTCCTTTCTCATATTAGGGAAGTTTTCAACTATAATCTCTTCAAATATTTTCTCAGTCCCTTTCTTTTTCTCTTTTTCTCCTGGGACTCCTATAATTCTAATCTTGGTGTGTTTAATGTTGTCCCAGAGGTCTCTGAGACTGTCCTCAATTCTTTTCATTCTTTTTTCTTTACTCTGCTCTGCAGTAGTTATTTCCACTATTTTATCTTCCAGGTCACTTATCTGTTCTTCTGCCTCAGTTATCCTGCCATTGATTCCTTCTAGAGAATTTTTAATTTCATTTATTGTGTTGTTCATCATTGTTTGTTTGCTCTTTAGTTCTTCTGGTACTTTGTTATACATTTCTTTTATTTTCTCCATTCTATTTCCAAGATTTTGGATCATCTTTACTATCATTACTCTGAATTCTTTTTCAGGTAGACTGACTATTTCCTCTTCATTTGTTTGGTCTGGTGGGTTTTTACCTTGCTCCTTCATCTGCTGTGTGTTCCTCTGTCTTCCAATTTTGCTTAACTTACTATGTTTGGGGTCTCCTTTTCATGGGCTACAGGTTCGTAGTTCCCATTGTTTAGGATATCTGCCGCCAGTGGCTAAGATTGGTTCAGTGGGTTGTGTAGGCTTCCTGGTGGAGGGAACTGATGCCTGTGTTCTGGTGGATGAGGCTGGATCTTGTCTTTCTGGTGGGCAGGACCGCATCCGGTGGTGTGTTTTGGGGTGTCTGTGACTTTATGAGTTTAGGCAGCCTCTCTGCCAATGGGTGGGGTTGTGTTCCTGTCTTGCTAGTTTTTTGGCATAGGGTGTCCAGCACTGTAGTTTGGTGGTCGTTGAGTGGAGCTGGGTCTTGGCGTTGAGATGGAGATCTGTGGGAGGGCTTTTGCCATTTGAAATTGCATGGAGCCAGGAGGTCTCTGGTGGACCAATGTCCTGAACTTGGCTCTCCCACCTCAGAGGCACAGGGCTGACACCCGGCTGGAGCACGAAGACCCTGTCAGCCACACAGCCAGGTATGTGGGGGAGTTTCTTGCCTTTTGGGAAGTCTGAGCTCTTCTGCCAGCCTTCAGTAGGTGTTCTGTAGGAATTGTTCCACATGTAGATGTATTTCTGATGTATTTGTGGGGAGGAAAGTGATCTCTATGTCTTACTCCTCTGCCTCTTGAAGGTCTCTCCCTGTGGCAATATATTTTTTAAAAGTTAAATCATTTTTGTCTACTTCTTGACCCAAAAGAGGTTTCTCTGTCATTTCCAATTCAGCACTACACTTGGAAAACAGACATTAGAATTTTAGAGCTGGTTAATTATTCCTCCTTATGAGGGCTAATTCAGTAAATGACCCAATTGTTGATTAAGTGTCATCGCTTTTTTTCATGTGAAAGCACTTGGAAAAGTATGAACTGCTTTACAAATATAAGGGATGATGTAAGATGTTAATTGGCATCTTCAGGAAATATTTTCTGTTGATTCATCATACACTTGCTAAAATGGGAAGACACAAGGACAAAATAAGTCTGCAAGGTGTTTATTCTGATTTTATAATATCTGTGATTGTCAGTCTCTATTTTAAATGCATTCCTGGATAATGTTATTTATTGCTCATTTAGTCCAGACCTACTCTCCTTGCTCTGTCAAATGCAGGAAAACACCTCCTGGGACTGCAAAGGAGAGCCAAACTTTTCTCTAATCCTTTAATAGAGGGTGCGGGAGACAAAAATCAGGCCTTTAGGGTAGATTCTCCTTCATAATAATATTAATATAAAAAGTCAGTAAAGTTGAATGGTTGGGAAAACAGACCACCTGGATTTGAATCCCAGCTCCACCACTTGCTAGAAGTGTGTCTCTTGGAAAAATTCCTTATCTGTAAATGGAGGTGACAGTGATACTTTTCTCTATAGGGAAGTTGTGAGGATTAAATGAGATAATGCTGATATATAAAAAATCACTTAGCAAAGTACCTGGCTCATAAGTGCTCAATAAATTAGGAGGAGGAACAGCAGCAGCACCAGTAGTAATATTTGACCTTCCATTCACAGAACAGAAAATTGAAGTGATAATTTACAGAACCAAGATATAAAAGGACCAAGAAGTTTGGAACTGCTATAGAAATTGTGTAATCTTCCCTTCCGTCCTTTGTACATAGGGGTACCTTTTGCAGAGAGGCATGCATAAACCTGTATATGAGTTTGATGGGCTGTATCAAGCATATGCTCCAGAGACTGGTCTTAATCTACTGTGACCTTCACAGAATGTTTCATGTGCCTAATGCTGATGTGACGCTCTATCTAGATCACTTAAAGCGTGTTCACTGCAGTCATTGAATGGTGCCCCAAATCCTTCATTCTCTTTGTACTTTCAAGAAGTGTCACGTGGACTGTGGAGCTAGGGTTGGAATGTAGTGTGAGTTTCATACGTCTGTGAATTTGAGATGTATAGATTTTAGATAATCTTCCATCACTTTGAAATCAAGAGGTAAAGAGCAGCTGATTCAGTGGGTGGCCATCCTAGGTGGGTCAATTTCACAAAAAAAATTAAATATGAAAGTAGATAAGTAAGATGACAGGGTTTTTCTAGGTCAATACGAAGAATATGACTCTCCCAAGACAAAACAGAGGCTCCCAGCTAAGTGGAAAATCAAAAGGAAAGAAGTTATGAGGCTAATATATTCATAATAAGAAAGAGAGCAGTGTCCTAGAATTTTTGAAGCAAGTTTAGTCTATGAGTTGCTTTGTCTTTTTCTTTTTTTTAATCAAGATATTCAGGTTCCAAGCATGTCAATCAGTTTTAAAAAGTCTAATGTATAAAAACCCAAATTTAACAAAATTATAAACTGGGAGAAGCATTACACTAAAATTACCCACAGAGTTTCTTTCTTTCTTTTTTTTTTTTTTGGCTGTGTTGGGGTCTTCATTGCTGCGTGCAGGCTTTCTCTAGTTGTGGTGAGCTGGGGCTACTCTTTGTTGCGGTGTGCGGGCTTCTCATTGCGGTGGCTTCTCTTGTTGCGGAGCACAGGCTCTTGGCGCGTGGGCTGCAGTAGTTGTGGCACGTGGGCTCAGTAGCTGTGGCTCTCAGGCTCTAGAGTGCAAGCTCAGTAGTTGTGGCTCGTGGGCTTAGCTGCTCTGCAGCATGTGGGATCTTTCCAGACCAGGACTCGAACCCATGTCCCCTGCATTGGCAGGCGAATTCTTAACCACTGTGCCACCAGGGAAGTCCCAGAGTTTCTTTAAATATCAATCATTTCCCTTCTCCAAATTCATTCAAACTCTTTTTCTTTTAACTGCACTTTTTAGGCCTACATCTCTTAGGTAAAATCACAATCAGAGTAGAATAGCCTATTACCAACGATATTTGCATTGCTCCCTCCAAAGTGAACGCTCGGTTGTTTATATAAGAAGTGGAGAACAGCAGGCCAACATCTTCAACTCCAGCACATCCAAATTCTGCTGAAATGTCTGCACACAAGCAAATAGCCAGAGTTGTCAGGGGCCTTAAAATAAAAGTCAAGTACCGTGCTCAATTCTATATCGAAAACATAATTTATCACATAAATAAAACTCCCTCAGCAGTGTCCTCTTTCCACACAAAGGACACTGGCATGTTAGCTCTTATTAAAACTATTAAGCACTAGAGGAAGAGCATCTTCAAAGTTCAGGGAGAGTCACAAGATGCAAAGCTTGCAAACTATTTTTGAACCAGTCAGTCTTGCACACATTTTGCCTGGCAGGCGCCATAACCTGAAATAAACCTGGAACTCTCTAAGATGCAGAGGTATCTGGTTGGCAGATTCAGTGGTTAGCATCTAGGGCTTATATGGCCAACATCCTGGGCTAAGTCCGTATGTGAGCCAATTGGCCTAACTATCTTTCAGACTTTATCTTTAAATATAGCCTTACTCTCTGTTAACTGTGGGAGGGGGAAGTGCATGAATCAGTGCCAACCCATATTTATTAAATGGAAACACAATTCAAAGAGAAAGTTCCGTTAGCTGTCATGAGGAGTGTCATCTTTTCATGCAGAAGTTAGTATATTTGTAAAAAGTGAACACGGGAACATATGAAACACTTACCAAGAGGCTACACCTGCTGAGAGGTGTTTATCTTGAGATACATAAGAAAAACAGGTGTTCATTTGATCCGCCTCAGAATACACTCCCCATTCCAAATCGAGGGGAAAAGGATTCTGAAGGAGCAATCCTAATTTCTGACAAGGAGACTAGCAAGAGAGAATATAAAAGACATTTAGTAGTAAACGCCCATTGTGTTATTATTTAATAAGTAAATTCTAAGCACACAGGAACTATTGTCATGGGTCCACCTTATGAATCATTCAGTACAGAATTCTTTCTCCAAAAGACGTATGGGAGAGTGGCATGATCCACTATGAAATCATCCTCAAAAATCACAAGGGTGAGAAGCTTTTAAACAGTAAGGACATCAACATGGCAGTGCCAGAGAGTCAGAGAAGCTCTGGTTAAAGTCAATCACAGCCAACTTCATTAAAGTCCACACACAGCGGATTTATTTTATGTGGCTATTTTCTGGACATGGCAGCTTCACAGGCCAGTAGATACACCGAGGATGCTACTGACTAATAAATTCTCTCAGTACAAGATAGTTCTTTGCTGGTTCTGGTTCACTTTTACTAGTTTTCTATTACCACTGCCCTGCAGTGGGTATTGCTCTTCCTTTGTCGTTGTATATGGGTTGATGCTGTGAATCTCAGTGAAGATCCAGTCAGAAAAACAGAAATTAGTTATTTTAACAGAGAGAGATTTAATATAGGGAATGGGCTGCACAGGTGTTAGAGGGTTGCAAGAAAAGAGATAGTATCTGCCGGAGGCAGTCCCCACCTCTAGGGCTGGGGAAACAAAAGAAAGGGGTTGGACTTGTCAGAACCTAGAGAGGTGGAGGATTCGATCCATCGAAGTGGGACCTACTCCTCTGAGAAGAGGATGCCAGTCAGCCTGCTTCCGGTCCCTGAGAGGGAGCATGATGAGACCAATTCTCCGATTACGGAGAAGAGCTGGAAAGTGCAGCCAGCCACTGCCACCAGGATGAAGGGCTACTGTTACATCAACACTGACTGGAACAGAAAGCAAGCAGGAAGGAGTGAGTGCCTTCTCCCTCCTCTAGCCTTCCAGAGTCGCTTTATTTCCCAGATTGTCAGGATGGATCAAAAATCCAACTGGTAAAAAAAGAAATGTAGTTTGCAGAGTCCCAAGCCCAGTATCACAAAGCAGTGTCTTTATTTTATTTTATTTTATTTTTGCGGTACGCAGGCCTCTCACTGTTGTGGCCTCTCCCGTTGCGGAGCACAGGCTCCGGACGCGCAGGCTCAGTGGCCATGGCTCACGGGCCCAGCCGCTCCGTGGCATGTGGGATCTTCCCGGACCAGGGCACGAACCCCTGTCCCCTGCATCGGCAGGCGGACTCTCAACCACTGCACCACCAGGGAAGCCCTTTATTTATTTTTTTGAATTTTATTTTATTTTTATACAGCAGGTTCTTATTAGTTATCTATTTTATACATATTAGTGTATATATGTCAATCCCAGTCTCCCAATTCATCCCACCCACCCACCCCCACCACCTTCCCCCCTTGGTGTCCATACGTTTGTTTCTCTACATCTGTGTCTCTAGTTCTGCCCTGCAAACCGGTTCATCCAAAGCAGTGTCTTTAAAGGGGTGAGTCTGGAGCTGGGAGACAATAGCTCACTAACACACTGTGCAATGAGGTGTTGGATTTCCATGTCATTGTTGCTGCCAGAGTCACTCACATACGCTTACGGTTTGGATGAAATGTTAATTAGAGTGGACTGTTTGCCACAGAGGATTTCATCATTACTGAATCCATAAGAAGCTGTTATGGGGAGACCTCAACCAGAGCTGCTCAGTTTGTTTGCTAGAGTGATTCTGACTCCCCTCTTGTTGAAGCTCGGGTACTCAATATGCATCACCATTTTTTGCTTTTGTTCAGGCTCAAGTCCGTAGCCTGCCTGCTTCCTTAAATGATTCTGTACACATGATAAGTGGTCAGGTGGCCAGTCTCCAGAGTTCTAGAAGCATGAAGCCTGAGCTGGGCCATCTGTTGAGGATGTGCTGTTTTGTATTACACACAGGGAAGTGGTGGGCAAAACCCGGAAGTGCACTGGAGGCCTAATGAAAATAAGACCAGTTAAATCTTCCCTCTAAATGTTCATTAGGCCATCTGTTCTTATTAGTGTTCTTATCATTTGGAAACATTACAGAGTTAAGATGAGACACAATCTGTGGTGGAATTCTAGTCTAACTTGAAATAAACTTTTGAGTAGAGCAATCATGACTTGTGACATTTCTCTTCCCATTTAGAACCCTGCCCACTTCTAAAGATCTCCATGGTGAAATTTTTTAATAGTTCCTTCCTGAAATATTATACCGGAAAACAGGGTTAGCAGTAGCTACAGAAATGAAAACATAATCTCAGAGTGGCTGATCAATGAAATCAGAACATTTCATAAAAGCAGTGCAGTCATACTTCTGGCCTGTAAATTGCTTTAGGTGCCAAAGGGAATTGGAAGCTTGGTCTATCCTGTCGAGCCAATACTATAAAATTAACAACCTGCAACAGACAAGTTTCTGCAACTGCTCAACAGGAAGAAACGCTACCAAATGATTCCGGGGCCTTCTTCAAATTCCCTGGCTCCTACGCAGGCAAAGCCTTGGCTCTCAACAAGAGCCCCACCCGCTACTGCATGAAGACCCACAGTGGTCTTCTCTTTACTCCAAATTCTCTCAGAATGCATGGTCTCATCACCTGGTCTCACATTGGATTTCGTGTTACCTTGGAGTGTTCTCTGGCCATCTCCCCTTCTGTATGTGTATCTTCCACAGTGCTGGCTATACACTGGGAATTTAAGAAATACATGTAAAATTAGATTGAAATAGAGACACAAAAGAAAAAGCAAAAAGACAGTAAAACTTTCATGTTCCTCTCCCCACCCGCAAAAGTGCTGAAAGTGTTAAGTTCTTTGATTGTAATGATAAAGCCCAAGATACAGAGAGATACAAATGGTAAATCGGCAAGTAGCGTCATGTACAATATGTTCTTACAATAACAATCAAATTTACAAGCAAATTAGCTGTGGAGTCTGAAGGACATTCTGTAGTTTTCACACTGGGCCTTCATCTCCTGCTGATAGATGACTTTGACTGTAAATTGAAAACTGGAAGTGGTTAAACATTCCGTGTATTCACAAGTGCCATTTCCAAAATTGAGGCTTCGGAGAGGAGATGCAAGAAAGGGTGACGGAAACTCAGAGCAATTATGCCTGTTATGAAGATGAGGTAGTGGCAATTACACAGCAGACTCATACAGAGTGTGTACGTGCTGATTGCTCTGAGGGAGCCTCTGAGAACAAACTTTTATAGCACCCATCAGGCCTTGGGTCTCTAGAGGAAGGAAAGATTTTCAGCCACTCGGTCAGTGTGCTTTTGGACAGAGCTTATGGCCCCAGGAACCATCTTGGAAGGGATACGTGCTTTTTTCTTAATGAGCTTGAATGAAACTCTTATGTAACAGAGTGGTTTCATTCACTGTGTCTTTCCTATTCTCAAGCTTTTTGGTGTCAGGACCCCTTTACACTCCTAAAAATTGTCGGAGACTTCAAAGAGCTTTTCTCTATGTGGGTTTTATCTATTTACCTTATTAGAAAGTAAAAGTGTGAATTTTTTTAAACACAAAGCTATAGTAGCCTCAGGCACCCTCTGGAAAACTCCACTATATACTCATAAGAAAGTACAAAAGGCAAATAGTATTAAGAATAATTTTGACCTCACAGACCTCCTTGAAAGAGTCTCAGGGATCCCCGAAGTCTGCAGACCAAAATGGAAATACCATATTTCCTCAATTCTAAGACAGCATGTATTCTAAAACATAGCATCAATTTGATAACTTTAGGTAGTGAGGAGAGATGCTCCATTAAATGTATGCGTTGATTATAAGGCACAACCTCACTTCAGAAAATTTAAAATATGGAAGGGGTAGGAAATACACTTCTTAAGATTGAGGAAATATGGCAACTCCCACTAACCTCAGTGGGTCCCTGGAAACGCAGATTTACTGACTGAAACATGTTGATGAAAATTAGTTTTTCTTAGAGCTAATTTGTGTTTTACAATTTTTAAAATGCATTCATGGACTGAAGATGTTACAGTCAGTGAGGCACTAATGTTCTCATTCAATAAACACTTGCCAACTGTAATACCAGATACTGGAAATACAAAAATGAATGAGACCTCATTCCTGCCCTTGAGGACTCACAGACCTAATAGAAGACAAAGGCAGGCAAACAAATATTTATAGTATAATGGAGAAGCATTGGATCTGAATGAGTCATGGACCTGGAAGAACAGCTTGAAGTACCCAAAGATGGAGCCCTGGGTGTTCAAGAATGCTTGAGGTTAATCACTAAGTTTAAGCAATTAGTCATCCTCATAACAAAGGGCTGCCCTAGTGGACTTTGGCACATGTGTCAGTTTCTTTGGGACATTAATTTATGTCAATTTAATTTAATTTTGCAAACACTTTATTTTAATTTATCCAGAGATGTAAACCTAGAAATTTGTTAGACCGGATTGACCATATTGGTATAGTCAGTAGCGCCAGTCAAAAACAACAGAACATTTTCTTGGTTGTGATTGGATTCAGCTGAGAATAATAGAGCCCCTTCCCCCTGCCCCCCCCCCCCCACACACACACCAGTGATATAAGCAAGATAGCAGCCAGACTAGTATAGTCCAGGACTGGATGGCAGTTCCACGAGGTCGTCTGGGACCCAGGCTCCTATAATTCTGCCCTGCCCACCTGGCACAGAACTTCCATTTTCATGGCCACCTCATGGCCTAAGACATCTGCTAAAATTCCCACCACTTATATCCATATTGCATACTGGAAGAAGGGCAAAAAGAGGCTCCTTCCAGTTGGGTCAGCTCTCCTTAAGCAGCATCAATTTAAAAGTGTGGATACTTCCACACCTCCTCTTACATCTTATTGCCTTGAACTTTATCACATGGCTACAGATAACTGCAAATCAGGCTGGAATGTCTTCAGTTCTAGATAGCAGTATGCCCAAATTTTAAGATTAGTGCACTAAAGGAGGAGGAAGGAGTGGAAGAATGGTAGGGTATGTCTAGAACTAGTAGTCTCTGCCGCAGGCATCTTAGTAACCACAAGTTCAGCATTTTGTTTTGACCCTGATACTGTCTGAGCGTCTTCAAATTTCTAAAAGCCATCTGGAAAAAGTTTGATTTGGGGCACTTGGAAAGCACAATGATACTTTTCAGAGTGATGGTTCCTATTGATCTTCCTTTTAAAAAGTAAATTATTGCAAGATGAAACATGCCGGCTCTGCTTTGGGGGTTTTTTTGTTTGTTTGTTTTGCTTTGCTTTGTTTCCTCAACTTCCAAAATGTTTTTGAAACATTGGGATAGGTGTGATTTAATCTGTAGGCTCTGCAGCAAAATGATTCTAAAGATCAGTGCAATTGTAGCTCTTGATTAGATTGATCCTGGCTATTCATCTGCAGTGAATAATGTGACTTACGTGTCAGTTATTCTGATTGGGCAGCCGTGGACACAGACCAGGCTGACACACTTGACCAAAGGTTGAGGGGTTCCTCAGACTCTCCAGCCATTATTCAGAGAAACACAAGAATGTGGATCTGAGATAATGGGAAATAATTTGCCGGTTGACGAGTCCGTGTCGTCTTAGTGTATTTCATCTTCTAATAACTTCCACTTTTTAAAAGCAAGATCAATAAGGGCCATCACTCTCAAAGGTGTCATCCTGCTTTCCGACTGCAGAAAACCAAACTTTCTCCAGACGGTTTTTTCCCTCTTTTATAAATTTGAAGAAGCTCAGACAGTATCAGTGTCAAGAAACGAGAAGGCCATTTGCAAACTGACAGAAAGTGATGCTAACAGTCTGCAGTTGTCAGCTTTTAGAAGCATGGGGAAGTCTAACATGGAGTTGGCAGAACAGCTGGCAGAGAGCACTGCGTCCCGTCACTGCATCTTCCCCCAGGTTGGCGTACTACAGAAGCGATAATCATACGCTTCCTGGAAATTCCTGCTGAAGAGGCCTCAGAGATCAAAAGCAAACAGTCACTTTTCAGATGAGCCACAAGGCTGGAAATGTACTAAAGGAGGGAGATGAGAAGTGTCCTGTTTAGGATAGGGAGACAGGGCCGTTTGGGAAACAGCTGGTTTCTTCAGCACAGTTGAACTTGGGGAAAAGAAGTTATTAGCACTTGGTAGCAATGGCAAAATATAGTAACAGTCATGATGTGTTTCTGAGGCTTTTCCATGAAAAGTAATTTCTTAAAATAGATGGAGTGGAACAGAAGTAGTCTACTGCTCTGTGTCACTAGCAACACCCTGTATCTATTAGAAAAGGAAGGAAATGAAGTCAGCCAAAGGTTGTCAATTACATGAGGGCAGGGCCTAGTCTGTCTTGGTTAGAGCTGGCTCCTTAGTGCCTAGCATAATGCCTAAAATGGGATAAAGAGCCATTTATTGGCAGAAGAAAGGAAAATGAAGTAGCATGTTCTACACTTGGAACTGCACCAAGAGTACTGTTACAAATAACAGTGGGGAATCCAAGTAATAAGCTGAAATATTAGCCATGAAATTGGCTGACAAATGTATGTGAAATAATATATCCCAATATAAGCCAAATGTTTCTTGGAGGACACATAGCTTAAAAGGACTCTCAAGCAATGGAATAAATGAACAAGGAGGGAATGGCTGGTGACAGAGAAGCAAGGGAAACCTTGAAAGAGCATGACGATGTGACTGCACTTAAGAGTTCATGACGGGCTTCCCTGGTGGCGCAGTGATTGAGAGTCCATCTACCGATGCAGGGGACACAGGTTCATGCCCCAGTCCGGGAAGATCCCACATGCCGCGGAGCTGCTGGGCCCGTGAGCCATGGCCGCTGAGCCTGCACATCCGGAGCCTGTGCTCCGCAACGGGAGAGGCCACAGCAGTGAGAGGCCCGCGTACCGCAAAAGAAAGAAAAAAAAAAAAGAGTTCATGAGAGGGGGCTTCCCTGGTGGCGCAGTGGTTGAGAGTCCGCCTGCCAATGCAGGGGACGCGGGTTCGTGCCCCGGTCCGGGAAGATCCCACGTGCTGCAGAGCGGCTGGGCCTGTGAGCCATGGCCACTGAGCCTGCGCGTCCGGAGCCTGTGCTCCGCAACGGGAGAGGCCACAGCAGTGAGAGGCCCGCGTACCGAAAAAAAAAAAAAAAAAAAGAGTTCACGAGAGGCACTTCCCTGGCGGTCCAGTGGTTAGGACTCTGCACTTCCATTTCAGGGGGCACAGGTTCGATCCCTGGTTGGGGAACTAAGATCCCACAAGCCGTGAGGCACAGCCAAAAAAAAAAAAAAAAAAATCAAATAAGGGTTCATGAGATAGCCAAGGAATAGAACATGTCCGTAGTCAGACAGGAATGAGAAGAAATACAGGCATGTTCCATAATAAAAAGTAGCCTTTGCAGAGCTCTTTCTGTGTACCAGGCACTGTGCTAACTGCTTTATGTGGATTTTTTTTGTATAATTCCTATAATAAATTTTTGAGAAGGTATTATTACTATACCCAATTTCTAGATAAGTAACCTGAGGCTCAGAGAGGTTAACTGATTTGCTCCAAGGTCACAGAGTTAACAAATAACAAAATTTTGAACCCAGGAAGTCTTAACTCTGAAGCCTGAGCTCCTAACCACTTCCTTCTACTACATCTGAGCCTTTTTCTACAGAGAGAGTATATAGCTTCCATCAGATTCTCAAAGGGCTTTGTAAATCCAAAAAAGTATGAGAAACAGTGTAGCAGACTCTAAGCCCATGAAGGCAGGGACTATATCTGAATCAGCACTCGGATATTTGCGAGAGGGGTGGAGGGACAGCTATGTTAACGTGTGAATGTACTGGTGAAGATCTGGCCTCCAAATTGATTCTCCTGCATGAGTCTGGTCTCCCTCCAGCCTGCTCCCCAAACTGCAGCCTAAGTAATCTTTCTAAAGCCCTAGTCTGACCATGTCAACCCCCAACTTTAAAGATCTTCATTGACTCCTCAACACCCTCAGTTCAAGTCTAAAGTCCTTAGCCTACACAGCCCTTCATGGCTTAATGCAGCGGTTCTCAACAAGGGACAGTTTTCCCCTTAGGGGACATTTGGTAATGTCTGGAGACATTTTTGGTTGTCACAGCTCAAGGGAAGGTGCTACTTGCATTTAGTGAATAAAGGCCAGAGACGCTGCTAAATATCTTGTACTGCACAGGACAGGCCCCACAACAAAGAATCATCTGGTCCCAAGTGACAATAGTGCCTCAGTGGAGAGACTTAAAATTAGTCCTCGGCAAACACTGAAACTTCATTTACCACCACTACCTACCCTACTTACGCTCCAGCAACCCCAGACTGTGGTGAGCTCCACACTCCCGTATGGTTTCGTGCTTCTGTGCTTTTGTTCATTCTTTTCCCTCTGCTGAGATCACTCTTCCCACCTTGCTTTTTCTCAGTACCTTTGCTTCATCCTTCAAGATTAAGTTTACATTTCTCTTCTAAGAGTATTGCCCCAAACTTCCTCCTCTGTGTTCCCATGTCATCCTGGGCACGTGTCTATCGTGTCACTTAACCACGTGATATTGAAATGACCTGTTTCTGTATCTGCCTTCTGTCACTTGACCGTGAACTCATAAAGGGCAGGGACCTTTTTTATTTACCTTTATAATAGTGCCTGAGACAGAGTAGGCACCACAAAGCATTGAACTGAAAGATAACAAATGACAGAGAGAAAGACAAATCACTCAACTCCTAATGAGCTTTGACCTTCGCAGCAACAACAACAAAAAAAGGTTGAAATCAACCTTTAGGTTGAATCTAACCAGGTAAAGGGGAGGCCAGACTTGGTGAGGAGAGCGTGAAGAAACCTGTCCACTCTTCTAGGTGAGGAATCAGACGGCATAGAGGCAAAGAGCAGACATCTGAAAATGGGGATATTGATAGTTACTTTCTCAAGTGATTGCTCTAAGCATATAAAGTAATAATCCATGTAAAGAGCCTCATACATAGGAAGCACTCAATAAACAGTAGTTACTTTTATTAAAGGCTCAGATGAGTGGGCCTGTAATTTTACAGATGTTATTGATTAGGACCAGTTCAAAGGAAGGGGCAGCACCTATGTATATTTAAAAAGTAGGTCAATTAAAAAAAATTTTTTCTTTTTTTGCGGTACGCGGGCCTCTCACTGTTGCGACCTCTCCCGTTGCGGAGCCCAGGCTCCGGACGCGCAGGCTCAGCGGCCATGGCTCACGGGCCCAGCCGCTCCGCGGCATGTGGGATCTTCCCGGACCGGGGCACGAACCCGTGTCCCCTGCATCGGCAGGCGGACTCTCAACCACTGCGCCACCAGGGAAGCCCCTAAAGAAAAATATTAAGGCAATAATAGTGCAAGTGGTGGACAGCTAAGGCAAAATTCATGAAGCTGTTATGTGGACACCTGCAGTCTGGGAAAAGGAGCCGAAAAGGAACTATATTGAATGGTGACTGGACTAGATTCCTTCTAGCGCTAAAGGTTTATGACTTTGAGAGCATTTTTCATGTTAATACCATTTGCTATCCCATACTTTGTCCAGGCACTGGGCTCAGTAAGTACCTTGCCTCCTTATCACAATTAATCCACGCAATATCTCTGAAAAGTAGATAGACTATCATTAGCTTCTTTTCCTTATTGCAGATGAAGAAATCAGAGACTCATAGAAGATACCTCATTTGCCTAGGGTTACACAGTAGTATGGGAAGGAACCAGCCTCCGTTTACAAATTATGGTCTGTGTCTACAGTGTGAGATAACTGAGGAATTTTCTAGTTTAATCTAATCAAGGGCTCACATTTAGATACTGCTGTTACACATGGATTTTCCCCGATAGGATTCTGTTGCTTTATAAACTACTACTTAGGTCAAAATCAGCTGGCTCTTTAAACCAGCCATGGGACTGGCTGACCTGAGAGCCAAGTGCCTTCAAGGCAGATTTTCAATTAGCAGAGGAAGACGTGGTGCTGTCAAGGCTTGACATCCAGACCAAGAGCCCCTTTCTGCCCTGGGTTATTTCTCAGGGAAGGTTGTTGGGAGATGGGCACATTCTACCAGCTGGCGGCTACACCAGTGACCTTTAATGCTAGTTTAGCTTGAATACATTTTGACATTTCAAGCAAATTAATGTATTTTTACAAGGTGGGGCGATGACCACAAATTAGGCCAAATGGTTTGCCTGCAGACCGGGTTACTGTGCAAAGATTCTCCCACCACCCCCAAAAGAAATGTTTATTTCTCTCCACCTGGACAAATGCCAACAGCCCTCAGGGGTTAACCTTAGCCCCACCTCAGTAGTCTATAATTCTGGGGTCTCTCTGCAACTAACAGATGCTAATTCTGACAGCCGGAATGAGCGCAAAGACTCCAATCCGCATGTTACGTTGTGTGTTATGGAAATGCCTTGGTATAAAGCACCAGTTCCTTGAAAAATTACGTGGAAAAGGGAGTATCTAACATGAGAAGCAGATAGAAGGAACTAACAACCTACGAGAGGTGAAAAGATCAAGTTTCTGAAAAGACAGACCCTAGACTACTAAGTAGCCACCCATCTTTCATCTGAGGCGTTTTCAGAGACAAATCAAATGGGAATTAAAGGGATTCTGTGTAGCTCGTACAGAAAGTGTCTCAGAAGCACAGAGGCCACTTTAGTCACAGGAAACTGCCAGAGGGTGACTTATTTGATGGAACAGAAAACAAACAGACACAATAGCTGGTGTACTTTTGAGGCAATTTTAAACCTAATAAACATGACACCAATAGTGTTGACTTAAATCAGCTTGGGCGAGTTGGAGAATTTAACAGCTCATCTTCCAACTACCAGCCTTTGTCTCAGAGGCAGCCTTGACAGCAGGGAACAGAGTCCAAGACATGTCCTTCTCTGACTTCTGCCAGGTGTGTGCCGTCCCCGGCCTCTGCCCCGGCCTCAGCTCTCAGAGTGGGGATAATTAGAACGTCATTTCTGCCAGCTTTGTTTTTTCTGGGTCACTGACTTCAGACTTGATCAAAATACGAGTGTTGGGCTGAAATCAATTGGTTTCCTCTTCCTCAGCCAGCCCCAGCTTATTTCCTGGGGGACTGTGCTCCAGAGGCCCAGCGTGCACAGACAGCTTCTGTAGCAGCCTGATGGTGTGTATAGAGGTCCAGAGTGAGGGCTGTGGAGGGGTCCACAGCGCAGGCGCTCCATCTCCCTGCTCTCCCTCTCCGTGGCAGGGTGCTGACATGCAAGGGCCTCAGACAGACGTGCTGAGGCACACATCACAGCAAACTGCTCTGGGAGCTGTTAAGGCTGGTGTTTAATGTTTATCCAATGGCCTCAGTCTGAAAGGCTCTGTAGAACACGCATAACAGAAGCTCAGCTTTATACTCCATTAGCATTCAAATTCCTAGCTGTCCAGAGGCATATGGTACTGACCAGAGAAGGCCAGCCTATGTCGAGGCTGAGGGCATGTAGAGCCAGGAGGACAGGTTGAGGCTGCTGGGTGTCTGGGAGAGACACTCAGAGACAGGGGGCAAAGAGTCCCAAGTGGTACAAGAGGGGAGGTCAAAGACAACCTTTGTCTTCTTTATAACATCACCAGTTGCCCTCCATTAAGAGACAGAATTAGAGAGAAGGGCTTTATCTCAGACTGGCCTTTGTCCACTTCATTACTGAGTAGAAGGCCTCTTCCAACCTGGAAATAGTGGGCCTCAGAACGTGATGATAGCATATATCTTGTTTTCAGACTTTGGGATTCAGTGAGAAAAACAAAGCTTTCCTCGGGCTTTCACTCAAGGCAAAAAGAATTGCAGCTACATTACTGTTACTATCTTGGCCAGGAATGGGGCAGACTCTTCTGCCTTTGCTTAGCCATAAGAGAAGAGAAATAAAGTACAGAATAAGTGAGTGGTGGAGTCGAGAGTGCATGTAACATAGTTCTCTGAGAAGTGCCCGGTGATAAATAGCAGCTGTCGAGGAAATGTCAGGGTAGGCATTGGGGTGACTCCTGTGTCGAGAAAGGAACTAGAGTAGATCTGTGTTTGCTTGGCCTGTGTGTCCCAGTGCCCAGCACAGCACTTGGCACCAGCACGCCAGACACACACACACACACACACACACACACACACACACACACACACACACACACACACACACACACCAGTCCTTTTGCTTCTAACTCCTTGATGTGTCTCAAATCCATCTACTTCTCTCCACCCCCACTGTCACCAACCTAATTCAGGCCACCATCATCCCTCACCTGAACCACTGCAGGAGCCTCTTACCTAGCGGCCTGTCTCCCACCTCACCTCCTCCTCCAATATGATCTCAACAGCAGACAGTGTGATCCCTCTAGAACCCAAATATGATTATGTCACATCCCTACTTAAAGCCATCAGAATAAAACTGGACATGTACATCTCTCCATTACCTGGTGTATTAGTCTGCTGGGGCTACCACAACAAAACACCGCAGACCAGGTGGCTTTAACAAGAGAAAGTGATACTCTCATAGTTCTGGAGGCGGGAAGTTCAAGATCAAGGTGTCGGCAGGTTTGGCTTCTCCTGAGATCTCTCTTCTTGGCTTGCAGACGCCCATCCTCTTACTGTGTCTTCACATGGGCTTTTCTCTGTGCATACACATTCCTGGTATTTCCTTCTTCTTTTTTTTTTTTTTTTTGTGGTACGCAGGCCTCTCACTGTTGTGGCCTCTCCTGTTGTGGAGCACAGGCTCCAGACGCGCAGGCTCAGCGGCCATGGCTCACGGGCCCAGCCGCTCCACGGCGTGTGAGATCTTCCCGGACCAGGGCACGAACCCGTGTCCCCTGCATCAGCAGGCGGACTCTCAACCACTGCACCACCAGGGAAGCCCTCCCTCTTCTTATAAGGACCTGAGAGCCCCACCCTTATGACCTCATTTAACCTTTATTACCTCTGTCAAGGCCTCATCTCCAAATACAGTCACATTAGAGGTTAGACTTCAGCATATGAACTTAGGGGGGCACAATTCAGTCCTGATACCTAGCCACTGTCTACCTCCTGATTCTCACCAATCACCTCTCCCATCACTCAGCCTGTATTAGCCTTACTGGATTGTTTGTAGTATCTGGATGGGCCATGCTGTCTCTAATCTGTGAACCTTTACCCATGCTGCTCCCTCTCCCTGGATTGCCCTCAACTCTGCTGCTTGCCATTTCCACCCCATTCCTCTCCTACTGGTCATTGCAGACCCTATTTGGGTACCACCTTCTCTGGAAATACCCTGCCTCCTGACTCCTAGTCTGGGTAAAGAGCTCTCACGTCCTCTCTGCTGCATCCTTCTCATGACATGGAGAGTAATTGCCTGATGGCTCTCCAAGGGTTCTTGTAGACCATGAGGCATTCGAAGACAGAAGCTGTGTCATTTTGGAGATCTTTTGAATGCCCAAAGCCTAGCACAAGGCTTAGCACTGAGAAGGTGCTCAGCAAACATCCAATGAAAGAACAAACCAACCTGTTTCTTTGCTGAGGAAAGAAGGATATGGAGTGAACCAGGCCAAGCCACATGAGCAGTGCATTACAACCTAGGATTCCAGATCCCCAGCTGATGAACTGTACCTGAGTATTCCACAAGACAGATGCTAGGTCTGTGCCAATGAAAGGTCCTGTCCCAAAAGGTTGCTGATAGAGTAAAATCGGGTTTCTCTAGCACTCTGTTGTCCAGATGCCTCTATGACTTTGCTGTTCCATGCATCTACAGAGCAGTGAGAGAGATTTGCATCTCATAGTGCCACAGAAGCCCTAGAGCAGTGGTCCTCAAACTTTATTGTGCTTCAGAATCACGTGGAGGACTTGTTAAAACATGGTTGGCTGGGCTCCAACTCCAGAGTTTCTGATTCAATAAGTCTAGGTTGGGGCGTGAGAATTTGCATTTCTAACTGGTTCTCAGGTGATGCTCTTGCTGCTGGTCCAGAGAGCACACTCTGAGAAGGATCCTTCTGGAATTATAGCAGCAAATAATTCACATTATGTTGGAAATGGCATAAATGGTAAATGTGTTTACCAGAGCACTTAATCAACTGTCCTACCGAACTTTGCCAGATAACACCAACATTGCTGAAATTCATGAGACGGGGAACCAATAAACCAATTTTTCTTTCAAGGTAAAACGGCCCCAGAAAGATATTGTAACCTAATGGTGTGTGTTCTGTTCTTTTTGCAGGTGCGATTAGAGTGGCCAACAGACCTTGCAGTCAATCCCTTGGACAATTCATTGTATGTCTTGGATAACAACATTGTGCTTCAAATTTCTGAGAACAGGCGAGTGCGGATCATTGCAGGGCGCCCCATTCACTGCCAGGTGCCAGGCATCGATCATTTCTTGGTCAGCAAGGTAGCAATTCACTCCACTCTGGAGTCGGCAAGGGCCATCAGCGTCTCCCACAGCGGGCTGCTCTTCATAGCTGAAACAGACGAGAGGAAAGTAAACCGCATTCAGCAAGTTACCACCAATGGCGAGATCTCCATCATGGCTGGTGCCCCCACTGACTGTGACTGCAAAATTGATCCCAACTGTGACTGTTTTTCAGGTATGACCTTTTTAGCAATTCAGCAGCTCCCCCTCTCTGTTTTCAAAAGAAAAACGTGCATCAGAAAAGTCAAAAAAAGAAGAAAAGTATTACTTGTAAACATTGGTGTGAGGCAGTGGAGAAAGCAATGGATTGGGGGTCAGACCGCTTAGTATCTTGTCCTTGTTCTGCAACTGACTCACTGAGTGACCCTAGGAAAGCCATAAAACCCCTTCATGACTCACTTCATCTGCTAAGTAGAGAGACCACGTGTCTCAGTTATATCACCTTGCTGTTTTGAAGATAAACTAGTATAATAAAAGTTTTGGTACTCTAAGAAGCTAAGACCACTCTACAAATGTAAGATCATGATATTATTTGTACTTTGGAGAAAGGGAAGCTGGGTAAAACCTACATTTACTGATTTAGCTAAGGAAAAAATTACTTCCAATAAGTGACTGGTTTCCAGATTAACAATGTGTGCTATTTGAAACCCAAAGGGACTAGAAGCAGACTGCTTTCAGGATACAAGGGCAAAATTAAATCTCACAATGGAGGGTTCTCAGGACATCAGTCTCCTACTTACACTGTTTTTTTTTTAATATATATAGATTTATTTATTAATTTATTTATTTTTGGCTGCGCTGGGTCTTTGTTGCTGTGCGCGGGCTTTCTCTAGTTGCAGCCAGCAGGGGCTGCTCTTTGTTGTGGTGCGCGGGCTTCTCATTGCGGTGGCCTCTCGTTGCGGAGCACGGGCTCTAGGCGTGCGGGCTTCAATAGCGGTGGCGCGTGGGCTCAGTAGTTGTGGCTCGTGGGCTCTAGAGCGCAGGCTAAGTAGTTGTGGCGCACGGGCTTAGTTGCTCCGCGGCATGTGGGATCTTCCTGGACCAGGGCTCGAACCCGTGTCCCCTGCATTGGCAGGCAGATTCTTATTAACCACTGCACTGCCAGGGAAGCCCACATTGTTTTTTTTTTAATCCAAAATTTTCTCCATAACCAATAGTGCCCTTTACTTCCAATTGAAATAGGGGGGGAAAAAGAGCCTTTTCTCCAAATCACAGAGTGGATATTCCAGACAGTAAACAGTCCTGTAAATGTCAATAGATGCATTTATTGCTGGTAGGTGGACATCCCTCCATGCTGCATGCAGTCCTATTAAACCGCTCATCCACGCCCAAATGGTTCTTTTAATCTTTACCTTTCCTTGGGACAGAGGAATCAAGAGTGAGCAACTTGGTCAATATGACTTTTGATTGATATTTCCAATGTTTTCCTCGACAACTAGTTTTATAGTTATTTTGCTAATTGGTATCTTTCTTTCAAGGCAAGACTGGAATGTTTATTCCAGTTATCAAATTTGATGTACTGAATCATTGTTGCACTTGCAGACTTAGTGTACTTTGACAATGTGACAATGAAAGTTAACAGAAGAAAGGTGTCTGGGCACAGTAGGACTGGAAAGCCCTGAGATAGATGCTGTGAGCACGGACAGGCGTAAGTCTCTGGCTAGGTCTGGGGTGGCTGTCATCATTTGCTGTTTTTGTATCTTTCAATGCAATAGATACAGAAGAGCAGGATTGACGATTTCACAAAACTGGTGTTAACTGAGAGAATTGCATCTCACTGTTCATCTTTAGTGGCACTGACTCAAGAATTGTGAATAATGGGTTTCAAATATCCAGCTGGGGCATGTGGAGAATGTTGGTTCACTGATTGTTCCCTTTAAAATGATTCTTGATGCACAGCGATTTCTGTATATGGTATGTTTGTATAAATGCTTGTGACCACAACTATTAACATCAGGGTCTTTCTCCCACAGGTGATGGTGGCTATGCCAAAGATGCAAAGATGAAAGCCCCTTCCTCCTTAGCAGTGTCACCTGATGGTACCCTCTACGTGGCAGACCTTGGGAATGTTCGAATTCGTACCATTAGCAGGAACCAAGCCCACTTGAATGACATGAACCTTTATGAGATTGCATCACCTGCTGATCAGGAACTGTACCAGTTCACTGTCAATGGAACCCACCTGCACACCTTGAACTTGATAACGAGGGACTATGTGTATAATTTCACCTACAATGCCGAAGGCGACTTGGGTGCGATTACCAGCAACAACGGCAATTCTGTGCACATTCGCCGAGACGCAAGCGGGATGCCCCTTTGGCTTGTGGTGCCTGGCGGGCAGGTGTACTGGCTGACCATAAGCAGCAACGGAGTCCTGAAAAGAGTGTCAGCCCAAGGCTACAATCTGGCCTTGATGACCTATCCAGGGAACACAGGGCTTCTGGCTACCAAAAGTAACGAAAATGGATGGACAACCGTTTATGAGTAAGTTTCAAATTCTCAACATGGGGTTTGTTAGGTTTGCATTTGCAATTGTATTACAGTGGGAAAATGACTTAGTAATTGCTGAGTGTTGCATGCTATTTTCTCCTAACAGCCACAATTAAAAAAATAATAATAAGTCAAGGAGAAAATTTTACCCAACTCCTAGGCTTTGAACCCATTTCTCCAGAGCACTTTTGCAGGGCATAATAATAAAAACATAGGCTGAATGAAGAATCAAGCGTGGCACTGCATGAGACAAGAATGAGGTGGAAGTCCATGTGCTCGAGAAATTTACGGCATAGCTGGGAAAACAAGGGAAAATTAAATGACAAAACTAGAAAATAGTTCTAAAGTAGCAAAGAAGCAGTGTAGTTTAACTAGTATTTATTGATCCCTGTGGGGTTTAATGAATGAATGAATGTGTGCACAGCCCAGCCCAGCCCAACTCAGTTTAAGTTGTGAAATGACGTGGGGCAAATGCTGAAACAGGAGAAGCTGCACTCCACTGGCTGCTTCTGGGAAATGTGGAGTCAAAAGCTTCAGTACAGTCCTGCGCCCTCCCCCCAAGTTTCCCTGCACAAGGCAAAGACTCCAATACATTTGGGTATTCACAGACCGGATCTGTGATAACTTTGTTTAACTGGGAATTAACAGACGGTGTGTCTGACGGCAGGCTACTAGGAGGTGTCCTGTCATGGAAATAGAGACCATTGTCCTTGCCTTTTAAGGCTGGACAATGTTATTTGCAAGTCAACCCATTTAGAAAGCTAGTTTGCGAGCACTCGGCAAGCATCTTCCCCACGAAGGGAACTGCTGAATTTTTAACCAGTTTACCAAGTGAAGATAATCCATGGAACTGAACCCAGAGCCTGAAATGGCATTCAAGTTGAGGAACGTGAGAAGCGGAGATACTAAATACGAGGAGTTCCAGGTGTGACTCTTCCGTGAGAATGTAGGGAATATGAAGAGAATAGATCCCACAAAACCCTCCTGAGGAAAGGGACAAAACAGTTGGCCTTCAAGTTTTGGATCATTTCCCAAAGAAATGCCACTTATACAAAAGAGCTGGACAGCTATTTTAGTTTCACTGGGGAAAATGTATTCAGTTTCTGTTGCAGGTCTTCCTCTATTTCTTGAAAAACTTCTCTTACATCTTAATGAAAGTAATAAAAGCTACTGTTCACTGAGGGTTTACTGTGTGCTAGGTCCTAGGGTAGGTGATTTACATAAAGTATTTTGTTTGATCCCCAAAATAACAACATGGGATACGTGCTCCTGGTTTGCCTATTTTATGGATGAGGAAACTGAGGCCCAGCATGGTGAGCTTGTCCTGATTCACAGAGATGTCCAGGATTCAAACTGCAACAGTCTGACTCAAGAGCCCACATTTTGAAATATACTACCTTTAAGAAAGATAAAAGTTCTAATGAGAATTCTTTTTTTCACAAATTCACGCAAGATCACACTGCAGCTGAAATTAGACAAATAGCTTTGTGTGTGTGTGTGTGTGTGTGTGGTACGCGGGCCTCTCACTGTTGCATCCTCTCCCGTTGTGGAGCACAGGCTCCGGACGCGCAGGCTCAGTGGCCATGGCTCACGGGCCCAGCCACTCCGTGGCATGTGGGATCTTCCCGGACTGGGGCACGAGCCCATGTCCCCTGCATCAGCAGGCGGACTCTCAACCACTGCACCACCAGGGAAGCCCGACGAATAACTATTTTGAAAGCTAATGGTTAAATTCAGTTAAGCAACAAGAAATGGCAGAATTATTAACTAGTTTTCAAAATAACCAGTTCAACCGTTCACTTATTTACCAATCATCACATTGTACACTTGAAATACATGCAATTTTATTTGTCAGTTATACCTCAATAAAACTAGAGAAAAAAAAAACCCCAAAATAACCCATTTAACCATTCATTTATTTATTCAACAAATATTTGCTAAGCAGCTAGTATACGCCTGGCAGCGTTCTGGTGCTGGGGATATAGCCGTGAACAAGACAGATACAAATCCCTACCTTCATAGTGCTTACATTGTACTGGAGGGAGACAAGTAAAATGCACAGAACTGCAGATGGTGATAAGTTCTGCGAAGGAAATAAAGCAGGGTCAGGGGGAATCAAGATTTGGGAGCAGAAGGGGTTTTTATTTCAGGTTGGGTGGTCAGGGAAGGCCTCACTCAGAAGGTGACATTTGAGTAAAGATCTGTAGGAGGTGAGGGAGTGAGTCGTGTGGGTATCTGGCGGGGAGGAAGGGGGAAAACATTGCAAGCAGAGTGAACAGCAAGTGCAAAGGCCCTGCAGCAGGAACAAATCTGACATGTTCAAGGAATAGTAAGGCAGCCACTGTGACTGGAGTGGAGTGAACAATCATAGTAGGGAGACAAGATAACGAAGTGGCCAGGGCCACTTCACATAGGGCTTTGCAGGCCTCTGTAAAGACTTTTTGACTCTGAGTAAAAGGTGGGACCACTGGAGAGCTTCAAGTAAAGGAGTGACAGAATCTGCCTTACATTTGTAAATCACTCTGTATTGCAAACAGACTGTATGGTGGAAGTAGAGGAATCTAATGGAGGGAGGGGGCTATTGCAATAATCCAGGCAAAATGGTGACTTAGACCAGGGAGTGAGGGCAGTAAGTGATAATATTCTAAATATATTTTGACAATAGAGCCGTCAGGACTGACAGATGGGATGTGGGGTATGAGGGAAAAAAAGGGTCAGAAATAACTCCAAAGTTTTTGGCCTGAGCAAGTGGGTGTTGGACTTGCCATTTACCAGGATGGGGAAGACCAGGCAAGGAGTACCTGATGCTGGGTGAGAGTTCAGGGTTGGATATGATCAGTTTAGACGTCCAAGGGAAAATAGCAAGTTGGCAGTTGGATTTATGAGTCTGGAATTGAGGGGAGAGGCTGGACATGTGAAATTTGGAGATTCAGATTTAGCGTCCACCAGGGTTTTGGTTGTGTTTAAAGCCACGAGATCTTCATGGAAAAGTGAGTGTAGCCAAGGAAGAAAAGAGATCTGATGATGGAACCTAGAGCACCCCAACACTGAGTTGAAGATATGAAGAGGAACCAGCAAAAGAGACTGAGAAAGAAAGTCCAGTGAAGTAGGAAGAAAACCAGGAGAGTGGGACGTCCTGGAAGCGAAGTAAAGCAAGGGACACAAGGAAGAAGGAGTGATCAGCCATGTCAAATACTCCTGATAAGTCAAGTAAGATAAGCATGGAGAATGACCGTTCCATCCAACACTGTGGAGATCATTGTTTACCTTCAGTGCTGTGGGCACTGGGGGACAGAAGCTTTAGCAGAGGAGGTTTAAGAGGTAATGGATACACACATGTTCATAGCCGTGTTATTCATAATGGCCAAGAAGTGTAGAGAACCGTGTCCATCAAGTCATGAATAACCAGACGAAATGTGGTACATCCATACAATGCGATATTATTCATCCATGAAAAGGAATGAAGTTCTGGTACATGCTACAGCATGGATGAACCTCAAAGACATTATGCTAACTGAAAGAAGCCAGACACAAAAGGACAAATATTATATAGTTCCGTTTATATGAGATATCCAGAAAAGGCAAATTCATAGAGACCAAGTATAACAGATTAGCAGTGGCCAAGAACTAGGGAGAGGAGTGAATGGGGAGTGACTGCCAGTGAGTACGGGGTTTATTTTGGGGGTGATGGAAAGGTTCTAGAAATGGTGCTGATGGTTGCACATGTCGTGAATGTACTGAAAGCCACGGAATTGTGTACTGTGTACTTTTAAATGGTGACTTTTATGCTATGTTAATTATATTTCAATAATGATAATCATCATAATAAAGAGAGAAACTGGGAGGAGAGTTTGGGGACAGCGAGTAGAGAACTCTTCTGAAGAGCACTGCTGTAACGAGAAGCAGAGAAATTGGAGTCGAGGGGGAACAGAGTAATCAGAAGGAGGTTTTTAAAATGAAAGAAATAATGGTACATTTGTGTGCTGATGAAAATAATCCAATACAGAGGGGAGAACTGATGATGTCAGATAGAGAGCAGGATGTTGTAGTCGGATAGTTTGTGGTCCCGACGGATACTTACAGCAAGCGGAGCCCAGGCCTGTTACCAGGACTCGGCGGGCAGTGAGAAAAAAGTAGCATCTAACGTCATTGTTGTTGGGTAACCAATCTTGAGGCATTAAGAGATGAGAAACACAGGCATTCACGTGGGGGTAATCATGGAATGTTACGGCCACAAGGAGACATCAGAGGTCACTTTACAAATAAGGAAACGGAGGCCCAGAGTAGGGGACTAATTTGCCCATTCACGTTGCTGGTTGGCTGGGTCTAGAGTCGGATCTTTGAGCTTCTAGCCCACTGCTTGTTCCACTACTACCCCCACTGCCTTCCAGAAAAAGGAAGAGGATTTGGGATTACAAGAGTGACCATGGGAAGTCTGGGGAGCTAGAAGATTTCTGCTGCGGTAGCAAGACAAGAGGAGTATGAGAGCGCCATGAAAGAGGAAGGGGGGCTGGATATCCGTTTCTTCCTTCTCCCACCTTCGCAACTCTAGCCAGTATTATGCCGAAACCCTCTGTGGAGAGAAGGTTCCTCTTCCTCCTGAAGCAGTGCATTCTGTCCCCAACGGAATGCTGTCCCCGTCGGTTCTTGCCTGTACATATGGGAATGAGCAACTTCCCAACCTTCAAAATGAAACTAATTCTTCCCAGACTACTCTGTACAAACTCTGGTTCCTTTCACTTTTATCCTCCAACGCTTTAGCCGCTTCTGAGCACTCCTTCGAGGTTTTCCTTCTCCTTCTGAAGCCAGGGAGCACCGAATCGGACCTGCTCTTCCAGTCAGGGTTACAGCCACGCTGAGGTCGGTAGAAGGCGGCCTTGGGCCACTGTTACCAGGCCCTCCTAAAAGAACTTGAGCGTTGCTCTGGGGTGAGAGAGAGGCTGCCTTCTTTGGCCAAAAGGTGACAAATCCTTCGCCAAGGTGGACGTCAGATTTCTGTTCTGAGACAAGAAACAGAAAAAGAGAAACAGAAGCAAAAGTTGGAAGGATGGAAGACTGCTGCCTAGAGGTAGCTAAGCCAGTAATCCGTTCAACTTTCGGTTATCAGCAACGACGGCAGGGAGAAATGACACAGATGACCCTGAACAGTGTGGACAGTCCAAATGGGATTTTAAAATGCATCTGGTGCCGTGGTAGTATGTGGGCTTGTCTTGTGTAGTGTGATGTTGTTTAAATAGTTCATTGCTTTCCATAATTCCGTTTGACTTGGACCAGGATCAAAGTTGCACACCCCAAGTATTAGTACTTGATGCTTGACTGCCCCTAAGTGTCCTGAGTGTCAGGGGAAAAGCTGACCACAGAGAAATGGCTAACAGGGAGGTGACAAAGCAGAACTAGGAACGAGGCAGGGGTTCTGGCCCGAGGGGCTGGCGGGCTCCTAATTGCAATGACCCTGCCCCAGCAGAGGCTGCAAGAATAGCCAGGATGCCCTTGCTTGTTCTGCAAGCTTTTCCCTGGCAAAGGCTTCTGCTACGCTCAACTGAAAAGGTCCCAGACTGAGGCCAAAGTGTCAGTTTTGTCACTGCTGCCAGTGCAGGCCGAGCTGACAGTTCCTCAGGCCCTTGACCTTTGTGGGAGCATGATCTCTTGATCCCTGGTTTTCTGTGTTCTGTCTATCCTGGGACTTGGTTCGCACATTCCCCACCCCCAACCCCCCAAGAAAACGCCATTCACTGACAACTTGGAAATGGCCTCACGATAGCTCCGGGTGCCTTCTAGGCTGTTTTACAAATGCTCAGTCTTATGGAAGATGGCTAACGGGAGGTTCTCCCTCCTCCCTGATTAGATTAGTGGGACGGGGGCGGGGGCGGGGGGGGCGGGGCAAGGTAAACAAGCCACGTCTCTGGGTGAGACATTTGCCTAAGCAGAGGATGTGATTCCCACACAGAACTGATTCTGTAAGTGAATAGTCAGTCCGAACACATCGAAGTGTTTCCAGTGCTTTTGAGAATCTCAGAGTAGGGAGAGAACTAAGGCACCACATGGTCCAGGCCCCTGCCTCTGGGCAGGTGAGGGATTTCATTTAAGCAAGAAGAACGTAGAATTGCCAACAGTTCCTTCAGGACTCCAGAGACAGACTGGACACCTTTGCTCAGTTCCTTCCCCTTGTGCTTTATGCCCTTGATAAGGCTCAGGAATGGGCAGAGAGAACTGTCGTGGCTCATGCTGGGGAGAGAGAACTACCAAAGAGAAAGGGACTGAACAGAAGGAAGAGAGGCTGCTGGCCGAACGAGCTTTCAGAGCCTGGCTGGGAAGATGAGCTGCACGTCACAGGACGTCCGTGTAAGCTAAGCCTCCACACCACCTGGGATGGCTCTGTCTATCCTCTCACCACGCTGACTCTCGTACCCACCCCTTCCTTCCCATTCCCACTGGCAGATCCTGTTTCTCTCATTCAACAAGTATATGCAGTGAGAGTCTGCTCTGTGCCACACACCGAAAATACAGAGGTGATGAGACACCATGTCCTGTCTCTAAAGATGCAAGAGTTTACAACCTAGGAAGGAAGGCTGGTCCCAAGGATAGGCAATCACAATGCATTTCATAAAGGCAAGAGGCCACCATCTTCTCTTACACAAGCTGAGGCGTTAGCCTCCCAACAGGTTTCCCTGCTCCATAGCTTCCCTTCCGAGATTCACTGCCACCAAAGAAGTGCTTGAATCATACTGTTCTCCCCCTGAAGAGCTTCCTATGCCTCTCCATTGTCTACTGACTGCATGCTTTCCTCCAGAGCCTGGCACCCCAGTTTCCCCGTGCTCTGCTTTCAACATGCCTCTCTGGCCTCATCTCCCACTCCCCTGCGAGAGGACCCTTGTGCTCCAGCATCACGCGTCCCTCGATCGTCAGCCTAGCCACCGGTGTGCCTGCCTTTGGAATGCCTTCCTCCCGTCTCCAGTCTCTACCTACCAAGGGATTGATCTCCAGCTACCCTCCAGGATTCAAATACCACCTCCTTCTCTTCTGCTCAGCCTGCCTGGAAATAACTTCTGCCTCTTCTGAGCTTCTGCAGCTCCTTGTTTACAGAAGTATATGGCAATATTCTGGCATCAGAGTGATTTGTGTGCATATCTTCTCTACGCTACTAGACTTTGAATTTCATTCACCACAGTATCCCCAGTACCTAGCACAAGACTGATATTTATTGAATGAAGGACAAGTGAAGATAGAAGGGTATTATGGACTTGGGCTGAATCATAGGAAGCCACATGAAGTTATTGGTGAAGAAAGGGTAATCCAGTATTTCCTAAAGAATGCTTATTAGGTTGGTCAGGTTTCTGGCATGAGAGGGTAAAGAGGGTCTATTTCCTTTCACAAAAAATAAGTAATGAGTTTTTCTTCTATAATCTTCAATATTTTCTTAAGAGCAAAGATGGAGGAGCTCCTAGTTTTTACCCTGCATGGTTTAGCTCTGGCTTAAATTGTCCTCAAGGGAAAGGGCAGGCTATCCCTTATGAGAGAATATCAGACCAAATATATTTTTAATAATGTGTAAATATCATCTCCCCTAACATAAACTATATGTTCCTCAAGAACAAGAATGAATTCTGAATTTCCTTTACAAATGTTTCCTTTGATCCACGGGGACGTGTGTGCGCACGCACACGGTGGAACTCTGTAAAATCAGGGACGGGAAGGGTCAAGGTGATGGCAAATCTCCTCTTACCAAGCTCACTCCTGATGACCATGAAGGCAACAGTTAATGCCTGATCACACAATTCACCAACCAGAGTTTGCAGCCCAGGGTAGGGAGGGGGAGTCGGGGCAGGGAGGTGGAAGTTACAGCCCTGTTTCGGCCTGAGAGGATCAGTTGCAGCATATTGGCTTGTGTTCACTGCACCAAAGGATGCAGGCACCAGAGGGAAACCCACAGAACAGCGTAAGAGATTTTGATTAAACTTGTTTCTTTGACATTCAGTCTGGAAACATGCAGTCCCCTGTGATGGAGGGGAAACAACAACAACAACAAAACCTCGGGCTTCCCTGGTGGCGCAGTGGTTGAGAGTCCGCCTGCCGATGCAGGGGACACGGGTTCGTGTCCCGGTCCGGGAGGATCCCACGTGCCGCGGAGCGGCTGGGCCCGTGAGCCATGGCCGCAGAGCCTGCGCGTCCGGAGCCTGTGCTCCGCAACGGGAGAGGCCACAGCAGTGAGAGGCCTACGTACCGCAAAAAAAAAAAAAAAACCCAAAAAATCCTCAAGCAAGCCATAAGAAATCAAAGGCTTCCTTTATTTCTTATCCAGTTTGGAGCAATCTTTCCAAAGTTGTGGGATCTGCCTGTTGCTCTTCCTTTGAACATGACCCCACAGAAGAGACTTGGGCCTGTAGGTTTTGACTGAGCCCAGGAGAGGCACCACACTGCAGACACCACCAAATGCCATTGCTTTGACTGTGACTAGCAGAATTGGGGTGGGTGAGTGTACTGGGGGGTAGAGTGCTTTGTCTTTTGGGTTTTTTTCCCTTCAGTTTTACTGAGATATAATTGACATACAGCACTATATAAGTTTAAGGCATGCAGCATAATGACTTGATTTATATATATTGCAAAATGATGACGACAGTAAGTTTAGTGAATGTCTGTCATCTCATATAGATACAAAAAAAAAAGAAGAAAAATATTTTTTTCCTTCTGATGAGGACTTTTAGGATTGACTTTCTTAGGAACTTTCATACACACCACACAGCAGTTAACTATTGTCGTGTTGTACATTGCATCCCCAGTACTTATGTATCTTATGACTGGAAGTTTCAACCTTCTGACCACCTCTGTCCCATTCCTCCGCCCACCCCCCGCCTCTTGTAACCACACATCTGATCTCTCTTTCTATGAGTTTTGTATGTTCGGGTTTTTGGTTTTGTTTTTTTTTTTTTCAGATTCCACATATAAGTGAGATCATACAGTATTTGTTGTACTCTGTCCGATTTATTTCACTTAGCATAACGCCCTCAAGGTAGAGTGCTTTGTTTATGATAAAGTCAAATGTACACTTTCAAATAAGGAGGCTTATCCAGCCACAGAAAGGAAATCAGACAATACAACCTTCTAGCTCTCTAGCGCCTGGGCAGGACTATGGGAAATTCTATCTTATCCCCACCCCATAGCCTCTCTCAGCAGACAAGGAGCCAGGCAGCAGCCTCCCAGCTACATCTATCCAGGGAATTACACCACAGGCCACTGCTGAGGTTCATTCAGATTTTTGACCTCTGCTCATGGATGGCTCAGTTAACATCTGATCTTGTCATCTTGCCCTGAGAAGTGGGCACGACCACTGCCGTCACCTTTCAATGAAATCTTGCTTTAAAACAAGGGGCTATGTGACTGGGAAAGAAAGAAACTGCCCTGAGCTGGAAAGCCCGTTGGAAACCTGCATGCGTAGCATCTTAGGTCAGATCTCCTGGAGGAATAATGAAGAGTGACCTTGCCAAATGCTGAGGAAACCCTTTAGAAATCAGGAAAGGGAAACCAATGAGGCTGAGTTGCTGGTGACGGATGTGAAACCGAGAGCAACTGCCTGAGTAGTCCAGGCTGTGGGACCACAGTCTCCCTAGCGAGGGGGGCCTGCAGCAGCTTCTTTCTGTCTGCTGCCTGGAAACCCCTCCCTACGGGGAAAAGCAGGTTGGTACCTTGCAAGAATCAAAACAGGATATTGTTTTCTCTCCTGGAAGGAAGACCAGGCAGACAAAGTCGGGGCTGTGTTAGGTGTTCAGGCCCTTCCATGCCCCTTTCTCATCAGGGGTCTTCTTCTTGCAGCCACAGAGCCCCGAGCAGGCCATGGGCAAACGGGCTGAGCAGGGGGGAGGATTTTGCCATTAACCCCAGGCGCAAACAGCACCCTTCAGCCTTTCCTCGATAATGAGGCCTTAGCAGCATAGCTGCAACATGCCAATAACCGTTTTGACTGAAATCCATTTAAGCAAAGGGTGCATCCAATTAAACAACTAGGGCTTGCCATATCTATGATGTCAAATGACCTATTTGATTATTTTTATTTTCATGCCTGACTGTTTTAACTGATAGCATGTGTGTGCACGTGCACACACTCATGTGCACACAGAACTGAACTTGAGATGGCATTGTGTATAGCCTCAAGTTCAGTTTTGTCCTATAAAATAATGTCTAGCCCCTTTTCCCAAGCCTACCAAAGGCTGGTCTAAGTTTTAAAATTTCAGCAGCTATCCAGGCTGAGTTCTTTAAAGCGTAGTGGATTAACACTGAATCACTAGGCCATTTTGCATAATTTTGGAGGGAGAAGGCAGTAGAGCCAGACTCCACCACTGTGTTCAGGCTGTATCCTGCTCACTTTGGGTAAAAAGAATATAATTGTTTAACATTTTAAAAGCAAATAAAAGTACTTAACTATTTTGTAATTTGCAACTTGAAAACAGTAATGGGTTTCCAAGTGCATGTCCTTACTTTCAATGAAGTGTTTATTTTTCATGGTTCTGTTGGCAATAAAAGAACAGCTCCACATCAAAAGCCTTCAGGGAAGCAGTTTCCATTTGGAGGACAGTGAGATTGCCAATAATTCTGATTTTTTTTTTAAAAAGTCGACTCACAAGACTATATTTCTAGATATAGGTTATTGCCTATTATCCCGGGTAATTATTTCTTTTTGGTGTCTTACTCATATAGGCAAATTACAACACATTATGTACTATATTATAAAAAGATTAAAAAATTAAGTGACACTGAGATCAGAGGGCTCCAGAATGTTTTAATGAACATGTTTCCATTGTCTTCTGTGCTTGGTCATTTTGTTGGAAGAATGACTAATTCATTTCAAATTTGGCAACTTAAAGAGCAGCAAACATAATTTTCCTATCACAGTGCAAAATCAGTTTATTGGCCTTCTCAGGCTGGTGGGGGCGGGGCGGGGCGGGGCGGCGGATGGTCATGCCTCCTTTTTCTTTGTCAACAGCACCCTCTGCTGGTCCTTGTGACCCATCACATCTGATGGGATCGACCCAAATTGCAAACGGAGGGCTCCCTGCAACATTGCACACAGCAGGACATGATTCATAAATCAGTTTTCCACCCTAGTGATTCATTACCAGATATATTTTTTCTGTAAAACAGCACAGCTCAAGGAAGTCATCAAGAATTCAGAAGCAGCAAAAAATACCTTCGTTTGACTAATCATCTCTCTGACCTTTTTCTTCTTATTGAACAAGGTTAATAATACTTGTTATCACTCAAAGTTAAACTGTATTAGCTGCCAAGTGATTTTTATTTTGCAAAAGCCTGTTATCACTGCCAAGAGACTTCAACATTGGGATTGGTTACATTCCTCAGGTATGACCCCGAGGGGCATCTGACCAATGCAACGTTTCCCACTGGAGAGGTCAGCAGCTTCCACAGTGACCTGGAGAAGCTGACAAAAGTGGAGCTAGATACTTCCAACCGCGAAAACGTCCTCATGTCAACCAATTTGACAGCAACTAGTACCATATATATTTTAAAACAAGGTAAGAATATTTCCAACTTTGCCTGACTCTAACAGCATCTCTCTTACTTCTACCATCAAACCTCTGCACACCGTCAATGAGTAGAATTCACTTTTGGCTGAGAAGATGACTTCTTCTCCCGATATTCCAGCTATGGAGGCTGAAACCCAGACAAAGTCACACCTTTCACAAAGTTCCTATAGCAACATTGGACCACATCCCTGTGGGAGTTATGAGGTTAAATCCCTGCCAAATCTACTCTTCCATCAAGTCATTTCCCAACACTGTTTGTAAAGCTCTTTAAGCTCTGATTGGGTTATATTAAAGAAATGAAGTCTGTGTCCCATCTGAGATTAGGATTCTAGAGCAATGCTGACATGGGTGAATAAAAAGGATGAATGAGGATACACACCAAGCAGGAATATAAGGGAAATGAGAGAATTTAAAGCTCATTCTGTTCAAAGAGAGGAAAGTAAAGGAACGGAAGGAAAAAGAAGGAAGGGAGAGAGGAAAGGAAGAAAGGAGGGAAGGAAGGAGAGAGGGGGGAGAAAGAGAGGAGTAAACAGGAAGGAAGGGAGGAAGGGAGGTGGATTTGGAAAGAATGTCTTGGAAGCCGAGGGAAGTGGACGCAGAGGAGTTGTTTTCTCTCTGCCCAATCATTAAGGACTCCTCCTAGTGTTAGGCTGAGCCACTCTAAAAGGATCGGTGGCGACCTTTGTCAGCGTATCATTTTGTGGAGTCCAGCAACTGTGCTGGTGTCCCGAGGCAGTGATGACGCTGAGTTAAACTTCATACTCTGCTCATTCTAGCTCCCAGCATATCCAATGGAGGAGGCCAATCCACCGAGTCAGAAAGGGAGTTTGTGAGGGAATTCTTTAAAAATGAGAAAGTTTTTCAAAACAAAAACAGCCTGCAGTATTACACAGGAGTCTTTTATCCAAGAAACAAGACAGCCCAGCTGTGAACATAACGAGACCCAAGTGGACAAAGAGCGTGTCGGCCTGTCAGAGTGGTTGTCTAGCCCAGAGGGCAGTTACGTCCACGGCACCCCACCTGCTCATCCTTTCCTAAACTTAACCTCCTAAAGCTAAACTTGTCTCTCCTCTGCTTCTGTGCTTCCCTTTCTTCCCCGTCTTCCTCCTGTGCTCCTCTGTCTGCAGAAAATACCCAGAGTACCTATCGGGTGAGTCCAGACGGCTCCCTACGTGTCACTTTTGCCAGCGGGATGGAGATCAACCTCAGCTCAGAGCCCCACATCCTGTCCGGGGCGGTCAACCCCACCCTGGGCAAATGCAACATCTCACTGCCCGGAGAGCACAACGCCAACCTCATCGAGTGGCGGCAGCGGAAGGAACAGAACAAAGGCAACGTTTCAGCTTTTGAAAGAAGGCTGAGGGTAAGGCTCTATGATATACTAATTCAGGAGAGGGTGCTAATGGCTGATAATGGTTCAGTATCCTGAAATGAACATTCTAAAAGGAGCTTTCTTTCTTATTTATGTATTTATTTATTTTAACATCTTTATTGGAGTATAATTGCTTTACAATGGTGTGTTAGTTTCTGCTTTTTAACAAAGTGAATCAGCGATACTTATACATATATCCCCATATCTCCTTCCTCTTGTGTCTCTCTCCCTCCCACCCTCCGTATCCCACCCCTCCAGGCGGTCACAAAGCACCGAGTTGATCTCCCTGTGCTATGCGGCTGCTTCCCACTAGCTATCTGGTTTACGTTGGGTGGTGTATATATGTCCATGCCACTCTCTCCCTTTGTCCCAGCTTACCCTTCCCCCTCCTAATAGGAGCTTTCTTTGTCATTAGCCAGCTAAAGTGCTCTGACAGTAGCAATTTCAGGCCCCAAGAACATCTGGATCGAGAAATGTGTTTAGTCGGGAGGCCCTCCAGAATCCCTCACAAGGCCTAGAGATGGTCAGCAGGTCCACTGAGCTGTCCCAGACCCCTGCTTTGGGGTAGTTGACACTTCATTTGGAAAGGCCAGGCAGGCACACACAGAAGGATGTGAGACATCAGGCAACATCTGGACAAAAGCAAGATAAAGGGCGAAAACAGTGAATGATGTCATTGTCATGAATATACATATTAAGGGCCAAAGGGGTCAAGGACTAGTACTCAGATTGGGCTAATGGTGCTCAGAGACAGCTGCCCCGGGGAAATGAAAGATTTGGGGGTTTTCAAGTTCTTACCAAGCACCGTTCACCACAGTTAACCAGGGATCTCTCAATCACAATTGCCTTTCTGCAGCACACGAAGCCTACAGACACCACAGCGCTCTGTCTACCTGTCCCTTCTTGAACGTGAACCAATGTTAGGATGACGTGACCAACTTTCCAAGTATAGTAACATTCAATATCAGCCCCAGAGCAACTGCCAGCCTGAGGGAGATGATCACTCACTATTGAGGCCTGCTTTGAGCACCTGTGTCATGCCTGGGATACCTGGAACACTTGCATTTTCTTCACTCACAGTAAAATTTCACTCACAGTAAAAATGTGGTAACCTCTAGGCTGTCGCAATGCAATGCCAAACAACCACCCAATTCCAGTGACAAGCCGTCAAGTCAGTCCCATGGCTTGATACGGACAAAATGATGTACACTAGCGCTCACTTTCCAGTCAGTTCTGTTGGTAACACAAAGACACAGACTTCCATGCTTGTTGTTTGTAACAGCTACTAAGGTGGTCTACATGCACAAGTCAATTTGTATGTTTTGATTCCATTGGCCAGAATATTTACTAGGTATGCCACTGAATTGGGAGGTGAAACCAGTCCAAATAGTCAAACCTGTCTGTGTGACAGCGGTGAGGGTTTCTATCAGAGTTCTTCTAGAAATGAGAGCTCCTGGGTAGAACCCTCGATGGGGAAGTCTTACAACTGGCTTAAGGAACGCCTTTATTTTCTTCACCTGTGAAATGAAATGTCATACTAGAGAAAAGTCAGAATTATCTACATATGGCTCATCAACCTCAGGGACTCACCCCAGAACAATTATATCAAATAAATGATCTCTTAGTGCCTCCCCAGCTTATAGTCTGAATAAAAGATTATGAATCATATCATACACTATGTGACTTTAGGATTTTATATTCTTTAGGAGAACTCATTCTATACCGTGTGACTTTAGTATTTTCTACTTTCTACGATCACCCACCCTGTTTTCTCCCTTCCATATGCACGGATAATGGAGAGAGACTGTAAATTGTAATTTGCACCTCATATCCCAAATTGTTCTTAATACTGAGAAGCTAGTGGTCATAAAACATATGGGGGCTCTTTCGTGTTGAGTAGAGTGAAGTGTTATTTAGTTAGTACCATTTATAATTGACCCGTTTCTCATCCCGTGCTAGAGTTGAGCAGATTTGTGAAACGGCTTATAAGGGCAACAAATTCAGGGCCCTCTCCTCTATGACTTCTAGGGTCCTTCCTGAGGTTCTGGGACTGAAGAATGGCTAGGTGGTGTTACTGTACATGTTCCTAGAAATCTAACAACAATAATAATCCTTTACATATGTTTAGTGCCTTACAATCAATAAAATGCTTTCATAGTCAGGATTTTATTTGATCACCACAGCCATCAATTTTTTTTATAAATTTATTTATTTATTTATATTTATTTTTGGCTGCATTGGGTCTCCGTTGCTGCGTGCAGGCTTTCTCTAGTTGCAGCGAGTGGGGGCTACTCTTCGTTGCGGTGCGTGGGCTTCTCATTGCGGTGGCTTCTCTTGTTGCAGAGCATGGGCTTCAGTAGTTGTGGCACGCAGGCTCAGTAGTTGTGGCTCACGGGCTTTAGAGCACAGACTCAGTAGTTGTGCCTCACGGGCTTAGTTGCTCCGTGGCATGTGGGATCTTCCCGGACCAGGGCTCGAACCCGTGTTCCCTGCCTTGGCAGGCAGATTCTTAACCACTGTGCCACCAGGGAAATCCAACAACCATCAATTATTGTTATTCCCAATTTCCCAATAAGGAGACTAAGGCCCAGAGAGGTTAAGTGATTTGCCCAAAGTCAAACAGCTATTAAGGATCCGAGCCAGCACTAAAATGCAGGTCTTCGCCTAGCGCAGCACTCTTTCCACTACATCATGCTGTGCTGCCTTGTTCCTTAAAATAATTAATCTATAAATCATTGCCCCGCTCAGTGGAGCCACCTTGGCAGGGCCTGACTCCTCATTTCAGTGCTGACAAAAAGAGACAAATAATCGACTCTAATGTACTGGCAAGTGTGGGTGGTGCGGGACAACCGGCCTCCGGGCAGGCAAGAGGAAGGCTGTTTAACTGGGTAATCCTTACGTGCTCTCCCCATCCTTAGGCACTTTGGCTTATATTACTGCCTCAGTTTCCCCAGATTAGACATATCCAATTTAATGGAATGAATACACTCCCCAAAGGCAGGTGTGGATCCAGTTTTAACCAGGCAAATTCTTTTTCCTTACTGACTTTATTATTTCATAGATGGTGCCCCCTTCACTTATGGTAGCTTTCAAGAGGCAAGCTGATGACACGTGAGATGTAACTTTCTCTCTCTCTGGGCCAAATATGCGGTCGTGACCCATTTGTAAACATCCATGTAAAGATTAAGGCTCTCTGGTGCCCTCAAGTACCTGGAGACCTTGCACCGAATCTTCTATTTCTCCTGGAGGAGCTGCTGTTCCAGAGCTCTCCAGACAGAATTACAGGTTCAGATAATCACACAACATAGAAACCCCTGCTGTCCTGGGGGAAATAGGACTCCTCTCTGAAAAACCACACAGAGGTGTGCTTGTAATTTGCAAATGTGCTTGGGCAGCAGGTCATAAAACACTAATTTTTCGGGCACAGAATGACAGGTTCGTTTAAAGGCTCCCTTGGTAAGATGATGGACACCAAATGTTCCCCAAAGCTACCTATCACATCCACCCCAGACCTTCTAGGTGGAAAGAAAAAAAAATCAGAAAATGATAGACCTCTCTTGAAGATAAAGCAACAAGAGTTGCTTTTCTCCAACCATCAGTGATTTTCTTTTTTCATACACACTCGGGGTCCTCTTCAAGGTGAGGAAACAAACTGCTGGGAAACATGATATCCTGCTTAGCCTGAGCAGGCAAGGGATTTGTTACCTCTGGGCCATCCTTCACCAGCTCCATTAAGTGAAATAAATCACATTAACGTCCTGAAATTTCATTTATTTTAAAAAGCCGTTTCCCCCCAACCTGAGTTGTATTTGAATCATCTTCCTTGCAAAGTACTTTCCCATCCAGTCTATGTACCTTCTCATCTGCTGCATCAGGCTGTCTCCATAAATACATTTCCCTGGACAATAGAGAAATTAGACATGCACCAAAAGCACACTGGTTTAGGAACTACATCCAGATCGCACCTTGCTGTGTCCGTGGATAATAATGCTATTAAATGAGACTTATCCCAGCATTGGACCTCAGAGCTCTTTACAAGATTTCGCAGACTGAGATGTGAGGTTAGAGCAAAACTCCAGAACTGCAGCCTCCTTTATTTAAAGAAAAAACAAAACCCCAAGAAGCTTAGCACTTCAAACCAAAGTCATCAAATCAAGTAAGATGATTATGTGTTTACAAGCAAACTGAAGCCAAGACTAATCTAAAAACCCTCACGATTGATTGTTTTTCTCTCCATTCAAAGATAACTGAGAACAGGGTAGATTTGTTTTGAAATGCAACATGTGACTGTTCATACGCGAGCTGAGCTCTGAAAGGGGGAACAAGCCCAGGTGAAACACAAGGTCCCAGGCTGACAAATGATGGGGAATGTGGGAGACAGCCAAGAGGGTTCCAGCGTCTCCTTCCTTTCTCAGAAAATGTGTTTGCTTCACACTTTTAACTTCCTTCTCCCTAGGTTTGCTGGAGGGTTTCATTTTGTGAAAATTTAGATAAGGAGCCTGCTTGCAGATAGATTCATCTACTTTTAAAATATATCTGTGGGAGGATCGGTGCCGAGCGGCACTCACCAGCCCGAGAGGCTTGTCTGCTTGCCCGCCGGGGCGCGCAGCGCTGGAAGCTGAGGCTCGGGCTTCGGTCAGAGCGCAGGGAGAGGACTGGGGCTGGCGGCGAGAACTCAGCCTGAAGGGGGCTAATGTGCCACAGCTAGCCGGGAGGGAGTCCGGGAAAACTCTGGAGCTGCCGAAGAGGCAAAAGACTTTTTCTTCCCTCTTGGTTTCCTGGTGCGCGAGGAGAGGGGATTAAGAACGCTGCTTAAAGGGGCTCCACGGACGGGCGCGAGTCGCGACTGAAAGCGCGGAGCCCAGTGACAGGCGTGGGACGCTGGGGCTGCTGCTGCCGCCGCCAAGAAGCCTGTGTGCGAGCGCAGGTCACTGCCCACACCGCCCTTCCGGGAGCCTGTGCAGCCCGCCACTGCCGGGGTCCCGGGATCCAGGGGCGGCTTCCCTGGGAGAACGCACGGCGCGCCTCGGGCTGGTGCAACGTCACGCCGACCTCTGCCGCTGCAGGCTCACCCCGCACTCCGTGCCCCTCCCTCCCTCCCGGCCTGAGTGAGCCAGAGTCCCCGAAGCGGCTGCTCCTTTAACCCTGTCCTATCTGAGCGAAGAACAGACGCCCTCCAGCGACCTACACGCAGAGGCGGGGCCAAATCCAAAGCTGAGACCCAGGAGCTGTGAGAACAAAGAAGAGAAAGGGAAACCTCTCCCAGCAGCCTCAGAAGCAGCGGATTAAAGCTCCACAATCAACTTGATGTACCCTGCATCTGTGGAATACATGAATAGACAACACATCATCCCAAATTGAGGAGCCCGGAGTCAGTGCTGTGCCTCTGAGGTGGGAGAGCCAACTTCAGGACACTGGTCCACAAGAGACCTCCCAGCTCCACATAATATCAAACGGCGAAAATCTTCCAGAGATCTCCATCTCAACACCAGCACCCAGCTTCACTCAACGACCAGCAGGCTACAGTGCTGGACACCCTGAGCCAAACAACTAGCAAGACAGGAACACAACGCCACCCATTAGCAGAGAGGTGGCCTAAAATCATAAAAAGTCCACAGACACCCCAAAACACACCACCAGACGTGGACCTGCCCACCAGAAAGACAAGATCCAGCCTCATCCACCAGAACACAGGCACTAGTCCCCTCCACCAGGAAGCCTACACAACCCACTAAACCAACCTTAGCCACTGGGGACAGACACCAAAAACAACAGGAACTACGAACCTGCAGCCTGCAAAAAGGAGACCCCAAACACAGTAACATAAGCAAAATGAGAAGACAGAAAAACACACAGCAGGAGAAAGAGCAAGATAAAAACCCACCAGACCTAACAAATGAAGAGGTAATAGGCAGTCTACCTGAAAAAGAATTCAGAATAATGATGGTAAAGATGATCCAAGATTCTATTTCCCAGATCCAAAATCTTGGAAATAGAATAGACAAAATGCAAGAAACAGTTAACAAGGACCTAGAAGAACTAAAGATGAATCAAGCATCGATTAAAAACACAATACATGAAATAAAAAATACTCTAGATGGGATCAATAGCAGAATAACTGAGGCAGAAGAACGGATAAGTGAGGTGGAAGATAAAATAGTGGAAATAACTGCTGCAGAGCAAAATAAAGAAAAAAGAATGAAAAGAACAGAGGACAGTCTCAGAGACCTCTGGGACAACATTAAACGCACCAACATTCGAATTATAGGGGTTCCAGAAGAAGAAGAGAAAAAGAAAGGGACTGAGAAAATATTTGAAGAGATTATAGTTGAAAACTTCCCTAATATGGGAAAGGAAATAGTTAATCAAGTCCAGGAGGCACAGAGAGTCCCATACAGAATAAATCCAAGGAGAAATACGCCAAGACACATATTAATCAAACTGTCAAAAATTAAACACAAAGAAATCATATTAAAAGCAGCAAGGCAAAAACAACAAATAACACACAAGGGAATCCCCATCAGGATAACAGCTGATCTCTCAGCAGAAACTCTACAAGCCAGAAGGGAGTGGCAGGACATACTTAAAGTGATGAAGGAGAAAAACCTGCAACCAAGATTACTCTACCCAGCAAGGATCTCATTCAGATTTGATGGAGAAATTAAAACGTTTACAGACAAGCAAAAGCTGAGAGAGTTCAGCACCACCAAACCAGCTTTACAACAAATGCTAAAGGAACTTCTCTAGGCAAGAAACACAACAGAAGGAAAAGACCTACAATAATGAACCCAAAACAATTAAGAAAATGGGAATAGGAACATACATATCGATAATTACCTTAAATGTAAATGGACTAAATGCTCCCACCAAAAGACACAGAGTGGCTGAATGGATACAAAAACAAGACCCATCTATATGCTGTCTACAAGAGACCCACTTCAGACCTAGAGACACATACAGACTGAAAGTAAGGGGATGGAAAAAGATATTCCATGCAAATGGAAACCAAAAGAAAGCTGGAGTAGCAATTCTCATATCAGACAAAATAGACTTTAAAATAAGGACTACTAGAAGAGACAAAGAAGGACACTACATAATGATCAAGGGATCGATCCAAGAAGAAGATATAACAATTGTAAATATTTATGCACCAAACATAGGAGCACCTCAATACATAAGACAAATACTAACAGCCATAAAAGGAGAAATCGACAGTAACACAATCATAGTAGGGGACTTTAACACCCCACTTTCACCAATGGACAGATCATCCAAAATGAAAATAAATAAGGAAACACAAGCTTTAAATGATACATTAAACAAGATGGACTTAATTGATATTTATAGGACATTCCATCCAAAAACAACAGAATACACATTTTTCTCAAGTGCTCATGGAACATTCTCCAGGATAGATCATATCTTGGGTCACAAATCAAGCCTTGGTAAATTTAAGAAAATTGAAATTGTATCAAGTATCTTTTCCGACCACAATGCTATGAGACTAGATATCAATTACAGGAAAAGAGCTGTAAAAAATACAAACACATGGAGGCTAAACAATACACTACTTAATAACGAAGTGATCACTGAAGAAATCAAAGAGGAAATTAAAAAATACCTAGAAACAAATGACAATGGAGACACGACGACCCAAAACCTATGGGATGCAGCAAAAGCAGTTCTAAGAGGGAAGTTTATAGCAATACAATCCCACCTTAAGAAACAGGAAACATCTCGAATGAACAACCTAACCTTGCACCTAAAGCAATTAGAGAAAGAAGAACAAAAACATCCCAAAGTTAGCAGAAGGAAAGAAATCATAAAAATCAGATCAGAAATAAATGAAAAAGAAATGAAGGAAACGATAGCAAAGATCAATAAAACTAAAAGCTGGTTCTTTGAGAAGATAAACAAAATTGATAAACCATTAGCCAGACTCATCAAGAAAAAAAGGGAGAAGACTCAAATCAATAGAATTAGAAATGAAAAAGGAGAAGTAACAACTGACACTACAGAAATACAAAAGATCATGAGAGATTACTATAAGCAACTCTATGCCAATAAAATGGACAACCTGGAAGAAATGGACAAGTTCTTGGAAATGCACAACCTGCCAAGACTGAATCAGGAAGAAATAGAAAATATGAACAGACCAATCACAAGCACTGAAATTGAAACTGTGATAAAAAATCTTCCAACAAACAAAAGCCCAGGACCAGATGGCTTCACAGGCGAATTCTATCAAGCATTTAGAGAAGAGCTAACACCTATCCTTCTCAAACTCTTCCAAAATATAGCAGAGGGAGGAACACTCCCAAACTCATTCTACGAGGCCACCATCACCTTGATACCAAAACCAGGCAAGGATGTCACAAAGAAAGAAAACTACAGGCCAATATCACTGATGAACATAGATGCAAAAATCCTCAACAAAATACTAACAAACAGAATCCAACAGCACATTAAAAGGATCATACACCATGATCAAGTGGGGTTTATTCCAGGAATGCAAGGATTCTTCAATATACGCAAATCAATCAACGTGATACACCATATTAACAAATTGAAGGAGAGAAACCATATGATCATCTCAATAGATGCAGAGAAAGCTTTCGACAAAATTCAACACCCATTTATGATAAAAACCCTGCAGAAAGTAGGCATAGAGGGAACTTTCCTCAACATAATAAAGGCCATATATGACAAACCCACAGCCAGCATCGTCCTCAATGGTGAAAAACTGAAACCATTTCCACTAAGATCAGGAACTAGACAAGGTTGCCCACTTTCACCACTCTTATTCAACCTAGTTTTGGAAGTTTTAGCCACAGCAATCAGAGAAGAAAAGGAAATAAAAGGAATCCAAATTGGAAAAGAAGAAGTAAAGCTGTCACTGTTTGCAGATGACATGATACTATACATAGAGAATCCAAAAGATGCTACCAGAAAACTACTAGAGTTAATCAATGAATTTGGTAAAGTTGCAGGATACAAAATTAATGCACAGAAATCTCTGGCATTCCTATATACTGATGATGAAAAATCTGAAAGTGAAATCAAGGAAACACTCCCATTTACCATTGCAACAAAAAGAATAAAATATCTAGGAATAAACCTACCTAAGGAGACAAAAGACCTGTATGCAGAAAATTATAAGACACTGATGAAAGAAATTAAAGATGATACAAATAGATGGAGAGATGTACCATGTTCTTGGATTGGAAGAATCAACATTGTGAAAATGACTCTACTACCCAAAGCAATCTACAGGTTCAATGCAATCCCTATCAAACTACCACTGGCATTTTTCACAGAACTAGAACAAAAAATTTCACAATTTGTATGGAAACACAAAAGACCCCGAATAGCCAAAGCAATCTTGAGAACGAAAAATGGAGCTGAAGGAATCAGGCTCCCTGACTTCAGACTATACTACAAAGCTACAGTAATCAAGACAGTATGGTACTGGCACAAAAACAGAAAGATAGATCAATGGAACAGGATAGAAAGCCCAGAGTTAAACCCACGGACATATGGTCACCTTATCTTTGATAAAGGAGGCAGGAATGTACAGTGGAGAAAGGACAGTCTCTTCAATAAGTGGTGCTGGGAAAACTGGATAGGGACATGTAAAAGTATGAGATTAGATCACTCCCTAACACCATACACAAAAATAAGCTCAAAATGGATTAAAGACCTAAATGTAAGGCCAGACACTATCAAACTCTTAGAGGAAAACATAGGCAGAACACTCTATGACATAAATCACAGCAAGATCCTTTTTGACCCACCTCCTAGAGAAATGGAAATAAAGACAAAAATAAACACATGGGACCTAATGAAACTTAAAAGCTTTTGCACAGCAAAGGAAACCATAAACAAGACCAAAAGACAACCCTCAGAATGGGAGAAAATATTTGCAAATGAAGCAACTGACAAAGGATTAATCTCCAAAATTTATAAGCAGCTCATGCAGCTCAATAACAAAAAAACAAAGAACCCAATCCAAAAATGGGCAGAAGACCTAAATAGACATTTCTCCACAGAAGATATACAGACTGCCAACAAACACATGAAAGGATGCTCAACATCTTTACTCATTAGAGAAATGCAAATCAAAACTACAATGAGATATCATCTCACACCAGTCAGAATGGCCATCATCAAAAAATCTAGAAACAATAAATGCTGGAGAGGGTGTGGAAAAAAGGGAACACTCTTGCACTGCTGGTGGGAATGTGAATTGGTACAGCCGCTATGGAGAACGGTATGGAGGTTCCTTAAAAAACTACAAATAGAACTACCATATGACCCAGCAATCCCACTACTGGGCATATACCCTGAGAAAACCATAATTCAAAAAGAGACATGTACCAAAATGTTCATAGCAGCCCTATTTACAATAGCCCGGAGATGGAAACAACCTAAGTGTCCATCATCGGATGAATGGATAAAGAAGATGTGGCACATATATACAATGGAATATTACTCAGCCATAAAAAGAAATGAAATTGAGCTATTTGTAATGAGGTGGATAGACCTAGAGTCTGTCATACAGAGTGAAGTAAGTCAGAAAGAGAAAGACAAATACTGTATGCTAACACATATATATGGAATTTAAGAAAAAAAAAATGTCATGAAGAACCTAGGGGTAAGACAGGAATAAAGACACAGACCTACTAGAGAATGGACTTGAGGATATGGGGAGGGGGAAGGGTAAGCTGTGACAAAGTGAAAGAGCGGCATGGACATATATACACTACCAAACGTAAGGTAGATAGCTAGTGGGAAGCAGCCGCATAGCACAGGGAGATCAGCTTGGTGCCTTGTGACCGCCTGGAGGGGTGGGATATGGAGGGTGGGAGGGAGACGCAAATGGGAGGGGATATGGAAACATATGTATATGTATAACTGATTAAATTTGTTATAAAGCAAAAAAATAAAAAAAAAATTAAAATAAATAAATAAATAAATAAATAGCTAAAATCAAAAAAAATAAAAAAATAAAAAAATAAAATAAAATATATCTGTGGCTGTCAGTCCCAAGTAACAGTGCATTTACCCCTAAGGAGTCACCTGGAGACAGGAGATTTAAGGAATCAAGGCCACTGGGCAGTGTTGGTTTTTGGGGATTCTTGCGGCCTTCAAATCACAGAAATTTACTGTGATTTGTAAATTTAACAAATTACTATATTTGTTAATCTTGGGTGAACTCCACAAAGATAGCTAGACAGAAAGTATTATTTCACACACTATTTCACTTGTATATAAGCATTAATGATTTGGTATTAAAATTTTTAAATGCCTGTTGTACGGTTACCCAGATGAATTTGCCAACGGGAAAGTAATTAAACAAGAGCAAATTATTTTAGTGCACAAAGTGTCCAAGTTAAATGGTATGGCAGAAATCAAGTGAGAGGAATGCGTAAGGTTTTGAAGAAGAACTGGTACGCCCATAACTTTACACCACTTTTCCCATCTATAAAATGAGGGATATGAGCTATACAATCTCTATGATTATGACTAGTAGTATTATTACCATTAATCATAATCATAGCAACTAACATTCATTGAAATCTTATCTGTGTATGGCCATATATTAACTCATTTATTACTCATAACACCTTATCAGGTGTGTTTTTTTGTTTGTTTGTTTTGCGGTACGCGGGCCTCTCACTGTTGTGGCCTCTCCCATTGTGGAGCACAGGCTCCGGACACGCAGGCTCAGCGGCCATGGCCCACGGGCCCAGCCGCTCCGCGGCATGTGGGATCTTCCTGGACCGGGGCACGAACCCGTGTCCCCTGCATCGGCAGGCGGACTCTCAACCACTTTGCCACCAGGGAAGCCCTCAGGTGTGTTTTCTTATTAACATTCTCACTTTACAGATAAAGAAACCAAGGCATACAGAGGGCACACAGCTAGTAAATGATGACACAGGATTTGAACCCAGGCAGTCCAGGTCAATAGCCCATGTCGTAAGATTCCTTCTGGCACTAAGATTCTGTGGGCTCGCAAGGTAAAGAGAGTGCCTTGGGAGGAAAAAAGAAAAACAGGTATAAAGAAATTCCCGGTGGAGCAGTGGAGGCTGATGTTAACACTGCATACATGCCCTGTTCATTTGTAGGCAACTCTGTGAAACAGAAGCAAGCCTAAGTCGGTTTTGATTGTCAGCGTAGCAATATCAGTAAAACATAAAATCTGTAGAATTGTATTGCTCGATTTCTAAAAATCACGTACTAATTACCTTGAAACCAGTGAGCATAGAGTAGCGGGCACCAATGTAAAAGCAGCTGTGATTCTGTCCATTCTCACAGCTTCATGGAAATTAAGTGCAGTGCATCTCCCAAACTGTAACGTGGTTATTTGGCCCATCTCACTTATTCACCTTTCAACTTCTTCAGCAAAAATCAAACAGGTACCTCAGTTGCCTTGTGAGTTGAAATGCTAGACAGCATCCTTGAAAATTCAGCCTTCTCCTCCTTTATTCTGAAGAAAATCAACTGCCGTGATTGGAGCTTAGAGTTTAGCACATTGTGTGTGTGTGTGTGTGTGTGTGTGTGTGTGTATTGGGTTGAACCATAGGAAACTGCCCTTTTGGTAGGCCCAAAACAATCAAATATCAGCAGCTGCCTATGGATATTTATATATCTTTATATTTATATATCTTATATATCTATATATCAACCTAATATGTCTTTATATATTATCAACCTAATATATCTTTATCCTACTAATTGAATGAATCTCAAATTGCAAGGGGTTGAAAGGACTTTCTCTTAAGCAATTAAAACTCAAACTCCTAGGAAAGAGCAAGGAAAGGATGTGAGGGGAGGCAGAGGACACTTTTCTTTGGAGCTTCTGCCTGTACCCACCCTTCACAGGCACTTTGATTTCTGCTGGCAACACAACCCATGGCTCCCCAGTGCATGCTCTTTCCTCTTTCCTTTCTGGTCGAAGTGTGAACAAAAAAGCAAGCCCTTCTCTTTACTTCTCTTCAGCAAAGCTAAAAAAAAAAGCCTAAAGAAAACCAAAGAATAAATTAAAGCATAAATACTTTCCCTATTAAAAAAATTACCAAGTCCAACTTTCTTACCCCAACATACAACTCATCAGTTGCCAAACTCAAGTGTCTTGCTCAATGTCCAAAGAGACTCTTTTTAACTTGGGGCTATTCTCAAATGTCAACCTTTTCTTTGCCCCTCTCTTTTCCAGGGCAAAGATTGGTATAGATTGTTTGGAGGAAGAGCCAAAATAAGGATTGATGACCCACACTTAGGTCAAGGGCTATTATTGTCTTTCAGGCAAACAAGAGTTTGTATGAACGTGTTGCTTTCCCACCCTTGCTCATGACCCCAGCAGTCAGAGGTGGTCAGCCTAGCATTCTTTCTCTCAGCCTTCTCACATGTGGGTTCCATAGGAGACTCACAGGGTGGGGGGCTGTGGCATCTTCAATTCCTTCACCCCCTTTCAGCTCTTAGCCAAATTTTACATTATCTTCCAAACCTGACTTTAAAACTAGTGTTTCAGGGCTTCCCTGGTGGTGCAGTGGTTGAGAGTCCGCCTGCCAATGCAGGGACACGGGTTCGTGCCCCGGTCCGGGAGGATCCCACATGCTGTGGACCGGCTGGGCCCATGGGCCATGGGCGCTGGGCCTGCGCATCCGGACCCTGTGCTCCACAACGGGAGAAGCCACGACGGTGAGAGGCCCGCGTACCGCAAAAACAACAACAACAAAAAAAACAAAAAAAAAACCCTAGCGTTTCAGCAACATCTGAATATCCGAGTGCATTATCCAGAAACAGAAGCATGGTTGCAGAAGTCTTGACAGGCAGGGAAAGAACATTAGCCAGAGTTTTCTTCTGCTCGCTTTGTAGTGGATTTTTTTTTAAATTTTATTTGTTTATTTATTTATTTATTTTTGGCTGCATTGGGTCTTCGTTGCTGTGCACAGGCTTTCTCTAGTTGCAGCAAGAGGGGCTGCTCTTCATTGTGGTGCATTGGCTTCTCATTGCGGTGGCTTCTCTTTCTGCGGGGCACGGGCTGTAGGCCCGCGGGATTCAGTAGTTGTGGCTCGCAGGCTCTAGAGCGCAGGCTCAGTAGTTGTGGTGCACGGGCTTAGTTGCTCCGTGGCATATGGGATCTTCCCAGACCAGGGCTCGAACCCGTGTCCCCTGCATTGGCAGGCAGATTCTTAACCACTGTGCCATCAGGGAAGTGCCTGTAGTGGATTTTTAACAGTGGTCCCTGCTTGTGTAGCTGTAATGACTTTATTAAGAAATGTGTTCTTGAGTAGTAAACTTAATCTATCAGACAAATAAAACCACAAATTTAGTTGAACTGGAAATCACTTGTTACTTTGGCTCTTTAACTATCATTATAACATAAATTGTAACAGTTTCAACCGTCTCTGGGAGTACATGGATATTTTACAGCTATTGTAAATGAGCAGTATTACAGTTAGAGATATGTGGCTATAAAACCACAGGAAAGGTAGTAGAAGAAAGAACACCTGGTTTCGTATAGGTTTCCAAGCCCTGTGTATCAAAAGACAGGAAATACGCGCTTCTCTATCACCTTTTAGGTGATAACAGCAGTTTACTGTGTATTTATGCACCACGGCACTGCACACATTGGCTACAGATGGTTAAAGAGTCATGTTTCCCAATCTGTGTCTCTATTCCCTGAATGAAACCTACCCCTGCAACTGACAAGACTTCCTCCCAAATAATTGGAGTATCTAATCACGAGTCTTCTGGAATTCATGGCATGGAACATTTCCTGTCCTTTTTTTTTTTTTTTTTTTTCTTGCAGAAGCTCAAAATTAATGGCAAATATCATTAGCCCCAGCTGGCTGATGAAGAAACTGAAACCAAAAGACGTTGAAAATAGCAGACAATTCATAGAAGACGTACATGTGGCAAATAGACGTTTAAAAGGGTTCAACCTCATTAGTAACCAAATAAATGCAAATTTAAACCACAGTAACATACTATTTTCCCACTCTCATGTTGGGAAAAGCTTACTAACAATGACAATACTCAGTGGTGGTAAGGATGGAATGAGATGAACTCTTCCACTGCTAGTTAATAAGAGCATAAATTTGTAAACCTTTGTGCACCATGAAGTAATATCTCGAGTTGCATCAGGAGTCTTTAACATGTTATCATTTGACCCCGTAATTTCCCTTATAGGGTTTTGTATTAAGGAAATATTTATTTACAAAAATGTTCAACAAAACATGAAAGATAGAAAAATGGAAAACAAAAACTCTACTTTCCAACAATAGGAGAAAGGAAAAATAAATGTTTATCATGTAGAAGATATTATGTAACACTAAAATCCACATTTTAAGAATATTTAATAACATGAAGAATGCTCAAGACAAAATATTAGCTGAAAAAGTAGGACACAAAACTTTAAGTACAATTCTAATTGTATTCTTTAACTGTATGGGCATAGATTATGCAAAAAAAAAGTGGGCATGAAATGCTGCAAAGTACTAACAATGATTCACATTGAAGGATGGGATTACAGGTGATTATTTTCTTTGTATATTTCTATATTTTCCAATTTTTCTCCAATGAAAAAATATCACTTTTATAATGGGGTAGAAGTTAAGGAGGTTATTTTAAAAAGCAAAGTGCACAAAATTACTGAGCAAAGGAAAACCAGAGTCTGAAATGAGAATGCTGGCTTTGCAGTCATGCAGGCCACTAAGATAAAAACTCTGGATCTCATTTAGATGTGGAATCAAAAAAAAAAAAAAAAAAAGAGGTCATAGATACAGAGAACAGATTGGTGGTTGCCAGAGGCAGGTAGTGAAGGGTGGGTGAGATGGATGAAGGGGGTGAAAAGGTGCAAAGCTCCAGTTAAAAGATTAATAAGTCCTGGGGATGTAATGTACAGCATGGTGACTATAGCTAATAATACTGTTTTGTATATTTGACAGTTGCTAAGAGAATAGATCTTAAAAGTTTTCATCACAAGAAAAAAAATTGTAACTACATATGGTGATGGATGTTAACTAGATTTTTGTGGTAATTATTTCACAATATATACAAATATTGAACCTGAAACTAATATAATGTTATATGTCAGTTATATCTCAATTTTTTAAATAGCAAAAAATAATTTTAACAAAAAAATTTTAAAATCGTCTTTCTGAGCCAGGATTTTGAAATTGGACTCAAGACCCCTAAAGGTTTCATGTTTGAGTTTCAGATCCCACTTGAGATTTTGTTTAAAATGTTTATTTATGTACTTATGTGCATTTTTCTGGGGACACAGTATATAGCTTTCAGATATTTAAAGGAATCCTTGACCACAAAAATTATAAATGAACATGAAGTTTAGTTGAATAGCTAGTGAATCCATTTAGTCCGACTATTATTAATGTAGTCAAATCCTAATGTTGGTTTTTTTCCCCTACCTCATTAAACAGATATTTAATATTCTGTTCAGGATTGTGTTGACAATTCCTACAGATAGAAATCTAATACACCAAGCTACAGTCCTTGGAATCTGACACATGGGCCCATTCAGAAGCCTAACTAAAATGCAAAAAGTAATGATATCTAAAAACAACAATTACTAATATTATTTTTACACATCACCAGGTACCTGTATATGTAATCTCATTTAATTCTTAACACAGGTGTGTGGTGTAGAGTGGTAAATATCACTCCCTTTTCACAGATAAGAAAACTAAGGCCCGAATACAAGAGATGGCTGGTGCATAGACAAGCAGCTAATTCAGTCTCCTGACTCCCGAGAACCACAGTTGTTTATACTTCTCAAAGTTTCCCCTTTTTTATTTGAAGGGGAGAAGAATTTGCCACCCCAAAACATACCTCTTTGGTATAAAGATTATTTTAGGCTGATGGAGAAAGCAATGACTTAAATCTGCATAACAACCTTGTTTACTGTGCTTTGCCTGGTCACCTCCCATAACTGGCTCCCTCCTCCCAACATCTTTTGTCTTTAGTTGGAGATAGTATATAAGGTGGTGGCTTGGGCCCTTTTAGAGAATTACTGAGTTCCCCTGGGTCTCTCCCATGTGTACAGGAGGTATACATGTTATTAAACTTGTTTGTTTTTCTCCTGTTTTTATTACAGGGTGAGGATGGCAGTGGGGGGGGGGGTCTCAGCCAAGAACTTAGAAGGTTCCTTCCAGATATGCTTGGACCCCCTTCACCCAAAAGAAAAGTCTTTTCCTTGAAAGTTGGGTGAAGACTACACGGCTACTGTATCATTTTTGCAACTTCTTTTTTTTTTATCAATTTTTTTTTTTTTTTTTTTTTTTGCTGTACGCGGGCCTCTCACTGTTGTGGCCTCTCCCGTTGCGGAGCACAGGCTCCGGACGCACAGGCTCAGTGGCCATGGCTCATGGGCCCAGCCACTCCACAGCATGTGGGATCTTCCCGGACCGGGGCACGAACCCGTGTTCCCTGCATCGGCAGGCGGACTCTCAACCACTGCACCACCAGGGAAGCCCATTCTTTTTTTTTTAATAGCTCCAACAATTTACATATTTTATTTTATTGGCCGCACTGTGAGGCTTGTGGGATTTTAGTTCCCTGACCAGGGATCGAACCTGGGCCCTGGGCCATGAGAGCTTGGAGTCCTAACCACTGGACCGCCAGGGAATTCCCCACTTTTGCAACTTCTTGTGAGTCAGACTAGTTCCACATAAAAAGTTATAATAAAACAAAACAAACGACTCACTGAAATGAAAACTGAGCTAAACTAAAATAAATAAAACAAATTTTTAAAGCCCTCCCCTTGGCCTCCCTCCCACCTACTTCAAAACCCCTGTCTTCCAGAGCCTTCTTCAGCTCTGTGTTGCCATCAGCTTGCTGTAGCAGTTACTGGTGGGAGTGCCAAACATTGGCATTACTAGCTGAAGAGTAGAACAGATCGTGTCAGTTGTCCAGTTGCTTTGAAAACCCAGTAAAAGCGGCCTTTTTGCCAATTTAAAAACTTTTTAACTAAACCATTTAGTTATTTGGTTATCTTGTGTAGACCATGCTGAATTTCCTCAGAGTCAGGATTTCTCTAGGACAACTTCGGGGCCGTGAAGTACACAGAGGGGATGCTGGCATGCAGTCAAGGAAGCCTAAGACCAGAACCAAGCCGAGCTAATTGTTTCTAAACTTGGTACCCAGATTGAACTCTATGCTCTAATCTCACTGAGTGGTGCCACCCTCGCAAATACTGGGGGGACCTACCAACACCTGCCACATTTACCTTCTGGCCTCCATGAAAACATTGCTGAGTGGGCTTCCATCTCCAGGAGACAATCTGAGTTGCTCTGTGTTCCCCCGTGATAAATGTGAAGTAATAAAGCTCTATGCCCAGAGGAACAGGAAGCCAAAGAAGGGAATCTCTGTATAAATTAGAGGGGGCTCTCTATATTCGTTTTTTCTGATTTCTAATTATGTAAATAACTCACCATTCTGTGTTTTAGCCACTTCATTGGTAAAAGGGGGAGGAAATCCCGTTCCTTGGTAGGCATCTGACTCACATAAAATAAGATTACATAATCACTGAAAATTGTATCAGCACGCTTGAGGCTTGAGTTGGGAAAAAGCAATCAATAACCGTACGTTGAGGAGCTAGCACATACCGGTAGTTAAGACATAGCCCCAACCTTCCAAGATTGTACAGTCTGCTGGGAGAATAAAGACAAGTCTCATCGAGGAGAAGCCAGGCGGATTCAAAGGCAAGAGAGACCCCATTGCTGGAGAAACAGAAAAAGCTTTTCGATTGTGAATGCACTTGATGAGGGGAACTAAGGCAGTGCTTCAAATGCATTTCCTATCTCTTTTTTGTAGGCCCATAACAGAAACCTGCTCTCCATAGATTTTGATCATATGACTCGCACAGGAAAGATCTATGACGACCATCGGAAATTCACCCTTCGAATTCTTTATGACCAGACTGGACGACCTGTTCTGTGGTCTCCCGTAAGCAGATATAATGACGTGAATATCACATATTCACCTTCAGGATTGGTGACGTTTATTCAACGAGGGACATGGAATGAAAAAATGGAATATGACCAGAGTGGAAAAATAATTTCAAGAACTTGGGCTGATGGGAAAATTTGGAGCTACACCTACTTAGAAAAGGTAAGCATGTAGGGGAAATAAACTAGTTCTGAGTTCCCGAATGAGAATATTGAAAGCGGCACTGACTACCCGCCTTGCTGAGGACCTGCAGGAGAAAAGTCTGTGTTCTGGCTGTTCTGCTCTATAGAAGTAACAACAACAAATTATACCTGTAAGGATAAGCTGTTTTTCAGCTGAAAACTTTCCCCAAAACCCCACGCTCTGCCAGGTACTCTTTCAAACTGAAGTCAGGATAATGGCTTCGATTTCTCCTCATTTGAGCATATTTGTTCATGCTCCTGAAAATGTATCTTTATTATTATGAAAGCTCACACTGAAGTGAAATAGGTAGAAAATTATAAAATTGCGTGTTAATGTATCGCAGCTCTGGAAAAGAGCCTCTTACACAGAGGATAAGGACTTCTACTTTTGTTAGGATAGTCAGTAAAGGTTTAGCGGTATACATTTGAGGACTAATTTTCCCAAGTAATCGGTCTGAGGAAATGGTAGCAGTGGGACCTCGTTGGTAATAGTCCTTTGTACGTAATGACTCTCCAGTAGCATCTGTAATAGGAGCTCGTGGCCTCTGTCTGCTCGGAATGGGCAAGGATTTTAATCCCATCACTGGATCCATTTGTCAAACATCAGCCCCCCACAGCAAAATGATTTCTAGCCGGATCAGTATCAGAAGACAATAAGAGAAATTGATCTCTATGTGCCATCTCAATTTCTGATGTCCTAAGATACTGTCTCTTCTTTCCCAAATCTATCCATTCAACTTATCAGTCCTGAATTAATTTCTGGGAAAATTGGAAGATGCCTTCCCTTGAGGATTCAAGGGTGGTCGGTGCAAAGTCACCCCTAGAAGTTCTTAGAAAAGTCATGGGCATTCATAGCTCACATCGCAAAATTTCACTATTTGCACCAAATGATGCTAAGCCTTTCTGATATACCCCTGAAAGTTAAAAAAAAAAAAAAAGTGTGCCAGCGGTTGTATGTTATTATAAAACTATTGTATTATTTCCCAGAGTCAGTTGCTGGGGAATTTGCCAAGTTGGGAATGCCTAGGAGATAAAGCAGAGCTCCACTTGGGAGCCAGGGTAAAGGAGGGAGTTCTCTGCCTTATCCACCTCCTGTCCTTTTCTGCTGAAGAAATCGATGAAATCTCTAATCTGTACTCTACACTGGGAACATCTGAATTTTACAGAGTAGATCTTTTATCTTTTGAATTTTAGTAACAAGGATGACTGGCAAAATCGTATGACTACTGTCCACAAAGTGCTAAACTTGTTACAAAATTAACTGAATTCAAATATTTGGTGTACGTTCACAGAGGCAAGGCATGTAATGATGACCATCGTATGAAAAAAAGATGCCACTGATTCTAGCAGAATGTAGGCTTATTAGTTTTTCCAGGAATGAGGATAGGTTTGCGCTGATCCTCCCACAGGTCTACGTGTGACTAGTGAAGGAGCTGGCACGCCTTATGAGTATGTACAGTTTTAAGGAAATTCCCTGGTGGTCCAGTGGTTAGGACTCAGCACTTTCACTGCCAGGGCCCGGTTCAATCCCTGGTCGGGGGAACTAAGGTCCCCCAAGCCGTGGGGGACAGCCCAAAAAAAAAAAAAGTATGTACGATTTTGAACTCAGAGCCCCAGCCTCATTAGCTTCACAGTCTGGCCACTGAGCTAACTGCCTGTAGACAGTTGCTTCTATGTCTTGTAGAACTTTCCCTTTAGGCTGTGTCCATACGATGACAAAAGAGCCTGTTGAAACTTAAATTTCAGCCCTGCATATAGTTATTTAGCCTCTTCTCTGACACCAATGAAGCAATTTTATTGTTCCCCTTTTCTGGATTAACTGATGATTTCATCACAGTTATTTCAGCAAAGAATGATGTGAAGCAAACTTCGCATACATCTGTTTTGCTACAGAAACTTACTTGGCAATAATTCTTTAAAAACAAAACACAACAAAGAGAGCTCCCTGAGACTGTCAGTGTCTTCAGTAGACAGAAATAAGACCTTATTGTCACAAAACAATGTATGGAAAAAAGCCCTAGTGACTTCCAAAGACTAGTTAACTGACCAGTGAGACAGCCAAATCGCTTGTGCCTTTTAGTTGACATTTCTCCCTTTCTTGATTTCACATTTAATTTGTTCTCTAATTACAAGATAGCCCTGACTTAAGCAATGCTATTATGCAAAGCTCAGAACCTACAAAACACATAATTATGGAATGGTTCTTTAATTTCCAAAAATCATCTATCACGAGATTGATTTTATTAACATTATTATTACCAGTGATAATAATTAATTCACTGAATAGAAGCAGCGATTAAATGAAATAACAATATAAAGCACCCAGCACATCTAGTCATTCAATAAAAGTTAATTCCTTTCCATTTAAATCGTGCATTCTAGTATTTATTCTAGTATTTATATAAGTCGAAGAACTTAAAGGCTGGCAGTCACTGCTACTTGAAGGTAAATTAAAACAGGAAAGAACGAAAGGAAGGAAAAAAGGAAGGAAATTAAAGCAACTTTGAAATTGTGATTCTAGAAAGAAAAGGTAAAGAATATTCAATTTACCAAAATCCAGTTAACATGTAACTTTTCCAGTGAGGTGATGAGGTTCCCTGCCTCCCCGTGCTCTCTTTAAGTCCTCTCTTTAACATGGCCTTCGCTGGAACATTCTTTCACTATGTCTGGGGCAGAGCAAGACAAAGAGGCTGGCTCTAGTAGCATATTTTGAAGTAAGAATTCTCAAACTTTAAAAATATAAGTCTCTTTTTATACCTCAAAATGCTTCTGGTAGTACCTCTGTAAATTTGCTTGCCATCCCTATACCATGATATATTAAAAATCAAACAGCAGATATTTCACCTTAATGTGCAGAAATTTTGTAAAAATTGTTTGACTTCCTCTAGAGTAAGTAAAAATTACTCGTATCATTTTCATGCACAATGGTTTGTAGCCATTAGGAGAAAAATAATTATTTGGCTAATAGCTGCGGTGGCTTAAATGATCTCATCTCTATTTAAAAAAATCAATTATTGTTTCTTAAATTTTCTCTGTGCGGTCATTAATTCTCTATCTTGATTTATGAGCCTTCCCTGAGTTAATTATATTTTAAAGACTTGTGGGGCTAAAATTTTGTATTACGGTAAATTTACATTTACATCTTTCCGTTTCCTAAAATCGTTCTTAAGAACTTCATTTTTAAATACATTTAAATATATTTTATAATCATTTAATAAGATGCTTTAGTCTGATACATTTACACAAAATTGCCTCTTCGGGGCTGAAATTTTCAAAGGCTGCCTCGAGGGAGAGAATGCAGCCTTTGGCTTGTGCTTCCAGGTGGCCCCAGACTGCCATCTGGTGGTCATTCAAATGCTTAAATTTTTCAAATTTCTGCCATTTCTCATTTCTACTCGTGTTCAAATGAGTAAACAGCCATGATTGTTCTTGTTTTCTTCTTTACAATGATGTCACAGTCTTTTCGGATCTCACAATCAATTTTTTAAAAATACAAAGTCTCCCACTCCATCGTTTCAACTAATAAGAAATGGCCTTTTACCATATAGCTGCACTATGGGCACTGGATGGACTCATAAGTATTATTTTTGAAAAAGCTGATAATAATGCCCACCCAAAGTGAAAAAGCAGGCAAGTGAGGGCTAAATGCTAGTCTGGCAACGCAATGGTTACATTCATGAGATTTCCAATCACATCATCCACATTTTTGCCATTGGCAGGAAGCTTTAAAACAGACCAGGGAGCTTTCGAGACAGCGCAGCATCAGCACCACCCAGGAACAGGGTCAGGCAGTAGTTTACTGCAGCGCAGAGGATGAGAGCAGGGAGAGAATACAATGGCGATGTGCTATAAATGTTTGGCAAGGCTGGTGCAGCGACTGGAAAAGGCCTGGCCCAGGCAGGCTGGTACTAGATAATGTGTGCGAGCCATATGGTGATTGTCCCTGGCCCACATCGCAGGTGACAGATGTCATTTGTTCATGGCATATTGACAGAAGAGAGTGGAAAGTAGCTGAGAAATCTGGCTTTCAGCATAGAGGTGATGCAAAGGCATTTCCCACCAATTTCCTCCCAGGCTCTGTTGAGTTCTGCCTTGGTCAAGGACTCAGTGGTCCCTTTTGTGTCCTCGTGCCCACGCAGGAGTTCCAAGTCTCTAACCTTCTGTTCAGCAGAGTTTCTGGAGCTGCAGGGTGTCCACAGGTGATGAGGTGATAGGATTTCCACACAGCTCTGTATCCCCAGGCAGAGTACTTGGTGGAAAAGAAGGAAAGGATAAGTGAACAAGCAAATAAGTGCTGACTTTGACTTCACAGTACTGACATGCGATTCCGTATCAACTCTCAGACGAGCAAGGATGACATGCAGTTTGAAGAAGCATGTTCAATATTAGAGTATAATTTCATACTTAGAAGATTTAAAAGTATGTTATATATGCTTATGTAATTCATATTCATAACTATTCATGTAATTTATATTTAGAAAATGAAAAGATACCTATTGTTTTCATAACAGAAACTTCAGAAAATAAAACTCAACTAAATCTTTTTGCTTGATAAGCCAATTCTCAAGAAAGAAGGGGTAAAAGCTCCCTTAGGGAGATATATCAGAATTTCCAGGGGTCAACAATTTTTATTTTTATTGAAAGATGAGATTTAAATGCTTTTCAATTAGAAATAGGGTTTGAGTTCTCCTTACAATAGTGTTCTTTTTATGTCTATATTTAAAATTAAAATAAGATAAACCAATATCAATGAAACACCCATAACGTGCAAGGCGTTATACCTCAACAAGTAACTGTTTCTGAAATACAGATCAGTTTGGGGGAGAGGGCTTGCATAACCAGAGAATTCTTCACTTTTAATGGCATGTTTCCCTAATATAGTTTAAAACATGAATTGCAGAGCAATACAGTAGTCCCCCCTTACCTGCAGGGGATATGTTCCAAGGCCCTCAGTGGATGCCTGTGGATAGTATGGAACCCTATATATACTGATATTTCCTGTACTATCGGGCGGGTAGCATATACAGCGTGGATACACTGAACAAAGGGACGATCCACATCCTGGGAAGGACAGCGTGAGATTTCATCACACTACTCAGAACAGCGTGCAATTTAAAACTTATGAATTGTTTATTTCTGGAACTTTCCATTTAATATTTTCAGACAGCAGTTGACTGTGGGTAACTCAGAAAGCAAAACTGCAGATAAGGAGGGGACTACTGTAACAGTAATGTTTTATATACAACTTTTCAGAAAGGCATCTACTCTATAAAGTCAATAAGTATTTTTTGGTGACTAATACTTAATATGAGGCATGCCTTGCCCCTCATTTACCTCCCTCCAATCCACCTCCACACTGAAGCAATAGTAACCTTTCTGGAATACCTACTGGATTGCCCTGTCCTTCGATTTGCTTTCAGTGTTTTCCTTGTTGCCAGCAGGTTAAAGTCCAAACTCCTTAGCATGGCTTAGAAAGCCCAGTGTGATCTAGATCCAGCCTACCTGCCTGGCCTCATCTCTTGCCATTCACCCACTCCTTCCAACACACCCATACTCTGGCCACACAAAATTCCTGTCATTCCCTGAAAAAGCCATGTTCTCTTTCTTATCCTGACCCTCACAATGCTATGCCCTGTGTCAGGAATACTCTCCCCATCCTGTTCCACCCACCTCCCTGCCTTCATCTGGCCAACCCCTAGTCACCCTTTAGGTCTCAACTCAGATGTCCCAGTCTCCAGGATGCCTTTCTTGACCTCTTAAGTCTGAGTTAGCTGCTCTTCCTCCGCTTCCCATAAGCGCCCTGTACTTCCTCTGTCATAACACATTTCACACTATATTATAATTGTCTGGTTATTTGTCTTTCTCTTCCATTAAACTGTAAGTTTAGGATAGACCCATTATTGCCCACTACTGTATCCACTAGGGTCCACCACAGTGCCTGGCACATAGTAAGTGCTCCATAAATTTGTGTTGAATGGATGAATGTGTATTTTCTTTAATCTCCTGAACTCCAATGGTACTATTATGCTGTCGTGCCTTTGTCTCGTTTCAGTCTGTGATGCTTCTCTTACATAGCCAGCGGCGTTATATCTTTGAGTATGACCAATCGGATTGTCTGCTCTCAGTCACCATGCCTAGTATGGTGCGCCACAGTTTACAAACCATGCTTTCAGTGGGCTACTACCGGAACATCTACTCCCCACCAGACAGTAGCACTTCTTTTATCCAAGACTATAGTCGAGATGGCCGACTACTACAGACCCTGCAGCTGGGGACAGGGCGCAGAGTTTTATACAAGTACACCAAGCAAGCAAGGCTGTCCGAGATTCTGTATGATACCACCCAGGTCACATTAACATATGAAGAGTCTTCTGGAGTGATTAAGACAATACACCTGATGCATGATGGCTTCATTTGCACAATCAGATACAGGCAAACAGGTTTGTTGTGAAAGGGTGGTGATGTATACAACCACATCAGTCTTATGAAATTTTTGCTGGCCACAGTCTGAGATATAAGCAGTAACCTATAGACATTCTTCAATTCAACCAAATTTCACTTGCATTATCAAATTATCTTCCATTGAAAATGAAAAACATAAGTGACATGAAAGCTGATTCCTTAAAAACATACAGTACATTTCTCTATGTCTCAGCTCTCAAGAAAGTTGAATTCTAGGTACCTAGTCTAACTGTGTACCAGTCCCTACTCACCACCAAATCTTCCCAAAGATGCAGCTGCAAGATATGAGTCTCACTGAAACTAACTCAAGCCCTATATAACCTCTATAAGCCTCAGTTGATGGCAACATGTCTTTAAAAGTCACAACTTTTGATTATATTTCATCCTTTTGGTTTATAAAATGCCCAAATCCAGTTACTTGAATGCTGGAGTTGGTCAAAACCTGACTCTCTGACTTTGTAGCACAGGTTATATAAACTGAAAGTATTTTTGTCAGTAATTGTTTTTAAAAAAGCATGTTTATAATATCAGTTTCACCACCTCAACTACTGGATGGGTTATTACTTTTAAAGTTCCTATAGTTAAATTATTCTATAACTATAATATACAGTATTTAAATTTTTTTCATATTTGGTGACCACAACTATGAGAATATATATATATCTATGAGATGCCCAGGTATTAGATATCAGAGGTCAATCTCTAATATTTTATTTTGAATGTAAAAGCATCCATACTAAAGAAAAGAACACTAGAACTTTCTGATTGTTCAGTATTGAGCGCCTAGCTTTGTTCTCATTATTTTTATTTTGATCCCTTCAGGACCTCTTATTGGGCGCCAGATTTTCAGATTCAGTGAAGAAGGCCTTGTGAATGCTCGGTTTGACTACAGCTACAACAACTTCCGCGTCACCAGCATGCAAGCTGTGATAAATGAAACCCCTTTGCCCATAGATCTGTACCGATATGTCGATGTCTCTGGTAGAACAGAGCAGTTTGGAAAATTCAGTGTAATTAATTACGATTTAAATCAGGTCATAACTACTACAGTGATGAAGCACACCAAGATCTTCAACGCCAATGGACAAGTCATTGAAGTCCAGTATGAAATCCTAAAGGCAATTGCCTACTGGATGACTATTCAATATGATAATATGGGCCGAATGGTAATATGTGATATCAGAGTAGGAGTAGATGCCAATATAACAAGATATTTCTATGAATACGATGCTGATGGGCAACTTCAAACTGTTTCTGTAAATGATAAAACCCAGTGGCGTTATAGTTATGATCTGAACGGCAACATCAACCTCTTAAGCCACGGGAATAGTGCTCGTCTTACTCCTCTCCGATATGACCTCCGAGATCGCATCACCAGACTAGGAGAAATTCAGTATAAAATGGATGAAGATGGCTTTCTGAGGCAGAGGGGAAATGACATATTTGAATATAATTCTAATGGTCTGCTGCAGAAAGCCTACAATAAGGCTTCTGGCTGGACTGTGCAGTATTACTACGACGGGCTTGGGCGACGTGTCGCCAGTAAGTCCAGCCTAGGACAGCACCTCCAGTTCTTTTATGCAGACCTTGCCAACCCCATAAGAGTTACTCATTTGTACAACCACACGAGCTCAGAGATTACATCCCTGTATTATGATCTCCAAGGTCACCTTATTGCCATGGAGCTAAGCAGTGGTGAAGAATATTACGTAGCATGTGATAATACAGGAACCCCGCTAGCTGTGTTCAGCAGTCGAGGTCAGGTGATAAAAGAGATACTGTACACGCCTTATGGAGATATCTATCATGACACTTACCCTGACTTTCAGGTCATCATTGGTTTTCATGGAGGACTCTATGATTTCCTTACTAAATTAGTGCACCTGGGGCAAAGAGACTATGATGTTGTTGCTGGTAGATGGACGACGCCTAATCATCACATATGGAAACAGTTGAACCTCCTTCCTAAACCATTCAACCTCTACTCTTTTGAAAATAACTATCCAGTTGGCAAAATTCAAGATGTTGCAAAGTATACCACAGGTATTTAAACGGTGTAATACTTTATGCTAAGGTAAAGAGAAAACTCGTTTATCACATAATCTCAATGCCTTTGTAAATATGCTTCCTCTTCCTGCCAGCTAGCCCACAAGTTATTGTGCAATCACTCTCTTCCTCAGTCTTCTAGAGTGAGCAGAACTGTGTACGTTGGCATAAAACATGATGCTTTTGCATCCCAGTACATTTTCTCTTTCCTTTTAAGCTTTCTTTTTGTAGTTTTCACTCTTAAAAAAGTTTCTACAAATAATTTCATAGAAGAAAAATCGGGATTCTGTTGCATCAAGTAAATCTAATATCACAGTCTGTGTGGCCTTATTACCACTACCACATTGAGAATTTCCACACAGTAAACTGAGCTGATCTCTGTGATTATCCATGAATCAAAAGGTTTCCCTGGGGAAAGGATCATATGTTTGGAGTGGGTGACATAAGGGGGAGTTTATCCCTAACTTACCATTGGCTATACATATTGAAGGCAGGAGAGGCATCTTTCAAGCTTTCCACAAAAGTTGTAAAGTATGGGCTTTAAAATCTTTTTTTCTTTTAAATTTGTGTCTCACAGACATTGGAAGTTGGTTGGAGCTATTTGGTTTCCAACTACACAATGTACTACCTGGATTTCCCAAACCAGAATTAGAAAATTTGGAATTAACTTACGAGCTTCTACAGCTTCAGACAAAAACTCAAGAGTGGGATCCTGGAAAGGTTAGTATATGTTTTACCATCTCTATTTAGCTGAAAAAAAACAGAAGAGCATCCAACACCATGAAACATATATTTGCTTACTTATGTTTGAGTCTTCTTGAATATTCACTTAAATGTCCATGATTAATGAGGAGGTAGAAAAAAGCTTCCATGAGGAAAGGATCAGGGAATTGGAGCTTTGGGAAAAGAAAAGACTAACGTGTGACTTGATGACTGCTGCAGAAGAAGAAAGTGGAACTGAACTTTAACAATTCTAAAATGGGCTACCAAGGGCAATTATGGAGGGGGACTTCCGTGGCGGTCCAATGGTTAAGACTTTGCCTTCCAATGCAGGGGGTGTAGGTTCGACCTGTGGTGGGGGAGCTAAGATCCCACATGCTTCATGGTCAAAAAAACGAAACATAAAACAGAAGCAGTATTGTAACAAATTCAGTAAAGACTTTAAAAATGGTCCACATCAAAAAAAATCTTAAAAAAGGGGGGGGGGGCAATTATGGATTCTATATAGAGAAAATTGTTCACTAAGAGACCTAAAACATCAGATCTCCAACTGCAAAATAATTCAGGGCATAGTGCATTAAGAGCATGGGAATAACAAATTAAATTATTCTAATAGGGCTTCCCTGGTGGCGCAGTGGTTGAGAGTCAGCCTGCTGATGCAGGGGATGCGGGTTCGTGCCCCGGTCTGGGAAGATCCCACATGCCGCGGAGCAGCTGGGCCCGTGAGCCATGGCCGCTGAGCCTGCGCGTCCGGAGCCTGTGCTCCGCAGCAGGAGAGGCCACAATAGTGAGAGGCCTGTGTACCACAAAAAAAAAAAATAAAAAAATTATACTGATAAATGGGACTTCCCTGGGGGTCCGGTGGTTAAGACTCTGAGCCTCCATTGTACGGGGAACATGTTCAATCCCTGTTTGGGGAACTAGGATCTTGCATGCTTCATGATGCAGCCAAAAAAAAAAAATTATTCTGATAAAGAAAACGTACAGAGGGTGGGAGGGAGGGAGACACAAGAGGGTAGGGATGCGGGAACAGATGTATATGTATGACTGATTTACTTTGTTATAAAGCAGAAACTAATTAAAAAAAAAGAAAACGTACAAAAATACAAACACATGGGCTTCCCTGGTGGCAGAGCGGTTGAGAGTCTGCCTGCCGATGCAGGGGACACGGGTTCGTGCCCCAGTCTGGGAAGATCCCACATGCCATGGAGCGGCTGGGCCCGTGAGCCATGGCCACTGAGCCTGCGCGTCCGGAGCCTGTGCTCCGCAACGGGAGAGGCCACAACGGTGAGAGGCCCGCATACCGCAAAAAAAAAAACAAAACAAAAATAACACATGGAGGCTAAACAATACACTACTTAATAATGAAGTGACCACTGAAGAAATCAAAGAGGAAGGCAAAAAATACCGAGAAACAAATGACAATGGAGACACGACGACCCAAAACCTATGGGATGCAGCAAAAGCAGTTCTAAGAGGGAAGTTTATACAATCCTACCTTAAGAAACAGGAAACATCTCAAATAGACAACCTAACCTTGCACCTAAAGCAATTAGAGAAAGAAGAACAAAAAAACCCCAAAGTTAGCAGAAGGAAAGAAATCATAAAGATCAGATCAGAAATAAATGAAGAAGAAATGAAGGAAATGATAGCAAAGATCAATAAAAACTAAAAGCTGGTTCTTTGAGAAGATAAACTAAATTGATAAACCATTAGCCAGACTCATCAAGAAAAAAAGGGAGAAGACTCAAATCAATAGAATTAGAAATAAAAAAGGAGAAGTAACAACTGACACTGCAGAAATACAAAGGATCATGAGAGATTACTACAAGCAACTTTATGCCAATAAAATGGACAACCTGGAAGAAATGGACAAATTCTTAGAAGTGCACAACCTGCCGAGACTGAACCAGGAAGAAATAGAAAATATGAACAGATCAATCACAAGCACTGAAATTGAAACTGTGATTTAAAATCTTCCAACAAACAAAAGCCCAGGACCAGATGGCTTCACAGGCGAATTCTATTAAACATTTAGAGAAGAGCTAACACCTATCCTTCTCAAACTCTTCCAAAATATAGCAGAGGGAGGAACACTCCCAAACTCATTCTACAAAGCCACCATCACCCTGATACCAAAACCAGACAAAGATGTCACAAAGAAAGAAAACTACAGGCCAATATCACTGATGAACATAGATGCAAAAATCCTCAACAAAATACTAGCAAACAGAATCCAACAGCACAGTAAAAGGATCATACACCATGATCAAGTGGGGTTTATTCCAGGAATGCAAGGATTCTTCAATATATGCAAATCAATCAACGTGATACACCATATTAACAAATTGAAGGAGAAAAACCATATGATCATCTCAAGAGATGCAGAGGAAGCTTTCAACAAACTTCAACACCCATTTATGATAAAAACCCTGAAGAAAGTAGGCATACAGGGAACTTTCCTCAACATAATAAAGGCCATATATGACAAACCCACAGCCAACATCGTCCTCAATGGTGAAAAACTGAAACCATTTCCACTAAGATCAAGAACAAGACAAGGTTGCCCACTCTCACCACTCTTATTCAACATAGTTTTGGAAGTTTTAGCCACAGCAATCAGAGAAGAAAAAGAAATAAAAGGAATCCAAATTGGAAAAGAAGAAATAAAGATGTCACTGTTTGCAGATGACATGATACTATACATAGAGTATTCTAAAGATGCTACCAGAAAACTCCTAGAGCTTATCAGTGAATTTGGTAAAGTAGCCGGATACAAAATTAATTCACAGAAATCTCTTGCATTCCTATACACTAATGATGAAAAATCTGAAAGTGAAATTAAGAAAACACTCCCATTTACCAATGCCACAAAAAGAATAAAATATCTAGGAATAAACCTACCTAAGGAGACAGAAGACCTGTATGCAGAAAATTATAAGACTCTGATGAAAGAAATTAAACATAATACAAATAGATGGAGAGATATACCATGTTCTTGGATTGGAAGAGTCAATATTGTGAAAATGACTCTACTACCCAAAGCAATTTACAGATTCAATGCAATCCCTATCAAACTACCACTGGCATTTTTCACAGAACTAGAACAAAAAATTTCACAATTTGTATGGAAACACAAAAGACCCCGAATAGCCAAAGCAATCTTGAGAAAGAAAAATGGAGCTGGAGGAATCAGGCTCCCTGACTTCAGACTATATTAGAAAGCTACAGTAATCAAGACACTGGAACAAAAACGGAAATATAGATCAATGGAACAGGATAGGAAGCCCAGAGATAAACCCACGCACATATGGTCACCTTATCTTTGATAAAGGAGGCAAGAATATACAGTGGAGAAAAGACAGTGTCTTCAATAAGCAGTGCTGGGAAAACTGGACAGGTACATATAAAAGTATGAAATTAGAACACTCCCTAACACCATACACAAAAATAAACTCAAGATGGATTAAAGCCCTAAGTGTAAGGCCAGATACTATCAAACTCTTAGAGGAAAACATAGGCAGAACACTCTATGACATAAATCACAACAAGACCCTTTTTGACCCACCTCCTAGAGAAATGGAAATAAAAACAAAAATAAACAAATGGGACCTAATGAAACTTCAAAGCTTTTGCACAGCAAAGGAAACCATAAACAAGACCAAAAGACAACCCTCAGAATGGGAGAAAATGTTTGCAAATGAAGCAACTGACAAAAGGATTAATCTCCAAAATTACAAGCAGCTCATGCAGCTCAATAACAAAAAAACAAACAACCCAATCCAAAAATGGGCAGAAGACCTAAATAGACATTTCTCCAAAGAAGATATACAGATTTCCAACAAACACATGAAAGAATGCTCAACATCATTAATCATTAGAGAAATGCAAATCAAAACTACAACGAGATATCATCTCACAGCCGTCAGAATGGCCATCATCAAAAAATCTAGAAACAATAAATGCTGGAGAGGGTGTGGAGAAAAGGGAACACTCTTGCACTGCTGCTGGGAATGTGAATTGGTACAGCCACTATGGAAAACAGTATGGAGTTTCCTTAAAATACTACAAATAGAATTACCATACGACCCAGCAATCCCACTACTGGGCATATACCCTGAGCAAACCATAATTCAAAAAGAGTCATGTACCACAATGTTCATTGCAGCTCTGTTTACAATAGCCAGGACATGGAAGCAACCTAGGTGTCCATAAGCAGATGAATGGATAAAGAAGATGTGGCACGTATATACAATGGAATATTACTCAGCCATAAAATGAAACGAAATTGAGTTATTTGTAGTGAGGTGGATGGACCTAGAGTCTGTCATACAGAGTGAAGTAAGTCAGAAAGAGAAAAGCAAATACCGTATGCTAACACATATATATGGAATCTAAGGAAAAAAAAAAGGTCATGAAGAAACTAGGGGCAAGACGGGCATAAAGACACAGACCTACTAGAGAATGGACTGGAGGATATGGGCAGGGGGAAGGGTAAGCTGTGACAAAGTGAGAGAGTGGCATGGACATATATACACTACCAAACGTAAAATAGATAGCTAGTGGGAAGCAGCCGCATAGCACAGGGAGATCAGCTCGGTGGTTTGTGACCACCCAGAGGGGTGGGATAGGGAAGGTGGGAGGGAGGGACATGCAAGAGGGAAGAGTTATGGGAACATCTGTATATGTATAACTGATTCACTTTGTTATAAAGCAGAAACTAACACACCATTGTAAAGCAATTATACTCCAATAAAGATGTTAAAAAAAACAAGAAAAAAAAAGAGTAATGAAGCAAAATAATAAATATTACAGAGAGAAAGTCTGGAAAAATAGGAATACCAAAACATTCAAGGTTCAGCAGATAATTCCATCACTTAGTGTGGTACAAATGAAAACAAGAAAGTACTTTATCTTTCAGTTGAAAGAAAGAGGAATATCTGTGTTTGCCAAAAAAAAAAAAAAATGGCTTTAACAAAACTGAAACTTGGGTGAGAGGGCTTGAAATTCAAGTATAAAAATTATAAAGGAAATGAAATTCTAAATAAGTACTATAGGTGTATCCCTTTTTGTAAATACATATAACATGTAAATGCTTTTTGTAATTAAACGTCCTGAAAAAAGTTTAACAAAATTTTGAAAATTTCTGATGCTTTGTAATGGATACTTGGAGGTTCATTATTCTCTTCTCTTTATTTCTTAGTATGTTTGAAATCTGCCATAGTAAAAAGTTTTTTTTTTTAATCCACATAAAAAGATCCATGGACTTGCTGATTTGCCCTTGTGATTTATAAGGTCATAAGCTACTTGAAAGCAAGAATGCTGCCTTATACCGTCTCTTTATACCTCACTGTGGCTAATGTATTACTCTACATCCAATAAGAAACAGCTAGTCAGTGTCCGTTGAATGGGTAAAAATAAAATGTCTTTGGGGGGAGCTAGACCCACTTAAGTGCCTTTTCGCTCTGTGATTCTATGGTATCAAGTTAACATATTTGCTTATGCTTAACTCTTAACACCAAGATATCAAGAAATATATGCCAGGTGATCAAGTCACCTTTTAGTCTTTTCCAAAGCTCTGGTGAAGAGATTCCAAATTTGGTTTGTTTTTAAATCACAAACCAGCAAATTAAAGAGAGAAGGAAGCAACCTGGCAAGCCTTTGCTTTCTACAATCACCAAGCGTATGCTAGGTGTCTAATGGTCTGCTGCCTTTGCTCTGTGCCTTTCTTCTTTCCTAGACCATCCTGGGTATCCAATGTGAGCTCCAGAAACAGCTCAGGAATTTCATTTCCTTGGACCAACTTCCTATGACTCCCCGATATAATGATGGACGGTGCCTTGAAGGAGGGAAGCAACCAAGGTTTGCTGCTGTTCCTTCTGTTTTTGGCAAAGGTATAAAATTCGCCATCAAGGATGGCATAGTAACAGCCGATATTATAGGAGTAGCCAATGAAGATAGCAGGCGGCTGGCTGCCATTCTCAATAATGCTCATTACCTGGAAAACCTACATTTTACCATAGAGGGGAGGGACACGCACTACTTCATTAAGCTTGGGTCTCTGGAGGAAGACCTGGTGCTCATCGGTAACACTGGGGGGAGGCGCATTCTGGAGAATGGTGTCAATGTCACTGTGTCCCAGATGACTTCGGTGTTGAATGGGAGGACTAGACGGTTTGCAGATATCCAGCTCCAGCACGGGGCTCTGTGCTTTAACATCCGGTATGGGACAACTGTCGAAGAGGAAAAGAATCACGTGTTGGAGATCGCCAGACAGCGTGCCGTGGCCCAGGCCTGGACTAAGGAACAAAGAAGGCTGCAAGAAGGGGAAGAGGGTATCCGGGCATGGACAGAGGGGGAAAAGCAGCAGCTGCTGAGCACTGGGAGAGTACAAAGTTATGATGGGTATTTTGTTTTGTCTGTTGAGCAGTATTTAGAACTTTCTGACAGTGCCAACAATATTCACTTTATGAGACAGAGCGAAATAGGCAGGAGGTAACAAAAAAAATCTCTGCCTTTGCGTCACCAAAGACTGCCTGTTTTTAAAACATAAAATGGTTTATTGTATTGGTTTTCTAGATCAGAACTCTGTATATGTAAATATGGAGGAAAAACATATCCAACTGCCTTTCAATGTGACGGAAGATGGTATTTTAATATTGTTTGTTTAAACTCTTTAAGAAATGACAGAAATTTTTAGTTCTTGTGTGGCAGTATTCAAAATAACACAAGTAGAACTCAAACAACTAAAAAAAATTTTTTCAGCAAGCACCGCTTTCAGTTTGTGGAGCCATGCAGATGTTCAAATATAAAGAAAGAACCCAAGGTTCTCTACGTCAATTGTGACACGTGGTTTCATACTCAGCTTTTGGCAGAACTTGCGGGCTATTTGAAAGGTGGTGCAATCATATCTGAACCTTGCATTTCGAAAGACTGCCAGCTCTTTCACGTGTTCCAGATCTGTTATAGGAAACTTTGAAAGAAGTGTAAAATGTCCTCGGCCACCATCTCTTAGAGTCAGGACCCATTTGCCCTTCGTCCCTGATGATTCCTCCTTGCTTGTTGAAATAGATGCCGTGTTGTTGTGCTGTGTTTTGGCGTGTGGTGGCTGGGTTCTGTCTACCACGCTTCCCTGTGGGTGTGGTCACCAAACCCAATTGCCACTATTTGCTCGTGTGTACATGATACCAAGGCAGCTGGCCAATGTAACTCCTCCCACCCAACTTGTTTTGACTACATTTTGTACTCAGTTGTCCAGCTGTATTGGTGTCATGAAAACATAGCTTTTATTAACCTGGGTAGGAATTCCTCATTTATATATAGGGTGTGTTTTGGTCATAGTTTCACATTCGTGATTCAGTATTTATACACTAATCCAATGGTTTTGTGCACATGAAAGGTAATTTACTACAAAGTGTGATTCTGGTACAAAAAAAAATAGGCTTTCACAGGCATACATGCCTGGGATGCCGACACATTACACTCACTACTACTGCAGAAATTCATAAGAGCCAAAACCTTTTAAAAAAAAATAGACATAGTACTAAGGTGAAAGGAAAGTACCAAAGGGAAGACCAAACTAAACATCACGGGAAGTTGCTGCCACATTGTTTCACCCCACTTAGATTTATCTTTCAAATGTGCAATTCTGTATTGAACATCTCCCAGCCATAGTCAGGAAATTTAATTAAGTGAGTCCTTTCCAACCTAAAACATTTCAACTAATTATAGAGAGGCAGACTATTTTTTACTAAGATAATTTATATGGTTAGTTATTTTAGTTCTCTGTCTTTGCCCATTTATTTTTGATTTAATCATCTCTCCTGCCTAGGAAAATAGCTATTTTCCAGGAAGGGTTATTTTGTTCTACGATCATTTAAAATGCAGAAAAAGATCAGGATTAGTGTTACTATCGGCTGCAGTTTCTCAATCTGTATGAATCCTGTCGTAAAAGAAGCCCCTTGGTGAGCTGGGAGTTTTGTGCCCAGTGACAAAGAAACAGTTTGTAAACTGCTGTGCAATTGTAAGTTACCACAAATGAAAATACAGGACAGCACAATGTGGCCTGTGGAAAATTCTCCTGAGCCAGCTTCAGCACTTTCATCACCAGGTCTGGACACTCACTATGTCTGAAGGAGAATTTATGATGGAATGTCGCAGTTTGGATTCTTCCCAGCCACTACCTAAATGCAGTGTGGGGTCATTGCCTTGCTTTGTGATGACAGTCTTTTTTGAAAATATGCAAAGTCAGAATCCAGGCTCACATTAAGGTTTTTAAACAGTCTGGCTCCTAACTACACAAAGTAGAATGAGAGAAAGGCAAGGGCCCGCTGACAGTAGGGGAGGGTGTATCCCAACATTTCATTTTCAAAACCTTCAGGTTGGGATTACACATGTATTCCAAGAGAGAGAAAGAATTCATGATGAACTCATATTGGGGTTTTTTTCCCTGGATCAGGCCTGTGTTAATGGTATAGTATTTATTCAGGACAGGATCTAAAATTACTAGCAAACTTGTTGAAAATTTGAATACCGCCACACCAGCCTAAAAATGGACCTTAAGTTCCTAGAACCTCTGATGTTCTTTTAAATCAATGGAAAAATAACTTATGAACTGTATATAAAGAGTGCATTCATAAATGTGATGATGTATTTTATCACTAATCCAAGATTTCAATATTAGAGTCTATTTTGCTTATACTTTAAGCGATTATACTTTTTTGCAATTCACTGATGATGTATCATTTTCAAACTGCTTTAAATATCCATTAGAAACAAGTATTTGAAGCTTTTACTTAATAGTAATTACCATGAACTGTGCATTTCTAGTTTGAAATACATATTTATTTAATTTGTGCCTTTAGTTTCTTAAAGTTATATTTGTATTATATTCAGAAAATGCACTTTTTATCACTTAGAGCTGTGGTTTTAATACTGCCTTGAACTATTACTGTTCTCTTTACCACTTCCAAAAAGTTTTTTAGGAGGAAGGAGAAAAAAAACCCAAAAGGTTAGCACTAATGAGTAGTAAATCTAAGAGAAACATTTTGGCATTTCTTAATAAGAACATGGAGATATTGAGTACATCACTTCCTATTCATGTGGCTACAAAGAATGCCTTTATTGACTTGTAGTTCTGAAGTTTAAATTAATGAAAGAACAATTCATTTGTATTTCTTGATGAAAGTAAAAGCATTTTAAAGAGAAATATATGAATTTCTCATACCCAGAAGACAGGTGGCTGACACTACACAGCCACACACCATTCAAGTAAGTTCAAGTGAGAGCACAGCAGTTGGGCTCTCCTATGAAGAATATTCTGGGCTGGAGGCAGGGAATACTCCGTGGTTGTTTCTTTTTCCTAGTTAGGCCCATTTTATTTGTGCTTTTTTTGTTTTATTTTGTTTTGACTCTTGCACTACAGTCTAGAGAGCCAAATGAGCTGAAAAGTTCACAGTTGAACAGACATTTAAATATATTTATTTTTAGTTGTCATTCTAATCATTACTGATTAGAAGCATGATTCCTGAAGGAAAGGGATATAAAGCCCAAGTCATACTAATTTTTAGTAAAACACTCACCATATAAATAGGCATATGTTTTATTTTTAACCCAACAAAATAATGTATAAAATAAGCGTGTCCTTTACTGTCAATTTATCTAGAAGATCTATAATATATAGACTATATATATAATATAATATATACAACATAGCCAAATGTATGAAAACTTAACGATGTATAATTTGGAATTCACATGCTATGTAGAGAGGTAGACAATTAATTCTAATTTTTGTAAGATTGTTCTTTTTCATTACTGTTGACACAGTTTCAAGCATCCTATCATGTTGTTTCTACTTTTTTTCCTCTCTTTCCTTTTTAAAAAAATTTTTTTAACCATACCAGGCCCTACTGTAATAGCACCTAAGAGAGTCAGGGCAAAGTTTTTGCATTTATAAAGATATATTCCTGTAAGGGCAACTGTAATGGAGTTCAGTGGTAATGGAAGCAAAAGTACAGTAATCAAGTATTGAAAGGAACTTTTGGAGAGACCGGAATGTATTATAGCTTGTGGAAAAACAGAAGGCTACAGATTGGATGCAACGTTCTTGTGTTCTTAGAGGAACTCACATACACATAGCTGACCTGACTAGTACTTCAGATCTCAGACTGCTCTTCCACAGCCTTCTGTAAGGTTCTTTATTCTGCAAAAAAACAAAAACAAAAACAAAAAAAACCCAAAAAAACAAAACAAAGAAAAAAAACAGAAAATAACAAACAACAACAAAAAAGAATTCAACCACAAAATAGTGACTGTTTCAGTGTGTCCTTCACGTGAAAGCTATTAAGGACCAACTATACTACCGTGTGTAAGAAGAAATTACTTCCTAAACAGTAACTGAAAATAGTTAGAGTTAAACTTGCTGTGGATTTTGTCTTGGCAGTTGTCATCTTACATTATTTGTCAAAGGAAACGTGTTTGGCAGTTAAAAAAATCTTTCCTTAGATTTAGTGGTGGACTTTAACCTCTTAAATAAATGTTAGTATATCAGATTGTGTCCTTGAAAATATTTTACTTGTATGGTTCATGACAATGTCTAAATCTTTACTATTCTTCTGGCAAAAGCATCAGTAAGAAAGAAGGTGAAAAAGAGAAGTATAGCCTTTACGTCAGAAAAATATTCTTTTTAGCTGCTTACTTTCTCATGAGAAGTAAAGATGTTTACAGTGTATGCCAAGATTTTCAGTTTCTATATAACAACAGTTAGAGGTTCTAATCATACAGGAAATTGTGTTATAATGGCCTGAGCCATGTTGCTAGGAAACAATAGGTTCCAGTTTTGTATTCCTGCTCTCAATCCTGTGCTGAAAAGTGACTGGATACTGTACAGGTTCATGTTCTCTGGCTGCAGTTAAATGGTCTTTTGCATTTTGCTCTGGCTTTCAGGCCAGAAGCATGCATTTTTCTACAAGAGCATCACAACAACATGCTGTAAATATTTAAAGTTAAACATTATGTGTCGATATTTGAAAGAAAAAAGTACTTTGAATATTTCATTTTTAAAAAATAAAATTGCAAATGAACACTGTGTCCCATTTTATTCATGCGCCAAACTGCATTCTCAAGTCAGTCTGGTCACCTGAGATTTGAAAAGTGGCTCCCTAACAGGGAGCAATAAAACCACATCACCTTGAAAATATAGGTGCAGAAGTCAAAAAGGCACTAATCCTAAGCAGATGCCTCTTCACTTTTATTTTTCATACATATAGGATCTCTGACAAAAATGACCATTTACTAAAAATAAAAATTAAAAAAGAGTAGCTGTTTCAAGTTTAAATGCCTCTAGGCTAGGACTCATAAAATTTCTCTGTCCTGCTGATGCCTTTCTCGGCAATAGAAAGAAAATTAAGAATTGAAAAACAGGGGTGGGAGGGAGCTAAGAGAGCAAGGCAACCCAACACATTGGCAAAGAATGAATGGGGCAGGGGAAGCAATCAGGAAAGACTGAAAAACAACAACTCTTCTGAGGCCCGAAGTCCTGGGCAGTTACAATGGCCATTGGCACTTATTTTTCACAAAAAAACATTTACGATTGACACTGGGAAGGCTGGCCAACAGATCTTCCAAAATTCATCTTGATAGTAATGGGGTACCTATAGTCCAAACAGCCTGTTACTGAAACTTGCTTGGAATCCTGGAATTTACACCACTCTAAAATGCCCTGCTGCCTTTTTATTCACTGATATATACAGAGATGCAGTGAAAAGATTGACAGAGCAGAAGACAATCCTGATTGTTTCAACACACCAGATCAGCAAAAAGCAACGGGGGTGGGGAGTGGAGTTGGGGGATATTGGTAACACCAGGAGATTGTTTTTTCAAAATATGCATCCCACCCTCAGTACAAAAAGAAAGAAGCAAGAGCTCCTACGTTGTGAGAATTATAAAGGAGATAAGGGATTTCTCCATGTTACTTCCCTATTCACCCTCACTTTTAGAGATCTTTAAATATCAATGCTATTTAAACATTTAGTAATATTACTACCGTAAGTTTATATAATTCTAGTATCTCAATAATCCTGTGAGGTGAGCAAGACTTAATTGTTCCTATTTGGCAAATGCAATACCAGCAACAGACTGACTTACCTAAGGTCACTGGCATAATCAGTGACAAAGCCGAAAAGCAAATTCAAGTCTCATTTGCTATGTTGATGGGCTCTCTCCAGTCGATCAGGTTATATTCTTTCCACATAAAAATATTCATTTAAAAAGCAAATGACCTAATGGTGAAAATTCAGCCTTTTACTACAAGTTGGGCCAATGACCCCAAATTGTGAAAGTGTCCAAACTGGGCAGTTTAACTTCACCCCGAGCTGCAAACTGCAAAATTATGGTGTCCCATTTACTGCAAGGGCAAACATAGGCGACAAAGTTGAATTTATAGCCTACTAACAGGAAGACTAGGCATCTGTAACCTTGAAATGCTCAAGGGCAAATCTGGGTTTTATTATTAATAGACTTTGGATTCTGAACTCAATAAAGTGAATCGAATAAAGCATAAGCTGATGTCTAAACATTCTTAACAGATTTTAAAGCTGGTTCTCACATTTTAACTTCTCTATCCATTCTACCACAAATAACATCTTAAATCCAGCCCTTGATTTATACCAGAAGACTTAATCAGAGGCATCCTCTGTAGACCTATTCTACCTATGTACTACCACAAAGGTTCCCTGCCTGTAACAGCCAAATGGACAATTACCTAAGCTTGTCTCCCTACTGACCTTCTCTCTTCAGAACAAATTTCAGAGAAAATGAACAAGTATTTGATAAACTGTCATGTTCCTTGTGGGCTTGCTGACATATGTTTTTTCCTGAAGAAAGGTGTGCACTTAGAAATATATGTGCATTTTTCTACCTTTACTCAGCATCTTACAGGTATATGTTAACATGGCAATATTTTAGATATGGCAAGGATATGACCTTTCTGTAAAGGTGCAAGCTATTATGTACTGGGAAATAGCAAGGATGCTCACGCCAGGAAAGAAAAAGTGCAAAAAACTTGATGAATAAAAGGCCAGCAAAAGAAGACAGTGGGTAGGCACATCAACTGGAAAATTTGACAATAGCAAAATCAGAAAAGCACTTACCTTTTTCAGTGAATCAGTCCAATAAGATAAGTAAGATGACCTTCATCGATGCTTTATTTAGTATATTAATAGCACCTATCTTTGAATATTTTTGAAAGGAATATTTTAAGACAAATTAGAAAAATAAAGCTTTCAAATACTTTATTAAAATACGAAAAACCATAAATAATTCAAAAAAGGTTTTTCAAAAAAGGCCCTGGTAAAGGAACATGCAAACAATTCCTGTATTTAGGATTATTCCATAATGAACAAATTAGAGTAAAAATTAGTTACACCTATTAAAATTTAAACCCAAGCTACAAATAATTAAAAAGTATCTAAACATATGCATTTTATTTGGAAAGTCAGCTTTCTGAATTCCTTTAAAGTGATGCTTTTACTTCTAGAAATGGTAACTGGAGCACAATACATCATTGTGGCCATACTCCACTTTTGCACTCCCAGAGCATCCAGGTTAAATGCTCAGAAATCAGATGTTGCCGGCAGAGAGAGTAGCTTTGTCTCTTGGCAGTTCACTAATTATTAACCAAGCTCACCACCTCTCATGTACAACCCAGAATTCCAAGTTACTGGTTTATAATGAAACTTATAATGAACCAGCTTCCTATGGACCATGGGCCAGAGTACTGGGTTAACTCATTCTTCCTTTAAAGACAGATCTACCTAGGAAACCCTTGTACACTGTTGGTGGGAATGTAAATTGGTGCAGCCACTGTGGAAAACAATATGGAGGTTTCTCAAAAAACTAAAAATAGAGCTACCATATGATCCAGCAATTCCACTTCTGGGTATATATCCGAAAAAAACAAAAACACTAATTTGAAAGATACGTGCACCCCAATGTTCACAGCAGTATTATTTACTGCCAAGCTATGGAAGCAACATAAGTGTCCATGAACAGATGAACAGATAAAGAAGATGTGGTATATATATACAATGGACTACTACTCAGGCATAAAAATGAAGGAAATTTTGCCATTTGCAACAACATGGATGGACTTGGAGGGTATTATGCTAAGCGCAATGTCAGACAAAGAAAGGCAAATACTGTATGATATCACTTATATGTAGAATCTGAAAAATACAACAAACTAGTGAATATTTTAAAAAAGAAGCAAACTCACAGGTATAGAGAACAAACTATTGATTACCAGTGGGGAGAGAGAAGCGGGGAGGAGCAATATAGGGGTAGGGGATTAAGAGGTACAAACTATTCTGTATAAAATAAGCTACAAGGATATATTGTACAATACAGGGAATATAGCCAATATTTTATAGTAACTATAAATAGAGTAGAACCTTAAAAAAAAAAAGACAGATCTACCTACATGTTGGGACCCTCACTTACCATGTACTTATCACCTTTTATTGTTATTTTCTTGTCTTTTATTGTTATTTTCTTTTGTCTTTTATTGCTATTGTTTTCTTGTCCAACTAGGCAGGGGGCCACCTGAGCGTGGAGGCCAGGTGTTTTTACTTCTCTACCCCAGTGCCTATTGTGTTTGCTAAGTGAATGAATTCTATGAGGCCTGAAGCAACTTGACATATAATTGAATTGTAAGAGTCATGAAAATATAAATGTGAGAAGAAAAATACCAATACCCATCACTGCCTAAAATCTTGGCTCTCACTTAGGTTACAATTACTTGGAATTGTTAAAAATTAATGTAACCTGTAAGCTTCCAATGGTCTTGTAGGGCCACCTGATAGGGAGACTGCTTGTAAATCAGCTACTCATGAGCCACAGCTGATGAGCCGCAGCTGCTGTTTTTACATGGAGTGGCAACTACTGGGGCAGAGGTAAATGAAAAGAAGAAAAGTCCACTTCATCAGATTTGTAATATAATTTCAAATCCTGTAGCATCAAATATAATAAACATTTAGAGCATATTTTAAATTACGGGAATTTTAAACTACAGATTGGTCTGTGGATTTTACTGTCCAACGTCAGAACACTAGGCAAGAAGGTTGCTTTCAGAATTAAACAGAAATTCTTCACTCTCTATCTAGTACTTGTTTTTAGCACACAGTGCACAGCTTCATATATCCCCAGAGAGCCTATAACACTATAGCTATCAGAGAGCATAATACCTAATGTAGAACCGCACATGACAAAGACGAGGGACACGAACCAGCTTCCTGCCATATAATCAAGCAAGACATTTTAAAATCAGTAGCTATCAAATAATATTTCACTAAAAATGGTGCTTTTGAGAAAAACTGAGGATTATTTTTATTTGGCAAGAATTGACATTAATCTTTTATAAAGTATCATTATGTTTTAAATCATTTCCCATTTGTAAATACAATAACTGAAAATAACCTGTGGAATTATTTTTCCCCAATCCTCATTTCAAAGCTCCTCATTATCCGAAAAGTCCATTTCAGCTTTAACATCATGCTAGATGCTTCCATTACAGGGCTATGATGGTTTTAGAAATACTTTTGTAGCTCACTGAACTGTATTATCTATTATATATAAGACTTAGCATATATTTAAATTATTGAAAATAAAGTACAAGGTGTGTTTTATTTTTCTTCATGGTGCTTTCAGGAAGACATCAGGATCTTCTCTTCTCCCTAAAGAAAAATAATAACAAAAATCAAGAAGAGATAAATTTACAAGCTATTAAAATTACAGGTTAACTCAAACATAAAATTTCCAACTGCATAAAGTTCACAAAGATACAATCCAATGATATAGCTCAAGCAACTAGTATTTAAAACTGTTATAGAGAATGGAATACTAAGCCAGTTTGTAAATTGGAATTCTATTTACATTTCTTTTAAAAAAGCTAACTACTCATTAATTTAATTCACCACTTGAGTCTGAGTCTAATTGTCAGTTTATGCCTGAGCCTGGGTCCCTGTCAAAAAAGGAAATAACAACTCATTTTATTTTATCATAAATATTTATTGTTTCAATCAACACGTATCCTCTTACTCCAGATAGATGATTAACCCCTTTCAATAGATATCAACTATCACAAATCTGACAGCTGAGGACATTGGCTAGTATTCGGTGATTAGCTTGACATGTCCACTAAAATAGCTTTGCTCAGGAGATGTAACAATTTGCGCTAGTGGAAAAGTAAAGTCTACTAACTTCCTTTCCTTTGCTACAATAAAATTTTATTAATTCAAGCACCACAAATTCAGAAATCGGGATCACGTGGACCAAGCTAACATTAGCCTTTCCATCCCTGAAGGGAAAACACTATCTGATAATAAGCAAAAGTAAAGGACAAGTCCAGATGTTCTCTGAATTGTCCCATCTTTCAAATTATTTGTGTCTGAATTAGTGAAGTGAAATGGTACTCATGGAGCAACAAAACAGGCTGGGGAAAAAAAGACGGGATAAGAGAGATTAAAATGTTGTGGCCTCATAGAATTTTTTATATTTTTGCAGAGTTTTATTAAAAGTTTATAGTATAGCATGTGGAAATCATAGCATGTGAATAGCCCCCTCTCACTGGGGCTGCTGGCTCCATCTTCTTTCTCATTGCATTTTTCTGTAACTATATGTTTATGACTAGGGTGACTCATAGCCCTAAGCTTCCAAACCTGTCAAAAATCAACAGTAAACCATACCTGTAGCACCTTGTGTACTTCTAGCTGAGGGCTTCTTCTCAACTGGATACTGCAAAGGTATTACAATACCTTGATCTGGCTTCTGAAATGCTGAAATGAGATTTTTTATTTTCCGGAAAAATCTTTTATGTACCCCAGGTGCTGTCTGGAAAATAAAAGGCCAAGCAGATTATTCACCTACCTCATAATGATACAAAAAGGGCCTACAAAATGTGCAAGGGATGCTTAGAGAGGTAACATTTGTGTAACTTGTTCAAATATTTGAAAACATAAGGAAGAAGGAAAAACAACCTTCTAGAAGAGCTTACTTTGGTTGGCTGAATTTCCCTGCAAGAGGAGCTAATGAGCTGTCATTTCAGTTCTCCCGAGGGTGGTATTAGTTTGTACAAGCTGCTGCTCACCGCCCTGCCCTTCCTGCCTGCTACCCATCATACATCCCGAACCTCTAAGGGTATACAGGCCATTACCCACAATGAATTCACCAACAGAGAGGATGCAGTTAAACAGAGAAAAAACACAGATCCTACAGGTCATTAATAAAAAGCCTAAAGAACCAAAAAAAAAAAAAAAAGCAAACAAACAAATAAAACAACAACTACAACCCATCCTCCCTGCCATCATTCCAGAGTATAAAATGCTACACAGGAAATTAAAAATTGGCTGTTATGAGGCACACAGTGCAGGGCTAGTTAGTCCTCACACTCTTTCACTTCAAGATATGTCCTGCCTCATCCTACACATTAAATTTTTTCTTCCTTGGGAAACTTCCCTATCCTCCCCAAATTGCTCTTTATGTCAACACTTCACTGTGACAAGGTTTTCTCTATGACACGAAAATGAAAGACTAAGGTCACCTTTATTTATTTGTTTGGTTTTGAAGGGATCATTATTTGCAGGTGACTATTAAAATGTACTCCTCTCCTGACATCAATTCTCTTGTAAAGACACTACTTGAAATCAACAACAATTTCCTGCAAAAGCTTATGAGCCAAGCTTTAAGCATCAGCTCAAAACTGTCATTTTACATGAAATAAAATAGTATTGCTATAAGCAATTGAACAATGACCAGTTTTTTTAGAAAGCTGTTTTTCAGCTATTCCATCTAGAAAGAAAGTTTTTGAGGTGGGAGCTATTTGTTTGTTAGCATTTAATGAGAAAACATGAAGGCTGGCATACAGACGTCTGTCAGCTAGACAAAATGCTAAAGACAGCACACTGTCCACTATAACTCTTGGTCATTTCCTACACTAGGGTAAAGAGTTTTTCATTGAAAACACTGAAAAAGTTCTTTTTAGCTTTAAATTAGTGTCAGCTCACAGGCTCACACAGCTACTCAGTAGACACAGAATACTCTCCCACTCAGCTCCAACCTTACAGTCAAAACACCTTCCCAGAACTCTATTGAGACCTCATCCAAAATAATATGGCCATTCTTACAGGGGTCCAAACAGTTATTTGGCTCCAGGATAGAATCTCCAAATGTCAAAGGCAGGCAGGCCATAGGCACAAAATAACCTTCTTATGTCTTCCTTAGAGTACTTTTTCATTTTCAAAGCACTTTCCCATCTCTTGGCAGTTATTGGCTGATTTGGTTACTCCCATTTGACAGATAAGAAAATGGAAATACAAAGAGATAATTCAGCTTGCCCAAGGTCACACAGATAACCAGAGGCAGAACTGGCTCTAGATCCCAGGACCCAGTCTCTTGCCTTTCAGATTAGGCAGATTAGAGACCAAACAGGTTCTAGTGAATTTAGAGTCACCAACCAGAAGAGAAACTAATCCACTCCCCCGGTGTGGAAAGATTTCAAACCACACATCTTTTTACCTGTTCTTGTGGCTTGTAAAACCATTTATCAACAGAAGCATCTTTTTTATGAGGATGTGTATGCAGTTAACACTTGATCCTCCATGCTAACGGAGAGGAATAATAGCACTGAATGTAAAAAAGCAATTTGAATTTGGCATGCAATGTTGCATTGGCAAATAACTGACTGAATTTATAGTGCTTTGCTTAGGTCAATAAGTAAAATTATTTAACATCCACTGATCTACTGATGATCAAATATCCAGAAAAGCCCAAAAGCACTGAAGTCAGCAGGGAGATGTTAGTACATTTTTTTACAATGTACCGCAGACAATGAACATATTAATAAATGACAGGTGACTGTATGTGGAATTCTCTGAATTAACAATTTGGCAAAACTTTAGCCTGAGTCATATGAGATAAATTAATATACTAGGCAATGATAAAACCTAAAAGTCTACCTAAAGCTAGAAAATCACATAATATTTGTCTTTCGCAGTTCAGTGGATCCAGGGTTCAATTTCACTCCACTCTTTGAAACAAACTGCAGACACACCTAGATTTCTAGCACAATCTTTGCACAGAAAATTTAGTGCTACTGTCAAGATTTTTCCCACAATGTGGCAAACTAAAGCATTGTTCCAAAGAGCAATATAAATATCTGTTATTTACCCCATTTTGAAAATACATTTACCACAAGAATTGTACCACTGACATCTCCCATCCTGTCACTGAACTCAGCTATTGTTCAAATTTGCACATTTCCCATACAGTCATCTCTTAGTTATCCATGGAAACATGCTGTGGATCATAGCTGGTCTTCAATATGCTCTAGAGAAATTTCTTCCAGTCAGGTGATATGAGCTCTGAGAATACACACTAGTTTAATATTCACCATAAGAAAACATAACTAGAAGGCAAATTTAGTAGACAGAAAAAAATGCAATATGCATTTCAAAAATAAATCTAAAGAGTTTTTTTTTTTTAAACTGTTTTCCCTTTGGAGAAAACATGCCAATCTTCTGCTCTCTTGGTGCAGATAATTACAATATTATTAGATAAACGGGTCAGACCAGACAACAGAATGAGAGAGCATTTGTGTTCAATAAGTCCTTTCTTCCCTAACATGATCAAAAACATGTAACAATCTGCATATGATGTTATACTTGAAATGGAAGAAAACAAGTTTAAAGAAAATGGTACCTAAGCCCTACTAATTTAAGATCCTTTCCATAAAGAATATTCTTCAGCAGCTGAAAGCTACTTCTCTAGGGAGAAGGGCTATTTCTGGTCAAATTATATACAACTATATATGTATATATCATACACTACTATTCCTCATAATAAATGAAATTTAATATCCTATTCAATCATCTCTGCAGTGATGCAGAGAACTTTTAAAAATAAACGGGGATAAACCGTTTTGATTAGAAATAGTACTGCTTTTCCTCTAATTAGAATGGTAGCATCAATTATCCTGATATAAAGCAACAATGTATTTGAAAACTTGCCCTAATTCATCTCAGTAGTTCAAAACATTTGTAGTCTGCAATTTGTGCTCTCTAGTTCACCGGTGCATCTGTAAAGGTTAGAGCTATTTTACTTTTTTTTTTTTAAGTCTAGACTTCAGAGTTTCTTAAATGCATAGACTGATTGAATTATTAATAGAGGTTGATATTAGCATTTACGTTTTCAAACAGCTCATAATGAAGTGCTTTCATTATAAAGATGGACTATTTTTATAAAGAGTCAGAAATCAGAGAAAGCATTTCAAGTCAGAAGTTTCCATTGTAGAGACTTCTACTTTGCTAGCATGGTAATATATTGATACTACCCTGGTACGTGGAAAGAGATTCACTCTACAGGCATTTCTTGCAATGGTACTGTGACTTTCAAATGTTTTCAAAGCCATAAGAACCCATTTTTCTAATGATATCTTTCTCAGAGCCCCCATTGATAAGCAAAATAAAAAGGACTGCTCAGATTAAAGACAAATTGGGGACCCAAAGCATACCCACACATCCTCCTATCCTTCTGTAACCCCCTGGGCAACTCCAAGGCACTAGATGAAAGAACCTTAGGATTTTGCGGAGCATAGCTTAAGAGTCACTGGAATGTTCCCTCTCTCTCTTTTCTACCTATCCTTGTCCTTCCCATATGGCTAAGCTGGGAGTCCCGCCTCCACAGAAGAGCAGCCTTGATTAGTACTTGGAAAATCCTCTATTCTTCAAATGCTTGTGCTAGATAGCACTTGACTATATACAATCATATTGTTCAGCAACTTGGGTGAGTTCCCATTTTTGAGGGCTTGCTTGCTAGTCCTGTGACTAAGAGCTTTCTTTATATGCATTATCTCATTTAATCTTCAAAATGAGCCCTATGAGTAAGGGACTATTTTTAGGCTTATTTTACAGATGAAGAAACTGGTTCAAAGAAAAATTAGGTAACCTACCCAAGGTCATAGACCTCTCAGAAAGGGGTTGGGGGTAGATAAGACCTGGAACACACATCCACCTGACAGCAAACACCAGGCTCTCACATTGCTGTTTAATTCATGTTGTATCTCTCAAGGGTCTTACAGGCTCTTAGAAAACAGGAGTCATGTTGTTTAATCCCCCACAGAACCAACACTTGCATTAGTATCATTTGGTAAATAATTGTCGATTTGATTTTTTATATATATATTTTTGATACGCTTTCTAAAATTTCACATAGGCACTAAAAGTTTGACACAATCCTTTAACTTTGTTATCTTTCCCCCAAAGTGAGACCACTCCATACAGTGGTGGCTGAACAGAACTGGGACCAAAATTCTCTAAAGGTTTCTTAATGATCCATGAACAATTTTGGATTGGAGCTTTAGTGATTTGAATCTGATGAATATTTTGGGAATGTAGGATTTGACAGCTCTTTTATAAAAGCAGTCTAAATTTCAAATACCTCCCTGATACCCCCAGAAGCAAAAATAAATAAAAGAGCTATACCTCAGCACTCCAAGAACCTGTTTCTGTCTGGGACACTCGGTATGTATAAATGTAACCTTGATACCTGTGAAAGAATAAACTTCCATTACTGAAAAATTCCAAAAGAACAATGGATGCTCTAAATTTGAGCTTTAACTATTACATATAAATGATACATATACTGGGACACACGTATATTGCACCACTGCATTCATAGAAAGAAAAGCCTGTGGAATCTAACTTGCTTGCATATTATATCTAGCTAATCACAGTTTCTAGTAAGCCTTCTTTATCTTTTCATTTTTTTTCAAACATGGGAGCTCACACTTCTAAGGATTTGTCAAGGTGAGAGACTGTTGGGACAGAAAGAAACTAGAGACCTGTTGTAATTGGTAAAAATTATGAATTATTAAACAGATTCAACAAAGCATAGTAATATTATTTTTTGAGTACATACAGAGCCTTAAGGTAAAAATATTTCACTGGGGATAAGGTACTATCAGGCCCACTTAAGTTAATAATAATAATATTAATTATAAATATAATAAATGTGGTATATTCATATGATATTACTATTACTATATAACTTTATAATACATTATAATATAGTACTAATAGTAATTCAAATTAAAAAGGAGTCCTGCTAAAGTACTTGAAATTAGCTTGTCCTTTTAGATGGGGTAAACGTTTTCCCCCATTATTCACTGTGTACGCATACTGTATATCTGTATAGTTGATTTCTACTACATGCCAAGAGTTTTACATGTTGTATTAGTTTGCTCAGGCTGCCATAGCAAAATATCAGTCTGTGTGGCTTAAACAAAAGAAATTTATTTTCTCACAGCCCTGGAGGCTGGAAATCTAAGATCAAGGTGACAGTAACATAGGTTTTATTCTGAGGCCTCTACTCTTGGCTTGTAGGCAGCCACCTTTTAGCTGTGTTCACATGACCTTTTCTTTGTATGTGTGTGTGTGTGAAGAGAGAGATCTCTCTTCTTATAAGTCTACCAGTCCTATTGGATTGGGGCCCCATCCTTACAACCTCATTTAACCTTAATTACATCCTAAAGGCCTATCTCCAAATACAGCCACATTGGGGGTTGAGCTTCAACATATGAGTATGGGGGGAGAGGGTACATGATTCAGTCCATAGCATTCCAACACTGGTACCTCCAAATTCACATCCTTCTCACATACCAAATACATTCATTCCATCCCAACAGCCTTAAAAGTCTTAAACACATTCCAGCATCAACTCTGAGGTCTAAATAAAGTCCAAAGTCTCTTCTAAATATCATCTAATGAGATACAGGTGAGACTTGGGGATATGACTGCTGCTGAGGCAAAATTCTTCTCCAGCTGTGAACCTGTGAAACCAGACAAGTCATGTGCTTCCAAAATACAGGAAGGCAAGCATAGGACAGATATTCCCATTCCAAAAGGGAGATATCGGAAGCAGAAAGGGGTGACAGGTCCCAAAAATGTCCGCAATCTCCTAAGGCAAATTCCATTAGATCTTAATGCTTGAGAATAATCCTTTTTGGATTGACGCTCTGCCCTCCAGGCCTACTGGGTGGCACTGTCACCCCCATGGCTCTGCAGGGGCAGCCCCACCCACTTGCCTCTGTTGGGCAGCTGATCCCACCTTTGAAATCTAGGTGGAAGCAGCCTTGCCCACCTGGGCTTAGGCCCTCTGGGCCTGTGGTGGGAGTGGTAACCCTGATAATCTCTGAAACAACTTCAGGATCATTTTTCCATTTTCTTGAAAGATAAAGCATGTTTGCAGCCAAGTTGCACTATTGTCCGGTCCTGTTCCCTTTGGTCCAAACCGACAGTGTCTCTGATGCTTTGGTCCAAACTCTATTCCTGGCTTCTGTTGAGATGACTAGCTAACATCATGGGCAATCTCCTTAAGGAGTGATTATCCAGCCATTCCCTTGGTATTCTCTCCAGACCAAGCTTCCTCATTTTTCTGCCTTATGAGTAGGCTGAGAATTTTCCAAATCTTTGTATTCTGGTTTCTTTTTGCTTAACAATTCCTTCTTCAATTCATGTCTCTCCTTTTGCATTTTATAAGTAGTCAGGAGGAACCAAGCTATTCCTTCAACACCTTGCTTAGAAATCTCTCCAGCTAAATATCCACTTTGCAAGTTCTACCTTCCACAAAATACTAGAACACAGTTCAGCCAAGTTCTTTGCCATTTATAATTAAGGATGGCTTTTCCTTTAGTTTCCAACAACACGTTCCTCATTTCCATCTGAGACCTCATCAGGATGACCTTTAACATCCATCATTCTACCAATACTGTGTTCACAGTGTTCACAGTATTGGTAGGCTTTTTCTAGCATGCATCTCCAAACACCTCTAGCCTCTACCCATGACCCAGTTCCAAAGCCACTTTCACATTTTTAGGTGCTTGTTACAGCAGCACTGTACTTCTCAGTACCAAAATCTGTACTAGTCTGCTCAGGCTGCCATAACAAAATACCATAGGCTGGGTGGCTTAAACAAAAGAAATTTATTTTCTCACAGTTCTGGAGCTGGAAGTCCAAGATCAAGGTGCCAGCAACATAGGTTTCATTCCAAGGCCTCTTCTCTTGGCTTGTAGACAGCCACCTTCTTGCTGTGTGCTCACATGAGAGGGTGCTCTCTCTCTTCTCATAAGGCCAGAACGCTATTGGATTAGGGACCCACCCTTATGATCTCATTTAACCTAAATTACCTCCTAAAGGCCCTACTTCCAAGTACATCCCCATCGGGAGTTAGGGCTTCAATACATGAATTTGACAAGGACACAATTCAGCCCACAGCACATGCATTATCTCTTTTGGGCCCCAGGGCCCCACAGTAATCTTATGAACTTTATATTGTGAAATTGATTTTATAGATGAGGAAACTGAGACTTTGAGAAGTTAAGTAACCAAAGCCACACTACAAATCAAGCATCAAAGATGGGATTTAAATCAGGCGTCTTTGACTCTAGAGCCCTGGCTTTTGATCCCCACACTGTAATGGATATAGATTATTTACTGCTACTTAACTTGCCTAACAAACCTTTGCTTCCTAGAAAAGTATGGTAAACTTTATGCTGAATTACTTCAAATTATGAATCTGAATCTTAACAGAGTTTTATTTCAGACATTTTCTGATTGCTATTCTTTGGCACAAGTTTGGGTCAAAATATATCTTTGATTAGAATACATGCTGGGACTTCCCTGGCAGTCCAGTGGTTAAGACTCCATGCTTCCAATACAGGGGGCGTAGGTTCCATCCCTGGTTGGGAAACTAAGATCCCATATGCAGCATGGTGCAGCCAAAAATTTTTTAAAAGAAGAAAAAAAAGTACATGCTAAAGTCTGGTAAAATTAAATGTGTTTAAACCTAAAAAGAACCTAAAGTATCTCAAACAGGGTCAAGCTTGAGTAACTGACCTCACTTACCATTAACCCCCTATAGAACTAAAAGTCTTTATGTGGATTAAATTACTATATTTTTAATCACTATCCATCAGTACTATTACCTAAAGTATGAAAAAATTAGGTCTAAAACACTCTAATCAGGTTCATTCGATTTGTGAAACCCAAAAAAAGGGTCAATTTAATTTGCTGGTGCAATTACAGGAAATGTTTCATTTTTGTTATAAAGGTTTGCCAGAATATTTAGATCATATATGAAATAGCTTGATATATGCCTATAGTATACTTTTTAGCATATATAATATGCTAAATAAATATAAAATATTACATTGTAAAGTCTTTTGTTTTTTTAAGCAATTGAAATGTACCTCACTGATTTCAGTAAGTATGCTACAGGGAACAAAGCAAGAGCTTTGATTTCCATTTTTCACCATGGGAACTCCAAACATAAGGGTTTAAGTGGTTTTCTTAAAGTCACACAGCAGAGAATTCCCTGGCAGTCCAGTGGTTAGCACTCGGTGCTTTCACTGCCAGGGCCTGGGTTCAATCCCTGGTCGGGGAACTAAGACCCACAAGGTGCTGAAAAAAGAAAAGAAAAGAAAAAAAAAAGTCACAGCAAAATGGAGGTAGGAGCAGGGAAATAGCATAGGCCTTTAGTTCCATTTTCCCTATGGGAAGAGATTAATGGCAATAATTCAGTATCATTAAAGGTGTTGTGGAAATGCATTATTTAAAATTTCAGCAACGATGCAAACAAAATCATAGGCAATCAGTTTTCCACTTTCTCAAACAGTGGGTCTCTAAAAGATACAATGAATCTATCTCCCTACTATCATTCAGCCTCCTTTAGTCAAAATAAATGAGTCTGTTTTGAAAATGATTTCCTAACGAATCTGATCTTATCGCACTTTCAGTTAAGCAGCAGGAACCTGAGTACCACTTCAAAAGTCCTTACCTCCTTCAGTCTTGAACAACCTGGTGCTGGTGGCACATAAAGCTCGTTGTGATTAACCCATCCAATTTTAACAATCTCCTACTCCACAACTCCTCAAATTTCTGAATGAGCAAAATTGTTTCACCCCTCAAACAAGCCAGCAGTTCACCTCTTCCACTTCCAAGTTGCTGAAGTCACTGACCAAAGATCCCCTGTAGCCAACTCTCGTTGATATACTCTCATATATCACTGATGGAAGAGATTTAAAACAGTGCGATTCAAACTGTGTTCCCAGGGTAATAACAGTGCATCACCTGGGACCTTGCTAGAAATGTAGAATCTCAGGCCCCACTCCAGAATTGCTGAGTCAGAATCTGCGTTTTAACAAAATTTCCAGATGATTTGTAGGAACATTAAAGTTACAGAAGGATTGATTAAAATGCATGGAAAATGCTCACACCTCATTGGGAATATTGATGGCAATTTCTCCAAAGTCAAGCTGGCTTCTTTCACCACCCCCATAGTCACTCAATTTTTTTTTTAGTCTATGTTTTAAGAATGAAATTTTATTTAAATATAAGCTGAAGCTTTTTCAATGCTTTTGGTCTTCACAGAACAGTGTTTCTGAACTTTTTACTCCCTCTTCCCCAACAAGATTTCATAGTTTTGTTTTCTGTAGCTTGTATTATGAAACAATAATTCTATAATACAAAAGTAAATGAAAATATTGATTATGTTTTTTCCAAACTACACATACTCTCTCCCTGTCCACTGAAAAATCACTCTTTTAGGAAATAAACTGACAAATTATAACAAGAGCCATAAAACTGTGCGTATTTTTACCTAATGACCTTCTTTATCTTCATACACTCTAAGGAATCAAATGGAAAAAGCAATTTCACAAAGATTTTCATAGTAGTTCTATTTTAATAATGAAAAATGGAATTAACCTAAGGAATGTTACTCAAAATAAGGAAATGGCAGCAGAAAGAATGGTTCAAAACTATACCAAAGTTCAAAGGTATTAGAGAGCTACATTTTTCAGAAAATTTTAAACACCTGGACCATGTTGATATAAAATGATGGTATGTGAAAGAAGTGGACACAAGGAGAGCCGCCACTCTGATTACTGTTCAAAACTATCCCCAGATGTATATAAACTAGAAGTAAATTTAAACGAATATAAATGCATCCTTGCATATTAATTTTCCTTTTTTTTTTCTTTTGGCCATGCCACGGCATGCAGGATGTTAGTTCCCCGACCAGGGATTGAACCTGTGCCCCCTGCAGTGGAAGCACGGAGCCTTAACCACTGGACCGCCAGGGAAGTCTTGTAATTTCCCTTATAAAGTTATACAAGTGACTAACAACATTTTTTTAAAGAAACAGAAGTAAGATTACAATTTGGAGCTTTACAAATCTAGCCTAAGCAAATCACAAATCAGAAAAATATCATTCGTCTTTAAAAACTGTTACATCCCTTTTAGGATTATTTTTCCTCTAACTCCCCATTAATATAGACAAGCCAAGAATGTAGTGTAATTTTAACTTCCTTCCTCCTTCAAACCTTTTTGTCACACTTGATGATAAGCCTGGAATTTTATATTTATCATGAAAAAATCTAGAAAATAAATAATTGGTAGAAAACAATAGAAATTTTTGTTGTTGTTGTTGCCATTAATTAATTTTCTTAAAAAATTAATTTCTTAAAAAAAACAAATATTTTGCATTTTAATGACTACAAAGCATGTGTTGATTCAGTCCCTGCGAATATTAAAATTTGCCTTTATTTTTTCAAAAGCTGTCCCCAACTCTTAAAAAAGTGTTCTGGTTAGAAAGAGACAAGAAGAAAGCAACCTGACTTATTTTTTCTTTTCTCAAAGGGTCAGCGTTGGGGACAGATCTTGCTTTACAATTGACAAAACCACATCAATTCCTTCTTTATACCACTTCAAGGACTACACAAAAGAAAAGGTTTAGGTACATCTGACTTCTTCATGACACCACAAATAAAGCAAGCTAGTGCCCAGGCTGTCTATGTCTATACAAACGAATGTTACATGCAAAATTCAAGGCACAATTATAATGTGACTGTTTTTTTAAACAAATATTTCATAGCTTTTATACCCAGAGGAATGGTAACCTATAGAAAGCCACTCTGATCCAAGAAGTTTTCGAATTTCCTATGGCCCAATCTTCATTCTTTCAGTGAATTTGAATTTTCAGAACCATCAAAAGTCATTCAGCTTCAAGTTTGATGGTAAAACTATGTGATACCAGTTTCGATGAGTCATGACAATAAATATAATCTCTTCTTCCCTTGAAGTGCCACAGAACGTTTTATTTATGTACTCATACAATGGTCTAACTTTGTCTCACAATTATTTATGGAGCTTTTATTTATATTAACAAACACCTACTACATATTAACTTTATAAATGTTAACTCATGCAATAATTCTCATAACAACCCTATGAGGTAAGTACTGTAGTATTATTATTGCCGTCACCCTTTCCACAGTTAAGGAACCTGAGACAGAAAGTTTAAGTAACTTGCTCAAGGTAAAATAGCTGGTTAAGGGCCAGAATTGAGATGCACACCCAGAGGGTCTGGCTGTAAGATATGGGCTCTTAACCATCTTTCTATGCTGCCTCTCTCTTATATCAGAGGGAATGAGTTAACAAATTGATCTTACGGTGAATCCAAAAGCATAGTTCTCAAAAAGGGAGGGAGTCTGCTTGGCCTTACGACCAGAGAGAAAGGGCAAAGGAAGGGGTTAAAGCATAGAGACAAGATGGGGAGAGCCCAAAAGAGGTCAACCTAGGCTTCCTTTTGGTTTAAACTAAATGACATCTTCAGACTAATCTTGCAACTTAATTTTACATTGTCAACCAGAGTCAGCACTTGATTTATTGGCCTGTGAATTGTCCATTTGGTGGTTTGTGTATTGCACATTTAATCCTAGGCTGGCCTTCAGGCTTGCTCTGCCATTAATGGATTGTACTTAGATAATCCAAAGTAATTCTAGTAGCCTCAATTATCATGAAGATAAATGTGGTGCCAACACACATATCCAACTGTATTCAAAAATTAACTAAGTTTTCTAATTTCTCATTCTTCTGTTCCCTGCAATTACAACTGAGAAGCTGGAGTTTTATTTTGTCACGGTTCCTTCACCCATTTCTCCAGTTCAATTGTTTGATAGGCACTTTATTCCTAGTCATCCTTTAAATCTTAAAGGACAAAAAGATAATTATCCTTTTATCTAAAGACATATATGTCAAATAACTTCATTATATGTCCTTGAGGCTAAAGAATATAATAGCATTTCTTTTTCCAAATCTTCCATCAGATAAAAGTAGCAAACTCAGATATGTACAGAGGATGTACAGAAATAAACTATTTCTTCAAAGTAATTATTTTAAATATTTTAAATTTGTTTTTCTCTTATCACCATCAAACTATCCCAGTGGGCATTTAGGACTTTCCCAATGGCTGTCTACATTAGGGGTGAAAAGGGGAGAAACGTGAGGGCTCACATGTACCTTAGTGAAAAGAAACTTGATATACCTTGAAAACCAAAAAGAGTAAAATTAAATTAAATTAAACTATTTGCATTAATAAGAACATTTAGTATATTGAATGGATACAAAAAAAACCCCCATAAAGTCAGTAGCTTTCCTGTTGCAAAAGAAAATATAGTGGGAAAAGATTCCATTCATGATAGAAACAAAAAAATAGACACATACATTCATACTCACAATAACTAGAAATAAACAACAAAAACTATGCAAGACCTATGGGAAGAAAACTACAAACCTCTATTGATGGATGTAAATGAAAAAATTAATAAATGGAGAGACATATCAGGTTTTTGGATAGGAAGACTAAATTCTTTAAAGATGACAATTCCTCCTTAACTTATTAATGAGTTTAATGTAACCCCAATGGGATTTTTTTTAATTTAACAAAATCATTCTTGATTTCATCTTGAAGAACCAACAGGTAAGAACAGCAAATAATTTTTTAAATGTATTAAAACATTATCATACTATATATAGCGCTAGTGGTACAAGAATAAATAGATCAACTGAGCCAAATAGATAACTGCAAAACAGTAACTGCTATATGTAAGAATTTAATGTATAGTAAAGTAGGCTAATAAATCAATCAGGAATAGAAGTTCTATTTATAAATTATTAGCTATTTCGAAACAAAATCAAATTAGATCCTTTTTCCACACAAAAATATAATTCCAAATGGAATTAAAGAGTTAAGTGTAAACTAACCAAACCATAAATTTAAAACAAAAATTGAAGTGAAGTTTTATGACATCTCTGCATGTCAAAGAACTTTCTAAGTTGGGAAGCAAAGGGGGAAGTCAAACACAAAGAAAATGAGTGACGGACTTGACTACTAAAAATGTTAATTTTTTGTGTGTCAAAGAAAAGTAATGGCAAACACCAAACTGCGAAAAGATACTTTCAATAGATCAAGGATTAGTATATAAAAACATAATGTGTTAAGGAAAATAGTAAGATCCAAACGGTTAAATAGGCAAAGTACACAAAGAGCCAATTCATGAACAAGGAAATACAAGTTTACCAACCATATAGACACTCAATCACTAAAGAAATATGAAATGAACAGTGAGACACCAAATTTCAAGAAGAATTTTTTTTTAACAAGAATACCCATTTCTAGGGATGGTGCGGTGAGACAGACACTTTCATGCAGTACTGGTGAGCATATATATAAACTGGAATAACCATTTAGGAAAAAGTATTTGGTGATCATGTATACATCAAGAATCTTAAGCTGTTCATGTTTTCTGACCTAAAAATTACACATCTTGAAATTCATTATAAGGAAGTCATCATAAATACAAGGAAACCTTTATGGATTGAAATATGAATCATGACAGAATTTATAATAGCAAAAAACTGGAATGATTCAAATGTCTAAAAATAGATGACTGGTTAAGGAAAATATAGTTGGACTGGTTGGACTATCATGAAATCATTAAAAATAATGTTTTAAAATCATTTGTAAGAACATTATATATAAATGTGTTTTTTTCACATTAAGTGGAAAATGCAGCAGAATACAACAGTGTAAGAGCACATGTGTTTATAAAGCAATTTGTTTTATTAAAATACAGAAGAAAAACCACTTAATTTTCAACAATAATTGTCTTTAGGTTATAAAACTATAGATGATTTTCCCTCATTTCCATTATCTACATTTTAAAAACTTTCTACAATATGAATAAGTGTTTAGGAACTATTTTTAATAGACTTACACCAAAATCTAGATTTACTTATTGAAAATAATTGGAAGAAAAACTTCTCGCTTTAAATGAAAGTGAGCAATCCTATAAACGGAAAATTTAATACTTTATGAGATTCAATTTCCCAAAATGAACAGAGAAAAAAAGGCCTTATCTAAAGGCCAGGATTGGGAGCTCAGAACTAGGGAAAGGAGCAAACCTAGTTAGAAAGTATAGTTTAAAGTAGAGTTCGAAAGGCATATGCAATGTGTTATTTCTACAATAAAAATACAGAAACTGAAACTCAACCAAACCTTCTTGGATAATGAGAAGAAACAAAAGACAGATTGAGAAACTATTCTGAGTGAACCCTACAGTCAAATATATGTTTGTTAGCTATACCTTGCTGCTCATATATATATGACACCATTTACATTGTTATTTCTGCTGTATATCATAACCATAGATGTTTTGGTTTAAAATGAGTATGTGGCTTGTTTCAAAATAAAATTTGATTTTGTTACTACAGCATAGTAGTAAAAAGGAGGAAATGAAATGTTTATGTTTATCAAAAGGGATCCTTGGCTCAAAAAAGGTTGAGAAACTGCCATAAAAGGCAACGTATCCTTGTGTCTTTCCTCTGGAGCAGTCTGGCCATCACCGTCCAGGACTCAGAGGCCTCAGTGTGCCCATCGAAAGATATGCTACGGGGACTCCCAATTTGCCGACAATTTTCTGCTACTTCATAAGGAGGTTTGCACGGAGAACTAAGAGTCATAAAAACTGCATTTATGCAAGATTTACTTTGGGTGAAAACTTGAGAATTTCCCACCTGCCTAAATTAATACCTTATGTGGTCCTGGCCTACGTGGGAAGAAGGCTAAGATTATCCTTCTCTCTTGCATCTTTTACCAACTGTAATCTTATGCAGAAGGTAGAACACACATTACTATTCCTGTTTTACAAATATGGAAACCAAGACCCAGAGAAGTTGAGTGATTTCCCCAGTCCACACCCTGGCCTCCTGATATCAGCCCCAAAGCTTTCTGCAGTAAAGAACGGTATTTGTCTTGACAGTTCATTCGTTAATTCAAAAACGTTTATTGAGCACCTATTGCGTGCCTCACAATGCCTGTTACGTGCCAGGCTGTGTTCCTGGTGTGGGAGACAATGTCCCTGTCCTCACGGAGATTACATTTTAGCAGGAAAGCCCAGCAAGACAAAAGTAGACAAGCAAATGTCAGATAGTTTAAAGTTCCCTGAAGAAAAATAAAGTGATGGAGTGTAACTGGGACAGGGAGAGGGCACTTATTTTAGATAGGATGGTCAAGGAAGTCCTCTCTGAGGGAAGAGGCAGAAGGAATAGTTAAGTGCAAAGATCCTAAGCAGGGAGCAGCTTGGCAAGCTCGAGAAACAACAAAGAGGCCAGTGTGTCTGAAGTCTTAGGAGCCTCCTGCCACACACTGTCCCCTGCTCTTCCACCCCTTCCTAGGCTTCTTTTGTACCTTATTTTTTACCTCTAGGTTAAGGGGCCCATTACCTCCTTTGTCAGCTTCCCTAAAGAAGCCCCTTTCACCAGTCTACTCACTTCCTCCACCTTCTTTTGATAAGAAAAGAGCCTAGGAATACTAGTTGCCTTTCACTGACCGTCTCCAGTTTCCACTTGGGAAAAACAATAATATAAAGAAAACGTTAAGATCTGAGCCCAAGAGATTCAATAGCTTGCACGTATTGCCCTGGAAGCCTTTATAACAAATGTATCTAGCGTGGCCTGAGAGTTGCCACAGACATGTCGACCGTTTAAAAAAACACAATAAACAGTGAAAATCCTCTAACACCAGGCTCAATACAGTCTCTCTTCAATGACCCAGAAGGAACTTCAAAACCTTGCAGTGTATCGTCAGACACCGAAATTACTACCAAGCATTTTCCCTCATTTTGTTTCTGTCTAGAAGGTACTGTGCAGGGCTGGTGTTTTCGTGGATGTTTTTGTCCTGCTAACAAAGAGTGATCGAGCTAGGTACTTCCTTAGAAATGCCCTGTGAGTCCTTAAAGATATAGACTGAAAAAAACAAAGAATACAATAATAACACTGAGTACCGAAAGAGACTGAAAAAATAATAATACTAATAACAACAACAGCTTACTTTTACCGAACATTTAGTGTGTGTCAGGTCCAGCGCTCAATTTTCTACCTGCATTATGGCATTTAATCCTCACACGCCTATGAGGTAGGTAGTAATATTATTTACATTTTATGCACAAGAAAACTGAGGGGCTGAGAGGTTAACTTGACAAAGTCAGCATCAGACCAGCACAAGATTAGGTCTCAGGTCTGCCTGACTCTGGAGCCCTGGAGCAAAGATGAAGGTGCATCTGATTCAAAACGGGGCGTTAGACTGAGATGCTTAGGTAAAGAGCAAAACTGAATCATACAAGGGTGTTTTCCCTCCATTCCCTTTATGACTATTGTCAGTCCAAGCTTTTGTCAAGAAAGGCCCTATTTCTGAAACCCCCCTCCCCCTGCCAACTCCTCTAAAGAAAACTCAATAAGTAGATCCAGAGAGGTGGTTTTATTCAGAAACATCCCTCTCTCTGCATCCTGACCTAACTGGTATTGATGTCTTAAAGTAATAGATTCAGTTTCTTAGTCTTCTTCCTCTCCTTGAATTTGACGTTCCTTTGGGAAGGCACCTCCAAAGCCATTTCAAGAGAGCTGGAGAGAGAGGCTTCTCCTTCCCTGAGGAGCTGGCGGCCCCAAAGCTGGCCGCTCCACCATCATCGCAGGCCTCCACCTTGCTGGCCTCTATTAGAGGCCAGAACTGAAATCGGGAGCCTGAGTCCTTTTGGCAGCAAAGGTAAATTCTAGACTGCGTTTCCCCACCCCAAAGGGCATCCGCAGGAGGCCCAGGCGTGAAACCCCCAGGGAGGGGCCTGGGCCGGGCCTGGGGCCGCGCGGTGGGCACTGGAGGCTCCCACTGTGTACTCACAGAACACACAGGCAGTACACTCCCGGGACGCTCTCGCTGTCCCTCAGCAAATAGCTGCCGTCCAGACCCGTGGCGAGCAGGAGCTTCTCCCCCGTCTCCCGGCTGATTTTGCCATGATACACAGCCACCGCGTCCATGGCCTGGGGAACTCTTGGGAGCACCGAGGCACGGGACGGCAGCAGGCAGGTGCCACCGCTGCTGCTGCTGCTGCTGCTGCCGCTGCCGCCGCAACCCAACACGAGTCAGCCACCCGCCTCCCAGTTCAGCCAGATGTGCAAAAAAGAGAGAGGAGCGCCCGAACAACAGGATGTTGTCTACCTGCCTGAAAACCTCCCTCTCACGGTTCAATTAAAGCCAGCTCAGCAGTTTAGCAGCTTGGTTATTGCCGTAGGGTTCGATCCCCCTCCCAGGCCCGCCCACGCAATACAGGGTTCGGGTGGGTGGGTGGACAGAGAGGGGAGGACCCTTGGAAGAAGGTCTTTGCAAGATTTGGCCTGTACTCCCAACGCACGCCGAGAGGAATGCTTGCTAATGCTCCTGCCCTTGCGGTTTTCCCGGGGGGCCACCATGACTTAGCTTAACTAACTGACTTAACTTAATTAGCTTAACTAATCAGTCCCCAAAGGGGTTGATGATAGAGGCAAGTTGTACATGACCTTCATGTGGGGCAGAAACATACTGACAGAGAATGAAAGGCCCCAAAGTTCTGAGACCAAAACACTGTCGGTGAACAGCCACCCCTGAGCACAGCCAGGAGGCTCCTACAGAACCACAAGTAGTAAGTGAACGGCGGACTTGGGACAAGTGCCTCCTCTCGCCCTGCCCTAGTCATCTCCAGCAATCTTGATCCTGAACAAATCAAAGTTTCCCAACCTTCTTGTCCAAGATCCCAAAGTGCTGGTTGAGGTACAAAAATCAGTCTGCATCCAAAAATGTTCCAGATTTATCTATCTGATGGGCCTTAGATGAGAGAATAAATCATTTAACTGGTGCTGTCTTTCTTTATGTGGACTTGTATTTGCCCTTTGATGTATAGGGCCCACCTTCTAGCATTTGGGGCATTGAACTTGTTTGAAATCACACTGTGAGTGTTGAGAATTGTGTTGCAACTTTTATCATCTGTTGTTAATAGAGAATATGGTTTTAGTTCAGTTGATGCTAAACTATCATAAATTTTTTAGAACCTTTCAACCTTTATTTCCTTCTCTCTTCTATTTCAAGATGTGCTGTTAATATTTCCCCCAAACTTCCTCCTTTTGCACTAGAACAAGACTTTGTTTAATGTTTGAAGCTGAACGGTCTTCTACATGTTTCCTTTTGAGTATGTAAAATAATTTTTTAAATTGGAATTTAAGTAGCCGAAGTTATGTTGTCTGTTGTATCTCTTCAACAACATCAGCACCTAGTTCCTTGAGAACCTGGTACAGCTGGGAGCCCAATAGGGAGAACAATTTTTTGTTTGTTTTGCGGTACGCGGGCCTCTCACTGCTCTGGCCTCTCCCGTTGCGGAGCACAGGCTCCGGACGCACAGGCTCAGCGGCCATGGCTCACGGGCCCGGCTGCTCCGCGGCATGTGGGATCCTCCCGGACCGGGGCACGAACCCACATCCCCTGCATCGGCAGGTGGACTCCCAACCACTGCGCCACCAGGGAAGCCCGGGAGAACAATTTTTAAATCTTCACTAGTCCTACAGATGGATCAGACGTGCAGAGCTGCCTTACGTCAAAAGCCAGATATTTGCTGTCCATCTGCTAGGGTTGAAAACAATCCTCTACGATTTCAGTGGCAGCTCGCAGTTACTCTCCTTGATTGATGCATACTCGGCCTTAGAATCTATCAACCTTGGTAGATAAACTGTAAACATAAGCCTCCTACATTCATCTGCAACACCAAGAATAAAAATATAAAACAGCATTCAAGATGATGTTGGGGGATGGCTCTGGGGAACTGAGCCAAGATTGTCTCATTATCTCCCTACCTCACTTGCTTATGGCCAACTCCACCTCTCACCCTTTTTCATGCTTTGGGTCAAGGAAGAAATTGATGTGATAAGTGAATGCATACACCAATGTTAAGGACTTGAGAAGTTAGTCCACCCTGAACTCTTTTATGTTTTGAGTGGGCAAATGATTAGCCCAGAGATTAGTGGGCAAATGATTAGCCCAGAGTGGTGGAATTTCAAACCCGAAAGGAGAAGATAGGGAAGGGGATCCTCTCATTCACTCCCTATGGACAACAGCCCACCTAGGAGGTGAACTGTGAGAACATTCAGTGTCACATAGGCAAAAACAAAACCTAAGCTTTTTTGTCTCTGAACAACCCTGAACAAATCATCCACAAATTTAGGGACAGAGCAACCTCAAGCTGACAGCAAAAGTGTACCATGCATTCTTCTTTTCGTTCTCTGTTTTGTCCTGTGTTGCTAAAATAGCACGCCTGTCAAAGCAGTCAGGTACGATGGGGTTCAGCACAACTAAAGCTGTATGAAAAAGGAACAGATAAATTATAAGGTAATAGTACAACTCTCACATCCAGTCCCTCGCTGTCATCTCACAAGCAACCTGACAGCTGAGCCAGCCCACTACTGCAGTGTTGATGAAAAATACTATCTTCACCCTAGTGCTACACCAGTACTAAACCTGACTTTAGCAAATTCAAAACCTCACGCTGAGCCTGAAGTATAGAGAAAGAAGAATTGTAATGGCTTTCTTCTCTCTCACCATACCCACAAGAGAGGAAAGGGCAAAAAATACAAGGGGGGAGCAACAGAGATAGCAGAGGCACCAATAGAGAAAGACTTAGGAAGAATGGGCCCCGTAATACAAATATAGTTCCCTTAGAAGCAGAATTATCTGATTGTTTATTGTCTGTCTCCCCAACTAGAACGTAGGGTCCATGATGGCAAGATGTTGTGTACCTTGGTCACCATTAGAGCCTCAGTGTCTGGAACATATTAGATGCTAAATGTATTTGTTGAGTGTGTGAATGAATGAGTGAAATTAGTGCTCTCAAGAAAATAAGAGGAAAAAATACACACATGCACACACACAGATTTGGTTCTTACGTGCCTCTGGCCCACTTTTGAAATAGCAAGATGAATTGGAAGCACTGGTCCAGCAATTATGAGAGTCTGATTATACTCCATATTTTGCCACTAAATCACTTCCTCTCTCTGAGCCTTATTTTCTCCATCTGTCAAATGGAGTTGAACCAGATGACCCCTAAGGCTACTTCCAACTTTAACGTTCTGTGCTTTAAACGAAAGCCAAGCATACTTTAGAGAGAACCAGAGGGGAGAATGGACTGAACTCATTTGTGTGCAAGAAGCAAGGGCTGTTTCCTCAGGTCTTACCCAATAGAGGAAAGATTTTTGTTCTTGTTGTTTTTAAATAACCTACGAAATAAAAACCATGAGGTAGAGGAAGAGAGCTTCACAGCTTAAAGCAAACTACAACCTTTTAGAATATAAATGCCATTTAAATCAAATATAAAAGCATTGACAAACTGTCAGCCAAGGTCAAAAGTATCTTCTTATCTAAACTTGTCACCTCCTGAGGTCTCTGAGAGGTGACAGCATTTTGTTTGTGGATGCCCTGTCTGAGGTGCTAATTGTCTTCATTTCAAATGCCCTAGGCTATTCTCAAACCCAGATAAATTAAAAGGATGATGGCAAGGGTGGTTAGTTTTATAGAGTGGATCTGACATTCCAAAATCTTTTTCTCTAACCTTTCAAAACTAACTTTGTTCTTCAACTAGCTCATCTATAGGTGTGAATTCTCCTGTGACAGTGTTATGATATTGTCACCTGTGGTGAGTTTACACATTCTTTCTTACTAAAATTGACTTCCTTTACAAAAATGAGAAAAGAAAAAAATTACAACATCTTTTTAAAAAAAGAGCACCTCCTTTTGATAATATGTTGGTTTACCTATGAGGTTAATTTTCCTAATGCCCTTTTGTAAGTGAAGATTCAGAAACAGTGTTGTGTTTATTTAAGCCTTCTAAAAATGTTTACTCTTTCAACCAACATTTATGAGCATCTACTGTATGATGGACACTGTGGTGGGTACTTAGGTTAGAGAGAAGAAAAGCATATACCTGATCTCAAGTAGCTCATAGTCTAGTGAAGACAGACAAGCAAACAAACAATTACAATTAACTCAATAAGAGCTGCGATAGAGGGAAGGATGGGGCTCTAGAGGCACAGTAATGGGACATTTAACTCAACTTACATTCTAAACCTGCACAACCTGCTCGAGACAATGTCTTTATCTTTCTGTTATGTACAGTTCCTTTCACTCGTCCTAAGTTTACCTCCTTCATGACTCAGAAGGTACTCCCTAATTCTAGCTGAAACTCTGCCTGCTTCTGAGGTTTTATTCTTGGAATAATAGCTAATATATGTTAACTGAATACTACATTTCAGGCTTTCCTGCTAAGCACTTTGCATATATTATCTCATTTATTTATATCAACAACCTTATGAAGCAAATACTATTATTATCCCCATTTTACCAATGCGGAAGCTAAAACTCAGAGATCCTGGGTAGCCTGCTCAAGGTTTCACAACTGGTCAGTGTGAGGCCTGGGATTTGAACACAGGCAGCTGACTTCAGAGCCTGTGCATCTCACCATATCCTCTTCTGTCTCCCAATATTAATTCTGAGGTCACTGCACCGGATTGGTCAGGCTTCAGTTTCCTATCTAGCAACCGTAATTTTGACTTCTAGAATATTCTTCTCACACTTCTCAAGTGTCAAATGTTCCCATGCTCTGACTTGTAGCATGTCTATGTCTATCTATATATGCCTTATGAGATCAGATACACTGTTCTATCCTGGGCCTCATTGGTCAGTATGCCTTGGAAGGCTCTTCCAGAGTCAAGGTCTATTCGTCCAGGCTTTAAGATCTGGGATCTGGATCATCAGCTTATGCATGCAAATAGATCCCTGAGTAGTTTGTTTGTTTGATTTTTAAGTGGTCTGGCCATCTTCTCTCCTGGGAAGACCTGGATATACTGGTAAAGTCTTATTGCCCAATTATTTTTCTACACCAAATGAAGGCCACTCCTAGCCAGTTTTTACTTATCTTTCCCTGTGAAGATAAAATGAAATGACATATGCGATGTGCCCGGAAACTAAGAGACACTCAAAGTTTCTTTTTCCTACTAGTCTGTGAACTCCTAGAAGACAGGGATGATGTCGTATTCCTCTTTACATACCCAGATCCTAACACAGAATCTGCACCTACTTAGCTCCATTGCTTTCCCCTTCCTCTTTCCCTTCGTAGAGAACCCTTTGCAAATTTGTCACAAGGAGTATATCGTTTCTGACACTGACTTCTTTCACATTCACTGTTCATCAACGACAATCCTGTGGTCTGCCTCATTTGGGTTTATAGAAACAACAGTTCATAACTCACATCTCAGTACCTGACAGACAAATAAATCAACATGTAGCCCTTTTGGTCTCATCAAACCCATTGCCTTTGGATCGTGTCTGAATCTTCTTTCTACCTCCCTTCATCCTGGCTGGGGGCACTCAAGGTATGATATCAGGACAAGAAAACATCACCTCTTTGTAAGGGAGCCTCCAGCTTTCCTTGTAAAAATCTATTCTCTTTCTTGGAAGCTCAAAAATAAAGTTCTACCACTGATGCTTAAACTAAAAGATTAAAGTCCAAGAGACTATTTTATCCATACTTTTTTTTTTTTGCTTGAACATTTTTTAGGAAATCTCTGATGCTTTGAAACATGGATGACCACTTTGATCTATACACCACAAACACCAAAATTTGGCAAAGGAATAGAATGAAATGGACTTTATAAATGTTTCCCTAAGCAGCTTTGTAAATACAAATGAAATATTATATCCCAGGGACTTCCCTGCTGATCCAGTGATAAAGAATCCACCTTCCTATACAGAGGACGCAGGTTCGATCCCTGGTCAGGGAACTAAGATCCCACATGTCGTGGGACAACTAAGCCCGTGCACCGCAACTACTGAGCTTGCGCACCTCAACTAGAGCCCATGTGCCGCAAACTACAGAGCCCACGTGCTCTGGAGCCCGCGTGCCACAACTAGAGAAGAGAAAACCCGCACACCACAACTATAGAGAAGCCCACGCACTACAACGAAGAGCTCGTGTGCTGCAACGAAAGATCCCACATGACTCAACGAAGATCCTGTGTGCCGCAACTAATAAGACCCAATGCAGCCAAAAATAAACAAAATAAATAAATAATAAATAAATCTTTTAAAAAAATTATATCCCAGCAAGCAAAATAGCTAATGGTGGATTTCTGGATGAATTTTGTAGTTACAGATGCAACATTGGCATTATTTTTCTTTTCCTTCTCAATAATAAATATGTCATGAAAAAGTGTTAGAAACATTGCTCAGCGGGTAGTTCAATAGTATGAGTCTTTTACAAAGCAGGTCATATATGTTCTGAAGTTTCAAAACTGTCTAGACAATATCAGGCACTTTAGTGGTAAAAGTATGAAATTTTCAATATTTGCTCAGTCTTTTCTTTCCTGGAACTACTATGGCTCACTGAAATGATCAAAGTAAATATATATCAAACAAAAAAATAAATGAGATTAAATATCCTAAAACTTTTACTTACAGACAAAACCCTCAGAGGGCTCTTGTGTCATCATCTTATAAACACTGGAGTATGGTTTATTGCTGCCTACCAGAAAAGTAATCACAACTTTCTGCCTCGTGTGCAATTATTTTTGTAATGTAGTACAGAATGAAGAATAAAACATAAAATAGTAGATATAAACATAAAAACAAAAAGCTGCAGAATGTCACAAGTGAAACTGTAATATTGCATATTATTTTGAAGTAAAACACACTCAACTTTTCTAGCAACTGTTTCATCAAATGAGGGCACAATCTGGCTATCATGGAAGTTTTGCAAACTAAAATGGTCCATACTGAACTTGGACTGCTCTAAAATCCTTTAGCACTTACTGGTATTTAACATGTATTAAAACTACTAGCTTTCTATACAACTTGTTCCTAACTTGTGTTCCCAAAGTCCATAGAAGTTTAAGAAGGCAATAATGATGGATTCTGAGGTATTGTCAGTATTACAAACAGCCTAGTAAAATGGTCCATTTGCCTGCAATTAGGCTGCATGTAATAATAATAATATTCATTGAATCCTCACAAAAATCCTAAACTTAAATGGCAAATGACTGCTCGTAGTTGGAATTATATCAACCTTGTGTGAGGCAACTTTATACAGGCTTTCTTAATTTTTTAAAAAAATTTATTTATTTTTGGCTGCGTTGGGTCTTCGTTGCTTCACGTGGGCTTTCTCTAGTTGCGGCGAGCGGGGGCTACTCTTCGTTGCAGTGCGTGGGCTTCTCACTGCGGTGGCTTCTCTTGTTGCAGACCACGGACTCTAGGCGCGCGGGCCTCAGTAGTTGTGGCACACAGGCTCAGTAGTTGTGGCTTGCGGGCTGTAGAACACAGGCTCAGTAGTTGTGGCACACGGGCTTAGTTGCTCTGCGGCATGTGGGATCTTCCTGGACCAGGGCTCGAACCCGTGTTCCCTGCATTGGCAGGCAGATTCTTAACCACTGTGCCACCAGGGAATTCCCAGGTTTCTTAATTTTAACTGAGAAAATAATCATTTATTAAATAATGCTGTTTGATGCACAGAATCCTTTGAAAACCAACATCTACAGGCCAGAAAATATGCTGGAAAAATGGAAGAAAAAGGACTGATAACTGGTGTCTGGTGTATATTTGTCTTATTTCTTCTAACAGAACAGGAGATCGCTGAGGGCAATAATGATCACCTTCACAGAGTCTAACACGCTGTCTAGTGCATAGGAAGTCTTCTTTCCATGGATGCTGTTTGCTTGATCTGTAAAGTACCATGATGTTCAAAACATCGATTCCGTTACCATTTGCAACATGAGTCTGGAGCTTTTGAAGTCTCCTTTCCCCCTACTTCCTCACTGAAAAGTACATATGCATATCTATTGGACTGTGACAGCTGGCACCTTACCCACTTAAAAACTGAGTAATTCAGACAGACTTTAGTTAAGCAATCAAGATGGGCTCTATCTTAATAGTACTGAACTCAGCTCAAAGATCTTTTCATAAGGCCAGTCTGCTGAATCAGATACAAGCCACTCCCACTGCCTAAATTACCATCCCCCCCTTTTTATTTTTTGCAGTCCTGAGATAATAAGTGGTCCTACTTACTGGCAGCCTAGATGATCACATATCCCAAAGCCTGAGAGATTCTAAAAGCGCAGCTCCTGACCACCGGACCGCCACTATGCCTCAAAGTCTCTCCATTATAGTCATTTCAGTGGGCTTAGGCATTGATAATCCATGTTAACATACAAATATATTACTTAGTAAGGGTAAAAGGTTAAGGCAGTGTGATATAATGGAAAGAGCGCAGACATTAGAATCAGTAAAATTTTATTTTGAAGCCAGGCTTCACCAATTCCCAAATTTGGGTATTGAGTTATCACATCTAAAAAATGGGGGTAATAATATTCACTTTGAAGAACTATTAATACAGGTACCTATTATACCTTACAGTCACCAAAAGGGTAATGTGCTTAGAGTGCCTAGCACATAGTAAGCACTCAATGGTATTAATGATCTTATGACCATTGATAATCCCTTATACTCATTACCACAGCATCCAGAGCAGAACCCTGAGGGCAGGGAAAGGGAACAACCACTCACTGGGGCTCAGAGAAGTTCAATAACTTGTTTAAGTTCACATAGCTAGTGAACAGCAGAGTAAGTATCTAAACTCAGGTCTAATTCCAAAGCCCAGGTTCTTGCCTAAGAAACCTCCTGCCTTTTCTTGTGTGTACCCATTCCAGAAGAAAGTAGTGATTTGACAGCCTCAGTTATTCAGGTTGCTTTGGAAAAAGTCAGCCCTGAAAGACTGTAATCATATTAAACTATATAAAAGCTATGCACAGGGTGAGTGCTTTCATGTAGACCTAAAGTCATGCCAATGAATAGCAGAGTCCATTTGAAACCATAAATTAAAGCAAATGTAGTGAGATCTAAAATGATCTGCTGGTACACCAAAATGGATTATGCTGGAAAATTCCCAAGTCTCATCTTCCCAGAATTCTACAGAGCTATCAGCATACACAAGTGTATCACAAAGCCATTCTCCAACCCAGAAAACCTAGCTTTGGGTTGATGTCCCTGATGGTCCCCCTCCTCCCCAGCGCCCTCCCGAGTTACCCAGGCGTCCTGGCAATCAGGACTCCGAGGGAAAAGAGAATGCTGGTGGGTCAGGTTCTGTTCTCTGCCCCTTTCCTGTCTCTACACCAAGCAGGTAGCCAGACTCTACCCCCCTTTGCCTCAGGGAACATTTGTCTTGCTAGCTGACTGTCTAAGCCTGGCTGTTCTCCAGAATCCTGAGCACCTTGATGGGATTATGCATGGGGGGAGGGGGCAGTGCCTTGCAGGGCAGAAATGCAGGGGGGGAATTTCTGCTCAGGGGACCTCTGGGAGACAGGGCCTCAGGGAGATGGCTTCTCGGTGCATGTAGGGAGCCTGGACACCAGGCATTAAGGCTCCCAGCCTAGGCAGAAGCCCCCTCCTCACCTCACCTCTCGTGCCCTATGGGCCCAGGAGTAGCAGAGATGCCCACCTTCAAGGAACCATGGGGACTTGGACAGTGAGGGGAGCAGGGACAATCACAATGGATTGAAGACCCTGTAGAATACCCTCTGCCCTCCCATTCTTGAGTAACTCACAGGAAGAGGAGGGGCCTTCAATAGTGAATGAGATTGGATTCTCTGTCACCTCAGTGGGATGCAGGGAACATGCAGATTCAAACTGCCGCTTCTGAGCAAACCTGCCACGAGGTACACACTACACAGAAGACACAGCAAGTAAGTGCACACTCTGTATTACTAGGTAGAATCAGAAAACCTCTGACAAAGGTTGAGCTTGGTGAATGGGGATCTCCCGGGGGAACTCGAGGACACCTTTTGCTCAGACTGGAGGCTGATCTGACTTCCCACCCCCTGGGCTCCACTTGCCTCTGAGAAGCTGGCAGAGAACACACCAAGTGGAAGAGAAGGGCCCAGGAGCATTCTCAAGAGTGCTTGTCCTAGTCCAGTTCTATTTTTAATCCAATTAGTCCTCCCAAGAGAAGCGCCATCCATAGCATGATGTCTGTCCTTGGAATCCATTTTGTTCTTCATCTACTGACCAGAAAGGGGCTTGGGATGGTGGCTGCCTGAAGCTGAGGGCTCAAACACTCCCCCAAGCACTGTCCTTCTTTAAGACAGTCGCCCAGTGGTCTTTCAGGCAACCAGGAAACTAGCTGTCCCTCTCAAGGGAGGAAATCAGGAGAGTAACAGAAAAGTCTTGCCTGCAATTTTGTTAGGCCACTTTTCCACTCTCTGCCACTACTCATTTGTCTCACATGGGACCAGTGAGATGAGCAGTTCGGCAATCAAGTCCTTCCATTAAAGTCTCTTTGTTGCCCCCGGAACTGCAGAAATATCTCAATGTTATTTCATTTGGGCTTACCCAAAGGCCACATTACATGCAAGGCAAAGAAGTCACTCCTGATATAATTTGTATCCCAAATTAGGCTCTCTCCTGTTATCTAACCAAACTCACCAAATCAGGTTATAATGTGTGCACCAGATAATAACATATAAGTCCAGCTCCTAACACATATCAGACAATAACTGTTTAATGAATTAAATGAAATTCGTCACGTTTGCTATCATCTATACAATTTAACACTGCAACCCCCAAATCTTATGAATTAATTCCTTGTCCCAACAGAGAAATTAAATCCTAACAAAATTATTTTGCCCTCCTTTTCCCCCAAGTTCCAAAGCATCTCTTCTTCCCCGACGTCTCACTCTTTTTGGCTTCAGCCAGTGGGGGGGGGGGGGGATGGGGGTCTCACTGAGGTGTGAGTCAGTCAGAAACGAAGAGTTATTTCTTTAGGCTCTTGGAAGATCTTCTAATGGGATAGGTTCAGATTCTTCAGCAACAAGCAAATTCCGTGCGGCTCAGAGACACAAAAATAGGCCCTCACTTATAAAACTTAGAAAACGAGAACAAGAAGCAAACATGAACACCGCAGTAGTTTACAAAGGAACGATAGCATTTTCAAGGAAAAGCAGTGCTCCTAAAATTCCTTATAGCTTATAACCAAAAACACATGGCTGTTCCCAGCCAAAGACATGGCATTTTCTGGAAAACAAGGTTAATAAGAAAACAGGAAAGAGTGAAAAAGGAAAAAACAGTCTTGACTTCAGCTTCTGCAGGGTGTCAACCAATCAGCTTCAGCCATCCAGAATTCAGCACTTGCAAACATAAATGCATTAGGAGAAATTCCTTAAAGAGTGAGTGTGATACTCAAAAGCAATCCGTCTTTGCTCAAGTAAATGAAAAAAAAACAAGAAAGCATATAAATCCATATGTATCTATGTGTGTATGTGTACTCAATGATAAAAAGTTGTTATTTGGGGTAATGGGACAATGAATTATTTTATTTAATTTTCTATATCATAATTTTAGTTACAAATTTTCTGTGAAGTAAATGAGTTACTTTTTAATCAGGAGGGAGTCTTAGGAAACTGGTTTTTCTTTGGAGTATTTCCATTCTTACTTACCTTCCCGAAATCAGCGGGTTTGTCCTGGGTCGGGGCCTCCACTCTCAACTGCCATGCAGACTTTCTTGCATTCATAGCAGGCCTTGCACCACGGAAAATTCATTGCTTTACACCACGGGCACTCCCAATTCACTGAACTGCAGCCTGAGGCAGACTTCTCCTGGTGGTGTGATTCTGAGGCTTTTTTCCCTTTTGGCTGCTTGGTCTTCTGCCCCTGAGGCTGTTGTTTCTTTGGGTTTTCTCTCCCACTAGGGCTCCAGCTGTCCCCCTGGGCGGTTGCCTGAGGCCTCTCTGGACCTCCTTCCTGGCCGAGTCTCCTGTTGAACAGTGGCGGGGGCATCCCCTGGGGCCCTTGTGAACCTCCTTCCTGTCTCTGGCTTCTGCTGACCCCCAGGGGGCCAGTCCCCTGGGGCCTCTCTGGATCCTCTTGCCTGTGACTTCTGCTGTTCCCCAGGGGGATGGTCCTCTGGGATCTTTTGGGAACTTCTCCCTGGCTGTAGCTCCCATTGGCTCCCAGGGGGATCATCCCCTGGGGGCTCTCTGGGCCTTCCTCTTGGTTGAGGCTCCAGCTAGCCCTCAAGTGGACCGTCCCCTGGGGTCTCTCTAGGACTTCTTCCTGGCTGTGGCTCCAACTATCCCCAAGAGGGACCATTCCCTCGGACCTCTCTGGACCTTCTTCGTGACTGAGGCCACAGCTGTCCCTAAGGGGGACCATCCCCTAGGGCCTCTATAGACTTCCTTCCTGGTTAAGACTTCTGATATCCCCTAAGGGGACTGTACCCTGCAGGATCTCAGGACCTTCCCCCTGGCTGTAGCTCCTCTGGTTCCACAGTGGGGCCATCTCCCCGAAAGCCCACGGGCCAGGTGGATAGATCTCCGGAGGCACCTGAAATGGGACGACTCCAGCTTCTGTTTCCATGACTACTGCTGGTGGTACAGGTGGCAAGAATGGGAATCCCATCGGGAATGGTGCATGGAATGGAAATGGGTATGGTATCGGCATTGGCAGAGGGGGTTGCACGGCCTGGGCCCAGAGACTCGGGGGTCCCGGCACATAAAGGACATCCGTCGAGGCTGGCATCTGGCTCTTGAAATACAGCCTGTCATGCTCCCCCATGGCTACCACATCTCTCTGCTGCTCTGCGCTCATGGGCCACTCTGCAGCCCCAAGTTGCTCGGCTCGAGGCCCAGGCACCAACTCTTGGGCCAGTGGGGTGACCTGTGCCGACCTGTCGACCAGGAGCAGCCGCCCACAAAGCACATCGCGCTGTTTCAGCACCTGCGGCAAGGCGGCCCGCGTGAGGTGCAGCTGCGTGACCACCTCCTCGCGCTCCTCGCGCTCCTCGCGCAGGCGCCGCGGCTCAGAGGGCCCAGGAAGCCGCCTCGCGTTCCTCTAGCTTCTGCTGGAGCCGCCGAACCCAGCGCGCCTGCTGCTCCCGCTGCCTCGAGCCCACACGCACGCTCTAGGCCAGCGCGCTCCAGGCACAGGCCCTCTTGATGGTGCACGGCACCTGCAAGTCAGCGACAACGCGCAGCCGATCCTCTACCTCATTCCAGGGCCGCGAGCAGAAGGCCACATAGAAATCGGGGCCGCCCCCGTTCATGAGGACTTCACTGTTGATGAATCTGATCACCTCGTTGTGGCAGAACCCGCTGGCACGGTCCCCAAAGTCCACGGCCATGGCCGCTGCGGCCTAGTCAACCAACCGCCTCACGGGAGATGCCGCCTGCCGCCGCCGCCGGTAAAGCCCCTCACCTCCCGGCTCAGTCCGCCTTCAGTTCTAGCCCAGTCCTGGCCTCTTCCTCGGCCTCTTTCCTCTGTCACGGTCCGGCTTTCCTCACAGAAAGTAAAGCAGAGCCCCTCACTGCGCCAACCCCAAAAGGGCAGACGCAGAGACCACGCGTCACGGGCGAGCTCCGAGTCGCCCCCGCAAGGCCTGCTGGGACTAACCTCGCTGCCAGAGCCCCACTTCCGGGTGAGCAGGACGGAAGCTGCACTGCGTGCCGCAGTGAACCCAGACGTGGCAGAAGGGAGGGGGGAGTTGGAGCAGGCAGCGGGGCGCAGGCGCACAGTGGCAGCTGGCGTAACGGATCCCTTGGAGATGCTAATAGTTGCCAATCCCACACCTAGGGCCTGCAACCACACACACACACACACACTCCTGTTCTAAAAGGAAGGGTGAGTCAATGGAGGTCAGAGAACTTCTGGGGGAGGGAGGGAATTGAGGTGGAGGAGACTGGGGCTGCAAGACCCCTAGTTTAGGGAGGTAAATAGGTAAACATATAAGAGGAGGGAACACTTTCTAACTCATTAATGAGACTAGTATTATGTTGTTACCAAAACCAGACAAAGACATCACAAGAATAGAAAACTATAGACCAATATCCTTTATAAATATAGATGTAAAGCTTCTCAACCAAATACTAGCAAATGGAATCCAGCAGCACATTAAAAGAATTATAAAACATGATTAAGTGGGATTTATCTCAGGAAAACAAAGATGGCTCAATAAATATTGGTGTAAAACACCATATTACTAGAATGAAGGAAAAAACCCACATGATCATCTAATAGATACCAAAAAAACTTTTGAAAAAATGCAACACACTTTCATGAGAAAAAAAAAAAAGAACTCAAAAAACAAAGTAGAAAGGAATGTCCTCAACCTGATAAAGGGCATTTATGAAAAACCCATAGCTAACATTATACTCCATGGTGAAAGATTCAAAGCTTCCCCGCTAATATCAGGAACAGATAAGAATGCCAGTTGTACCCCTGCTATTCAACATTGTCCTAGAACGTCTAGCCAGAGGAATTAGGTGAGAAAAAGAAAAGCTATCCAGCTCGGAAAGGAATAAGTAAAACTGTTTCTCTTTATAAAGGACATGATCCTATATAGAGAAATTCCCAAAGAATCTACAAGAAAGTTACTAAAACTAATAAACAAATTCAGCACAGTGGCAGGGTACAGGATCAACATGCCAAAATCTGTGGTATCTCTGTACGCTAGCAATGAGTGATTCCATTTCCAGAAAATTAAGAAAATAATTTCACTTTCAATACTATCAAAAGAATGAAATACTTAGGAATAAATTTAACCAAAGAGGTACAAGGCTTATACACTGAAAACCACAAAACACTGCTGAATGTGAAGGAAACCTAAGTAAATGGAAAGACATCTCATGTTCATGAATTGGAAGATGTCAAAGTGATCTACAGATTCAATGCAGCGCCCCAACAGACTTTTTTCTTTTCTTGCAAAAATGTAAAAGCTGATCCTAAAATTAATATGGAATTTCAAGGAGCCCTAATAGCTAAAACAATCTTTAAAAAGAAGAATAGGGACTTCCCTGGCAGCCCAGTGTTTAAGAATCTGTGCTTCCACTGCAGGGGGCCCGGGTTGGATCCCGGGTCAGAGAACTAAGATCTCGCATGCTGCGCAGTGCGGCCAAAAAAAAAGAATAAAGTTGTAGGATTCATGCTTTCATGCTTCCTGATTTCAAAACTTATAAGATTAGAGTATCAAAACAGAGTGATACTGGCATAAAGATAGACATGCAGATCATTGGGATAGAGTTGAGAGTCCAGAAATAAATCTATCACCTCTGGTCAATTGATTTTTGACAAGGGCACCAAGACCAGCCAACGGGAAAGGAATAGTCTCTTCAACAAATGGTTTGGAGATAACTGGATATCCACAGGTAAAAGAATGAAGGTAGACTATTACCTCAGCTCATATACAAAAATTAACTCAATTTTTTGGTTTTGTCTGTTGTTGCTACTTGTTATTGTCATTTTAGTTACTTTTCTAAATTATTTTTGTAAAATTTCCATTTATCATATGTGGCCACTGAAGTCTGTGTTCCTTAGTTTAGTGGTCAACTAGTGTATTGACAGAGTATCTATAAACACCTAAAGCCCAATAATATTTTTTAAAAGAGTTTTTAAAACTCTCCCCACTCTCTGAAGATTGTCTGTGTTGGGACACGCCTTCAATGCTTAGCCAGGCCATTTACAATACTGCCCTCACCTTTACTTCCTGCTTGTGCAGAGCCTGAAGGTTAGCCAGAGGTGAAAGTTTAGGATCTTTTCTGAGGATTAGGCCTTTTCTGAACATGTGTCCAGTCTTGGGCATATGCATGGCCTTCTCAATTCCCTGACTTAAGCAGGAGCTTTTAAAAACTCTCACTCCCCTGTAGATTTCCTTTCCCAAATTCTTTCTTACCAGGCTTTTTGATCTGTCTCTTGCTTGTCCTGACTGCTATCCCTTGCCCCAAGCTGCTCTGGCCAATACTTTTGCCTTCAAGTGCTTTTGGCAAATGCCACTTGTGGGAAGCCATCCCAGACCTGGGAATGCTCTGAACTGGGTGAAACAAAGGCAAGCCCTTGTGTACCAGTCCTTCCAGGAGCCACTAGACAGATTGAAATAAACAACCACAATTCTTTGAGAATAAGGTCTGTAATGGCTCCCTCAGGTACTCGGCAACCTGCACCAGGGGTACAGGCTGCTGTCTTCATGGCTGCCTCCCATCTGGTATGTGGGGAAGGGTTGGTAGGCAATTTAAAACACCAGAGAACTCTCTTGCTGCAATGCAGCAGCTTCTTTCTTCGTTAAGCTTTCCCCGGTTGTTATACGTTTTCAACTAGACTCCAGAGTTCTGTAAAAGTTGATTTTGACAGGTTTTGCCAGCTCATTAGTTGCTTTAATGGAGGGATGGAGCCCTGGGGTTCCCTACTCTGTCATTTTTGGTATAAAGAAAGCTATCATAGCCCCAGACCATTAATAATCCAAGTAAGATTAATTTCATCTCCTTGTCATCTCTCATTCATCCTTCCAGCTCAGCTATCACCTCCTCCAGGAAGACCACTCTACAAGCCATACTGTAATTAGTTTTTTATTCTTCTTTTTCACCAACTAGACCTAGTCGCTCCAGAGCAGAGACTGTATCCTTTCATTTCTGGATCGCTAGCACCTAACATAGTTCTACTTACATGATAGCGCTTATAAATGCCAAAGGGAAGGAGAACAGAATAATGGAAGATGGGGGTAAAGAAAGAGGGAGAAACAGAAACAGACGATTCCATGACTTCTATAATCCTGTTTAAAATTCAAACTGAAACCTATAAGGGGATGTCCTTGTCATGGTTTCAATTTTTTTAAAAAGTAATTTTGGGAATTCCCTGGTGGTCCAGTGGTTAGGACTCGGTGACGTGACCACCCCCCGCCCCAAAAAAAGTAATTTTGTTAAAGACATACACATCCCTAAAGAAAAAAATTCACCATAGCCAAACTGTTGCATGTATCTTGTGGGGAAGTGCTTTCATACAATGTTAAACTTTATAACAACATCAAACTATTTTTAAATTAATGCAACAACACTTCATAAATGCCAAGGTATTTTAAAATTATTAAATTTAAGATACATTTGATCTTTAAGACCTTTATGGAATCAATTTCCACTGTACTGAAACAGGAAAGTGATAGATAATGGCCTGTAAAGTGAGATTTTAAAAGTAACCTGACTGAGTTATCACTCTTGATGAAACAATGATAACATCACAAATACCACCACACTTTACTTTGCAGGTGTGCAAGTTTGCAAAGTGCGAATATATGTTTACAAGAGAATAGAACAATTCAATTGCATAAATTAATCAATCTGAGAAACCACATTAAAAACATAGCTAATTTTTACATGATTTTCAGTAAGTTCATATACTTTCAATTTTAGTGTAACCTCTGTCACAAAGCCTTCATAACAACTTTAAATGATAATCATTGATGATAAAGGAAGGAAAATAACATTTTAAAGTTCATCATATTAGTATGTATCTACGCTTGTGCAGATTTAATCTCCCAGGAATCAGAGGTGGTAAATAGAATAGAGAAAAGGCATATACAGTAAATATAAGCTATATATGCTGAGTACTGAGGAACAGTTTTATACTGCTTTAGGAAAATTTACACCTTTTATTACAAAGGCTTTCTTTTCTTGTACTTTGCACCCACAGTGACCTCTGCGATATAGCTGCCCAGAAGATGCCAAAAGAAAAGAGAAGAGGCACCTAGGCAGTTAATCTCAGAAATACTAGAGCCACGTTCCCTGAATTCTTTTCCCCATGTGAGCACAATACATGGGCAGGAAACCATAGTAGATAATCAACCCAAGTGTGAGCATAGCTGAACACAATATCACATTGTAAGTAAATATAGCTTACAATTAATTTCATCTGACCCATATTGACAACTTGCATAGTTATTATTGTCTATATGGTAAAATTAGCCACGAAGAGTAAGTAGATTCTGTAAATTCATTTTACACAGACAAACTGGATTTTTGTATTTCCTTTCTCCATGTTAGTTCTCAAGTATCTGTAGGTAACATCACTACTGAACATTTTCCCTGAAATCGCTCACAATTTTATGTCTTCCTACCCCCATTCCCACCACAAACACACTCATATACACAACCTCTTACATCTGCTCACATTCCAAGGTGCCCTGGAGAACTCAAGGAGGCAGGAACTCTGGGGCATTAAGCTCCAGCTGACTAACTGACTGGCAAGTCATGCTTGGATCACCACACTTGGAGGACAGGGCAAGGACAGATGAGCCATCAGCCAAGTGCCGCGGTGTGAAACAAAGAGGAACGGACTCTCAGTCCCCAAGGATCTGAGAGTCTTAAGATTGGTACAGAAGGTAGGGGGCTGAAGCAGAAGGGGAGGAACCAAGTAAGTGGCAGATCTGTGAGCAGCTAGTTATCTCAGGACAAGCATAGGCTGACTGGTACAGAAAAACTGGGGATGCAGCCTTTGGGAAAAATCACTGGACTAGAATTGGAGGAAATTAACAGGCCCTTTTTGCCCTAGCAGTTCTTAGAAATAGCTTACCAACAGCACCATCTCCAAAATACATTTATATTATTAATATACATTCATTTATACTAGAGTGTAAAATGACTACTGCTCTGGTTTTGATCTGAAGGCAAGGAGGAGACTTTTGAGGGCACTGGATACCTAAAGGTCAATAGGCTATAGCTGATGACTGAATAACAGGAAGAGGTGAAGTCAACTTCTGTTTTTCTCTGGTGAGGGTAGCACTGACAAGCCTAACCCCATGCCACCTCACAGCCTTTTTTTTTTTTTTAAATGCCACTTAAGGTATCCCTGTGATTTTTCCATAACCTTTTTGACCCTTGCTCAGTGGATTCCATTTAGCTATTAGAAAGGAATGGGCAACAGGCAGTGCTGATAGGACTTTATCCAGAGTTCCCGAACCTGAGAAGGACATAAAGCCATTGGTAGAAGAAATCAGTTATCCTTCCAGACTTGCCTCAAGGCTGAGAAGAAAGGATGGTGGCTTCTTTACCAGCTCTGCCAGGGTCTGAGCTCCACACTCCACTACTGTCCTGCTCTTCACAAGTCAGTGACTAGGAAGACAGCAGACCACTCTAGAGGCACCATCTCTTTCTACGGAAATTTGAGATTAAAACCTTGTACTAGATAGGGGCACTCATTACCCACCACCCCAAGAAACACAGACTTATACAAACGCTTCAGGGGAGACAGACACTGTACCCAACAGAGCAGCACAATGAGAGGGCAACATTCCCGCCCTGCTCTCTCTGCTCAAGGGCACGCTCGGCACTGTACACTCCCCAGAGGTGTATCTGCTCTGAAGTGCCACCCATCATCTCTCTCTGGAATGTACTTTTTCCCATCTGCTCTGACCCAAGCTGAGTGAATGCTTTGGACACTTTCTTGCTGGTAATAATAACAGCTGTGATTTAGGGAATGCTCACGTGGTGACTATGCAAAAAAAAAAAAAAAACCTATATATTACCTCATTGAATCCTCATAACAACTTTATGAATTACAGGTACAATTATTATCCCTTTTTACAGATAGGAAACTGGGGCTCATAAAGAATAAGTAATTTGCCCAAGATCACACAGCTAGGAAGTGGTGGATCTAACACGTTGGTGAAGACGGCATACTTGTTTTTGATCTTTTTCTTTAAAGAAATGTAATGTTAGTGATACAACTACAGTTCTCCTCCAACACATTTTCTCCTTCTCTCCCTTCCTCCTTCTTCCTCTGAAAGTAACCCAAGGTTGGTGTATATCTTCATGGGTATGCTTTTATAAATATGTATTTACCCATAAATAATATATAGTATTACCTCTGTGGTAAATGGTATCAACTGTTTTCAAACTTGCATTTTTCACTTTACATGATGTTTTCTAAATCCTCACATGTTGATAACTATAAATCAGTTCATTCATTTTTAACTGCTGTTTAATATTTCACTCTATGAATGTGCATTTTCCAGTTTTTTCACCATTAGCAACAGCTGTGATCAACAACACTGTACATGTCTACTGGTGTATATATGTGAGTATATGCCTAGAAGTGGAATTTTCCCCATACAGGCACCTCCAATTTTATTATACATTGCTGAATTGTTCTCCAGAATGGTCTTAATAGTTTATAGTTCAGTCTGATTACAAATACAGAATTTCTGCATTTCAGAACTTACTAAACAGAGTCATCTTAAACATAATAGCAGAGCTGAGACAACTGATGCCTAAGAGAAACAGTGTAAGATAGTGGTTCCCAAGCCATTGATTCCCATCCCAATGTCCAGCAGAATTATCCAGTGGACTTATAGAATGCAGATCTCCAGGCCTGGCCCCAGACAAAATGCTCCCAGGTGATCCTGATGCAGTTGATCTGTTAATTAGAGTTTGTAGACCACTGGTCTCAGCTACATTCTGACCATACCCTCACTATTCAAGATTTTTTTCATCTTTAACCATATGTTAATTTAGACTATTAGAAAGCAACACATATGTCTGCATTAGCTGCTCCCCTTTACACATTACCATAGAATATGTGTTTGGCTTTTACTAAGGGCTGTCATAGAAGAACCATGTAAGAATCGGGAGGGAAGAGGGTTGAAATTAGGTAATTCTGCTTCATTCTGCTGTATTCTGTATTAAGATTGCTAATTAAGAAAAAATAGTCTTGTTTTCACTGCCCCAAATTCATCAACAGCAGCCAGACAAGGAAAGGGGAAGAACCTTATGCTGTAAATTTTCAAAAGAGATAACCAGGGGAAAGGAGTATCTAGTGCTTCCAAACCCACCTCCATTCCCATAATTAGTACTGAGGAAAGAAGGAGTGTTCACAAAAACCTGACAACTTTTCATGAATTTTCTTCAATTTATAGAGACATGGCATGCAAGGATGAGTAGGAGTAAAATTGCCTAATTTTTCCTGAGTCAGTTTTTTTTTTTTTTTTTTTTTTTTTGCAGTACGCAGGCCTCTCACTGTTGTGGCCTCTCCCGTTGCAGAGCACAGGCTCCGGACGCGCAGGCTCAGCAGCCATGGCTCACGGGCCCAGCCGCTCTGCGGCATATGGGATCTTCCCGGACCGGGGAATGAACCCGTGTCCCCTGCATCGGCAGGCGGACTCTCAACCACTGCACCACCAGGGAAGCCCCGAGTCAGTTTTGATGTAATCTTTTTCTAGGAATTTTCCAATTTCATCTAATGTTTTCGATATAGTCTTTTATAATATACTCTTATCATGTACTTAATGTCTGTGGCATATGTAGTGATGTCTAATTTTTTGTTTTCGTGTTTTCTTGATCAGTCTTGCTAGAGATTTGTTAACTTTATTGTTCTTTTTTTGTAAGAACTTTTGGTGTTGCTGGTCTACTCTGTTGTATTATTATTTTATATTCTGTTTCATTAATTTCTGTTCTTACTGACAATGTTGAACATTATCTGAGCTTTGTGCTCCCACCCTTTAGTACTCCCGCCAACTTGCAAAGGACCACCCTGCCCTCACATATCCCTAAAGAAGACACACCTTCTCCACTCTTCCTCAACACCTCAAGTAAGATCCATCTTCATCACTCCTCGTGAATCTCATAAGACTTACCTACAATTCCCTTATTTACCTGCTTCTATAAAACCCCAGACCCCTTCCTTTTGAGACATGCTTAAGGAATATTCACCTGATTGCAATAGCTTGTATAAAATTATCTCCTTAAATGTCCAGTGATTTTGTCTTTCACATCATCTTTATTGTTTTCTTCTTTCTGCAATCTTTGGACCAATTTTTTTTTTTAACTTTATGAGGTTAGCTTTTTAACTTTCAACTTTCTTCTTTTTAATATATACACACTTAAGGCTGTAACTTTCCCTCCAGGTACTACTTTAACTGCATCCCACAAATTTTGATATGTAATATATTCATTGTTGTGAAGTTCAAAATATCTCTTAATTTCCAATGTCTTATTTGATCCAAGTCTTATTTCAAAATCTATTTCTTAATTTCCCAAATGTGAGGGTTTTCTGGATATATTTTTGTAATTCATATCTAATTCAATTGCATCAAAGTTGGAAAGTATATTCTCTGAGATTTTAATTATTTGAAATGTTAGGCATATCATTACAGCCCAGTTCATGATCATATTTGATAAGTGTTCCACATATCCTTGAAAAAAATTATATTCTGCAGTTTTTGGTATAGTATTCAATATCCTTTCATTAGCTCAAATTTGTTCATTGTACAATTTGAGCAACAAAATAAATAATAATATTGGATTATAACTCAGAATAAAATAAATATCCAAGAGTCTCTACACATATAAATAAATGATTGAATAAACATATAAATGGGGGAGAAGGGACAAATCTCCCATGCAAAAGAATTTGAAACAAACTATGTAGATACCCTACCCTAAAGGAGGGGGAGCATAACACCCCATTCCTTGAGTGTAGGCTGGAATTAATGGCTCAATTCCAAAGAATAGACTATGAAAAAGGGAAAATAGTAACTTCACAGTGGAAAAACCTGGCAGACACCACCTTAACCAAGTGATCAGAGCTAACATCATTGGTGATGAGTCATACTGAAATCACATACCCCCCTCATAAGATGCAAGAGATGGGTACTTCACTTGTATGGTGTTCTTTCCAAAAACCCATAACCCCAGAGAAATCATGAAATTTCAATCATGATAAAGTATCACATCAAACAAACCCAAATTGATGGACATTCTACAAAATACTTGATCATTCAAATTTAGCCAAGGTCATGAAAGACAAAGACTGACAAATTGTGACATACTGGAGGAGACTAAGGACACATGACAACTAAATGCAATGTGGTATCCTGGATTGGATATTGGAAAAGAAAAAGGAAAAAGAAAATATTGATAATTTGGACTTTGTTCAAATTAAGAACTTCTGTCCATCAAAAGAGACCATTAAGAAAAGGAAAAGACAAGCCACTTGTAATACATATATACCAGCGGTACCCAACCTTTTTGGCACCAGGGACTGGTTTCGTGGAAGACAATTTTTCCACGAAAAATTGGGGTGGGGGGGAGGATGGTTCAGGCAGTAATGTGAGCGATTGGGGGGATGGTTCAGGCAGTAATATGACTGATGGGGAGCAGCAGATGAAGCTTCACTCGCTTGCCTGCTGTTCACCTCCTGCTGTGTGGCCCAGTTGATATATACAATAACAGACTCATGGCAGACTAAAGAAAGAACTTCTACAAATCAACAAGAAAAAGACAGACAACCTAATTTTTTAAATGGCACGTCACAAAAATACTGAATAAGCACTTCACAAAAAGGATAGCCAAATGACTGTTAAACACGTGAAAATATGTTCAGCATCATTAGTCATCAAGGAAATGCAAATCAAAACAGTGATACACCACTAAGTACCTATTAGAATGGCTGAAATTTAAAAGTCTGACAGTACCAAGTGTTTACAAGGATGTGGAGCAACCAAAGCTCTCATACATTGCTTATGGGTGTGTAAATTAATGCAATCACTTCAGAAAACTATTCGACAATATTTTCTAAAGCTTAATACTAGCCTACTCCCAGATCCAGTAATTCTATTCCTAGGTACACAGCCAAGATAGTTGATACCCAAGATAGTTGAGTGCATATGCCCTTCAAAAGACATGCACAAGAGTATAATAGCAGCTTTTTTATAATGGCCACAAACTAGAAACAAGTCAAATGTTCATCAGTAGTAGAATGAATAAATAAATTGTGGCATATTCATACAATGGAATATGAGCAGCAGCAATAGAAAAGGACAGTCTACTGCCACACACAAAAACATGGTTGGATTTCACATACATAATGTTAAACAAAAGAAGCCAGAAACAAGAATACTTTCAGTATGATTCCATTTATATGAAGTTTGAGAACAGGCAAAATTAATGAATTGTAATGTGATGAAAAAAATGGCCACAAGCTTTTTTGCAGCTCCTGCCATCAGGCAGTAGAGTTTATTTCTCCACTCCTGGAATCTGGGATGGCCTTGTGTTTTACTTTGACTGAAAGAATGCAGTGGAGGTGATACTGTACAACTTCTGGGCAATTTGCTGTGCCTTCTTGCTGCCCTGAGATCTCCATGTGAAGCAGCCCAGTCTAACCTCTTTGAGGATTAAATACCCTTGTGGAGAGTGGGGCCCAGCTGACAGCCAGTACCAACCACCAGATACATGTATGACACCATCTTGGACCATCCAGCTCCAGTCAAGCTGTCAAATGACTGCAACCAATGAGTGACCACAGGTGAGACCAGCAGAAGAATTTCCAGTTGAGTCCAGCCTAAATTCCTGACCACATAATTATGAGCAAATAAAATGGTTGTTTTGTTGTATTGATCCACCAAGTTTTGGAGTGGTTTGTGATAGACAACTGATACATTGATATAAGACAGAATACCGGTTACCTCTTGGGGGTGGATATTGACTGAGAAGGAGCATGTGATAGCATGGTAGATTTATTTCGTATCTTGATTTGAGTGGTGGTTATGCAGGTGTATATTTACACACTACACAGGTGTATATTTATATAAAGTTCATCAAGCTGTACACTTAAAATTTGGACATGTTTTATATGTTAAAACCAATAATTTGTTTTAAAGGCAAGGTCCAGTTTGGTTTGGTTCTCCCTGAGTTTGGTAGGCAGAATAATGCCCCAAAGATGTCCTAATCCTTGGAACCTGTGAATGTGATAGGTTACCTAGAAAGAGGGAATTAATGTTGTGGATGAAATTATATTTGCTAATCAGCAGATAGGGAGATTATCCTGGATTATCCAGGTGGGTCCAATGTCCTTAAAAGGGGAAGCAGGATGCTGAAGAGTAGAGTCGGAGGGAGATGTGACTACAGAAGAACGATCAGAAAAATGCAACATAATCTGGCTTTGAAGATGGAGGAAGGGGACCATGAGCTAAGGAATGCAGGTGGCCTCTAGAAACTAGGAAAGACAAGGAAATGCATTCTCTCCTAGAGTCTTCAGTGGGAACTAGCCCTGCCAGTACCTTGATTTTAACCCAGTGAAACCTATTTCAAACTTCTGAGTTATAGAACTGGAAGATCCTAACTTCTTGTTGTTGTAAGTCACTAATGTTTGTAGTAATTTGTTACAGCAGCAATAGAATACGAAGCAACTGACCTCAGTGGATCTAGTTATAGCTCTTAGTGGCCAGCAATCTCATTTTACACCTAACTCCTTCCTCCCTAGTAAGGCAGCTCTAGAGGAGCCAGGGCAAGAACAGTTCTCTTGTGCACAGCCTCAGAAAACCAAGACCATGGGCTGGCTTCATGGGTGTACAACCTGTGCAGTTGCACAGGGCCTTATGCTTAGAAGGGCCTCGCCCTTGGTTTAATGCTTTGCTGTTACTGTCTTGAAATTCTTAATAATTTTTGAACAAGCGGTCCTGCATTTTCATTTTGCACTGGGCGCCACAAATTATATCGTCAGTTCTGCTGCCACTCCCTGCACTCCTCTTTACTCAGTGCCAGCGCCAGCCCACCAGACCGGCCTCTCTTTAAATTGTTGGTAAATTTATTTCATGGGTCCTATTATCCTTCCCTGGCATTAGGCCTTAAAAATGGCCACTCTCTCTAACTTGATAGATCCTCCTAACTCCAAATCTCAGGACAGAGAGGCTGGACATATCATTCTTTTCCCTCCCTGGACTTCTCATGGTGACTGGCCCACCCTTGCCCCAGACGTATGTACATCTGTCTGGTGAACATCTGCGTAACTGAGATGGCCTCTCAAAGATCTGCTCCAGGGTGCCCTTCTGACTGCTTGTACGGAAAGTAACTGGCAGCTTCTTTCTCTGAAGAGGAGAAAATATAATTACAGTCAGCCCTCGGTATCCTCAGGGGGTTGGTTCCAGATACTACAATCTGAATACTCGAGTCCCTTACATAACTGGCGTAGTATTTGCACATAATCTACACACATCCTCTCATAGACTTCAAATCATCTCTAAATTACTTGTAGTACCTAATACATTGTCACTGCTATGTAAATAGTTGTAAATACAATGTAAATAGTTGCTGGCGTGGCAAATTCAAGTTTTGCTTTCCGGAACTTTCTAGAATTTTTTTCTAATATTTTTGATCAGTGGTTGGTTGGATCCATGAAATTGGAACCTGTGTATACAGAGGGCTGATTGTATATTGGATAGGACACTCACTACAGGTAGAACAGTAGTGCTTGGTGATGTTAATAAGTGTGACAGAAAAAGGAGTTATGTGGCCAAGGAACTTTGTCAAACTGAGTTTGAAAAATTAAATAGCTTTTTTTCCTGGAGGACTTCTCAGCTCTCTTAATGTGCTAAAGGACATTATGACTCTCCGAAGTGGGGATTGAGAGAGAACTAAAGTATGTAGTGCTTCACGAACTTATTTGACAAGGGACCTCTTTTCTCCTAGGGAATCATGCAGGACTAATTTTCCACAGAAAAAGGTTAGGGAAATTGTCTCCTAAACAAATTAGGCCCTTACCAGGCTGAACCTTTAGTTTATCTCCTTTTGCATTAACTATAACCTTGCAAACAAACACATACTTAAGTGAGAAGACTTTTTTTGTCTGTAACTCCTCCCTTCCACTGCCCCTCTGCTCACATATATACTCTATACAGAAGGACAGCAGCCTAGAGAGTAGAATTCAAATTCATGCTTCTTGAGTGGGGTGATGATGGTGATAGTGATGGTGATAATGATGATGATAGCTAACGTTTATCAAGCACTCATTCTGTACCAATAAGCTCTGTTCTAAGCACTTGTCACGTATCGTTTTATTTAATACCATGGCCTAGTTTTAATTAATACCCCGCAGAAAAAGAGAATACCCAGGGCTTCCCTGGTGGCGCAGTGGTTGAGAGTCCGCCTGCCGATGCAGGGGACACGGGTTCATGCCCCGGTCTGGGAAGATCCCACATGCCGCGGAGCGGCTGGGCCCGTGAGCCATGGCCGCTGAGCCTGTGCGTCCGGAGCCTGTGCTCCGCAACGGGAGAGGCCACAACAGTGAGAGGCCCGCGTACCGCCAAAAAAAAAAAGAGAATACCCTGCATTTGTAATGCAGGAGCCTCAGTTTACAATTGATAAATCTCAGTGGACACCGCTGATGGTAGACCCAGCGTTTTTTTGTCACAGGGTAGCAGCATTTCCAGTGGCACATCTCCACCCAAAGGATTAGAGAATTCCTTTTCTGTTCATAAAACGAACAAACCAAACCAAGCAAACAAACCTTATAAAACCAACAGCAAACTACTGACAGCTTAATTGTAAACCTGCGAGGGATGAAGCTGAAACACCTGGCATTTTTTCCATTCAAATATACATCAGTGAATGACTGATGATACTGCCGTTCAAGAAAGCTAAGATTTGTTCTGGAAGCTGGGAAGTGATTACTCGAGTGAGCTCTAAAGCAACTGCTGGGGGAAATATGCTCTCAGCCTCTGAAGTTACACTCAGGTCATAAAATATTTCTATGAACACATGTAGAGGATGTTCAGCTAATGGAATATTGAACACAAAAAAGGAGAACTCACTTGGTTTTTATCTTTTATATAAAAAAGTAATAATAAAAGCCAACATGGGCCTCCCTGGTGGCGCAGTGGTTGAGAGTCCGCCTGCCGATGCAGGGGATACGGGTTCGTGCCCCGGTCTGGGAGGATCCCATATGCCGCGGAGTGGCTGGGCCCGTGAGCCATGGCCGCTGGGCCTGCGCATCCGGAGCCTGTGCTCCGCAACGGGAGAGGCCACAACAGTGAGAGGCCCGCATACCGCAAAAAGAAAAAAAAAAAAAAAAAAAAAGCCAACATGATGGCTGTTACTCTCACAACAAATACCTTTACAACACAAATTTCTTCAGGCCCCTCTAGCCTGTGGATACTACAGAACTAAATGTAATCAGCAAATTTTACTGCTTCTTCCACTCAGTGCACCCAAAACCCCAACTTCTTCAATTAAGGGCCTTCTAGGCATTCCTGGGGAATGGATATCACCTACGAGCACAAACAACTCTAACCACTGTCTAATCAACTGCCATGTGGTTTCTGCCATTTTTTCTGCTTCTACCTTCCGTACCCACTCTCTTTGCTGGGCATTATGGCATCAGCCAGGCACCACTGTCCCCCTCTAGTCATCTTCTGCCATCTTCTACCAGGCTTCTCGATGTCTCATTGAAGCTGAGGCACTGGAGTCTAGAGATGTCAGATCTGCATGGTGCTGTGTGGACAAGTGGGGAAGAAGGCTGCTTATGCCCTATTATCTTTTTTAGTGAAAGGAGGAAGAGTGGATACTTTAAGTGAACTAAAAGCCTCATCATTCTTATTGGGAGCATGCAGATATCGTTTTCATCATAAGCTACCAAAGGGGAGCAGAATTTGCAACATGAAACTATACCTCTTTGGCATAAGGATTATTTTAAGTTGGTTTTTTTTTTAAAAAAAAAAAAACAGCAGACACAGGAGAAGCCCTGAAAACCATGTAGAAGTTACCCTTTTATGAGAGAAATTTACATATATTAGAATTCATTAAGGAAATCTCCATTTGTAAGGCACTCACGTCTCTCTTTCTCTCTTGTCTTTCCCCCAAGAAAAGGAGGGGAAGGTGACTAAATCTTTAGAAACTCTTACCAATGGAGAGGGCAATGACTTAAAGTGTCATAACAACCTTACCCTTGTTTACTGTGCTTTTCCTGGCAACCTCCCATAACTGCCCCTGCCCCCAACATCTTTTGTCTTTAGCTGGAGATGGTATTTAAGGTGTTGACTTGGGCCATTTCAGAGTTACTTTGTTTTCCTGGGTCTCTCCCATGTATGCAGGAGAAATACGTGCTACTAAACTTCTGTTCATTTTTCTCATTTAATCAGTGTTTCATTACAGGGAGGGGTCTCAGCCAAGAATGTAGAGGGTAGAGGGGAAATAATTTTTCCTCCCCTACAGTACTCAGTCTCACATTTAAATGGACAGGGAGACAAATCTGAGTGATTCTATTTTCCTTAAATAGGAGTTCCTGACCTTTTTGTATGCCATGCACCCCTTTGGCAGTCTGGAGAACTCTATGGACCCTTTCTTAGAATAATGTTCTTATATGCATAAAATAAAATACATCAGATTACAAAGGAAACCAATTATGTTGAAATACAGTTTTTCAAACAATTTGGGTTTTTTTGTTTGTTTGGCCTCGCTGCGTGGCATGTGGGATCTTAGTTCCCCAAACAGGGATTGAACTTGCACCCCCTGCAGTGGAAGCACAAGTCTTATCACTGGACCACCAGGGAGTCCCTATCAAACACTTTTTAAACACAAATTTTATATGGTAATATATATGCTTTTTATTAGCTTGTTAAATAAATGATCTAGCAGCAAGTCTAACACCACAATAATTCAAAGTAGTGCATGAGTAAATAATATTTTGAGACATTTGAAAAAAACTGCAGTGTGGTATAAAAATATCTATGATTTGTTTCCATGACAGAGTGACAGATACTGCTACTCCATTGTGGTTTGTTGCCTATGTTCATAATTGGGGGAAAATGCTAAATTTCAAAGCTGTAATTGTTTTCCCTTCCAAGTTCACAGACCCCATGAATTCTATTCCTGAAGTCCAGGTTAAGAATCACTGCCTTAGAATGAGTTCTCTTTAAAAAGTACTCATAGGGCCTCATCCTAAAAGACTTATAGCTGCTCGTCCCTGCAGTTCATTGCATAAGCCCAGACAAATCCAAATCCCAGCCAGGACTCAAGCTGGGAACCCTACTATATTTAGATGAAATGTTTTTAAAACTAGATGGGTCTATTATTAGGATATTTCTACATAATCAAGAGATCTCCTTGACTGGGTCAGTTTTAACCTGGCATTGCTTCCCAGTATCCACAGTCCCTACCAATCTACCCACCACACTGTGACAAGAGTGATCATTTAAAATGCAAACATGATCGTGTCACTCCCCTACTTAAAATACTTGGCTCTTCTGGCCCTCTGTTGCTTTCAGAAAAAAGGCATTTCATAAGCATGTTTCCACATGTTAGCCTACCTCCTTCCCTACCCAACCACAGTTTATACTTTAGTAATTCAAAATCACTAAACCACATGCAGTCGTGCACATATACCTACATTTGTACATACCATTCCCTTTTCCTGGAATGTCCTCCCACCCCATCCTCACCCAGAAAATTCCTTCTTGTACTTTAAAATCCAGCTCAAGCACTAACTCCTCTGAGAGCAGGTGTCAGGCCTTCCCTGGCCTCCCTGGGAAGAGTTTATTACTTTCTCCTATGTGCTACCACTCACTGAACCTTGACTATACATATAGTGTGGCACTTATATAAACTAGTTTATTGAATGAGCTAGACACAGTAGGGTGTAAGCAGAAAGCAATATAGTTCTTTCACACCACTGCTTCACACCACAAGCTCTGTGGAATCATTTTTCCCCACCCCTGCATGAAATTTCAGACAGAGCTCATACCTTTTTCAGTCACTCTCAGATATTAAAAAATAGTTTTGTTTTTTAGGCATTAAAAAGTCCAGTCCAGTCTAATATATCACAGCTTCAATCTGTCACCTATTTCCAAGCTTCTCCCCTCTCCCAGCTCAGGTCTAACTCAGCCAGGAAACTTGCAGTGGGGGAAGGGTATGGAGTGTGGTTGGCTTCCCCCCTCATCCATTTTTCTCTTTTATCCCTCCTCCTCCACTCACTGTACTGCCTTAAACCCTGCCTCCAGGGTTGAAGCACAGGGAAGGACTAGAAGGAAGGACCTAAACAAGCTTTCCTTCACTGGTTCAATTTTAACCTGGCATTGGAGAGTGTCACAGATGTCCAAATCTGATACTTTCTCCAGGGGGTTACTTGGAACTCCCCTGTCACTGGAGATCTCTCACCTGCAGTTTCCTTGGCCTGGGCAACACCTCCTCTGGCTGGCCTTGAAACTGAGCAGGACCCTGTGGGGCCTTCCTCGGTACAAAAGCCTCTCTGTGTCCTGTTTCTTGTTTGCAGGAAAAAGGTTTCAGCCTCCTAGACCTTCCCTGAGTACCAAAGGGCAAATTCAAACAGTTGCTAATCAGGGAAGGGAAGGAATGCAGTCAAGAACAAAGGAGGAGCAATCAAGAAGCAATAGTACAGCAATAAAGCAGAGTCCTAGTTCCTTCTCAAGGACTATACATAACAATAACTTTGAGGGAGTTCCCTGGCAGTCTGGGGGTTATGACTCCACGCTTTCACTGCCATGGCCCAGGTTCAATCCCTGGTTGGGGAGCTAAGATCCCACAAGCTGCCCGGCGTGGCCAAAAAATATGTATATATATTGGGTTGGCCAAAGAGTTTGTTCGTTTTTTTCCCATAAGATGGCTCTAGTAGCACTTAGTTGTCTTTAACTTCATTCAAAACAATTTTGTTAGATTGTATTGTGACAACTGTCATTTCAGTGTTCATTTAAAAAAAACTTATGGTGAATTTTTGTGTAGCCATTTTAATATTGAAGATGAAAGAGAAAAAGCAACATTTTTGGCATATTGTGCTTTATTAAAACGCAACTGAAACACAAAAAAAAACATTTGTGCAGTGTCTGGAGAAGGTGCTGTGACTGATAGAACATGTCAAAAGTGGTTTGTGAAGGTTCATGCTGGAGATTTCTCACTGGACAATGCTCCACCATCTGGTAGACCAGTTGAAGTTGATAGCAATCAAATCGAGACATTAATTGAGAACAATCAATGTTATACCATGCGGGAGATAGCCAACATACTCAAAATATCCAAAGCAAGCACTGAAAATCATTTGCACCAGCTTGGTTATGTTAATCACTTTGATGTTTGGGCTCCACATAAGTTAAGAGAAAAAAACCTTCTTGACCATACTTCTGCATGCGATTCTCTACTTAAACGTAACAAAAACATTCCTTTTTTTTTTTTTGTGGTACGCGGGCCTCTCCCGTTGCGGAGCACAGGCTCCGGACGTGCAGGCTCAGCGGCCATGGCTCACGGGCCCAGCCGCTCTGCGACATGTGGGATCCTCCCGGACCGGGGAATGAACCCACGTCCCCTGCATCGGCAGGCGGACTCTCAGCCACTGCGCCACCAGGGAAGCCCAAAAACGTTCCATTTTTAAAACAAATTGTGATGGGTGATGAAAAGTGGATACTGTACAATAATATGGAACGGAAGAGATCGTGAGGCAAGTGAAATGAACCACCACCAGCCACACCAAAGGCCGGTCTTCATCCAAAGAAGGTGATGTTGTGTATATGGTGGGATTGGAAGGGAGTCCTCTATTATGATCTCCTTCCGGAAAACCAAACGATTAATTCCAACAAGTACTGCTCCCAATTAGACCAACTGAAAGCGGCACTCGACGAAAAGCATCCAGAATTAGTCAACAGAAAACACATAATCTTCCATCAGGATAATGCAAGACTGCATGTTTCTTTGATGACCAGGCAAAAACTGTTACAGCTTGTCTGGGAAGTTTTGCTTTATGTGCTGTATTCACCAGATGTTACACCTTCGGATTTCCATTTATTTAGGTCTTTACAAAATTCTCTTAATGAAAAAAATTTCAGTTCCCTGGAAGACTGTAAAAGGCACCTGGAACAGTTCTTTGCTCAAAAAGATAAAAAGTTTTGGGAAGATGGAATTATGAAGTTGCCTGAAAAATGGCAGCAGGTAGTGGAACAAAAGGGTGAATACATTGTTCAATAAAGTTATTGGTGAAAATGAAAAATGTGTCTTTTATTTTTACTTAAAAACCAAAGGGGGCTTCCCTGGTGGCGCAGTGGTTGAGAGTCCACCTGCCAAAGCAGGGGACGCGGGTTCGTGCCCCGGTCCGGGAGGATCCCACATGCCACGGAGTGGCTGGGCTCATGGGCCATGGCCGCTGGGCCTGCGCATCCGGAGCCTGTGCTCCGCAGTGGGAGGGGCCACAGCAGTGAGAGGCCCGCGTACCGCAAAAACAAACAAACAAACAAAAAAAAAACAAAGGAACTTTTTGGCCAACCCAATATATATATCCTTGAGTTCTTCTGCAGGAACTAATGTCCCCATCCAGGTGGAGGATGGCAACTTCAGGCTGAGCACAGGATTCCTGGAGCACCGCCCTGTTACCTCACCACCAACCAATCAGAAAAAAGTGATTCATCCTGTAGCCCTCACCCCAAATTTTGCCTATAAAAACTATTTCCCCAAAAGCATTGGAGAGTTAAGGTCTTTTGAGCATGAGCCACCCATTCTCCTTGCTTGGCCCTGCAATAAACCTTTCTCTGCTCCAAACTCCAAACGTTTTGGTTTGGCCCCACTGTGTGTTGGGCACGTGAACTTATTTTGGCAACAGCCTCTTTCAACTCCTCTGTCCCTGGTTTCTGTCAGTCCATTCCTCTGTTGCAGTCGCTTCACACCTCTGAGTATTCTTCTTAGGGGACATCCCTTATAAGATGACCCAACTCTAAATTCCTACCATGGGGACTATTTCTGGCCCCTCAGAAACAGACAGCTTTGCCCATATGTTGGTGGAAATACAGCTCTTCGCAAGTGCAACCCTTTCCTCTGTTATCACAGGCTGATTTAGCCATAGCCTCTCTTACCTTAAGATTTTGTTTTCAGATGTAAGTCAGTTGCCAGTCCCTGCAAATGTCGATCCCCAGAGAATACATATCGAGCCATTGGATTGTTTTTCTTGTAGCCTCATTCCACTTAAGTGAGTGGGAAGTACCTCCTCCACTCCCCCAGGAGCAGGAAAGACTCCAAGGCATTCTTAAAATTCTCTTCAAAATCATCCTTTCTACTACTTTTCTCTCAATCAGTTCTCGGGCTAAGGGGCCACAGATCATGCTTTGGAAGTCACCCTTTAGCAAATTCCATTAAAATGGTGTGTCACCTTGCTTTAAATATGTGATCCTTTTGTTTTCAACTTTGGATTCTCATCTAAAACTGAAACAGGGAAGTTCTATCTTAATATTTTTTGCATAGGACTGCATTCACTACTACACTATGAGCTCCTTGACACCAGGCAATAAGTTTGACTCACTTTTATACCCCCAGAACCTAGCATAGTATCTGGTATAGGGAAGGTGCTCAAAACTATTTGTAGACTCCAGTTCAAGATATTGACCTATGTATATGCATTGTTCACAATCCCTCCTATAGTCCACTAAAATAAAAGTACAGCAGTACATAAAGGACTAAATCTCTAACAGGAAAAAGAATGAGTTGAAGGTGAGGGGACTGCCAACAAAAGGGGTTCCAACAAATTTCTGGGAGAAGGAAAGTGGATATGAGCAAGTTGGCAGGTGAAACAGATGGATGAAACCACAGTCTAGAATATATTATGAGGAAGCTACAGAGGAGATGGGAGCCAGCCTGCCTGGCAGAACCCTGGAGATACTCTGGGCTCTGAGTCAGCAAGTACAGAAGGGAGCAGGAATGAGAAGTGGGGATTTAAACTGGGGAATTAATTGAAGATTTGTAAAACAGAACAGCTGCATCAGTCTCCACCACCAAAATCCTCCCCAAATTCTGTGCCCAGAGTACCAGTTACTGGCATCTGCCAACAAGCAAAAAAATTAAAAACAAAACAAAAACTAGAGGGCTTTTATCTAAAAACTAATGAATGCCACTGAGAAAGTTAAGACTTCTAGTTTGGATATCAGCTTCTCAGAGAAATGCCCTTTTCACTGGGCATTTAGAGGGCTCATAGCCAGATAATCAGTTCCCAGCTTACCAACCCTGAAAATAAAGCTTGCCAAGCCTGCCTTACCTCATAAAGACTTCCCTGTCAGAATTCCCAGTCAGCCGTTAGAGAAGAGAGCTACCTGGAAAACAGACCTGCTTTACCTGGGAAACAGACCTGGTTTCCAAAACAGCAAAAAGAAAACCCACATCAGCTACCCAGTAATTTTTCTTTAAAAACAAATGGGGCTTCCCTGGTGGCGCAGTGGTTGAGAGTCTGCCTGCTAATGCAGGGGACACGGGTTCGAGCCCTGGTCTGGGAGGATCCCACATGCCGCGGAGCAACTAGGCCCGTGAGCCACAACTACTGAGCCTGTGCTCCGCAACAAGAGAGGCCGCAATGGTGAGAGGCCCGCGCACCGCGATGAAGAGTGACCCCCCGCTTGCCACAACTGGAGAAAGCCCTCGCACAGAAACGAAGACCCAACACAGCAAAAATAAATAAATTAATTAAAGAAATAATAATAAAAAAATAAAAATAAAAACAAATGGACAGGGTAGTGACAGCACCAAAAATTGCAGAGTGGGGGACTCCACTGCTCCATCCCTTCACAAAAGAAACTATTGAGCTTGCAAAAACTGTCAGGATCAACTTCTGCAGAACTCTGGAATCTACTCAAAAACTTAAAACAAACAGAGAAGGCTTGGTGAAGAAAGAAGTGGTTGCTACATGGTAAAAGAAAGAGATACAGCATTTTAAATTGCCTGCCTGTCATCCCCCAATCTCCAGATTGGCGGTGGCTCCAAAGATGGCAGCCCACACTCCTGGAGTAGGTCGTTAGTACCAGAGGGAGCAACAAAACTTATTCTCAAAGACTTGTCCATTTCTACCTATCTGGCAGCCCTTTGAAGAACAGGCACAAAGGCTTGTCTTTGTTTCACATGAAACAGAGTATTCTCACAACTGGGACAGCTTCTTAGGTAGTATTTACCAAAAGCAATTAAAGGCACAGGTATTGGCTGCAGCAGATTGTGGCAAGGGGCAGCAATAGGGACAAGTAATAGACCAAAACATATAGGAAGGAAGAGGTTATGAAAGGAGCTATGTGTGGATATAACAGATTTTGAAAGCTCCCAGATATTCCAGGGAATTGAGAAGGCCATGTACATACCCAGGGCTGAATGCCTAAACAGAGAAGGCCAGAGAAGACCGTAAGTTTCACTTATGGCTGACCTTCAGGCTCTGTATAAGCATGAAGTGAAAGCTGAGGCAGAGTTGTAAACAATGTGGCTACTGTTTCAAGGAGTGCCCAAGACAAAACTAATATGTCAAGAATGGCAGCAGATTTTTTTCCTTCTCTGGCCCCAGGCATTTAAGAAGACTGTCAACACACTAGCTTACCACCAAGCTCATAGATTGTAGACTTCATTGGCCACACAAAACAAAGAATAGAGTCCATACAAAAATAGTTTAGAAAAGTCACTAAACAAACAAACAACTGTAACCCAAAGCAAGTAGCAACAAAAAGCCATGGAAAGGGGGGAGAATCTGATCTCCAGATGTACCACATTAATATTCAAAATGTCCAGTTATCAACAAAATATTTCAAGGCATGCAAAGAAACTAAGTATGGCCCATTCCCAGGAAAAGATGATATCAATAGAAATTCTCCCTGAGAAAGCCTAGACGTTGGACTTAACTAAACAATGACTTTAAATCAATGTCATAAATATGCTCAAAGAGCTAAAGAAAATCATGGACAGAAAACTAAAGGAAACTAAGAGAATACTGTGTCAAATAGAGAATATCCAATAAAGCAAAATAAATTATAAAAAAGAAACAGGGAGGGTGGCAGGGAGACGCAAGAGGGAGGAGATATGGGGATGTATGTATATGTATAGCTGATTCACTTTGTTATACAGCAGAAACTAACACACCACTGTAAAGCAATTATACTCCAATAAAGATGTTTGAAAAAACAAACAAACAAACAAAGAAACAGATAGAAATTCTGGAATACAATAACTAAAACAAAAAATTCACTAGAGCAGTTCATCAGATTTCAGCAGGCAGGAAAAACTGTTGAGAGAACTTAAAGATAGGTTCTAAGGAGCAGAAAAAGAAGAGTGAAGATAAATGAACAGAGCCTAAGGGACATGTAGGATACCATCAAGCATGCCAACATAGGCATAATAGAAGTCCCAGAAAGAAAGAGAAATGAGCAGAAAGAATATTTGAAGAAATAATGGCCCCCAAATTCCAAAATTGGATGAAATATATGAATCTAAACATCCAAGAAGCTCAACAAACACTACGTAGGATAAACTCAGAGACTCACACCAAAACATATTATAATCAAATTGTTGAAAGATAGAGAATCTTGAAATAAGAAAGAGAGAAGTGACTCATTATGTATAAGGGATTCTCATAAAATCAACAGCCAATTTCTCTTTAGAAACCTTGGAGGACAGAAGGCAGGACTATAGAGTGCTGAAAGAGAAAAACTTGTTAACCAAGAACTCTATATATTTGGCAAAACTATCCTTCAACAGTGAAGAAGAAATTAAGACATTTACAAATAAACAAAACCTGAAGGAGTTCATTGCTAGTGCACCTGCCCTCTAGGAAATACTAAAAGGAGTCCTGCAGGCTGAAATTAAAGCACACTAGACGGTAAAAGCCCTATAAAGAAATAAAGAACACCAGTAAATATTCTTTACATACAGAGGTAAATATAAAATCCAGTATTTTGCATTTGTAACTCCTCCTTTTTTCTTATATGATTTAAGACAAATGAATAAAACAATAATTATAAATCTATATTAATGTGCATGCAATGTATAAGATGTAATTAAACATATCATACCTAACATCAGAGCCCCAAAATATATAAAGCAAAAATTGACAGGAATGAAATGAGAAATAGTACTACAATAATAGTTGCAATCTTCTGTACTCCCCTTTTAATTACAAAGAGACAAAAGGTCAATAAGGAAATGAGGACACTATAAACCAACTAGACCTAGCAGATGTATACAGAACATTTCATGCAAAAGGAGCAGAATGTATATTCTTCTCAAGTGCACATGGAATATTCTCCCAGATAAACCATATGGCAGGCTACAAAATAAGTCTCAATAAATTTGAAAAGTTTAAAATCATATGAAGTACCTTCTCTGACCATAATGGAATGAACGTATAAATCAACAACAGAAGGAACTTGGGAAAATGTACACGTTTGTGGATACTCTCAGATAACCAATGGATCTGAGAAGAAATCAGAAGAAAAGTTAGAAAATATTTTAAGATGAATGAAAATGAAAAAACAACATAACAACCTACAAGATGCAGTGAAATCAGTGCTCAGAGGGAAATTTATATATGTAAACACCTACAATAAAAAAAGAAGATCTCAAATTAATAACCTAGCTTTCCACCATAATCAATAAGAAGAAAAAAAAAAGAGGAAACTAAACTCAAAGCTAGCAGAAGGAAGGAAATAAAGTTTACGGCAGATATAAATGAAATAGGTAATATAAAAACAATGAAGTAAATCAATTAAATCAAAAGTTGGTTTTCTGAACTTTGAAAAAAGATCAACAAAATTGTTAAACATTTAACTCAATTAAGAAAATAGAGAGAAGATGGAAATTACTAAAATCAGAAATGAAAGTAGGGAAATTACTATCAACCGTACAGAAAAAGATGCTCAACATCAGTAGTCATTAGGGAAATGCATATCAAAACCACGAGATACCACTTCACACCCACTAGGATGGTTACAATCAAAAAAAGAGAAAATAACAAATGCTAATGAGGATGTAGAGAAATTAGCACCCCCATACATTCCTGGTAGGAATGAATATGGTAGCCACTGTGGGAAATAGTTTAGTGATTCCTCAATAGAGTTAAACATAGAATTATTATATGACCCAGGAATTTCCTCCTAGAAATATACCCAAGAGAACTGAAAACATATGTTCACACAAAAATTTATAACAAATCTTCATAGCAGCATTATTCATAGTAGCCAAAAAGTGGAAACAACCCAAATGTCCATCAACTGATGAATGGTTAAACAAGATGTGGAATAACCATACAATGGGATATTATTTAGCCATAAATAGGAATAAAGTCCTGATACATGTTACAACATGGATGAACCTTGGACTCAAATGCTGAGAGAAAGAAGCCAGATACATAAGGCTACATACTATATAATTCCATTTATATGAAGTATCTGAAATAGGCAAATCCATAGAGACAGAAAACAGATCAGCATTTCCCTGAGGCTTGGGAGAAGGGAGAATGGGTTGTGACTGCTCAGTGGTATGAGGTTTCCTTTTGGGATGACAAAAATGTTCTAAGGCTAGATGGGGTGATACTTGCACAACATTGTAAAAGTACTAAACATCTTTCTCAAGTGGTAAATTTCATGTCATGTGTATTCCTACCACAATTTAAAAAAAAGAATGGGCAACTTAACCAATTGATCAAAACTAATATTACCATGGATACAACATAGAAATGAAAATGAACAAATGACAGCTATTCACAATCGTTTGATGAAATCTCACAAAGATTGAATATAAGAAACCAGACATAAAAGAATATATTCTGTATGATTTCACTTATATGAAGTCACAAAATGAGCAAAATAGTTTTTTTTCAGTTTAACCATACTCATTTATAATTTTTCAAGTATACTGAACATTAATTTTTTTTAAAAAAAAACTGCTGGCAGTTGAGGGTTTTTTGAGCAGTGTTTTTTCTGTTTTAACTGAACTAATCATTTATTTATTTATTTATTTATTTATTTAAAATTGAGGTATAGTTGATTTATAATATTGTATAAGTTTCAGGTGTACAACATAGTGATCACAATTTTAAAGGTTATACTCCACTTTTAGTTATTGTGAAATATTGGCTATATTCCCTCTGCTGTACAATATGTCCTTATAGCTTATTTATTTTGTGCATAGTAGTTTGTACCTCTTAATCCCCTATACCTATATTGCCCCTCCCTTTTCCCTCTCCCCACTGGTAACCACTAGTTTTTTTTCTATATCTGTGAGTCTGTTTCTGTTTTGTATATACATTCATTTGTATTATTTTTTAGATTCCACATATAAGTGATATCATACAGTATTTCCCTTTCTCTGACTTATTTCACTAAGCATTATACCCTCCAAGTTCATCCATGTTGTTGCAAATGGCAAAATTTCATTCTTTTTTTATGACTGAGTAGTATTTCCATTGTGTGTGTGTGTGTGTGTGTGTGTAGTATATACCACATCTTCTTCATCCATTCATCTGTTGATGGACACTTAGGCTGCTTCCATATCTTGGCTATTATAAATAATGCTGCTATGAACATTGGGGTGCATGTATCTTTTTGAATTAGTGTTTTAGTTTTCTTCAGATATATGCCCAGGAGTGGAATTGCTGGATCATACATATGGTAGTCCTATTTTTAGTTTTTTGAGGAACCTCCGTACTGTTTTCCACAGTGGCTACATCAATTTACATTCCCACCAACAGTGTACAAGGGTTCCCTTTTCTCCACATCCTCACCAACACTGGTTATTTGTGGTCTTTTTGATGATGGCCATTATGACAGGTGTGAAGTGATATCTCATTGTGGTTTTGATTTTCAGTTCTCTGATGATTAGCAATGTTGAGCATCTTTTCACATGCCTGTTGGCCATCTGTATGTCTTCTTTGGAAAAATGTCTATTTGGGTCTTCTGCCCATTTTTCAATCAAGTTTTTTTTTCTTTTTTTTTGATGTTGAGTTGTATGAGCTGTTTATATATTTTGGATATTAACCTCTTATCAGTAATATAATTTGCAAATATTTTCTCCCATTCAGTAGGTTGCCCTTTCATTTTGTAGATGGTTTCCTTTGCTGTGCAAAAGCTTTTAAATTTAATTAGGTCCCATTTGTTTACTTTTACTTTTGTTTCCTTTGCTTTAGGCGACAGATCCAAAAAAATATTGCTACAATTTATGTCAAAGAGTGTTCGTTCTGCCTGTATTTTCTTCTAGGAGTTTTATGGTTTCCAGTCTTATATTTAGGTCTTTAATCCATTTTGAGTTAATTTTTGTTTATAGTGTTAGAAAATGTTCTAATTTCATTCTTTTACATGTAGTTGTCCAGTTTTCCCAGCACCACTACTGTACTGTTTTTTGTTTTTTGTTTTTTTTTGCGGTACGCGGGCCTCTCACCGCTGTGGCCTCTCCTGTTGCGGAGCACAGGCTCCAGACGCGCAGGCTCAGCGGCCATGGCCCACGGGCCCAGCCGTTCCACGGCATGTGGGATCCCCCCGGACCGGGGCACGAACCCATGTCCCCTGCATCGGCAGGCGGACCCTCAACCACTGCGCCACCAGGGAAGCCCTACTGTACTGTTTTGATTACCGTAGCTACAAGCAAAATAATTTTAACGCTAGATGTTTGGACAGTGATTATTTTGGAGGAAGATGAGGAGTGGTAATTGGGAGGCTATATGATGGAAACATTTGGGAGGTTAGTAATGTTATTTTTTTGACCTGGTTGTAGTTATGTGGGTTTGTTAACTTTGTGATAAATTTATGATCATTTTATTTTTCTCGACATGTGCTATATTTTAATTAAAAGATTTTATTTATTTATTCTTTTGACCATGCTGTGCGGCTTGTGGGATCTTAGTTCCCCAACCAGGGATTGAACCTGGGCCCTTGGCAGTAAAAGTGTGGAGTCCTATCCACTGGACCACCAGGGAGTTCCCATAAAAAGTTTTTAAAAATTAAAAAAACCTAACATTACCAATCATGGGAAGGAAGGAAGGAAAGAAGGAAGGAAGGAAGAGAGGGAGGAAGGAAGGAGGGAAGGAGGGAAGGAAAGAAATAAAGCTAATATAAAACACCAGAAAAAATTTTAAATGTACAAGAAACCATATTCCAAACATCAAGCAAACTAAATTAGTATAAGTTTTATTCAACTGATGTATTGTAAGAAAATACTATAAAATACACACATACAGAAAATTCATTTCACCTTGATAGTAGGACCCATAGAGAATGTGATGTACTTTTTTTTTTTTTTTTTTTTTTTTTTTGCGGTATGCGGGCCTCTCACTGTTGTGGCCTCTCCCATTGCGGAGCACAGGCTCCAGATGCGCAGGTTCAGCGGCCATAGCTCACGGGCCCAGCCGCTCCGCGGCATGTGGGATCTTCCTGGACAGGGGCACGAACCCGTGTCCCCTGCATCGGCAGGCGGACTCTCAACCACTGCGCCACCAGGGAAGCCCAATGTGATGTACTTTTAACACAGATTGGCTTGGCATTTCTTGGCCCAACATTACATGACTCAGTATCGAATAACAATTATATGAACATATATAATTTTTTACTTAGTTTCCTAATTTTAGAGTTGGCCTATGGACAAGGCATGAAACACGTGGTTGTATTTGCAGAAAGGATTTAGTCAAGAAAGCTGAACCATTATATGTATTATGGAATAAGAGATTTGTTGTAGGAATATAACTTTACATAATTGTGAAAGAGGCTGGGACAGTAAGGATCAGAAAGAGAGTTGGAAGATCAGGGGAAAGACACAAAACATCCAGGCATGTCCTGGTGTCAGAGTGGGAATTCACAGGATTGATGATGGAGAAGTCTATGGAAATCTGTGTGTGTAATATGTATAAAGGCACATATGTATATATATGTATGTTTTGAATATGTGTATAAAACTTACACATATGTGTATGTGTGTATATGTATGTGTTTATATACATATTTTACATAAAAATATATTTTCTATTTTTAAATTACGTATATATACATATATATGTAGTGTGTGTGTATACCACGAGCCATACTTATACTAAAAAATTATCCATTGTTTTTCTGAATTCAGTTTAACTGGTGTCCTGATTTACCTGGCAACTCACAGTCCTAGCCTGGGATAACCCTTAGTCAGCAAGTCTGGCAGTTGGGAAGAAGAGCAGGACTCTGAGTTGGGGGAAAGCAAGGACAAGCTGGAACTGGCAGGCACCTCTGCATCTGGCTCTCACTGCATGTAACAACAGCCTTCAGAGAGTGAAATAGCTGCTTCATTTCTGCCTTCCAAATCTCAAACAAATTTCTCTTTTGGCCAATTCTAACCTGGTACCATAAAGGGAAGAACATTCTGAAAAACATCGTTCCAGCTTAGCCAAGCTGATAAAAATTACAGAGAATTGAAACAGGTCTAATATGTTTAAATCACAGGAACTATGCCACTGGTTAACCCAATAGTAGATGAGGGTGATTGCTCTTCATAAATCTATTCCAACTAATGAGTGGAAAAGAAATTATAAAATTAAAATATCACCATTTTGCAACTTCTACGGCTTAATAGATATAAGCATTAAGCATCAATAGCTGCTAACATCACAAAAAGAGAGACGGCCAGACACTATATGCCTCCCATATTCTTGCCAAACACCACCTATAGTTTTGCCAAAGGAATCAACCCTGAGTTTGATGCAGTCTCTGCATTCACCTGCCAATTTGCCAGAAACACAGAGGACAGAGAAACATGTTGCATTCCACCATGAGCGTGAAATCAGCAAAAACCAGACTGGGAAGTCAGCATAGTGGTTTCTTAGGACAGGAATGAGGGGGTTGCGATTGGGATGGGGGTCATGGAAGGGCTTCTGGGGTAGCTGGCGAAGTTCTGTCACTTGATCTGGGTAATAGTTACAAGAATGTTCTCTTTATAGTAGTTCATTGAACTATATGTTTTGTTTATTTTCTGCATCTTTGGTTTACCATAAAATATTTTTCAAAAAGCAATTTGGAGGAAACAGACTATTTGAGGGAAACTTTAAAAATATTAATATCTTAATAGAGATAAGAAAGGAGTTTGCATCCACAAAACAAAACATGGCTCTATAAAAAAGGAACATTTGGAGAACAAAAGGAAAGACTGTTAGAAATTTAAAACCGGGTAACAGAATGAAAAAAAATAATTAGAATGAAAATAGAGCTCAAAAATAAAGTTGAGGGCCTCCCTGGTGGCGCAGTGGTTGAGAGTCCGCCTGCCGATGCAGGGGACGTGGGTTCATGCCCTGGTCTGGGAGGATCCCATGTGCCGCGGAGCGGCTGGGCCCGTGAGCCATGGCCACTGGGCCTGTGCATCCAGAGCCTGTGCTCCGCAATGGGAGAGGCCACAACAGTGAGAGGCCCGCATACAGCAAAAAAAAAATAAATAAATAAAATAAAATAAAGTTGAAATTAGAGCAAAAAGATAACTAAGTTCTGGCCGATGAGATATCAGTGGACTATATCCTTTGAAAAGGAAACTGGCTATCCTCCACCCCTCATTCCTTCTTTCCATGGCTTGAGTGAAGAAGTCATGCTCATTATCCAGTATGAACCATGTAGACATGGACTACACCATAGGGTAAGAATCAGCAAACTTTTTCTTATAAAGGGCCAGAAAATAAAGATTTTAGTCTCTGTGGGCAATGTAGCCTCTGTCCCAACTACCCAGCTCTGTCACTATAGCTCAAAAGCAACCTTGGACAATATGGAAACAAATGGATATGGCTGTGTTCCAATAAAACTTTATTTATGGACACCGGAATTTTAATTTCATCTAATTTTCACATGTCACAAAATAGTCTTTTTTCCCCAATCATTTAAAAATATAAAGACCACTCGTAGTTCGTGGCCAAAACAAAGAAAAACAAAACAAACAAAAAAACAACCAAAAAAACAAGTGGTGGGGAAAAAAAAACAACAAGTGGTGGACAGGATTTGGCCTAGGACTATAGTTTGTGGCTCCCTGCCCTAGGGAATGTCAGAGCATTATGACAGAGGAACCTGGGGTTCTGAAACAACTCATGGAACAGAGCCAGCTATTTGAACTGAGCTCTAGAGTACTACATGAGAGAAATATACTTCTGTTTTGTTTGGCCAGCATATTTTGTATCTCCGTTATATTGACTTAGTCTAAACTCTAATACAAGGCACTCTTATAAAGTCTCAGAGAAACTGAAGTTAAATAATTGTTAATAAGCCAATAAAGCATTTGATGAGAAGGAGGGGGAGGGAGCACTAGCAATTCCACTTCTAGGTAAATACTTTAGAGAATCTCTTACATATGCACATAAGGAAACTAGTATGAGAATGTTCATTGCTGTATTTCTTACAATAACAAAACTTAGAGCTACCTAAATGATTATCAGCAGGGTAATGGATGAATATTGTGATATAGTCATTCAATTGAATACTATAGATAAGTCAACATGAGTGAACTAGAGCTACGTGTATCAACATGGAAAATTTCTCAAACATGACTGAGCAAAGAGCAAGTTGCAAGACAATAAATACACAATGATGCCACTTACGTAGTTTTAAGGAAAACTAATACTAAATACCATTTATGGATATGTATACATTGAAAGTATATACTATGCATGGAAATGTTAAATATGAAGTTCAGGATAGTGCATGGGGTGGGGTGGGGGGGCAGGGAAGGATGGAGGAAAATGGGGCCCTGGAAGGGTACAGGAGGTGCTTCAACCATATCTTCCAAAATGATCACCATGAAAAATTTAGTTACCATCTGTTACCATACAAAGATATTAGATACTTTTTTACTATATTCCCTACACTCTACATTTCACACCTGTGACTCATTTATTTTGTAACTGCAAGTGTGTACCTCTTAATCTCCCTCACCTATTTCTCTCATGCCCCACCTCCTCCCCTCTGGCAACCACCTGTTTCTTCTCTGTATCTATGACTCTCTTTCTGTTTAGTTATGTTTGTCCACTTTGTTTTGTTTTTTAGGTTCCACATATAAGTGAAATCATGCAATATTTGTCTTTCTCTTTCTGACTTATTTTACTTCTCTAGGGCCATCCATGTTGTTGCAAATGGCAGGATTTCATTTTTTATGGCTGAGTAATATTCCATTTTGTGTGGTGTATATAAATATGTCTCTTACAACTTCTTTATCCATTTGTCTATTGATGGACACTTAGGTTGCTTTTATATCTTGGCTATTGTAAATAATGCTGCTATGAACATAGGGATGCATGTATCTTTTTGAACTAGTGTTTTCATTTTCTTTGTATAAATACCCAGGAGTGGAATTGCTATATTGTATGGTAGTTCTATTTTTAATCTATTGAGTCAGTTAATTTACTGTGTTAATTTTTTAAAAATCAGAACAAACAAAATTAAATGTTTGTTGAATGAATGGTGAATTAATGAATGTATACATCAAATATCCTGATATTTTGTATATAGTAGTTTCATCTCAATGTTTAGATTCACAAAGATTTCATGGCTAATTATTCAAGGCTAGCCAACATAAGAGCAGTAATAAATTCACTCACTGTCCTTTTGTTTATGCATCAAACAAGGTCTCTAGTCCAAATATCCAGGAATGACAAACAGGCATTTCTCCTACTAGTAAGGTTTCCAAACACAATTAATTAATTAGGATATATATGATTTGCATCATATAGACCTATAAAGGTTATAACCAGGTAGTGAGCACTGCCATCAGGAACTAGTATGTCAAATGGGGAGGGGGTGTTTCTCTGTTTGCAGTGTACTCTGGTGGTTTGTTGGTGGTAACAATGGATGATGAATGATAAAGGTGATAAGGATGTGAAAGAAATCCAAGCAAAAGAAAATGGCAGTGAGTGGAACAGAAAGGCAACTTACTTTTGAACAAAAACTAACTAATCAAAAGCTGGATTTGCTCAGTGATGTCTAGGTTTTATAACTAAACATTTATAGCCATATTTTTTAACTCTGTTGTTACCTAAAATTCCTACAGGAAACAACCCCAAAACTAGATAGACAAATTGCATTATATTTATAAAATGAAATACTGCATGTCAATTTAAAAAATAAACTATTGATATGCACAAGAATATGAATGAATCTCAAAAATATTATTCTGAGTGAAAGAAGCCAGACATAGAAGAGTACATACTGTTTGATTCCATTTAAATCAGGTTCTACAACAGGCAAAACTAAATTATGGTGGTATCAATCAGAACAGCAGCTGTGGGTCAGGAAGGATTTACTAGAAAGTTTCAAGGAAATGTTATTCATCTTGATATGGAGTAATGGTTACACAAGTGTACACGTTTGTTAAAAATAACAACAAAAACCACCTCATTGACCTATACATTTAAGCTATATGCATTGTATTTTATGCAAATTATATCTCAAAAAAGCTGATTATTAAAAATCCCTATAGGAAAAATAGCATCATAATTATGAGTCTGAAAACTCTCTAGCCCAGAGATCACAAACTGGCAGCCCACAGATATATTTTGTTTGGATTCCATTTTTTAAACTGAATTAGTTGCCAACTTTGGAAATTGACATTAAAGTTTAAAAAAAAAAGAAAGTCCAGCTTCTCCTGAAAAATCTTGAGATATTACAATATTGGGCCCACATTTTTACATGACAATAATTTGCTGATATACCTGCCCTGTTACACAAAGCACGTACTCTCCATTCTCCACAGCTCCCACCACTGGATTGTCTTACAGCAGACCAATTTCATTCAATCTCTATTTTCTGTCATTAGACAGGAGCAGCTAGAGATGGAAGAGCAAGAAAGGAAAGTACCAGAAGCCAAGGGAAGAGAGAATTTAAAGACACCAACAGTGTCAATTATTACAGAGAGAGCAAGGCAAATGAGAACTGAGAAAGGTTCTGGCCAATTAAAATGTCGCTAGTGGTTTCAGTAGATACTGGGAATGGAGGCAAGATTACAAGAAGTTAAGGAGTAAAGGAATGGTTAATAAATAGGAGAAGCAAGTGATAGAAGGATGATGGAATATAAAGAAATAACCAATCCTAATATCTAAAGTCTATCACCAAAGTTCCCTGGGTTATAGAATAGATCATTTCCACATGCATCTTCTTACATCTCTGCTCCAAGAAGCTGAGGATAGAGTGGGGAGCAAATATAGACCCTGTCCCCACCCTCTTAGAGCTCACAGTTGAGTGAAATGATACCAGGTAATAGTCACATTGAAGGTGGGATAAAGCAGAAATGCAAAGCAAAAGGTTAACAAGAAAAGAAAAAGAAGAAATCAAAATGACAGTTATTAAATAGAAAAGCAAGGATAAAAATGGAAACCTTCCAATTTATTTTTCAAAGTAATCATAATCCTTATTCCATGCTGATAGTGTGTGTGCACACAAACATAAGACCAATTTTAGCTATGAGTATATGTGCAAAAATTCCATATAAAGTACCAGCAAAATGAATCCAACAGCATGTAAAAAGAATAATATGTTGCTAAATATGGTTTATTTCAGGAATATAATGAATACAATGAAACCTATCCATACTATTCATCACATCAGTGAAGCAAAGGAAGAAAATATTGTGTTTATAAACACAATGGCAATAGTACATTTGATTAATTTCACTTTTAAAAAACAGAATGAAAAAAATCTCGTGATAAACTTGAAATACAAGGATGTTTCTTTATTAAGATAAAAATGTTTTTTAATCCAAATGCCAAAATCTTACTTAAGGGTAGAACACTAGAAGCATTTCCTTTAAAGTCAGGGACAAAACAAGAATTCCCCCTACAATCAGCATTATGTACATTTTCTAAAATTGCAATTAGTAAAACAGGAAAATGAATTTATAGGATTTATTTAAGTGTAGTTGATTTACAATATTGTGTTAGTTTCAGGTATACAGCAAAGTGATTCAGTTATATATATATATATATATATTCTTTGCCACTATAGGTTATTACCAGATATTGAATATAGTCCCCTCTGCTATATGGCAGGACCTTGTTGTTTATCAATTTTATATATAGTAGTTTGTAACTGCTAATCTCAAACTCCTAATTTATCTCTCCACCACCTCTTTCCCCTTTGGTAACCATAAGTTTATTTTCTGTGTCTGTTAGTCTGTTTCTGTTTTGTAAATAAGTTCATTTGTATCATATTTTAGATTCCACATGTAAATGATATCATATGATATTTGTCTTTGTCTGACTTACTTCACTTAGGATGATATTCTTTAGGTCAATCCCTGTTGCTGCAAATGGCATAATTTCATTCTTTTTTATGGTCTAGTAGTAGTATTCCATTGTATGTATATACCACATCTTCTTTATCCATTCATCTGTCGATGGACATTTAGGTTGCTTCCATGTCTTCACTATTGTAAATAGTGCTGCTATGAACATTGGGATACATGAATCTTTTCGAATTAGAGTTTTCTCCAGATGTATGCCCAGGAGTAGGATTGCTGGATCATATGGCAACTCTATTATTAGTTTTTTAAGGAACCTTCATACTGTTTTCCATGGTGGCTGCACCAGATTTACATTCCCACCAACAGTATAGGAGGGTTTCCTTTTCTGCACACCCTCTCCAGCATTTATTATTTGTAGACTTTTTTTTTTTTTTTTTGTGGTACACAGGCCTCTCACTGTTGTGGCCTCTCCCATTGCGGGGCACAGGCTCCGGATGCACAGGCCCAGCGGCCATGGCTCACGGGCCCAGCCGCTCTGCAGCATGTGGGATCTTCCCAGACCGGGGCACGAACCCGCGTCCCCTGCATCAGCAGGCGGACTCTCAACCACTCCGCCACCAGGGAAGCCCTGTAGAGTTTTTAATGATGGCCATTCTGACCAGTGTGAGGTGTACCTCATTGTAGTTTTGATTTCCATTTTCTAATAATTAGCGATAATGATCATCTTTTCATGTGCCATGGTCATCTGTATGTATGCTTTGGATAAATGTCTACTTAGGTATTCTGCCCATTTTTTTATTTTTTATTTTTGTTGTTGTTGTTTGTTTTTTGTTTTTTGCTGCCCTGCATGGCTTGTGGGATCTTAGTTCCCTGACCAGGGATCAAACCTGGGCCCTCGGCAGTGAAAGCACAGAGTCCTAATCACTGGACCGCCAGGGAATTCCCAGCTTGTTTGGTTTTTTTTTTGTTATTGAGTTGTGTGAGCTGCTTGTATATTTTGGAAATTAAGCCCTTGTCAGTCACATCGTTTGCAAATATTTTCTCCCAGTCCGTAGGTTGTCTTTTTGTTTTGTTTATGGTTTTCTTGCTGTGCAAAAGTTTATAAGTTTGATTAGGTCCCATTTGTTTATTTTTGCTTTTATTTCTATTGCCTTGGGAGACTGACCTAAGAAAACATTGGTACAATTTATGTCAGAGAATGTTTAGCCTATGTTCTCTTCTAGGAGTTTTATGGTGTCCTTTCTTATATTTAAGTCTTTAAGCCATTTTGCATTTATTTTTGTGTATGGTGTGAGGGAATGTTCTAACTTCACTGATTTACATGCAGCTGTCCAGCTTTCCCAACACCACTTGAAGAGACCGTCTTTTCTCCATTGTATATTCTTGCCTCCTCTGTTGAAGATTAATTAACCGTAGCTGTGTGGGGGTTTATTTCTGGGCTCTCTATTCTGTTCCATTGATCCATATGTCTGTTTTTTGTGCCAATACCACACTATTTTGATTACTGTAGCTTTGTAGTATTGTCTGAAGTCTGGGAGGGTTATGCCTCCGGTTTTGTTCTTTCTCCTCAGGATTGCTTTGGCAATTCTGGGTCTTTTATGGTTCCATATAAATTTTAGGATTATTTGTTCTAGTTCTGTGAAAAATGTCATGGGTAATTTGACAGGGATCTCATTAAATCTGTAGATTGCTTTGGGTAGTATGGCCGTTTTAACAATATTAATGCTTCCAATCCAAGAGCACGGTATATCTTTCCAAGAAATAAAGTATTTTTAATAAAGAAAACATCACATGGAAAATAAGTGGTACAGTCCAAATTAATGTATTAGAAACAATTCCCTCTGCTCTATCCAATTTGAAGATTTGGAAGCATAGGCTGCATTAAAGATAAGAAAATTCAACTTCTTCAGTGGCATGTGCTAAGTGAGGTCTGGACTCCCAGTTGATCAAGAATGTGAGTATATCTTTGTTTATAATGAACCTGGATCTATGGAAGGATCATCTGTCTAAAAAGCATGCTGCATAAGCTAGAAATGGTCAAGAACATGCAACCTATGTGTGGCACCTCCATGGGTGGATTTTACTTATAATGTTTGATTTTACACAAATGTTTAATATAACAGGACTTTTTATTACATGCAGTTATCATAGCAAGTAATAATTCTCTTTATATCTAATTCTAAAGCACAAATATCCTTTATTAATATTCATTTTATTCCAGTGTTATTTGTAAATTACAAATTTATTTAGAAAATATAGAAAATTCATATATACATTATAAATCTACAAATAAATTATTTATTAAATGCATATTTTATAAATCTACATTTATTCCTAATTTATTTTATAAATAAATTTGTAATTTTTTATAAATTTGATTTGTAATATTATAAACAGAATTTGTTTATAAAATATTAATTTTAAGTATAAATATATTTTAACAGATATCATATAGCTTATTTATAGAATTAATTTCTGAATATTATTTCTAAAATAAATTGTTTTATAAATGGTTGATAAAAGAGGGAGAAAGGAGGCATTTTGAGGCATTTCTTTCTGGATTCCTGGTTTCCCATTTTGATCTCCAAAAATCAAAGGAAAGATTCAATCACTAAGGAAAGAATAGCTTCCTCATTGTGTATGCTTCAGTGGAGTGCATGCCTGATTAGTTCACAACTGTTTTAAAGGCATAGGAACTAGATTCATTCTCGGCACTCACTAAATAGCAGGGGAATGGGGAACCAAGGCACTATTATTTATTACATTTAACTGCTCTGTTCCTTCCACACTAATAGTTGAGCCTCTTTCAGTTGCAGTAACAGAAAGAAGTAACAGCATATATACAGTAGGATAATATATCATCACTTCTCTAAGATTTTGAAGCTCATTAAAAAATATATTGTCCAAATAATCTAGCAATTGTTTTTATGGTGCATCCATGGAATGAGACATATTCTGACAGCACATCAACAAAGTGTCAGGCCCTGTGAGAGATACTGGGGAATTATTCACACCATTCTGTTCAGTTTGCTGGGGTTTTTTCTTACAAGTTTTTTTTTTTTAATTTGATTGTAAAAGTTTGCTGTTTCTGAAGGCTCCTTCTGGTTCATAAAACTATGTCACCAGCAGAGAAGAAGGTGCTTGACTTACTATGTGTTTATTCAGTATATTCAATTATCAAGTTATTTAAATGGAAGGTATAGAGAAGGGCATCTAAGACAAAGCCCTGCTTTATTCTACTTTCAATTACAATTTAAACTGTCAGGTATTTCTACTCACTCTGATTCTTATAAGATTGTCTTTTTTTCTAAGAAATTTAAAATGTATATAAAACTTCAGAGGATAATATAAAAAATACCTATATTTTCATTATACAGAACTGAGGATTGTTAATATTGTCATCAAGCCTTCAAGTTTGCGCACGTGCACACACACACTGTTGCACTGCAGCCAGTTCATAACTTATTCTCAAGAGCTTTTTGTTAAGTTTTGGGGAATTTTGAGAGCTGATTGCTAAATCTTTGGTAGGTTGAAATTTTCCTTGGTGGGGGTATTATACCACGGAAATCTACAAATGCTATAAATCAGGGTTTTTTTAATTCCTGGAGAACCAGTTGTTAAACATTTATCAGCACACTACTGCTTATATATAAAAGAAAGAAAGCCCTTACAGGTAAATTCAGCTTGTCTTGGACCCACACTCCCAATACCATTATCCTTCCCCCTCCTCAGAGGCAATTGCCATTATAAATTTGGTGTATGTTATTCCAGAACATCTTCTATACTTTAAATACATTTACATGCTTCCATAAATAACAGAGTATACTTTTGGTATGTTTTAAAATGTACATATATGGCAACTTGCTTTTCTCATGCAACATTTTGTTGCAAATGGATATAGATCATTCCTTTCATCTGCTATTTAGAAGCCTACATATGAATATACAGGTTGTTTCCAATTTCTCGCCATTAGAGACAATGCTAAAATGAATGGCTTTTGTCCATATGTACATGAGTTATCTAAGTATTTACCCAGAAGTATAATTGCTAGGTTATGTGCACAGCGTCAAGTTTACTACGTATTGTCAAATTCCTCTCTCAAGTGTGCAAAACCAACTTATGCTCCTACTCAACATGAGTTTGAGTTTGCTTTGAGTTTGAGTTTGCTCTTTGCTTCACGTTCCAGCCAATAATCGGTACTATCATACTTTCACTTTTTGTCATTCTGATGGGTACAAAATGACTTCTCATTGTGTTTAATTTTCATTTCCTTGATCACTAGTGAGGTTGAGCATTTTTTCTCCTATTTATGGTCCGTTCGTGTTTTCTACTCTATGAATTCCCTTTCATTTGCCCATTTTTCTATTTGGTTGATTGCCTTTTTGGTCTTGATTTATAGTTCTCAATATACTCTGGATACTAATACTTGTCTTTTCACTTTGTTTATGGTAAGTCATTTTGTTTTTGGTGTTTTGGATGGGGTGAGAGGCAGGTGCATTTCATCTCTGTGAGCTCTTTGAGGACGTGGTCTGTGGGCTAGTGGTCAGAGGACTTATCTCACTTGCCCAGGGTGATGACACACCCAAAAGACGTAGTTTCCAAGGCCACAAGTTCTGGCTGGCAGCAGATCTAAAAACAATAGACTTACTGTCTGCTCCAACCAGTTTTTTTTCAATTGCTCCATATTGTCTTTCCTCTAGGCCTTTGCGCATGCTGTTTCCTCCACCTGGAATGCTCTTTAGTCTCCTGTCTGTGCCCCAGAGCACCTTTTACATTCCCTCTCTTAGCACTCACCACATTGCACTGCAATAACCTGTTAGCTTGTCTGTCTCCTCCACTATCTGCCTTTGTAGCTCTAGCGCCTAGTAGAAGTCTTGATAGAGTTCATTGCTTAAAAGAGAAAAAGGGTTGTTGAATGAATGAGTGATTGAGTGAGTGGGTATGGTAAGACACTGTGTGCCCCCCCACACATATATACACACACTATAGGGGCAGCTATATTGAAGTTCAGAGAATGTTTCATTCATTCATCCAGCAACAAATCCCTAACACTTGCCAGGCACCTGCTAGTGATATAGACCCTTCCCTCACCAAGCCCACAGCCAGATGGGGAAGACAGACTCATACCTGCCAAGCACAGTACAGTGACATGAGTGTCTTGTTGGAGAGAAGCAGAGAGTACTGTGAAGTATGCAGAGGAAGGACACTTATTCCAGCCATGAGTGGGAAGGAGTTTGGAAGAAGATCTCTCAAAGATGGAGATCAGCCAAGAAGAAATGATAATTCAATAATCAGCCTCTTAATTAAAAATGTAAATGAAATTCTCCCTAGCAATCCCAGGGGCTGCTATTTGGCTTTCTTAGATTATGTCAATAAGTGAGTCTGACCAGGTGTTTACTCCTTGCTTCAGGTTATAGCAGCACCTATCAGTGAATTCCCAGTACTAGAACTCCACCCGCCTTGGATAACAGATTAAACCCAAGGATCACCCGCTGCCCCTCCCCTGCTCACTCTACTCTCTCCATTTGTTCCTTCTAGCTACAAATTGCCTCACAGCCCCATCTTTATCTTCATTCTCACCCGCAATCCTGGCCCCTCCACCAACTCTCTGCAGCCCCTTCCTATCACCAGGCCAAAAGAAACACAGCCATCCCACTACAGTCTGCTCCCAATCAGTGTTTCCTTGGTGCCAGGTACGTACTAAGTACTGGCTAGGCCCTGAAAACTGAAGAATGAGTAGGAGCCAGCCATCAAGGATCTTAGGGAAGAGCTTTCTAAGCAGAGAAAAGAGCTAGTGCCAAATCCTGGTAGTGAGATAAAGCCTGGAGTGTTCTAGAAACTGATAGAAAGCCAGAGAGACAAGAGCATAATAAGTGGGGGGTAGAGTGGTATAAGATGAATCTATAGAGATGGGAAAAAGAAAGGAAATGGTAGGTTTTCTACTAGGTTTTTTTCTGTTTTTTCTTTCATGGTATCTGCCAGTTCTCACCATAAAGTTGGGGTAGAGATGGGAAAAAGAAAGGAAATGGTAGGTTTTCTACTAGGTTTTTTTTCTTTTTTTTTCTTTCATGGCATCTGCCAGTTCTCACCATAAAGTTGGGGTAGAGATGGGAAAAAGAAAGGAAATGGTAGGTTTTCTACTAGGTTTTTTTCTTTTTTTTCTTTCATGGCATCTGCCAGTTCTCACCATAAAGTGTGTAGTCCAGCCCTTAGGGATAATCCGTGCCCTTAGGGAGGATCTGCGCACTGTCAGGGATTTCTAGGAGAAATCCACAGATAAGAAAAGTTCTGGGTCTTATCAAAGGGGAACTTCAGTCCAAGGAAAGCAGGGTAAGAAAGCATAAGACTGGGAGAGCTAGAAACCTGTTGCTCAAGGTCTTTCACCAGCCCTCTCCAGCCCTGGTTCGTGGGCTCTTCCTGAATCACATCACAAAGCTTTTTTCGTCTCTATCCCCAGAGTAATCATCATCCAGGTGTTAAGACCCAGACTGGGCCAAAGTGACATACACAGATTGGAGCACGCACAAGTTTATTTGTGACTTGCTGTCTGGGACTTAGGAACGTGCACCTGCATGGGAACAGTCTTTACTCCCAGGACAAGGGACAGCTTGCACATCTCTAGTTAGGAGTCATTTCAATTGAGCATTACATCACTGACAAGGCATAACAGCCTCTTGGGTCCCTTTGCCATTATTCAAACATCTGTTTCCTCCTGCCTCCCCTTGCCTTCTTCTGGGGTCCTGGAGCCCTCTTTTGCACATGGCTCCCTTCCTGAAAAATCAATCATTCTTATTTATTTTCCTGGAACTGGAGAAGAGTTGAAAGGTCTGGCCCTCTCCCTTCCCGGCTTTGCCTCTCAACTGTTAAGGCCTCTACAAAGGTGTTGGAAACAGAGGGGGCTTGTCTTCTCTCAGGGACAAGAAACACTGTCAGAACTTTGCTTAGGCTTCTACTGTGCTCACAACGCCTACTGTTTGCTTGAACACAAGGTTCCTTGTCCAGGGCCTAATTTCTTGATCTCTGGTCTGTTGAGAGACGCAAGAGCATGTGTCTCTGATGGCCATGTTTTGCAGCCAGCTGAAGTCTCTACTAGTCCAGGGCAGGCAGTCTGCAGCGAGGTGGAGTGCCCCAGATGACCAGCCCAAAGAACCAACCTTCCTCTCAAAAGGAGCCAGTGCTTTGCTGTAGGAAATGTGCCAGAAACCTCTGAGACTTCCTTCTCAGAATTTAGAAAAGGCAAAACCAATCACTGGGTCTTTATTCCTAATAGACATCCATCACTAGAATAACAAAGCTCATACAATTTACCATTGAAATGGAATGCTTAAATCAAACAATAAAAGATGTTTATCTATATTCAATTTTGGATCTCCTTATATAGAAGGAATTATATTTTCATCAGGTGATTTTTTTCACGTCAGTGCACAGCTCCCTCCAACTTTTTCTAGATCTGATATGAAGCCAATACTTTTCGATACTACTGGGAAAAACAAAGAAAGAGGAAGTCTGAAAAGCATCAGTGGATCAAATATGCATTTGTTTGTGATTCTATGTAGGTAAAATTCTACCTCACCTCTCCCTCTAATTCCTGAATCTGTTGGGAAGACAGATGGCATCAGAAGGAAAAAAATGTAATAGCATGCCCAAAGCATAAAGCCCCCATTTGCCTTTCTTTTTCTTCTTTATATAAAATAACTTGGTCTAATACTAATGAAAAGGATGTACTCCAAAGCCTTTTTTTCCCCATAAAGAGCTGAAAGAGCCACCTAAACTCCCAGTATGGAATTTGAGATCACTCAAAATACATTTCATTTCAAAGTCCCTTCAACCAATGTTTTTCTCTTCACAGGCACATTTCTTCATGTCCCTTTACACCCACACATTCTCATAGTTCCCTTTAAGAAATGTGTCATGAAAGAGAAAAGTTATCAAGATTGCATTTTATTTTTTCAGCTTTATTGAAGTATAATTGACAAATACAATTGTAAGATATTTAAAGTGTATGTTGTGATGGTTTGATATACATGTACACTGTGAAAGGATTCCTCCCATCTAGTTAAACATCAGTCACTATATATATGTGTGTGTGTGTGTGTGTGTGTATGTGTGTATATATATACATATATATATATATATAAAGTTCCACTCTTTTAGCAAATTTCAATTATACAGTACAATGTTGTCAACTGTAGTCACCATGTTTTACATTAGATCCTCAGACCTTATTCATCTTATGACTGACAGTCTGTACTCTTTTACCAATCTCTGCCTATTTCCCCACCTCCCAGCCCCTGGCAACCACTTTTTTCACTCTGTTTCTATGAAACACAGTTTTTAAACCTGGGCAATTCTACTTCCTCCAGTCTGCTCCCTTCTCCCTTGGTGGAGCCTCTGTTGGATCTGTCTGGACTTTTTTTTTCCTTTTAACTTATTGATTGAAAGTCATATAATATAAAATTAGCCATTTCAAAGTAAACAATTCAGTGGCATTTAGTACATTCACGATGTTGTACAACTACCTTCTCTGTGTAGTTCTAAAACATTTCCATCACTCCAAAAGGAAACCCGGTACCCATTAAGCAGTTTTCCCCATCTCCCCTCCCCCAGCCTCTGGCAGCCACCAAGCTGCTTTCTGTCTCTGTGGATCTGTCTATTCTGGATGTTTCATATAAATGAAGTCATACAATATGTGACTTTGTGTCTGGCTTCTTTCACTTAGCATAATGTTTTCAAGATTCATCCACAGTGTAGCAGGCATCAGTACTTCATTCTTTTTAAGGATAAATACTATTTCATCATATGGATGTATCACATTTTATTTATCCATTTAGTGGACTTTTGGGCTGGCCTCTCATCTTGAGCCTCCTCCTCTTGTAATCATGAAAGTCTTTGGATCCTGTCTGTCAAAGTAAGTGTGGCAGAACCTTGTGATCTATACGGAACTATAGTCAACTTGTGGAAACCCGAACCTTTACCATCTTCTAACCCAGTGGTTTTCAAGTGGGGGCAATTTCAACCCAACCCCTTGGCCCCCTGGGGATACTTGGCAGTATCTGGAGATATTTTTGGTTGTCACAGCTAGGGGTGTGCTAGTAGCATCTAGTGGGTAGTGGCCAGAAATGCTGTTAAACATTCTACAATTCAAAGGACAGGACCCACAAGAAATATCTGGCCCCAAATGTCAACAATGCCTAGGTTGAGAAACCATGTCAATTTAATCTAAGAGATTAGCTGAGTTGCCAGAGGTTCCAGAGAGATTTGGTAGGATAGACAACTGCTCATAGATCTAATCACTTTGTCTTGAAACTGCAGTTATGTATAAGACATTCATGGTCAACATACATGTACTGAGCACGTATATATGAGCCCGATTCTGGCCTGCCTCAAAGTATTCACAACCTAAGCTTCATATAACCATTCATTTATGTAATATATATTATACACAAGATGTTATAAAGCTAATAAATTTGCTTCCTAAGGGTGTGAGGTTTTTGATTCTAGCTTTTTAAATTGTGGAAACACTGAGAAACTAGTTACTACATCCACAATATATTGTATTAGTATCATTTCAACACAATAAGCCAACTTATTTAATTTGGCATCCCTCAATTTACCCATTCCCACTTCTGTGGCTTAGTGCCCCAGGCCTCAGCTACTTGTGTAAGAGATTTCACAGTGGACTCTATAAACCTTAAATCCCATCTTTTTAGACTACTGAGTTATTCTTTCATTTCTTTTAAACAGAAAAACCACACTTTTTCTTGCCTTCTTCTTTTTTTTTTTTTTTTAATTTTTTGGCTGTACCACACAGCATGTGGGATCTTAGGTCCCTGACCAGGGATTGAACTCACAGCCCCTGCATTGGAAGCGCCTTATTCTTGTTGTGGTGGTTGTTTTGTGTGTTTTGAGGTTGTTGGTATTTGTTTATTTAATGCCAAGAGGGAGAAGTTTAGTGGCAAGGAAGAACAAGACATTATTTGAAAACCCAAACTGTTAACACAGGACATGTCAAAACCGTCTCTCCACTCTCCACCGCTGTGAAAGACCATATATGGTCCCCAGGAAATGCAGAGTGTTCACATCTATCACCCTCCCTTTTCCCAGCCTGTGCCACATTGGTTTATGATTAAGAGGAAATCTTGACTGTCTAGGCCATACCCTAAGTGTTATTGCAAAGCAGGCAGTTGGTCCTGTTGAGATTTATATCATTTATTTTACTGCCGCCATGGGAGATTAAAAATTAAATCATAATTTAAAATATTTTCCTAAAGGTTAGGTAGGCATGTTTGATTTCTTTATTGCTCTATTTAATGTCAGAGGCTAGAGCATTCACAGAGGACTGACAGTGAGGAATGATGGTATTTATAAACCAAATGTCATTAAGTTTACCTTGGAAGAAGATGCATTCTTGACTTTACCTAGAAAATTATGCACAAATTAATTCCTACGATAAACTAGTTTTTTCCACACTAAGATTGTTATACTCTACTTTAAAAACCATAACAACAAAATATGTCTAAAGCAATGAATGATTGCCATTACAGGGTTTCATCTAAGCTGGGCACATATGCGGTCAGGAGCACACAACCTCAGAAGGCTCCTGAACAGTCCTGGCTTGCTCACACAGCTGAGGATAGCAGCAAGACCCTAAGCCAGACTGTAAAATTTTTCTTCAGGGCCCAGATCTCAGGTTTCTGTGCTCTTTGTACCCATGAGGAAAGGTAAAGTCAGCCAGTATAAAACCTGGCTCAGTGACAGAGCCAAAACTTTCAGCAAAGCTGGTCACATGACATGAGGATGGGAATCTCAAGGAGAGAGAATTCAACTAGAGAGTGTGGAGCCTTAAAATGGAAGCAAATTTGCTGGATAGTGTGTGTGTGCATGTCTTTCCTGTGGTACTTCTCAGCACCTTTAATATCCTAATATGCACTGTTACTGTCTAAGAAAGGGGATGGTTTATTCTGCAAACATATTTGACCATTTATCAAGGTATATCCACATCTTGTGGGACCCTATGGTTTCGTGGAAACTGTTTTGGGAAATGTTGCCACCGGAACATTATATCCAGAAGTCAGCAAGGCATCTGATAAAGTTCTTATAATATTCTTGTGAATACTATAGAGTAATGAGAACTGGATGAAAACTGGATTGTAGGGTTGCCACATAAAATACAGGACACCAAGTATTGCATGGCACATACTTATATTAAAAATGCATTAATTGTTGGGCTTCCCTGGTGGCGCAGTGGTTGAGAGTCCGCCTGCCGATGCAGGGGACATGGGTTCGTGCCCCGGTCCAGGAGGATCCCACATGCCGCAGAGCGGCTGGGCCCGTGAGCCATGGCCGCTGAGCCTGCGCGTCCGGAGCCTGTGCTCCGCAACGGGAGAGGCCACAGCAGTGAGAGGCCCGCATACCGCAAAAAATTTTTTTTAAAAAAATGTATTCATTGTTTATCTGAAATTCAAAATTCAAACTTAATTAGGCATCCTGGGTTTCTTGTTTGTTTGATTTTGTTAAATCTGGCAACTCTACACTGAGGAGGTTCATGAGTCTCCTAAACTAATCTATTTTTTCTGCCTTCACAAGATACATTTCATCCTTAAGCAGAAGCCTCATGGTTCTACCATGAGGCACAGTCCAGAAAATTAGATCCTGCTCAACATCATGAATGTGGTCAACTGTTCATTTCTTGTATCTTCTATTCTCTGCCAAGGTCATCCCTTTCACCCTATGAAAGAAATAAAAATGCTACCTATAACTCCCAAGCCCTTCAAGTTTCACATCCAACTTCAGAATCACTAACAAACCAGTTCAGTCTCTTGATTATTTCATTTGTTCCCACATGAATCAACAAATGTGGATAGAGGTCAGTGAGCTTGACAAATCTTGGCAGAATCTCTGTTTTGTGGCTGTACACTCCAGGAAGAAGGAACACTGTGGCGATCCTGCATTGCCCTCTGTCCCCCTCATTCATTCATTGAACGAACAATAGCTCCTGATCACCTAGAATGCACCAGGCACTGTGCTAAGCATTGGTTATACACAACAGCTAAACATGACAGACATGGTCCCTGCCTGCGTAGAGGTTATAGTTTAGTGGGGAGGAAAGAGGGGAAAAATAAGTAATAAACTAGATTATTTCAGATAGTGATAAGTTGCTTTGAAAGACATTAGAGGAATATGATACAGAGAGCGAATAGGCTGGGAAGAGACCAGCTACATTAGAAGGGGTGGTCAGGGTAGGCCTCTTTGAAGACATAACATGCATATAACCTGAGGCATGAAGAACTAGGAGTTCAACATGCCAAGAGCCAAAGGAAGACAATCCAAGCAGAACACAGGCCACAGTGCTTGTTCCCAGAGTTAGTAACAGGACCCATGCTGATACGGCCTGGTAAATGCATCCTGTAACCCCCAAGATATCAATCCTCACCCCAGGCTTGCTTTCACACTCTTCACACTAAAGGACAGCAACTTAAAAGGCTGAAGTGAAGGAAATAGCACCAAAAATAGGTCAAGAGAGAACAGAGAGGCAAATGGCATTTTGCCTCTGTTGCCATTTAATACAAGAGAGAAAACACAGAGGCAATGGCTGGAAAACAGTATTTTTATCACATGTAACCTTTATTTTTGAGGAAGTTCTGGAAGTTCTCACCTAAAACCTACTGTGATCTTTCAGATTCTCTCTCCCTGGCTTGTTCCTTGGGGAAACTATGCAGCAGTGTTTTTTTTGAACTCAGCACACAAACCAGATGATTTGGCTCTGAGCAGTGGAATGAAAATGATTCCCAAATCATTTGGGGAACTTCCCCTCCCTAGATTGAGTAGCAAAAACAGCAATAGTAATTAGTCCTCAAGCCCATCTTGGGCTCGAGTTTTTTACATGTATTTTTAAATGACTCCCAAATTACCTGCCTTCTGAGGCGACAGAATGAGCAACTGTTTTCTCATATTTTGGTGTGGTTTACTATGAGGTTGCTAAAAGTGAAGAAGGCGGCTAACTGAAAATTTGAGTGTCAAATACCGCAAGTAAGAGATAAACACTGACTAAGGTAGGTTGTTTCAGAGTGGTACTTACAAAATGTAACACAGTGAATGTAGGCCAGATATGGAAAAGAAGATAAACTAAGATCCAGTGTTTTAATTATGTATGAAAAATATATCGTTACTTTAGTTCGCAGATGAGAGGAAGAGGTGTTATTATTGCCAAAAGGTGCTTTTAAGGAAGTTTCAAATAGAAAAGGACAGATTGGGGGCTCTTTAGCAACCTGGCTGGGTGTTTTCCAAGAACTCTTTTGGGGCAACGGCAACTTAGTGAATTTACCATTGTCTGACTTTCAGGCTTATGATCTCGGGAGCCTTATTTTGTCAGCATACCCAGAGTAAATTGAATCTCCCAGGAGTCTCACCTTTAGTCATTCAACAGTGTTCCTTAAGAGCCTTCTGTGTGCCTGACTCTGTGTTCTGGGCAGTAAGATGTAATGGTGAGTAATACAGATATTAACAAATCCCTTCTGATGGGTGCATTCTTTTTTCAACTAGGTTAGTACACTTACAACCTAATTATCTCTTTTTTTAAAATAAATTTCATTTATTTATTTTTGGCTGCGTTGGGTCTTCATTGCTGTGCACGGGCTTTCTCTAGTTGCAGAGAGCGGGGCCTACTCTTCGTCGCGGTGTGCGGGCTTCTTATTGCGGTGGCTTCTCTCGTTGAGGAGCACAGGCTCTAGGCGCGTGGGTTTCAGTAGTTGTGGCACGCGGGCTCAGTAGTTGTGGCTCACGAGCTCTAGAGAGCAGGCTCAGTACTCGTGGCGCACGGGCTTAGTTGCTCTGCGGCATGTGGGATCTTCCCGGACCAGGGCTCGAACCCGTGTCCCCTGCATTGGCAGGTGTATTCTTAACCACTGCACCACTAGGGAAGCCCCCTAATTATCTCTGATTTCACTGATCTGTGAGGTCACGCAACCTTTTAATGACCAAATCTGAGCATTATCCCACTTAACTACAGAAAATCTAATCTTTTACCAGATTTCCCTCCCCGGGAGTCTTTGAGAGTCCCTAAGGAATACTTACACATTCCTTAGATCTATCCTACTTATCCAGCACAGCAAGTGTTCAGTAAACCATTATTATATGTGTGAATGAATTTTGATATATATTTAGGTTTACAAAGCACTTTTGTGGTTCTTTCATCTTAATCAATCACTTACTATGGGCTCTGCAGAATACATGGCACTGCGGGTGATAGATAACTCTCCCTGCCTTCAGGGGGGATCAAATCTCATTTGTGGAAAACAAATATACAACATACAACACTTAGCTAAGAATCTGAGCAGTATAGCTAGTGAGCATTGTACAAGAACTCAGTGGGCATTCAGTAGCTAGGTAGAGTGTCACATTTGGAAATGGGAGATTCCCTCCCTAGCAAAAGGAAAAGATAAGAATTTGGGTTGTGCATAGTGCTTAGAGCCCAGTGGTAAGGCCCATCTGGCTGGAGCAGGAGGCATGGTAGGAAACAGATTTGGATAGGTCAGATGTGGCCAGATTAAATGTCAGGACTTCAGTGCCAGATTCAGGACTTTGGGCTTCACTGGCAAACAGGGAAGAGCCATTTTTCAATGGTTTTTATGCAGAGAGAAGCATAATGATATTGCTAGCACTGGCCTATTAGGGTTGAAGGAGAGAATAGAGCCAAGTATTTCAAACTTTACTAATAAAAAGTGATACCACTGATGGAAATGGGAAGCTTTTTGTTTTTCCCCTAAAGGGATGAAACTTGTATCAATCTATGAAAAGAGATGCTGCACTAAGATTTGAGGTTAGAAAAAATTCAGAATGCTGTCCCAGAAGAAGGTATTTTGGTGGGTTGAAGGAGGTAAATTGATTGAAAGTTTCTAATCTCAGCTTGCACTAGATTCCTAAATCAACCTTGTCCTGATATGTCTTTCCCACTATTTCTACTCAGTTCAGCAAGTACTAACTGAGCACCTAGTGTACTCTGAACTCTGTGTTAGGCAGTGTGGGGATAGGAAAGAAGCATAGAGCATCTAGCATGGTCCCAACCATCAGGAGGTAACAATCTGGGGGATAATGCTGTTGTTCTTAAGTACCTGCTCTGTGCCAGATTCGTTACTAAATGCTACCCAAGAATTTACATGAATTTAATCCTCTCAACCACCCTATAAGATAGGTTTACTATAGTCGGCCCTCCATATCTGCAGTTTCAACCAACCATGGATCGAAAATATTCAGGGAACAAAAATTCCAGAAAGTTCCAAAAAGCAAAACTTGAATTTTCTGTGCATCAGCAAATATTTACATAGCATTTACATTGTATTGGGTATTGGAAGTAATCTAGAGCTGATTTCAAGTATACGGGAGGATATGCGTAGGCTATATGCAAATATTATGCCATTTCATACCGGGGACTTGAGCATCTGCAGATTTGGGTATCCACAGGGGTCCTGGAACCAACCCCCCATGGATACCAGGGGACAACTGTATCTTCATTTTGTGGATGAAGGAACTACGATTCAAAAAAAAGATTAACCAAAAAATTGGTTAAATTACTTGCCCTAAGTCACAGTCAGCAAGCAACCCATGGAATCAGGATTCAAATTAAGGTCTGTCTGATGTTCTTGCTTTTAACTATTACTCCATTATCCAGGGCTTACGTGCATAAAACAATTAAGGAACAATACCAGATAATACTGCTCAGCACTTCTCATTCCTCTTTATGGTCTTGTGTGCTTTGTGTGACTGGAGGGAGGTTCATAAGGAGAATGAGATGTGCTGTAGAATATTATCTTGGGATGACCTTTCTAAGGATTAAAGGTGGGTCAAACTGGAGATGGAGAGCGTCAAAAAATTTCAGTCTCACCATACGGTGGTACATTTCTCCCTCTCTGGTTACTGACCCATATTCATTCTCTAGTACCTTTCCAGCTTCTACTCTTTCACTTTAACCCATCTTTAGACCTCCTAGATATGTAGCCTTTCAGTGGTCTACCTTGAGCCAAGGATAGAACACATAATACCTACAGGAGTGGAGGGGGTGGGAGTGGGTAACATGTCCCTTACCTAATGTCAGTTATCTCAGCCAGGCTCTTGATAAGAGCTAGGGCAGACAATTCAAGGTTATGTTCCCTATCAAGTAGGTAGTCTAGTTAGTCTAGTTCAGTGGCCTCCAAATTTTTAATACAATTAAGTTAAAAAAAGGTGTATAGTCCCAAAAAAAGTAAATATAAATTTATTTACAAATTATATATACATACTACAACTATACTAATGGATTGCATATATCATGATATAAACATACACAAAATATGAATTTTAACAGGATGAGAAAAGATAAAATCAGTCGTATTTAAAATAAAACTTTAGGAGGGAGGGGCAAGATAGGGGTAGGATATTAAGAGGTACAAACTACTATGTATAAAGGAAATAAGCTACAAGGATATACTGTACAGCATAGGGGATATAGCCAATATTTTGTAATAACCTTAAATAGAATATAATCTATAAAAATTTTGAATCACTATGTTGTACACCTAAAACTAATATAGCATTGCAAATCAACTATACCTCCATAAAAATAAGTGAAATAAGACTATTTTTATTAATGGTACAAAAATAATTTCGTTCTCACTTAAAAGTATTATTCAGCTTAATTTATTAAATGAGAGCAATATGACAACACAGGTTCTTAATTTTTAAAATCTTATATCCATTTGAAGGACTGGTTCTAAATTTAGGTTATTTCAATACTAGGTTTTACTGGATATCTTGGTTGAAAAAGAAAGGACACAAAGACACATAGATCCAAACAGAAAAATTACATCATTGTCTGTGCTTAATGTATCATCACAAAAGCGGTTTTAAAGATTTCATACTCCAATCATGCAAGGGTTTTTGTTGTAATTTGTCTAGCAAATTTCCATATTTCCTGATGTTATGCCTGCAAAATTCTTCATTTGGAAAAGTTTTAAAGAGGTTAGAAATATTTTTTCAATTTTTAAAAATTATGCAGATACCAGAGATCTTTCTTAGGTGACAAAGCAACAAAACCACATAAACGATAAAAACATTTTCCAGTATCCATTTTTAAAATACACTTTTTTTAAAAGCAGTTACTTTTCACTCATTAAAAGTCACCTTGAAGGGATAGATTAAGTCTTTTTCTTTTTAAATAATGTCTTCTGGATATCATATTATTGCCAACTACTTAGCAAGTAAAAATCAGCAAATGTGGAATACTCGTTTTTGTTTAAAAGAAAAGAGTATAACGTCTCTAAGTTCCACTACTTTTCAAATCTTTTCCTCAAGATAACTCGTGAACCCTCTGGGTGGTACAAAAGATTTCCAATGGTCATTCTCCCTACAAAGTATTCAAAAGACTCTATTGTTTAAGATTATATGAGCCATAACATTCTCCCTGCACAGGTGGACCACAGCATGTTGCAATATACTGAAAGCAAGAACAAGTGAGGCCACTGCTGAGAACCACTTTGAATTGTGAAGCACTCATTCTTCCTTCATGGTGCTGATGGATATATGTGACACATCCAACTCAGAGATCCAAGTGAGGGGAGCAGCGTCAATCCAAAGATTAAACTTTAGTAAGGCTTAATTTCTTTCTTTTTGAGATAAAAATTCAATATAAATTTTAATGTTTTCCCCATACTCAAATAGGTCATCTTGCACACCCCCTGGGGGTCCATACATCTTTCTTCCACTTTGGAGACCACTGGCCTAGGTTACTGATTAAGTGCAAGCCATAAACTTTGAAGCCAAATGACTAAGTGGGTGGTAGGGAGAGTAATTAAGAGAGTTGAGAAGCTCACACAGTGTCCTTAACCAGGGGAAGGCCATCCTAGGTCTGCTCAGAAGTGGGCTGAAGGAGTAGCTAAGACAAAAGAGGATCAGTGGCTAAACTTAATACTATCAGGTGCTAAAACAATATTTTCAATTCCATATTGTGAGACATTCTTATGAAAGTAGTAGATGTTTCTGAGAAAGAAAAGCTAATAAAGAAATTTCATATAGAATACAAAATATCTAAAATATAATTGTTAATAATTACTAACATTTCTAATGCTCCCTATAGACTCAAAGCAGTCTCCCATTTATTAAGTTGTTCAAGCCTATGAGATATATGTAGTCTCATGCCCACTTTATAAGTGAGGAAACTGAGGCCCAGAGGGAAGACTTTACTTGCTCAAAGTTGCACACCTAAAAATGGCAAAGCCAAGCTTAGGATTCAAGTGTCGCTTCTCTTCCTTCTGCCCCCAGCCTAACATGGCACACAGCAGCGCCAATCTGGGGCCAGCAGCTCAATTCCAATACAAAACTAATGAATTCCACTCCAGGAACTCCTCTAATCCTCCTTGGGTCCTTGCCTTCAAATCCTAAACAGAATGGCTTATCCTGGACCCCTGACTTCCCAGACACTATTAAACCCCCTAAAAATGTCCACTTTGCTATCTGTATTCCTCAGTCTTCCAAGGACCAGGAGCAACTCTGGAAATATACTTAGTGCACAAAAGCCACATGCAGCGTGGGATGTTTTCACCTACAGTGTATGCTTAAGTTTATTCTTCCTACCAGACTATAAAGGGTTGCAAAGTGGCCTGTGGTCCATTCACTGGGGATATGCATTGGTTCCTCTTAGTTACCACATGACATTTCCTAGGACTGGGAGGCAATGCACAGAGTAGGAGCTACTGCAGAATTTTATCAACTATGACATGTGGATAGAATAAAGGTGAAAATATTAAAATTCCTTTGGATTTAGCACTTTGAAACTTAATGTAGCATCCTTCATAGAACTAATTTGTTCTTCAAGGCAGCTTATTAATGGAAAAAAGAAATGGAATATTCCTGAGGGAATAATTTCAGTACAGATGAAGGTCAGCTAGTCTTTCCTTTAAAAAGTGTTAATACCTCAGCATGGCACAAAGTAGCATGGCACTCATTTAGCAAATTTACATACATACTTACATATACACATATATGTATGTGTTATGCATATACACACAAATATATATATATATTTGAAAAATTAACATACACAAAAACCAGAGTACTCTTAATAACTAGAGAAGCTATAGAGCATCACAGAAAGATATGGGTTAAACTGAGTATGTGAACCTGGGCAAATTAACTCTCAGTCTCAGTTTCCTAATCTTTAAAATGGCAAAATAATAATATCTACCCCCATTAGATTATCGGGAGGATAAAATGAACTAATACATGTAAAATCCTTAGCACACTACCTGGCAATTTGCCCTCAATAAATGTTAGCTTTTTTAAAAATGATGATTATTAGCTATTATTATTATCATTATTATTGTAAAAGCAAGAAACCTAAAGATTCATTTCTTCTGGAGTGAATTGAGAAAAGCCTATGTTGTCACTATAGAAAGTTATTTAGCCTATAGAAGGCTTGAGGAGTATGGTCCAATGGTCCATGAAGGGGTTGGACGGGGACAGTGCTGAGGAGCTGTTCTCATTGTAAATGAAACACTGATCAAGGAGAAATGAGCAAAATTCAAGTAAGAGGGACATGGGTGGAAATAAAGTTTCCTGACTTCCCTGGAAATGGAGCAGGCTGCTGAGAAAGCCAGCGGGGCCCCAACCCTAGATACCACCCAAAAGTTACAAACACCCATTCATCTGGCAGAAAGTAGGTTTCAGGTCCCAAGAATTGTATTTATGAATCTCTTATACATCACATGCCCACCAGCTGTAATGGGAAATTTCCATTATCAATCTACTGGGAAACCATCCGGGAACCCTGGCTTCTGCCTTTGACAAAGCCCATTCACATGACCGCAACAGTAGTTCTCTGCCCCGCACCATAAAGATCATGATCACCAGGCACCTTCCCAGCACCATTATCACTTTCACCTTTAAATGTCATCGTCTGAAGAAATTAATGGGCACATTAAATTTTCCGCCTGCAAATGAGCAAATCCAATTTTTTCAGATGACTCATGGAGAAGTAATCTGAATTTTCCATCCAACATTAAACTCAGAAAAGCCAACACCACACCCACATGGGGTTTTGTTGATTTTCTGTACCCCAAACCAATCTGAGAAGTACATTTCTTTCTGAATACAAAAGGCTCAGTTGTAGAATTAACAAAGTGAGATGGGATTGTGAGATGATAAATTAACTATTTTAGGTCAAAGAGGTGTCGATGAACATGGCATTCCTTTTGGCCTTAGATTTTAAGTTCCAAAAAGTTCCTTCTTTGTAGGTCCAATGCTCCTTCTATATTCTGAGGGTTAGACAAGACTCTAGACTGATTTTACTTGTACATTTCAAGTAGTCAAGTCCAACATTTATTGAGATCCTGCCCATCTTCATAGCTTCTTAGAGTACATTTTCCTTCACTTTCAAACTGGGAGCTTTATGTTTTCCCAGCTTAGTGAGGTTGGACTGATTGCTGAAAATAGCTTGGAAAGAAGACCCAAGAGGCAATTTTGTTTTAAGAAGTAAGGTCAGTTTTCAGGGTGCAAGGCTGGGCCATACCTAGAGTACAGAGTATAGAGGACACAATCAGAAAGCTTTGCTTTCCACATCACTTCATTTGCTTAGAAAGGGTGGGGCTTCTGGCATGCATCGCACACACCAGACAGTCCTGCTTCTAACCTAAAGTATCTAGGTTATTTGTAGAGAAGTGACAACTTCTGTAATGGCTAATCTCTCCATTCACATCATGGGCTTCACACTCCTAACTTTGCCCCCACTTTCTGGAAATCATTGAGATAGGAAAGAAAGCACTCATGCTATAGCCACATGGAGAGCGTGAGTTACATATATAAATTGTGGAATCTCTTACCAGGTATATTAGTTTGCTAGGACTTCCATAATATATCACCATGGGCTGGGTGGCTTAAAGAACAAAAATTCATTTTCTCACAGTGCTGGAGGCTAGAAGTCTGAGATCAAGATGTTGGCAGTGTTGTTTCTTCTAAGACTTCACTCTTTAGCTTGTAGATAGCTGTCTTTCCCTGTGTCTTTACAAGGTTTTTTTCTGTATACATGCGTGTCTCTGTGCTAAATTCCTCTTCTTATGAAGACCCCATCATACTGGATTCAGCCCCACCGTAATAACCTCATTACAGTTTAATTACCTCTCTAAAGACTCTGTCTCCAGATATAGTCACATTCTTTGGTATTAGGGGTTAGGACTTGAATATATGAATTCTGGGGAGACAATTTAGCCCATGACCAGGCTTTTAAAAAATGTGTGTTTTATATGTGTGGGTTTAAAAGCTTTACTGAGGTATAATTGACATACAATGACTGAAAGTAAGTAATATGTATAATGTTATAAGATTTGACATATGTATATAGTCATGAAACTTTTGCCACAGTAATCAAGATAATAAACTTCTTCCTCATCCTCAAAAAAAAAAAAAAGCCCTTTGAGATGTTCAGGACAGCGACGCTTCAGTGGGCCATCTTCTCGATTAATTCTTAGTAAATCTCTGCGATCAACCTGATATCTCAGAGAGTAAACCATTGCAGACACCAAACATATGGTCAATGAGTTGAGATATATACATGTGCACTAAATACTATCATTGTAATCTGTATGGGGTCAGCTTTTGCGAACACACTGACTCTTAGCATGCACGCACGTGCACACAGATACAGACACACACACACACACACCCCTACCCTATCCCATGGGTCCTATTCTTCCCTCTAGTTCTGCTAGACTAATTAGATAAACCCCTCCCCAGCAAGTCTCTGATAACTGTTTCCACCTTAATGTATTGGTGTCCCTCCCCATCCAGTTCCCTACATTTTTGAGAGGGGCTCCAGAACAAACAATATTTTGTTTCTTTCTCTAATGGGAAGTTCAGGCCTTGGGGCTTGCCTGTAGGAGAAGAATTTGGCAAAGGAAGATCCTTTCCCCACACCCTACAAATCACGAGGCTTAGGTGACTGCCTATTTCCCTCGACATAAAGCTGGCTCCAAGTCCAAACACACACATATGGTGTCCAGCTGCCTCTCACTTCAGTGTCAGAGACTTGGCCTTCCTCTTGTCTTCCCCAACCTACATTCTATCACCTCCTCATAGATCACTGATGGGAGCCATATGTTCAGAATTTACATGTACTGTATTCATAATGGAAAATTCTAGTTAGACTTCTGCAATAGATATCTGGATGTCAGCTTTGTTAAATTTCTCTGGACACAGAGCAAAGCCATTTGGCAGTCATATGTCTCTCCACGTCTTATAAAAGTAAAATAATAATTTTTTGTACTTAGGTAGACTTCCTTGACTGTAGAGTCTGAAGACTTTTGTAAATATTCTCACAAGCATGTGATTCCCTTTCATCTGTTTAGACTATTATATCACTTTCAGAGGCAAAACTTAACTCTTTACATTTCTAAATACATTCCAACCTGTCCTCACATAGAAAGAAATATACACATACAAGTTGTGTGTCATCAATTACAGAAGCCTTTAGTCCAGCCTAGACAGATGTTTCCCCATCTCCTGATCTGTGCCAGATTTGCACTTGCTTATACAGTGTCTTCTATGGTCCTCTAATTGCTTCCAATGTGTTAAGCTGATCTTGCCAACCATACTGTAACATCCTTGAAGCCCTGGTCTGCATATGATACTTCTGCAGAACTTACCATGGAGGTGAGCATCTGGTAGGAACTCTAGAGTAAATGAATGGTTGAATCAAATTCATCTTCTTAATGTAGTCTCTTAAAATTTGGGGTAGAACATTTTTAAATAAAATCAAGGCATATGAGTGGGAGGAGAGTGTGAGTATAAAATGATAGGACAAGGAAGGTTTCTGGGGAGATGGTTTACATAAATCTATACATGTGCTAAAATTCATGTAACTGTGTACTTCCCCAAAAGTCAATTTTACTGTATGATAATTTGAAAAACTAAAAAAAAATTAAATCAAATCAAATAAGTGAATATATTTTACTTTAAGTACTGTTCTCTAACTAATCTTAAAACTTACTCTAATCCTTGTTTCCTATCCAGAATTGAGTAAAATGTTTCTTTCAAGTCACACACACCTTTTATAAATCAGGGACAATCATCACATAGGTTTCAGATACCTCTCCTCTTTAATAATCATCTGAATGATGCCAGAGGTTACACTATCCAAACTGATCAAAGGAAACTGAAGTTCTAAGAAGTCTATTAAAATGATAGCGCTTAGACTAGAAGCTATTTTAAATCCAGTGCTTTTTCACTATACCACAGAGGTAAAATAATATAGGATTCGTCTGTTTATATGTTAATGTCCTTCCTCATACCACAGAGGATTTGAGGCAACTTATACATACTTACGTATACAAACTTATACATACAACACATTACATGTAAAAATTATATTAACTAAAAATTAAAATTGGGAGAAAAAAAAGCCACAAAGCCAGAGGGCAGAATAGGACATAGATATTCAAGCCATAGAATCCTACATGGTTAATAAAGTTGGAGCTTCAAATTTGGCTCTGAACATCCTGGCAGCCAAAGCAATATGATCATGCAGGATTATTTACCAGATTTGTATTGTCCATGAGGAATAAAAGCATACCAGTTCCTCAGGATAAAAAAAGTTTTTTCCTGGCACTTAGTTCTAAAATTTCTCATGTGGGGATGTCATATGGAGGACGCTGAATAATAGAGTGGATGGAGTCTTTGACAACATCCTTAAAATGTATTTAACTGTCTCTGCAGGATTCTAAAAAAAAATCCTGTAAAAAATGTTCCTGGGTCAAACAAGTTACGCCTTTAGCAAATTAACTGCCCCCCTCTGAGCCTCGGTTTCCCCATCATTCCCTACCAGCTCTGACATTCCTAGACTATGACTTGATTAAATATTGGCCTTCCACCAACTTATGTGATCTTTTCCAATCCATCTTCATTGCATGTGTGTATGTTTGTATGCTGGATATATCTTCAGTGGTCTAGGTCATTCAGTTTCTCTTTCATTTCACATCCTCAAACAGGGCCAATCTAAATGTAGACACAACAGACAGCTTGCAATCTGATATAATTGTTTAGCGATTAAAAAGTCCCCCTCCCAGTCTCTCCCAGTACTACTCCCCAAACAACCCCAAAACAGTAAAACCTTCTCCACAGGCCCTGATACCGGAAATTCTGCTATCCCTTGGCCAAAGGGTAGGAGAAAGGAAGAAAATTGACAACCCACTATGCGCTAGATACTTTTACACAAATTTTATCTCATTAATTTTTTACAACAATCCTATGAGTTAGGTATTAGTATCCCAATTAAGAAATAGGCTTTGGGCTTCCCTGGTGGCGCAGTGGTTGAGAATCTGCCTGCTAATGCAGGGGACATGGGTTCGAGCCCTGGTCTGGGAAGATCCCACATGCCGCGGAACAACTGGGCCTGTGAGCCACAGCTACTGAGCCTGCGCATCTGGAGCCTGTGCTCCAGCAACAAAAAAGAGGCCTCGATATTGAGAGGCCCGCGCACCGCGATGAAGAGTGACCCCCCGCTTGCCACAACTGGAGAAAGCCCTCGCACAGAAGTGAAGAACCAACATAGCCAAAAATAAATAAATAAACAAATGTGGGTTTAAAAAAAAAATTTTTTTTAAAAGCTGGAAATAATAACAGTCCTTTATAAAAAAAAAAAAAAGAAATAGGCTTGTGGTGGATTCGTATTCTGTCAACCTAGCTAAGCTGGAACTAGGGTCTCTAGAATTTCCTTCGTTATTCCAAATAATTTTATCAGGGCCATGAGAGAGATTTTGCATGAAATTTGAAAGATGTAAGTGAAGTGGCAGCCGTCATTTTCTTATGCCCAGATGGTAGGGGCGGGGTGCCAGGTGCTATTCCAGCCTAGGCATCTGCCTCTTCTCTCCTGGCTCTGCTTTTGGAGTGGGGCAGTGTCTGAGCCCCCAGCAACTGCTAAGCCTCCTCCTTCAGCCCCTCTGACTCAGGGGCCAGGTGTGAGTTTAGTTCCATAATGAAGCACACCACCTTCTCCTGCAGGACACCCCCATCTTTGAATTTGGAGACTTAAAAGACTATGAAAGATTGATGTGGATTCCAGTTTGTTTCATGGGTTCCAGCTGGTCCTTATAAGTTCTAGTTTGACCTTGCTCTCCTCTACTTCACATTCATCTTTACTGACTATCTGTCCTGCTGACTTCAGGACCAACACCAAATGCAGAAGCAACAGCCTGATGTGAACTGTTTAATCTGCTCCCACAATTGTCTAAGGTCAAATCCCCATGATAAATCCTTTGTTTTATATCACTCCTAATGGTTCTGCTTCTCTAATTCAACACTGAGTGATACAAGGCTCAATGAAGTAAAATTATTCGCCCAAGGTCATAAAGCTTGGAGCAGAGTTGTAAATTCAAATAGGTTTATCTGACTCCAAAGTCCACACTTAATTGCCTAGGAATTAAGAATTTCCTGTTACCTAACAGAATTTCCTGTTACCCACCCACCAGCCCTGATGAGAACCAACACTGATTTTTCCAGGGAGATAGTAAGCAACTGTACTCAGAACTCCAAACCCCCTATCATGCTTTATTTTCTGCCATAGAACTTATTTAACATACTGTACAATGAACTACTATATTTTGTTTATTGTTTGCCCAGTCCACTAAAATGTAAGCTCCATGAGGGCAGAAATGTGGGGGGGGGGGTTGTTGTTCATTGATATATCTCCAGTACCTAGAAAAATATTTTGCACATAGCAGATGCTCAATTAATTTGTGTGGCTGAATGACTGAATCTATAAAATACCAGTCAACAGGGACGGCACTTTGGGGTAATAAAAGCACTAAAGGAATCCAAATTTAGTCAAGAAAAAAGTTATTATAAATGTTGTAAGTGTCAATCTCTCTTAAAACAAAAGCTAATGGTGATAACAAAGCATTTTAATAGTGTCGAGAACTCATATCAACATAATGAAAAACTACCGCTAATAACAACACAAAAACCTAAACAAATATATTGTCCATGGTAACCTGCCATCTCTGACACTAGCTCAGTTGTACAGTAAAGCTACATTTTGAAATATTCCTACTTGCAAGTCGGTCATTGTTGACTTCTGGCCTTTGTCTCTTTAGGAAACAACAGCCAGAAAAAAGTAGAAAGAAGCGCAGGTGCAGAATCATAGGCTGTCACAGCTAAAAGTACTTAAAAGATAATCTTTCATTTTACAGGTGAGGAAACTGAAGCCCTGAGAGAAGTGATTTGCCTAAGGTCACACAGCCAGATCTGGGTCTGGGTCTCCTGTGACCTAGAATCAAATCTCTACTGTACTGTGACCTCTCTAAGCAGCAAAAGGAGACGAATAGTATCTACCTTAGAGTTGACATCAGAATTAAATGAAATAATACACGAAAAATACTTAGCACAGTGCCTCGCAGAAAGTAAACATGTTAGCTACCTCTCCCTGCCAGACAGACACGCAGACACACACACCCCGTAGGCCATCAGTATAAATCTTTCCTCTTCTCTCCTTCTGGGTCCCCTACAACTCACACCATCTAAATAAGTTTTTCTACTTATTTTAACTCTCTTTTGTGATGACAGTTCTGAAACCACTTTAAGAATCTAAAGAACCCAAATAAAAATGCAAATTTCAGAAACAGGGACACTTATTTGCTGAATAAACAGATTCATAGCTGGGTTTCTTTAGCTAGCATATTCCACTGGCATATTTAAAATTGGAATTGTTCACCAAAAGTGCATTTACTGACTACCATTTCAAGATGAAGAGCAATGGCAGAGTTCCAGGCACACCTGCATTCATTTCAAGCCATCTGGAAAATTCCTGACATCCTCATTTCCCTCAGTGTAAGTTTGACAATCCCTATGCTGTTGTCTGCCTTCCAAAAGTTGATGAAAAGGAAAAGAAGTCACTTTTCGTTGGGGGTCTATTCTGAAAAGGCTTTCGTAGAATCTACCAAATTTGGCATTTTGCTAGGTGCAAATTGAGAAATGGTGGAATGACGGACAGCAGAACTGGGGGGAGTAATGCACTGCCAGCGGTTTCCTCAAATCTCATTCTGTAGATGACCACGTCTTCTGCCACTTCTTAAAGTTAACTCTGTTGGGGTTAACTTGAAGATGTTACTAGAAAGCTGAATATGCTCCCCTCAGTCAGTGGAAAGTCCATCCAGAAAACCCTAATGAGAACACATACCCGCCTGATACTTCAAGAGCAAAACTGAATTCATGTTCCTAACTATTTCCAGTCAACAATCACTAGTAGTCTGTCCTAAAAGACTGTCCTTCTCTATGTCTATCAAACATAAGTGCATCTCATCTTGTGTATGCTCCTAGGGCCCTGTGACAGGCCAGAGGAACTAAAATTCTCAGCAAGCACTGCAGTACTCTAGTGGCAGGGCAGAGGGGAAAAAGAAAGTTATGCTCCAGTCCAATTCATCGTCCACTGCAGGACAACACAAGCACTAAAGCCATAACTAGATCCTCCCAGACACCCCCCAAAGGAGGCCACTGCTCCCATTTCCCATAATCTTTCTTTGGACCTGAGACTTGCTATGTGGCAAGCATGTAAGAGGACCAAAGGCAGGTAATGAAGCCAGGCAACCACATTCTACCTATGGGCTAGCCTCCAACCATTAAAAACATTTGGTGTTCAGAAGTTTTTAAAAGCATTCTTCACATGACCAAAAAAATACCATAAAATAGATGCTTTGGGTCATAAAGTAATACTTAAGATATGTAGAGTCTCAAGGAGCTGGGTTAAAATCCAACTTCTAGCAGTACCAGCTGGGCATTCCTAAACAAATAACTTTATCTCCCTAAATTTCAGTTTCCTACTCTATAATGTAGAGATGATAATTATACTACTACTTCATGGGATTGTTGTGAGTATGAAACATAATATATGTGGTATGATGTCTGCCATCAACTTTATAACACTTCTGCATACACAGTGTGATATTATATATGGGACAGTAGGTTTTAGCTTTACTTCTAGGGTCAGTCATTTGCCCTCATCAGGATATAGATGGGGGAAGGGAGCCAGAGTTATAGCAGAAAGGGCCACAATACAGAGCTGATGACCACAAGTGTTTCTGTTACCTATATCTCCGAAACGGAACCTATACTTTGGTAATTAGCATAACAAATGTCAAAAATTTGTTTCATTGATGCCTGCTAACTTGAATGATAAATATAAAAATTGGCTCTAACTGGTTAAAAAAACATCTTAGAGACACTCCCATCCTTGCATGAACAGGGTATAAGAATCTAACGAATCTTGTAACCTCTCTGTACCATTAATGAAAGACTTGAAAATATCTAAAGAGCCTTATTCCAGCCATTGATTTAAAATTTTTTTCTTGGTTGTCTAATGTCTACTATAAGGCACAAAAATCCTGCTTCTGGGAGGAATGTCACTGAATATAGAAGAATAGAGGACTACAAGAATCCTCCCTAAAAGCAACTAATGACCCAGCAAAAACTGCCAAAATCAACTTTTGAAGAACTCTTGAATATAAAATCGAAAACTGACAATAACCAGGGAGAGATTTGAAGAAAGAGGAGGCTGCTTTGTGGTAATAGAGTGCAGTGTTGTTTTAAATCACCCACCCACCACCCCCCACACATCAGACTAGCAGTGGCTGTGCAAACCACAGCCTGCACCTCTGATGCAGATTGCTAATGCCAGAGGGAGCAATATGGACCTTATTCTCAAAAAATTGGGCCTTGACCTGTAAGGTATTTCTCTCAAGAACCAGAGCCCAGCTACCCTTTGTTTTGCCCAACTCCCCTTTGTTTTGCCCAACTCTGAGTTCCCAGTGCTAGGGCAGTTTACTGGGCAAAAGCATTAAAAAAGGTACAGGTATTAGCTGAAGCAGTCTGGGAAAGGAACATTTGCAACAAGAAATAAACCAGGAAGTCTTGGAAGGAAGAGGTTGGGAAAGGAGCTACATGTGGGAATAAAGGCTTTAACAAGCTCCCATGTATACCAGGGAATCGAGGAATGCATACACATGCCCTACGTGGGATGCATATTCATAGAAGGCCAGAGAAGACCCTAAGCTTTAGTGTCTGGCTAGCTTTCAGGCTCTATAGAAGTAGGAAGTAAAGACTAAGAGTTGTAAACAGCCTGGCTAAGCACTGAAGGAGAACCCCAACACAGAACCAACCTGCAAAGACTAGGAGAGTAGTCCTTTTTCTTTCTTTATTATTTTTTCTTCCTTTTATCTTTTGTTGGCTGTAGGCATTTAAGGTAACTCTGTCAGAATACCAGCTGACCACTAAGCTAACAGAACAGAGGCTTCAGGGCTACAAATAACAAAGAATACAGACTTTATGAAAATAGTTTAGAAAAACCCACAACAGGCAGCAACAACAAATTCTGGGTAGGGTGGAAAATCTGTTTTTCAGAATTGCCACACTATAATATTCAAAATGCCCAGTTTTCAACAAAAAAAAATTTCCAAGGAATGCAAAGATACAGGAAAGTATGGCCCATCCACAGGGAAAAAATTGAAACCATTCCTTAGAAAGCCTAAGTGTTGGACTTAATACACAAAGACTTTAAGTGAACTGTCAAATATGCTCAAAGACTTAAGGAAACCATGGACAAAGAACTAAAGGAAACCAGTAGAACAATGTCTCAATAAATAGAGACTATCAATGAAGAGATAGAAATTATAAAAAACCAAATGGAAACTGAAATGAAAAATCCACTAGAGGGGTTTAGCAGCTGATTGAGGAAGTAGAAGAAAGAAATAGCAAACTTAAAGATAGGTCAGTTGAGATTATTCAGTCAGAGAAGCAGAAAGAGAAAAGAGTAAAGAAAAATTAATAGAGCCTAAGAAGCCTGTGGGACACCTTCCAGTATGTACCAACATATGCATAAACAGATTCCCAGAGGGAGAGTAGAGGCAGAAAGGAACACAAGGAATGTTGGAAATAATAGCCAAAAATTTCCCAAACTGGATGAAAAACATGAATCTGCACATCCAAGAAGCTTAACTAAACCCAGTCATGATAAATTCAAGGAGCTTCACAGCAAGAAACATAAGTCAAATTGTCAAAAGACAGAGAGAATCTTGATAGAAGCAGACCATCACATATGAGGGAGCCTCAAAAGATTAATAGCCAATGTCTCTTCAGAAACCATGGAGGAAGTAGGATGACATGTTTAAAGTTTTGAAAGAAAAATAATGTAAACCAATAATTCTACATCTAGCAAAACTATCCTTGAAAAGTGAAGAAAAAATTAAGGCATTTCCAGATAAACAAAAACTGAGGGAGTTCATCACCAGTAAATCTGCCATACGAGAAATATTAAGGTGAATCCTACAGAATGAAATGAAAGCGCACTAGACAATGATCCAAAGATACATGATGAAATAAAGAACAATAGTAAAGGAAGCTACATAGGTAAGCATAAAAGCCAGTGATATTGCATATATGATTTCTAACTCCTTTTTATCATTCTTTTCTGTCCCCATATGATTTAAAAGAAAATGTGTAAAATAATAATTACAAAGCCCTGTTAATTGGCACACAATATATAAAGATGTAATTTATGAAAATAACAACACAATGCAGGGGCACAGAGATGTAAAGGAGCAGTTTTTGTATACTACTGATTTTATTAATACTAAATTAGTATTAATTCAAACTTGATTGGTATAAAATTAAGATATTAACTGTAATCTCTAGGGTAAACTCTAAAGAAAGAAACTTTAAAATATACAGGGGAAAAAAAGCCAAGAAGGGAATCAAAATTGTACTCTAGAAAAAAAATCAGTTAACCATAAAAGAAGGTAGTAATGGAGAAACTGAAGAACAAGAAAGGTCTAACCCAACAACCAAAGGAGAAAAACGCAATGAAAAAAATGGGCAAAGGATCTGAATAGACATTTCCCCAAGAAAGATATCCAAATGGCCAACAAGCACGAGAAGGTGTTCAACATCATTAATCATTAGGGAAATGAAAATTAAAACCAAAATGAGATACCACTTCATACCCACTAGAATGAGTATAATTTTAAAAAATATATTAATAATAAGAGTTGGTGAGGATGTGGAGAAATGGGAACTCACATAGATTGCTGGTGAGAATGTAAAATGTGGCAGTCCAGTGGAAAGCAGTTTGGCAGTTTCTCAAAAAGTTTAACATAAAATTACCATATGACCCAGCAGTTCCACTACTAGGTATATACCCCAAAGAATTAAAAACAGGAACTTAATCAAGTACTTGCATGTGAATGTTAACAGCAGCACTATTCACAATAAATAAAATGTAGAAACAACCCAAATGGCCCTATCAATAGATTTAAAAATGTGGAATATACACAGGGAACTATACTCAATAACCTATGATAAACCATAATGGAAAAGAATATTTAAAAAAGAATGTAGCAAGAGGGAGGAGATATGGGGATATATGTATATGTATAGCTGATTCACTTTGTTATAAAGCAGAAACTAACAGAGCATTGTAAAGCAATTATACTCCAATAAAGATGTTAAAAAAATAATGAATATATATGTATAACTGCATTACTTTGCTATATAGCAGAAATTAACACAACATTGTAAATCAACTATACTTCAATAAAAATTAATTTTTAAAATGTGGAATATGTATACAGCAGAATATTACTCAGCCATAAAAAGGAATGAAGTACTGACATATGCTACAGTATAGATGAACCTTGAAAACATTATGCTGATTTTCTGGACCAGTGTCCTGTGAAGAAATCTGTGCCTTAGTTGTGCCTATGCAGAGCAATTATTCCTTCACCTTTTCCTTTCCTCCAGTTACCTTTCCCCATGCTTCCCAGTCTCAGCTTTATCCTAACAATATTATATAGCAAATAAAAAGACAGTGACAACAGAGGGCAGACAGCAGAAGCAAGAAGAACTACAATCCTGCATCCTGTGAAACAAAAACCACATTCACAGAAAGATAGACAAGATGAAAAGGCAGAGGGCTATGTACCAGATAAAGGAACAAGATAAAACCCCAGAAAAACAACTAAATGAAGTGGAGATAGGCAACCTTCCAGAAAAAGAATTCAGAATAATGATAGTGAAGATGATGCAGGACCTTGGAAAAAGAATGGAGGCAGAGATCGAGAAGATGCAAGAAATGTTTAACAAAGACCGAGAAGAATTAAAGAACAAACAAACAGAGATGAACAATACAATAACTGAAATGAAAACTACACTAGAAGAAATCAATAGTAGAATAACTGAGGCAGAAGAACCAATAAGTGACCTGGAAGACAGAATGGTGGAATTCACTGCTGAGGAACAGAATAAGGAAAAAAGAATGAAAAGAAATGAAGACAGCCTAAGAGACCTCTGGGACAACATTAAATGCAACAACATTCCCATTATAGGGGTCCCAGAAGGAGAAGAGACAGAGAAAGGACCAGAGAAAATATTTCAAGATATTATAGTCGAAAACTTCCCTAACATGGGAAAGGAAATAGCCACCCAAGCCCAGGAAGTGCAGTGAGTCCCATACAGGATAAACCCAAGGAGAAACATGCCGAGACACATAGTAATCAAATTGGCAAAAATAAAAGACAAAGAAAAATTATTGAAAGCAGCAAGGGAAAAACAACAAATAACATACAAGGGAACTCCCATAAGGTTAACAGCTGATTTCTCAGCAGAAACTCTACAAGCCAGAAGGGAGTGGCAAGACATATTTAAAGTGATGAATGGGAAGAACCTACAACGAAGATTACTCTACCCAGCAAGGATCTCATTCAGATTCGATGGAGAAATCAAAAGCTTTACAGACAAGAAGAAGCTAAGAGAATTCAGCACCACCAAACCAGCTCTACAACAAATGCTAAAGGAACTTCTCTAAGTGGGAAACACAAGAGAAGAAAAGGACAAAAACAAACCCAAAACAATTAAGAAAATGATCACAGGAACATACATATCGATAATTACCTTAAACGTGAATGGCTCAAATGCTCTAACCAAAAGACACAGGTTTGCTGAATGGATACAAAAACAAGACCCATATATATGCTGTCTACAAGAGACCCACTTCAGACCTAGGGACACATTCAGACTGAAAGTGAGGGGATGGAAAAAGATATTTCACGCCAATGGAAATCAAAAGAAAGCTGGAGTAGCTATCCTCATATCAGATAAAATAGACTTTAAAATAAAGAATGTTATAAGAGACAAGGAAGGACACTACATAATGATCAAGGGATCAATCCAAGAAGAAGATATAACAATTATAAATATATATGCACCCAACATAGGAGCACCACAACACATGAGGCAACTGCTAACAGCTATAAAAGAGGAAATCAACAGTAACACAATAATAGTGGGAGACTTTAACACCTCACTTACACCAATGGACAGATCATCCAAAATGAAAATAAATAAGGAAACAGAAGCTTTAAATGGCACAATAGACCAGAAAGATTTAATTGATATTATAAGACATTCCATCCAAAAACAGCAGATTACACTTTCTTCTCAAGTGCGCATGGAACATTCTCCAGGATAGATCACATCTTGGGTCACAAATCAAGCCTCAGTAAATGTAAGAAAATTGAAATCATATCAAGCATCTTTTCTGACCACAACGCTATGGGATTAGAAATGAATCACAGGGGGAAAAAAAGTAAAAAACACAAACACATGGAGGCTAAACAGTACATTACTAAATAACCAAGAGATCACTGAAGAAATCAAAGAGGAAACCAAAAAATACCTAGAGACAAATGACAATGAAAACACGACCATCCAAAACCTATGGGATGCAGCAAAAGCAGTTCTAAGAGGGAAGTTTATAGCTATAAAAGCCTACCTCAAGAAACAAGAAAAATCTCAAGTAAACAATCTAACCTTACACCTAAAGGAACTAGAGAAAGAAGAACAAACAAAAGCCAAAGTTAGCAGAAGGAAAGAAATCATAAAGACCAGAGAAGAAATAAATGAAATAGAAACAAAGAAAACAATAGCAAAGATCAATAAAACTAAAAGCTTGTTCTTTGAGAAGGTAAACAAAATTGATAAACCATTAGCCAGACTCATCAAAAAAAAGAGGGAGAGGACTCAAATCAATAAAATTAGAAATGAAGAAGGAGAAGTTACAACAGACACCGCAGAAATATAAAGCATCCTAAGAGACTGCTACAAGCAACTGTATGCCAATAAAATGGTCAACCTGGAAGAAATGGACAAATTCTTAGAAAGGTATAACCTTCCAAGACTGAACCAGGAAGAAATAGAAAATATGAACAGACCAATCACAAGTAATGACATTGAAACTGTGATTAAAAATCTTCCAACAAACAAAAGTCCAGGACCAGATGGCTTCACAGGTGAATTCTATCAAACATTTAGAGAAGAGCTAACAACCATCCTTCTCAAACTCTTCCAAAAAATTGCAGAGGAAGAAACACTCCCAAACTCATTCTATGAGGCCACCATCACCCTGATACCAAAACCAGACAAAGATACTACAAAAAAAGAAAAGTACAGACCAATATCACTGATGAATATAGATGCAAAAATCCTCAACAAAATACTAGCAAACAGAATCCAACAACACATTAAAAGGATCATACACTGTGATCAAGTGGGATTTAACCCAAGAATGCAAGGATTCTTCAATATACACAAATCAATCAATGTGATACACCATATTAACAAACTGAAGAATAAAAACCATATGATATCTCAATAAATGCAGAAAAAGATTTTGACAAAATTCAACACCCATTTATGATAAAAACTCTCCAGAAAGTGAGCATAGAGGGAACCTACCTCAACATAATAAAGGCCATATACAACGAACCCACAGAAAACATCATTCTCAATGTTGAAAAACTGAAAGCATTTCCTCTAAGATCAGGAACGATACAAGGATGTCCACTCTCACCGCTATTATTCCACATAGTTTTGGAAGCCCTAGCCACAGCAATCAGAGAAGAAAAAGAAATAAAAGGAACCCAAATTGGAAAAGAAGAAGTAAAACTGTCACTGTTTGCAGATGACATGATATTATACATAGAGAATCCTAAAAATGCCACCAGAAAACTACTAGAGCTAATCAATGAATTTGGAAAAGTAGCAGGATACAAAATTAATGCACAGAAATCTCTTGCATTCTTATACACTAATGATGAAAATTCTGAAAGAGAAATCAAGAAAACACTCCCATTTACCATTGCAACAAAAACAATAAAATACCTAGGAATAAACCTACATAGGGAGACAAAAGACCTGTATGCAGAAAACTATAAGACACTGATGAAGGAAATTAAAGATGATACCAACAGATGGAGAGATATACCATGTTCTTGGATTGGAAGAATCAATATTGTGAAAATGACTCTACTACCCAATGCAATCTACAGATTCGATGTAATCCCTATCAAATTACCAATGGCATTTTTTACGGAACTGGAACAAATCATCTTAAAATTTGTATGGAGACACAAAAAACCCCGAATAGCCAAAGCAGTCTTGAAGGAAAGAAACGGAGCTGGAGGAATCAGACTCCCTGACTTCAGACTATACTACAAAGCTACAGTAATCAAGAAAATATGGTACTGGCACAAAAACAGAAACATAGATCAATTGAACAAGATAGAAAGCCCAGAGATAAACCCACGCACCTATGGTCAACTAATCTATGACAAAGGAGGCAAAGATATACAATGGAGAAAAGACAGCCTCTTCAATAAGTGGTGCTGGGAAAACTGGACAGCTACATGTAAAAGAATGAAATTAGAACACTCCCTAACACCATACACAAAAATAAACTCAAAATGGATTAGATACCTAAATGTAAGACCGGACACTATAAAACTCTTAGAGGAAAACATAGGAAGAACACTCTTTGACATAAATCACAGCAAGATCTTTTTGATCCACCTCCTAGAGTAATGAAAATAAAAACAAAAATAAACAAATGGGACCTAATGAAACTTCAAAGCTTTTGCACAGCAAAGGAAACCATAAACAAGACCAAAAGACAACCCTCAGAATGGGAGAAGATATTTGCAAACGAATCAACGGACAAAGGATTAATCTCCAGAATATAGAAACAGCTCATGCAGCTCAATATTAAAGAAACAAACAACCCAATCCAAAAATGGGCAGAAGACCTAAATAGACATTTCTCCAAAGAAGACATACAGATGGCCAAGAAGCACATGAAAAGCTGCTCAACATCACTAATTATTAGAGAAATGCAAATCAAAACTACAATGAGGTATCACCTCACACCAGTTAGAATGGGCATCATCAGAAAATCTAAAAACAACAAATGCTGGAGAGGGTGCGGAGAAAAGGGAACCCTCTTGCACTGTCGGTGGGAATGTAAATTGGTACAGCCACTATGGAGAACAGTATGGAGGTTCCTTAAAAAACTAAAAATAGAATTACCATATGATTGAGCAATCCCACTACTGGGCATATACCCAGAGAAAACCATAATTCAAAAAGACACATGCATCCCAATGTTCATTGCAGCACTATTTACAATAGCCAGGTCATGGAAGCAACCTAAATGCCCATCGACAGACGAATGGATAAAGAAGCTGTGGTATATATATACAATGGAATATTACTCGGCCATAAAAAGCAATGAAACTGAGTCATTTGTTGAGATGTGGATGCACCTAGAGACTGTCATACAGAGTGTAGTAAGTCAGAAAGAGAAAAACAAATATCGCATATTAACACATGTATGTGGAACCTAGAAAAATGGTACAGATGAACCGGTTTGCAGGGCAGAAGTTGAGACACAGATGTAGAGAACAAACGTATAGACACCAAGGGGGGAAAACCACAGTGGGGTGGGGATGGTGGTGTGCTGAATTGGGCGATTGGGATTGACATGTATACACTGATGTGTATAAAACTGATGACTAATAAGAAACTGCAGTATAAAAAAACAAACAAAAAAACAACTAATACTAAACTTTCTTTGGGTTTTTTTATGGAAATATGTTAATATAAATGTTTTAGACATTAAAAAAAAAGACTGTGACAAGTTGAAAGGCACAGCACAGAATAAAGGAAAAATCTTTATAAAAAAAATAAAAGAAAACATTATTCTAAGGAAAGAAGCCAGACACAAAAGGCCACATGTTGCATGATTCCATTTATATGAAATTCCCAGAATAAGTATATCCATAGAGACAGTAAGTAGATTAGTGGTTTTCAGGGGCTGGGAAGGGGGGGAGGGAGAAAGTAAGTGGGGAATGATTTCTTAATAGGTATAGGATTTTCTTTGAGGATGAGATGTTCTGGAATTATTGGTGATGCTTACACAATATTGTGAATGCACTAAATGTCACCAAATCGTACACTTTAAAATGATTAACGGTTAATTTTTTGTTGTCTGAATTTTACCTTAACAAAAGGAATAATTTTTTAAAATCCTGCTTCTGAAGTGTGGTTGTACCTTCTTTCTGTGACCTTTCTTAGGCATGTTGTGGTCAAAGCCTTTTAAATGACAGGGATATTAATTGCTGGGACATTATCAAGCTTATAGAACTGGTTGCATGAAATATTTTGTCACTGTTATTAATGAATATTCATTTAATAAATGTTAATGTGTATGACAAAATTTCATCATCCAAGACTTTCTTTCATTATAACCTCATAGGGAGATTGTGAAAAAGTGAGACCCTCACCCATCTCAAACTCAAACTTCTTTGTCAGCTCCCATTATCTCCAAACAAATAAACACAGATACAGTTAAATTGACTAAGGCCAGTTTACAATACATGGTAAGGGTTCAGAGAATGTTCATTGTTATTATTATGCTTTGAAATGAATTTAATTATGACATTTAAAACCTACAAAAACAGTGAAAAGGGAGGGGTGTGATTTAGTTATAGTGCAAAAAAGAGGATTTCTAAATAAATCACATCTAACCAAAGTACAATCATATAGAGTACAGGTTCCAGAAGCCCACCACCACCACACATGCAGAACTATAAACGCTGTAAGGAGAAGGCTAGAGAAGCCATCAAATACCTTTAGACAATAATATATATATTATGCTTAATCACACAAGCAAATTTACCAACTCCCAGTGGTTAAAGAATGTTCCCCTGAAGCCAGATTGTGTTTAAACTCCATTTAAAATAACACATTCTAAGCTGTTAAGGCTTTTCACTTTCCTAAGCATGCTCACACAGCTAATCATCTTATTCTCTCCATACCAGTGTGAGATAGGTAAGGCAGGCATTATTCTTATTTTATTGATGAAACTGAGGCACAATGAAAGGGAGTAACTTGGCTAAAGGTACACACAGGACTCAGGTCTTCTAATTCTCCTCCCAGAGATTTTTTCAACTCAACTTCCAATTATGTAGATTCAGGTTCAAATGGGGTTCCATGCAAGGAGAATATCACAATTGAGATAAAGAATCAAACAACTAAACAAAAGAAACCAAACAGTGTAAAGCCACAGAGCAAAATACATGACACATTTTTCTCCAAAGAGTCACTCAGTTTTTTTTTGTTTGTTTTTTTGTTTGTTTTTTTGTCCACGCCGCATGGCTTGTGGGATCTTAGTTCCCAGACCATGGATTGAACCCAGGCTCTCAGCAGTGAGAGCGTGGAGTCCTAACCACTGGACCACCAGGGAATTCCCAGAATCACACTTTTTTAAATCCCCATGTGCAATATCATCTTGCAACAACTTTGGTAACACTCAGAGGCAACAGCCAAATAGAGATTCAAAGGAGAAAAATCATACCACCACCACATAGAACTACTCCACCCACCCTACCAGAAGGCAAAGGCTTTGGCCTTTACTGATGTGATGAACAGGTCGCTGAATGCAAGTTCAGTGCCACAGCAGTTCAGGCCTCCACCTTGCCCCAAGGGTGGAAGCAATATAAACTGGGGTGGAGATTCTTCCATCCAAATAAGATTCTGGCTTGAAACTCAGTGCGGAGAAGCAAGCATGAAAGTTGCTGACAGGAAGGGAGGTAGAAAAAGGAAGTAACTCTGCATGGAAGCTCCATCCCCTTAAGCTGCAGACAGTTCTTTCCTCCCAGCTCCTATAGTACTTTTAGTTTGTGCTACTAAATACTTACAAAATGAGCAAGCATGTGTGGAATACCTTCTGTATTGGCTCAGTGTACCATAGGAGAATTCAGAGGGCATCAGAGACAAGTGGTAAGTATGGTGCCTGCCCTTAAAAGAGCTTTACTATCAAGTTGGGGAGAAAAGATACTTATATCCATGAAACAATGAGGCCAGGGTACAGGGCATTAGATAATAAAAGGCAAAGTTATGTAGTAAAGAGTAGGCAACATAAGAGGTCAGAAAAGAGGCAGGGAGAAAAGGAACTCATTTAATCCTTCTAATAACCCTACAAGGTAGAAACTAGTATCATCCCCACTGTACAGATGAGAACCCGTAACTCAGGTTATGCAAATTGCCCAGGAAACATAGGTAGTAAGTAGCAGAGTCAAGAGTTCAACCAAGAGCTGTCTGAATGCAAGAGGACTGGAGTAAACAGAGAATGCTTCCTGGAGGAACTAGGGCTTGAACCAGGCCTTAAAAGATGTGGAGGGCTTGAAATTTGAAGGGCCTTGAAAACAGGTAAGAATCTGTAACTATCAAAAGGCAGAATCACCTGCAGAAGGCACTATCTTAGGAATATGAAGCTACAGTGATATGCAGAATGACCCAAAGAGTGAAAGACTGGAATCAGGAAACCAGCTAGGTAGCTGTTACAGAAGGCAAGCATGCAGTGCTGTAGGGCAGCCTGAACAAGGAGAGAAGGTGATATGATGGAGTAGAATTAAAATGTTGCAGCTTAAGGGTAAAAAAAATACAAAACAAAACTAAACAAAAACAGGGTGACTTTAAAAATAGGATGGATAAGAAAAGATTCCAAGAATTTGAGCCTGAAGTACGCTGAGAATGCTGGTACCACATGATAGAAATAATGTCATCAGGACAGAAAGCAGGCTGGAATGCTTGGCTTGGAACAAATTGAGAGTGAGGTGCAGACAAAAACTCCAAGTAGAAATGCTAGGAGACAGTTGAAGAAATAGGTCAGGAGCTCAGATGAAGTCAGAACCAGAAGCGTCAGTCTCCACATAGAAGTGCTAGTTGAAATCATGAATGTTGTTTAGTTACTGTGGCAGACATTGTGCTTTGCCTACCACAAAGCTTTTCCTCATTTCTTCTTTGCTTACAGAATCCCAGTTTTGTCCTATAGCAGATACTTGTGCTCCTAAGGGAGGCTAGGCATGCCTCTGCTGCAGAGGAAAAACTCAGAGGGAGTGGTCTAGGCCAATGGTTCTCAACCTTGGCTGCACAGGGGAGTCATCTGGGGAACTTTAAAAACATTGATGTCCAGATCCTACAGTCAGATTCTGATTTGATTGCTCTAAGACATGCTGGGGCATGGGCTTTTATTTATTTTTCCATAAATTTCATTCTTTATTGGAGTATAATTGCTTTACAATGGTGTGTTAGTTTCTGCTTTATAACAAAGTGAATCAGCTATACATATACATATATCCCCATATCTCCTCCCTTTTGCATCTCCCTTCCACCCTCCCTATCCCAACCCTTTAGGTGGTCACAAAGCACTGAGCTGATCTCCCTTTGCTATGTGGCTGCTTCCCACTAGCTATCTATTTTACGTTTGGTAGTGTTTATATGTCCATGCTACTCTCTCACTTCATCCCAGCTTACCCTTCCCCCTCCCCGCGTCCTCAAGTCCATTCTCTACGTCTGCATCTCATAAATTTCTTTCTTTATTTTTGGCTGCGTTGGGTCTTTGTTGCTGCATGCAGGCTTTTTCTAGTTGCGGTGAGCAGTGGCTACTCTTCGTTGCAGTGCATGGGCTTCTCACTGCGGTGGCTTCTCGTTGCAGACCACAGACTCTAGACGTGTGGGCCTCAGTAGTTGTGGCACATGGGCTCAGTAGTTGTGGCTCGCAGGCTCTAGAGCGCAGGCTCAGTAGTTGTGGCACACGGACTTAGTTGCTCCACGGCATGTGGGATCTTCCCGGACCGGGGCTTGAACCCATGTCCCCTGCATTGGCAGGCAGATTCTTAACCACTGCGCCACCAGGGAAGTCCTGGGGCATGGGCTTTTAAAAGGCTCTCCAAGGTGATTCTCATATGCAGGCAGAGTTGAGATCCACTCATCTAAACCAATCATGGTAGTTTCATTCCCCTTGTCAGTAATTGACTTAGGTAATTATAGCTGATGAGTCCCGAGGGGAAGTTGAGATCCACTGTTGAGAAGCTGTGAGTTGAGATCCACTCATCTAAACCAATCATGGTAGTTTCATTCCCCTTGTCAGTAATTGACTTAGGTAATTATAGCTGATGAGTCCCAAGGGGAAGTTGGGTGGGGGTATGGGAGATGGATTTTCTTACTCATAAAATTAAACACACTGCAGGAAACAACTTTTTTAGATGAACATCATAATTTCTACATGTAATATGTGGAATTGCTACAACCATCTTGCAGTTCTGCAAGGGATATGCTAAAGATAGCAGATGAAAAGATGGAAAATGACTGGGTTCTTAGTGAGGTCCTTGAGCTACTGAACTGAGCAGGTCTGGGACCTCTCTACCTTTAGATATATCTTTTTATAAGAAATAATATTTGTTTTTATGGTTTAAGTCATCTTGAGTTTTCTGTTACTTGCACCTGAAAGCGTCCCACTTGGAAACACATATAGATGCCTCTGCCATGGATTTCCATTAAAAGATTTCACATATATTTCATAGTAGATATTATACTATATTGTGTTCATTGATTTCCTGTCCGTCTCCTTCCCTAATTTGAGTTCTCAGAAGGATTATATCTAATACATTTCTGTATCCCCAGAGTGCACTTTAAGTCTCCAAACATAAATAAATAAACATTAAAAATGTTTGATGGATGGATGAAAGAACACATAAAGAAAAGAGAAGAGTGCCAATGACTGTGTCTTCAGGAGAATTCATAGTTCGAATGAAGAAAAGAGAGAAGGCTTCCCTGTTGGCGCAGTTGTTGAGAGTCCGCCTGCCAGTGCAGGGGACACGGGTTCGATCCCTGGGCTGGGAGGATCCACATGCCGCAGAGCGGCTGGGCCCGTGCGCCACAACTACTGAGCCTGCACTCGGGAGCCCGCAAGCCACAACTGCTGGGCCCACGTGCCGCGGCCACTGGGGCCTGCGCGCCTAGAGCCTGTGCTCCGCAACAAGAGCAGCCACCCCTCGCCACAACTGGAGAGAGCCCCGCGCGCAGCAACGACAACCCAACACAGCCAAAAATAAAAACAAACAAATAAATTTAAAAAAATAAAAAAAGAGAATTGGGAAGTACAAGAAGTGTGGCCAAAGGGATAGAAGGAAAACTAGCATAGGGCTTGGTCACTGGAGCCAAAATATTTTTAAAATCTAGTAAGTTAGGGTAGTCAGTGGGAACAAGAAAAACATGGGAGTGAAGAAAAGGCTATTGAGATTTGGTGAGAAAAAATGTCTGGGAACTTCTGGTATGTATTTTCCCAAGCAGACCCAAAGCCTCATGTGGAATTATTTCTCAACAATCTGAGTTACTTGCCCTCTGCAATGGAATCTTTATTTTTTTTATTTTATTTAATTTATTTATTATTATTATTATTTTTTTTGCAGTACACGGGCCTCTCACTGCTGTGGCCTCTCCCGCTGTGGAGCACAGGCTCCGGACACGCAGGCTCAGTGGCCATGGCCCACGGGCCCAGCCACTCTGCGGCATGTGGGATCCTCCCAGACCAGGGCACGAACCCGCGTCCCCTGCATCGGTAGGCAGACTCTCAACCACTGCACCACCAGGGAAGCCCTACAATGGAATCTTTAGCACAGTCAGGTGCTTAAGTAGTCAAAGTAGTGTTTAACGGAATTTCAGTAACTCCATCTTCAGTTTGGTTTCTGGTGACATCATCAGCTTTGGGGACCCTATACCCAACAGAAACTAGATCAAAGTCAAGAATTATTACCATCATGTGTTAAAATATCTTTAGAGGAAGAGAAAAAGAGATCAAATTTTCTCTGCAGGAAAGTGAAGAACTTTGGGTGTCAATTTCTGCAAACGCAGAGCAGCACCTGTCACAAATATGTCTGGGTGGCATGAAAAGGTCACCTGCTTGCAGCCTTACTTTCTGGCTCACAAGTCGACAGGGGGTTTCCCAGCGTGGTAACACTCTCATTTAAGACATTCTGGAGCCCTAATTTCCATTTCAAATAATAGATTATCTTTACTTTCGATTAAACAAGTAACTTTAACCCATTGCCATGGAATTCCTCTACATGAATTTGGTCTCTGAGAACTGCATGTTTCTGGGAAGGAGTCTTGGGGAAAGTCCCCTTCTTCAGTGCACAAGCCCTTCCTCTTTTTCCATCCAGGAGCTTTTGCCACTGCCCGGCAAGAAGAGAGCATTAGGTCGTACAGGTAGTAAGTACCCTTTGAGAATTCTGTGAGATGTACAGGAGCCCATTCTAACCTCTAAACAGTTAGCTGAGAAATGTCAGGAACTCACCCAAATTCAATGAAGTTTGACCTTAGCACAGTCTCCAAAGACTATGATTGTATTAGCGTGTTTAATACCATAGTCCAGTGTTTCCCATTGTTTCCTGTGGTAGGTAAAATAATGAGCCCCCCACCCCGCAACAAAGATATCTACATCCTAATCCCCAAAACCTATGAACATGTTAGGTTACATGGCAAAAAGGACTTTGCAAGTGCAATTCAGTTAAATATCTTGAGAAGATTATCCTGAATCACAAGAGTCCTCATAAGAGTGAGACAGGAGTGTCAGAGTCAGAAGATGTGATGGCAGAGTAGAGGGGAAAAAAGAGGGGAGGGATTTAAAGTTGCTATTCTGTGGACTTGAAGATGGAGAAGGAACGTGGGTGGTCTCTAAAAGTTGGAAAAAGCAAGGAAACAGATTCTCCCTTTGAGCCTGCAGGAGGAACACAGCCCTGCTTACACCTTGATTTCAGGACTTCTGAACTATAGAACTGTAAGATAATAAATTTGTGTCATTTCAAGCCCGGAAGTTTATGCTGATTTGTTAACAGCAATGGTAGGAAACCAATATACTTGCCGTCATGACTTCTTTTGAAAAATACAACTAAGTGGTCAAATAAATCTGTGATCTCCAGACTTCTATTAGAAATTCGCAGTGCATGTTAGTTCACTAAAGGCTCTGAGAAATCCTATGGAAAAGAAACCTATTTAAGTTTAACTCGTGTTGACTTGGAAAACATTTTTAGCTGCAACCATCAGTTATCACCCGGCAGAACCAGGTTCCTTTCTCAGAACACTTGTTTGAGGTAATTATTGCATGATAATTTGACTGAAGCTGAGGATAGATGTGTTAACCAAAGCAGAGCTTAGTGTGGAGATCTAGAAGGTGGTGAGTCAAAGAACAAGAAGCTCTCAATTGTTGCTCAACTGGTCCAGAAAAGCTCATTCTCATAAACAAATATGAGTATTTAGTCTTTGTTCTCTGATCTGTTCCTAGGGTGGGGCTATCACAGGTGGATGGCAGATGCCCTTGAGATAGTTCAAGGAATTCCCCTAGTTCTCATTCCTTTCTCCCCAGCCTTCTACTATCATTAAACTTCCCTTTCAAATCTGGCCTGACAGGCTGACATGCCAACTCCAGTCTGATTAACAGTTATCTGTACCCCTGAAAATGAATAAGTTGGAATTCTGGCTTTGGATCGCTATCGCTTGTTATTTAAATCTGGTTAGCATGAGTCCATCCCCAGGAGATTACTGACCTCTAAGCATCTCTAACAAAATTCAGTTTCTGGGCCTAACTATTACCCTCTGAGGTCCTGCCTAAATTGCCAGACAGACAAATGTTCTTAATGACACGTCCACCCTGCCTCACTCCTCTAATTGCCATATCCCTATCTGGGGTAATTTCCTTGTCCATAACAGCTCTGTCACCATGTCTAGGAAAAGCTCATTGAAAGTGCATTCAGTTGACTGAGTTCACCTGCAGGGTGAGATCAAGCAATATTGCACATGAACAGAAAAGTGCCACAGGGGCAGAGAACAGGGACAACTTGGGACAGATATGAGGATCCTCCCTTTGGACCAATGCAATGAATGTAAATGAGGCGACCACATTCATTACCTATACTAAAGGGAAGACGTCAGAGCAGAGATGACAAATAGTACCATGTACCAGTCCTGATCACTTGGTAGAAGGCAGATGGGATGGTGAGTTAAGATTTTGTGAACAGCTATTGTCTTCCCTATACTTCATTTCAAGGACTTTTCCCTTTCCTTCGTCTTTCCACATGGTATCAGTAGGAACTACTTGTTCCTACAACATGACTTGCAGCCCTCTGTCCATGGTTTTGTAAATCCCTCTTTTATGAGTTACATTTGGTTAGCCAAAGTTTATCCCCAAGAGACTGAATCCAGGGCTGGACACCTAACCCAAACTGAGCTAATAAGTTCCCTCCAAGAGGATGTGTGAATTAAGAGAGCTCAGTTTCTCTCTCTGGGTGATCAGATTCAAAACATGTAAAACTTGGGTGGTATTATCCACCAGATTTTCCTCCATATGGACTAGAAAGAGAAAGGTGATCTAATATAAGAGAAAAGAATGAACACAGTACAAAGAGGTAGAGAAACAAGTGGTAGAGAGAGAACCCAGACAGTATTTATCCCATAGTCCCAGTTCATCTCTGAAGTTCACTTACATTCACTTGGGTTTTGTGAGACACCCCTGAATCCATACTAAAAAAAAAAAATCCCCTTTTGGTTTAATCTGTAAAATTGGGATAATAACTCTACCTTCTATAGTTTATTTAAAAGAGTCTGTGAATGTGAAAATTTATAAAGCCTTTAGAACCGTGCCTGGCACATAGTAAGTGCTAGATAAGGATTTAAGTTTTTCTGTCACTTGCAACCAAGAACACCCTAACTAATAACAGAAGGATACAAAAAGGCATGCTCAGGCTCAATGGGAAAGAGGGCTGTGATCACATAACAGTGTCTACCATGAGAGCAAAAGAGAGGGGTGACAACGTATATATATTATGCATAAGAAGTACTTGCCACTTCACCAACTCAAAGTACAAATTTTAACATTTCTTTCAGTGTTCAAATTATTATGACTGAATTTTTATATGCCCATATTGACAGAAAATTCAGCCTTTATCTTGGGGTCCCTTAGAACACAGGGTATCAGACACTCCCTGAGACCACAATAATTGGCCCTCTGTATCAGTGAGTTTCACATCTGCACATTCAACAAACCACGTATCGAAAATATTTGGAAGAAAACTTCCAGAAAGTACCAAACACTAGAACTTGAATTTGCAATGCCTTGGTAACTATTTACATAGCATTTACATTGTATTTACAACCATTTACATAGCATTTACATTGTATTAGGTATTATAAGAAATCTAGAGATGATTTAAAGTATAGGGGAGGATGTGCTAGGTTATATGCAAATACTATGCTGCCATTTTATATAAGGGACTTGAGTATCTGAGATTTTTGTATCCGTGGGGGTCTTGGAACCAGCCCCCCACGGATACTGAGGGATGACTGTATACGACCTTGACTGCTGGGCCGGTTATGTCCCATAAGGATGATGGGACTTGATTGCCCCAGACAAATGTTTCTAGATAAAGTAGGCTGCAGCTCTTCCAACTCTTTCATACACATGGATCTTTGCTTGTGGCTTAACTTTGTTCCTGGGAGGGGCTATGTTGAGGCAGATTTTGGTATCAGTGGCTTCAAAGACTTGGCAGAAATGTCTCCCAATCCCCCTTGTACCACAGGACCTCCAGTGCAGAGGCCAGCCACCTGGTTCTGGCTCCTTCTACCCTCATGCTTTTTACCTCTGGAGCTTTGTTACCCTTTCTCGAAGCCTGGAATGGGCCAGGGCCACCCTAGTCCATCCCAATTATGTTACAATAACTTTGGGCCTCAAGTAGAAAGGGTCAGGATCTCAGTCAGAAATTCGGGATCTCAATCTCAAATAGAAATCCTGATACTCCTTATACAAATTTCCCCCATAACATCCTGACAAGTGTCAATATCCTATGACAATGGGCATGTAGTCATCTCTATTTTTGTAACTAAAGGGCCATTCTGGTGACTTGCCCAGAAGAAAGGAAGAAAGCCTCAAAGTGAATCAGTGTCTTCACATCCCTGGTTTAGAGAATGGAAAGACACTGGCACCTAGAGGAAGGAACAGAGGTAGAGGAGTTGACGGTGCTGTAGGTACAAACAAGACCAGAAGCAACGAATCCAAACCACAATTTTGCTTATCATCAACCTAACACAGTCAAGAGGGATTATGCAGGGAGGTAGCTGAGGGCAGCACGGGGGACTACACTCCCCTTGAAGGAGCACTGCCTGGGAGCCCCCAGACCTGCTGCAAGCAGTCTGCGAAGCTTTCTGCTTGCTTATTATCAACTTGGCAACAAGAGCTTCACTCCCATTGGATGTATTTATTGAGGCTGTGTTAGAGCAGTGGTTTCCTGAAGTGTGGTCCCCAGACCAGCAGCACCCAATTACCTGGGAACTTGTTAGAAATTCAAATTTGGGGGCACCTCCCCAGACTTGCTGAATCAGAAACTCTGGGGGTGGGAACCAGCAGTCTGTGTCTTAATCACCTCCAGGTGATTCTGGTGCACACTCAAATGTGCTAACCACTGGCCTAGATCTGTTTTAATCCACAAGCTCTGTGCTCTGTGCTGAGGTGGGGTTGCCAGATAAAACACAGAACACCAAGTTGAAGTTGAATATCAGATAAACAACACTAATTTTAGTGTAAATATATCCAATATCAATGGAGAAGGCAATCACTTCAATCTGCATAACAACCATACCCTCATTTACTGTGCTCTTCCTGATATCCTCCCATAACTGGCCACCCTACCCCCAGCATCTTTTGTCTTTAGCTGGAGATGGTATTTAAGGTGGTGGCTTAGCCCATTTCAAGGAGTTAGTTTTCCCGGTCTCTCACCATGTTATTAAACTTGTTTTTCTCCTGTTAATCTGTTTTTATTCCGGGGTGGGGAGTCTAAGCCAAGAACCTAGAAGAATAAAGGGAAAATAATTCCTCCTACACACACCCTCAAGGGTCCCCCAGCTCAGTTGGGTGTGCAAAGCTTTGACATGATAGCAATTACAAAGAACAAGCACTCCAGAGTCGAAAACTTAGATCTCGGGGAATTCTAAACAAGGGGGGCAGGGGGGTGCTCTAGGATAAACCAGAAAATTTAGGAATTATATTCAAGTTCACAGTTCAGACTCCAGAGGTCCCAGCTTCTGTAGTTTCTGGCCATGAGAATTTTTTTCCTCTCTTTGACCAAACTCCTGCCTTGTACCCATAAGACACCTTTGTGTGAATTGGAAAAAGGCATCCTTTCCTTGGGTCACCTGGTTGTGCAGCTTGGTGCATGGATCCTGGGCTGGAGTTCAGCCCCCATGGGCCCCCTCAGCTAGGCACAAGCTGCACAACCCTTTGTGGCAGCTCTGAGCCTACTGCCCTTGTGACAGATCCGCCTATTTGCTGGCTGACTTGGATTCATTCCAACTGCTTACTTTCTGTCTGCTTTGTTTCAGGGTCCCGGCTATCAGTGGTGGGGGGGTGGCCCTGCCCCCCACCACCCAAGGCTTGTTTTTCTAAAGCCATGTTTGTCAAAAGCATCCGTGTGCAAATTCCTTTGTTCATAATGGTGGCATTTAAGTTGAATTGCGCATGAAATTGTCTTGCTAAAGAAGCAGCTTTCTCTATATAAAAGGGGGCAAGAGAAATTGAAGGATCTGATTAGTTAATAAGAATTCTGAGTAGTGAAATTCCAAATTAGCATAAAACAATTTCTCGTTCAGAGCACGTGCAGCACCAGAGTAAAAGAATTCTTTTCTTCCTCTTTTTTGTTAAAGCATTTTGTTCTAAAATAGTATAATCACAATAAGACGTTCCAATGTGTGAATTATAGTATATTAAGTCATGACTAATTGCATTGATTTGCATTCAGCGTTTTTTAACATCTGTGTGGTAATTATCCTAATCCAATTTGTTATGCAGAATACAATCAATGTTATGTATGTTAGTGTTTAGGGCCCCCTCACAATTTCCTGTAATAAAACAGAATGAAATACAAAGGTAGCTCAGGTGGAAAAACAGGCACATCTTTTATAGATATCAAGCTCCCTTTCTTGATCTCCAAAATTAGCTAGGGGTGGGGGGCAGCAGAGATCAAACAAATTTAATTAGCATTTTAAAAGGAGGCCCAAGAAAAGAGAGAAAGAGAGCACGTGCGCTCCAGAGAAGAGTGAGTGAGAGCAAGCTATATTAAACCCTCAGGAAGAAGGCTTTTTTCTAACAGGCTGTGGCTTTCAGAAGCTGCCAGAAATAATGTCCTGACCTTGCTTGAGAATGAACCAATGAGACCGTGTTCTGCTGACATAGTGCTATTTCAGTAAGGGTTGCATCTTACCTGAGAGTCAGTGTTTAGCTTTAAACCTTTCATTTTTCTGTTCTTTTAGGGAAAAGATAGAAGTCTGCCTGATAGCTCCCAGAAAGTCCTAGGAATCTGGGGCATAGACAACGTATCTGAGCCAACCTTAGGCACAGGGAAAGAAAGCAGCTATGTCTGTGTCAGTTGTAGGGATACTAGAGAGCCTTTCCCTCACCACCTCTGGACACACACACGAACACGAACATACACACACGCGCGTGCACACACACACACAACCTTGCTGCCACCTCTCAGATGTCTGAATTTCCTACTTTGGAACATCCAGTTCTTTAACTTCTGGATCTGCCCCCTTTAAAAAATGCCAATCTGCCTCATCAAAAGTACGAACCTTAGTGAACAGCCTCTTTCAGAAAGAAGAGAGTAGAGAGAAGGTGAGGGTACCAGATGTCTGAGGGGGAACAGATGCTCTGAAGGGGTTAAAGAAAAAAACAAAGACCTGAGAAGCAAAAGTGGCAGACATTACAAACACTATTCACTTACTTTGCTATTTTGCCGAGTACGCAAGTCCTGGCACCCTGCAAATGTGGAGAGAACCCATGTCTATGGGGAGAGGGAGCAAAGTAGACGTCGGATCCCCTCCAGCATTCTCCCCACCCCCTCCCCAACAATCAGTTCCAATTCCCTTTCTATCGCCCTCGTGGTCAATGCATCGTGTAAACCTCTGGGTCCCCAACCTGCCTGATAATGAAGGTCACCAGGAAAGCTTCTTAAATATATAGATGCCTCATCCCCACATCAATTCAGATTTAGCAGGTATGGGGCCCAGGCATAGGTATTGTTAAAGCTGCTCCGCAGGTGATTCTAATGGACGGCTCCACCTGGCAACCACCAGCATCAGCTTAGGTTTCCCACCAGGTGTGCCTGCCTATGCAAAATTTGCCTGGGCAAATGGAGATCACAGTGGTGTGGCAGATGCCAGACATAATGAGAAAAGCTATGCCCCAGCAGACTCCCTCCTTGACCAAAATTTAGTCAGGCTCCTCTAAGCCCTCTTTTCGGCCAGACCTCCCCTTCAGCCCTGTCCTTAGCCTGCCTTTGGCAAAGAATCCTGCAAAGTCAGTTTAGCGGAAAATTCCCCCACCTGAGATTCCTGATCACCCTTGATGTCTGATCAAGTTCCTACCCCTCACCTTTGATTTCTAAGTCTTTGGTTTCCCTTTAGTAATAATACTGTTAAGCCAGCTTAGCAAGAATTCCCTCACCCTTAGTCTATCTTAGCTAGGGCTGCTGTAACAAGCTACTACACACTGGATAGCTTAAACAACGTTTATTTCTTACCGTTTTGGAGGCTGGAAAGTCCAAGATCAAGAAGCTGGCAGGTTCAGTTCCTGATGAAAACCCTCTTCCAGGCTTGCAGATGGCCTCCTTCTCACTGTGTCCTCACATGGGAGAGGGAAAGAGGGAAGAGGGAGGGGTCAGGGTAAGGGGCTCTGGCCTCTCTTCCTCTTCTTATAGGAACACTAATCCTATCATGAGGGCCTCACCCTCATGACCTCATCTAAACCTAATCACCTCCCAAAGGCCCCACCTCCAGATACCATCACATTGGGGATTAGGGTCTCAACATATGAATGGGAGAGACACAAACATTCAGTCCATAACAACATCTAATCAAATTCCTCTTAGTAATTTTGCATCCACCTACCCCCTCACCCTGCTCATTGGCTTTAAATCTTCACTTGTCCTTGTTACATTAAGAGTTGAGTTCAGGGACTTCCCTGGTGGTGCAGTGGTTAAGAATCTGCCTGCCACTGCAGGGGAAATGGGTTCGATCCCTGGTCCAGGAAGCTCCCACATGCTGTGGAGCAACTAAGCCCGTGTGCCACAACTACTGAGCCCACGTGCCACAACTACTGAAGCCCACGCACCTAGAGCCCATGCTCTGCAACAATAGAAGCCACTGCAATGAGAAGCCCACACACTGCAACAAAGAGTAGCCCCCACTCGCTGCAACTAGAGAAAGCCCGCACACAGCAATGAAGACCCAACGCAACCAAAAATAAATAAATAAATTTATAAAAAGAAAAAAAGAGTTGAGTTCAGTCTCTCTCCCCTACTGCAACAGTCTTGAAGAAAGTCTTCTTTACCATTTTAACAAGCCTCAGGGTAACTTTTAACAGGCCCTTAAGGGAAAAAACTACCTCTGCCAGACACCAGTACTCCATTTTAGCCAACTATTCTCTGGTTAGTCAAGGCCTGCTTCAGCCCGCTAAGCAGGACCCCAATGGCTCTACCCAGGTGCCTAATATATAAGTAGGAAAGACTGCTAAGGATTGGCAGTCCTTGATGGGCATTTGTTTGCAGTATCTGTGAGCAAAGTTATGAAATTCCCATCATTCAAACAAGCATTTACTCCAGGTCTTGCCCTGTGCTAGGAAATGGGGAATAAAACTAGGCCCCTTTGCTCTCAAAACTCATAGAAAAGCAGGGAAGGCAGACAAGTAAACAGATAATTACAGCACACTTGAGAGCTGTGACCAGCTTTTCGTAACCATTTGCTGGAAGGTGGGGAGCCAGCTATTGTGATTAACTGGCACAAAGTCTTCCTTGGATCATCCCTCTGAGGTGATGCCTTCACCTTGTTTACCCTGCAGAGCTGCTCCTGCTTCCTGCTTATCTTTCTACAACAACATCCCAGAGCACACCTTTCCCCCAGGGTTTCCTTCTAACTCCCAGCACACCACCCTTCCACAGCTAACCTCTGCCTACAAGATAAAGCTCAATTTTGTTAACCTGCCATTTCAAGCACCCCATGGTCCTGAAAGGATGGCTTAATCCCCATAAGCATCAGCAATCAGCAAGGCATGCTGGACATCTAGCTCAGGAAGATAGAAGACAGGGCAGCACAGAACATTCCCTGATTCCTGCGTCTATGCTGTCCTCGCTGGACCTTGGCCAGTGGTGGGAGGTGGGTTATGCTGGAGGTGAAACAGCAGGGAAGGGGACAGGGCACAACCTTTAAAAGAATGACAGCCATAGGACATGACAAAAACTGGTTAGAACCAACTAGGTACAAGATGGCGGAAGATTCGACTTCCAATAGACCTTGAGCCTCATTATATGCTCATTGTAATACAGTAGCATATGCTAAATGACACACCCACAGGTGCTATGACAGCCTCTGAAGAGGCTAACCATAAAAGGTCAAAAAGTGGGCAGTGACCCAGTTCCTGGAAATCCCCACCCCTTCCCCCAATATATCAATAGTTGGAATAATCCTTCCAATCAGGCATGAGAGCTCATTATTACTATTCAGATGGGCCAGCAAGGCATTTTGAAAAGGTTTTTTTTTTAGATTTATTTATTTGTTTTTAAATTTTTTTTTTTTGCGGCATGCGGGCCTCTCACCGCTGCGGCCTCTCCTGTTGCGCAGGCTCCGGACGCACAGGCTCAGCGGCCATGGCTCACTGGCCCAGCCACTGTGCGGCATGTGGGATCTTCCCGGACCGGGGCACGAATCCGTGTCCCCTGCATCAGCAGGCAGACTCTCAACCACTGCACCACCAGGGAAGCCCTAGATTTATTTTTTATTGAGGTAACATTATATGTTTCATGTGTACAACATTATGTTTTCTCCTTCTGTATATCCTCAGCATGCTGACCACCAAAAATTTAGTTTCCATCCATCACCATACAGTTGATCCCCTTTACCCATTTTGCCCTCACCCTCACCCTTCCCCCTCTGGTAACCACTACTCTGTTCTCTGTATCTATGCCTTTGTTTTTGTCTTGTTTGATTTTTTTTTATATGCCACATATGAGTGAAAGCATACAGTATTTGTCTTTCTCTGTCTGACATTTCACTTAGCATAATACCCTCTAGGTCCATCCATGTTGCTGTAAATGGCAAGATTTCATTCTTTTTTTAATGGCTGAGTAATATCCCATTGTATATATATACCACACCTTCTTTATCTATTCATCTGCCAGTGGACACTTGGGTTGTTTCCATATCTTGGCTACTGTAAATTATGCTGCAATGGACATAGTGGTGCATGTATCTTTTTTAGTTAGTGTTTTTGTGCTCTTCAGATAAATACCCAGCAGTGGAATTGCTGGATTGTGTGGTAGTTCTATTCTTAGTTTTTTGAGGAACCTCCATACTGTTTTCCATAGTGGCTGCACCAATTTACATTCCCACCAACAGTGCGTGATGGTTCCCTTTTCTCCACATCCTTGCCGACACTTGTTGTGTCTCGCCTTCAAAGGTTTCATAACAACACACATGAGGGCAACAGGTTGCTTCCAAGAATAATAACAAGGAGAGGGGACAACCCTGACTCAAAGGTAGCCTCTCCAAGTCACCTCTCACCCAGGTGCTGGGTACTTGGTAAGATACTTGTCACCACCCTCCCTCACCTCCTGTCAACATGACAGCAAAGCACCTGCTGTATCAATCACAGATGCCAAGACCTACCCACAGATAACCATTCCGTGGCCTCCCCATTCTTTTTGAAAACTTGTCATTATCATTCTCGAAGTTCTGGTCCTGGCACACCCTGAGAAATATCCATTTATGACAGGCATTGTGCTGCTGAAGAACCCTTGCAAACCTTCCTTGCAACTGAATTTGAACCTGCAGACAGGACCACAGGCTAAAGAGAGAAGTAACTGGAGTGTGTCTGGCGTATTTGTAACTTTTCAGCAAACTACTCCCCACTCATCAAAACATCCCCACCCTCATCTCAGGGCCCTGCGGGGGGAGAATAGGCAACACTCTGCCCCATTGACGTTGACATGATATGTTGGCCAACGAGTGAACAGCACACTCACTTTGAAGGGGAGGAAGCATCGCAGACTTCCTGCAAGGTCCAGAGGAAGATTTATTTTAGGGGTGGAGGGACATAGAGTTTTGTCTGTTTCCCTATAGATAGCCACCTGCTAATAAGGAGGACCCTATTTTGTTAGGCCTCTGAAAACCCACAAAAATCTCCTTTGGTAATCATTGTCCATCACTTGGCTGCTGGCCCCAGTCATGAGGAATTTTGTGGTATTGCCTATAAATCAGTGTAGCGGAGGAGAGCTGCTACAGACTTTGACACTTATTTGGAAGCTCCTTTATTTTTTTCTCCTCCTGTAGGCAGCACTGATTTGATAAGGGCCAAGGTCTAGAGACAGAAGTAGCAAGGGGCTTAACAGCCAACACCCACTTGGCGTCTTTCCTTTCACTGCCATGACTTGAGGCTTCCAGAGGGGTCTGCAGGCTTAACACAAAGTCCTGAGCAGAGGCTGTGGCTTTTCAAACATCAAAGCATAAGTAGGGGTCTGAGGTCAGGTGAGCCTGGTTGGGGTGGTGGAGGGGGCAGCGGGAGTGAGTCCGCAGATGAGACTTAGCTCAGAGTTTTTAAAGGGGCTGAAAATGCTCTCCTTTCACCAGTCAAGCTAAAAAAAAAAAAAGGAAGGGGCGGGAATGGGACAGAAAATTGGAGAGAAAGTTAAGAGGAGACCAACCCAGGAACATAGGGAGCTGTACTCAGGTTGTTCTCTGAGAGGGCCATACCATTTAAATGCCTTTTAGCCATTTAAGAGCACAGAATCTAGCTGAGTGCTACACAATATAACTCTCTGTGATGATGGAAATGTGTTACAAATACACTATCCCGTATGGTAGCCACTAGCCACATGTGGCTATTAAGCACCTGAAATGTGGCTGGTATGACTGAGAAACTGACTTTTAAATTTTATTTAATTTTAATTCATTTAAATTTCAGCTTAAATAGCTACATATGGCTAGTGGCTACCATGGACCAGCACAGGTCTAGAGTTACCAAACTCTCTGGGTTCAAATCCCAGAGCTGCCTCTTATTAGCTGGGAGACTTTGGCAAATTATTTAACATCCCTGTGCCTCAGTTTTTTCATCTGTGAAATGGGAATAATAAGGATTCTCACAGGACTGTTATAAGGATTCTAGGAATTACTATGTATAAAGGGATTAGAGAAGTGTCTGGTGCTTAATAAGTGCTATATATAATTGTTTTCCAATTAATTCCCACAGCCACTGAGAGGCCTCTGCAGAGAAAGACCTTCCTCTGCTACAGAGATAGGTGGAACTCATTCATGCTTCTTAAGCCGGACTTCAGAAGAGATGCATTTCAAATCATGGCCCTTCTCCTGAAAGACTGGGAACAGTGTGTGTGTGGTAGGGTGCAGAAGGAAGTGCTCAACCCTAGTCACTGTCTGCAACTAGCTCCTCATCACAGACACACAGAATGCTCCTTGTCCTTCCAAGCTCATCCTGTTACGGGTATGTGAGAAAATTCAGACAGATGTCAGCATCCTCAGTATTGGGAGACAGTGAGGTGTAGCCATGGAAATCTGAATTCCAATCCCAGCCTAGCCGTTAACTTACCAAGGTGAGGTTGGGCAAAGGACTTATCTCCTCTGAACCTCAGTTTCTCCATCTATAAAGCAGGGGTATATTAATTCCTCTCTTCCAAGATTGGTATGATGATTGAAGGAAATGATATAAGCAAAGCACTTAGCACAGCATGTGGTAGCTACTTTTTTTTTTTTTTTTTTTTTTTTTTTTTTTGCGGTACACGGGCCTCTCACTGCCGTGGCCTCTCCCGTTGTGGAGCACAGGCTCCGGACGTGCAGGCTCAGCGGCCATGGCTCACGGGCCCAGCTGCTCCGTGGCACATGGGATCTTCCCGGACTGGGGCACGAACCCGTGTCCCCTGCATCGGCAGGCAGACTCTCAACCACTGCACCACCAGGGAAGCCCGGTAGCTACTATTTTTATTATCCATTCCTGTATGTTGGAATGAGAACCAATCTAAAGTAAATAAGTGAGTGAAGTTCTTTCACAATCCATCACCAACAATTCTCTGAGCTCAGTTGGGGATAAGGCAGTCTACTTCCTATTGCCCAAAAAAAGTGGAAATTAACTGTAAAGCCAGGGCTAAAACCCATTCCTACTGCCTCCTAGCCCCAGGCTAGGCAAGCACCACAGAGCCCTTTCAAAGGGCTGCTAACTTCTGATGGGGTTATAAAGTGTTTTTTGCATCAATCACTCTCAGTGTAGGAAACAGAAGTGCAAGTTACTTCATTAAAAGCACTCACACATAACTGGATACATTTACGTATTAAGCAGGCAACGGAGACTCTAATCTTTCTATTTTATGTACGGCTGTAATCATTACTCAGCATCAGAATGGTTGTCAAATACTCAGGATACTACAGAGAACTCTCAAACCTTTGCTAAGTACAGGTGATGATTTGAAAGTGCTCCCATTCACAAGCTGGATGCAATCTTCCCTCGACATCCCTTGCACCCTGGTGACCATGTGTACAGGCATCCCTGGAGCGCATTCAAGTTGACTCGAAGCATAGACAGAGATATGACTACGGGTCTCTTGGGCCTCTGATGTTTGATGTAACTGATTAGGTAAATATTACACATAGGGAGCAGGTCTCTATTGTTTTGTGCATCATGTTGTTGGTTTGGAAATGGAGCAGAGAAGGGAGACAGAAAATTCCAGCGCTCTGAGCAGCACAGGGACTATTGAGGATCGAGCACCATCTGCAGCTGTGGGAAGGTCAGTAGTGTGGCTCAGCAGAGTAAAGGAAGGCAAACTGAGTGCCTCTGAGAAACTTGGCCTTCTTATAACACTGTTGCATCAGACCAGCCCCTCCGCTTGAAAAATAACTTCAATTCAAAACCCAATCCAGACAAATACCAAACCAGACAAAGGTGTTATAAGAAAACTATAGGCCGATATCCTTCATGAACACAGGCCAAAAAATGCTCAACAAATTATCAGCAAATCGAATTCAGCAATACATAAAAAGGATAATACCTCATGACCAAGTAAGGTTTATCCCAGAAACACAAGACTGGTTAAACATTTGAAGATCAATCAGTGTAATTTGGACTTCCCTGGTGGCGCAGTGGTTAGGAGTCCGCCTGCCAATGCAGGGGACACAGGTTCCATCCCAGGTCTGGGAGGATCCCACATGCCAACTAAGCACACGAGCCACAACTACTGAGCCCTCATGCCACAACCGCTGAGGCCCGCGCACCTAGAGCCCATGCTCTGTAGCAGGAGAGGCCACCGCAATGAGAGGCCCGTGCACCGCAGCGAAGAGTAGCCCCTGCTCACCACAACTAGAGAAAGCCCGTGAGCAGCAACAAAGACCCAATGCAGCCAAAAATAAATAAATAAAAATAAATAAATTTATTTTAAAAAAGATAGACATATATATCAATGGAACAGACTAGAGGGTCCACAAGTAGATCCACATATGTATGGTCAGTTGATTTCTGACAAAAGTGCAAAAACAATACAGTGGGAAGAAGATAATCTTTTCAACAAATGGCGGACTTCCCTGGTGGTGCAGGGGTTAAGAATCCAATGCAGGGGACATGGGTTCGAGCCCTGGTCTGGGAAGATCCCACATGCTGCGGAGCATCTAAGTCCATGAACCACAACTACTGAGCCTGTGCTCTAGAGCCCGTGAGCCACAACTACTGAGACTGCATGCCACAACTACTGAAGCCTGCGTGCCTAGAGCCAGTGCTCCGCAACAAGAGAAGCCACTGCAATGAGAAGCCCGCACACCACAACGAAGAGTAGCTCCCGCTCGCTGCAACTAGAGAAAGCCTGCGCACAGCAATGAAGACCCAACACAGCCAAAATAAATAAATAAATAAACTTATTTAAAAAAAAAAATGGCACCAGGACAGTTTGACATGTATGCGCCAAAAAATGAACCTCAACCCCTACCTCATACCATATACATATATAAAAATTAATTCAAAATGGATCATAGACATAAATGTAAAAGCTGAATCTATAAAACTTCTAGAATAAAACATATTCAAAAAGAAAACTCTAAAAAAAAAAAAAAGAAAACTCTGTGACTTCTGGTTAGGCAAAGATTTCTTAGATACAACCAAAGAAATAATGAACAATAGAAGAAAAAATTTAATACATTGAGTTGCATCAAAATGACAAACTTCTGCTCTTCCAAAGGCAGGCTTAGCAAATGAAAGGTGAGCCACAGACTGGGTGAAAATATTTGCAAAACACACACCTGATAAGGGACATATACCCAGACTATATAAAGAACTCAAAACTCAATCATAAAGACACAAACAACCCAATTAAAAATTGGGCAAATGATTTGAATAGATACTTCACCAAGGAAGAGACACAGGTGGAAAATAAGCACATGAAAGGACCTTCAACATCATCACTCATTAGGAAAATGCAAAGTCAAACTACAGTCAGCTAAAATTCACATCTATTAGAATCACTAAAATTAAAAAGACTGTCCAAGTATTAGCAAGGATGCAGAGCAACTAGAACTTTTATGCATTGCTAAGGGAATTCAGAATGGTACAGCCACTTTGGAAAGTTTGGCAGGGATTTTTTCTTGTTGTTAGGTATACACTTACCCTATAACCCAGCAATCAACTTCTAGTTATTTACCCAAGAGAAATGAAGATATATATTCATGTAAAAACCTGTATATAAATATTCATAGCAGCTTTATTAATTATCACTACAAGCTGGAAACAACCCAAATGTCTATCAGCTGATGCATGTATAAAATTATAGTGCAGGGCTTCCCTGGTGGTGCAGTGGTTGAGAGTCCGCCTGCCGATGCGGGCGACGTGGGTTCGTGCCCCGGTCCGGGAAGGTCCCGCATGCTGCAGAGCAGCTGGGCCTGTGAGCCATGGCCGCTGAGCCTGCACGCCCAGAGCCTGTGCTCCGCAACGGGAGAGGCCAGAGCAGTGAGAGGCCCGCTGTACCGCAAAAAAAAAAAAAAAAAAAAAAAAAATTATAGTGCAATCATACTGTGGAATATTACTTGATAATAAAAAGGACTGAACTAAAACATGGATGAATCTCAAAAGCGTTATGCTAAATAAAGGAAGTCAAACTCAAAAGTATACATACTATATGATTCCATTTATACAATATTCTGGAAAAGGCAAAACTACAGAAATAGAAAATAGATGAGTGGTTGCCAAAGGTTGGGTATAGGGGCAAGGGATTGACTGCAAAGGAGCTCAGAGAACTTCTGGGGGGTAATGAAAGTATTCTATATCTTGATTGTGTTGGTGGTGACACAACAGTAGACGTCTGTCAAAACTCATTGAACAGCACTTTAGAAAGGAGAATTTTACTGTATGAAAATTATACCTCCATAAACTGGACTTTGAAAAACATGAATCATATTGTGAGCCTATGGTAGAGAAAAGGTCTACCAAGCTTGTCTTCCTTAGCTTGTCTTCCATACTGAAGGTATGCGTGTTTGGGGGGAATGTCGCACATTCAGGAAGGACCTCCATCCTTGCCCTGCTTGCCAGAATGCCATCCTTGGGAGGTTTGCCTTTTGATTAACAGTTGGGCAAATACTATTTAGGGAAGAAGGGAGGAAAGGGAGGAGAGTCAGCGTTGCCCAGTAGTTTAGGGCACAGGTTTTGACATCAGACCAATGTGGGTTCAAATCCTAGCTTTGTTATTTCCAACTTCTGTGACCTTGGGTGACCCACTTAATGTGTCCGAGCCACAGTTTCCTCATTTCTAAGACAGGAGCAATAATACCCAGTTATCTCCCTGGGTAACTAAGAAGCTCAAATAAGTAACATAAGTGAAAGTGCCTGACACCAGGTGTAACATAGTGATAGGAGATGACATAGGAAGTAATGTATATGAAAGTGCTTGATCAATGATAACCAATCTTATTCCTAAATCAAAAGATCATGTGCAGTAGAAGCAGAGCAGTCTGGCTGGTAGGAAAGTTACATGGGAGGGGTTACTGCCTCCCACCTGCAACCACACTCAACCCAGCTCTCCACGTGTGACATTACCCATTCAGTGGGTGACCTCTATTCTGGAATTTCCGGGACAGCCACAGCTCTGGTCCATCCGCTCAGGGGACCACATGTCAGAGTTGGGGAAAAAGGGGGAGTGTAGTTAAGGGACACGTTCCTAGCCTCTCCCTTTCCCACCCTCTTCTTTTCTTTCCTCTCCACCCCATCAATGGGGATTCGCTTAGACTTCTTTCATATGAAATCAAACAGAACTAGGAAGGTAAATCTCCTGGGGGCGGGGGCGGGGGAAGAAGGCAACAAAAAAGCCACCCACCTCTGTACAATACATTTGAACACCAAGTGGAAATGGTTGAGAGATCTCCGCTATTCCAGTTATCTGTGACGGGCTGCCCTCCCCGCCCATACCTTCTCCCGTCCTCCCTCCCCCTCTGCCCTCCCCTCCTTTCTCCAGAGGTGGCTACGGTTGAAAAAACAACATTTGTCTCCCAGCTGATCAACTGGGACTGAGAGGAAGGCAAATGAATTATTTCGGTTCCGCAGCAAGTGCGAGCGTGGGTTTTTCAGCACCCGCCCCCCCCCCTTTTTAATTAATGAACAATCTGGCCCATTGCCGCTCCCGTAGGTATGCAAAACAGCTTCTTCATTTGAAATCCCTGTTGTTGAATGTACTCCGTGGGGCACAATCACATTGCCGCCCCCTGTTTTGCATAAGAAACCGCTGTTTCCAAGATAAGAATCTTTTCATTTCGCCGTCATGAGCTCATCCTTTTTCCTGTGCATTGTGGCTCTGCCTCCTTTGAGTCAATACCCAAACAATGACTGCCTGCGCTCGCTCGGGCATCCTCCTGCCCCCAGCCCCTGAAGACAGAAGCCTGTGGCCTCCGGAAGCCTGCCTAGGCAGGCAACCCAAGTTCTTTTCAGGCCTCAGATGTCAAGAGGGCAAGAAGTAAGAAGATTCGAGAGCTCTGAAAATCTTCCTCTGGCTTCAAAGCAGACCCTGGGAAAGAAACCCTGAATGGCATGGTGTGTATGGCAGGGGGCGGACAAGCAGTGCCCTGGTATCGTGAACTTAAACAGCCTGGGAAATCTAAGGACAGGGAGTGAGGCACCCACAAATGTGCAAAGCTGCTCAACCACTCCTCCTCTGTCCCTGGTTATCAGACTGCATCCTGTTCCTGCCCTTTGGTTTGGACCAACACCCATAGCAAAAACCACACAATGGTGCTGCACTCAAACTAGAAACTGGAAGGGGCCTCAGTGGAATCCAAACCCTTTCCTCCTTCTGCATGTAGGTAAATTGAGGCCCGGGGAGGGGGAGCACCTTGCCTAGTGACACTCAGATAGTTAGTTGAAGGGCTATGTGCTAAGACCCCATTTTTTTTTTTTTTTTTTTTTTTTTTTTTTTTTTTTTTGCGGTACGCGGGCCTCTGACTGTTGTGGCCTCTCCCGTTGCGGAGCACAGGCTCCGGACGCGCAGGCCCAGCGGCCATGGCTCACGGGCCCAGCCGCTCCGCGGCATGTGGGATCCTCCCGGACCCGGGCACGAACCCGTGTCCCCTGCATCAGCAGGCGGACTCTCAACCACTGCACCACCAGGGAAGCCCTAAGACCCCAGTTTTAATGCTGTTTATTCCACCACACATGGCTGCCTCTGGAGGGAATCAATAACATTTGTGTACAAAGCGCTGAGGAAAAAGATAAGATAGAAGATTAACTGAGATCACGGTAAACTACAAAGCCTATACAAACAGTAGGGGTTTTATCGTTAGCCCCCTCATTTGTAGGAGAGGAAATAGTGCAACAAAGAAGCTTTAATCAAACCATAGATAACGAACATGTATCCAGAAGGAGGCCAGGTGCACTGAGGCCGGCAAGAAATGGGGAAGACAAAGGCCGTGCCTTCAGAGAGGTTGAGAGGATAGAACGTTTTGTCTCTGCAATTTGATCATAAATCCCTTCAGGGCACAGCCTATGTATCCTTGGTAACTTCTAGCATAGAAGAGCTCACAGTAGGAGTCTAATCTATCCCTGATGATTGGTTGGTTGACTAGGAGAGACAAGACCTCCCACGCTGACTCTGACGTGTTCCCAGCATTGCTTTTTCTCCATGTTTGGTGGAGAGGAACCTTTATTACATTTCAAGCAAACAGTTCCCCCAGGGCCCTGAGAAAGCTTCAGTGATTCCCAGTGCGTTTAGCCCTCTGTGGCCCTCAAGATGGGAGGGAGGCGTTTTCCTCCTAGGCACCAGAAGCAGTAATGTTTCAATGCCACGAATGATACTGCTGAGAAAAAACCACTGCATGGAGTCAGAAGGAAAGATTTCCCTCACCTGCTTATCAGTTTGGGGGAACATAAATCTTATATCATAGATCTAAAAGGAGCACTAGAGCAAAAGGCAGGAGACCTGGGTTCACATCCTAATGTGGCCCCTCATTAGTTTCAGGGAGGAGATAATTTCCCTCTTCCCCTCTTGGTTCTTTTAGTTGGTCAAATAATTTAAATGACATAAAACAAATTAATAGGAGGAGAAAATCAGATTTAATTTTGTGCATATGCGGGCTCCGTAGGACTATGAGGCCCATAGGACAGTCAGGTAAAGTAGGGTATATATGTCATCCTGGACTAAGGAGAAGCAGGTAAGGGTCTGGGACTTCAAAGGGAAGGAAGGCAATTCACAGGAAGATGAAAAAGAGCAAATGTTTGTAAACAAACGTTTGCTGGGCCAAACAGAAACAGTGGGACACAGAGGGAAATTTTAACAAACAGACTTTGCTAGGTTCCTCCCTGCCCACCAAACCTACTTCATATTATGCTGTAGTTATCCATGGTGATACCTCCCTTCCTAGAACAGGTCCTCTATGTAAATTCTTCTAGGCAGTTAGAGGAGGGGTCAAAAGTTCTTCCTGAGGCTTTTGGGCCTTGATTGTTTTCAGCTCAAAGTAATCTGCATGCCAAAGTGGCACATCTTGGGATGGCCTGCCCTGAACCCCATCAGTAGTTGTGAGATTTTGGCGAATCACCTCTCCTCTCTGGGGCTCAGTCTCCTCATCTGTAAAATGAGGGCACTGACTAGACCATAGTTTCTCAAACTGAGTTTTGGAAGTCTAACTCTTTTCAAATATGGGTATTTGGTGAGGGAAGGTGAATATATAATAAAAGAGGTACCTGGTGGTAAAAAGACAAGGAGTGGTACATCCAGAAAATGGGATATTATTCAACACTAAGAATAACACTAAGAATAAATGAGCTGGGACTTCCCTGGTGGTCCAGTGGCTAAGACTCTGCACTCCCAATGCAGGGGGCCCGGGTTCGATCCCTGGTTAGGGAAATAGATCCCACATGCCGCAACTAAGAGTTCACATGTTGCAGGGCTTCCCTGGTGGTGTAGTGGTTGAGAGTCCGCCTGCCGATGCAGGGGATGCAGGTTCGTGCCCCGGTCCGGGAAGATCCCACATGCCACGGAGCGGCTGGGCCCGTGAGCCATGGCCGCTGAGCCTGCGCGTCCAGAGCCTGTGCTCTGCAGTGGGAGAGGCCACAACAGTGAGAGGCCCGCATACCGCAAAAAAAAAAAAAAAAAAAAAAGAGTTCACATGTTGCAACTAAAGATCCGCATGCTGCAACTAAAGATCCTGCATGCTGCAAATAAAGATCCTGAATGCCGCAATGAAGATCCCGCACGCCGCAATGAAGATCCCGCACATGGCAACGAAGATCCCGTGAGCCACAACTAAGACCCAACGCAGCCAAAAAATAAATAAGTATTTTAAAAAATGTTTTTAAAAAATAAATAAAAATAAGTGAGCTGTCTAGCCATGAAAAGACATGGAGGAAGCTTAAATGCATATTACTAAGTGAAAGAAGCCAATTAAAAAGACTACATACTGTATGATTCCAACTATATGACATTCTGGACAAGGAAAAACTATGGAGACAGTAAAAAGATCAGTGATCTCTGGAGGTGGGGGTGGGGACAGATGAATGCAGAGCACAGAGGACTTTTAGGGCAGTGAAAATACTCTGATTGTTATTATAATAATGGATACATGTCATCATACATTTGACCAAACCCATAGAACGCACAACACCAAGAGTGAACCCTAAGGTCAACTATGGACTCTGGGTGGTGATGTGTCAACGTACATTCATCAATTGTAACAAATGTACTAATACTATGGTGGAGGATGTTGGTAATGGGGGAGGCTATGCATGTGTGTATCTTCCTCTCAGTTTTGTTGTAAACCTAAAACTGCTCTAAAAAATCAAGTCTATTAAAAAAAAAAAGAACCACTGGACTGAATAAGTGTTTCTAATTATAATATAATATTTCATGATTCTATGAAATCCAATTTGTGTTCATGGAATCTGCTTTAAAAGGAACCAGGGTGTTTGCTATTTAAGACAACTCCACTTCCAGTTAACTTTGGTGAGTTGAACACATGCACTTAGCTCCTTCCTGAGACCCCACAAAAAAGACAGTAAAGGAATTAAAAGGCCAAACACCATGAGGACAAAGGAAATGGGAAGAGAGGCTACAACAGGCAAGACAACACCCTCCCCCCACCTACCTTCAGCAAAATGTGGAAACTAGAAAATGGATAAACGAGTAGTAACTGATTTAGCAGACTAGAGAAAGCTGAACCCTAAGGAAGCTATTTGTACTGCAAACCCCAAAAGTCTCAAGCATTAAATGTACCAGGTATCTCTGAAAGTGGGAGTATGGAGTTGGAATCAGGATGATTGCTTGAACATATTTATAAGGAGCAGCTAGTTCCCAGATCCCTTCCTCCATCTGAGTAAAGGATGAGACACTTAAACCAAGCACGAGATGACATTCTGAAAATAGGGATTAAGTTAAAGTCTGCATTCTGATCATTGAGACCTCCGGTCCCTTTCCTTGGCTCAGTTCCCAAAAATACTGGCAGCCAAAGTTTACACACTCCAAGTTGGAGATTGGAAGATTCTGCTCTGGGAAACTGACTGAACCCAGAGAAATAAAACAGAGATTATACTGGAAAAATAGGCAGTTGGTCAAATTATGTAGGGTCCTGTAGGTCATATTAGAGTTTGTGGATTTTAGCCTTAGGGCCTGAAAATCATCCAAGGGTTTTAAGAAACAGAACAGCAAGATCAAGTTTGCATTTTTAAATGATTAAAAAGGAGCTAGTGTGGATGTTCAAAGACAGAGGACTCTGGACCACGTGTTGGCTAGTTTCAATCATGTTAAAACACAATTGCTTACTTTCCCTTTCCATCTTCCCTTCCAAGCTTGGAGGAGTCAGTGGCAGTGAAGAGAGCTGCCATGTGGAGACACGTCAGTGGTATGCCTGCTGGTGCCTGAGGATATAGCGCTAGGGATGGATACAGGAGGTGCTGTATGGAGGGATGTCAGTATTATCCCCAGTGGCACCCAAGGGCATGGGATGGTAAGGGGGAGAAGAGGGGAGCGGCACAGAGATGCATTGGAGGTGTGCCTGTTAGTGCCCAAAGATATGGGTTGTTGAAGCAGTATAGGATGCCACATTGAAGCACACTGGCAACGTGCCTGCTGATATCTGAGAATGCAGAGTGCTGGTGGCAGGGTGCAGGGGTGGTAGGTGGAGGAGAAAAGCTAGTGTAGTTGGGAGACCGGTTATATTAATTGACCAAATAAGTGAGGATTTTATTGAAGATAATAAACACCAGGTTTCTTACTGTTGGAGAATATAGAAAAATCATGGAAAGGAGCAAGACCAGACTGAACCCCAAGATTCTGAGTTGAAATTGGAGGTTTTGATATGAACCCATGCTTTTTTTTTTTTTTTTTTTTGCAGTACGCGGGCCTCTCACTGTTGTGGCCTCTCCTATTGCGGAGCACAGGCTCCGGACGCGCAGGCTCAGCGGCCATGGCTCACGGGCCCAGCCGCTCCGCCGCATGTGGGATCTTCCTGAACCGGGGCACGAACCCGTGTCCCCTGCATTGGCAGGCGGACTCTCAACCATTGCGCCACCAGGGAAGCCCAACCCATGCTTTTTTAACATTTATACTCAGAGAGATGGAGAAATGTATTTATCTATGTATGTGTGTGTGTGTGTGTGTGTGTGTGTGTGTTTATTCTAGGCCCTCTTACGATTAGCTCTGTCTTTAAGAGGACCTAGAGGCAATGACAGCCTGTTAGCAATGAGTACACCAAGTACCCAGATCATGGTTTATATGTACCACCCTCCACCAAAGAAAATGCACAAAAAATAATGGGAACATGTCAAAAGAATACAGCTACCACCTTGGAAGGGGCTCCCAATAGTCAAATGTGGGACAGTTTGAGCATCAAAATAAATAATGATAGTAATGGATTACAACCGATTATACAAAATTGGAATCCATGAGTCCATATTGATATAAACGAATGAATAAACAAATGGGGAATGGGGCTGACTGTAGTTTACAACGAAGCCCACCACAATATATTCTATCCTACATGCCATTCTTACAATGTGATGTTAACAACTTTCCCACTGAATGGTAAATGCTACGTCCCCTCCCCTTGAACCTGGGTGGATACTTGTAACTTCTTTAAACGAGAGAGTACAATGAAAGTGAAGCCCTGTGACTTCTGAGGTTGTATCAGAAAAAGGCCATGTGCTTCCACCTTACTCTCTTGGGATGCTTGCTGTTGAATCTCAGTCACAATGCTACAGTGGAAATCAAGCAGCCACATGGAGAGGCTTCATGTAGTGGTTCAGGCTGACCAACTGAGGTCCTAGCCAAAAGTCAGCACCAACTTGTCAGCCACGTGAGTGAGCCACCTTGGAAGTGGATCCTCCAGACCCAGTCGACTGCACTGGTTGATACGTCACCTTGCCTAGATGCAGATTCCTGAACTAGATCAATGATTATTGTTTTAAACTACTAAGTTTGAGAATATTTTGATACACAGCAATAGAGAGTTGGAACAGGAGAGGATCCTGTTTTTTCTTTATAGTAGAATGCCAACTGATAAATGTAGAAAGATTGATGGAACTAGAACATCACTATTTGGCCACCATGACAAACAGTGGCTGATTCAGGAGGCTAAGGGTGGCTGGCGGAGGACTGATGAGGAGCAGGACGTTGGCATAATCTGGGAATATCTCCCCACAAAATACTAGTTACAAAGAGAAAAAAGTAGTGTCTTTATGGTGGAGAAACCTGCAGACACCAACATGACCAGGTGATCAAGGTTAACGGTACCAGTGACAGGACAGGTTGGCATTGTGTGCCCTCTGATGTGATGCACTGAGAAGAAAACATGGCCTGTGTCTAGTCCTAAGGAAACATGTAGGTCATCCTACAAAATGTAAAACCAGAAGTTTCTAAAACTGCTAAGGACATGAAAGATAGGAAAAGACTATGGAACTATTTCAAATTGGAGGACCCTGGGGACTTCCCTGGCAGTCCAGTGGTTAAGACTCCACCTCCCACTGTAGGGGGTGCAAGTTTGATCCCTGGTCTGAGAACTAAGATCCCACACACCGTGCAGCGTGGCCAAAAAAAAAAAAAAAAAAAAAATCAAATTGGAGGAGCCTGAAAGATATGACAACTCAATGCAACACATGTTCCTGGATGGAATCCTGGACCAGTGAGGAAAATGAAACATTGCTGGGTCAGTCTGGGGACTATACAGGGAGAAAGAGAGCAAGTGAGCACAATTGCAGTGAAATGTTAACACTTAGGAAACTAGATGAAAGGGATGTGGAAGTTCTTTGTACTGCACTTGTGACTTTTCTGTAGGTTTGAAAACATTTCAAAATACATTATTTTTCAAAACCACACAATTGCTTATTTTACCAAACCATTTCAGATCAAAGGCTCATTGCTTAATTTCAACCTCTCAACCAATTGTGTTCGTCAGGGCAAAGAGGTAAAGATATGGCATGCCTAACCCCAAACCACAGGTATGCAAATCACATTGCTAACCAGGCCCCAATTCATACTAATTCATCAACATTTCCATGCCCAGTGCTGCATCAGCTCTCTCAAGTCCAACCGAGACAGCAGGGTTTGCAGACTTCACTTCCAATGTCACAGGTGCTCATTGCACAAAACAGCCCCACCCCTGCTGTGATGTAACAAAGAGGTACTCCTTTGTGGTAACAGTCTTTATCTGTCATCTGTTAGTCTTTGGCAAAAAGGTAACATATCTCTTCAACGTCCCTCTGATTTATTTTCTGCATCACTCTTCCTCTGTCACCTCATTCTCTGCTCCTGCTGGCCTGATGGCTTAGGGGGTAGTTTTGAGGCTCGCCCTCCTCAATTAGCATCCTACATGTAGGGTCTTCCCTGTCTTCCCCCCAAAGTATCCTGCCCCTCAAACACATAAGTTTTTTTTTTGTTTTTTGTTTTTTGTTTTGTTTTGTTTTTGTTTTTTTATCAATTTATTTATTTTTGGATGCGTTGGGTCTTCGTTGCTGCACGCAGCTTTCTCTAGTTGCAGTGAGCGGGGGGCTACTCTTCGTTGCGGTGCACAGGCTTCTCATTGCAGTGGCTTCTCTTGTTGTGGAGCACGGGCTCTAGGCACGCGGGCTTCATTAGCTGTGGCATGTGGGCTCAGTAGCTGTGGCTCATGGGCTTAGTTGCTCCACGGCATGTGGGATCTTCCCGGACCTGGGACGAACCCATGTCCCCTGCATTGGCAGGTGGATTCTTAACCACTGTGCCACCAGGGAAGCCCAAACACATAAGTTTTACAACAGAGATATCCACATAGTAACTATATGAAAGAACTTAGATAATATGAATAATTATAGAATACAAATTAAACCACAATGTGGTTGTCATTAATTGTAAATTAGTACAGTCTTCATGGCAGCATGATGGTAATATATATTGAGGATCATGGAAATATTCATGCCTTGTGTCATGCATTTTGATATAATAATCCTACTTTTAGAACTTTTCCCAGAAAGATTATTCAAAAGCTAAAAAGAGTATTATTTGTGATAATGAAAAGATGCAAATAATATAAATGTGTGGTATTCATGTATTCTTTCAACAAATATTTACTGAGAACCTGCTATGAACCAAGTATACAATAGAACAGAGTCACGTTTAAATATTATGATAAATTGACACAATGAAATGTTACATTACTGTTAAAATACTGAGTAGAAAAGAAATATTCATAGGAAAACGTTCATGAAAATGTAAAGTAGAAGACAAAATTTTATTTATTTATTTTTAAAGCAGCATTATTTTTTTAATGTTTCTTTATTATTTCTTTATTATTTATTTATTTTGGCTGCGCTGGGTCTTAGTTGTGGCACATAGGATCTTCGCTGCAGCATGTGGGATCTTTACTTGCATCAAGCAGACTTCTTAGTTGTGGAATGTGGGATCTAGTTCCCCGGCCAGAGATAGAACCTGGGCATTGGAAGCATGGAGTCTTACCCACTGGACCACCAGGGAAGTCCCAGACACAAAACTTTATAAACACTATGTAAAACTGTGTACAAACTGTAAATTATAATAAATCCAGAAACTTCATTAGATGTGTAAGTATCTCATTTAAATGCTCACAGAAACTCTAGTATTATTGCCCCCATGGTACAGATTAGGAAACTGAGGCTCACAGGGATTATGAAAATACAGTACTAGAATGTTAGTTCCAGAAGCTAATGTTTTTGTTCGTCTTGTATCCCCAGTGCCTAAAACAGTGCCTCGCATACAGCAGACACTCAATAAATAGTTCTTGACTGCCTGAACTGACTGAGCCATGATTTGGACCCAGTGTCCCTATCTGAAATAAGAACTTCACTCAAATAAGCTAGACCCACCAGGACCATGGGGGAGTGAGTACAGAGTGGGTTTAGGTAGCTTGAGTCCTTCCTCATGTCGTGAGGGCCTCACAGCCAGGCCTCTCCTTTCCTTTCTCGTTTACTGCCTGCCCTCTGGTGGAGTTACTAAGGAGTAGCAGGAGTCAAGGAAGAAAGGGCCAGAGTCATCACTGATTGGACAGATTACCTGTGTCTTATCTATATGTAATTAACATCCAGTTTTGTCTGTTTCTTTGTGGTATGGAGACAGCTACACAGATTTCCACCAAATTTGCAGGCTATGTTTAAGATGGTGTGATTTAGAATGCACTGTATTGACAAAACTAACTTTGGGGACCCTGGAGGGCGCCTTGGTTATTTTTTCCTTTTTTAGTGAATTATGTGGCCCATCATTTGAAAGGTTTGTATGAGTTAAGAAATGTACACCTTATGAATTTTGCTAAAATAAAATGTCATGGATGAAGAGGACATTCCAAAATTGCATTAGTTTTTCAAACGTATTAATTTTAATTTTGTTTTTTCTCTGAACACAAAGAAATTAAATACCACAAAATTCACACCAAAGATTTGTAATAAATATTAGCTTCACGTCACCAAGAGCATTTTTAAATGAGAATTTTAAGAGAGATGGAAACCCAATTTGAAAGGCATACCCATGTGAGGGCCAGTTGGAAAGATAGGCTCTTTCAAGGGCACATGAAAGTGCAATGAGAAGAATGCTTGGTGGGCGATCAGGAGAATCATGTTCTTTCACAGGCAGTTGAAACCAAAGTCCAGTTCAAAGAGACACTTGGCCACTGATCAGGAGATATGTGAGCTGTGAATTCAGATGCTTCTGCTAGAGAAAATAGTGCCTTTAAATTTGAGCTCCAGATCAATTATGCCAAGGAATCTACACCAGTTCTATGTCTGGAATCTGAAAGGAGAGCCTAAATGTTCCAATGAAAAGGTCATGTCGGAGCCAATTACTAAGCCCCCAAAATTGCTAAAATCTTTATTAATGAAGCAGCATCCAGAATTCCAAGATCTTTAAGATAATATCAGAGCTTAAACTGTATATTTCCATGGGGTGCAGTAGCGAGGAATCAGTATTTAACTCCCCCAAACCACTCATTCCCTCAAACTACCCCTTCATCTTTTAAATGCCTGAAATACCGAGTATCTTTCGCCTCATGTCTATTAATAAATCACAAGCACAGATGTTTCAAATAATCAACGTTGTTCTGTGATGGAGCTACTTCTCATACAGGCAACACTATGTACTGTGTTCCTGAGTGGTTAGCAACAGGGATCTACTCAAACCTCACCAGAATATAACAATACATGTGACCTCCAAAGAAACTCATGACAAAGTTAAAAATTATTACAGCTCTGAATTAAATATTTCAGTTAGAGAAAAGTATTACAATTCCAACATTCATGTTTTTATTGTTTCTATTAAACTTTATTTAATGGTAGTTAATAATTAACTCTCAGTACTTCACTGAGAGTTTCCCAGAGTCTCTTTCTTTCCTGGCACTTATAATGAAGGCTTGTAGAGTTAGCCCCGGGTTTTCTCTCTTATTGACAAAAAGAGATCAGCCTGTTAAGCACTTGGAAAGCCCTCCCCTCTGACTAGCACAGTGCTTGAAAAATAGTAAATACTTAATAAATATCTGCTGAATGAATCACCTGTACTATATGAATTGGGGTTTTTGGTTGTGAATAACAAAATCCAATTCTGGTTAACTTAGGGAAAAAAGAGGGATTTAATTGAAGGATAGATACAGGGGATCAAACAGGTTTAAGAAAAGGCTGGCGAACCCAGCTCTCCAGAAACTAGGGCAGAAACCAGGCAACTCCAGAAGGTGTTGAGCAAGAACTGCTTAGCATCTTGTCTAGTCTCTATCACTCTACTCACTAGCCAAATCCAAGTGGAAGCTTCTAACTGACCCAGCTTGGGTCCACATCACTGCTCCTGAGTTAGGAGAGGACAAGGTATCTTTAATATTCCTGCCAGACTTTATCCATTACATATAGAGAGAATTTCCCAAAATGAAATTGATGACCTCTGGCCAAAAGTAGGTAGAATGGATGCAGGAAAGGAAGGAGAAAGGAATAAAGTCTTTTTCTAAGGGCTAAATAAGAAAGTACTTAGGAAGAAAGTACTTTAAAACGTTTTTTTGTTTTTTTTTGTTTTTGTTTTTTTTTTTTTTTTTTGCAGTACACGGGCCTCTCACTGTTGCGGCCTCTCCCGTTGCGGAGCACAGGCTCCAGATGCGCAGGCCCAGCAGCCATGGCCCACGGGCCCAGCCGCTCCGTGGCATGTGGGATCTTCCCGGACCAGGGCACGAAACCTGTGTCCCCTGCATCGGCAGGTGGACTCTCAACCACTGCGCCACCAGGGAAGTCCAAAAGTAAGTTCTTAATAAGAAAAATTACTAAGTAATGTTTTTAAGTATTGCCCTAGAAGTCAGGCCTCCTGGGACTCTCTATGGGGGACAAGTCATTGACCCCAAAACAGGGAAATTGCTTTCAAAGGGATATTAAAGTGAGAGGGGCTTTTGCTATCCAGTATCAATATAATGCAAGGAACTGAGAGGAGGTTTCATTGCTTCAGAGGAGTTGATACACTATAAAATGTAGGCAGGTACAATGACCTTCACCATGTGCATTCTCAGTAGGGATACTGAGTAGACAAGAGGCTGTGAACTGAAAGACCTAGTCATAGTTTGTAACTCATTTAATGAGCTTTATTTAGTAAGACTTAACCACTCTTGTGCTTTAACTTACCCATCACCAAAATGAGGTTAATAATACTTGCTTCACCCACTGTATTAGTCAGGGTTTGCGGGAGAAACAGAAACTATAGTGTGTGTGTGTGTGTGTGTGTGTGTGTGTGTGTGAAGAGAGAGAGAAAGAGAGAGAGAGAATGAATGACAGAGTGATTATAAGGAACTGGCTCACACCATTACGGAGGCTGAGAAGTCCTAGGACCTGCAATTGGTGAGCTGGAGACCCAGGAGACCCAGGAGACCTGAAGGTGTAGCTCCAGTCTGAAAGTCAGCAGGCTCAAAACCCAAGAAGAACCAGTGTTTCAGTTTGAGTCCAAAGGTAGGAAAAAACAGATGTCCCAGCTCAAAGGCTCAGGCAGGAGGAGTTCTATGTTACTCACACAAAGGTCAGCCTTTTTATTCTATTCAGGCCTTCAATTGATTGGGTGAGGCCCACCTACATTAGGGAGGGCAGTTTGTTTCTGTTTCTCTGGAGAATGCTGACTAATACAGATTTTGGTACCAAGAAGTGTGGTGCCTCTGTAACAACTACCTAAAACGTGGAAGTGGCTATGGAACTGGGTAATGGGTAGAGACTGGAGGAGTTTTGAGGTGCAGACTAGGAAAGGCCTAGATTGCCTTAAAGGGACTGATGGTAAAAATGTGAATGTTAAAGGCGATTCTGGGGAGAGCTCAGAAAGAAAAGAGGAGAGCTGGAGAGAAAGCCTCCATCTTATTAGAGAACACATAAATATTCATGAACAGAATGTTAGTAGAAATATTATTAAAGTTCATGGTGTTGAGGTCTCAGAAGGAAAGCAAGAAACAGGTTATTGGAAACTAGAAGAAAGGTGATCTCTGCTATAAAGTGGCAAAGAATCCAGCTGAATTGTGTTCTAGTGTTCTGTGGAAGACAGAATTTATGAACAATGAAATTGGCTATTTAATTGAGGAGATTGCTAAGAAAAATGTTGGAGGTGTGGCCCAGGTCCTCCTGACTGCTTATAGTAAAATGTGAGAGGAGAGGGAAATTGAAGAAGTTGTTAAGCAAAAAGGAATCAGAACTTAAATATTTGGAAAATTCTCACCCTGCTCATATTGCAAAATATGAAAATGGATGTTCTGAGGAGAACATGTACGGCGTGGCTAGACTATCACTGAATAAAGAGATGTTGGGATTAGACAAGCAGAAACACTGCCAGTTCCCACTGAAGGGGGAGAGAGGCTTCAAAAAGAAAGAAGGCCGTTGAACTTCTTGGGTTCTATAGGGTGGGATCATAGAATTATCTGGCTGTGAACGTGTGTCAGCCTTCCACAGAAGAGAAGAATGACTGGAGACCATTAGGGCCACCACTCCCACCACAGTCCCAGGGGACATACTTGATTCCTCCTCAGTTTTTGAGGGTAGGCCCACCTCTCAAGTTTCAACAGACCAGGTTGCCTCAACCTGGAGCAGGGCCACAGGGGCTGGAACACCACCCAGCAGAGCTTCAGGGGTGAGAACACTACGTAGGGCCATGGGGACAACACTGCAAACCCCAGTTGGTCTGGATGGCAGGCTTATTTTCAAACCTCAAGGTCTAATGGAATTTGCTAGCTTTCAGACCTGCTTGGGACCTGTCACCCCTTGCTTCTTTCCTATTTCTTCCTCTTGGAATGCAAATGTCTGTCCTATGCCTGTCCCACTGTATTTTGGAAGCACATAACTTGTCTAGTTTCACAGGTTCACAACTGGAAAGGAATTTTGCCTCAGGATGCTCATACCTGAGCTTCACCCATATCTGATTTAAATGATATTTAGCTGAGATTTTGGAATTTAGAGTTGATGCTGAAATGAGTTAAGACTTTGGGGGCTATTGAGGTAGGATGAATATATTTTACAAGTGAGAAGGACATGAATTTGGGGGGACAAAGAATGGAGTATCATGGGTTGAATGTTTGTGTCTCTCAAATTCTTATGTTGAAACCCTAACCCTCAGGGTGGCTGTACTTGGAGATGGGGCCTCTAAGGAAGTAATTAAAGTTAAATAAGGTCATAAAGATAGGGCTTTGATCTGATAGGATTAGTGTCCTCATAAAAAGAGACACCAGAGAGTTCTCTCTCTCTCTCTCCCCATGCACACACCTAGGAAAGGCTGGGTGAGCACAGAGGAAGAAGGCAGCCATCTTCAACCCAAAGGGAAAGTCCACATCAGACACCAACCCTGCTGGCACCTTAATCTTGGATTTCCAGTCTCCATAACTATGATAAAACAAACTTCTGTTGTTTAAGCCACCAAGTCTATGGTATTCTGGTTTGGCAGCCCTAGCAAACAAATACACCCACCATGAAAAATGTTGAGACAATCAAATAATTTAAGAGATACAAAAGTGCCTTGTGGGGAAAATAGTTAAAATAACTGCATAGGTATAAAAATCATTGTTTTTATGTCTATAATTCAAATAGAATAGGCTACACTGACCATCAGTTGTTATGGAGGACTCTCTGAAAGACCTAAGTGTGAAAGACGACTACATTTTCAATGTTATTATCAAAATATGTACAGGGAACATTTCCAATCAGTGGGGAAAGCATGAATTATTCAATGAATTGTGTGGGACCATTTGGAAAAAAATAAAGTTAAACTCCCACTTTATGCTAAACATATAAAAATTCTACTTCCTTTTAAAAATCTACATTTTATAAAAAGCTCAATAAGAGTAGAGGGAAATGTTGAAAACATTTTTATAATCTTGGGATGGAAAATATCTTCTTAAGTTTCAAATTCAGAAGCCATAATGGAAAATATTAACAGATCATACTATGTAAAAATTTTCAAATTCTGTACAGCAAAAAATAATGCAAACAAATTTAATGGACAAGCAACAGACTGGGAGAAAATATTTGCAGCATATAAAACAAAGGATAAATATCCACCAAATATAAAGAGTTTCCACAAATTAATAAAACACCAACTATACAATAGAAATATAGTCAAAAGATGTAAACAGGCAATTTTTTCCATTAGAGGGTTTTTAATACAGTCACAATGTTGTGCAACCATCACCACTATGCAAATTCCAGAACATTTCATCATCCTAATAAGTAACCCATTCCTCTCTACCCCAAGCCCCTTGCAACCATTAATCTACATTCTACATAAATCCACAATCTACATAAATCAGGGATCCCCAACCCCAGGGCCACAGACCAGTACCGGTCCGAGGTCTGTTAGGAATCAGGCCACACAACAGGAGGTGAGCAGCGGGCGAGCAAGCGAAGCTTCACCCGCCGTTCCCCATAGCTCCCCATCCCTCACATTACTGCCTGAACCAGTGCTCACATTACCCTCTGAACCATCCCCCCACCCCAGGTCCATGGAAAAATTGTCTTCCACAAAACCCGTCCCTGGTGCCTAAAAGGTTGGGGACCGCTGACATAAATGTATGGATTTACCTATTCTGGATATTTCATGTAAATTAAATCATACAGTGTGTGACCTCTTGTGTCTGGCTACTTTCACTTAGCATAATGTTTTTAAGGTTCATCCACATTGTATTATGTATCAATACATACATCATTTTTATGACTGAAATATTCCATTGTATAGATATACCACATTTTTTCATCTATTCATAAGTTGATGGACATTTGGGCTGTCCAAAAACACAAGTTTTTGTGTGAACATATATTTCTAAATCTCTCAAATATATACCTAGGAGTGGAATTGCTGGGTCATTTGGTAATTCTGTTTAATTTACTGAGGAGCTGGCAAACTGTTTTCAACAGCGGCTGTACCATTTTAAGTTCCCACCAACAATGTATGAACGTTCCCATTTCTCACATCCTTGCTACAACTTGTTATTTTCTCAGATTTTTTGTTTGTTAGTTTTTATATAGCTATCCTAGTGGGTATAAAGTAGTATCCCATTGTGGTTTTGATTTGCATTCTCCTAAAAACTAATGATATCAAGCATCTGTTCATGTGCTTGTTGGCTGTTTGCATATATTCTTTGGAAAAATGTCTATTTCTTTGCACATTTTAATTGGTTGTTTTTCCTTTTGTTGTCGAGTTGTAAGAGTTTTTATATATTCTGGATGCTTATCAGATATATGATTTCCAAATATTTTCTCTCATTCTGTAGATTGTCTTTTCACTTTCTTGGTATTATCCATTGCAGCATAAAAGTTTTTAATTTTTTTTTTTTTTTTTTTTTTGCAGTACGCAGGCCTCTCACTGTTGTGGCCTCTCCCACTGTGGAGCACAGGCTCCGGACGCACAGGCCCAGTGGCCATGGCTCACAGACCTAGCCACTCCGCGGCATGTGGGATCTTCCTGGACCGGGGCACGAACCCGTGTCCCCTGCATCAGCAGGCGGTCTCTCAACCACTGCGCCACCAGGGAAGCCCAAAGTTTTTAATTTTTATGAAGTCCAATTTATCTACTGTCTTTCCTTTTGTTGCTTGTGCTTTCGGTATCATATTCAAATAACCATTGCCTAATCCAAGGTCACAAAGATTTACACCTATGTTTCTTTCGAAGCGTTTTATAGCTCTTACATTTAGGTCTTTGATCCATTTTGAGTTAACTTTTGTATATGTTTTAAGATAGGGGTCCAGCTTCATTCTTTTGTGTGTGGGTATCCAGTTGTCCCAGCATCATTTATTGAAGACTATTTATTCTCCATTGAACAGTTTTGGCAGACTTGTCAAAAATAAATTCACCATAATGTATGGGTTTATTTCTGGATTCTCAAATCTATTCCTTTGGTCTCTATGTGTGTACTTATGCCAGTACCACATTGTTGAGATTACTGTAGCTTCGTGGTTTTGTTTTTTTTTTAAAGAGTTTTTTAAAATTTATTTTAAAAATTATTTTTCTTTATTTATTTTTGGCTGGTTGGGTCTTCGTTGCTGCGCACAGGCTTTCTCTAGTTGCGGCGAGTGGGGTCTACGTTGTGGTGCGTGGGCTTCTCGTTGCGGTGGCTTCTCTTTGTTGTGGAGCACGGGCTCTAGGTGTGTGGGCTTCAGTAGTTGTGGCACATGGGCTCAGGAGTTGTGGCTCATGGGCTCTAGAGCACAGGCTCAGGAGTTGTGGCACACGGGCTTAGTTGCTCTGCAGCATGTGGGATCTTCCCAGACCAGGGCTTAAACCCATGTCCCCTGCACTGGCAGACAGATTCTTAACCACTGCACCACCAGGGAAGTCCTATCCTTCATTCTTTTAATATGAGAATGTTAATTAGAGAATATTAACATCCTCTAATATGGCATATTACACTGTTTAATTTTCATATGTTGAAACCACCCTTGCATACCTTGGATAAATTCCACTTGGTCATGGAGTATAATCCTTTTAATATGCTGCAGGATTCAGTTTGCTAGTATTTTGTTGATGATTTTTACATCTATATTCATATGGGATATTAGTCTGTATTCTTCTTTTCAGTGGGATCTTTGTCTGGCTTTGGTATCAGAGTAATACTGGCCTCATAGAAGGAGTTAGGAAGTGTTCTCTATTGTTCTGTATTTGGAAGAGTTTGAGAAGGGTTGTTGTTTCTTTCTTTAGTGACTTTTCTGAACTAATTTTGTAAGGTTTGTATTCTTTGTCATGTGTGGCCACTGAACTCCTTCTTCCATACACTTAGTGGTCAGCTAGTTATTTAACAGAGAATTCCTTAAATGCCTTGGAACTACAGCAACAATCTCCTGGTCTGTGCAGAGGGGCTCTGTGTGTGTTGTGCTGAGCCATCAACTAGCAATCAGGCAGTTTACAGCTCTGCCTGACCTTCCCTCCCTGATTCCAGATCCTCGAAGTGAGCCATAGGTGAGAGCTTACAACCTTCTCAGATCTTTCCTGAGCATTTGCACAGCCTTGGGCATACACGTGGCCTTGTAGATTCCCAGGAATACATAGCTTTTCAAAGCTCTTGTCCCCCAAAGCATCTCATTTCCCAGCCTCTCCTCCCAAGCTTTTCAGTTTTCTATTGTTTGCTACTACTGTTATCCCTTACTCCAGGGAGCAGCAGCTAAAAACACTTGCCTTTAAATATTTTCAACCAATATCCCCTGGGTAGCCACCTTAGCCCTGGGAAAGTTCCAAGTTAGGTAAAATTAATGCAAGCCTTTTGAGCTAATCCTCCAGGGAGATACCAGATAGGTCAAAATATTAACCACAGTTCTTTGAGAATAAGGTCTGTTCTACTTCCTCCAGTACTGGGTGCTTGTACCAGGAATATGGGCTCTTGTCTTCAAGGCCACTGCCAAGCTTGGGGTAGGGAGTGGTACCAGGGTAAGTTTAAATGCCACAAATCTCTCTTACTGAGATTCAGATACAGTTTCTTGATTAAGTATTCCCCTGGTTGTTGTAAGTATTTGTTTAGTTTTCAGAGTTCTGAAAAAGTTTATTCTGACGGCGTTCACAGGTTTTTTCATTGTTTTTTTGGAGGGATGGACTTTTGGAGTTCCCTGTTTTGCCATTTCACTGATGTTTCAGGCAATTCTTAAGATGAAAAATAGGTGATCACTTGTCATGAATACCAGGTGTTCAACCTCACTAGTTATTAGTGAAGTGCTGATTAAAATGAAATTATCCTTGGTCTATTAGTTAGCAAAAACTAAGAAGATTGAGAATATCTAGTACTGACAATAATGTGTGAGGAAATAGGCCCTCACATGCTATTGGTGGTATATGAAATAATAACTTTTAGTGTGCAGTTGGTAATAATCTCTCAAATATTTCAATGTGAATTCCTTTTAACTCAGTAATTCCACTTCAAGGAATTTAGCTTATGGATTCACTCACACACATGCATAAAGATATATTTACAGGGATGTTTTTTGCAAGATTGTAATAGTGAAAATCTGAAGGCAAACAGGGGTGCCCAATAGGAGAGTGGTTAAGTAAATTATGGCATCACAGACCCTGCAATATACACCCTATGGTGACAGAAATTCCAACCTAACATCATCGGCAATTGGCTTCTTCCTCTGCCCAAATCTCAGATGGGGAGGCCAAATATTCTTATCTTATAGTGTCAGGGGGGAGGGTGAGAGAATTTGGGACTTGGAGGGGAGAGCAAAATCAGACAGCAAAATAGCCATGTAGAGGGAAATGGGGCATTGAAGATGAGTCCCTTGTCTACACTATTGTTCTGATTCGATATCCTCAGATTCAGCCCATGAAAGCAAGTAATAAACCAAGATGTGTAGTATAATCCCGTTTGCCTGTGTGTGTGTGTGTATACTGCATACATGTATATGTATTTACGTATATATGTAAATTCATTTTAATAGAAGTGGATGGAAACACACAAACTAATAACCATAGCTACCTCTAAGAAGAGAAATGGGGGAATGGGAAGGAATGAAGGACTCTCACATTTTACTCTATGTAACTCTATGATATTTGAACCTTTAGAACAGCAGTGAATTCAGCTCACTAAAAAAAAATCATCTAGTTCAAAAACTTGTTTAAGATAAGCTTTCAGACAACATTAACACACATTGGGATGGGGGAAATCAGTAGTAGCCCCATTACTCTAACAGCAACAAGCATAATTAGAGAATGCCAGAGCCCAGCGTGAATTTATAGATCACAACCTCAAGAGATGCGACTCGCCCAAGTTGACATAGTGAGTTAGTGACAAAGTTAAGTGTACAACCCAGGTCTCCTCAATGCCATAGGAAAACTGTATTCGAAAACCAGAGAGAAAACTGGAAATGATAGTAGGAACCAGTGAACCACTAAATCTGAGACGTGTGCTACCCAGTCCTCCATCTCAGCGAACAGGGAAAGAGAGAAAGACAGAGGCTTGTTATGACACCACAGAATGTATCAGGTTGGAGGTGTTCAAGAAGAGGCTGTGCATTTTGCCTTCTCTGAGGCCTCCAGTGCTGGTACCTGTCACTTAGAATTCCCCCAAAGAGCTGTTTGACAATTAGAAAAGGAAATTAAGCACTTTAACGGTATCTGTGGAGTCACCGACTCTAAAAGAGCCCCATGCCACGTTTAGCTCTTCGAGGCAGCAGCAGTAATAAGCTGTTCTCTCTCTTCGAGGTATACATTTTTACTAATTGTTTTACTCGGAGAAGCTAGGAGAGGGGTGGCAGAATCCACCTCTGGCTCATTTGAGTAAAAAGGGAATTTACTGGAATGGTCTGGTCGGTGGTACACTGGTAAATATTTAACAACCAGCTCTTCAGAACAACAACAACAAAAAATCTGACTCGTACGGTTTACTTATTTCCATCATATAAATACTCCCACCATGGCCAATTGCAAGCTACTGACGTGACATTATCTGGTTCCCAAAATTCCTGAAAAGTTAACAATAGGCCCTCAGAGCTGATAGGGAGAAGCTCACAGGATGGAAGGGAGACAGAAGAAGGTCAGCAACTAGGCAGTACCAGAGGGTCTTCATAGCAAGAACTATTCAACATCACAGTCGGGTGACCACCATATTAGCCTCTCTACGCAGACCTCTATACTGCCCCGACCACCTCTCATAGGCTTTATGCCCTGTAGGGGGAAAGTCACTCATTCACCTCAATATCCATAAACTATGCAATCCAAAACGAATGCTCATGGCCACACACTTACATCTCAAAATACCCTTACTTCTGGGCCCCAGTTCATACTTGCAAGCCCCAAATTGCAAGGTCCCTTCCTGCTAGCTCCTAAGCTGTAGAAAACGAGTTTGTAACAAGAAATTGGGGCAACATCTAAATTCAGGGTTTCTTACTGTTTTTTGTCTTTTTTTTTTTTTTTTTTTTTTTTGTTTGTTTTTATTTTTTTGTGGTACGCGGGCTTCTCACTGTTGTGGCCTCTCCCGTTGCGGAGCACAGGCTCCGGACGCGCAGGCCCAGCGGCCATGGCTTACAGGCCCAGCTGCTCCGCGGCATGTGGGATCCTCCCGGACTGGGGCACGAACCTGTGTCCCCTGCATCGGCAGGCGGACCCCCAACCACTTGCGCCACCAGGGAAGCCCTGTTTTTTGTCTTTTAAAAACATTTTCTTATGGAAAATTCCCACACACATATAGAAAGTAGAGGGAAGGGGGGAAGGGTAAGCTGTGACAAAGTGAGGGAGAGGCATGGACTTATATACACTACCAAACGTAAAATAGATAGCTAGTGGGAAGCAGCCGCATAGCACAGGGAGATCAGCTCGGTGCTTTGTGACCGCCTGGAGGGGTGGGATAGGGAGGGTGGGAGGGAGGGAGACGCAAGAGGGAAGGGATATGGGGACAGATGTATATGTATAACTGATTCACTTTGTTATAAAGCAGAAACTAATAAAAAAAAAAGAAAGTAGAGGGAAGAGTACAATGAACCCACGTTCTCAATAATCATCAGCTTATGGCCAATTTTGTTCCATCTATATTCTCATTCTTTTTTTTTTTATGGAAGAAAAGCATCACAAGAAAGATCAGAAGAGTGGTTAAGACTGTTACTTGGAATTGGAATAACCTGGTAAAATAATAATAGTTACAATTTTCAGCGTAACTATGGGTTAAGTGTTTTACATAAATTATCTTGTCAGATCTTCACGACAGCCCTGCTAGATTGGCATTATTATCTTAGTTTTTCAGATGAGGAAATTAAGGCTAGGAAAAGTTAAAAACTTGCCCAAAGTCAAAAAGCATTAGCAGAGTCAGAATTCAAACCTGGAAGGTTATAAACTATATTGTACCCAAAGTATTAATGGTGGTTGCCTCAGGATGGCAGAATTGTGGGATTTTACTTTCTTCTTTTTGCTCATTTTCCCTTATTTCTCTAGAATTAACATTCCTGGGCAGCATAGCGGTGCAGACACGCTGGTGGGTGCTAAGATGTTTTCCTTCACAGGCACAACTGGTTTGCTGCCAGTGCATCCCTTTGAAGCAGCTTCAAGAAAATGCAATTAAGCAAGCTTCTGGACTTTTTTTGTGGGGTTTGTGAGGAGTAGAAGTGAGCTCATCAGTCATCATGGAGCTATTGCTATCATGTTCTCAAATGTGGTCTGAGCTCAGTGGACTATGTTCAGATAAACATAGCATCCCGGCCAAAGAAAGAATCCCCCCAACTCTCTTCTGCACCAGTCTGTGTGCACGATTGAAATTAATGCCAGGGCTTCCCTGGTGGCGCAGTGGTTGAGAGTCCGCCTGCCGATGCAGGGGACACAGGTTCGTGCCCCGGTCTGGGAAGATCCCACGTGCCACGGAGCAGCTAGGCCCGTAAGCCATGGCCACTGAGCCTGCGCGTCCGGAGCCTGTGCTCCGCAACGGGAGAGGCCACAACAGTGAGAGGCCCACGTACTGCAAAAAAAAAAAAAAAGAAAGAAAGAAAGAAACCAATGCCAATTTGACTGCATCCAGAAGACTGACCAGGAGAGTGATTAGTATAGTAACCACGTTAATGGATCAGTGACTAAGCACCTACTCTGTGCCAAGCCTTAAGGTATAGTTCCTGCTGTCAAAAAGCAGACTCAAAGTGGACCATGAGGAACAGCTGAGGGAACTGGGAAGTATGTCTAGTCTGAAAAAGACACCGCTCCAAGGTAGAGGGAAGGAACGAGGTCAAGCAGAGTCTGAAGCTTGTTTTAAACTCTTGAAAGAAATGTTGTATAAAAGAGGAATTGACTTATTCTACGTTATTCCAAAAGGCAGAATAATTCATACCTTGAGACCACAGCAAAATGTAGTCCACAGGGCTTCCCTGGTGGCGCAGTGGTTGAGAGTCCGCCTGCCGATGCGGGGGACACGGGTTCATGCCCCGGTCCAGTAGATCCCACGTGCCGCAGAGGGGCTGGGACCGTGAGCCATGGCCGCTGAGCCTGCGCGTCTGGAGCCTGTGCTCCGCAACGGGAGAGGCCGCAACAGTGAGAGGCCCGCGTACTGCAAAAAAAAAAAAAAAAAATGTAGTCCACAAACAGCACTGGGAAGGGCTATAGTTGGAAATTTGCTAGGCCCCCTCTGATGGGATATAAATAATTGAGGAAAGGTGAACTTCTGGGTGGAGCTGAAGGTTTGGGGATAAACCAAGCTGGCAGACATGTGATGCACATCTCACTTCTGTCCACCCAGGATCTGCGTCCCCTGCACTTCTTAGGATTCTGTTGTACTGCCAATCACTAGCACACAAGGATGTGCATGTGACCTGAGCTAGACCAACTTAACTCCCTCTTCTAGGAATCTGACTTAAGGGGAGACACATAAGTGCCGAAGGAGATGGGAGTTGTGTAAATCAATGACAGCACTCTAAGGATGCGGTTCATGAGTCCCCACTCAGGAGCTTCTCTGGTTTCTATCCTCTCAGTGTCTCATATGTGGGCTGCAGTGAGAACGTGGTGAGAACAAAAGTGTACCTCACTCAGGCCCCAGTTATCAAACCTGGAGGAGACTGGGTCTCAAGAAGAAGGCAGCTGCCCAGTTATCAGAAGTGGGACCTGAACTCGAGGCTGGCCCAGAAGCAAGAGTGACCTGAGGAAGAGTGTCAGAGTGCTGGCTTACCATCACCGACTTCCCTCTGGCCTGTGGTCAGGGTGGATCCTAGAGCCTGGGACAGAGCTGGCACTGTAGCTCAGGAAATGGATGATCCCCTAGTAAATGGTCCCAGCAGGGGGAGTGCATCAGTCAGGGTTTAATTCAAGAAGCAGAGGCGCTAGGAGTGGCCCTAGCCACTAGGAGCCACTATACCTACATCTATATCCTGAATAGATGTAGGTTATATGGGTTTGCTACAGAGATTTGACATTATGTAATTGTGAAAGCTGGTTAAGCATTCTCTGGATCTCTATCAGGCTGTGGTCTTTGCATCGGATATTCCAGCTTGAAGTCCACAGGGCAGGCAGTTGGCAAGGGAAGATGGATGTAAAATGCAGCAGAGCAAGGACACACTGAAACCCACAAGCGCAAGCTGAAGCTCGGGAGGAGAAACCAAAACCCGCGTCAGTTCTGGTCGCCACTGACTTTGGTAGTATGGGTGTCCTGAGAAACACACACACCTGTCCCAGGAGTTGGAGATGCTGAAGAGAGATCCGTGGGAAAGTAGGGCAGTGGCAGGCCCAGACTGCCTCATACCAACGAAGTGAGTCAACAGATGAACAACATGTATGAGCTACAAAATGGCTACTGCTTCATTTCCACCTTGCAAATGTCACACAAGAATCTGTCTTCCCTACACAGGGAAGGAAATTCTGGGAAAGGTAGTTCAGCTTAGCCAAATGAACTGCACAGTAAGGACAGAAGTAGAGACTGGAAACCAGGAATGGCCTGATGGGTAGACTTCTGGCTAATAAATGTTATAGGAATAACTGTCAAACAACTTGAGTTATCTGATCATCATTTTGACTATATCATAAGTCAGGAAGCTCCTCATCTCTGGATGTATTCAAGTAATGATTTACAGCCAAAATATTTGGAATACTTAAGACAGTTAGGATCCACACTTTGTTTTTAGAACAAAAAACATCATTCGTCTGGTAGATGAATCGGAGGAGGTAAGACTTAAGAAAGGGAGACTAGGGACTTCCCTGGTGGCGCAGTGGATAGGACTCCATGCTCCCAATGCAGGGGACCCGGGTTCGATCCCTGGTCATGGAACTAGATCCCATATGCATGCCGCAACTAAGGAGCCGGCGATCTACAATTAAGGAGCCTGTGAGCCACGACTAAGGAGCCCATGAGCCACAACTATGGAGCCTGTGAGCCGCAACTCAGGAGCCCACCTACTGCAACCAAATAAATAAATAAATGAATAAATATTAAAAAAAAAAAGAAAGGGAGACTAGCTAGAAAGCTATTTCAGTAACATGGGGGAAAGGTCATGAGAACTTGAACTGGGCCTTAGTGGTAGCCATGCTGTGGGGAAGAATGGATTTGGAAGACAGGTAGAGGGAGACTCAAAAGGACTTAGCAATGGACTTGAGGTAGGACAGTGTACTCATTTCCTATTACTGCTGTAACAAACTACCACTAATTTAGTGGCTTAAAACAACAGAAATTTATTCTATTATAGTTCTGGGGGCCAGAGATCCAAAAGGAGTCTTATGGGTCTAAATTCAAGGCTTAGGCAAGGCTGGTTCTTTCTGAAGTTTCCAAGGGAGAATCTGTTCCCTGCCTCTTTCAGCTTCTGGTGGCTGCCAGCATTCCTTGCCTTGTGGCTGTATCACTCCAATCTCTGCCTGCACAGTCACATGGCATTCTCCTCTTCTGTGTCAAATTTCCCTCAGCCTCTCCCTTTTAAGGACACTTGTGATTATATCAAACTCACCCGGATAATTTTCCCATCTCAAGATTGTTAATCATATCCACAAAGTCCCTTTGCCATACAAGACAACATTCACAGGTTCCAGGGATTAGGGTGTGAATATTGTGTGAGGAGCATTATTCACCTATCACAGGTAGTAAAAAGAAGGAAAGCAACTGTAACTCTGGGACCTCAAATCTGCATGACTCAAATCATGATAGAATTATTAACACAAGTAAGAATATCAACAAGCAGTGAAAACAGTTTGGAGGAGAGAGTTTAGTTTGGGCTATGTCATATATAATATGAGGGACTGATGGGACATCCATATGGAGATGCCCAGGAAAAAAAACTAGAAGCTTTGGAAAAGTATCTAGGCTGAAGATAAAGATTTGAGAGCATCTACAGAGATATGATAGAGGAAGAGTATAAAGCCTTTGAAGGTAGGGCTTAGACACTTATAGTTCTATCCTTGGTGTCTAGCATGGGGTTTGGCACATAGTAGATGCTCAACAAATGTTCATTGAATGAATGGATGAAAGTAAGCTCCCAGAGGAGAATGGCAGGGATGGGTAGAGAGTATGGATGAAGGAGTGAGCTTTGGCTGGAAGGAGAAAGCTTTCTTCTTTGAAACAAGAGGCAATAAAAGGGGGAAGAGGCAGCTATGCAAACTAATTTTGAAATGGACAGGATATATTGCAAGATCTCAGTGGACAATTTGTGGATTACAAAATGGAAGGTGAAGTCATCAGTAAGAAATATGACTGGGATTGGATTGAGGTTTGAGGAAAGTAAACCCTAAAATGTCAGGACTTGAAAGGACCTTGGAGAGTATCTACCCCATAGCCCTCATTTTACAGATAGAGCTTAGAGAAAGGAATGTATTTTCTTGGGTCACCAAGCCAAATAGAGTTTGGTTCAATTCATGCAATAAATATATATTGAGGGGACTTCCCTAGTGGTCCAGTGGGTAAGAATCTGTGCTCCCACTGCAGGGGACCTGGATTCAATCCCTGGTTTGGGAACTAGATCCCACATGCCATAACTACAAGTTTTCAGGCCGCAACTGAGAGTCTGCATGCCACAACTTAGAGCTTACATACCACAACTAATACCCGGCACAGCCAAAATAAATAAATAAATACATACATACATACATACTAAAAAAAATATATATATATATGTACTGAATGCTGACTCTATGCCAGGCAGAGCCTACGCCAGGTGTGGCAAGTACAGTGGAGAACAAGGCAGACTTAGGCCCTGGCCTCATGGAGCTTTTAGGGAGCCCGTGAGCCATGGCCGCTGAGCCTGCACATCCGGAGCCTGTGCTCCGCAACGGGAGAGGCCACAACAGTGAGAGGCCCGCGTACCGCAAAAAAAAAAAAAAAAAAAATTTAATATGTTCTTGAATATTTTCTATTCATTTTTCTTACCGTAATTGAATGATACAAACTAGTAATGAATGTTGTCCCATATAGACACCCACAAATCCCCTCCAGCTTACCCCCAGGTGCCATACAAATGTAATCACTTTCCATTTGTGTTGTGATGTAAAAGAGTTGGGAAACACTGACATAAAGTCACATTAAAATAAGAATAAGAAGAGAGAGAGTTGCTTAAACCACTTTATTAATCAGGACTCATTTAGTTGTAAGTGGTAGAAGTTCAACTCAAACTAGCCTGAGCCAAATAAGCAATGGGGGTGGGGGAGTACCTTTATTGACTCAAGAACCAAAAATGTATAAATGGCAGGGATGGAGCTGACCTCAGTGATGACTGGCTGAAGGGACACAAATACCGTTAGCTGGCTCTTGCTCACTGTCTCTAGATCTCCATTTCTCTACCTCTCATCGTTGCTTCTCTTGGAATGTTAACTTTTCTACCTCCTGCTGTCAGATTTTCTACACAAGGTAGGGAAGAAGGCTTTAAACAGATCTTGGCTTGTATCTTTACAGCTCACGTCCTATATTAGTATGAAAAATTCTGGGGAAGGATTCTGATTAGTCCACTTCAGGTCAGGTGGTCACCTCTTGACTAAGGGTAGAGGATCTGTTAGCAAAAGAATAGTCACTGAAGGAATCATGACTCAGATAGCCCTCGAATTTTTGTTTTACAAGACCTACAGTGTAGTTCAGTATGCCTCTGGTCTGGAAGAGACAGGATTGGAGGGTTTCTGGAAGGTAATTGTACCAGCTTACAGATTACCTTCCAGGGTTCCAATTGTTATAGAGCTGAGAGGGCACCAGTCCTACCTGGGTTAATTATTAGGTGAAGTCACCATAGGTTCTCTGGGGTTCATGGTTAGTTAAACTCCAGGAGAAGACTAAAAGGCACAGTAAAATCAAAACTGTGACATTCATTATACAGAGGGTACGACAAGAGTAATCTCTTCCTCCAGATGTAAAGCGCCCCTTTTTCTTTTCAGAAGTGGCTGGTGGGATTTTCCAAGGAGACTCTGTAGTTGACATGTTTACACATTAAAATGAATAACAAAGACCTGGGGAGAAACTTTATTCCCACAGCAAAGTTGTTATAACAATAACCCAGTATCAGCATATGGCCATGCCTGCACTCAAGAGGACACCCCACACCACTATAAAACAAGGGCAAGAGCACGCTTCTCATCCGGTTATCTTTGCCAGTGAGCCTCAAAATCATCAGCAACCAATCAGCAATGGCCAAACTTTGCTACCTCTGGCCAGGTGAGCTAAACAAAGCATTCAATCAATCTCCCTGCACACAAACTTTCAATCAGCCCCTGGGGCTGCTGCTTTATCTACTGGTAAGCACTGGACCAGCAAAGTTGGAGGCCTCCAAAAGTAGTAGAAAACTTGGCACCAGTCCTCATGGAATTGGCATTCCACTTGAGAGAGACAGATGTGATATTAAGAAAAATTTTAGGAATCACTATGTTGTGCACCTAGAACTAACATAGTGTCATAGGTCAATTATACTTTAATTTAAAAAAATCTCTGTGATGCAAGAGGCAATGGCCATGACACTGAGGACCCAAAAATGAAGAGGAAATGCTGTAGGTAGTGTAAATGAATAACTATACTAGTGTAAATGAATAACTAATCACTAGAACTTTCCTGCACATATCTTTATGATAACATTTATTACATTGTGTTGAAATTGTCTAAAAAATTTTGTAATTACAAGTATGAAAAAAACAGCCTTCATCTACACAGGCAATACTACTAACCTACCAGGAACACAAGTACCACCACTGCCCTATTGCCTCATCCTCCAACCCCTGAACTTGGCTGCTTTGCCTTGTGTGTATCTGGAAGATTGTGCTGCATATATGGGTCAAATTTAACAAGAAAATCGGTGGGAGTTCCTTCCCAGGAAAACTCAGCAATTTCTTTGGAGGCTGAGGTACCGGGAGAATCCTGACATCAGGAGTTACAGAATGTCTGACATTCATTCATTCCTTTACTTAGTAATTCATTCACAAATGTTTATGAACACCCATTAATTGCTAAGCCATGCGCTAGGCATTGGACAAGACAGACGTGGTGGTCTCTGCCCTTATGGAGCTCACATCCTGGTGAGGAAGACAAATAAACTGTCTTTTCTCCAGGAGATGGAGAGAGCCCACATGACAAATGACCTTGTCAGTGCTGACCAGAAAGTTCCAGGCTGGGTGATGAAGATTACATTTCCAGTGAATGTCAACACTGCAATTATGTTAGGCATTAAATCTAGGTTTGGTATCATAGGCCTTAGCACAAGTGACGCTATTTTGGGCCTGGAGCTTTTCTTTTTAACAAGGTAGTGGAGAGCCTTGCAAACCAGGAAATCAGAACTTGGACTTTATCCTAATGGCAGTAGGAGTGGGAGTGAGTTTTTCTAAAAACAAATGGCTCCTTCCTCTACACCGTGTGCCACAGCCATACATCTGACAGGCTTGTATCTTGTGGCTAAGAACCATACATTTACACTTACGTTTTATGACACAGTAACTTGCAAGACAGGGAAAGAGCCTCGGTTGTGCGCCTCTGTGGTAGAGACTTCTCACGCTCATTGATGTCTGATTCTCCTCTCCTTCCAAGCACATAGGAGATTACACTTCTCCATCCATCATGAGCTTGGTCAGGGCCATATGACAAGTTTGGCCAGTGGCTTACGGGCTGAAGTGGCATGTATCACTTCTGGAACAGAGTATTTAATTGCTTGTGCAAGATCCTCAAACTCTCTTTCTTCCAATGTTACATCAACTAAGGTTAAAACAACCAGATGTTTAAGAGGGTACAATTATCGGATGGCAAAGTCCCCATCAGTCAGGAGGGAATAGTTACCACATAGAGGTACAGTTGCGCTCGGAAGTCCCTCAGGCCTACATTGGATATGAGAGACAAATACATCTTTGTTGCATTAAGGCACTAACATTGGGAGTTATTTGTTACCATGTCATAACCTAGAATATCCTAAACTAATGTCCCTACAGACTTGGAGGGACAGGAGGAGGCAGGTGGCCAGCTTTAACCAAATTGTCCATTCTTCTCCTTTGCCTAAGAAGCAGCTGACTCCCTCCCTCCCTCCCTTCATCCTTTTTTCTGATGGATTTTCTATTACACAGAGACACTCTCCCTCCATTTCCCATCTATACCCACTATACAAAATTCCTCGTGTTAAAACGAATTGTTCTAAAACTCAATATTTTAAGATGCTTCTTTGAAATATCCTGTGCTTATATCAAATAATGAATGAAAACTTGCTGGACAGTGAGCACTAATTTTCAAATTTAAAAACCAATAGAGAGCCCCTTCAAGTACCACCCTCTTTCTTATTCATATTCTTCCTATTCAGTAAACACCTCAGCTTGGGCTTCTTAGCCAGCCAAAACACAAGACCAAAAAATGTAAAGTTAAACAGTTGACTCCACTGTACTAAGGGCAATTAACCAGAACAATTGCATTTCTGGCATGTACTGGTAGAATGGAAATAGCATCATTGGAATAACATATTGCCACAGAGGTGCCTGTTTTTTATAAACAAATGTGTTGGCAAGACCTATTCAGCAACAGGCAGCTTTTACAAAAGGCAGCGTTGCAGGTTATCAACGTTTGTTCCATTTAAACTATCCAAGGTTGGGAACATGAACAATGGAGGAAAGAGTCAGTTGGACTCTGCCTGTTATGAAGGAAAGTTAGCAAGGTGCCTAGAATGAATTGTGAGGCCTAGGAATTTTTTGAAAATATTGGTGCATAAAAGTTGAGAAGGTTGTTATTTACAAAAAACAAGCACAGAGCTCGGAAACTGGAAAGGTGAATCCATCTTTAGTTCAAACTGCTCCTTCCTGGGGAGAGGTTGGGGAGAACCCTTGAACGGGCCCTTCAGTTCCAGACATGCAAAGCAAGTAATGATACTTTGTTTGTTTTGTTTTGTTTTTTGGCTGCGTTGGGTCTGCGTTGTTGCGCGCGGGCTGTCTCTAGTTGAGGCGAGCGGGAGCCACTCTTCATTGCGGTGCGTGGGCTTCTCGCTGCACTGGCAGGCGGATTCTTAACCGCTGCGCCACCAGGGAAGCCCAGATGCTTTGTTCTTGAAGGAAACTATGAAGCAACCTGAATGAAGATGTTTTTAGACTGATGAACTGAGTTCTGTTTGGTAATGTAAAGTGTTGCAAAAATCGTTGGGTGTAGTTGAACTAGAGTTACCTTATGTTTCTGCAGGGTTTTGTTTTTTTGCCCTGGGGAACTGTCCTTTGCCTTATAACTACTGCTTATTCTTGTGGAAATATATCTTCACATACAGGAGATGAGAAGTTGAGCCTGAAAGAACAGACAGGAATGGCTCTCACCTTGCAGAAGAGAGAGAAAATAAAATGGGATGGAATTAAATGCTAGCTTCCGAATTCTGGTCATTGAGGGCTAGATTATTTGGACAACCCTCCTACTGAAAACAACTGAAAACCCTGGATAAGAATATAAAAATCACCATCTTAAAAGCATAAAAGACCCAACAAGACAGTGTGGAACTACCAGACCAAAAGTAAAGGGAAAATATTCACCAGAGAGGTGAATAAGAACAAAAGGAACTTTTTCCCTGGGGTTTTTTGACAATTACAAAAACTTCAAATTTTCACATTGGAAACTCACAGAACAAGTGGCAGCAGGACAGAAGTCAAAGCCCAGAGCCCTCACAAACAGGAGACTCTCCCCACAATAAGCTTGGACCCCAAAATGCTACACCCTCAGGGAAATGGTGAACCAGAATTGGGACAGTCCTTACATAGGATACAGCCCAAATCTGACTCTCTGGGTCATTCTGAGAACTTCAATCCTTGAACTAGACTTAAGGCAGTCCCATATTGCTCGTACCCCCAAGTGCCTAACAGAAACAAATCCATATCCTCTTCGGAGGAAGACACCGTTACTCTTTTTTTTTTTAATTGAAGTATAGTTGATTTACAAATGTTGTATTAGTTTCTGGTGTACAGTAAAGTGACTCAGTTATATATATATATACATATATATGTATATATTCTTTTTCATATTCCTTTCCATTATGGTTTATTACAGTATATTGAATATAGTTCCCTGTGCTATACAGTAGGACCTTGCTGTTTATTTTATATTTAGTTGTTTGTATCTGCCAATCCCAAATGCCTAATTTACTCCTCCTCCACTGTCTTTCTCCTATAAAAAACCCATAAGTTTTTTATATCTGTGAGTCTGTTTCTGTTTTGTAAATAAGTTCACCTGTGTCATATTTTAGATTCCACATACAGGTGATATCATATGGTATTTGTCTTTCTCTTTCGGACTTACTTCACTTAATATGATAATCTCTAGGTCTATCCATGTCACTGAAAATGGCATTATTTCATTATTTTTTATGGCTGAGTAGTATTCCATTATATATATATGTGTGTGTGTGTGTGTATACATATATATATATATATATATATATATATATATATATATATATATATATATATAGACCACATCTTTATCCATTCATCTGTCGATGGACATTTAGGTTGCTTCCATGCCTTGGCTATTGTGAACAGTTCTGCAATGAACATTGGGGTGCATGTATCTTTTCAAATTAGAGTTTTCTTTGGATATTATGACCAAAGTAATGTTAATACAATATTATTACCAAATATTAAGTCCACATTTACATTTCCCCAATTATTCCAATAATGTCCTTTACAATTTTTTTAAAAATCCATGAACCACCCCAGGACCATCGTACATTTAGTTGTCCTGTCTGTGATGTGTGAAGAAGTATCTTTCTTTATATGTATTCTGCTTGGGAATTATCGGGTTTCTTTAATCTGTTTATTGCTGTCCTTCATAGGTTCTGGAAAATTCTCAGTCATTACTTTCCTGTATATTGTCTTTGTCTTTCTCTCCTCTCTCTCTGGAACTCTTATGAAATACAGTAAATCCTCATTATTTGTGGATTCCATACTTGAAAATTCACCTACTTGCTAAAATTTATTTGTAACCGCAAAATCAATACTTTGTAGTGTTTTGTGGGCATTCCTGGACATGCGCAGAGTGGCAAAAAATTTGAGTCACTTGATGAGCATGTTCCCAGCTGAGATCAAACAAGGTGATGCTCTGCCTTCTTGTTTCAGCTCTCCTGCTATAAACGGTGTCCTTTTTTCAGCCTATTTAGTATCATGTTTTTTGCACTTTGTTTAAAATGCAATGTTGATTTTGTTGGTTATTTCTACTGTTTTTTTCTCTTGGAGTCTAGTTTCCTTGTGTGCTTGGTCATCTTGGACTGTGTGTTGCTCATTGCATTTAATTTTTTTTGTAAGAATAATTTGAGATCAAGAGTAAAGGTGTTTTCTGTTGGTAGGAATATAAGTTGATGCAGCCACTATGGAAAACAGTATGGAGTTTCCTTAAAAAACTACAAATAGGGCTTCCCTGGTGGCGCAGTGGTTGAGAATCTGCCTGCCAATGCAGGGGACACAGGTTCGAGCCCTGGTCTGGGAAGATCCCACATGCCGCAGAGCAACTAGGCCCGTGAGCCACAACTACTGAGCCTGCGCGTCTGGAGCCTGTGCTCCGCAACAAGAGAGGCCGTGATAGTGAGAGACCCGTGCACTGCGATGAAGAGTGGTCCCCACTTGCCACAACTAGGGGAAGCCCTCGCACAGAAACGAAGACCCAACACAGCAAAAATAAATAAATTAATTAATAAACTCCTACCCCCAACATCTAAAAAAAAAACAAACTACAAACAGAACTACCATATGACCCAGCAATCTCACTACTGGGCATATACCCTGAGAAAACCATAATTCAAAAAGAGTCATGTACCAAAATGTTCATTGCAGCTCTATTTACAATAGCCAGGAAATGGAAGCAACCTAAGTGTCCATCAACAGATGAATGGATAAAGAAGAGTGGCACATATATACAATGGAATATTACTCAGCCATAAAAAGAAACAAATTTGAGTTATTTGTAGTGAGGTGGATGGACCTAGAGTCTGTCATACAGAGTGAAGTAAGTCAGAATGAGAAAGACAAATACCATATGCTAACACATATATATGGAATCTGAGGGGAAAAAAACTTCATGAAGAACCTAGGGGTAAGACGGGAATAAAGACACAGACCTACTAGAGAATGGACTTGAAGATATGGGGAGGGGGAAGGGTAATCTGTGGCAAAGTGAGAGAGTGGCATGGACATATATACACTACCAAACGTAAAATAGATAGCTAGTGGGAAGCAGCCGCATAGCACAGGGAGATCAGCTCAGTGCTTTGTGACCACCTAGAGGGGTGGAATAGGGATGGTGGGAGGGAGGGAGACGCAAGACGGAAGAGATATGGGAACATATGTATATGTATAACTGATTCACTTTGTTATAAAGCATAAACTAACACACCATTGTAAAGCAATTATACTCCAATAAAGATGCAAACAAACAAAAAAGAAGGACACTACATAACGATCAAGGGATCGATCCAAGAAGATATAACAATTGTAAATATTTATGCACCCAACATAGGAGCACCTCAATACATAAGGCAAATACTAACAGCCATAAAAGGGGAAATTGACAGTAACACAATCATAGTAGGGGACTGTACACCCCACTTTCACCAATGGACAGATCATCCAAAATAAAAATAAATAAGGAAACACAAGCTTTAAATGATACATTAAACAAGATGGACTTAATTGATATTTATAGGACATTCCATCCAAAAACAACAGAATACTCATTTTTCTCAAGTGCTCATGGAACATTCTCCAGGATAGATCATATCTTGGGTCACAAATCAAGCCTCGGTAAATTTAAGAAAATTGAAATCATATCATGTACCTTTTCCGACCACAACGCTATGAGACTAGGTATCAATTACAGGAAAATATCTGTAAAAAATACAAACACATGGAGGCTAAACAATACACTACTTAATAACAAAATGATCACTGAGGAAATCAAAAAATACCTAGAAACAAATGACAACAGAGACATGACGACCCAAAACCTATGGGATGCAGCAAAAGCAGTTCTAAGAGGGAAGTTTATAGCAATACAGTCCTACCTTAAGAAACAGGAAACATCTCAAATAAACAACCTAACCTTGCACCTAAAGCAATTAGAGAAAGAAGAACAAAAAATCCCCAAAGTTAGCAGAAGGAAAGAAATCATAAAGATTAGATCAGAAATAAATGGAAAAGAAATGAAGGAAATGATAGCAAAGATCAATAAAACTAAAAGCTGGTTCTTTGAGAAGATAAAAAGAAAATTGATAAGCTATTAGCCACACTCATCAAGAAAAAAAGGGAGAAGACTCAAATCAATAGAATTAGAAATGAAAAAGGAGAAGTAACAACTGACATTGCAGAATTACAAAGGATCATGAGAGATTACTACAAGCAACTCTATGCCAATAAAATGGACAACCTGGAAGAAATGGACAAATTCTTACAAATGCACAACCTTCCGAGACTGAACCAGGAAGAAATAGAATATATAAACAGACCAATCACAAGCACTGAAACTGAAACTGGGATTAAAAATCTTTCAACAAACAAAAGCCCAGGACCAGATGGCTTCACAGGCAAATTCTATCAAACATTTAGAGAAGAGCTAACACCTATCCTTCTCAAACTCTTCCAAAATATAGCACAAAATATAGCACACTCCCAAACTCATTCTACGAGGCCACCATCACCTTGATACCAAAACCAGGCAAGGATGTCACAAAGAAAGAAAACTACAGGCCAATATCACTGATGAACATAGATGCAAAAATCCTCAACAAAATACTAGCCAGCAGAATCCAACAGCACATTAAAAGGATCATACACCATGATCAAGTGGGGTTTATTCCAGGAATGCGAGGGTTCTTCAATATATGCAAATCAATCAACGTGATACACCATATTAACAAATTGAAGGAGAAAAACCATATGATCATCTCAATAGATGCAGAGGAAGCTGTCGACAAAATTCAACACCCATTTATGATAAAAACCCTGAAGAAAGTAGGCATACAGGGAACTTTCCTCAACATAATAAAGGCCATATATGACAAACCCACAGCCAACGTCACCCTCAATGGTGAAAAACTGAAACCATTTCCACTAAGATCAGGAACACGACAAGGCTGCCCACTCTCACCAATCTTATTCAACTTAGTTTTGGAAGTTTTAGCCACAGCAATCAGAGAAGAAAAAGAAATAAAAGGAATCCAAATTGGAAAAGAAGAAATAAAGATGTCACTGTTTGCAGATGACATGATACTATACATAGAGAATCCTAAAGATGCTACCAGAAAACTACTAGAGCTTATCAATGAATTTGGTAAAGTAGCAGGATACAAAATTAATTCACAGAAATCTCTTGCATTCCTATACACTAATGATGAAAAATCTGAAAGTGAAATTAAGAAAACACTCCCATTTACCAATGCCACAAAAAGAATAAAATATATAGGAATAAAGCTACCTAAGGAGACAGAAGACCTGTATGCAGAAAATTATAAGACACTGATGAAAGAAATTAAACATAATACAAATAGATGGAGAGATATACCATGTTCTTGGATTGGAAGAATCAACATTGTGAAAATGACTCTACTACCCAAAGCAATCTACAGATTCAATGCAATCCCTATCAAACTGCCACTGGCATTTTTCACAGAACTAGAGCAAAAAATTTCACAATTTGTATGGAAACACAAAAGACCCTGAATAGCCAAAGCAATCTTGAGAAAGAAAAATGGAGCTGGAGGAATCAGGCTCCCTGACTTCAGACTATATTAGAAAGCTACAGTAATCAAGACACTGGAACAAAAACGGAAATATAGATCAATGGAACAGGATAGAAAGCCCAGAGATAAACCCACACACATATGGTTACCTTATCTTTGATAAAGGAGGCAAGAAGGCAAGAATATACAGTGGAGAAAAGATAGCATCTTCAATAAGCGGTGCTGGGAAAACTGAACAGCTACATGTAAAAGTATGAAATTAGAACACTCCCTAACACCATACACAAAAATAAACTCAAAATGGATTAAAGACCTAAATGTAAGGCCAGACACTATCAAACTCTTAGAGGAAAGCATAGGCAGAATGCTCTATGACATAAATCACAACAAGACCCTTTTTGACCCACCTCCTAGAGAAATGGAAATAAAAACAAAAATAAACAAATGGGACCTAATGAAACTTCAAAGCTTTTGCACAGCAAAGGAAACCATAAACAAGACCAAAAGACAACCCTCAGAATGGGAGAAAATATTTGCAAATGAAGCAACTGACAAAGGATTAATCTCCAAAATTTACAAGCAGCTCATGCAGCTCAATAACAAAAAAACAAACAAACCAATCCAAAAATGGGCAGAAGACCTAAATAGACACTTCTCCAAAGAAGATATACAGATTGCCAACAAACACATGAAAGAATGCTCAACATCATTAATCATTAGAGAAATGCAAATCAAAACTACAATGAGATATCATCTCACACAGGTCAGAATGGCCATCATCAAAAAATCTAGAAACAATAAATGCTGGAGAGGGTGTGGAGAAAAGGGTACACTCTTGCACTGTTGGTGGGAATGTAAATCGATACAGCCACTATGGAGAACAGTATGGAGGTTCCTTAAAAAACTACAAATAGAACTACCATATGACCCAGCAATCCCACTACTGGACATATACCCTGAGCAAACCATAATTCAAAAAGAGTCATATACCAATATGTTCATTGCAGCTCTATTTACAATAGCTAGGACATGGAAGCAACCTAGGTGTCCATCAACAGATGAATGGATAAAGAAGATGTGGCACATATATACAATGGAATATTACTCAGCCATAAAATGAAACGAAATTGAGTTATTTGTAGTGAGGTGGATGGACCTAGAGTCTGTCATACAGAGTGAAGTAAGTCGGAAAGAAAAAAACAAATACCGTATGCTAACACATATACATGGAATCTAAGAAAAAATAAAGTCATGAAGAACATAGGGGTAAGACGGGAATAAGGACACAGACCTACTAGAGAATGGACTTGAAGATATGGGGAGGGGGAAGGGTAATCTGTGACAAAGTGAGAGAGTGGCATGGACATATATACACTACCAAACGTAAAATAGATAGCTAGTGGGAAGCAGCCGCATAGCACAGGGAGATCAGTTCGGTGCTTTGTGACCACCTAGAGGGGTGGGATAGGGAGGGTGTGAGGGAGGGAGACGCAAGAGGGAAGAGTTATGGGGATATATGTATATGTATAACTGATTCACTTTGTTATAAAGCAGAAACTAACACACCATTATTTTAAAGCAATTATACTCCAATAAAGATGTTAAAAAAGTTAAAGGAAAAAACTATACAAAGAAGAACAATAAAATAAAGCAAAATTTGATATTGAGTGAAAAAGGAAACAATGAGAAAGTAATGACAGTGTTTATTTTTTACATGTACTTTTTGGTAATTCCATGTTGAAATTTTGAGATGAAATAAAGACATTTCTAGACAAGCAAAACCTAAGAGAGCTTGCTTGCAAGAGACTCACACTAAAGGAAATTCTAAAAGACATACCTCAGTCAGAAGGAAAATTATTCCAGATATAAAACCTGAGATTTAGAAAGAAATGATGATGAAAAAATGTGTATATATATATATATATATATATATATATATATATATATATATATATGAGTACATAGGTAAGTGTAAGTGAATATTGACTATATAAAATGATATTAATAATTCTTATGGAGATTTGTGAAAATTAAATAATAATATTTAGTAACAGGATACATTTATCCCAATAAGAAAAAAACAGGCTAATTTCACTAACAGAACCCAATATGCCATAGTTGGATATAGTCATGAGGTATAGTGAATATCAAATATGAGTAATGGAATTGTTTAGCATAGCAACTTGTTTAATGTATTATAAAAGGAAGAGCTAAAAGGAGAAAGTTTAAAATACAAGGTTTTTAGGATTAATATTATGTGAAGTAAAATTCATTTTAAGCATGAGTCTCTAGAAAAGGCAAATCGTTTTTTTTAAGATTTTTGAAACATTTTATTTTGACATAATTTCAGACATAAGAAAGTTGCAAGAATGCTAAAAAATAATTCCCATGTACCTTTCACCCAGATTCCTCAAATGTAGATGTATTACCACATCTCTCGCTCTTTCTCTCTCTTTATTTACACACACACACACAAAGATAACTAGAAAATGTCCATACGCTTAGGAATTTGAAAATAGACTTCCAAACAACTCAAAGGTTAAAAAAGGAAGAAAGAAATCATACATTATATTAAAATAAGAAAATATATTGAACTGAATGATAACAAAAATTCTAAGTATCAAATCTTGTGGGATTGTCCCACCAACAAAATTAAACAGATATTGATAATTTGCCTTATTTGTTTTACATCTTTATTAAAGTTTAAAGTTTTCTTTGTAAGAAATAAAATATTACACATATATCCCTTTACCTCCTTTCCTTCCCAGAGGTAACTACTACCCTGAAATTGGTGTGTATATTTCCCATGTATGACTTGCACTTACTACCAATAAATGCACTCATAAACAATAAATAACTTTGTAATATCATTTTTTTAACTTGTGGTAAATATTGCTTACAGCAAACCTTTTTAGCCTTAAGTATTAGAATGAATCACATTAAACTGCCAATATTTGATCATCCTTTTCCTATAAAAAAGACAATTTTATATAGCCTAGCCTAATATATATATGTATATATATACAAGGCTGAAAATCAATGAATTAAAACAAAAACCAAAGTGCAGAAGAAAGAGAACAAGAAAAAAACATAGAGACTAGTGACATAGAAACTATACATAAAATAGAAAAAATCAACAAATCCAAATTTTTTTGAGATTAATAAAATTGGCAAAATTTTGGTGAGATTATTCAAGGAAAAAAGGAAGAAGACATAAATAAGGAAGACAAGATCAGAAATGAAAAGTAGATTTCATGCATATGTTGAAAACACTTTTAAAAGGGACTTCCCTGGTGGCGCAGTGGTTAAGAATCCACCTGCCAAGGCAGGGGACACAGGTTTGATCCCTGGTCCAGGAAGATCCCACATGCTCTGAAGCAACTAAGCCTGCGAGCCACAACTACTGAACCCACGTGCCACAACTACTGAAGCCCGTGCACCTAGAGACTGCTCTGCAACAAGAGAAGCCACCACAATGAGAAGCCCACACACTGCAACGAAGAGTAGTCCCTGCTCACCACAACTAGAGAAAGCCTGCGTGCAGCAATGAAGATCCAACTCAGCCAAAAATAAATAAATTAATTAATTTTTAAAATAACACTTAAAAAAAATAAGATAAAAATTACTGAAACTGACTTGAGAAGAAATAGAAAATTTGAACAGATCTATAACAAGTAAAGAAATGGTATCAGTAATCAAAAACCTTCCAGGGACTTCCCTAGCAGTCCAGTGGTTAAGACTCTGTGCTTCCAATGCAGGGGGTGCGTGTTCGATACCTGATCAGGGAACTAAGATCCCACATGCTGCAGCATGGCCTAAAAAACAAACAAACAAAAACAAGGGAAAAAAAAACCCAAAAAACCTTCCAGTAAAGAAAAGCCCAGGACCAGATGTTAATACTGGTGAATCTTACCAAACGTTTAAAAAATAATTAACACCAACCCTTCTCAAACTCTCCCCAAAAAATAGAATTAGAGAGAATACTTTCTAATTCTTGAGGCTAGCATTACCCTGACACCAAAGCCAGACAAAGCCATCACAAGAAAGGAAATTTACAGACCAATATCCTTTATGAATATAAATGTAAAAATCCTCAAGAAAATACTATCAGACCAGATTCTGCAGTGTATCAGAAGGATTATAAACCATGACCAGGTGAGATTTATCCCACAAGTGCAAGGGTAGTTCAACATAAGAAAATCAATCAATGTAGTAATACGCCACATTAGTAGAATGAAGGAAAAAGTCTACACAATCATCTCAACTGATGCAGAAAAAAATTTACAAAATTTAACACTCTTTCAGGATAAAACACTCAGAAAACTAGGGATATAAAGGAAATTTCTCAACCTGATAAAGGGCATTTATAAAAAATTCACAGCTGACATCATACACAGTGGTAAAAGACTGAAAGCTTTCCTCCTAAGTTCAGGAACAAGACAAAGATATCTCTTCTCCACTGCTATTCAACATAGTACTGGAAGTTCTAGTCAGGTCAATTTGGCAAGAAAAAGAAAAGGCATCCAGGACCTCCCTGGTGGTGCAGTGGTTAAGAATCCACCCACCAATGCAGGGGACACGGGTTCGAGCCCTGGTCCAGGAAGATCCCACATGCCACAGAGCACCTAAGCCTGTGCGCCACAACTACTGGGCCTGCACTCTAGAGCCTGCGAGCTGCAACTACTGAGCCTGCGTGCTGCAGCTACTGAAGCCCACGTGCCTAGAGCCAGTGCTCCGCAACAAGAGAAGCTACTGCAATGAGAAGCCTGCACACTGCAACGAAGAGCAGCCCCCACTCACTGCAACTAGAGAAAGCCCACACGTGGCAACGAAGACTCAACGCAGCCAAAAATAAATTAATTAAATAAATCTATTTTTTAGAAAAAGCTACAGTTTAAAAAAAAAGAAAGAAAAAGAAAAGTCATCCAAATTGGAAAGGAAGAAGAAAAATTTATTCACAGATGACATGATCCTGTATACAGAAAATTACAAAGACTACAGAAAAATCTACTTAGGCTAATAAATAAATGCAGCAAATTTGCAGAATACAAGATCAACATCCAAAAATCAATTGTATTTCTATGCATTAGCAATGAACAATCCAAAAAGAAAATTAAGAAAACATTTGCATTTACCATAGCATCCAAAAGAATGAAATCCTTAAGAATAAATTAAAGCAAAGAGGTCCAAGACTTGTGTTCTGAAAACTGCAAAACATTGCTGAATAAAATTAAAGACCTAACTAAATGGAAAGACACCCCATATTCATGGATTGGAAGGCAATATTGTTTAAGATGGCAATACTATCCAAAGTGATCTGCAGATTCAAAGCAATCCCTATCAAAATTTCAATGGCCTTTCTTGCAGAAATGGAAAAGCCAAACCTCAAGTTCATATGGAACTGCAAAGGACCCTGAATAGCTGAAACAATCTTGAAAAGAACAAAGTTGGAGGACTCACACTTCCTGGTTTCAATACTATGAAGTTACAGTAATCAAAAACAGTGTAGGGCTTCCCTGGTGGCGCAGCGGTTGAGAGTCCACCTGCCGATGCAGGGGACGCGGGTTCATGGCCCAGTCTGGGAAGATCCCACATGCCGCGGAGCGGCTGGGCCCGTGAGCCATGGCCGCTGAGCCTGCGCGTCAAGAGCCTGTGCTCTGCAACGGGAGAGGCCACAACGGTGAGAGGCCCGCGTACCACACACACACACAAAAAAACAGTGTAGCATTGGCTTAAGGACAGACATACAGACCAATGGGACAGAACTGAGAGTACGGAAATAAACCCACATATCTCTGGCCAATTGATTTTCAACAAGGGTACCAAAACAATTCAATGGGGAAAGAATAATCTCTTCATCAATTGGTGCTGAGACAACTGGATAGACATATGCAAAAGAATGAAGTTGGACCCCTAACTCACACCATATATAAAAATCAACTCAAAATATATCAATGACAAATATAAGAGCTAAAAATCTTAAAATTCTGGGCTTCCCTGGTGGCACAGTGGTTGAGAGTCCGCCTGCCAATGCAGGGGACAGGGGTTCGTGCCCCAGTCCTGGAAGATCCCACATGCTGCAGAGCAGCTAGGCCCGTGAGCCATGGTCACTGAGCCTGCGCTTCTGGAGCCTGTGCTCCACAACGGGAGAAGCCACAACAGTGAGAGGCCCGTGTACCACAAAAAAAAAAAAAACAACTTAAAATTCTTAGAAGGAAACATAGGAGTAAATCATGTTCATTAGCAATGTTTTCTTAGATATGACACCAAAAGCCCAAGAAACAAAAGAAAAAAATAGATAATTTAGACTTCATTAAAATTAAAAACTTTGGGCCTCCCTGGTGGCGCAGTGGTTGAGAGTCCGCCTGCCGATGCAGGGGACGTGGGTTCGTGCCCCGGTCTGGGAGGATCCCACATGCCGCGGAGCGGCTGGGCCCGTGAGCCATGGCCGCTGAGCCTGCGAGTCCAGAGCCTGTGCTCCACAACGGGAGAGGCCACAGCAGTGAGAGGCCCGTGTAACGCAAAATAAATAAATAAATAAATAAATAAAATTTAAAACTTTATGCTTGAAAGAATACCAGCAAAAAAGTGAAAAGAAACCCTAAAGAATGAGAGATAAATATTTGCAAATCATATATCTGATAATGGTATGGTATTCAGAATATATAAAGAACTCTTAAAACTCAACTGCAATAACAACAACAAAAATTAAAAAATGGACAAAGAACTTGAATAGACATTTATCCTAATAAGATATACAAATGACCAAGTAGCATATGAACAGATGCTCAACATCTTTAGTCATCAGGGAAATGAAAATCAAAACCACAATGAGACACCACTTCACACCACCTAGGATGGCTATTAAAAAAATAAAACACAGGGCTTCCCTGGTGGTGCAGTGGTTGAGAGTCCGCCTGCCAATGCAGGGGACATGGGTTTGTGCCCCGGTCCAGGAGGATCCCGCATGCTGCGGAGTGGCTGGGCCTGTGAGCCATGGCTGCTGAGCCTGCGAGTCCAGAGCCTGTGCTCCACAATGGGAGAGGCCACAGCAGTGAGAGGCCTGCGTACCGCAAAAAAAATAAATAAATAAAATTAATTAATTAATTAAAAAAAATAGAACACAGGGGGCTTCCCTGGTGGCGCAATGGTTGAGAGTCCGCCTGCCGATGCAGGGGACACAGGTTCGTGCCCCGGTCTGGGAAGATCCTACATGCCGCGGAGCGGCTAGGCCCGTGAGCCATGGCTGCTGAGCCTGCGCGTCCAGAGCCTGTGCTCCGCAACGGGAGAGGCCACAACAGTGAGAGGCCCACGTACCGCAAAAATAAATAAATAAATAAATAATATAAAAATAAAATAAAACACAGAACGTAACAAGTGTCGGTGAGGATGTGGACAAATAGGATCCCTCATACATTGCAGATGACCATACAAAATAGTGTAGCTGCTGTGAAAACCAGTTTGGTCGTTCCTGTGTCAGTTAAACATAGAGATAGCATATGACCCATCAACTCCCCTCCTAGGCATATGCCCAAGAGAAGTGAAAACATTCACACAAAAACTTGTAACAAACCTTCATAGTAGCATTCTTCATAATAGCCAAAAAGTAGAAACAACTCAAATGTACATTGACTGATAACTGGATAAACACAATGTGGTATATCCACATAATGGAATATTATTCAACCATATAAGGGAATGAAGTACTGATACATGCCGCAACATGGGCGAATCATGAAAACATTACGCTGAGTGAAAGAAGCCAGACACAAAAGGTCATATATGATTCCATTTATATGAAATGTCTAGAATAGGCAAATCCATAAAGATAGGAACCAGACTAGTGTTTGCCAGTGTGGCTTATGGGAGAGAGGAATGGGAAATGACTAATTAATGGGTACAAGGTTTCTTTCTGAGGTGATGAAAATATTCTGGAATTAGACAATAGTAATGGTTGCACAACACTATGGATATATTAAAAACTACTGAAATGGTATACTTTAAAATAATTAAAGTGATGAATTTTATCTCAATTTTTAAAAAATTCCTAGGGCCATTAACTCTGATTATGCTAGACTTAACTACTGATCCAATATGGTGTCTGGCACCTATTATATGCTCAATAAACATTTACTGAATGAATGCTCAAATGAGTAAATGAATAAACAGAAATACCCATCAAGCATACTAGATTGTAATCTCCTTCAGGACAGACATTTTTGTCTGTTCTGTGTATTTTATTCATTGCAGTATTTCCCAATGCCTGTAATAGTGCATAGCATGTGGTCAGTATGCAATAAATACTTCCTGAAGGAATGGATAAAAGAGTTTTGCTGATTTCTTATAGGGGCTATTGCCTGAGTGGGATCACAATAGTCTAGGGTCTGATCCTCACTTCTAGAGGTCTAAAAACTTGGTTCAGTCAGGGTACCAAGACTTGCTCAGTCTCTACAGAACTACTGCACACTAATCAAACTGGCAGGAAGTTCTTTTTTGTGGTAGGGTGCTGGTGAAAAGAGTAACTTGAACAAATTATTATTTTCTTAAAACAAAAAGAAAACTGCCATCTTCTTCCCTGTAGAGGAGATTCAGAAAATTCTGTTGGATCACATTCATTCAGGGAGAATGTCTTGAAGAGTGCCTCTCTCTCAAAGGAGAGGAGTGGAGCTAGCTAATACTCTAAATAAAGGGATAACAGATCTTTCATGTCCTCACAACATCTGCCTCTCAGGCACGCAGAGCTGCGAAAAAGGCCATAGAGCGTAGAGCCTTCTGGGATGGAAGGGAATGAGAAGGGAACTGCTCACTTTCAGATTCTAAGTTCGGGAAACCTGTCAAGTTAGACCCAGCCACAGAGGCCCTTACCAAAACAGTGCCCTGTTTCTCCACCCCCAAGTCAACACAATTATCAGTCTTCTCAATTTTTATCAATCTAAGAGATAAAAACGATCTCAATGTTGTATTAATTTGTATCCCTTTGATTACTAGTGAGGCTGAGTATTTTTATGTGTCCATTGACCATTTGGGTTTTTTTCTAAATGAATTACTCTTTCATATATGTTGTGGAAATAAAACCACAGCCTTGGAAATTTTGAAGTATGGCTTTTGTCATGGATCAGCATGGAAGAAGAAATGAGAGGGATTGAGTGAAACCAACCAGAATTCAGCAACTATCACACTCTCGGATCTTAGCACATCACTTCTACATTTCTTTTCAAATGAGTACAAAGATCTATCCCCATATCTTTTCATGTATTCTTTTGGGATCCACAGGAGGCCATTGTGCTCACAAGTAAACATATTTCAAAAGGTAAATGTACATTTGAAAAGCAGTTCAAGTATACATTTTGAAAACAAGGGCAGTCAAAATAAAGATGGCAAAATATTCATCTGAACAGAGATTCAGATATATGTTATTTGAGAAAAGAGTCAGTCTTGGTCCAGAAAAACAAAGGAGATTAAAAAAATAAAGTATTAGAGGATTTTTAGTTGTATTTCTAACATTTATAATACTTGACAAAGTTATTTGATTATGGAGAGACTAATCAGGTAATCAACATCCATTGGCCATTTTTTAATTCTGGTGTTGGGCTTTTTCTTACTGGATTTAAAAGAGCTCTTTATATACTAAGTAAAATTTCTCTTTATCATAAATGTTGCAAATATTTTCCACAGATCATTGTTTTTATTTTAGTTTTCATGTGCTATTAGGAAGCTATATATTTTTTTCAGGTTTTAAAACTTTTTATTTGTATATTTAAAAAAATTGTGCATTCCAATAATTAAAATCATTTGAACAACAACAAAAAAAAATGGCACTCCGATTAAACTGCATTTTACAGCTCACAGGACACCGTGGACCGGCTTGCTTTTTACTCTAGATTTCACTGTCATCCCACTCAGCTTCCTCCTTCACCAACAAGCAAGTTCTTTTCCTTCTTTGCCAGCCAGACAGGCGGATAGGAGAGGCAGGCACAGCCTTCATTGTCAGTCGTTGTCCATTCTTTGATGTGAAAAGAGGCAGCACAGTCATTTAAACTTGATCCAACCTCTTTGAATCTTACAAAGTGAAACAGCTAAAATAATTAAAATAAGAAGGCAATGCTTATGGAATGTACAGTACATATTGGCGGCACACGCCTCATTACGACTCGCCTGCTTGTTTCTCCTGTTCAATCGTTTCTTTTGAAGGCAGTGGATTTTTCGCTTGCGTTTCTGTTTTCTTCAATTTCGACTTACCGAATTTCTCTATCTCAGCCATATCAGGTTTGTCAGACATGGCTGCTGAGGAAGCGGAGCGAGTTGCCAGCGAGCGAAGTCTGGCCTGCGAGGTGGTTGCCGCCGAGTAGGAAGCTATACGTTTTTTGTTGTTTCTGAGTTTAGGATAATATCAATACTTTAAAATATCTTCCACCTCAAGATTAACAAAACGTTTACCTATATTTTCTTCTAATATTTTTGTTTTGGGGCTTCCCTGGTGGCGCAGTGGTTGAGAGTCCACCTGCCGATTCAGGGGACATGGGTTTGCGTCCCGGTCTGGGAAGATCCCACATGCCACGGAGCGGCTGGGCCCGTGAACCATGGCCACTGAGCCTGCGTGTCCGGAGCCTGTGCTCCACAACGGGAGAGGCCATAACAGTGAGAGGCCCACGTACCAAAAAAAAAAATTAGTAATATTTTTGTTTTAATATTTAAATCTTTGATCCATCTGGAATTTATTTGGTATAAGGAATGAGGTAGGGATCAGTTTCCCCCTGCCCCCCCAAGGCTAACTAATTGTTCCAGCATCATTTCCTGAAAAGTCCATCCTTTCTATACTGGTTTGAAATGCTACTTGCATCATGTAATTAATTTCCACAGAGACTTGGGTCTGTTTCTGAACTCTTTATTCTAATTTATGAATTTTAAGTGGAGTTCTATTTTTCCAGTTACCATTTTATTTCTGCTCACCGCTCTGAATATTCCTTTCCTGATATCATGGTATCTCTAAGACCAAGTCAGAAAAAAACTTGCTAAGCATGAAATGAGAATCGAAAGAAGTACATGGCTCAGGAATATTTCATTTCATTTCATCCAAGCTATATGTACCATCCTTGCCCAATAAGAGAAAACACCTCTCTAGTGATCAGTGGTATACAAAGCCCTTTTGTGATCTAGCTCTTGTCCCTTTCCAACATCACCTTTGGCCACTTCTCATCCTCTCCTCCCATCACCATTTGCATATAAGTTCCCAAAACGTCTTGTCATTTCACATCTTCTTGTCTTGCACTTGCTATTCATTCTGCCTGGGAGCTCTTCTCTTCCTTGTCCACCTGGCAAAGTCCTATTCAAACTTTTACACCCAGTCACACATATAAATTTTCTGTCACTCCTCCCCCCCCCATGATGTCCCTTAAAAGAGTGAACTCGGGGCTTCCCTGGTGGCGCAGTGGTTGAGAGTCTGCCTGCCGATGCAGGGGACACGGGTTCGTGCCCCGGTCTGGGAAGATCCCACATGCCGCGGAGCGGCTGGGCCCGTGAGCCATGGCCCCTGAGCCTGTGCGTCCGGAGGCCGCAACGGGAGAGGCCACAACAGTGAGAGGCTCGCGTACCGCAAAAAAAAAAAAAAAAAAAAAAAAAAAAAAAGAGTGAACTCTGAGTCAGGGACTATCTTATTCATATTTGTATTTCGATGCCTAAAACAATGAGCACACAGATGTTCAACTAATGTTTGTTGAATGAAAGAGTTAATTCAAATCATGCCAACGTTTCCATTGTTATAGGTATTTTTCCTTCTTTTTTTAACATCTTTATTGGAGTATAATTGCTTTAAAATGGTGTGTTAGTTTCTGCTTTATAACAAAGTGAATCAGTTATACATATACATATGTCCCCATATCTCTTCCATCTTGCATCTCCCTCCCTCCCACGCTCCCTATCCCACCCCTCTAGGTGGTCACAAAGCACTGAGCTGACCACCCTGTGCTAGGCGGCTGCTTCCCACTAGCTATCTATTTTACGTTTGGTAGTGTATATATGTCCATGCCACTCTCTCACTTTGTCCCAGCTTACGCTTCCCCCTCCCTGTATCCCCAAGTCCATTCTCTAGCAGGTCTGCATCTTTATTCACATCTTGCCCATAGGTTCTTCTGAACTTTTTTTTTAGATTCCATATATATGTGTTAGCATACGGTATTTGCTTTTCTCTTTCCAACTTACTTCACTCTGTATGACAGTCTCTAGGTCCATCCACCTCACTACAAATAACTCAGTCTTGTTCCTTTTGATGGCTGAGTAATATTCCATTGTATATACGTGCCAGGTATTTTTTTTTTCTCTGACTTACTTCACTCTGTATGATAGTCTCTAGGTCCGTCCGCCTCACTACAAATAACTCAGTTTCGTTCCTTTTGATGCCTGAGTAATATTCCATTGTATATACGTGCCACATCTTCTTTATCCATTCAACTGTTGGTGGACACATAGGTTGCTTTCATGTCCTGGCTATTGTAAATAGAGCTGCAATGAACATTGTGGTACATGACTCTTTTTGAATTATGGTTTGCTCAGGGTATATGCCCAGTAGTGGGATTGCTGGGTCATATGGTAGTTCTATTTGTAGTTTTTTAAGGAACCTCCGTACTGTTCTCCATAGCGGCTGTATCAACTTACACTCCCACCAACAGTGCAAGAGGGTTTCCTTTTCTCTACACCCTCTCCAGCATTTAAGTTTGTAGATTTTTTGATGATGGCCATTCTGACTGGTGTGAGATGATATCTCATTGTAGTTTTGATTTGCATTTCTCTAATGATGAGTGATGTTGAGCATCCTTTCATGTGTTTGTTGGCAATCTCTATATCTTCTTTGGAGAAATGTCTATTCAGGTCTTCTGCCCATCTTTGGATTGGGTTGTTTGTTTATTTGATATTGAGCTGCATGAGTTGCTTTTATGTTTTGGAGATTAATCCTTTGTCAGTTGCTTCATTGGCAAATATTTTCTCCCATTCTGAGGGTTGTCATTTCGTCTTGTTTATGGTTTCCTTTGCTGTGCAAAAGCTTTGAAGTTTCATTAGGTCCCATTTGTTTATTTTTGTTTTTATTTCCATTTCTCTAGGAGGTGGGTCAAAAAGGATATTGCTGTGATTTATGTCATAGAGTGTTCTGCCTATGTTTTCCTCTAAGAGTTTGATGGTGTCTGGCCTTGCATTTAGGTCTAATCCATTTTGAGTCTATTTTTGTGTATGGTGTTAGGAAGTGTTCTAATTTCATTCTTTTACATGTAGCTGTCCAGTTTGCCCAGCACCACTCATTGAAGAGGCTGTCTTTTCTCCACTGTATATTCTTGCCTCCTTTATCAAACATACGGTGACCATATGTGTGTGGCTTTATCTCTGGGCTTTTTATCCTGTTCCATTGATCTCTATTTCTGTTTTTGTGCCAGTACCATACTGTCTTGATTACTGTAGCTTTGTAGTATAGTCTGAAGTCAGGGAGACTGATTCCCCCAGCTCCGTTTTTCGTTCTCAAGATTGCTTTGGCTATTCGGGGTCCTTTGTGTTTCCATACAAATTGTGAAATTTTCTGTTCTAGCTCTGTGAAAAATGGCAGTGGCAGCTTGATAGGGATTGCATTGAATCTGTAGATTGCTTTGGGTAGTAGAGTCATTTTCACAATGTTGATTCTTCCAATCCAAGAACATGGTATATCTCTCCATCTATTTGTATCATCTTTAATTTCTTTAATTTCTTTCATCAGTGTCTTATAATTTTCTGCATACAGGTCTTTTGTCTCCTTAGGTAGCTCTTTACTATCATTATTCTGAATTCCTTTTCAGGTAGACTGCCTATTTCCTCTTCATTTGTTAGGTCTGGTGGGTTTTTACCTTGCTCCTTCATGTGCTGTTTCATTTTGCTTATCTTACTGTGTTTGGGGTCTCCTTTTCACAGGCTGCAGGTTCGTAGTTTCCGTTGTTTTTGGTGTCTGTCCCCAGTTGCTAAGATTGGTTCAGTGGGTTGTGTAGGCTTCCTGGTGGAGGGGACTAGTGCCTGTGTTCTGGTGGATGAGGCTGGATCTTGTTTTTTCTGGTGGGCAGGTCCACATCTGGTGGTGTGTTTTGGGGTGTCTGTGGCCTTATTATGATTTTAGGCAGCCTCTCTGCTAATAGGTGGGGTTGTGTTCCTGTCTTTCTAGTTGTTTGGCATAGGGTGTCCAGCACTGTAGCTTGCTGGTCATTGAGTGGAGCTGGGTCTAGGCGTTGAGATGGAGATCTCTGGGAGATTTTCGCCATTTGATATTACGTGGAGGTGGGAGTTCTCTTGTGGTCCAGTGTCCTGAACTTGGCTCTCCCACCACAGAGGCACAGACCTGACTCCTGGCTGGAGCACCAAGAGCCTGTCCTCCACACGGCTCAGAGTAAAGGGGAGAAAAAAAGGAAAGAAAGAAAGAAGATAAAATAAAATAAAATAAAATAAAGTTATTAAAATAAAAAATGATTATTAAGAAAAAATTTTTTAAGTAATTAAAGAAAAAAAGGACAGACAGAACCCTAGGACAAATGGTAAAAGCGGCGCTATACAGACAAAATCACCCACAGAAGCATACACATACACACTCACAAAAAGAGAAAAGGGGGGGAAAAATATATATCATTGCTCCCAAAGTCCACCTCCTCAATTTGGGATGATTCGTTGTCTATTCAGGTATTCCACAGATGCAGGGTACATCAAGTTGATTGTGGAGATTTAATCTGCTGCTCCTGAGGCTACATGGAGATATTTCCCTTTCTCTTCTTTGTTCCCACAGCTCCCGGGGTTCCGCTTTGGATTTGGACCCTCCTCTGTGTGTAGGTCACCCACCTGAGGGCGTCTGTTCTTCGCTCACACAGGACAGGGTTAAAGGAGCAGCTGATTCGGGGACTCTGGCTCACTCAGGCCGTGGGGAGGGAGGGGTACGGAGTGCGGGGCGAGCCTGCGGCGGCAGAGGCCGGCGTGACGTTGCACCAGCCTGAGGCGCGCCGTGCGTTCTCCTGGGGAAGTTGTCCCTGGATCCCGGGACCCTGGCCATGGCGGGCTGCACAGGCTCCCGGGAGGGAATGTGTGGATAGTGACCTGTGCTCGCACACAGGCTTCTTGGTGGCGGCAGCGGCAGCCTTAGCGTCTCATGCCCGTCTCTGGGGTCCGCGCTTTTAGCCGCGGCTCGCGCCCATCCCTGGAGCTCCTTTAAGCAGCGCTCTTAATCCCCTCTCCTCGCGCACCAGGAAACAAAGAGGGAAGAAGAAGTCTCTTGCCTCTTCGGCAGGTCCAGACTTTTCCCCGGACTCCCTCCCGGCCAGCCGTGGCGCACTAACCCCTTCAGGCTGTGTTCACGCCGCCAACCCCAGTCCTCTCCCTGCGCTCCGACCGAAGCCCGAGCCTCAGCCCCGCCCGCCCCCGGCGGTTGAGCAGACAAGCCTCTCGGGCTGGTGAGTGCTGGTCGGCATGGATCCTCTGTGCGGGAATCTCTCCACTTTGCCCTCCGCACCCCTGTGGCTGCGCTCTCCTCCGTGGCTCCGAAGCTTCCCCCCTCCGCCACCCGCAGTCTCCGCCCGCGAAGGGGCTTCTAGTGTGTGGAAACCTTTCCTCCTTCACGGCTCCCTCCCACTGGTGCAGGTCCTGTCCCTATTCTTTTGTCTCTGTTTATTCTTTTTTCTCTTGCCCTACCCAGTTACCTGGGGGAGTTTCTTGCCTTTTGGGAGGTCTGAGGTCTTCTGCCAGCATTCAGTAGGTGTCCTGTAGGAGTTGTTCCACGTGTAGATGTATTTCTGATGTATCTGTGGGGAGGAAGGTGATCTCCACGTCTTACTCTTCCGCCATCTTGAAGCTCCTCCTCCGTTATAGGTGTTTTTATACCGCCCTGAAGTGGTTTGCATTCAGCAATTTTTCACTCCTTCCCACCCCATCCCATTGGTCTAGTACACTTTACTGAACTGGGCAGGCGTGAGGATGGGGACAAAAGAGGGAAAAGTGGGGAGGGGAAAATGAGCAGTCTCCTTAATCAGCAAAACCATATTAGACAGTATCAGTGGAGGGTAATAGGATTCTATTTCCATGTGTATTTTTCTGAATTCGTTGCTAGTGTAAAATAAGGCATACCATAAAAGCAGCAGGGGATCAATACTGTAATAGCAGGGTATTGAAATTCTTGTAATGGAATTAAGTCAGATATGATGGCAGTTTTGACTGGACAAATATTAAAAAATAATTGAACTGTTTTCTTATACTGATAGGTACCTTATGGTATAGTTTTGAAACTAGAGACAGTTTCTCTCATAAAATATTGTTCATTTGGGCCTAAAGAGACCTTTATTTGCATGAGCTACATTTCTAAAAAATAAAAATTTTAGTAGCAAATGTGAGCTTTAAAGTCTTCTCAGAATTTTACTAAAAATATGGCTGACATAGAAAAGTACTTATGCATTAAAATCCCTTCTCTCCAGGGACTAGTCATTTTAATCTGGTTTAGACACACAGTCCTTGGAGTCAATTGTACTGTATTATAAAATGACAAAGGTTGATTTGAATTCTGTCAAATTGTTCTCCAAGTTCTCCATGTAATTTTTTAATCTCAATATTTCACTTTAAAATTTAAAAATTTTTCCTCTTGATTTATCAGCATACTTTCCACCATATACAACCACTATCTAATTTTTTAGAAACAAAAGGTGAGGTTATTACCAGGTGATGAAGACATGGTTGATTTGTGTTAAAACCAGCAGTGAAAACTCCGTAATTCATTTTGTTTCTCTTAAACATATTTCTTCAAAGTGGAATATATAAAGACTTCCTTAAAACCTAGTGTATTTACTTTGCATGACCTTTTCTGATGGTGTTTTTCACAGAATGATGGAGGAAATAGGAAGGTTTATCTGGATAAATTGCTTTGAACCAGTCAAAGCAGGCAATCTAGCCACTGAGTTATTTCCACCCTCTGATGATTTGTTTGAAACAGCTGAGGAGGGATGAGCAGTAGCTTTGTATATTTCACTTTGGCAGAGCTGTTCAGCCTCCACCACTGGTCTTATTAGCAGACATCCATTGGCAGGTGGCTAGGATGTCATTGAACAGAAGGGAAGCAATGTGATGTGGTAGTGGTAAGCCTCTCTCTGACATGGTGCTCATGGTGCGTTTTTACTTTCTATTTTGGTCTTTTAAAATGTCCTATGTTTACACTGTCATAGAATAAATAGAACCATGACATATTTTACCAGTTTTCCCCTACCCAACATCTTTTATATGGGTAATCTGATCTCATTAAACTGAGAGACATTCATGCTAATCCCTGATGTCATCACCATATTTTACAACAAATACTGTTGAACACCATCTTGGCCAGGCTTGGTTAATAATACCCCAAAGCAAGGACTCTAATAAGAAATTTCCTGGCATCAGACCAGCCAGAGAGCTATTTTGGGGTGGGAGGAAGAGGCTACACAGATGACTGGCTCTTCTGACAGAGTCAGAGTGTCTTTTTCTCAGTATGTTCCCTAATCTTGATCCTTCAGTCAACTGAAGATTTATTTACAGGATTCTGCAAGAATGAGGCAAGTTGGTATGAGTATAAGCCTTTATAGGACTTTAAAAAGAAAACAGAGGATCACATAAAATAAAAATTAAAAAAAAGAAAAAGACAACAGAGGATTTAATCTTTGCCATTAAGACTTTTACAGAAGCTTTCTGGGAACCGAAGTTAGGGGAGACTTCAGAACACTTGGCAACAACCTGAACCAAGTGAGGTAACTTCCAGTGGCCTCTCACCATCTCATTCTACACCTCGTCATTCACCTCCACAGACCCCCAAAGGGGCTATTGCCCATACTCTATTCTCAAGATCTTTTCGGATTTCTCATCCAAGTTTACCAGTCTCTAGGATAAGATAAACCAATCTATGCTAAGTTATGCTTGATCATACAGTATTCCAAAGAGCAGTTGCACTCAAATAGGGTAGTCCAGAGAGCATATGCTTTTTTCAAAAGGAATTTGTGGAGCAATGTTCATAAAAATGACCAGAGGAGATGAGACTGTGTCTTTTGGCCCACCTATGGTGGGGCAGGACCTGGAGGTGTTGGGCTTAATTAGATCACTGCTGCACAGATTTCCTCAAACAACTTCCTTGTTGAGACACAGTAGTTGGACTTTTAACCCTATGCCCTTCCATAGCCCCTACAGTGTTCATACTATATAAGATAAAACTAACACCAGTATGCATTTGCCCCATTAATAAAATGGACCTTGAATCAAAAGATAAACAAAAAGTTTTAATTCTAGACGTGAACTCCAGTAGAACTTAACATCTGTACTACTTGATATTTAATATTATACTCCCTTGTAGTGTTGGTTTATTTTCTCATAGACACATCTTCCTAACTCAAGTGAGGGCTGAGACCATATCCAATACTTCTTTTCTGCCCATGGTACTTAGACAAACCTATGCACAAAATAAATATTCAATATTCTTTGAGGAATTGAAGCAACATTTGATGCTTAACTCTAAGAGGATGTTCAGTATCACATGGTTTGTGTGCTTGTGTGGGTTTCACACAACAATCACATCTCTTCTTTCTGCTCTGCATTATGGTTATCACCATTTCCTTTAGTAGATAACCTTTGAGGTGTCTGCATAGCTCACAGCACTTCTTGTTTCTCTCAGTACTATTCTTCTACTGATATGGATAGGAACCCACGCTTACGCTATGTGACTCTGCCTCCATGGTTTCAGTTTATTAGACTAAGGGTCGTGTCTGCCAGAGTTAGCCAATCAGATTTTTCTCTCTGGGGAATTTTTCATGGGGCCTAGAGTCAGACAGTCAGTCTCTGTGTAGACAGAGAAGCCAAGGAAGTCATTCTGCAAAGAGAAGCAAAGATGAGAGGCCAAAAGAGAGTATGATTCCTGGGTTCCTTGCTGGCTTTCTGGTTCCTGGTTCTAGTTTCCACCTGAGACCCACCTACATTCTTGCCTGTAGATACCATGAGGCCTCCACCATTTCCTTTTTGTAAATGACAATGTATAGGTTTTTTGCTTAAGCTGGCTTGAGACGCTATTTACTATTTAAAACCAAAATCTTACCCAGTCCACCTTCCTTATCCAAGTCTACCAAAAGGGAGTGAGGCAACTAAACTGGTTGGCTGGCACAATTTACACACCTAGCATTAGAGAGCAGGCTAGGTGGTGGAATGTCTTGTGACTTGTTACATGCGTAGTAACCATTCAGAAATCCAAGAAGTTGTGATCTAAGGCCCAGCCATCATTTACAGACTCAGGGGACATGAAGAAGGCCTAGTCTCATTACCAAAGCATGCTTCTTGTGTTATGTGGTTTTAAAAAAAAAGGTGGATGTGGTTTATGATCATGTTTGAAGCTGTTTAATTTTTTAAATGCAGAATTTGATACTATGAAATAACACGCTAAGAAGAAAAAAATTGAACCATCTCACTCAAAAACTGGAGTTTAACTGCAGCTCACATCTATAGGGAAGAAGGGAAGAAATATATCTGGTGTCCTGTAACTCTCACCAAGGGTGGCAGGTATCAGTTCCATGTGAACTGAACATTGGCTAATGACTAGATAACCTATGTTAGAGAATGAGTTTGTATTAGGCCAACCATTACTATTTCATTATAATATGCATATTACTATTGAGATATTTTCCTTAAAATTTATACTAAGTACCCAGATGCAAGTCTGCCTACTTCTTTCCTTAATTGTGTTCCATCACCTTACTTTCTAGTCCATAACTAGAGCAGTCCTTTCATCTTTCTAATCTGACCTCTGTTGAGTCTGTCTTGCCCCAAAGGCAACACTTCTCTACCAAAGCCCAGCATCCTTCTTTCAAATTGAAGCCTTCTTTTTTTACCCCCAGCTTTAGTTATTTTTAAGTTTTTTTAGTAATTTTAGATATACAGAAAATTTGTACAGAGAATTCCCATTTACCTCCACTCTGTTTCCCCCAAGGTTACTATCTTATATAACCATGGTACATTTGTCAAAACCAAGAAATCAACATTGGTACATTACTATTAAGTAAACTCCAGACTTAGGTTTCACCAGTTTTTTCCACTAATGTCCTTTTTCTGTCCCAGGATCCAATCCAGGAGACCGCATTGCATTCAGCAGGCCTTCCTTTTAATCTGCACTAGACAACCAGGAGCTTGAAGGAAACCCATCTTTTGTGCTTTGTTATAGCAAAGTGATTCTCACTTTTTACAAAACCATAAAGACGTCAAACTGGAAAGTCTGCCTGGTAAGAATGTTTGCTGGTTTCAGAGAATATCGTCATTCCATTGGTTTTTCCTCCTCACTGCTCCTGAGATCCTGCCTCAGCAACTTTCTTCAACATTTAACATGGCTTCTTCCATCAAACGGTGTTTTCCTTAAAACTTAACAATTTTCACACCCATACCTCGGGGAAATTAGAAACAATGAGTAACCTCCAACAATCGTTTAATAACTCAAACGATGCCCTACCTCTGCAGCCTTGTGTTCTCTAAAGAAAACCAGAGTCCTCCCTGGTTCTTCTCATATCCTCTCTTAGTCAAGTTCGTTCATCTCTTTCTAGTATCTCTCTTTCCCCACTACAGGTGCACTCCCCACTTACTGTCCCCCCTATTAATCTTAAAAGAACCCAGCTCACAAATGGAAGAGATTAGCGTTTCTTGGGGGCAGGTATGGGGTGTTAATGAAAACACATGATGCTATGTGGAAGTGGAGCTGAATGAAGCAGGATTTTATGACGTTCCTCTGTGTGCTGCTATGGATAAAAATCATCCCAGAACTCTTTCAAGTCACATAATCCAGGAAAGTTCTGGAGCAGGGAAATTACTGAATGTCAACTGTAGGGATGTACTGAAGTATTTGGCCAAAATCTCTCAGCTATGGCCTCACTCTTTTAAAGGCCAAATGTCGACCTCAATATCACTTCTGCCCTCCTGGAACACGTGCAGAATGGAATCATGTATGTTACCATCATTTATAATCAGTCTCCAAATGTCAGAAAAAAATGAACAAAGAATATCACCTACATTTATTTGTAATAGCTAAACATTTATTTTCAAATATAGGTAAGCATTCTAGACATCAGTTGGAGTGAAAAATCTCCCTATATGCTTTATATGTTGAAATCTCTCAGTCATTTGAAGTAGAAATGCATATTTATCATGGCAGGAGTAAAATGCTATGATACTTATTGATGATTATGAAAACTTTCAATTTTATGTACAAAAATAATTATTAGGAACTTACAGTTAAATAGGGAAATATATGAAGTCAACATAATTATTAAGAAAACACGAAGTGACCAAATAACTTTAAAAGCATCATCTTCTTGGAGCCAATAATTTTTTAATTAAGTATAAGACAAAAATAAAAATTAGATGCCATATTCTAACCTTTGTAGAGTTGTCTTTTGTATTAGCATTCATAACAGTAAGCAAAATAGCCTTTAAGGACTATATTTGATTTTTAATTATAATGAATGTTTTAAGAAAAAGCCTTATTTGAAAATCCTTCATGGTGTATGAAGCTGTAATAAAAGCTAAATGTCAACTTTTCCATCTCAAAATTTTATAACGAAGAAAATTTTCAAAACCATGCACAACACCCATGATAAATCGTGTTCTATCCAAATGTAGTGATAAAGATTGTAGTGACTATAAAGAGAAGAAGGTATTAGAGACAAGTGAGATAGTCAGAGATTGATTCTCACTAAGCAAACTTCAAAACAACAGACTTTACAGGAATGCTTTCAACTTCCTCATAATTTTAGGTCTATGGAGTTCAAAAATCTAAACAAAACTTGTTGAAATGATGCTTATAGACTGCCAATGATTTTCAGTAGTTGAAATGGAAGGATTTTGAGATGTGCCCAAGCTATAAATCCCAGGTACAAAGTTCCTGCTAGAAATTAAGTTACTGGAAAACGTTTTTTTCTGAATTATATTCTACTGTGCACAGAATGATTAGTGATACCATTAGATGTGCTATTTTTTAAGTTTTGTGCATCATACACTTGGACATGCAGAAACACCCAGAAAAATGTTTTTAATCAGACAGCACAGTGGATTAATGCTTTTGTTTTACTTGCTTACAGAATCAGCTATTTCTATGTTTAAAAAAAAAAAAACTACCCCAAAGCTTACTGGCTTAATAATATAACAATCATTTATTTAGCTCACAATTTTTGGGGTTGGCAGTTCAGTCTGTTCTCAGCTGGGCAGTCCTGGTCTCAGCTGAGCTTCTTCATGTGTCTATGAGCAGCTGTGGGTCAACTAGGTAAATCTGCCTCTGGGGGTTGATTGGATATATATACATGCAACGAATACTAAGGTATAGGTGGAGATTCATAGGTGATTTTAATACCTTGAGTCAATTACATCACTCCACTGTCACATTTCTAGATCCAAAAATTAAAGGCAAATTTTCTCAAATGATTTTAAAAAACAGCAAGGGCTGGTTTCCATTCCTGCCAAGATGTATACACTCCATTCTGTCTCTCTCACTGAATGCAGCTGTAAAACCTGGACAGAATGCATGGAGCAGCTATTTAAGAACTCTGTAAAGTAAGTGCTAGCACACATCTTGGAAAATAAGAATTCAAGGTACCACAAAATTGGCACCCTTAAGCAATCCTGTGATGGCAGGGGAAACAGCACTGACAGTAGCAGTAGCAGGGACCCACAGAAGCCTAAGACTCTCAGAGAGGGGAGCCTTCCTCTTCAGGAAGATGTAGTACCAAAAGGGTGAGGCAAACTACCATTGCTTTTTTTCTCTTTACTCCAGACATGGACACAGTCACAAGAGGTACATGGCAGAACAGGGTAACGAAAGTCCCAGCTTTCTGGCCAGAGGACCAAATAGGGGAGCCCTAGGAACCAGAAAGGACCAGGGAGTTGGTGGAGAGGGAGGGACTCAGGAAAATGACACTAGAAAGTGGTTTATGGACTCCTTATAGAACTATACACCAAAAATAAAGTAATTTTACTGTATGTTAAATTGAGAAATAGAAGAAAAACAAGATAAACACTATTTAAAATAAAAAATTAATCAAAAGATGTTGCTAAGACCAATGTCAAAGAATCTACTGCATATGTTTTCTTCTAGGGGTTTTATGTTTTCAGGTCTTATAATCAAGTCAATCCATTTTGAGTTGATTTTTGTCTATGATTTTTGTGAGATAGTGGTCTAGTTTCATTCTTTTGCATGTGGCTGTCCAGTTTTCCCAATACCATTTATTGAAGAGACTATCCTTTCTCTATTGTATGTTCTTTGCTCCTCTGCCATAAATTAATTGTCCATATATATGCAGGTTTATTTCTGAGTCCTCAATTCTGTTTCTTTCATCTATGTGTCTATTTTTCTGCCAATACCATGCTGCAGCCACTATGGAAAACAGTATAGAGAGATTCCTCAAAAAATTAAGTATAGAACTACCATATGATCCAGCTATTCCACTTCTGGGAGTTTACCCAAAGAATACAAAAACACTAATTTGAAAAGATATATGCACCCCTATGTTCACTGCAGCATTACAGTAGCCAAGGTATGGAAACAAACTAAATGCCCATTGACAGATGAATGGATAAAGAAGATGTGGTTGGTATAGAAACACACACACACACACACACTGGAATACTACTCAGGCACTTAAAAAAGGTGAAATCTTGCCATTTGTAACAACATAGTTGGGCCTTGAGGTTACTATGCTAAGTGAACTAAGTCAGAGGGAGAAAGACAAATACTATACAATTTCACTAAGATGTGGAACAAAACCAAAACAAAGTAAGTCAACAAACCAAACCAAACACAAACAAACACATAGATACAGAGAACAGAGTAGTGATTACCAGAGGGGAAGGGGGTTGCAGGAGGGTGAAATTGGTAAAGGGGATCAACTGTGTGGTGATGCATGGAAACTAAACTCTTGGTAGTGAGCACACTGTAGGGTATGCAGAAGTCAAAATGTAATATTATACTCATGAAACATATAATGTTACAAACCAATAACAATAAATAAATAAAATTAATCAAAAGGAAAAAAACACCAAGGGCATACAAAATATCAGAAACAAAAACATAAATGAGGGCAGCAATCTTAAAATGGCATCTAAAAAATCTTAAAAAAGCAAAACTTCCAGTTTCCAGTCCAGCATGAAAGAAGCTTATAAGTCTCCACTAGGAGGGAAAATAGTTCTTTTCCCATATTTGATACTATACATTTGGGCAAAGAATTGGGGAGTTCATGAGGAAGCTATAAAACATTTGAAGATCTCACTGAGGACATCTATGAGTTGTTTTGCCAATACTCATTCTTTCATTCATTTATTCTCTCACTTAACAAGTATTAGCTGAGCACCTATTATGTGCCAGGCGTTATGTAAGTTGCTGAGTTTATGACAAAGTTCAAGACACAGTTTCTGGCCTAAAGGATCTCAGAGATTACTAACAATACAGGTCCAGTTTCCAGTCCAACATGTAAGGAACTTAGAAGTCACCTCTCCAACCTAACAAGTAAAAGGTTGAACAAACTGAAAACTCAGCAACTCTTCTTAGATCCATGACAGAAATGATGTCACAGGGCAGACTGCTGCTCACCAAATGGGAGAGACTAACGGGTGAATGCAGGATAATCACAACTTACCTGAGCAGAAACTTCTGTGGGAACCAGAGCTGGGCAGGGAAACCTAAACTGTAATTGACAAATTGCTGGAAGCTCGGTGTGGCCAAGTCTGAGAGTTTAAAACTGCAGGGGGTAAGATTGTTTATTTCAGATTTTTCTTGTTTCTTAAGGTGAGATTGAATTGTTATAAACTTCCCTCTTAGAACTGCTTCTGCTGCATCCCATAGGTTTTGGGTCACTGTGTTTTCATTATCATTTGTTTCTATGTATTTTTTTATTTCCTCTTTGATTTCTTCAGTGATCTCTTGGTTATTTAGCAGCACACTGTTTAGCCTCAATGCGCTTGTGTTTTTTACGGTTTTTTTTTTCCTGTAATTGATTTCTAATCTTAGAGTGCTGTTGTGGGAAAAGATGCTTGATATGATTCCAATTTTCCAAGGCTTGATTTGTGAACCAAGATGTGCTCTATCCTGGAGAATGTTCCATGCACTTGAGAAGAATGTGTATTCTGCTGCTTTCAGGTGGGATGTCCTATAAATATAAATATCAATAAAATCTACCTGGTCTACTGTGTCATTTAAGCTTGTGTTTCCCTATTTATTTTCTGTCTGGATGATCTGTCCATTGGTGTAAGTGGGGTGTTAAAAGTCCCCCACTATTATTGTGTTACTGTCGATTTCCCCTTTTATGGCTGTTAGCATTTGCCTTACGTATTGTGGTGCTCCTATGTTGGGTGCATACATATTTATAATTGTTATATCTTCTTCTTGGATTGATCCCTTGATCATTATGTAGTGTCCTTCCTTATCTCTCTTTTTTTAACATCTTTATTGGAGTATAATTGCTTTACAATGGTGTGTTAGTTTCTGCTTTATAACAAAGTGAATCAGCTATAAATATACATATATCCCCATATATCCTCCCTCTTGTGTCTCCCTTTCACCCTCCCTATCCCACCCCTCTAGGTGGTCACAAAGCACTGAGCTGAGCTGATCTCCCTGTGCTATGTGGCTGCTTCTCACTAGCTATATATTTTACATTTGGTAGTGTATATATGTCCATGCCACTCTCTCACTTCATCCCAGCTTACCCTTCCCCCTCCCCGTGTCCTCAAGTCCATTCTCTACGTCTGCGTCTTCCTTATCTCTTGTAACAGTCTTTATTTTAAAGCCTATTTTATCTGATATGAGTATTGCTACTCCAGCTTTCTTTTGATTTCCATTTGCGTGGAATATCTTTTTCCATCCCCTTACTTTCAGTCTGTGTGTGTCCCTAAATCTGAAGTGGGTCTCTTGTAGATAGCATATATACAGGTCTTGTTTTTGTATCCATTCAGTCAGTCTGTGTCTTTTGGTGGGAGCATTTAATCCATTTACATTCAAGGTAATTATCGATATGTATGTTCCTATTAGCACTTTCTTAATGGTTTTGGGTTTGTTTTTGTGAGTCTTTTTCTTCTCTTGTGTTTCCCACTGAGAGAAGTTCCTTTAGCATTTGTTGTAAAGCTAGTTTGGTGGTGCTGAATTCTCTTAGCTTTTGCTTGTCTGTAAAGCTTTTGATTTCACCTTTGACTCTGAATGAGTGCTGGGTAGAGTAATCTTGGTTGTAGGTTTTTCCCTTTCATCACTTTAAGTATATCCTGCGACTCCCTTCTGGACTGCAGAGTTTCTGCTGAAAAATCAGCTGATAACCCTTGTGTGTTATTTGTTGGGGGATTCCCTTGTATGTTATTTATTGCTTTTCCCTTGCTGCTTTTAATATTTTTTCTTTGAATTTAATTTTTGTTAGTCTGATTAATATGTGTCTTTGTGTGTTTCTCTTAGGGTTTATCCTGTATGGGACTCTCTGTGCTTCTTGGACTTGGGTGGCTATTTGCTTTCCCATGATAGGGAAGTTTTTCACGGTAATCTCTTCAAAAAATTTCTCAGACCCTTTCTCTTTCTCTTCTTCTTCTGGGACCCCTATAATTCGAATGTTGGTGTGTTTAATGTTGTCCCAGAGGTCTCTGAGACTGTCCTCAATTATTTTCATACTTTTTTCTTTATTCTGCTCCTCAGCAGTTATTTCCACCATTCTATCTTCCAGCTCACTTATCTGTTCTTCTGCCTCAGTTATTCTGCTATTGATTCCTTCTAGTGTATTTTTCATTTCAGTTCTTGTGTTGTTCTTCACTGTTTGTTCTTTATTTCTTCTAGGTGTTTGTTAAACATTTCTTGTATTTTCTCGATCCATGCCTCCATTCTATTTCTGAGATTTTGGATCATCTTTACTATCACTACTCTAAATTCTTTTTCAGGTAGGTTGCCTATTTCCTCTTCATTTATTTGGTCTTGTAGGGTTTTACTTTGCTCCTTCATCTGTAACATATTTTTTGTCATCCTTAAAACTGCAGGGGGACCCAGCCATCAGGAGTCCCCCAGACTTTTGTGAGTTTTACCTCCTGGATCTCTACCAGGTTCTCATAGTGAATGTCAGAGAACAATCCCCTCCTGCTTCCAGCAAGGGGAGGGGAAAAGGAAATATGCTGGAGCATTCTTTTCTCCTTAACAAGCTCTGCCCTAAGGAGAAACTATTTAATAACTAAAGCCTAACTTGCTGGGGTTTTACGAGAGCCTAACTGACCTGGGGAAGGGAAATAAATACAGCCAACTCTAGCCTTCCACCTGGGAAAAGGGAAATACCCAACTCCAGTTCACTCAAGCCATTTTGTCCCACCTAGGGGGGAGAAAAAAAACCTGAGAAGCACATGTGAAGTTCACAGTCCAGAGGGACAGGTCTCCCTTAAAGTCTGAGATCTGTCAACCCCCAAAAAAATGCACACCCTAAAAGGTGAGAATTATGTTTTATTTGGAGGAATTTCTGAGGACTTAAACCCAGAAGACAGCCTCTTAGATAGCTCTGAGGGACTGCTCTGAAGAGGTAAGGGAGGAGCCAGGATATATAGGAGTTTTTGCAACAAAAACCAGGTAGTTGGAACATCAAAAGATTGCTGTTAATTAAAGAAAACCAGACATCTCAAGTTAATGAATTTAGCACTTTTCTAAGTATAGAAAAATGTAAGAGTCTGGGCTCATTTAAATCATTCCTTTGATATGCACCTTAAGGGCCAGTACCCTGCTTTTCTCTATCCTGAATCCCCTCAGGGGGCACAGTTGAGGGTGGCTGAAGGCTTGATGGCATCTTTTGTTTACTGATATTGCAGGCAACATTCTTCCACAGATCTAATACAGGATTATAGAGTCCTGTCCCCTTCCCCCACACCCTATCACCACACCAGTAAAGGCCTATTTACAGCCGTTCCTTTTACACAGTACATCATACCTGCCTATCAAGAAAAAATTACAAGACACTAAAGGGCAAAAAAACAGTTTGAAAAGATAGAGCAAGAATCATAACCAAACTCAGACATGGCAGGGATGTAGGAATTATCAGGCCAGGAATTTAAAACAACAATGATTAATATGCTAAGAACTCTAATGGATAAAGTAGACAGAATGCAAGAACAGATGGACAATGTAAACAAAGAAAGAACCAAAAAGAAATGCTAGAGGTCAAAAACACTAACAAAAATGAAGAATGCTTTTGATGGGCTTATTACTAGACTAGAAATTGCTGAGAAAAAGAATCTCTAAGCTTGAGGATATCTCAATAGAAACCTCCAAAACTGAAAAGCAAGCAGATAAAAGATTGAACCTATGGCTTCCCTGGTGGCACAGTGGTTGAGAGTCCACCTGCCGATGCAGGGGACACGGGTTTGTGCCCCGGTCTGGGAGGATCCCACATGCCACAGAGTGGTTGGGCCCATGAGCCATGGCCACTGAGCCTGCACATCTGGAGCCTGTGCTCCGCAGTGGGAAAGGCCACAACAGTGAGAGGCCCGCATACCGAAAAAAAAAAAAAAAAAAGATTGAACCTACCCCCCAATATCCAAGAACTGTGGAATAACTACAAAGGATGTAATATTTGCATAATGGGCATACTGGAAGGAGAAGAAAGAGAGGAAGGAACAGAAGAAATATTTGAAACAATAATTACTGAGAATTTCCCCAAATTCGTATCAAACACCAAACCACAGACCCAGGAAGCTTAGAGAACATCAAACAGGATAAATGCCAAAAAAACTACACCTAAGCATATTATTTTCAAGTTACAGAAAATTAAAGGTAAAGAAAAAACTCTTGAAAGAAATCAAAGGGAAAAAAAACACCTTACCTATAAAGGAGCAAAGATAAGATTTATATCCAACTTCTCAGAAACCCTGCAAGCAAGAAGAGAGTGAGTATATTTAAAGTGTTGAGTGAAAAAAAAAAAAGAAAACCACCAATCTAGAATTCTGTACTCTGCAGCAGAATCCTTCAAAAATGAAAGAGAAATAGAGACTTTCTCAGAAAAAAATTGAGGGAATTTGTTGCCAGTACACTTGCCTTGCAAGAAATGTTAAAAGAATTTCTTTAAAGAAAAGGAAAATTATAGAGGTCAGAAACTCAGATCTATAGAAAGAAAGGAAGAGCATCAGAGAAGGAATAATTGAAGGTAAAATTAAAACTTTAATTTTTATTCTTCTTAATTGATCTAACATATAATAGTTTGTCCAAAATAATAATAACAACACTGTATTCAACTATTATGCCTGTGTGTATGTGTGTGTGTGTACAGGCACACCTCAGACATATTGCAACTTCAGTTCCAGACTGCAGTAAAGCATATATTGCAATAAAGCTAGTCACACAAATTTTTTGTTTTCCTGGTGCATATAAAAGTTATGTTTACACTATAGTGCAGACTATTAAGTGTGTAATAGCATTATGTCTAAAAAAACAATGTATATACCTTAATTTAAAAATATTTCATTACTAAAAAATGCTAATCATCATCTGAGTCTTCAGCAACTCATTATAGTAACATCAAAGAGTGCTGATCACAGATCATCATAACAAATATAATAATAATGAAAAAACTTGAAAGATTTCAAGAATTACCAAAATGTGACACAGAGACACAAAACAAACAAATGTTGTTGAGAAAATTGTGCCATAGACTTGCTCGATGAAGAGTTGCCACAAACCTTCAATTTGTAAAGTACATAATATCTATGAAGTGCAATGAGGTGAGGAGCAATAAAATGAGATATGTATACGCTTATGTATAAGTGAAATAAATGACAGCAATAATACAGAAGACAGGAGGGATGTATTAGGATTATCTTGTTATTATAAGGTACTTGTACTACCTGTGAAGCAGTATAGTCTTATTTTAAAGTGAACTTGGATTCGTCATAAATGTATATTGCAAACTCTAGGGCAACCACTAAAAAAAGTTTTAAAAAGAAGTATAACTGATATGCTTAGAAAGGAGAGAAAATGGAATTATATAAAATGTTCAGTTAAAACCATAAAAGGCCAAAAACGAGGAGAAGACAAAAATAGGAACAAAGAACAAGGATAACAAGTAAAAAACAGTAACAAATATGGTGGATATTAATCCAACTATATCAATAGTCACTTTGAATATCAAGAGTCTAAATGCAACAATTAAAAGAGATAGCGTGGATTAAAAAAACAAGACCCAACTATATGTTGTCTACAAGAAGCCCACTTTAAATATAAAGACACATATAAATTAAAAGTAAATGGATGGAGAAAGATATACCATGCTAACACTAATCAAAAGAAAGTAGGAGTAGTTATATTAATTGCAGACAGAGCAGACTTCAGACCAAGGAAAGTTATCAGGGATAAAGAAGGGCATTATATAATGATAAAGGGGTTGATTCTCCAAAAAGACATAACAGTCCTTAATATGTATGTGCTCAAAATCAGAGCATCAAACCAGTAAGGCAAAAACAGATAGAACTACACAGAGAAACAGATGAACCCATTATCATAGTTGGAGACGTCAACACCCCTGTATCAGAAATAGATCCAGCAGGCAAAAAATCAGTAAGGACAAAGTTGAACTCAACAACACCATCAACCAGCTAGATATAATGCACATCCTAGACCCACCTCCTAGAGAAATGGAAATAAAAACAAAGATAAACAAATGGGACCTAATGAAACTTCAAAGCTTTTGCACAGCAAAGGAAACCATAAACAAGACCAAAAGACAACCCTCAGAATGGGAGAAAATATTTGCAAATGAAGCAACTGACAAAGGATTAATCTCCAAAATTTATAAACAGCTCATGCAGCTCAATAGCAAAAAAACAAACAATCCAATCCAAAAATGGGCAGAAGACCTAAATAGACATTTCTCCAAAGAAGATATACAGACTGCCAACAAACACATGAAAGAATGCTCAACATTATTAATCATTAGAGAAATGCAAATCAAAACTACAATGAGATATCACCTCACACCAGTCAGAATGGCCATGATCAAAAAATCTAGAAACAATAAACGCTGGAGAGGGTGTGGAGAAAAGGGAACCCTCTTGCACTGCTGGTGGGAATGTGAATTGGTACAGCCACTATGGAGAACAGTACGGAGGTTCCTTAAAAACCTACAAATAGAACTACCATATGACCCAGCAATCCCACTACTGGTCATATACCCTGAGAAAACCATAATTCAAAAAGAGTCATGGGGCTTCCCTGGTGGCGCAGTGGTTGAGAATCTGCCTGCTAATGCAGGGGACACGGGTTCGAGCCCTGGTCTCGTAGGATCCCACATACCGTGGAGCAACTAGGCCCGTGAGCCACAACTACTGAGCCTGCGCGTCTGGAGCCTGAGCTCTGCAACAAGAGAGGCCACGATAGTGAGAGGCCCACGCACCGCGATGAAGAGTGGACCCCACTTGCCACAACTAGAGAAAGCCCTCGCACAGAAACGAAGACCCAACCCAGCAAAAATTAATTAATTAATTAATAAACTCCTACCCCCAACATCTTCTTAAAAAAAAAAAGAGTCATGTACCACAATGATCATCACAGCTCTATTTACAATAGCCAGGACATGGAAGCAACCTAAGTGTCCATCAACAGATGAATGGATAAAGAAGATGTGGCACATATATACAATGGAATATTACTCAGCCATAAAAGGAAACAAAATTGAGTTATTTGTAGTGAGGTGCATGGACCTCATACAGAGTGAAGTAAGTCAGAAAGAGAAAAACAAATACCATATGCTAACACATATATATGGAATCTAAAAAAAAAAAAGGTTCTGAAGAACCTAGGGGTAGGACAGGAATAAAGATGCAGATGTAGAGCAAGAAGCAAGAACTACAATCCTGCAACCTCTGGAACAAAAACCACATTCATAGAAAGATAGACAAAACGAAAAGGCAGAGGGCTATGTACCAGATGAAGGAACAAAATAAAACCCCAGAAAAACAACTAAATGAAGTGGAGATAGGCAACCTTCCAGAAAAAGAATTCAGAATAATGATAGTGAAGATGATCCAGGACCTTGGAAAAAGAATGGAGGCAAAGATCGAGAAGATGCAAGAAATGTTTAACAAAGACCTAGAAGAATTAAAGAACAAACAAACAGAGATGAACAATTCAATAACTGAAATGAAAAATACATTAGAAGGAATCAATAGCAGAGTAACTGAGGCAGAAGAATGGATTACTGATGTGACGGTCTTGTTTTACCACTGTGAAACAGAATTCTATATGATCCTAATTGTTGAGACAATATGGAAAGAGGCCAACATCACTACCTTTCCCTACTCTTTCCTCAATTACCCCACTCTCTACTGATCCTAATACCCCCAAATTATCTTTTGTTTTCCTACTAATTCACATCTCAAACCACTATTCCAAATCTCATCACCCTCTCAGAATTTCAATTACTAGTATTAATTTCCTTACAACTAACCATTTTCTACTAACAATCCATTCCTCAACCGATTTTTTGTTTCTATCCTTATTAAGTCCCATTCTTCACTAACCTTTCACATTATCCATTGGTGTCTTTAAATCTCCACAGCCCCTTTTCTTAATGTTTCACAGCCAGTAAAAAGAATAATGTAGATCTATATTTACTGGCTTGGAAAGAGATTAACAGTAAATAGGATAATACAGTCCTATATAATGAGTATGTGTGTGTTTGTATGTGCATAGAGAAAAGTCTACAACAGCACTATTCAGAAGAGATAGGGACTTCCCTGGTGGCACAGTGGTTAAGAATCCGCCTGCCAATGGAGGGGACTCGGGTTCGATCCCTGTCTGGGAAGATCCCACATGCCGCGGAGCAACTAAGCCTGTGCACCACAACTACTGAGCCCACGTGCCACAACTACTGAAGCCTGTGTGCCTAAAGCCCATGCTCTGCAACAAGAGAAGCCACTGCAATGAGAAGCCCGTGCACCACAATGAAGAGAAGCCCCTGCTCGCCGCAAATAGAGAAAGCCTGCACGCAGCAACGAAGACCCAACACAGCCAAAAATAAAACTAAATTAAATAATTAATTTAAAAAACAAACAGAAGACATAGGACACACATCACAAATGTAATTTTCAATTATCTAGTAGCTGAATATAAGAAGTAAAAGAAACAAGTGAAAATAACTTTAACAACAAATTCCAGGGCTTCCCTGGTGGCGCAGTGGTTTAGAATCCACCTGCCAATGAAGGGGACACGGGTTCAAGCCCTGGTCCGGGAAGATCCCACATGCTGCAGAGCAACTAAGCCCGTGTGCCACAACTACTGAGCCTGTGCTCTAGAGCCTGTGAGCCACAACTACTGAGCCCATGTGCCACAACTACTGATGCTCGCATGCCTAGAGCCCGTGCTCCACAACAAGAGAAGCCACCACAATGAGAAGCCCATGCGCCACAATGAAGAGTAGCCCCTGCTCACCACAACTAGAGAAAGCCCGTGCACAGCAACGAAGACCCAACTCAGCCAAAAATAAATTAAAACAAAACAAAACAAAACAAAAAAAACCCAATGCCTTCTTAAAAAAAAAAACAAATTCCATTTAACTCAATATATGCAAACTTTTGTTATTTCAACATGTAATCAATACTTAAAAAGTTGAGATATTTTACATTTTTTCCCTACTAAATTCAGTGTATATGCTCACAGCACATCTCAATTTGGACTAGCTACTTTCAAGTGCCCAACAGCCACCTATGGCTACTGGCTGTCATAATGGACAGCACAGATCTGGAAGGATACACACTGAATTGTCCACAGTGTTTTTCTTTGGAAGGAGGGACTGGCTGGGGAGAGCAGAGGTAAGAAATGAGAGATTTTTTACTTTTACCTTTTATTACATTCACAATGAACATTTCTATCTTATAATAAAAACTGATGTCAATTGACAGACCCCCTCTACCATTACTCTAGATGCCCACTAACAGAACTAACCTTTCCTCTGATAGCAAATCTAATTCCTCTGACTCAATGCATCTGCTATTACTCAAACCCACCCCCTTCTTTGTGACCCCAATCCCTAAACAATAATCTCTTCACTCTTCACATTTCTATAGCTTCTCACCACGTTTAGTCTCTTCTCACCTCCACTATTCAAAGGCTAAGGAAGACTTAACCACTCACTCATGTTTCATGATGTTCAGCTGTGGGAGGGTCTGATTTGGGGCCACAAGACTCATTCGTGCGCAGATGTCCTTATAATCTTGATTCCTTCTCTCAAAGTCTTCCACGTGGGCAGCCAGGTGGGAATTGACAACACAAAAGGTAGTGTTGTGAAATACAAATCTCACAGCTACCCCACCTTTGTTTCCCTGTTAGCAAGAGTAATTATTCACAGTTAGTACAAGGATGCAACTAGCACCTGAACTTCACATGGACATAAGTCATAACTGAGCTCATTTCCAAAGTAACTCACCATCTTCCCCATGGTTCCAGTCCCAACTGTTTCTGTAGCAACATCACGGATATATGGCCACTGATCCTTTTTGGCAAATATCAAGAGCATCATCCCAACAAGACGGACCAGTTGAACCTATGAGTTGCAGGGAATTAGAAGAGGTTCATGTTAATACCACTCTTTGCCACATATCGAATTCCCACAACTAATTTTCTACCAAGAAGATATAACCATGTCCTAATCTGAATCCAAATCCTCTAATTTCCCATAAAGAGAAAACAAAATTTCTCTGGGAAAGCTTTAATCTGGCTCTGACCAGTAGGAGTTAAAAGTCTTTGGAGACACGAGTACACTCAGCTCTAGATTAATTATTTTAATCACTTTTTAGCCTACCATGAGTAGGCAGCATGAAAAATTCAAATAATAATGACAAAGCCTCTATCCCAGCTTGTTCCTTTTGTCTCTTCTTCCTAGTTTCTGATTTACAATTTCCTAAGAAATTAAAATGTATAAAATAACAATCCTTTTTACTTTTAAGTCTGTGAACTAGAAATATGTCTGAAATGTGTATTAGTCTATATGAGAGGAATAATATCTTCAGGAGTCTGATCACCTATATCAGCTGTTAAAAGATGCAGATGAAAATTACTTAGACAAATGATTCCTTTTAAAGGGCTTGGTATGGTAGCCCCATAATTAAAATAACTCTCCTGGTAGCCTCTACCATGTGCCTTCTAGAGACCAACAAATTGGGCGACCTTGCTAAAGTCAACTCTATTCTTGACTTACAACCAAGTTTTGAGCTCATTTAAATTCCACAACACTTCTGTTCTTGCTCCAATTCCAAAGCTTGCCCTATGCACCCACATGCTTCAAACTGCTTTTCTGTAAAGCATCCAGTTCTGACCATGTCAGCAAACAATTTCAATCTTAAACTCTCATTGCAAAAATCACTTACCTTATGTGTCATCATTTGAGTTAATTATTGCTATGAGAACAATAAAATTCTTCTTTTCTCCTAAAAACTACCTAAGCAATGAAACTATAAGATTGGGAAACTTAGAGAAATTTTTTCTAGGAAATAGGAATAAAAAGGATTAGTGTGCCCTATTCCAGTATTACACATGGGGAAGAATTCAATTAAACCACTCTTTTGGAACAAGCTATAGATAACAGAGTAACTTCTAGTGAGTTCTATTTAGTTGTATACTAAAAAAGATAATTAAATGTGGCTTACTTTCTTATACTTGGCTTTGGAATGCAAACCCCTCTCCACAGCCAAGGACCACTCTTGTTCCTTCACAGATTCAAAGTAGAAAAAGGCTTCTGTGCTCAAGTCCAGCTCTTGGAATCTGAGAAAACAAGAGGATGTGGGATCTACACACATCCCATAATTATCTCTGACTACCTCCTGTCCCATTTTCTGAGACATTAGATGAAAATATGGGGAAAAGATATATTTTAGAGAACTGCTCTATTGACTCAGGTGATCAGTAAGGACAAGTAGTTTTCTTTTCAAAAGACTCCCCGCCACAAGTATATGCACAGGCTATGCAAAACACAAACAAAAAAACCTCCATAAGGGATAAAAATAGAGCTTTGCTTATATATCCTAGAAATGGTCACTGTTAGAATTAACCTCAAATCTCAGTTTCTATGAAGTATATAGTTTTCTATGGGTTTTGAGAGGATTAGATGCTTCCTTACGCCAATTTAGGTATCTGTTCCTTTATGATCTCACAAATTTGACCCACAGGTTAACTCTCACATATAGTCTACAGTAGGTTTCTACAAATGGTGGGGGGAAAAAAAGCAAAATGTCACATAAACTAACACCAAACATACAGCCAAAATGAAATTCCAGACGTGTATTTTACCCAATACAGTAGATATCAGGAGGATTCGGATCACAGTTCAGCCAAGGTTCTAACCCACTACCTGGAGACTGGCCATTCACGTTCCATGTTCCAACAAAGAATCTAATACATGATACCAAAAAATAATTTAAAAACAAAGGTCAAGTGTGAATGCTCACAATAAGCAACATAATGTCTCAAACTGTTTTGTCACACACACACACACAAAACCCTCTTGCATGTAGAAGACAAAGGCAGTGGGCTTATTCTCTCCAAATTTTACATCAGGTAAACCTACAGAAAGGAACCAAGTCTCTATTTAAAAAACACAAATTTAATTGCTCTACCACATTTCCTTTCTATTACATTCCATCCAAACTCATATTTGAAGGGAGAGCTTGTGGATGGGAAAGAGGTATCTTCATGCTATAAGGATGTCTAATATGGATAACTATTCGATAAGGAGTTGTAGTTAAATCCAAAAACTCACTTCCCGAAGGATTACAAGGACATCTGTGTAGGAAATTCTGTTGAGACAGATATAGTATTAAGGGGGAAAGCAGAAGGGAAAACTCATGACTGTCTTAACTGTTTACATACAAATATAAGCATCACGGGAAATCTGAAGATCTGGAGGTTTCAGCATAGGGATATAGTCATGACTGAATTAGAATAAATGAGGCATAATGGGATAGCAGATGGGACTGGAATCTTGGACTAAAAGGGTACATGCTGTTCGAAAATAACAAAGAAAAGTGTTGCTGCTTTGAACATCGGGATACACGCCACACACCACACATAGTGAGTCCAGAAAAGAGGATATCACCAAGATGAAATGAAAAATATAATAGAGGAAAGAATCCAAGATAGACCTCCCAATCAAGATGCTTGGGTGAAACTTCCTTCAGTTAACTTCCCAAAGTAGGTAAATTAAAGTCTAGTGGTAATGGCGGACTTAATTTTCCAATATTGGCAAGAAGAAATTCAGCAGGTCAGATAGATAAACACACTTGCTTATGGAATGTACTAGGAGACAATTCTCTAGTACTTGTGAGCTTGACTTGGTTCTCTAAGAGTGGATAGAGAGATTAGTAGATGTGGTCTCATTAGTAATTAGAAAATTCAAGGGAAATTGTAGCATTTGCATTATTTTGGATATGTATGTTATTGACCAGCATAAAGACAGGGGCTTGAATCAGCTCACCATTCTTTTCTTTATGCTTTTATTCTGAATTAAGCTAATTAAACTAATACCTTAAATACCAAAAGACCATTTTTTCCTATACGTACTAACGTTTAGCCTCAGTAAGTAGAAGAGAGACTAACCTGAAAGTCTGAATGTTGACATATTCTTTCTCTCGCTTTGCCAGGATGTGTTTGATGAGACCCTCCCGCTGCCCAGACTGGGTGTTTGGTACAAAGAGCTTCCGCATGGTATTGGTCACTTTGGGCTGTTCCTTGTTAGGAGCTTCTTTTTCACGTGGAAGCCTAGCAAATAAAGGAGGAATTCAAAAGTGAAATTGCCTTAAACAATTCCCATGTGTGTCTCACACATGGGAAATCTGTTTCAACATAGGACTTACATTCTATTCACTGAAGACGGTGGGGGGGGGTGGTTCCCGATGAACCCCTGTAGGCTGATTCTGCAAATTTATTTTCTTGTCCAAATTCAAAGATGAAAAATTATCCTCAAATCCAAGAAGCCCTGAAGGACACAGAACCCAGAGTGGAAGGGGGGAAAAGATAACATCCAACTTATCCAGGATTGATAGGACTTTGCTTTCATCAGCGGTTTTGGTTTGATCACTATTTGCTCAGTGGCGTTACCAAACAGAAAGGTATAAGAGTAGTGATAACGTAGACTGGGGGAAGAAGCACATCTGTCCCTGAAGCACTGACATATTAACTAGAATGACAGTAAGTTACGTTAACTTGGAACGTGAATAATAAGAGCTAGTATTTATAGAAGACTTTTAGCACAATGCCTGGTTGATAGTAAGGAACTATATCTTTATCTCACTTAACTGTCACAAAGACCTCATGTGGTAGGTGCTATTAAAAATCTTCCTATGTTACAGAAAAAGAAACAGAAGCTCAGAGTTGTCAAAGTAATTGGACCAAGGTCATATAACTAGTAAGTCAGAGAACTGGGATTCAAACCCAGGTAGTCTGGCCCCAGAGCCTGCAGTTTTTACCCCTCTGCTAAGCTGGCACTGAAATAGCTAATGTGCCACAGAAAGGATCAGGAGTGAACATGAGTCAGTGGGTACGGACTTGATAAAACCACTCCATAGGAGAAGGTATCTGACACTGACATTAATCCACATGATCTTATCTGCCCAGATAAAATCTATTGACTCTGCAATAATCATAGCATCCAGGGAAAAAAAGAATCTTTTCAGTACCTGAAAAAACAGAAGAGTTGTCCTCAGTGTCTAATTTCTGGTACCAGCTGGATGAGTCCTTTTGCTCTGGAACAAGAAGTTGTGACTGTGCTGGAGAGATAAGGGTCATAGTCAGAATGGAATGACTATTCCATTGAATGGAATATACCATAACCAAAGGCCACACTCAGCACTCAAGTGCAGGGGCCAGCGCCATTCCTGAATACAAAGGAAGAGACTAAGAAATTGAGGGCAGCTCTGGGATCATCTGGGACCAGAGGAGGATTACAGTCTGCAGTAAGCTGTACAAGGAATGAAACTGAAGATTCTGGAAACTGACTCAGTGTCCTTAAAGCTGAATAGACTTATTCCCTAACCTATCCCTGGGACCATTCCTGAAGAAAAAAAAAATCGCCTATCAAGGCTCTAGGGGCGAGGTACTTTGCTAATGGCCACTTGCCTCTGTACAGCATGTCCCATGCAAATAGTAGAAAGAAAACTGCTGAGGCTTGAGTTACCTTCCTGAGCAGCAAGGACCTCTGAGAGGAACTTCAGACAGTGTTCCTCATCAGGGATTTCAAAGCGGCGCTCTATGGTCCAGTCCCCCTGAATCCAAATTTTGCAGCCACCTAAAAAGAATGGAAATCCATGTACATATAGCTATGGAAAATAATGTTTTCTTGAGATATTTTCAACTTACCAATTTAATAGGAGAAGGTCCAGATTGCAAATATTCCAGACCTCTAACGTGTGAAGCATGCCTATAAGATCAAGGGATTCGGTGTGGTGGTGGTGCTCGGGGTGATGCACAGAGGAAAATCTAATGAAGGCTGATAAACTGTGTAAATGAGCAGCCCAATAAAGCGATATGATACGTACTGAAATCACAGTTTCCTACTTTCTGATACATTGCTCAAATATCACTGTAGGAACCTCCAAAATCTAGCAGAAGATCAATTCCTCAACCACCCTCCTCCCATCTCCTAGCTGGAAATTCCTACCATTTCAAATCCAAATCATATAGTAAGAGTCTCTGAAGTGTGAAGGGAAAAAAGGATATATGATGGTTTGTTCCTAGGTACAGATTGTACCCAGGCAATTGAATTTATAAGCTAATTAAAAAAGAAAAGCATAATGGGATTGGTTTGAATTATTCTGAAAAGAAGCATCTATACCTCATTTACCTCAAGTGAAAAATGTATGTCTTGAATAAACTCACAAAAACAATATAATGACCCATGTCCAGGAGTGGTCTGGTTCAAGTACAGTCAATTGGAAAACAGTATAATTAGAAGCAAAGTTATCTGGGACTTTAGTTTCTTATGTATATAACATACTGTCTCCCCTTTTCTAATGCCCTCTATTTACCATCGACTGTCTGGATATGGTGACCCAGGAAACCCATGTCCTTGTTTACATTCTTGTTTTAACTGATTTATTACATTTATTGCTTTCTCATGGCCCTGGAAACTATAAGCTCCTTAAGGGCAAGAGGCAGGCTGCACATACCGGTTATCCAACACAACACTCTCAATGGTCTCCCGGGGTTGTTTGGGATGGAGGGGTTTCTCAGGACTCAAGACTTCCAAAGCTAAGACTGGGAAAGTCCCAGGCAAACTGGGCTCATCGGTCACTTTACTGATAACAATGACATCAGACTTCACAGACAGAAGGCATTTAATGACTACCAAACTGGACTGTTTCACACTTGTAAATAACAAAGACATGAGAAAATAAAATGAAAATCCTAGTTTCTTATGGTAGAAATCCACTTCTGAACCTTTGACTCTCTCTTTAACGGACAAAAGACTCCAGAATTTGCTTACAAAATAACACTGGATGCTCCCTCACCATGTTGCATGGGAAAGAGGACAAATTACCCCCACCACCCAACCTTGTACTCTCCTCCCTCCCAGCCCCTCTGGCCTCTGTGATCAGCAAACACTCCTCTATCTTCCACTTCTCCTCTGAATACTCCCTGCATCTCTCAGTAGTTCTCAACTAAGCGTGCATTAGAATTACCAGAGGCACTTTTAGGAAATACTGACACTTGGGGCCCCATCCCAGGCCAAGAAAACAGAATCTCTGGGGGTGAAGCCCAGACACTGGGAGTTTCTAAAACACTCCTCCAGGTGATCTAGTGCATCCAGACTGAAAATCAGAGTCACCTGCAAACTGGCTGGCCCCTGAGACTAGCTCCCGCTGCGGCCCTCTGAACTAGAGGCTACTTATAGTCTTTCACACCCTATGTAATTTAAGACTGATGTCCTTATTTGTCCTAATGCCATCTCCAGACCATTCCCTCTCCTCCTCCCTCATGAAAAATCCCTTCTCCGTTGAGGCTCACCCACTGGGCTATGCCAGTTTCTTCCCTTCCCTCCTCCATGAAACCATGTACCAACTTCCCAGAAACTTCCAAATCCGGGCCTGATTAAAAGACTTCCTCTCCACTCACAGCCCTGCTTTAATTTTGCGTCCCTGAAAAATTAGCACAGAAAGCTCAGTCAACACCTTCAACTTCCTCATCCAACGACCTTGCCCCTCCACCTCAGCCACCTACTCCCTCAGTCCCTACTGGGGCTGCCTCAGTTATACCCTGGACGTTTCATCACAGAAACACCATCACCTCATAAATCTCGAATTCAAATATCCCACTCTGAACTGTTCCTCCTTCCAGCTTACCTGCCCTTATGGGAACCTCCAGCGCACTGACCCCTCCACTTTCTCAGTATCCATTCACTTCCTCCTGCTTTCACTTCCCTTTTTATCAAACAGATGCCATCGTTTCACTCTGTCGCAAAAACCCAGAACTGCCTTACCACTCTGTTCTGGCTAACACCTACCTGGCTAACTCCCAACCCTCAGAAATCCAACTAACTGCCTTCTCTGTACTTACGTCTGAGGGAGTAAAACCACACACACACACACACACACACACACACACACACACACACACACACACACCATTATAAACTGACTGCTAACCTCAATGGGGCCCTATATGATAGGAGGCAACCTAAGTTTCCATAGTCAGCTTGTCTCCCACTACTATTTGGAACCACTATTCACACCTTCTCATTTATCCTCACTCTTTGGATCCCCCTCTTCTCAAGCTGTCTTCATCCTTTATGAGCTTCCCCTCATACTTCACAGGAAACGGAAGCCATCACATGGAAACCTACCTGTAGCTGTACTCATCGTCTCCTTTCTCTTCTGATGCACGAAGGAAGAGTCCTCCTATCAAAGGCCATCTTCTTTTTGAATTGCAACCCCTCAGGTTCTCTCAGGAATCTCACAATCATTCTCTAGACACCTCCCCCAAGTACCTTTAACCTCTTCCTCACACAGGCTCCTTCTCATCAGCATTAAAATAAATCATGTTCTAAATCCTCCTCATTTAAAAAACAAAAAACCTTCCTGGACCCCATATCTCCCTCCAACTCCGGTCCACCTCTACATTCCCCCTTTGCAGTCAAGCTTTAAAAGACACACAGTTGCTACTTGCTCACCTGCCATTTCTCTCTTTAATCCACTCCAATATGACTTTGGCTCCTACCACCCCTCTGAAATTGCTTTGTTAAGGTCACCAATAATCTCCATATTGCTAAATCCAATGGATACTCTTCAGTCATCTTATCAGACCTAGCAGCAGAAATCAACACTTGACCCCTCCTTGAAATAGTCTCTTCCAAAGGCTTCTATGACACCATGCTCATCTAGTTTATCTCTCTCTTTGGTCACTAATTTTTAGTGCCCTTTGAAGCATCTCCTCCTCTATCTGAACTTTAAAAAGTAGAGTGAGTTCGATCTTAAACCTTTTTCTCACTGTGTATCAGCACTGTCCAATAGGACTTTCTGTGATGATGGACATGTTCTTTAACTGCACTGTCCAATATGGTAACCAATGACCCCATGTGGCTAAGGAGTACTTGAAATGTGACTAGTGCTGAGGAACTGAGGAACTGAGTTTCTAATTTCGTTCTAACTAATTTAAATAGGCACATACAACTAGTGGCTATGGTATCTGAGAGCACAGCTCTATATACAGTCACATCAGCTCTCATGGTTTCAAATACCCTCTATGTGCTAGAGACCCAGACTTTACTTCTGAGCTTCAGATGCATACATTCAACTGCCAATTTATCACCTACACTCAGATGTCTCAAAGAAATCTCAAAGTAAACATAGCTAAAACTGAATTCATGACCCCTACCCCAGGAAAACTCATTCCTCCTGCAATGTTCTTATTTCTGCAAATGGTACCACCATCCACATTCATGCCAGAAATCTGGGATTCATCCTTGACACTTCAGCTCACCCCCTACACCCACACCAACCTCTGTTGATTTAACCTCCAAAAACATTTATCAGATCTGTCCACTTCTCTCCATTCTTACTGCCACCACACTCTCTAGCTTAAACTACTGAAGGAGCCTCCTAACTGGCACCCCAACATAGGCATAAAATCCTTCATATTCTTTCAATTTTTAAAAATCTGGAAATCCAGATTCCTTATCATGGCTTACAAGGCCCTACTGGATCTGATCCTAGCCTGTCCTACCTTGGTGCTGAGCCTTATTTCAGGCATCCTGGCCTTCTTTCATTTCAAAGAAAGTGTCAAGCTACTTCCCAATTTGGGGCCTTTACACATGCAGTTCCTTTTACCTGGAATACTCTTCCCCATTTTCACCTGTCTCTTATTTATCCCCTCTGGTCTCAATTTAAATGTCACTTCTTCAAAGAGGCCTTCCCTTAGTACCCTGCCTAATTTAGTTAGCACTCTTATAAACTCTCTGTATTTCTCCTTGATAGCATTTATCAAAACTGCAATTATGGGGAATTCCCTGGCAGTCCAGTGGTTAGGATCCTGAACTTCCACTGCAGAGGGCCTGGGTTTGATCCCTGGTCAGGGAACTGAAATCCCACAAACCACGCAGTGTGGCCAAACCCCCCCACAAAACAAACCAAAAAACACCCCTGCAATTATACGACTATACCTTATCAGTTTAAATTCTGTTTCCTTCACTAAGTTTCATGAATTACCATGACTATATTGCTTTCTGCTATATCCCCAGAACACAGTGCCTGGCACATGAAAGGTATTCACATGTTTATGGAATACATTAATGGATTATAGGCATCTATGTGACACTAGTATCAAACAGCACAGAAGCAAGAACCAAAGCTGGAGGAGCAATCTTATCTATGTTGTTCTCTACTGATTGTGCAGCACTTAGAATAGTGCCTGGCAAATAGAAGGCACTCGACAAATATTTGTTGAATAATGAACAAAAGAGGGTTTAATATTAGGGAATTAGTGTAATACATTCCATCAATAGGTCAAATAAGGAAGAACAATATAACCATCTCTATAAATACAAAAGACGTTTGATAAAATTCAATATACATTCACCATTTTAAAAACCACACAAACTTGAAATAAATGCAGTTTCTTAATATGGTTTTAAAAAACCCTATCAAATCAACAGGCAATAACATCCTCAACAATGAAGCACCACTTAAGGCATTCTCACTGAAATCAGGACCTAAACATAAATCATCATCATTATTTAACATTGATCTCCAAATTCTTGTTGGTGTAATGAGACATGAAGCAAAACTAATAGTTATAGCTACTAGAAAGAGACAAAACTACTATTTGCAGATGACTAGGGCTGTCTATCAAAACCAAAAAAGAAAACAAACAGCCCCACAAAAATAAAAATAAATTTCTGTAAAGTGGCTGGATAAAAGATAAATATCTAAAACTCAACAGCTGCTCTGTATACTAGTAATAAGCAATTAGAAGATAAGAGAAAAAAGGTTCCACTGACAATAGCAGCAAACAAATAAAATCCATCAAAAGATAGTTAACCTACAAATGTATGATAGCTATGAAGAAACCGCAAAATGTTACTGAGAGATATAAAGAGAAACTGAGTAAGTAGAGAGAGATATACCATGTTCCTTGACAGTGACTTAATTTTATAAAGGAGTTAATTTAATAAAATTTGGTGCATATCTATGGTGAAATATTAGCCATTAAAAATCATGCTTTTGGAGGAAACAAGATGGCGGAGTAGAAGACGTGCTCTCACTCCCTCTTGCGAGAACACGAGAATCACAACTAGCTGCCAGACAATCATCGACAGGAAGACACTGGAACTCACCAAAAAGGATACCCCACATCCAAAGACAAAGGAGAAGCCACAATGAGACGGTAGGAGGGGCGCAATCACAGTAAAATCAAATCCCATAACTGGTGGGTGGGTGACTCACAGACTGGTAAACAATTATACCACAGAAGTCCACCCACTGGAGTGAAGATTCTGAGCCCCACGTCAGGCTTCCCAACCTGGGGGTCCGGCAATGGGAGGAGGAATTCCTATAGAATCAGACTTTGAAGCCTAGTGAGAATTGATTGCAGGACTTTGACAGGACTGGGGGAAACAGAGACTCCACTCTTGGAGGACACACACAAAGTAGTGTGTGCATCGGGACCCAGGGGAAGGAGCAGTGACCCTGGGGGAGACTGAACCAGACCTACCTGCTAGTGTTGGAGGGTCTCCTGCAGAGGCAGGGGGTGGCTCTGTTTCACCGTGGGGACAAGGACACTGGCAGCAGAAGTACTAGGAAGTACTCCTTGGCATCAGCCCTCCCTGAGTCTGTCATTAGCCCCACCAAAGAGCCCAGGTAGGCTCCAGTGTTGGGTTGCCTCAGGCCAAACAAGCAACAAGGAGGGAACCCAGCCCCACCCATCAACAGTCAAGTGGATTAAAGTTTTACTGAGCTCTGCACACCAGAGCAACAGTCAGCTCTACCCACCACCAGTCCCTCCCATCAAGCCTCTTAGATAGCCTCATCCACCAGATGGCAGACAGCAGAAGCAAGAAGAACTACAATCCTGCAGCCTGTGGAACAAAAACCTCATTCACAGGAAGATAGACAAGATGAAAAGGCAGAGAGCTATATACCAGATGAAGGAACAAGATAAAACCCCAGAAAAACAACTAAATGAAGTGGAGATAGGCAACCTTCCAGAAAAAGAATTCAGAATAATGATAGTGAAGATGATCCAGGACCTCGGAAAGACAATGGAGGCAAAGATCGAGAAGATGCAAGAAATGTTTAAAAAGACCTAGAAGAATTAAAGAACAAACAAACAGAGATGAACAATACAATAACTGAAATGAAAACTACACTAGAAGGAATCAATAGCAGAATAACTGAGGCAGAAGGGGTGGGGAGGAACAATATAGGGGACGGGGAGCAGGAGGTACAAAGTATTGTAAGATAGGCTCAATATGTATTGTACAACACAGGGAATATAGGGAATATTTTGTAATAACTGTAAATGGAAAGTAACTTTATTTATTTATTTTTATTTATTTTTGGCTGTGTCAGGTCTTCGTTGCTGTGCGTGGGCTTTCTCTAGTTGTGGCAAGCAGGGGCCACTCTTTGTTGCGGTGCACAGGCTTCTCATTGTGGTGGCTTCTCTTGTTGCAGAGCACAGGCTCTAGGCACACGGGCTTCAGTAGTTGTGGCACGTGGGCTCAGTAGTTGTGGCTCGCAGGCTCTAGAGTGCAGGCTCAGCAGTTGTGGTGCACGGGCTTAGTTGCTCCACGGCATGTGGTATCTTCCCAGACCAGGGCTCGAACCCGTGTCCCCTGCATTGGCAGGTGGATTCCTAACCACTGCACCACCAGGGAAGCCCGAAAGTAACTTTAAAAATTGTAAAAAAAAAAATTTTTAATTAAAAAAAAAGAAGAAATAGACGATCTGAATAGGCCTATATTTATTAATAAAATTGAACCAATAATTAATAACCTTTCAAAACAGAAAACACTAGGCCCAGATGAATTCTACCAAATATTTAATACCAATTCTTTACAATCTCTTTCAGAAGATAGAAGCAGAGGAAATACTTTGTAATTAATTGTGTGAGACCAGTGTTACCCTAATACCAAAACCAGACAAAGACACCAGAAGAAAAGTACAGACCAGTATCTCTCATGAGCATAGTTGCAAAAATCCTCAACAAAATATTAGCAAATCAAACCCAACAATGCATAAAATGAATTATACACCACAACCAAGTGGGATTTATCTCAGGTATGCAAAACTGGTTCAACCTTCAAAAATCAGTTATTTAACCCATTACATCAATAAACTAAAGAGGAAAAATCACATGATCATATCAGTAGATGAAGAAAAAGCATTTGACAAAATCCAACACCCATTCATGATAAAAACTCTCAGTAAACTAAGAATAGAGGGGAAATTTCTTCAACTTTTGTAGAAAGAATATCTACAAAAATCTTATAGCTAACATCATACTTAATGGTGAGAAGCTTGGAGCTTTCCCACTAAGAACAGGAACAAGGCAAAATTTCCCCCTCACCACTGTTTTTTTTTTTTTTTTTTTTTTTTAATTTTATTTTATTTTATTTTTTTGCTTTATAACAAATTTAATCAGTTATACATATACATATGTTTCCATATCCATTCCCTTTTGCGTCTCCCTCCCACCCTCCCTATCCCACCCCTCCAGGCAGTCACAAAGTATCGAGCTGATCTCCCTGTGCTATGCGGCTGCTTCCCACTAGCTATCTACCTCACGTTTGGTAGCGTATATATGTCCATGCCGCTCTTTCACTTTGTCACAGCTTACCCTTCCCCCTCCCCATATCCTCAAGTCCATTCTCTAGTAGGTCTGTGTCTTTATTCCTGTCTTACCCCTATGTTCTTCATGACATTTTTTTTTCTTAAATTCCATATATATGTGTTAGCATACAGTATTTGTCTTTCTCTTTCTGACTTACTTCACTCTGTATGACAGACTCTAGGTCTATCCACCTCATTACAAATAGCTCAATTTCATTTCTTTTTATGGCTGAGTAATATTCCATTGTATATATGTGCCACATCTTCTTTATCCATTCATCCGATGATGGACACTTAGGTTGTTTCCATCTCCGGGCTATTGTAAATAGGGCTGCTATGAACATTTTGCTACATGTCTCTTTTTGAATTATGGTTTTCTCAGGGTATATGCCCAGTAGTGGGATTGCTGGGTCATATGGTAGTTCTATTTGTAGTTTTTTAAGGAACCTCCATACCGTTCTCCATAGCGGCTGTACCAATTCACATTCCCACCAGCAGTGCAAGAGTGTTCCCTTTTTTCCACACCCTCTCCAGCATTTATTGTTTCTAGATTTTTTGATGATGGCCATTCTGACTGGTGTGAGATGATATCTCATTGTAGTTTTGATTTGCATTTCTCTAATGAGTAAAGATGTTGAGCATCCTTTCATGTGTTTGTTGGCAGTCTGTATATCTTCTGTGGAGAAATGTCTATTTAGGTCTTCTGCCCATTTTTGGATTGGGTTGTTTGTTTTTTTGTTATTGAGCTGCATGAGCTGCTTATAAATTTTGGAGATTAATCCTTTGTCAGTTGCTTCATTTGCAAATATTTTCTCCCATTCCGAGGGTTGTCTTTTGGTCTTGTTTATGGTTTCCTTTGCTGTGCAAAAGCTTTTCAGTTTCATTAGGTCCCATGTGTTTATTTTTGTCTTTATTTCCATTTCTCTAGGAGGTGGGTCAAAAAGGATCTTGCTGTGATTTATGTCATAGAGTGTTCTGCCTATGTTTTCCTCTAAGAGTTTGATAGTGTCTGGCCTTACATTTAGGTCTTTAATCCATTTTGAGCTTATTTTTGTGTATGGTGTTAGGGAGTGATCTCATCTCATACTTTGACATGTCCCTATCCAGTTTTCCCAGCACCACTTATTGAAGAGACTGTCCTTTCTCCACTGTACATTCCTGCCTCCTTTATCAAAGATAAGGTGACCATATGTCCGTGGGTTTAACTCTGGGCTTTCTATCCTGTTCCATTGATCTATCTTTCTGTTTTTGTGCCAGTACCATACTGTCTTGATTACTGTAGCTTTGTAGTATAGTCTGAAGTCAGGGAGCCTGATTCCTCCAGCTCCATTTTTCGTTCTCAAGATTGCTTTGGCTATTCGGGGTCTTTTGTGTTTCCATACAAATTGTGAAATTTTTTGTTCTAGTTCTGTGAAAAATGCCAGTGGTAGTTTGATAGGGATTGCATTGAATCTGTAGATTGTTTTGGGTAGTAGAGTCATTTTCACAATGTTGATTCTTCCAATCCAAGAACATGGTACATCTCTCCATCTATTTGTATCATCTTTAATTTCTTTCATCAGTGTCTTATAATTTTCTGCATACAGGTCTTTTGTCTCCTTAGGTAGGTTTATTCCTAGATATTTTATTCTTTTTGTTGCAATGGTAAATGGGAGTGTTTCCTTGATTTCACTTTCAGATTTTTCATCATTAGTATATAGGAATGCCAGAGATTTCTGTGCATTAATTTTGTATCCTGCAACTTGACCAAATTCATTGATTAACTCTAGTAGTTTTCTGGTAGCATCTTTAGGATTCTCTATGTATAGTATCATGTCATCTGCAAACAGTGACAGCTTTACTTCTTCTTTTCCGATTTGGATTCCTTTTATTTCCTTTTCTTCTCTGATTGCTGTGGCTAAAACTTCCAAAACTAGGTTGAATAAGAGTGGTGAGAGTGGGCAACCTTGTCTTGTTCCTGATCTTAGTGGAAATGGTTTCAGTTTTTCACCATTGAGGACGATGCTGGCTGTGGGTTTGTCATATATGGCCTTTATTATGTTGAGGAAAGTTCCCTCTATGCCTACTTTCTGCAGGGTTTTTATCATAAATGGGTGTTGAATTTTGTCGAAAGCTTTCTCTGCATCTATTGAGATGATCATATGGTTTTTCTCCTTCAATTTGTTAATATGGTGTATCACGTTGATTGATTTGCGTATATTGAAGAATCCTTGCATTCCTGGAATAAACCCCACTTGATCATGGTGTATGATCCTTTTAATGTGCTGTTGGATTCTGTTTGCTAGTATTTTGTTGAGGATTTTTGCATCGATGTTCATCAGTGATATTGGCCTGTAGTTTTCTTTCTTTGTGACATCCTTGTCTGGTTTTGGTATCAAGGTGATGGTGGCCTCGTAGAATGAGTTTGGGAGTGTTCCTCCCTCTGCTATATTTTGGAAGAGTTTCAGAAGGATAGGTGTTAGCTCTTCTCTAAATGCTTGATAGAATTCGCCTGTGAAGCCATCTGGTCCTGGGCTTTTGTTTGTTGGAAGATTTTTTATCACAGTTTCAATTTCAGTGCTTGTGATTGGTCTATTCATATTTTCTATTTCTTCCTGATTCAGTCTTGGCAGGTTGTGCATTTCTAAGAATTTGTCCACTTCTTCCAGGTTGTCCATTTTATTGGCATAGAGTTGCTTATAGTAATCTCTCATGATCTTTTGTATTTCTGCAGTGTCAGTTGTTACTTCTCCTTTTTCATTTCTAATTCTATTGATTTGAGTCTTCTCCCTTTTTTTCTTGATGAGTCTGGCTAATGGTTTATCAATTTTGTTTATCTTCTCAAAGAACCAGCTTTTAGTTTTATTGATCTTTGCTATCGTTTCCTTCATTTCTTTTTCATTTATTTCTGATCTGATCTTTATGATTTCTTTCCTTCTGCTAACTTTGGGATGTTTTTGTTCTTCTTTCTCTAATTGCTTTAGGTGCAAGGTTAGGTTGTTTATTCGAGATGTTTCCTGTTTCTTAAGGTGGGATTGTATTGCTATAAACTTCCCTCTTAGAACTGCTTTTGCTGCATCCCATAGGTTTTGGGTCGTCGTGTCTCCATTGTCATTTGTTTCTAGGTATTTTTTAATTTCCTCTTTGATTTCTTCAGTGATCACTTCGTTATTAAGTAGTGTATTGTTTAGCCTCCATGTGTTTGTATTTTTTACAGATCTTTTCCTGTAATTGATATCTAGTCTCATAGCATTGTGGTCAGAAAAGATACTTGATACAATTTCAATTTTCTTAAATTTACCAAGGCTTGATTTGTGGCCCAAGATATGATCTATCCTGGAGAATGTTCCATGAGCACTTGAGAAAAATGTGTATTCTGTTGTTTTTGGATGGAATGTCCTATAAATATCAATTAAGTCCATCTTGTTTAATGTATCATTTAAAGCTTGTGTTTCCTTATTTATTTTCATTTTGGATGATCTGTCCATTGGTGAAAGTGGGGTGTTAAAGTCCCCTACTATGAGTGTGTTACTGTCGATTTCTCCTTTTATGGCTGTTAGTATTTGCCTTATGTATTGAGGTGCTCCTATGTTTGGTGCATAAATATTTACAATTGTTATATCTTCTTCTTGGATCGATCCCTTGATCATTATGTAGTGTCCTTCTTTGTCTCTTCTAGTAGTCTTTACTTTAAAGTCTATTTTGTCTGATATGAGAATTGCTACTCCACCTTTCTTTTGGTTTCCATTTGCATGGAATATCTTTTTCCATCCCCTTACTTTCAGTCTGTATGTGTCTCTAGGTCTGAAGTGGGTCTCTTGTAGACAGCATATATATGGGTCTTGTTTTTGTATCCATTCAGCCAATCTGTGTCTTTTGGTGGGAGCATTTAGTCCATTTACATTTAAGGTAATTATTGATATGTATGTTCCTGTTCCCATTTTCTTAATTGTTTTGGGTTCGTTATTGTAGGTCTTTTACTTCTGTTGTGTTTCTTGCCTAGAGAAGTTCCTTTAGCATTTGTTGTAAAGCTGGTTTGGTGGTGCTGAACTCTCTCAGCTTTTGCTTGTCTGTAAACGTTTTAATTTCTCCATCAAATCTGAATGAGATCCTTGCTGGGTAGAGTAATCTTGGTTGCAGGTTTTTCTCCTTCATCACTTTAATTATGTCCTGCCACTCCCTTCTGGCTTGTAGAGTTTCTGCTGAGAGATCAGCTGTTATCCTGATGGGGATTCCCTTGTGTGTTATTTGTTGTTTTTGCCTTGCTGCTTTTAATATGACTTCTTTGTGTTTAATTTTTGACAGTTTGATTAATATGTGTCTTGGCGTATTTCTCCTTGGATTTATTCTGTATGGGACTCTCTGTGCCTCCTGGACTTGATTAACTATTTCTTTTCCCATATTAGGGAAGTTTTCAACTATAATCTCTTCAAATATTTTCTCAGTCCCTTTCTTTTTCTCTTCTTCTTCTGGAACCCCTATAATTCGAATGTTGGTGCGTTTAATGTTGTCCCAGAGGTCTCTGAGACTGTCCTCTGTTCTTTTCATTCTTTTTTCTTTATTTTGCTCTGCAGCAGTTATTTCCACTATTTTATCTTCCACCTCACTTATCCGTTCTTCTGCCTCAGTTATTCTGCTATTGATCCCATCTAGAGTATTTTTTATTTCATGTATTGTGTTTTTAATCGATGCTTGATTCATCTTTAGTTCTTCTAGGTCCTTGTTAACTGTTTCTTGCATTTTGTCTATTCTATTTCCAAGATTTTGGATCTGGGAAATAGAATCTTGGATCATCTTTACCATCATTATTCTGAATTCTTTTTCAGGTAGACTGCCTATTACCTCTTCATTTGTTAGATCTGGTGGGTTTTTATCTTGCTCCTTCTCCTGCTGTGTGTTTTTCTGTCTTCTCATTTTGCTTATGTTACTGTGTTTGGGGTCTCCTTTTTGCAGGCTGCAGGTTCGTAGTTCCCGTTGTTTTTGGTGTCTGTCCCCAGTGGCTAAGGTTGGTTTAGTGGGTTGTGTAGGCTTCCTGGTGGAGGGGACTAGTGCCTGTGTTCTGGTGGATGAGGCTGGATCTTGTCTTTCTGGTGGGCAGGTCCACGTCTGGTGGTGTGTTTTGGGGTGTCTGCAGACTTTTTATGAGTTTAGGCCACCTCTCTGCTAATGGGTGGTGTTGTGTTCCTGTCTTGCTAGTTGTTTGGCTTAGGGTGTCCAGCACTGTAGCTTGCTGGTCGTTGAGTGAAGCTGGGTGCTGGTGTTGAGATGGAGATCTCTGGAAGATTTTTGCCGTTTGATATTATGTGGAGCTGGGAGGTCTCTTGTGGACCAGTGTCCTGAAGTTGGTTGGCTCTCCCACCTCAGAGGCACAGCACTGACTCCTGGCTCCTCAATTTGGGATGATGTGTTGTCTATTCATGTATTCCACAGATGCAGGGTACATCAAGTTGATTGTGGAGCTTTAATCCGCTGCTTCTGAGGCTGCTGGGAGAGGTTTCCCTTTCTCTTCTTTGTTCTCACAGCTCCTGGGTCTCAGCTTTGGATTTGGCCCCGCCTCTGCGTGTAGGTCGCCGGAGGGCGTCTGTTCTTCGCTCAGGCAGGACAGGGTTAAAGGAGCAGCCTCTTCGGGGACTCTGGCTCACTCAGGCCGGGCGGGAGGGAGGGGCACGGAGTGCGGGGCGAGCCTGCAGCGGCAAAGGTCGGCGTGACGTTGCACCAGCCCGAGGCGCGCCGTGCGTTCTCCCAGGGAAGCCGCCCCTGGATCCCGGGACCCCGGCAGTGGCGGGCTGCACAGGCTCCCGGAAGGGCGGTGTGGGCAGTGACCTGCGCTCGCACACAGGCTTCTTGGCAGCGGCAGCAGCAGCCCCAGCGTCCCACGCCCGTCACTGGGCTCCGCGCTTTCAGTCGTGACTCGCGCCCGTCTGTGCAGCCCCTTTAAGCAGCGCTCTTAATCCCCTCTCTTCGCGCACCAGGAAACCAAGAGGGAAGAAAAAGTCTCTTGCCTCTTCGGCAGCTCCAGAGTTTTCCCGGACTCCCTGCCGGCTAGCTGTGGCACATTAGCCCCCTTCAGGCTGAGTTCTCGCCGCCAGCCCCAGTCCTCTCCCTGCGCTCTGACCGAAGCCCGAGCCTCAGCTTCCAGCGCTGCGCGCCCCGGCGGGCGAGCAGACAAGCCTCTGGGGCTGGTGAGTGCCGCTCGGCACTGATCCTCTGTGCGGGAATCTCTCTGCTTTGCCCTAGCCAGGTATGTGGGGGGTTTCTTGCCTTTTGGGAGGTCTGGGGTCTTCTGCCAGCGTTCAGTAGGTGTTCTGTAGGAGTTGTTCCACGTGTAGCTGTATTTCTGGTGTATCCGTGGGGAGGAAGGTGATCTCCGCGTCTTACTCTTACCACTGTTTTTTAACATCATAAACTCTAGCAAATGCAACAAGACAAGAAAAGGAAATAATAGGTATACAGATTGGGAAGGAAGAAATAAATTGTCTTTATTCCAGATGACATGATTGTCTATGTAGAAAATCTGAATGCACAGACCAAAAAAAAAAAATAGAACTCCTGGAATTAATAAGCAATTATAGTAGCAAGGTTGCAGGATACAAGGTTAGTATACAAAAGTAGTCAATTGCTTTCCTATATACCAGCAATGAATAAGTGGAATTTAAAATTTTAAATGCAATGTCATTTACATTACCACACCAAAAAATGTAAAACTTAGCTATAAATCTAACAAAATATATACAAGATCTATATAAGGAAAACTATAAAACTCTGATGAAAGAAATCAAAGAACTAAATAAATGGAATGATATTCCACATTCATGTCAGTTCTTCCCAAATTGATCTGCAGATTCGATATAATCCCAATTAAAACCCCAGTAAGTTATTTTGTGGATATCAACAAATTGATTCTAAAGTTTACATGGAGAGGCAAAAGACCCAGAATAGTCAGCACAGTATTGAAGGAGAGAAACAAAGTTAGAGAACTGACAGTACCCAACTTCAAGACTTACTATAAAGTAGTCAAGACGTGTGGTATTGGTTAAAGAACAGACAAGTAGATCAATGGAACAGAATAGAGAGCCCAGGAATAGATCCACATAAATATAGTCAGCTGATCTCTGACAAAGGAGCAAAAGGAATACAATGGGGCAAAAATAGTCTCTTCAACAAATAGTGCTGAAACAAGTGGACATCCACATGCAAAAAGAAAAAAGAATCTAGACACAGACCTTCAAGAAACTAGCTCAAAATGGATCACAGATCTAAATGTAGAATGTAAAACTATAAAACTCCTAGAATATAACATAGGAGAAAATCTAGATGATCTTGTATTTGATGGTGACTTTTTAGATACAACACCAAAGGCACAGTTCATAAAAGGAAGGATTAATAAGCCAGACTTCATTAAAATTAATACTTTTGTGCTCTGCAAAAGACACTGTCAAGAGAATGAAAAGTTGATTCACAGACTGGGAGAAAATATTTGCAAAAGGCGTATCTGATAAAGGATTGTTATCCAAAATACACAAAGAAGTCTTAAAACTAAATGAGAAAACAAAAAAACCTGATTTTAAAAAATGGGCCAAAGACCTTAATAACCATCTCACCAAAGCAGCTATACAGATGGCAAATAAGCATATGAAAAGATGCTACACATCATATGTCATCAGGGAAATGCAAATTAAAATAATAATGAGATACCACTACATACCTATTAGAATGGCAAAAATCCAGAACACAGACACCACCAATTGCTGGCAAGGATGTGGAGCAAGAGGCACTCTCAATCATTGCTGCTGGGAATGCAAAATGGTGCAGCCAGTTTGGAAGACAGTTTGGTGGTTTCTTAAAAAACTAAACATACTCTTACCATACAATTCAGCAATCATGCTCCTTGGTATTTACCCAAAGAAGCTGAAAACAGGTCCATGTAAAGACCTGTGCACAGATGTTTATAGCAGCTTTATTCATAATTCCCAAAACTTGGAAGCAACCATGATGTCTTTCAGCAGGTAAATAGATAAACTGGTACATTTAGACAATGGGATATTATTTAGTGCTAAAAACAAATAAGCTATCAAGCCATAAGAAGACATGGGAGAATCTTAAATGCATATTACTAAGTGAAAGAAGCCAATCTGAAAAGGCTACATACTGTATGAATCCAACTATATAACATTCCGAAAAAGGCAAAACTATGGAGATGGTAAAAAGATCAGTGGCTGCCTGGGGTTGGGGTGGGGATGAGGGATGAATCGGTGGAGCACAGAGGATTTTTAGGGCAGTGAAAATACTCTTTTTGATACTCTAATGATGGATACATGTCATTATACATTTGTCCAAACCCATGGAATGTACAACACCAAGAGTGAACCCTAATGTAAACTATGGACTTTGGATGATAATCATGTATCAATATAGATTGATTGATTTTAACAAATGTATCACTGTGGTGCAGAGTGTGGATAATGGGGGAGGCTATGCATGTGAGGGGGGCAGGAGGTATATAAGAAATCTCTATATATTCCACTTAGTTTTGCTGTGAACCTGAAACTGCTCTAAAAAATAAAGTCTATTAAAAAATATTCAGAAAACATTTTCTTCAAGCAGTGCACAAAACTGACAGTGCTGAGAAATTAGTGTTCCTGCATCATAATGTCAAAAATTTTTAATGTGAAAAACCTCATTTTTAAACAAAAATTTAAAATAGTTTTTCAATAAAATTTTGGATTTACTCTTCTATTCCTGAAGTTTTTTCTACGATAGTGTTATTTAGTTTTGGCCTTAGCTTCAGGAAAATATTTTTTTAACATGTGGCCATATAGCATTTTGCCTAAATGTATATTCAGTGCACCTCTAGTCACCAAGTAAACAAGAACAGCAGAATCACTAGGAATATTTCACTTAACCCATTGTAAGTTTTCTGATTCATCCAATGGGCATGTATTCTAGCTCCTCCTCAGTTTAGGTGTACCTTCATAACTTAATACCACTTTTAAAAAATCAAAGTCACCATTTTAGGTAGACATTCCCCAACATTTATCAAGTTCAGCACTAACAATCTTATTCGGTAAGTCAATTCATTCGGTTATCTGGGCATACCTTTTACAACTAGTTCCTCTTCGGTGGCTGGCTCATCAGGAAATCACACTGTTCAAAGCTAAATCTTTCCTGCTGTTGTTTTTTCATGGCAGATTTGGTTACTTCTTTAAATTTTTTCCAGCCTAAAATTGCTATAGTGTTGCTCTCTACTTTAGAATTTGGGGATCTGATTCATCTGTGTGCTAAAGCAAATCCCAACTTAATTCTCGAGACTTATACCGGCCCTGACAGTGAGTATTCCCTTGGCCTGCCTTCACGCTGAAGGGCAGTGGCTTTCTACTCTGGGATGGGTTCTTGTTTGGCTCATCTTTTACTCAGGCTGACTTTTAAAACACATGGGCCTGTACTTTGGCAAACACAGACTAGTTGTGCTCTAAGGACTTGTCAGACCGCATACCCTCAAACCCACGGTTGCTCAACTTATCAAAAGCTCTGCGGAGAGAAATCAAATTTTATGGAGGATTGCCTGAAGGCTATGAAGTCCGTCCATTTCTCTGGTCTAAAATTTATCCCTGGATAAAAGTGTACCCCTGGGGCTTCCCTGGTGGCACAGTGGTTGAGAGTCCACCTGCCGATACAGGGGACACGGGTTCGTGCCCCGGTCCGGGAAGATCCTACATGCCGCGGAGCGGCTAGGCCCGTGAGCCGTGGCCGCTGAGCCTGAGCGTCCGGAGCCTGTGCTCCGCAACGGGAAAGGTCACAACAGTGAGAGGCCTGCATATTGCAAAAAAAAAAAAAAAAAAAAAGTGTACCCCTAAATACAAGAAAACTGTATCCCTGGACTGAATTGCTTTGGCCTCGACTTAACTGCTTTTTTAAAAATTGAGATATAATTCACAGACCATAAAGTTCTCCTATTTAAAATGTACAATTTGGGCTTCCCTGGTGGTGCAGTGGTTGACAATCCGCCTGCCAATGCATGGGACATGGGTTCGAGCCCTGGTCCGGGAAGATCCCACATGCCGCGGAGCAACTAAGCCCGCAAGCCACAACTACTGAGCCTGCACTCTAGAGCCCGTGAGCCACAACTACTGAAGCCCGAGAGCCTAGAGCCCATGCTCCGCAACAAGAGAAGCCACCGCAATGAGAAGCCCACGCACCGCAACGAAGAGTAGCCCCCATTCGCCGCAACTAGAGAAATCCCACGTGCAGCAACAAAGACCCAACAGAGCCAAAAATAAATAAATTTATTTTAAAAAATAAAAAATAAATAAAATATACAATTCAATGTTTTTTTAGCATATTCACAGAGTCGTGTAACCATCACCACAGTTATTCTTTGGAACATTTTCATCACCCCCCTCCAAAAAAACCTCATACCCATTAGCTGTCACATCCCCTTTCCCCTCACCAACCACCACCATCATCCACTGCAAACCACTTCTCTTTTCTCTTATAGATTTGCCTTTTCTAAATGGTTCATGAATGGAACCATCCAATATGTGGTCTTTTCTGACTGGAATCTTTCACTAAGTATATTTTCAAGGTTCATCCATGTTGTAGCATGCATCATTACTCCATTCCTTTTTTATGGATGAATAATATTCCATTTGTGGATATGCCAATTTTTTTTTTTTTCGGTATGTGGGCCTCTCACTGTTGTGGCCTCTCCCGTTGCGGAGCACAGGCTCCAGACGCGCAGGCCCAACGGTCATGGCTCACGGGCCCCGCCGCTCCGCGGCATGTGGGATTTTCCCAGACCGGGGCACGAACCCGTGTCCCCTGCATCGGCAGGCGGACTCTCAACCACTGCACCACCAGGGAAGCCCGTGGATATGCCAAATTTTACTCATTCATTCATCAGTTGATGGACACTTGGGTTGCTTCCACTTTCTGACTATTGTGAGTAATGCTGCTGTGGAAGTACTTTTTTTTTTTTTTTTGGCCATGCTGCGTGGCTTGTGGGATCTTAGTTCCCCTACTAGGGATCGAACCTGGGCCCCTGCAGTGAAAAGAACCAAGTCCTAACCACTGGACAATCAGGGAATTCCCTGGAATTACTTCTAATGAATTGCACTTTAGCATTACACTAGTAGCTTACACTGAGGGATATCACAAGAAATATACTAGAAATGTGAGAGTTTTGACAGTAAGTAAAATTTATTGCCCAGGATCCTATTTATAAGAATTCATAAGAGTTAAGCTTAATCTGAAGAACTGGTTTTGTTTTAGATGCTTAGAGACACTGAATCCTGTAATCCCACATGCCATGGAGCGGCTGGGCCTGTGAGCCATGGCCACTGAGCCTGTGCGTCCGGAGCCTGTGCTCCACAATGGGAGAGGCCACAACAGTGAGAGGCCCGCGTACCGCAAAAAAAAAAAAAAATAAAAGAAGAAAAAGAAAGCTTGGAAACAAGTTTATGGCCCACTTCTAGCAGGTATACAGGACCTTGATTTTTTACTTGTAATTGTCTTTTGTCCTGATTGCTTGCTTATTTTTATATTGTTCTATTATCCTTTTTTGAACAGCATGGGGTATAAACATTAGTGGCCATTTAGCCCCCTCTACAAGTCATGACTGAACAGAAACAAGGCCTTGAATATTGAGAGAAAGCAAACTAGAAGTCATTTGGGCAAGAGGACCATATACACATCCTCTTAAATTTCAATAACTGCCTTCAAGGCAGAGGTGGAAAATTGTAAGTTACCAAGACATAAATAAAAAAATCATTTTACCTTTATCCACACTTTCTAAAATGGGATCCTAGAAATAGTAGAGGTTCTTCAGTTAAATGTTTTCTACCAGAGATTCAAACTACCTACGGAACTCATTTGTTATTTTCATCCATTTCACATATAGGGGTTCCATGTACAATTTCAGTTTACAAAATAGTCCTAAAATGTTTGAAAATCCCTGGGAGTGAGAAAACCAAGAGACAGGTAGTTGGAAAACTTGGGTTTGCCCTTAACTTGCTTTGTTATTCCCTGGACATGCTTTCTTCTGTGTAGAACGAGGTGAGTTGGATTAGAAATTTCTGAGGGTCTTTCCAGCTCTGCCACTCTATGATAAGTCACAAAAATTAAATAGCTTTCTGAATGCAGCCACACTACCAATTATTTAACAAGGCAAAATCTTATTTAAATAGATTGCATTGATTTAAGTTTGAGGAGTTCTGCCGTAGGGGAAGTGAATAAGCCATCAGTGGTGTTCTTGTTGCTTTTTTACTTAAACTCTTGAATTAAAACCGTATGTACTTTTTAAAACAATGGTAAATTAAGTGGTCTTCCAAAACCGTATACTGTCTGCGTACGATCAGTGAACTACCTAGTCTCTTTATTTGGTACTAGGAACAGATTGTTAACCTTCCTTGTTTCCACGGACCACATAGTCCTAGCTTAAAGCTAGGGATAAGTGATTCTTTCTTCCCTCTCCCTCTCTTCTTCTCCTCCCCTCCTCCACCCTTCCTCTCTGCTCAGTCCTTCCTGTTCAACATTTTGCTATGGAGATTTTCAAACACAGAAGTTGAAAGATTTCTACAATGAACACGCATATACCCACCACCTGGAGACTACAACTAACATTTTAACTACACATATCTATCCATCTAATCCAGCTCATCCATGAATTACTCTTATTTTTGGTACGTTCTGAAATAAGACAGAAGTTCATTTCACACCTAAACACTTCAGTATAAATATTAACTAGAGTTAAATATTTGTTTATGGTGTTTGTTATTAGGTAAAATATAAATAACGTGAAATGCACAAATCTTAAGTCTAAGCGTTTGAGTCACACAGGACAAAGTTTATCCATCACCACATATTGTTTGCTTGTGTCACTGTCCAGTCAATCGTGGCCTCTACACAGTGGAGACAACCACTGTTATGATTTTTTCCACCATTTCTTTTTATTGCTGAGTCATATTTACTGTATAAATATACCTCGGTTTACTTATCCATTTTCCTGTTGATGGAACTTGGGCTTTTTCCAGTTTGGGGCTATTATAACTAAAGCTGCTATGAATATTCTTGTTCAAGTCATTTTATAGACATATGCTTTCACTTCTCTTGGGTGAACACCTAAGAGTAGAATTGCTGGATCATAGGGTACGTATGTGTATGTTTCGTTTCCTAAGAAACTGCCAGACCTTTTTCCAAAACAAAATAGCAGTTTCACTTTCTCCACATCCTTGCCAATATTTTATGCCGTTAGTCTTTTTGATTTTGACCATTCTGGTGGGTGTGTAGTGGTATCTCGTTCTAATTTGCATTTCCCTCATGACTAATACTATAGAACATGTTTTTCATGGGTTTTTCTTCCCATTCGTCTATCTTTCATGGTGAAGTGTGTGTTCAAATTTTTGCCCATTTTTATTGGGTATTTATTTCATTTGAGTTGTCAGGAGTTTTTTTTTTATATATATCCTGGATACCAGTCCTTTTTCAGACATATGTTTTGTATTTTCTCCCACTCTATAGCTTGGCTATATATTTTCTTTTCTTTTCTTTTCTTTTTTACGGTACACGGGCCTCTCACTGCTGTGGCCTCTCCCGTTGCGGAGCACAGGCTCTGGACGCCCAGGCTCAGCGGCCATGGCTCACGGGCCCAGCCGCTCTGCAGCATGTGGGATCCTCCCAGAGGGGCACGAACCCACATCCCCTGCATTGGCAGGCGGACCCTCAACCACTGCGCCACCAGGGAAGCCCTATATATTTTCTTAATGGTGTCATTTCAATAGCACAAATTTAAATTTTGATGCAGTCTATTTTATCAATTTTTTCTTTGGTAAATATTGTTATCTATGTCCTAAGAAACTTTTGCCTACCACCAAATAACAAAGATATTCCCCTCTGTTTTCTTTCTTTTTTTTTTAAGATACTGATGATGTATTTTCTTTGCTTCTTTTTTTAAAAATAAATTTTATTTATTTTTGGCTGCATTGGGTCTTCATTGCTGCGCGCAGGCTTTCTCTAGTTGTGGCAAGCAGGGGTTACTCTTTGTTGCGGTGAGCGGGCTTCTCACTGCAGTGGCTTCTCTTGTTGTGGAGCACAGGCTCTAGGCACACAGGCTTCAGTAGCTGTGGCACGCGGGCTCAATAGTTGTGGCGCATAGGCTTAGTTGCTCCGTGGCATGTGGGATCTTCCCGGACCAGGGATTGAACCCGTGTCCCCTGCATTGGCAGGCAGATTCTTAACCACTGTGCCACCAGGGAAGTCCCTCCCCTCTGTCTTCTTTTAGAAGCTTTAGATCTATGATCCATATCAGATTGATTTTGTGCATAGTGTGAGATAAGGGTTGAGGTTAACCAGTTATTCCAGCACCATTTTATCCAGTAAAATAGCAGAATATAAAATTAAGATACAGAAATGAATAGCCTTCATATACACAAGCAATAATAGGGGAGATAATGGTAGAGGAAAACCTCATTCAGCTTGCAATAATGAAGATAAAATACTTAGAAATAAACTTAACAAGAAATGTGCAAAACCTATGTGAGGAAAACTTTAAAACGCTCCTGAAAGATACAAAGCAGACTTGAACAAATGGAAAGACACCCCTTGTTCTTGAATAGAACAGCTTAACATCATATAGATATCAGTTTTCCTCGTGTTAATTTTTAAATTTAATGCAGTAAAATACTAAAAAGTAGTTGCAAAAAATGACAGAACTTCTCACTGTCGGCCTGGATAACCACATAGGAGTGACATCCTAACCTAGAACAGCTACCCTGGATTATAGAAGAGCAGGAAAAAACTCTCTTATGTAAGCCACTGTATGTAAGCCATCGTTGGATCTTAACAGCAGGGTATCCTGCACCAACTAGTACAGATCAGGTACCTTAAAGCGGCATGCTGCCAAACAAAATAAAGTATTTGGCATTGTCCAATTCAGAGGTGGCCATGGAGAATAAAGAACAAGGAAAAACTTCCAGGAGGAGGATAAGGAAGACAAAGGATAAGGAAATCCCATCCAGAGAGCAGAACGAGAATCTGACCAAAGGACTTCCTCCACTGCCATCCTTCTTTCTTCTGAATGTGGGCCATTGTGGTTATTCTGTCCACGCTGCACTATTCTATATTGGGTGTTAGAGGATACCCATCTGTATCTGGACCTGATGGAGAAGACTGAGCATAACGCAGAGAAACTAAATTTTGAGTTGCATGTAGTAACTGGATAGGACTTTGGATTGTTTCCCTTGGGGAATGGGGCAAGCACGTCCTAAGAATGGCAAGAGGGATATACACGGATGGCCAGAGGGGAAGTCTGAGGCAGAGAATGTCAGTGGTCAGCCAAAATCCATTCCTCCCTTCTTCCTGGGCATATGGCTAGGCTACATTTTCCAGCCCCCTTGCAAGTTAGGTGTGGCCACATAACAAAGTTCTCTCCAATGAAATGTGAACAGAAGTGATGTGTGCAATTTTCAGGCACACATCCATGATCTTTCCCCACCTCCTGTGGGCTAGAATGGTGATGACCAAACAACCTGGGAAGCCATGTATTAAAGATGTCAGAGTTGCCTGCCATGAGCCTGTGTCTTTCAACAACCACATAGAGAAAAGGCACCTGCCAATTTGGAAGAGCTGTCCTGAATTGCTACCAGCGGGAGAAAATTTATGTATTAAACCACTGAATCGCTATCGAGTCTCTCCTTGCAACAGCTTAGCCTTCTGAAGTTAATACAGAGGCCACTGGGGCTCTCAGAGCAGACAATTCTTAACAAAAGGCTTTTGAAGGTGCTAAAATCCTAAGAAATGCCAGATAAACCTTTAAATGCTATGGAAGGGCCAGTTAAATGTGTCTACACTTATACTGAAACTTGGTACAAAGGACACTGGGCCCAAGAGATTTAGAATCAGAAAATGAATCTGACCCAAACGCGTTTTGGCAGGCGTGAAATCGAGTGCCACACTCTGCTCCAAGCTTAATCTTAACACCCCATCCAAACCTCTCTCAACTCACTACCAAAGCCATTTGCAAAGGAGGAGATGAAATTGGTTGCTTCACTAACAAGGAAAGCCAGGAAATCAGTGGCAAGTTTCCATGTGGCATAAGCCAGACCCTGACAGCTATGGAGGTTGGGGGCTTCATGTAACAGTTATAAGTTCAGTTACTATTGCACAGGCTATGGGAAAGCCACATGGGAACACCCTTCTGTCAGTTCCCTGAGAGATGGCTGCCAAAGAAAGGCATCCCCAGAACTCCACCAAAAGGGTGCGATTCTTAACCTGCCATCAATGAGTTAGCTTGGGGCACAGAGCAAGAAACTGTGATTTGGAGGAGGAAACAAAGCTCTGTAGATAGGTTAGAGAGAATATTGGTAAGGAAATCCAGCAAAATGAAGGTCACTGGGACATAGAAGAGTTTCATTGGAGTGGTAGGGAGGAAGGCCTGATTGGAGAGCTTTCAAGAGAGAATCAGAGAAGAGGAAGTCCAGACAGCAAAAGGAGAAAAACAGGGCAGTGGCTAAAGGGAGATGATTAATCCAGGGAATGCTTTTTTCCCTAGTTTTGAAGATGGAAGGTTTGCATGTTGTTAGGAATGATCGAGTTGAGGGGAAAACTGATAAAGCAGGCAGGGGAGAGAGGGAAATCCAGTGTCTTTGATACAGGGACAGTTTATCCACTGTAACAAAAGGAAATGCAGTGTATACAAATAGAGGCAAGTAGCTGGGTACATTTAGTAGCAGAAAGATGAAGAGAGGTGGTTTAAGAGCATGCATGCAGTGTGGAGTCAGATGATGGGTTCAATCTAAATTCCATCACTTTTGAGTTATGTGCCCTTAGGCAAGTTGATTTAACCTTCGCATCATTTCCTTATCTGTAAAATGTGGGTAATATCAACTAGAAATCTGATGCAAGAATTAACTACCAGTGAAGTGCTTCGAATAGTTTGGCATACAGTAAACATCCAACAAAGATTGGCTGTTATTTCTTCAAAATTAGTTATAATTTTGCTATAAGTACCATAAAATTATTTAAAAGCTAACTTGCCAAAGATTTACTAAACTCCTCCTGCCTATCCTGAACTTAAGATGGAAGAGGTAAAATAAAAAGCAAGTAAACTTACTGTAGCTGACCCTCCATTTTAAGTTTGCACGATCAGCCCCAAGCTGACTTCTACTGAGGAACCTACTTCTCAGGAATTTAATACAATTACACAACTGAAACTGTAGGGAATGTATTATTTTTCTCAATGGTAGAATAAGGCCTAATGTGACTAATCCATATTAGTATACAAATCAATTTATTACAGCTCATTTAAAGGCAAACTACTACTATTATCTTGGATATTTGCCAATTCTGAGAACACTGCATTTAACAATGAAGTGACCAAAGGTACAGCTGTGAATGTTCTTTTTCTTTTTTAAAGCTGATGTGAGGTAGTGGGTGGCCAACTATCTTCCAGTTTTGCCCCACCCATCCCTAAGTGGCTACTAAATAGTTCTTACACCCATGATGGCCACTTATTTATAAACTGAAGTACAGGTGACTTAGTGTTGTCCATGATGCTCAATTATGCTGTCCCCTCTGCCTGGAATTCTTGGCCTTGGTCACCCTGCCCCCATTTCACCTAGCCCACCTTTCAGCTTTTAAAATTCAACTCAAGTAGCAGCTTTATTCATAGTAGTCAAAAAATGGAAACAACCCAGATGTCCATTAGATATTGAACAAATAAACTGTTGATACACACAGTATGGATAAATCTCAAAAACAGGCTGAGTGAAAGAAACCTGGCACAAAAGGATATTGTATGATTCCATTCATATCTAGTTCTAGAACAGCCAAATTTTATCTGTGGTGGAAAGATAAACAAGAGTTGTTGCAGAGGGGATGAAAGCAGAGATTGATTGGTAAGGAGTACAAATGAACTTTCTAGATTGATGGTAATGTTCAATATCTTTGATAGGGGTTTGGGTTAAACAACTGTAAGCATTTGTTACAACTCAGCAAATATATACTTACAGTTTGTGTATTTCATCATATATGAATTTTATGTCAAAAAGAAAACATGGTAAATATTAAACTCCTAATGATAAATGCTGGAATATTTAGGGGATAGTGTACCCATGTTTGCAATTTACTTTTAAATTACATGAAAAAGACATATTGATAGATGGATATATGGTAAAGCAAGAATGTAAAATGTGTTCACTGTAAAATTCACCGTTGCTGCGTGAAATTTTTAATAGTAAAACGCTGAGGGAAAAACTCAAGTGTCAGCCTTATAGGAAGCCTCCCAGAGCACACCCACCGTAAGTGCCCCTCCTCTGGGCTCCCATAACACCCAGTAAAAACATTGAACTTACCCCATTTTATTAGTTCTGTATCTGCATCCCAACGCCCAGCAGAACTGTAATTAACTTGAAAACAAAGTCTGTCTTCTTGGTCTCAGCAGCTAGCACAAGGCCAGGCACACAGTAGACAGTAAGACTTGTTGACCTGAAGAGATGCTTAGTGAACTCATCTCCTGGTTTCCTTATAATCAAAGACCTTGGCTCATTTTCTTTTGCTGAATCATTACAGCTCCCAGAATAATCTATCTGACCTGGAATTCATCCATGTGAATCCTTACAAGTTCCCTTTTTGGCAAGATTTTGAAGACATCCCTTCTGGTTAATCCTACTCCTCTTCCCCAGTCTCTCAACTTTAAAAACTATTAACTAGTAACTATCGATGCGCTCAGGGCTCAGATTTAATTTACACTCTTTACAGAAGCCAGCTGGGCAGCATATTAAGGACTATGTTGACTCATATTACTCAATTCTATAGCCACCTGGACTCCTTAAAGATGCTCCATTTCCTCACCATGGCACAATGAATATGTGCTATTTTATCTTTATGCAATTATCTATGTAATCCTTATGTATCAAATAGTTTCAATACTGCCAGGACTTAACGCAGCCAGACTGTCTGGGCTTGAGTGCCAACCGCATCACCTACTAGCCATATAACCTTGCCCAAGGTGTTTTAACTTTTTTTATGCTTCATTTTCCTCACTGCCTCCTGATTAAAAAAAAAAAAAAGTCGAGGGGAGGGACAGGGGTGGTGTAGGGGAGGGGGGATGATAATAACATGTTTCACCTGTTGTCATGAGCCTTATTAGTAAGTTACTGCATGTAAACCAAACAGTGTCCAGCTTTTAGCTGTCATTTATTATGTTCAGTTCCACATCACCAATGGCAGAAGACTGGGCTTATAATATCTACAAAGCAGCCTAAACGACCAGTGTGCCAGTGTTACATTGATATAAATCATTTTTTAAGAGTACAATGCAGGGTGGTGACTATAGTTAATAATACTGTATTGTATATGTGAATGTTGCTAAGAGAGTAGATCTTAAATGTCCTCACCATATACACAAAAAAATGGTAATTATATGAGGTGGTAGATGTGTTAACTAATCTTTGTGGTAATAATTTCACAATATATGCATGTACCAAATATTCATATTGTACACTTTAAACTTATACAATGTTATATGTTAATTACATTTCAATAAAGCTGGGGGAAAATGGGGGAAAAAAAAGGGTACAATGCAGGGAACTCCTTGGCGGTCCAGTGGTTAGGACTCGGTGCTTTCACTGCCATGGCCTGGGTTCAATCCCTGGCCAGGGAACTAAGACCCCACAAGCTGCGTGGCGCAGCCAAAAATTTTTTTAAAAATTTAAAATTAAAGAGTACAATGCAAATCTTAACACATTGAAGACTAAGAGTTTTCAATAAGAATTCAATTAGTAAATTCTTTTTCAATTATGGGCTTTCACTCACCTCCAAGCATCAGTCACTTATCTAAGGGAGGTTTTACACACACACAAACTCTTTCTCTCTCTCACTCTCTAGCTCAGCACACACTGCTGGTTTCCTTCCTAGCACTTATTACAAGTTTAATTATTTTATTTGATTCTTTCCTTATTTGTTTGCCACACTAGATCTACGAGAGAGGAGCCCTGTCTATCTTGTTCACTGCTAGATCTCTAACACATGCCTTAGCACATAGCGGGCACTCAAATGTATCCTGGATGAACAATGCAGATATTTTAAAGAGCATTTAACTCATACCAGATAAAAATTAAAGTAATAATGGTCACAGGTTTCTATTTTAAAGTAATAACCCAATTAGGGATTTAGTCTCATTTAAAAAAAGTATGATTTATTAAAAATATAAAATGGCAATGTTTTCTATAAATTATTCCCACCCAAACATGTTAAAAGATATGATAACAGGTACACTTTCTAAACCATTTATAGCCACCCTCCTCCTTCAATTACAAAAGATAAAACATACAACATACTGTAGGTTTATTTTTATTCAAAAAGTTACTGTCTCAAGACATAAATACAAATCAGAAAACAGTACAATTAGGACAATAGAATGTGGAGGACAACAGGTTAGAGTAATATATAAAACATTTTTAGCTGGTTGAAAACAAAGCTGTAAGAACTGCTTTCACAAAGAAGTACTCCTTTCAAGAGTGAGAAAAAAAATCAACTTAGGTTTAAAATCATATATACAGTCCTCTCAGCAGTTCTAGTAAATGCAGTGGTGTGAAAAACAACATAGGCAATACTTTTTTGCACCTAACAATATTTGTTGATGGAAAATCTGTTAGACAAGTCTGATTTCATTTGTTATTAACCATGATTTAATAAAATAATTGTATTTTATCATGATCTTTAGCTAACCTATGGTTTTTGGCTACCACAGCCCAATGCTTGTTGATTTCTGACTCTAAGAACTGGAAGCCTTTTGGTATTCACCCATCTGAAGATATTCTTGTATTGCAAGCATATTAAGGCATGGAATGATTAAAATAATATACCTCAAGAACTGAGAGACGACTGACAAAAGATAGATACACATGTAATATAAGTTAATATTTTGTTTTAAACGATGTCTAGCTGCCTAAGCCTCGCAAAATGAGTTGATGTCAAAATGGCAAGTAGCCACTTTCTGTTTTAAACTAATTTGTGAAAGGACATAAAATGAAGTTTAAAGCTTAGCTTTCAAAGAATATTATGGGTTATGAATTCTATTATCCCATCTAATTTACATACAGAGGAAATGTACTGTAACCTGTTAGAAGTATCTTTAACCTGAAGACTGCTTGCAAAGACAGATAGATAAAACAATATAAAATACAAATTTAAAAATCATTTTAAAGCATGAACACTCATGCTTTTCTATTTTTAAACATTGTTAAACTTTCAATATATTTCTGAAACCTCATAATTTTAAGTTGGAATTTAAAAGTAAGAAAAAACTAAACAAACTGCGCAATTATAAAATCAGCACCAATTTATATATATATATAATTTTATTTAAAATTTAGATCCCTATTCCCACACTCTAATAAGCTGTATAATTTTTGTTTAGAATTTTTTCTGCAAACATACTACAATAAGCTTCTTTTATTTGGAGACAAAATACAGTGGCACTACTGGAAGGAATATCACAACATTACATTTTTATCTTAAAGGACAAGCAAACTTTCAGGGTTGATAATGGGATAAGCATGTTTGAGACTGGTTACCTTCTGGCAGTTCACTGCATCTGGGTATTTCTGAAAAGTATAGAGAAGCTCTTGGATTTTAAAAATATCTTAAAATACATTTTAGATGAAAAAATTGTAAAAGTTCTGCTTATAAGTTTACTTTTCTCCACAATTACAATATTTTAAAAGAAAGCTTTGTTGATTGATGTTTCAAGCATTTAAATTTAGAATGCTAAAAACAATTCTATCCTATAATTTCAGGGTAGGGGAATAAACTCAACCTTAAATTTGTTTCTTGGATGTAAACAGAAATCCAGCAGAGGTCATCATTACTTAGTACACCCAGTAAATAAATGTGAGAGGATTCATGTCTGTACCAAATGCCTCTTCAGATTGTTATATTTTCTTTAAAAAAAGCATGAAATAATTGATTCAAAAGCCAACTAACAGCGCATAAATAAAATATTTACTTTCTAAGAAAAACTGTAGCTTATCATCAAATTGTTTACTTGTCCTTTACTTTTTTCAGGCAAACAAAACTGCCCCTCAAATGCACTTGATCTTGGTAAGTATAAGCATGTCATATTCTCCTTAGAGAAAAATCTGTACAGAATTTCACTGTATCTACCACACTTTATTTTAAAATTTCCTCTTCCACTTAGAAAATGACTTCACCACAGATTTAATTGTGTACTGGTATTAAAACATTGACACCCCAAGAACCTAATGAGAGAGAGGAAAAAAAATCTGGTTAAAATTGTCATTCATTTCTTTGTAAAATATATTACATTGATACTTGGTAATATTAAGTTTAACAACATGCTAAAAATCACTTTGAAAAATTCCCCTCTCCTCAGATATATAATTCTAAAATTATAATTACCATTAACATATAATGAAATAACATCAGGCCTAATCACAATGCTACTTACCTCACAAATATAACTAAAAGCAAAGATCATGTCTCATTTATACACACCCCTAATGCCTAGATAATGCCCTGAACATAGGCACCCGACATTTGTTGAATGAACAAATGAATGTGCTTTTTGACATACACTTCTGGCACAAGATGTATGGCAAACTTGGTCATTTGCACTGTGAAGTGGGTATAGTTTTTAAAAAGGCATTTGAACATGCAGACCAAAAACATCCAAAAACAATATAAATATGTAGAAAATAGGAAGCTTTCTGAGTGAATGAACAGGACTACAAATTTTAAGAAATCAAATAAGTAAGGTAAAATCTGAGCAAACAAAGTTATATTGATGCTTTTCATTACATTTCAGTTGGGAAAAGAATGTTACATAAAATCTAATAATTACTTGTCACTAACTTAAAAAAGTAAAAGCAGGTAATAAATGGAGCAACTCCCTCTCGTTCATTAAATAAGAATAAGATATAACCTTCAGTTGTACATACTAAAAGTTAGGCTCTTCAATTAAAATTCCAGCACTTACTATGACAATTAAGTAATATTTTAAAATACTATAATAAAATAGTAAAAAAACTGATATTAAAGTCAGAGGTAATGAGCTAAGACTGAGATTACAAAGGGCTCTTACTTGTAAATTATTAAACCTCACTTTAACAAAAGTCATAGAACTCACAAATTGTTCTGATCTTAATTGAAGGAACTGTGTATTTTCAGACCAGAAAACAAATATCTATCTCATTGCAAGCTCACTGTAGTAAATTATCAAGTAAAGTGTTTGGAATCCCCAGTAATGAAAGCAATAGAGAATTAATGTACCCCATTTCTTACCTGTCATCCACCAAAACCACCACCACTACTCACCCCTTGCCCGCCCCCACCCAAGTTTCAGGGTTCTCCTTTTTTGGTTAGAGTCAGAGTTTGGGTGATTAGAATGTTTCCACCAAAGAGGCCTAGGTGATACGTGATGTTTAAAGATCCCTTCTAGCCATAACACTGTGTGACTCTGGGTAAAGGAAGATCTAATGGTGAATGAAAGGATAAAATCTTAATTAGCAATTTTAGTGTAGAGTGTGGCATGAAGATGAACTCAAGTTCTTTCCAAACCAAGTGCCTACCTAGAAATGGCCTGAACAGGTTGTCTTTTGTTTTCTCCTGTGTTTGTACAGACTAGGTTATAAGTAGATTCTTCTATTAGAACAGTTAAATTAGCTCAATTATACCAAACCCTTCTTTTACCAATTTTATACTACAGATAATTCTAGTAAGAGTCTCAACACGGAAGAATGATATTAGTGATACTTATTCTCTTTCTGTGCTAACATGAGCTACACCTGTTTCTGGTGTTAACATTAATAACCACTTAAGCATATACTTTAAAAGTACCAACAGCAAGCTTTGGTGTGTTGAGACAATACTGGCCCACTAGTAGCAGAAAGCAACCACTGGCACAATGGGATAAAACAATGTTGACACTGTTTCCAAATATGAAACTAAATAAATCATAAATCTAGAATGTTGTATATATGCAACCCAAAACTGATCTGCTCAGAGTTTTCCTATTACCACTTCTGAATTACATGGATAACATGTTACGAAAAACACATTTAGGATTTATTTAGTATCTATACTAGGATGCTAGTATCTACAATAGGATGCTTTGGGTTACTTCACTTAAAATTAGAGAATCTTAGAACTGAGTATAAAAGGATTTAAAGTCTCAATTTTACTATTGTTTTGATGACTCATTTATCACAGGCTTGAGTAAAAACAGATGTAAGCTATTGTAGAAAAGCAAATGCAGATTTTTACATTTAAAAATTTCTATTATTCCACCTCTTAAGTTATTGTTGAGATAATGAGGTAAAGTTTAATGTATATTTTAAAACAAACTAGTATTAACTTAAATATATATACATGGTCAAAGATGTCTAAAGATACCTGCACTTTTAAAGATAGTGAGCACTCAGTTATGTGACTGCTGCCATCATGTGGTAATACTATAAAACTACAGGTACAGACGCATGTGCTCATTTTCCCAGTTTTAGAAGCAGCAGAACTATCCTCTTAGTTATGACATATTCAATAAACACAAGAATGCCAAAATTTTTCTACAAATAACAAATAATTATTAGGTCCCTATCTTTGGCCTCACTCAGATTATAGCTTTCCCTAAATGTTAAATGTCAAAAATACACACACATTTACATTGCTGTTCAACTACTGTAGTAACCTAAAGTGAAGAGCACCTTTTTGCAAATCTAGTAAGAGACTAAGGAAACAAATGCCTACAGTTTTCCTGACTTTAGATGAACACATGAAAAAATAAGGAGATCTCTGCCCACATCAATTTTGACTACAGTTAATCATTCCAATTTCTAAAATATTTTTCTTGGTATTTCTTCCACAGTAGAGGCAGCATGAGATTTTTAAATCAAAAGGAACTCAGGTCAAATTACTACTCTGACACTAAAGTTGTATAACTCTGAGCAAGTCACTGAACCACCTCTTCAGTCCAAGTTTGCTTGAGTGTAAAAGTGGGATCCCACCACCTTTCTTACAAGGTTGCTGATTAGATCAAACTAAATCGTGCCTAGCATAGTGTCAGGCACATAAGTTTTCAAATACTAGCTTCCATCCCTTTTCACCTCAAAGTGATAGTACAGTTGGACTAGAATACAAACCCCTTGACAGCAGGGGGAGCATCTTATTCATTTTAGTGCCACTTTCCAACTCGATAAACTGCAGAATTAATGCATTTCATTATATCTGCTTGAAAAGATTCTCTTTTATTCCTCATCACAATCACTACCTAAATGTTTTATTTAACGAACTGGAAGATACATACTCCTAGATTATCAGGGAAACCACATACTTCAATAGGCACTTAAACTACAGACTTAAGGGTAGGCCTAGGTCACCTATGTTACTCAAATTACGGTCTTGTTAGAGATGCAGAATGTCAGGCCACACTTCGGACCTACTAAAGCAGAACCTACATTTTAATAAGATCTCCAGATGATTCATATGCACCTTAGAGATTGAGAAACACTGGTTTAAAGGATCCCAAGGTGGCTTGTCCAAAGATTTCTATACCCGCTGATCTATGAAATATTTGTCTTTTAGCTCAAATAGCTGGCCTTATTAATATAAACATGTTAACATCAGTTAGTTTGTCAAAATTCTTCCAAGAGCTATCTGAAAGCAGATTATGAGGCAAGAAGAGGGCAAGGAGAGAATGGCAGAGATAGGGGCACAGAAGGCAGGCCTCAGAGGATGATACAACAGTCACCTGAGGCAGGAGGTGTTAGAAAGAAGGAGCATAAATGGGTAGACACTGAAAAGTGAGATAGAAGGGCACTTAACGGATTTATTAATTTGACAAATAAAACTAAATACCTACTAAGCTAGGCAAAACTCAAAATGAATAAAATCATCACTGCCTAGAGTTCAGTCTGAGTGAAATGTAGTATCTTATTTCACTACACCAATCTGGTAGTTATCAAAATAGAAGTATATACAAAGTGTTATGGGAACTGAGAATAAAGTATCTATCTAAAAAGGTTAGGAAAAACTCTGCAGTAATGTCCAAACTGACTACTGAAGAAAGAATTCACTACGAGGAAAAGGAAAGGGGCAATTCTGACAGAGAGAAAAGCTTTTACAAGGTCATGGAGTCATGAAAGAGCATAGTGTGTCTGAGAGAAACTATAAGATCTGAACCAAGGCATTCTCAGGGAGAACATGGTAACAGGGACTGATAGAAGAAACAGAATTGACAATACCTAACAATAACCAATTATCTCAATCCCCTTATCTTTATTACCAAAGCCTCTGTTCAAGTTCTATTTTTCACCATGCCTTCATATTATGATTATGACTATTATGATTATTTTTCTTCTCTTTCATCCTATCCAAAGAAATCTTTCTGAAACACAATTCTGATCATGCCGCTCCCTCATTCAAAATCCTCCAATATGTAACTCAAGCCTACAGGAAAAGTCCAAATTCCTTAACATATCATGTCCCAGTTGGCCAGGGATTCAAAGGCACTTTGAATCTGTTACCACCACTGCATAATCCCTCCCCAGCCCTACCCCGAAATCCCTCCTGCCTTCCTCTTTTCCTCCTATCCAGTTGTTTTTATCCATTCTCAATGTATTGTCCCAGTTCTTCAACCTCAGACTTACAGACTGCCTATTACTTTTGATTTTATAATCTTGAGGCATATTTAAATTAAACCTACTGATTCATCCATAATTGAAGCTGGATCAAAGAAATCAGGCTTCAGTTCTGTTCTCTCTCGTCTGTTCTTTGATGGTGGCTAAGGGAGAAAAAAGGAAGTTAGTTGACAATTGTCATATCTATAATAAGCCAAATAGTAACTGAAAATATTGAAATTATCATTAAGTGTTCACATGGTCCATGTAATTGCAATTGTACCCTACAATATTTCAAATGCTATATATTCAAACTACAGACTGTTTAAACATGCAAAACCAATTCATTCGTGGAAAATTATACTTAAAGATGAAAACTGGAAAACCAATTTTTTTGTTTTACTTTAAAAATGTCTCTCTCAACTTTCCTTTCAAGATACTGAATTACGCTATTCTGAAGAGAAGCCATATTTACTTATTTCTTCCCTTTAAGGAGAATACACCAAGGTATACTGAGAAATAGAATCAGAAGACCTGGCTTATAATGAATCTCAGCTTTACTGCTTACTAGTTTTGTCTCCTTGGATAGGCTGTCTAAGCTTCAATATCCTCAAGCCTTTCAACCTACCTCACAAAGCTGAATGAGCTGTGTGGCAAAATGAAATATATACAAACATTTTGTATACAGTAAAGCCCTAATTGTATATATGATGTAATTATCAAAGAATATACCCTCATATATATTAAACTTCCAAGTTTAAGTATTTTACTTTACTATCTGATACGGAAGTTGATCTCAATAACAGGGTAGATCATGTTAACAATGTATTATTTTGATAATGGTAAAAAGAGGGCAAATTATAAGGTAATATTATACTTAGTATACTATTAAGCAAAATAAATCCTTTAAATCTATATATTCCTAAATTAATCTGAAAGTTCATCATCTTAAATTAGGACCTAACACCCCCACCAACCTCACCCTCTTCCTCAATCCCTTCTCATGTATCTAAACTCCTGGCAAGTATTTTATTTAAGAATTTTGCAAAACTTACTTTTCATAGCAAGTATTTCTCTCCTCTAATAATATCCAACTTAATTTCCAAAAAATCTAAATAGAAAATCCTACAGAATCATTGTATCTTACCAAGTCTATATCCATGGTGTCGAAATCCATCCCCTCATTAAGATCTTCAATCCTCCCTTCCGAGGACATCATAACATCTTCAACGATTGGCTCTTCATCATCTTCCATTAGGCTTGTACCACGCCGACTAGAGAAATACAAAACAAGGTCAAGATCTGAACCAAAGTTGTGACTATTAATATATTGGCAGCAACTATGTGGCTCTGTCTATTCAAGTGTAATGGAAAATGATGGAATTAAAGGTCAGGGAAAATGATTAGGCATTGATCATGTCATCAATGATGTCAAAACCCCAATGTTCACTTGTCTAAAAATGCTATGGAGTTAGGTTTATTCGATATTACTTCAATACATTTAGCTTGATAGTTCTGATATCCCATTTAGAAGTTCAATGAGAATTTCCCACATGGGAACAGACAAGATACCTCAAATCCTTTTTGAAAGTAGGCAGGGTACAAATTAATAAACAAGTATAAAACAGAGACCAAAGAAATGACATTTTCAGAATACATATATTTTCATGAATATATATTGTTAATTTTACCCATCACTCACTCAGTACCTAAAATGTACCAGGCACTCACTCACTCATTCACACAGTGCCTACTATGTGACAGGCTTCTACTGTGTCCTATGGATGCAAAATAAAAGATGAGTAAGACATGGTTCCTGCCCTCAAGGAGCTCACAGTCTACTCTGGGAAACAGAGATAATTAATTATGACAAAGTGTGATAAATATTTCAAGAGAAATATGCCTTTAGTGCTATAAAGATATACTGAAAGAAGAGATTAATTCTCCTTCAGGAAGAAATGAGCAACATTTATGCTGAAATTTGCATTCTGTATCCTATAAAACTCAAAACTGAGACATATATAGAAAAGTAAAATAAAAATTAAGACCAAAAATTCTGTTATCACATTATTATAAGAAAAAAACTCAAATTTCAAGTTCACAAATTAGCCCAGATCGGCATAAAAGAGTCAACATAATAGTGAAATTAAGGGTGACTTCTTATTCCCCAGTTTGGCTAACATTTCCTTCTTTCCTCACTCATTTAAAGATTCTACCTCAAAAATCAATTATTTATTGAATGCTTGCTTACAATTTACATAATACCATGTTGAGTCTTAAAAGATAAAGATAGCAAGACGTGATGTCTAGTCCAGACTACCTGGACAAATATGCTGACAATGGTCCCTATTTCCCAAGAGTTCTGGATAGTAAATGACAAATTTACTATATTTGGTGGAGGCAACGTGAAGGGGATATGTGTGCTCTGGGGATCATATATTATAGAAAAACAGAAATTCATTCTGCACTTCATTTGAAGTATAAGAAAGATAATATATGTGATACAAACTATGAGAGAGAGAGAGAGAGAGAGAGAGGGAGAGGGAGAATTTGGAAGTATTTTTAGTTATAGGGCAGATACCATTACAGAACAATTGTTGTAAAACAAAAATATTTTAAAGTCTCAAGCAATAGAACACTTATGGTACAACACCCAAAAGGATCTTCTGGTAATAAATTATTTAACTGGGATAATTTCTTAGTCACCTGAGGAAGTTTATCTCTAAGAAGAATTAAAACTAACTACAAACATTGTATCTATATGAGACGATGGATGTTCACTAAACTTGTTGTGGTAATCATTTCAGGATGTATGTAAGTCACATCATTAAGCTGAACATCTTAAACTTATACAGTGCTGTATGTCAATTTTATCTCCATAAAACTTGAAGAAAAAAGTTAATCAATCAATCTACAAACAAAAGAATAATGATAAATGGTACTGAGTAATGAGATGCTATGGAAGATCTTGGGCACCGGTGGGCAAGTTTTCAGGGGAGACATTAAGGACCAAATGATTGCACGGCAGAATTCTGAAGTGTTTGGACTGGTGACTGGTCAGAAGCTAAGAAATCACTTGTTGAATTCAGCGTGAATTAAGAACATATATTAAAGGGAATGTGGCTATAGAAACAGAATAGGGGACAGAATCAAGGGATAGTATAGAGAATGAACATATTAGACATACTCGGATCAGAATCTATAGATGTGATAAAGTATACCTTGTCTGTAGAGGTTCTTAACACCACTACAGATAACTAAAGTGAATTTAAGTAGACTACCACTCATGTGGTAAATGATCATTTCTTAAGAAATATAGGTAAAATTCTCATCATTCAAAAACCAATAAAATGAAACAAAATATAAATTTTAAAAAGGTAACAATTATTATCCCCCAGCATTGAAACATATACCACATTATATTACAAATACAAAGCTTTCAAACTAAAAAACTTAATCAGAATCATCAGATCTTCCCCCTTTGTACCAGTCATCTAAAGACTACTTATATGCCATTTCTTTTGGAGCCAAAGCTAATAAAGATTTATAAAAATCTCATACAGATTCCAGTAAAAACAAAGTATTTGAAAATTAAACTACAATTTTTTTTAGCATTGGACATTTATTCATTCAATGAACATTTACTTAGTACTTTTTAATGTGCTGAGCACTAACAGGAAACAAAAGTAGTCCCTATTAAGTGGTACAAATTATTATGTATAAAATAAGCTACAAGGATATATTGTACAACACAGGGAAATGCCAATATTTTATAATAACTATAAATGGAGTATAACCTTAAAACCTGTGAATCACTAAATTGTACACCTGTAACTTATATAATATTGTACATCAACTATACTTCAATTAAAAAAAGAGAAAGAAAGAAAGAGGTCCCTGCCCTTAAGGAGCTCACAGTCTAGAGAAAGGGACAAATTCATAAACAAATTACAATACAATGTGGTAAGTGCTATAAGAAATAGGAGTATACATAGTGTTACGGGAGCATAGATGACACCACAGCTTCACATAAGGTGACACCTGAGCTTGTTCTTTTATGATGATTTTACCAGTTGCCAGGGAGTAGGATATGATACTAAAATGTAGGCAGGGGCCATATTTAGAAAGATCTTGCATGCCATGAGCTAAGGAGTTTGAACTGTATCTTGCAGGCAATGGGGATCCATGGAAAGGTTTTAAGGAAAAGAGTTACATTATCAGATTTTTATTCTAGAACAGCAATTCTTGATGGCAGTGTGAATGATGGAGTGGTGGTGAGGGGAGTGAGGGAAGGGGTTGGTGAGAGGATAAATGGGAGATTTGAGGGAAGAAAACGAGTTAGAAAGCTAATATAATAGTTCAGGTGAGAGATGAGGGCCTGAACTAAGGTAGGGATCAATTAAGATGTAACAAAACTGAATTTTTAGCTATAGTTCTGTGTACCAAAATAAACAAGGATTCATATTTAAACTTTTCCAACAGATCAACCTACGATCAGTCCTTTAGCTAACTAGTTAATATTTAAGTTTTTTTTTTCTGTTGGAAAGACCAATTTTTAGTTCCTTGATTATTTCAGCTTAGTTACTCTAGAGAGTTTGCTGAAATTTTTAGATAAGGCACACATTAAAATATGTTAAAATGAATTAGTGAACTTCCTGTACTCAGACAATAAGGCACTCTCACTTACATGGCATGCTGAAGATTAGTTCGCAGTTTAACATAGCTCATTGCTGCTCTCTCCTGCTGTTGCCTTGCTTCCTCTTGTTGTCTTTGAGCTAACATCCATGTTACCTGCGTGCTTCAAGGAGAATTTTATTCTTCTTTTAACTTAACTTTTTTCTATGTAATTAATAAAGTTATAGTACAGAAAATGATCAAATGTACTTACTTATAATCAAGAGGAGTTTGATGATGTTCAGTCTGCATTGGATAGACACTCATGAAACTGTCCTCAGGTCGTAATCTTTTAGGCTCTCTCATAATTGTTGAGGTGAGTTGTGGTGTCTGCATCATAACTGGGGTGTGCAGTGTTTGTTCTCTGCTTAGCCACATACTGTCACTACTACTGCTTTCTTCAGCTGAGAAAGAAAATTAACAGCAATGAAATTCAGTCACTAATTTTGATTAACCAAGTGTCTGATACAATGTGTTCAGGTCAAAAAACATCTGTTTGCTTTCCACATGCTAGAGCTTGGAACAGAAGGATACAAAGGTATGTAAGGTGCAGTCCCTGCCATGCCCTTACAGCCTAGTTGTGGAAAAAGAAAACACAGGCAATTATAACACAGTGTGGTAAGTGCTAAAAGAGAGGGAAGCACAGATAGAATGAGAACAATGAGAGGGATCAGAGCTAGCTACCCAGAAGTTACTTCTGACTAAAGTAGATACTGTGTGGACTGTGAAGTCTCCTAGGCAGGGGGGAGGACATAAGCAAAATCACCGAGGCATGAAACAGCAATGACTGAACCATACTAATTTACTGATATTCAGCAATTTTTGACCTACAAACTAAGAGTTTAGTACTCCTGGAGTAGACGGCAAAAGGTAAGGCTGAATAAAGAGGCAGGTATCAATTTATGCAAAGTCTTATAAGCTGTGCTAAGGTGAAAGGAACTACTGCTGAAGGTTTTATGGGAAGCAATGTGGTGAGTTACATGTTTTAGACAAAGTATGTAGTGGTAGTGTGGAGGGTGGACTTAAGAATATGAAGACTAGTAAGCAAACAGGCCACTTAGGAGGTTAACTGTGTATACCAGGTGAGTTAGAGGTTCAGAACACTTTAAAATTTATAGTGGCATGCAGGGAATACATCTTTTAATTTGATAACTTTTCTATTTAAAAGAAGGAAATTTTATTTTAACTTGCTATCAAGCCCTAACTATTTTAACTGGTCAGGGACACTGTAAGAGAGATTTCTCCACAGACTGGGATGTTGGGACTATATGATCAATCAAGTCCAAATCTAAGTTACAAGTTTAAGTTATAAGTTACGAGTTTATGCATTTATATTATTGGATAAAAAGTACTAAAACCATTAATCCATGTGGCAATTTAACAATATGGCCCCTAAAAAAATAAATACAATTAAAATATGGCCCCCAAATCTTTGACACTCCTCACATTAACAGGTGGGGGATGATGTCCCATTCCCTTGAACCTGTGCCCTGTGATTGCTTGGTCCATAGAATATGATGGAAATTATGCTATGCCAATTCCTGGCCTTAAGAAAATGGCAGCTTCCAGAGTTCTTGTCTCTTGAGACACTTGCTCTTGGAGCCCAGTCACATGCTGTGAGAAAGCCAAATAGCCACATGGAAAGGACATGTGTAAGGTGGTCCTGGCAGACAATCCCGCTGAGGTCCCAGCTGACAGCCAGTATCAGATACATCTGTAAGTGAAGATGCCTCCGTATGATTCCAGTCACCAGCCTTTGAGTATTCCTAGCAGAAGCACCAGACATCATGTCCCTGCTATGTCATAAGTTTTGGGGGTAGTTTGTTACTCAGGAATAATAGCTGCAGCAAATTTTGGCAACTATGCTAATTTGTTTAAAGTTTCCTAAAGAGAGGAAAAAAGTCCCCAGACCCATTTTGAACCAACCCTGGAGTACTAACAGTCCAAGAGATTCAAGTGTCATAATGTATTCTTAACCCTAAGATTATAGGCAGCAACTTGTATTTCTATCAAGTTCTTTATGATTAATGCTCTTCTTCATAGAAATTCAAAAGTTGGGACCTCTCTGAATCTGTTGTACCACTTAAACTAGATGATTTGATCCCTTAGGTAATGATTAGCTCTAAAATACTGAGTCCATATCCCTATACAGAGTATAGTGCAGTGATTTAAGAGCAGGTGCTCTAGAGTGAGACTGCCTGGCTCTGCTACTTAATATCAGTGTGACCTTAGGTAAAAGTTCTTAACTTCTCTGTACCAGCTTTCACATTTGAAAAATGAGTATGTACCTAAAGAGTTGTAAGAACTGAATTTATGTATGTAAAATGCTTAGAACAGTACATTTACACATAATTGGAGGACACATTGTTCAAGATATTATTTAACAACACATATCTCAAATTTAAAAATAAGGTGACCCTTAATGACAATTCAGTCATTAAGGTTTATGGTAAACATAAAGGACAAATATAAAGAGAATAAACTACATTCTTACTGAGTGCGAGCTGCATGCCTTCAACCACTTTCCGTTTTCCTGTAGATGGCTTTGATTTTTTACTCCGCACGGTTGACCCCCGACTGCTGATTCCACTAATGACTGACATGGTGTCATCATCACCACCAGCTAGCAAAGAATTTCGGTATGACATCAGTGGAAGCCACACATCTTCTCTTCGGAGTGACATCTGAAAGGTCATGAACTTCTCCAAGTAAACATACCTTAAAAAGGAGTAGAAACCATTAGCTTTGATACATCAAATTGACCTAGCTTTTTTTTTGCTTTTTGCTTATTCCTATAGGCTCACACACTATAATGGAACATACATGATTTAATGAGAGTTAAATAAAAAGTAAATTAGAATGAAAATAGTGGTTGATGGGTCTACATTTCCTCAAAGCATACAGTAACAACTGAAGGATTATTAGCGTTCTGTCTCAAGAAGTCTCTGTTCTATCCTAACATTTACAAGTCCTCTGTTAGAAGAACAAACCTGAGTCATATTCCTGGAAAGAGGACTGGATTTAAAAATTACACAACTAGGGTTCTACCAACCCCTAGCTGCGTGAGCATAGGCATATTACTTCACTACTCAATCTAAGCCTCATCAGTACACTGATGAACAATTTTGTCTCTATCAAGATTCGCACATTAAATGAAATAATTCATAGCATTTCAGCTTATTATTTGTTGAGCATCTATGTCCCAGGCAATGGGGGTAGATACAAAGGTCAATCAGATATGGTCCCTACCTGCACAATATTTTCAGCCTGATGGAAGTCACACATCTACCCTTGGATTCAAGTATCACAAGGATTTTATGACATATATAATATAGCAATCAAAAATCAACTAACATTTGTGTGACTACTGTGTGCTAGGCATTTTCCTCTTGGGTTCTTTAACTTTACTCTTACAGTCTTGTGAGGGAGACATTCTCCCCATTTGACAGATAAGGAGAGAAAGGATAAGAAAAGTTAAGTAATATATCCATGGTCATAAAAATGAGAAAGCAGTATAACCATGATTCAAATCCCAGGCTTCTGACACTAAGAGTTCAGTGCTTTATTGTGTAAATTATGCTTCACACAAGTTTCATCAACTAACTGTAAAGTGCAAACCAAATTTTGCTGTCATAATAATGGCTAATTCGAATCAGTTCAGAATTACCAGTTTTGGACACCATAAGAGAAAGGACAGGAGAGATGAGTTACAAACATACTGCTTAGTGTTAGTTGTATATATTGTAAATATATTTCAGCTACACACAGTAGTACAGTACTCATCAAAGCGTGGTCTGGAAGTTGGCTATTAGTCTGAGAACTTACCAGCCTGACACAAGATGTGCAGTCTGAGCCAAAATATACTCATTAGTTGAGAGATTTACAACTATGTATCCACCACAAAGCTTAACAGAACATTCCAGATAAGTAGCCCTCCCTGATGCTAGCTCCCTTGGTCCTCTTTCCAGCCACAGAGGTTGCCATTAACCTGAACTTGCTATTTTTTGTCCCCATTTGTAATGTTTTAATACCTATTTGTCTGTAAACATCATACCACCATTTTGTACTTAGCTTTTTGCACTCAACATTATAATTTTAAAATCTAACCATTTTGGAAGAGTGACGTCAGCTAACACTATGGTGGCAATCATTTTCCAATAATGTAAGTGTATCAAATCAACATGTTGTATACCTCAAACTTACACAGTATTATATATCAACTATATCTCAATGAAGTCAGAAAAAAAAATTTTTTTAAGATGAATGAGATCTGAGGGTCTAATGTATAACATGGTGGCTACAGTTGATGATACTGTGTACTTAAATAATACCACATAATTGAAATTTGCTAAAAGAGTAGAGCTTAAGTGTTCTGATAAAAAAAAATGGTAAATATGTGAGGTGATAAATATGTTAATTAACCTGATTATGGGAATCCTTCCACAATGTATATGAAATCATCATGTTGTACACTTTAAATATATTACAATTTTATGTGTCAATTATAGCTCAATAAACTTGAAAAAAATTTTTAAGATTTTAAAAGCAGATCAATTGGATTGTGTGAATCTTATTTCAATCCCAACTCAATCAAATAAAAGTCACTGTTGACATCTGATACTAGAAATTTGAACAATTAAATGGGTTTTTAATAAAATTAGGGAATTGTGTTTACTTTTTAAAAATCTAACCATTTTGACCACTGTATAGTATTCCATTGTATATTCATCTATTGATACCATTTTCTAGCTGATAGATGTTTAGTCAGTTTTGAGTTTTTCCCTATTCAAACAATGCAACAGTCAAATACTTTAATAGTTATCCTTCTACACATGTGTAAGAGTTCCCCTAGGGTATCTACCTATGAATAGAATTACTGGATCATGAGGTAGGGAGAATCTTAAACTTTACTAGACATTGCCAAATGTCTCCAAAGTGGTCTTGTACCAATTTACTCTGCCACCAGCAATGTATAAAAGCCTCTATTGCTCCACATCCTTGGCAATACTTGGCACTATCCGATGTCTTAAGTTTTGCTAATATGCTAAGTGAGAAATGTTTTTTTATTGTTTTAATTTTTATTTCTCTAATTAATAGTGCCAATGCAATTTTGGGGGGGGCGGGGGGGCGCACCACACAGCTTGTGGAACCTTAGTTCCCAGACCAGGGATTGAACCCAGACCCTTGGCACTGAAAGTATGGCATCCTAACCACTGGACCACTAGGTAATTCCTCAATGCAATTTTGAACTGGGATAAATTTATATATAATAAAATGCACAGAAATTAACAGTAAAGTTGGATCAGCTTTGCAAATTAATGCAGCCATGTAGCCCATACACCTATCAAGATACAGGACATTCCTATGACCCTACAGAGTACCCTGTATCCCTTTTCCCATTCAGTCTCCCCAACCCCAAGAAGTAACCACTATTGTGATTTCTATCACCGTTTTGTCTGCTTTAGAATTTCATATAATATCTATACAATGTTGTTTTTTTAAAGACTTTTTTGATGTTGACCATTTTTAAAGTCTTTATTGAATTTGTTACAATACTGCTTCTTTTTTATGTTTTGGTTTTTTGGCCGCAAGGCTTGTGGGATCTCAGCTCCCTGACCAGAGACTGAACCTGCACCCCCGGCAGTGGAAGGTGAAGTCTTAACCACTGGACCACCAGGGAAGTCCCCAAGATCTATATAATCTTTAAAAGCAAAATACTGGTGGGCTTTCAGAAGACATTACCTATGAGTTATTCATATTCTTCTGTCTTTTTATACCTCAAAGCCCGGGGTTGGGGGTTGGGCGTGGAAGAGATGAAAGAAGATTTTGAGACTTTAATTCCATTTGTTAGGCTCTCTTAGAACGTAAGTCACCATTTTAGAAGACCAAACCATAAAAGTATCCTGTTTAAATGGCCTGTTGAGAACAGGACTTGTAGTTAAAGTACAAAGATAAAAGAGGGGGACTTCTACTTTCCAGTGTAGTCACGGCTCAGGACACAGACTAAGATGCTCCTGATGGATCAGAGATATTATTATCTGTTAAATGCTCTTCCTTAGTTAGGCTGAGCCAAGAACTCAAATAGGAATACACAAAGCATTCCAGTTACACCTCTAAAGCCACAACTACACTGTAAGGGGAATTCACAGAATTAAAATGGAGTATTATGCATAAAACAGTTATAATCCTTAAATTATAAAATTTCAGAAGTATAAAGTTTTTTGTGAATTAATGCAATCCTACAAATCTAATCTAATCTGAGAGGGAAACCAAGTATAACAATCTTTAAGAATTCCAAAACAAAATTAAATAGAGTATTTCTAGCAAATACATACACTGTTCTTTTGTCTTGTCGAAGTAGTTTAGAAGAAAATTCACTGAGAATATCAAGAAATGCCAAATTTAAAGGTGGATGGCTCTCTCCTTGTGGATTAGGCTCTTTAAAAGCAAATTCTATGCCATCTCTGCAACAAAAACAACAACAAAAAAAGACAAATATTTAAAGGACTACAATACAAAATTGAGTAACTTAGGGAATTTCTCTATACTTCATCCCACTACTAAGATGTTTCCTTTGTCATGCATTTAATCTGAGGAATAGAGAGAATAAGGAGGCTATAGTGCGAGAATGAGCAAATATATTTACATTTTATGTCACTTTTACTTTGTTTTGGTTTTTATTTTTATTTTTTGGCGGGGGGAGGGGGGCATGCTGCGCCACGTAGCTTGCAGGATCTTAGTTCCCCGACCAGGGACTGAACCCTTGCCCCAGCAGTGAAAGCGCCAAGTCCTAACCACTGGACCGCCAGGGAACTCCCAACTGTTACTTTCTTTAAAACAAAACAGACACACACATACACACACCAGCTGGTCTTTATTTAAAATGTGGTTTGGTATATCTACATTCTCTCCTCAGTTCTCTTTTCCATAGAAAATAACCCAAATCCTTTCACATAATGATCAGTACATTTTCTGTATTTTTCAAGACACAAAGGAGATGAACTATAACACATAGGATCAACTTAAAAATAATTATTCAAAACTATCTGTAATGACGCACTTAAGAGTAAAGTTTAAAAATTAAACTCCACTCAGGGCCCACTTTATATTTATTTAACAATAAATACCTCTATTAATCAAGACAACTACCCAACATTATATATATATATGAAGTAAATAATACATTACTTCTCAAAATAATTACTACATGTGTGGTCCTTAAATATTACCTAAATTCTCATCCATAGTATTAAAAGGCATAAAAAGAAATTTGAGACTTTTAGAGCAAAGTGAAAAGGAGAGAGTAAATTAAAGTTGAGGAAGGTATAGGACTAACAAAGAGCAGAACAATTTCTGAAGGGAGACATTTAACACTTCATAATTAAGTAAGCAACAGGAATTTTAAAAAGACACAAAACAGAGAGCTTTCAATGAAACAGAGCCCAAGCCTCTTGATTTTTCCAAAGGCAAGGCTCTTTATCCACAATAAAGACATAAAGGGTATTAATAACCACATGTTGGTTATGTTAGAGCTCTAAAATATACTTTAAAGTAGAATTGATCACTAAATTACATGTCTAAAATAAAATCAGATGATTTCCAATTTTGATAAGGCAAAGAAAACATGCAGACAAAATAAAGATTGTGGCTCAAAACAAGAGAAACGGTCACTACAAAATAGAGAACAGAACCAGAAACAGAAAACTTGAAACAAAGAAATCAAATCTCAAAAAATTATCTACCCAGCAAGAGAGATTATGACAAAAACTGTTAAAAGAGATTCTATAATACCTGATGAATATATGTTGCTTTTCTTCACGTAATTTATAAAGATTTTGTATGGTTTTAATTAAAGCAAAGACTTTTCTATAAAAGGTGTTCTAGTCCCAATTCATGTGTTAAAAGAGATAGCACTATAACTGGTTCTTAAGAAAGGAGACATGCCACAGATTTGTAAACAAGTAATAAAGCATCAATTGAACTTGGTTATTCTAAATAAAGGAGCAAGATACAAAAAAACTTCATGATTAACAAACAGAAGAGCTGAATAAAATATTTGGAAATTACTTGTGTAGCATAGCAATGGCCTCTCTCGTTTTCAACTGATCGAGTCCAAAAGTTAAAGCAAAACGTCGAGCAAGTTCTTTTATGCCACTGAATGTTGAGGATGACCTATCAAAATTATAGCCATTTTCCTGTATCATTTCATTAAAAAGCTGTTTGGAAAGAAAGAAAGCATGTTAAAGTTTTTTAATAACTATGGATTATTAACAACTAATTTTAAAATACTACATTTTATATTTAAAATATACTTGATGTTCTATAAATAAGGCATTGTACTTCATTCTAAAACATGGATTTTTAAAAACATGATACAAATGACCAAAATTGTAGCACTTCATATATTCAGACTAGAAGTAGTTATTGACTTTAGAAACTCCTTAGATTAGTTATGACAGAATTCTTTTCTGCCGGTATTAATTGGATATTAAAATAGCATATAAAAATATAAAGAAAAAGGAAACCAACTAACAACTATGCTCTTATTGACATTTAACTGATGGATCTTCACATCAAGAACTTTCATCATAAAGTTAGCAAAACAAAATACAATCTTTCAACTATCAAGCTGCCAAGATTTTTAACAGATAATGGCTACTACTTAATACAGTGCAATGGGCACTGATCTGCTGGGAACATAAACTGAGAAAACCTTTCTTTCTACAGAGCAATCTGGCGAGGTGTAGTGAAAGCTTTAGAATTTTCATGCCCTTTGAGTAAGCAATTGTTATTATCAGACTTTATCCAAAAGGAATGATAATAGTAATATTTGTATACAATACATAAGTACAAAAATGTTTGTCTTAGTGTTATTTATAATGGCATGAATTGGAAAAAACCTCAACATCAAACGAGAAGAGATCTTGGTTAAATTATAGTCCCTCTATAAAATGGAATACTACACAGTCATTAAAAATGCAGAGCAGAGTATTTAACGGCATGAAAGTGTTCAGGATTTATTAATATGAAAAATTCAGCATTTCAAGACAATGCACAATAACATTTTTTATTTTTGTAAAATAAGATTTCATGTAGGCATAAAAAAGATTAGGAAGTCAAAAATTAAAACATTGCTAAGTGAAAAAAATTAAGGATAAGTTGTATTTTTTCTAGTTTTCCTATAATATTTTCTAAACTTTCTACAGCAAACAGCTATTATTTTACACCAAAAGTTATTTAAATGCTGCCTTTAAAACCTTTTAACTTCTATTAATTTTAATAAAGAATATCAAAATATGCAAATCAAATTAAGAACTTTCATACCTAGATTTCTAAAAAGCAAGAAAGTTTATCGAAGTGAAATGGGTTGGGTTATGTTCTGCATGCATTTGATCTCTACAGACAAAAGTATACTAAGCAGGGCCTCCCTGGTGGCGCAGTGGTTGAGAGTCCGCCTGCCGATGCAGGGGATACGGGTTCGTGCCCCGGTCCGGGAGGATCCCATATGCCGCGGAGCGGCTGGGCCCGTGAGCCATGGCCGCTGAGCCTGCGCGTCCGGAGCCTGTGCTCCGCAACGGGAGAGGCCACAACAGTGAGAGGCCCGCATACCGCAAAAAAAAAAAAAAAAAAAAAAAAGTATACTAAGCAAATGATTTTTGCCTAATTAAACCTGCCTTGACACAGCCAAAATGAAAATGACTGGTACCTTTTGATTATAAGGTTGATAAATGCTCATTAAAATACATGTGCAAATGTACAAAGAATAAAGTAAAATTCACCTGAAACCTAGCAAAGCAAGTTAACCACAGCTAACATTTTGGTGATTATTTTTTCCAAATAGGTACACAGAGATGTGCACAATTTTATAGAGATGCTATACTGCAATCTTTTTTTATTCTCAAACTATATATTGTAGAGATCTTTACAAATTAATGAATACAAACCTACACCAATTTTAAGTGCTACACAGCCACTGCAGAGATATACTACACAATATATTCATCTAATATCCTATTGCCAGGCATTTGGATTATTTTCTAATTTCTTGCTATTATAAATAACTTGGTAATGTATAATCTTCTACACTCATTTTTGCAAACTTATCCTATTACCACTGTGGACGAACTTCCAGAAGTAGAACTGCTGCCTCAAATGGCATACACATTATAAATCTTGACATATATTGCCAAACTGCCTGCCAGGAAGGTTGAACCAATATACCTTGCTGACAGAACCTGTTTCTCCCATACCTTAGGCGGCTATAGGTTTTGCCAATCTTGCCAGTCTCAAAGCAAAAAATGATCTCACTTGTACAATGTCTACTAGTGAGATTGAGTATTTTTCATTTCCAGTTTTATGAACTATCTATTGCATCCTTTGCCCAGTTTTCAACTGTTACCCTTGAAAACTATTAAGTGCTTATTTTGTTAGCCTAAACCTGGTATTCTTCATGTCTTACCTGTTGCAAACTGAGAATAAGGGTCTTTGCACACTGAATTTTGTCTATCTGCCTTGTTTTACTCATTGTTTCTTTGATGATATCGCCATAGTCATTATAATACTAGAAAAGAAATTTGTACAAATTAGGCCTTTGTCTCTTAAAACTATTGGACAATAAGACTAATTTTAGGTTAGTCACATAAGCATATCACAAGAATGTTATTTGGCTAGAATTATGCCTTCAAAGACACGAAAGAATGTTACTAAAACTTCATTATAATCTTTAAACACATAATCCCTAACATCAGTAAATTCAGAAATATCAGACAGTTAAGATCTAATCACATTAAGCTCCACAGTTGGTTTTAAGGAGGTGTATTGTTTAACAATAATTAAGTTATACAGATTTTCAGAAATAAAACAAAGGACAGAAACAAAGCTCTTGTGCTCTTTGTGAACTATTAAGACAATGAATGTAATCAGTTACTTTCATAACTTATTCATTGCTAATGACATGTAGTTCATGAGCAGTTTCCAAATTTATTGATTTGGCTTATATAAACTAACAGCCTGTTAACAACATTTAAAAGAAAACTTACTGTATGTGGCATTTACATTACACTGCACAGGATTTTTTTTTCTAATTTAAGATCTTGTTTCAAAATGCATACATTAACAACTACCAGAGATAACAGGATAACCATGCTCCTGTATGACTAACAAAATTGACTTTAATCTAGAATACCTAAGTCTAAAAGTTTAAAATTTGCAAAATGACTTCAAAAACAACCTTAGTTAAAAAAAAAATCTAACAAGTATTAGGCCAAATAACTTAAGTTCCAAAGTACTTTATTAATGGTTCTATCATATAGGAAAGTATTCTGAAGAGAGAATTAACTAGGTTTTGATAAATGTATTACATATTTTATCCTGTAAAAGCAAAAGCTTTAAAAAAGTTTACATTTATAATTAGATTTTACTTGAAAAAGGCTTACAGAAAAATCATCACATCATATTTAGTCACATTCTGTTAGTACAATCAACAATATCCTTTCTACTACTACTTAAAAGTTAAAGAATCTCACATATATTTATGACAATTTGTGAATAACCCACTGTGACTCAAATCAGATTTTCAGAGCTTAAGGAACCTTAGCTATCACAGTGGAATAGATGAAGAAACTCAGGACACAAAAGGTACTGAATTACTCAAGGTCACAAGCTGCATAGTAACCAAGCCAAAACTGTATTATCTAGTTCTCTGACTCCTAAACACTTTTTTATGTTACATCAAGCAGGGTAGGGACACCATCCTGTTGTTTTAAACTAAATCACAAAAGCAATTTCTATTAGTGACAGTTAACCTAAGACAAGCTGTTTGCAATATTCCAAACACAAATGAACTCAATAAACCCAAAATGTCCATTAATGGAGGATCAGAGGTATGAGAAAATTTACTGAAAATGTTAAATATTTTAAGAGATTTCTTTTACACTAGAAAAGTAATTTACTATTAAAAAATTCAATGGCAACCAAACATAAAAGCGACGTAAAAATATCTCGCTATCCATTTTTCAACTTTACCTTCATATACTGCTTAAAGATATCTGCAGCTGTATTCATCTCCACCACAGTATATACAATTAGCTTACAAAACGCTGCAAGTAAATTTCTCCTTTTGTGCAGAGCTTCAATTTTACTGGCTTCATCTTCCTGCTGACCATCTGGGGAAAAAGGTTTCCAACATTAAGCCATCTGTATTTTACTTCAGCCTCGTGTGTGTGTGTGTGTGTGTGTGTGCGTGTCTGTGTGTGTATCAAATTCAATATAAAACATCTTTATTTTGGAGAATTTGAAAAATAAGGGAAAAAACATTTAAATAAAATAAAAATTATAATCACTCAATATCTTCATGAATGACCAGCCCATTTATTCCAACACACAAAATTTTTGTGATGTCAAATCAGAAGGCTGTTTAGTGAACATGGAACAGGAACAAGTGGAGTGAGTGAGAGGAACTGATGTTTAGTGAAATCAGGCTAAGCTTGCCTAACACATTAATCTACTTCCCTAGCAGGATAGTTTGACGATGAGACCTGCATATTCAGTATCTGTTGGGTAAGGCTCTTTCTTCTCTAGGGGCAGACAACCTCAGAAATTCTCCTATCCCTTCTAAAGATGACCCCACCCAACCTCAAACCCAACTTTTATTGACAGATACTTTCTTTATACATATTACAGATATTCGGTTAGACTGGCCTAGAAACCATTCTGTCTTTTTAAGGTAACTTCACATATATCTGCTCTGATCCATTATGTGAGATCTTGATATTCAGTTATCAAAGGGACAAAATTATTTCCAAATTCATAGTTGAGAAAGCCGGATTACAGCCTCCAAGCGCTGCCAAAGGATTTTCAAATTATTTGATACTGTGCATAAAATTGTAACGAAGCCTTTTACATAAAAAGCTATGCAAAGAATTTTCCTCTTGACAAATTTTACAAATGAAATTACTTATATAAAAAATACTGTGTATAAAATAAGAACTCTTTCTAAACAAGTATTTATTTTACCCTGTCTCTGATAATCCTTGATAACTGCTAGTAAATAAAAACCAAATTTTAAGAATAGGAATTTGTTTCAGACAGACCATCCGAAAAGTTTGTTATCAAAAGTGCCTATTCCAGAGTGCCAGTCATTTGCTTAGAAACCTAAAATATACTGTTCATTCTTTTAAAAGAGTACACTAAACATACAAGCTAACTTTTTCTTAATGACTCTGTGATTATAATGGATTTCTATACAATATTGTTTCCAATTATTGTTTGGTACTGTTCTCAGGAACCAGAGGGATACAGACTTATTCCCCCTACAGAATAAGTTACCCAGATATTAAGAGTTTTTTGAGCCCTGATTTTTAGGTTTCTTCACTTTTTACTTATCAAAAATTAGCCACCTTTTTCTCTTGTGGGGATTAAAGAATGTTAGAGAAGTGTCTAACACACTGGGCCTTCCACAGATGTCAGTTGCCATTATTATTATGTGTTGCCAGTGCCTCTAGAAGCATTCCCTATTTTATTCTCCCCTTCTAGTCTGATGTGGGCTAACAAATCAAATAACCATGGGTCTACAATACCAGGGGTTAGATGAGTATGAAAAGCAATGGAAACTATCATATGTTGCTGGTGGGAGGATAAAAGAATAAAACCACTTTGGAGAATAATCTGGCAACTTGTGGTCAAGTTTAAGATGCACATAGACTATATATAATCTAGCAATGCCACTCTTAGGTATACAGGCACACCTCAGAGATATTGCAGGTTTGATTAGACCACCGCAATAAAGGAAATACTACAATGAGTCACATGAATTTTTTGGTTTCCCAGTTCATATAAAAGTTATGTTTACACTATACTGTAGTCTTACTAAGTGTGCAATAGCATTAAGTCTAAAAACATGTACATAAGTTAATTAAACACTTCATTGCTAAAAAATGCTAATCATCTAAGCTTTCATGCGAGTTGTAGTAGTAACATCAAAGATCACTGATCACAGATCACCATGACAAATACTATAATAATGGAGAAGTTTGAAATGTTGCAAGAATTACCCAAAAAAAGACACAGAAACATGAAGAGAACAAATGCTGTTGGAAAAATGGCACCCACAGACATGTGTGATAAAGGGTTGTCACAAACCTTCAATTTATAAAAATACACAGTATCTACGAAGTGCAATAAAAGGAGGTATGCCTGTACACTAGAAAAGCATGTGCTCAAGGAGATAAGTATGAGAACATTTTTGTAACACTATTTATAATAGGAGAAAAGATGGAAACAACCTAAATGTTCGTCAATATGAAAATGGATAAAGTGTGGTTAATTCATATCACATAATATTCAGCAGTCAGGACGAATAAGCTATAACCACATGTCAATACTGACAAATTTCACAAATAATGTTAACTCAAAAAAGCAAGATGAAAAATAAAATGTTCAACATGATACCATTTATGTGGAAGCTAGCAACAGAAAATAAACTATATATTGTTAAAAGATACATAAATTCCTAGTAAAATAAAATTAAAATGCAAAGGCATGATAAACAGCAAATTCAGGATAGCAGTTATCTCTAGGGAAAAAGAATAATGGGATGGGGAGGGATACAAACAAGGGCTTTCTTTTGTATCTATCTATTCCTTTAAAAAACAAATCTGAAACAAACAGAGCAAAATTTGACAAATGCTGGTGGTTGGTATATACAAGTGTTACATTTTATTCTTTTCCACAGAACTGGAATACATTTCATTTTTAAAGTGGAAATAGAAAAACACGAAGTCCAAGGAGGTAAGACAAAGTGTAACTCCAGGAAGCTCCCAGAAAATATAGGAGGATTGGCAAGCTTATTCTCATTCCTATTTCCTATGATCTAAATGAAGTTGAGGTAGTCCCCAACTAACAAAAGGGTTATAAACCAAAACCAATTTTGTATCAGTTTTGGGAATATAACTATGTTTTCCTATAGAAGTTTTAAAAACTCCTACTCATCTTTTAGGATCCATTTCTGATGTTAGCTTATTTCAATGGTGTTCTGACTCCTATAGAACAGTTAGAACTTCCTCTACATGCCCACCAACACTTTGTAGCTACCTCTATTACTTATCAAATTACATTATAATTACTTTTTTTAGATGTCTTTTCCACTTGAATTGAATTCTTAAAGGAAAAGACCATGTCTCATTTTTTTGATATTCATAGCATCTAGTATACTGCCTGCTGACCAATAAATGTCAAATGAATGTTAAAAATAAAGTGTAACTAAACCAATAGCTGAAAGTGAATGGTAGAAAATTGTAAGTATATAAACTTTAGTACATGGATTTTGATATCTGTTTTGGCTACTTAGGTTTCTCAATTCTGTTCTGGTTAAGTTTTTAATACTTGAGAACAAAGCTCTCTATTGATAAAAAAAAATAAGCCACAAGCCATGTCTAGAATTATATATAGTTAAAAGCTTTGCAGTGATGTGTCAGTTTATGTATGGACATACACATACTGATGTTATATATCCTTCAAGTTTAACTTCAAATTGGAAAAAAAAAAACCAGAAGAAGTCACCAAATACTATATGTTTTTCCACGATTTCTTGTTCAAGTAAGGCATCTGTGTATGCAATTAGGGTGCGAAGAGTAACTTAACACTAGGCAAGGCTGGCTTGATTATTTACCTGTAACATTCTGTACTGCCCCAGACTTTTACAGAAAAATTATGCTATGAAAGTATACAACAGAAAGGTCATTTAAAGAAACACTTTAGGGCTTCCCTGGTGGCGCAGTGGTTGAGAGTCCGCCTGCCGATGCAGGGGAAACGGGTTCGTGCCCCGGTCTGGGAATATCCCACATGCCGCGGAGCAGCTGGGCCTGTGAGCCATGGCCGCTGGGCCTGTGCATCCGGAGCCTGTGCTCCGCAACGGGAGAGGCCACAACAGTGAGAGGCCCACATACCGCAAAAAAAAAAAAAAAAAAAAAAAAAAAGAAACTTTATTCTGCTCTAATTACTTGAATATTGGTATTACCAATTATTAAGGGGAAAGAGAAGTAAATTTTGTTGAGTACCTACCTACTACATGCCCAGGCACGTATATACTAGTCACTTTGCTCAATTTAATTTACTTGTACAGTTCTGTAAGGTAGCTACAAATTAGAAAAACAAGCTCACAACTAGTGAGAAACAAAGATTTGATTCCAAAGTCTATGCTCTGTGATACCACACTGTCTTTACAATATTACAAGCAATGAACACAAATTGCACTGGAAAATGTACCTCTGTTTCATGTTTTAAGAATAAAATATCAAACAGTAGTGTAAAACTTTACACTGCTGTTAATTAAACTTGATTTATAGTAGATACACAGATTTAACAAAAAGATGGCAATAAAATTACCTGCACTGTTATTGTCATCATCCTGTTCAATGAAGACATGATCCAGAATAAAGCTGAGCAACTCAGACTGCAATGAAGAATCAGGGGTGTAAACTAATGGCTCTAACATGTCACGCCCTCCTGACATAATCTGATGGCTGAAGATCATCAAAATATCACATAGAATAGTGAAGGCCTAGTATAAAAAAAAAAAAAAAGAAAAAGAAAAAAAAAAAAGGATAGCATGCCATAAACCAAAGTTTCTCACGAACTGCCACAAGTAACTTACATATTTAATGTGGAAATAAAACCCAACTTTCTATATTTGAAACTCATAAGAAAAAGCAATGTCTAGTATTTTCCTAAGATTTTAAAAGTGAAGAGTGTAATTTTTTCAACAATAACTACTGATATTTGCATTGTGATTTACTAACTGCAAGATAATTTCACAAATATTCTTTTTAATTTTCAGCAATTTTCTTTTAATTTTTTAAATGATTTGTAAAATATGTTAACATCATCAGAACATGCAATCAGGATTCAATCTCAGGTTTTCTGACTCCAAACTCCACCCTTTACACTATATATACCACAATATCTCATGGTATACATTCTCAAATATCAAATAGTGTATAAACTTGGTACCATTCTTTTCTTCTATGGAAGAAAACGCTTATACCAAGAAGATTAATATCTCCTAGAAGATCTCTTAGAAGAGAGATCACAAAATCTATAGGACTTCTTAAGCACTTTCATTGTCAGTATATGTGATGATTAAGTAAAAAAAACATAACCAAGTGTGGGTCTGCTTACTAATCATCAGGCAAACCTGACAGTATAATAAACATAAGGCTGAAGTGGGACTTCCCTGGTGGTCCAGTGGCTAAGACTCCACGCTCCCAATGCAGGGGGTCTGGGTTCGATCCCTGGTCAGGGAACTAGATCCCGCATGTCGCAACTAAGAGTTCGTATGCCACAACTAAAGATCCCACGTGCCACAACTAAGACCTGGCACAGCTAAATAAATAAATAAACAAACAAACAAATAAATAAAGCAATAAAGCTGAAGTTATATATATATATATATTTTTGGATGAAGTTATATCTTGAGGAGCTTTATAAAAACTCTGCCAGGAGTTTTAAATAGAGTCAAACACTCGTAAAAGTAGTCAGAAGGTAACTGGAAAAAATTTAGTTATTTGTTGGGAAGTGATAAGGAAAATAAAATTTTGTGATCACAAAGTCAACAGAAAATTACATTTAATGGAAGACTACTACTAGAAGGACAGATTATAATATAGAGCTCAAAGCAGATTTTAATAATAGCTTTGCCTTTTTGGAACTAACCACATTTATTTTTTCTCTATGCTTTTACCTCTTCTTTTGGTCTCTTCCTCTCATTTTACTACTATAGTAATAATTTATACCTATCAAGATATTTGAGTTTACAAAAGCTTTTGCAACATACACAGTAAGGATACACAGTGATAAGGGTGTGACATTTACTAATTAGGTGAACTGACAAGTCTTGTAAGCTAACCAGGACATATTCCTGGAAGCTGTTAGGAAGACTAGTACACAGGCTATTTAATGACCAAATAATTAATCTCCAAGGCCTGAACAACAGATTATATATAAAGGAGATTACAACAATAACCCATAAGGAATTATGTGCTAACACTGTAAGAAATATGGACTATTAAGCTGAGTATCTTGGTGGCCTATGAAAATATATCAAGTAATACTTCATGTATTAAGTTTGAATCAGTGTATACTTCATTGAAACCCTATTCTAAGACATTAACTATAAACTCATTTTACTACCTTCTGAAATTTTGTCCCTCTTATCTGAATAGTAGAGAAGAAAATGTCCCAAGTCCTTTATTGTTACAGTTCAAAACTAAATAGGCTCTTGGTCCCAGGATCAGAAGTTATTTTACAGATGGGAAAACTACCCATGGCACCAAGTAACAATATATTTCCAGATTGAGAAGCTTGGCAGCAATGGAATCAAGAGGGCATATGGGGTGGGAAGGTAACACTCTGAAGACGGAAGTGATTAAAATTTTTATTTCAAAGTCCACATAAGAAAAAATAACTCACACAATCAGGATGGGCAGGAATGCCAACATCTGATAATACTCTCAGAGATAACAAAACCAGATGGACCTTTCCTCCCTGAGGCATACCTGTTATACTTGTTGCTTTCAGGAATAATTTATGTAACTGCATACACCTACTTTGTATATATGGGTCTGTTTACCATGTGTGGCATAAAGAAACAATAACACAGAATAACTGCAATATGTGGGTAATCTATAATGCTCCACATGGAATTAATGTTAATCTATTTTTTGAGCATGGTATATATACAGACAGATACAAGATATTTCTAATTTGTCCAATTTCAGTATTTCTTAAATTTTCTATATTAGTTCAGATATTTATTCAGAGTTGCTTACAAAAGACTGCTATCTATAGTAATTACTGACCTGTTCTTTAACAGTGGTATTCACGTTGGTCAGGTAATGCTGACATATCTGACAGAATACCCTCATCTGTTTCTTTAAACGCAGCAAGTCCTCCTTGAAAAAATTTAACATGAGCATTTTAAAATACTGTATTAAAAACTCATTCCATATTTAAGATATTTTAAATTACATAAAACATCGCCATATATTTAACTATGTTAACTCTGCTTGTACATTAGATTTAAATTCTTTATTATTTATCAAAAAGGAAAACAAAAACCACTTTTAAAATCTCAACAAATCACAGCCTTAAAAACACCAGGTATGTTCATGATAATTAGTTGACATTTAAAAATATTGTTTATATCATCTTTAACTCAGCCTTTTTCAATTTCCATTTCTCTGTTCATTCTGTAATACACTTAATTTACTATGTACTTAATATTGTAGGCCTAGTACTTAAAATCCTCAGACTAGTAGTACATGCATATCATTAATGAATATATAAATACTGGTGGCGTAGTAAATATATGTTTTCACAAAGCTGAGTGTTAGAATATTCACTCAAAGCCAAATATCACCGTATAGAAAAAGCATCTGTATATAAGAATAAAGTTTTATCAAAAAAAATACCAGGTATATTAACAGATAATAACCTATGTGATCTGGGTCCTTTAGAATGAGAAAACTTATATGACCATATATGGCTATCCATATAAATCCACTACCTCAGAGTGCTTAACAAGTAAAGATTTATGTTCCATCCTCACTTTGTAATTTGATGGGTGGCCGACTGATGAATGGAATGAAATAAATGATAAAAAAGGGACAGCATGTTTCATTTTTCATTTGTAGGATAGTGGTTGTGCTTTTTAAAAACAGAGAGGGACCAAAGAAAAATTCGTTTTGTGGTATTACTCCACTTAAGAAAAAAAAAATTTAAGTGTCTCATAAACCTACACTAAAAGGATGAATCTTTTTTTCTTTTTCTAATTTTTTTTTTAGAATTTCTTTTCTTTTTCTAAATATTTACATCAGTTAATTTAAAATAGAAAACTACTTTATAAAGATCAGCCACACTAATTTATTTAAGGCATAACCTCTGGCCCGTCTCCTGATAATGGATGCCAAACGATAGAGTATCAGTACACATTTGGTATATGTAATAGACAAGTTAAATAAAAACAGGTTTAACTTAGAGCTTGATTTGGTGAAGAAAACTCAACCAAGCTTCAGTAGAAATAATTTTTGCATTTAATAACCTTCATTTTTACCCTCTTTCCTCTACTAAAAGTATTACCTTTTATTCCATGTTAATTTTTAACTCAATGCTTTTGATTTAGGTGAGCAATCATATTTGCTAATACAGTCATTGTTCCTATTACAAGCTTGATATTGAATTAAAATTTTTGGGTGTCTAACAAAAAGTACACTATTTTAACAATAGTACTACATTGTCTTTTCAGGGGAGAAAATATCCATTTGTAGATATAATTGCATCTTGTGCTTAAAAACCTCAAAAAATTCTAAAATTATTCTGTGATTTTATGCAAAACAAACCGATTATCAAGAGGATTCCTTTTTAAGGAAAATAACTATGAACAGCTAATTCTATAGCTTACAGAAATTACTTAATATTTATAAAAATGTGCCCAATTAATATTTAAGGCAACATCTACTACTATAAGTACGAAGTTTAAGTTTCTAATTTACAAACGAAAAAGGCAGTACTGTTTAGTTCAGTTACTAAACACATCAAGGATTACCACTACAGATAAAAATTTGAAAGTTCTATGACCTAGTAGCTGGCACATTACACTCAACGAGAAAGTGATTTATCATGAATCTGGAACATCAGTACAGAGATCCTGAGTATGAAGAAGGAGACCCCAAAACAATACAAGGCATAAGATCTAGGGACAGGTGGTTTGTCATAATTAATTAATATAACTCAATAGCTGTATCTGTATGTTTCAAAGGCTCTTGGTCATGATTTACAAAATCTGTAGTTCTTTATGTACCCAGCAATTTTGAGAATGATATGGAAATCCATAAATTATGCCACGTATAAATGTGAATTTTTAAATTTAGAATCATGCCCTAAACAAAACATATTAATGTTCTTTCACTGAATATACATCAAACTACAAATAACTATTTTTAAAAGTAAACATGCCTACAACGTGACACACCATATTAACAAATTGAAGGAGAAAAACCATACGATCATCTCAATAGATGCAGAGAAAGCTGTCGACAAAATTCAACATCCATTTATGATAAAAACCCTGCAGAAAGTAGGCATAGAGGGAACTTTCCTCAACATAATAAAGGCCATATAGGACAAACCACAGCCAACATCGTCCTCAATGGTGAACAACTGAAACCATTTCCTCTAAGATCAGGAACAAGACAAGGCTGCCCACTCTCACCACTCTTATTCAACATAGTTTTGGAAGTTTTAGCCACAGCAATCAGAGAAGAAAAGGAAATAAAAGGAATCCAAATCAGAAAAGAAGAAGTAAAGCTGTGACTGTTTGCAGATGACATGATACTATACATAGAGAATCCTAAAGATGCTACCAGAAAACTACTAGAGCTAATCAATGAATTTGGTAAAGTAGCAGGATACAAAATTAATGCACAGAAATCTCTGGCATTCCTGTATACTAATGATGAAAAATCTGAAAGTGAAATCAAGAAAACACTCCCATTTACCACTGCAACAAAAAGAATAAAATATCTAGGAATAAACCTACCTAAGGAGACAAAAGAACTGTATGCAGAAAATTATAAGACACTGATGAAAGAAATTAAAGATGATACAAAGAGATGGAGAGATATACCATGTTCCTGGCTTGGAAGAATCAACATTGTGAAAATGACTCTACTACCCAAAGCAATCTACAGATTCAATGCAATCCCTATCAAACTACCACTGGCATTTTTCACAGAACTAGAACAAAATTTCACAATTTGTATGGAAACACAAAAGACCCCGAATAGCCAAAGCAATCCTGAGAATGAAAAATGGAGCTGGAGGAATCAGGCTCCCTGACTTCAGACTATACTACAAAGCTACAGTAATCAAGGCAGTATGGTACTGGCACAAAAACAGAAAGATAGATCAATGGAACAGGACAGAAAGCCCAGAGATAAACCCATGCACATATGGTCACCTTATCTTTGATAAAGGAGGCAGGAGTGTACAGTGGAGAAAGGACAGCCTCTTCAATAAGTGGTGCTGGGAAAACTGGACAGCTACATGTCAAAGTATGAGATGAGATCACTCCCTAACACCATACACAAAAATAAGCTCAAAATGGATTAAAGACCTAAATGTAAGGCCAGACAGTATCAAACTCTTAGAGGAAAACATAGGCAGAACACTCTATGACATAAATCACAGCAAGATCCTTTTTGACCCACCTCCTAGAGAAATGGAAATAAAAAAAAATAAACAAATGGGACCTAATGAAACTTCAAACTTTTGCACAGCAAAGGAAACCATAAACAAGACCAAAAGACAACCCTCAGAATGGGAGAAAATATTTGCAAACGAAGCAACTGACAAAGGATTAATCTTCAAAATTTATAAGCAGCTCATGCAGCTCCATATCAAAAAAACAAACAACCCAATCCAAAAATGGGCAGAAGACCTAAATAGACATTTCTCCAAAGAAGATATACAGCCTGCCAACAAACACATGAAAGAATGCTCAACATTATTAATCATTAGAGAAATGCAAATCAAAACTACAATGAGATATCACCTCACACCAGTCAGAATGGCCATGATCAAAAAATCTAGAAACAATAAACGCTGGAGAGGGTGTGGAGAAAAGGGAACACTCTTGCACTGCTGGTGGGAATGTGAATTGGTACAGCCACTATGGAGAACAGTACGGAGGTTCCTTAAAAACCTACAAATAGAACTACCATATGACCCAGCAATCCCACTACTGGGCATATACCCTGAGAAAACCATAATTCAAAAAGAGTCATGTACCAAAATGTTCATTACAGCTCTATTTACAATAGCCCGGAGATGGAAACAACCTAAGTGTCCATCATCGGATGAATGGATAAAGAAGATGTGGCACATATATACAGTGGAATATTACTCAGACATAAAAAGAAATGAAATTGAGCTATTTGTAATGAGGTGGATAGACCTAGAGTCTGTCATACAGAGTGAAGTAAGTCAGAAAGAGAAAGATAAATACCATATGCTAACACATATATATGGAATTTAAGGAAAAAAATGTCATGAAGAACCTAGGGGTAAGACAGGAATAAAGACACAGACCTACTTGAGAATGGACTTGAGGATATGGGGAGGGGGAAGGGTAAGCTGTGAAAAAGCGAGAGAGAGGCATGGACATATATACACTACCAAACGTAAGGTAGATAGCTAGTGGGAAGCAGCTGCATAGCACAGGGAGCTCAGATCAGTGCTTTGTGACTGCCTGGAAGGGTGAGATAGGGAGGGTGGGAGGGAGGGAGACACAAGAGGGAAGGGATATGGGAACAGATATATATGTATAACTGATTCACTCTGTTATAAAGTAGAAACTAACACACCATTGTGAAGCAATTATACTCCAATAAAGTTGTAAAAAAAAAAAAGTAAACATGCCTAAATAGTAGATTAGAAATAAGCAAGATTTTAATGATATGTCTTATGTTTAAGTTTGCTGAAAAGTTAATGCTATTTAATAAAGACGCCACTGAACCACCACAAACCTTTGTAGAGCTGCTTTCAGTTATCTTTGCAAGCTGCCAAAGGATTACATAGTGAGTGCACTGCAGTGCGTGAATAACAATCTATAAAAGAACAAAGAGAATACAATTAAATTTTAAAAGTCACAAGTCTTCTTTCTCAAAGTTAAATATGTAACTTGTAAATAAATAAAAACCTGTTCAGGCATGTCTCCATTTTCAATTCCGGTTTTCAATAGTTTGTAATTACAAGCAAACAAATCCCACTTTGAAAGATCATGGGCACTGTAAAAAAGAATTAAGTTATATTAAAAAGTTAGGCTTAATCACATTTGTTCTGGACTTGAGTGTTAACAGAATACTATTTTTTTTTTTTTTTTTTTTTTTTTGCTGTACGTGGGCCTCTCACTGTTGTGGCCTCTCCCATTGTGGAGCACAGACTCCGGACGCGCAGGCTCAGCAGCCATGGCTCACGGGCCCAGCTGCTCCGCGGCATGTGGGATCTTCCCGGACCAGGGCACGAACTCGTGTCCCCTGCATCGGCAGGCGGACTCTCAACCACTGCACCACCAGGGAAGCCCAACAGAATACTATTAAAGTAAAATGTAGTAAACTTTCTAACATGTGCCCACAAGAACAAAAAAAAATGTGTATTTTTAAAAAGTATATTAGTTGATAATTTGTTGTTCCCCAATTCACAATATGACTCTATCAAGTACTTTTTTCCCAAAAGCACAAGAAATCCAGCAAAAAATTTGACACTATAATCCCAAACATGCAATTTGGTTCTGATTTTGCTACAGTTTTAAGAAATCAGAAACTTTAAGATTGAACTTACTTATGAAAAGCAGTGATTCTCTTCAATGTTGACAATACCTGATATGCATCATCTTCATCAGGTTCTTCGCCCTATGAATGTTAATTATATCATATTAAACATTAATAACCACAAAATGAAAAATCTTAGGCTATCACATTGGTGATTTCCACACCTTGAAAATAAAGAATAAACTAATTAAAAACCACAAAATAACTTTGTCTTTCAATACTTAGACCTGGCCAAATTTAAAGCAATGTGGCCAGAATAATGGGTCAACATAGAGCTGTTGTGACAGATACATTATACCCAAGAGAGAAAAACTGAATGACATTCTCCTTTTTTCCTTTAAGTGATCTTGAAACAAAACAATGAAGACATCTACTCTTTCACAGTAATAAATGCATTGGGACAATAAAGAGAAATATATTAGAGGACAAGCAAGAGATCATAAAAGGTAATACCTAAAGGACAAAATCTACTAAGTAAATGAAACACAGTGCTCAAGAAAGATATATCAGACCAATTAAAATTAATTTGGAAAAAATCCTCTGCATAAGGACTAGATATACTAATCCTTTTTCTGGGTATCAACTTCCCAATTTAGAGTAACTTAAGTTTTTGAAAATTTTATGAGCCTCACTATAAGAAACTTACAAATTTTTAAAAATACTATCGAACTTACTGTATTAAACTCCAGGTCTCTCAAAAAAATGCTTGTTTTTCACCATCAATTTTTATACAAGGTAGGTAATTAAATTTAATTAACAAACCATAGTTTGATTTTAAATTAACTTGTCCTAATCAGAATCATATCCAGACAATAGTAGAGCCATTACAATTTTTAAGAATGTGATCATTTGTACATCAACATATTTGCACAAACCTCCAATTAAGCAAAGCATAGTAAGCATGAAATGTTATACACAGAAATAAGAAAGTTAAAGAAGTAACTGCTAAACAAAATAACTGGAAATTACAAAAGTCCATATCATTTTTGCAGCATTAATGACAAAAGTGATGTGGAAAAGGCTAAATGCATTAATTTGAGAATCACAACTTTTTACTTTATGCAAATCAATTAAACTGTTAAGTGTACCTTTCCAGAAAAGATAAAAATCACAATAAAAATACAAGTGTATTTGAGTACCACACTTAAGCCTCTTTGGAAATACAAAAGAACAACAAAACAACAAAATCGACAGTGTCTATAATTTATCAAGGCTTTATAATATCAAAGACCATAAATAAACTTCCAAAATGTTAAAGAAATACCCCAATTTTTGAGGTTGCGTGGCCACAGTCTAGCTCAACTTTTCTGTTCTGTTAACACCCTGTTCCCTAACAGCCTCTTGTTCAACTAAACCCTGGAAACGTCCCAGATCATTTCTTTAAATTAAAAAAAGGGGAAAGATGTTAGCTTTGCTTTCACCCTCTCTTAGTTGCAGATTCTTGCCACCTTCCTATTTTGGTGGATGAATAATAGTAACACGATGAATCATAGAACAAAAAGTCTGAATGACTTTTCAACATACTGCTAGGGATTATCACCAAGACTGGTGATTAATTTGGTTCCGGGGGGTGGGGTGGGGGGTGCGCAGTGGGGCACAGCTGACAAAATACTTGTAATATATACCTCTTGCAGAAAATCTTCAAGAAGCCGGTTAAATTTATCGGCCAACTCGTCTATCAGTTGACTTCTTGAAATATCTACTCTGTTGAAAATTGTGAACTCTTCATTACAGAGTGCATGATAAGTTTTAGAACATGCTTCCAAAACATCTGTATCTGTGTGCTTCTCTACAATATTCCGGATCTGTCGTAATAAGGCATCCAAATGCTGCAAAATCAAAGTTTTCTTCATTAAAACTAAGGTATATATGATAGGCATAAAATGACTACACAACCGGGATGAAAAGCTTCAAACACAGTAACTTTATAACCAGTAGGGCATACCTTAAGTTCTTCTAGTCATAATAAATAAATGCACTGACCCACCCAAACTTATTTCCCCAACAGGAATAATATTACCTATCTCATAGGGCCTTGGTGAGATGTTAATACATATAAATACATATGTTCCTGGAACACAGTAAATGTATTCAATGGATGTTAGCTGCTTTCATTTTGCAATTGTTATTATCTAGTTACCCACTCCTAATCTCCATAAATGGTCAGTGATATAGTCACATAATGGCTAGCAATGATGGTACGGATATGGGCGTGCATCAAAGGGAAACCTCATTAGTGCCATTCTCTAATAAATCCACCTTATCTAAAATATATATGGCATACAAGATACAGGTTTCCTTTTACATTAAAAGTTATAAAAACATATTTCAAAAAATATAAATAAACAATATGATGGGATGAACTAAGTTAATTTTTCTTCAAGGTTTTTTATACACAGAAACACCATACCTTTTCTAATCGTCCAGTGGTATATATTTCCAAATCAAAGTACTGTGGCAATTGCAACAAGTTAGTCACCTTTTCAGCATCTACAGAGTACTTCGAAATAAAAAAAAAAAAGAAAATCATGTCAAAAACATCACAATAATGGTAAGTAAATATGATAAGTGCAAAATTCTGTGTGGCATTTCCAAACAAAACTTGTAATTTCTTAGTAACACTCCTGATACTGACACAAACTTACTTTAGCTAATAACTGAGGAAGGGCCACAGCAAAGAGTTCAGTGATTTTTGTCCGGTCATCCAACTGGGTCTTCTTCTCCTTTGCTGTTAGCACCTAAGGTAACACAACAAAGTTTCTAAGTATTTATTAATAAGCCCACTGACACTGTTAGGTGCTCAACTTTAAGTTAAGATATCCAAAATAAGTAATAAAATGACATTTTAAATGATCGATACAAGAATTTCTACTATAAAACTTGAAACCCAAAAGTAACAAAGAGAATAGCTTGCACATTATATTTTTAAAAAATAGCAACACTTTGAATAGGTCTAGAGGCAAAATCAATACCCAATTAGATTAACTAACTCTACCTTTGGATGAAAGGAGAAGCAGTTAGGAAATGCAGTTTAGGAGCTTATATAATAGGATTGAGTAGGATTTCAGTCTACTATAAGTTGTGCCATGATCCATGAGTTATGAAATCAACATAAGTAATGACCAGCAATTAGAAAAACAAGAAAAAAAACACGAAAAGAAAACAAAGGAAAATAGAATGCATCACATAAATTGCAGTATTGTTTGATGAAATTCTGTTTCAGTTATACACAAACACATATATATAGATGTGTACTAGGTCACATTATAAAAATGTATTTTTGTGCTTCACAAAGTTTGAAAGCCTGTGCAACTCTGGTCTACAATACAAATATATGTGAACTTTGAAATAATGCATTAAAATCAAATCCCAGGAAATAGGAATTTCCCCCATATTAATGAATGATTATCCTGTCTTTATTTCTAACTTTTATTAAAAGAAAAGGAAAGCAAATCTATAAATAAACCAAAACAGACAAATACACCATTCTAAAATGTTGCACAACAGGCAGTCTTAAAGGCAGGGACTGTCAATCACTTTATCTCCTGTAGTTACTGTCAATCACTGCATCTCCTGTAGTTAACTCACAAAGTATCTTATGGAAGGAACGTGGATTTCGCAAATTGCTAATGTTTTAAAATTTACTTCTAACACATATTTATAAGCAAAGATTGCCTGAAAAATAAAATTTAAGATTCAAAAATTTGATTATATGGTTACAAATAAGAACTTTAAAAAAGATATTGAAAAAGAGACATATAATTTAGAATACTGAAAATATGTTGGCATACCCTTTTTCCTGTCCCTCTCCCCACAGGAGGATGACATTCAGCAGCTTGTCTAATGGTACAAAGCATTATTTCAATCAGAGCGCTCTCTTGTCTGTCCGTTAGCGCTGAAAAAAAAATCAGAAAGTTAACCTATTTCTTTTCTTTATATGCCATTTATAATATTACATAACAGTTCCTTCTGCCTGTGACAGAATCTGACCTAATGTACTAAAGAAAATCCCATTACTAAATCACAAAAAGGATCAGAACAAGTTAAACCTTCCTAAGCATTACAAATCTGTAAAACACTGCTCCACAATTTGAGAAATGAAAATATGAACAGATACAAAAAAATAAAATATAATAAAACAAAATAAAGAATATTGACAGCAACTACATCTTTCTACATAGCATAATATTCAGGTGTATGAAAACAAAATTATTCAAAGACTTTGAATCATTATTTTAATGCTAAAAGATAAAGAAATGGAATAAGTAAACTCTATTTTCAAAATTATCTAAACAAAAATACCATAATTAAACATCCTTACCTTCCTCTCCACTAAGTGGCTCCTCCAGCAACAAACTATTCATACATTCCCAGTCTTTCAGCAGCTCAGTAGCACAGTCCCACATGCTATCCACAAGGTATGCTGCGTGCTCATGTAACTAAAATTTAAAAAGAGCAATGTGCTCTTAGACAAATATCATACTAGCCTTAATCAAAAGAATGGAAGCTTTGTTGGCACCATGTGCAAACTCAAACAACAATTTGTTTTTTGAGGTCAAATGGAAGAAAGGACAGAGAAGAACTGCCTTAGCTTGCTATGTATAAGTAAACCCTGCTAGGTAGTAACATTTCTCACAATAATCATTAAATCATTCACATGAAAATTATTTTTGAAGAGACTATATGCATGCATATTTAGTACCTGACTCAATACAGTCATCCTTCTGTATCTAAGGAGGATTGGTTCCAGGACCCCCCGTCAGATTTTCCGAGGATGCTCAAGTTCCTTATATAAAATGGTGTAGTATCTGCACATAACCTACGCTCATCCTTCCATATACTTTAAATCATCTCTAGATTACTTATAATACCTAATACAATGTAAATGCTATGTAAACAGTTGCCAGTATATGGCAAATTCAAGTTTTGCTTCTTGGAACTTTCCAGAATTTTTCAAAAAATATTTTCAATCCACTATTGGTTGAATCCCCTGTTGGCTGAATCCACAGATGCAGAACCCACAGATATGGGGGGCCAACTGTATTACACGGGTGAACTACTCTCAGTTATAAAATATACTACAAATTTATTGTAACTTAATGGGAGCTGTAACGATTACTTAAAATACAAAATACATGATTACTTATCAATTCAATATATAACTAAATCATTTCTCTTCATTCTGTGAAGCTTAAAAAGGCCCTACAGCTTCCCAACTCATTTTAGGGGACAAGCATTACCATGATACCGAAACCCATCAAAGACATTACAATTAAATATATATATATATACCAATACCCTGCATGAACATGGAGGAAATGTTCTCAAAATATTTGCAAACTAAAACCAGCAATATATAAAAAGGATAACAGATCATGACCAAGTAGGGGTTTATCCTAGGAATGCAAGGTTGATTCAACATTCAAAACAATCAACATAATTCATCACATTAAAGTAATGAAAGATAAAATAATCATCTCAAGGGATGAAGAAAAAAGCATTGGACAGAATTCAACATCCATTCATGATAAAACGTCTCAGCACCCACACACCTTTGGATAATTAATATTTGACAAAGGAGACAAGAATATACAATGGGGAAGAGACAGTCTCTTCAGTAAGTGGTGTTGGGAAAGCTGGACAGCCACATGTAAATCAATGAAGCTAGAACACACCCTCACACCATACACAAAAATAAACTCAAAATGGCTTAAAGACTTAAATATAAGACAAGACACCATAAAACTCCTAGAAGAGAAAGACAGGCAAAACATTCTGACATAAATCGCACCAATGTTTTCTTAGGTCAGTCTCCTAAGGCAATAGGAATAAAAGTAAAAATAAACAATGGGACCTAATCAAACTTATAAGCTTTTGCAAGCAAAGGAACCCATAACCAAAACAAAAAGACATCCTACAGACTGGGAGAAAATATTTGCAAATGATGCGACTGAAAAGGGCTTAATTTCCAAAATATACAAACAGTTCATACAACTCAATATCAAACAAACAACCCAATCAAAAAATGGGTGGAAGACCTAAATAGACATTTCTCCAAAGAAGACATACAGATGGCCAATAGGCACATGAAAAGATGCTCATCATCGCTAATTATTAGAGAAATGCAAATCAAAACTACAATAAGGTATCCCCTCACATCAGTAAGAATGGCCACCATTAAAAAGTCTACAAATAATAAATGCTGGAGAGGGTGTGGAGAAAAGGGAACCCTTCTGCACTGTTAGTGGGAATGTAAATTGATACAGCCACTATGGAGAACAGTATGGAGGCACCTTAAAAAAGTAAAAATAGAACTACCATATGACCCAGCAATCCCACTACTGGGCATATACCAGACAAAACTATAATTTGAAAAGATACATGCACCCCTATGTTCATAGCAGCACTATTTACAATAGCAAAGACATGGAAACAACCTAAATGTCCATTGACAGATGAATGGATAAAGAAGATGTGGTATTGACAGATGAATAGATAAAGAAGATGTGGCACATATATACAATGGAATATTACTCAGACATAAAAAGAAACGAAATTGTGTTATTTGTAGTGAGGTGGATGGACCTAGAGTCTGTCATACAGAGTGAAGTAAGTCAGAAAGAGAAAAACAAATACCGTATGCTAACACATATATACAGAATCTAAAAAAAAAAAAAAAAAAGATCATGAAGAACCTAGGGGCAGGATGGGAATAAAGACACAGACCTACTAGAGCATGGACTTGAGGATATGGGGAGGGGGAAGGGTAAGCTGTGACAAAGTGAGAGAGTGGCATGGACATATATACACTACCAAAGGTAAAACCGATAGCTAGTGGGAAGCAGCCGCATAGCACAGGGAATCAGCTTGGTGCTTTGTGACCACGTAGAGGGGGTGTGATAGGAAGGGTGGGAGGGAGAGAGATGCAAGAAGGAAGAGATATGGGGATACATGTATAGCTGATTCACTTTGTTATAAAGCAGAAACTAACACACTATTGTAAAGCAATTATACTCCAATAAACATGTTAAAAAAAAAAAAGACTCCATGCTTCCACTGCAGGGGGCATGGGTTCGATCCCTGGTCAGGAAACTAAGATCCTGCATGCCCTGCAGGGCGGCCCCCACAAAAAAAAAAGACAGAAAGAAAGATATGTGTGTGTGTGTGTGTGTGTGTGTGTATACACACATACATACAATGGAATATTACTCAGTCACAAAAAAGAATGAAATAACGCCATTTGCAGCAACATGGATGGACCTAGAGATTATCATACTAAGCGAAGTCAGTCAGAAAGAGAAAGACAAATACCATATGATATCGCTTATATGTAGAATCTAAAAATACGACATAAATGAACATATCTATGAAACAAAAACAGACTTACAGATATAGAGAACAGGCTTGTGGTTGCCAAGGGGGAGGGGAGGTGGGGGAGGGAAGGACTGAGAGTCTGGGATATTAGCAGATGCAAACTATTATGTATAAAATGGATAAACAACAAGGTCCTAGTACAGCAAGGGAACTATATTCAGTATCCTGTGATAAACCATAACAAAAAAATATGAAAAAGAATATACATATGTATAACTGAGTCACTTTGCTGCAGAGCAGAAATTAAACACAACACTGTAAATCAACTATATTTCAATAAAATTGAAAAAAACTTCTCAGCAAAAATAGGTATAGGAGGGGGCTTCCCGGCTGGCGCAGCGGTTGAGAGTCCGCCTGCCGATGCAGGGGACGAGGGTTCGTGCCCCGGTCCAGGAAGATCCCACATGCCGTGGAGCGGCTAGGCCCGTGAGCCATGGCCGCTGAACCTGCGCGTCCGGAGCCTGTGCTCCGCAATGGGAGAGGCCACAACAGTGAGAGGCCCGCGTACCACAAAAAAAAAAAAAAAAAAAAATAGGTATAGGAGGAAACATCCTCAATATAATAAATAGTTACACAACACCTATAACTAACAACGTAATTAATGTTGAAATATTGGATACTTTTCCCCTAAGATCAGGAACAATCCAAAGCTATCTACCCTCACCACTTTTATTCAACATTCTACTGGATGCCCTAGCCACTACAATAAGGCTGGGGAAAAAATGGCATAAATGTAGCAAAGGAACAAGTAAAATCATCATTATTTGCAAATGACTTGATTGTATATTATAGAAAATACTAAGAATTTTATTAAAAACTTACTTTAAAAAGTGAATTTAGCAAAACTGCAGATAAGAGATCAATATGCAAAAACCAACTGTATTTCTATATATGGAAACAATTAGAAAATCTAATTAAAAGGCCCTAACACGATTAAATAATACACATATACTAAAAATGTATGTTGGGTCTTCTCAAATTCTGGTGAACAGGTAGGTTTTCAACCTAAGGGAGACCTAAAAGAGCTCATGTTAAATGTAAATCTGTATCTGCAACAACAATAATAATCACAGGTACCAAACATTGAGAACTAACAAAATGCTAGGTCTGTGCTAATAGTTTTACATGGATTATCTCAGCGTTATCTAAGAAATTATTATCCACATTTTTACAAGGAAAATGGGCTTAGAAAGATTAAGTAACTGAATCAAGGTTATACAAATAATAAGTAGGGAAGCCCAATCAGGTCTTTCTGGCTCCAAAATTCATGCTCTTAGCACTACATATAAATATACTATTTGAGTATCTTACTAACACAGAAAAAAAATTTTTTTGGTGTGGAGTTGGTAGAACTCTATTTTATCCAACACTCACTGTGATATTTGGAAGATTTTAAGATTTACATCATTTGAACCCCACCTCCAAATTGTTTTGAACGTAAGTATAACATGAACATCAACTAACCTCACTTTCCAGAAAGAAAAAAACCAATGTCTTAACAAGGTTGGCATTTGGACCTTGTCGTCCCCTTCTTTTCATCATTCCATCCTCCTCTGGATCTCGACGACTGAAGAGCCTATGATAAATGCAAAATACTTACTTTTAAAATAAACAAAAATTTCCTAATTTAAAAAAACTGTCTGAATTCCATATTTAAGCATTTAACAAAGGAGTACATGGGAGCTGAGTAGGTACAGTATTTTCCAACTTTATACTAAGTAATTGCTATAAACCTTTTTCATTTCACACTTGGTGGTACTTCTAAATCCTTTTAAATTAACTTCTCAAGTTAGTTGCATTGTGAATTATTTCTTTTTAAAACCCTTACTGCATTTTAACCAAGCATTTCTTTTTATAAAAGTATCACAATGACTAACCTATACCATTTATGCACATAAATCTATGATAAACATTCTTCTCTTTAAAAATGACATGTCTTTTCCTTCTATCCTTTGACTAACCTATACCATTTATGTACATAAATCTATGATAAACATTCTTCTCTTTAAAAATGACATGTCTTTTCCTTCTATCCTTCTTGCACAATTTATCCCAAAGTCTGAACTTAGTGGCCTCTTTCTACGGGTATCATGATCATTCTTCCTTATAAACAACAAAGTTATCACTGGATAACAATGAATAGAAAACTGTAGTGTAAATGTTTTATATCATATACTCTTTCTAATAAATGCTTCACCCCAAATGAGCATTTTAATAAAATCTTTTAAGACTTTACAATCTTAAAATCTTACAGTTTAGTCCAAGTGGTTCAAATTGTTCTCTTTAAAAGCCATTACATAACATTTGCTAAATATTTTCGGTGATTAGATATTCACACTGCTATCTATACTACCTAATCTGAGGTGTTATACAGCAACATAAAAGTAATGAGACTAAAGGATTCTTGTGGTTCTTATATCAAACTGTTATCAAAGTACTCGAAGTAAAACCTTTTATTATTTTGAAAAATATTTTTTTAACATAAAAATAGGCTTAAGACCGGTACTGAATAATTTTTAATAAGTTATATTTATATATATTTTAATATGAATTATACCACAATAAATTACTTCCATTAAAGTATACTTTAGACAAATGAACAACAGAAATACAGATTTACTTTTTGTAGAGAAATTCTCCAGCTGCTACTGCTACTGGCCGATGAGCTGAATAAACCAGATGATAGACATTTTCACAATCTTCTGCAGTAAGAACTTCTTCACTACTCCTAAAAAGAAATAAGAAATAGCAGTTTTCAAAGTAATGCTGCAATTTTAAGCATACTGATTACAAAAATTCATATTCACACATTAAAAAATAGTACACTTTCACTTTTAAACTTGTGTTAAAAAAAAACCTTCAGGGCTTCCCTGGTGGCACAGTGGTTAGGAATCTGCCTGCCAATGCAGGGGACACGGGTTCGAGCCCTGGTCCGGGAAGATCCCACATGCCGCGGAGCAACTAGGCCCACGTGCCACAACTACTGAGCCTGCGCTCTAGAGCCTGCGAGCCACAACTGCTGAAGCCCGTGCGCCTAGAGCCCGTGCTCCACAACAAGAGAAGCCACCACAATGAGAAGCCTGCGCACCATAATGAAAAGCAGCCCCCGCTCGCCACAACTAGAGAAAGCCCGCGTGCAGCAACGAAGACCCAACGCAGCCAAAAATAAATGAATAAAATAAATTTATTTAAAAAAAAGCCTTCATTAAAAACTTCTGCTGAAAGAAGAAATCAACCTTATTTGATTATCGTCTATCAGTAAAAGCATCCCCTGACAAAATAGCTGAGTATTTTGTTAACACCTAAGATCAATGGGAGGTAAAATTAGAGTGAATACTGAGTATAATGAAACATATACTAAGAGAAATAACAATGTGACAAATATGCTAAAGGGAAATGAAGACAAAATAATATAAACTAACGTAGGAAAAGAAGTGGTGGTATGCTAAGAGCTTAGAGTTAATAATCACAGAGAACATTTTGCATGTATTTCATAGTAATATTAAGGCAAGAGACAATATTGCAACATTAAAATATACTAACACCCCAGTTATCTCACAATGAAGAATAATACTTCACCATGTACTAAACACCATATAAGGCAATGCAAAAGCATTTTAGCAAATAATTAAAATTTAAGTGCCAAAGACCTTTACAATGTATCATTAAAAAAATCTTACTAAAATGCAGTGCTCATTTTACTGACCTTATTTTAAAAGAACAAAATAAACCTAACAAAATCTTGGTAAATCAAAGTCATTATTAGGCCCATCAACCACAGTACACCAGGGTAAACCTTGTTGGGTGCTTCCATAGTGGGACTCTGCATTTGAAGTCCTGACCTCTGGCACCTCTTTCCCTCCTAATATGCTTTTAGTCTACTGTGAGATAAACAATCTAGGTTTTTTACCATTATATGTAAATTAGGAATCATAGGACCACCATCAGAGAAAAAAGCCTAAGGATAGTAGATGGTTAGTTCAGGAGCTCAGATCCTTTTTGGTTTTCCGCTGTGCACAAGGTTTCCAGAAGTCTGATGTCTAAGGAAGTATTACTTCTTTTTGAGAAAAATGAAAACAAAATGTTAAAAGTTTCAAAAGCACTTTAATTTAAATTAACTCGATGTGTAATACTGCATCATTTTTGGAAAAACCACTTGTGCCATCTTATAATAAAATATATACATATACATATATATTGAATCAAATCAGTGAAACTATAGTAAATGTGTAGTAGTTCACTCATTTTAACCAATAAGGAATGTTCCTGACAGGTTTCAGTTATTAGGTATATACATGGCTGAATCAACAAAAATGGCCATTACCCTTCATTAAAATACCAGAAACAACAAAAAAAGATGTCCACAGGGAATTACAGAGGGAAAGGGGAGAAGCTGTAGAAATATAAGTAGGATACTATTATTTTCTTATTTACTTCGGGATTCTTTCAATATTTTTATAACATGTGCATATAAAAACTTATAATTTTTAAATCCAATTAAAAATTAAAGAAAAATGCAATTGTTAAGACTGCTCAAAATCCCCCCAGTTAAGTGAATTCTCAGAAAATGTCAGTGTATCTAGAGCTGCCTTCTCTTTTCTGGTTTTTTTAAATTTAATTTTTATTTTATATTGGAGTATAGTAATTTACTATGTTGTGTTAGTTTCAGGTGTACAGCAAAGCAATTTAGTTATACATATACATTTATCTATTCTTTTTCAGATTCTTTTCCCATATAGGTTGTTACAGAGTAGTGAGCAAAGTTCCCTGTGTTATACAGTATGTCCTTGTTGATTATCTATTTTATATATAGTAGTGTGTATATATTAATCCCAACCAACTAATTTAAATTTTGAGGTAGAGCTGCCTTCTTTTTAATGACTGCAATATAGTCCATTTCATATAAATGGGGTTAACAACCATGCTTCTCACACAGGACTGCTGCATTAAATGAGATAACCCCTATGAGGTGCTTCTATTAGTTATTATATATAAATTTAATTCTTCCTCTATTAATAATCACCTAGAATATTTCCAAAATTCTATTACAAATAGTACTATGTTAGAGAATGTAAGCATTTTATATTTTGAATAGATACTGCCAAGCTTTGCTCCAAAGAGGTTATACCAATTCATAGTCCCATCAATAATGTACAAGGGTCTGTTTTTGCATAGCCTTACCAACATAGTGTATTACCAAACACATGTTGTATCTTTGTCAAGAAATAGGTAAAAGATGGTCTCATTTTAATATACATGTCTCTAAGTACGGCTAAACAACTTTTCATATGTTTAAATTTTTATTTTCTTTTCTGTCAATGATGTGGCTCCTAACTTTTGACTGTTTTCCTATTGGGTTTCTGTTCTTTTTATTGATTTATTGAAAGTGACTCCTATGATGCAAATATTTTGCCCAGTCTGTCATTTGTTTTCTGAGTTTGTTTATATTTTATGTCATATACACATTGCTAGTTTTTTTTCTTCTAGTTTTTCATGTAGTTAAAATTCCGTATTTTTTTTTTTTTTTTTTTTTTTCCGTACGCGGGCCTCTCACTGTTGTGGCCTCTCCCGTTGCGGAGCACAGGCTCCGGATGCGCAGGCTCAGCGGCCATGGCTCACGGGCCCAGCCGCTCCGCGGCATATGGGATCCTCCCAGACCGGGGCACGAACCCGTATCCCCTGCATCGGCAGGCGGACTCTCAACCACTGCGCCACCAGGGAGGCCCCGTATTTTTTTTTAATGTCTAGGTTTTATGTCATGCTCAGAAAGACATTGCTCAGTTTACATATAAAATATAAATGTTTAATCTTCCCCTAAGTTTTCATCTAGCACTTTAATGGTCTCATTTATCTACATTTAAACATTTCATCCACCTGGAAATCATTTCTATATAAGGTCGAAATATGAATCCAATTTAATTTCCCCCCAAATAGAACCTAAGTGTCACAAAACCATTTATTTTCTGATAGGAAATGACCCTTACCCTACACTAGGTTCCTGGATGCATTTAAGTTTGTCTCTTTTCTTTATTCTGTGCCATTGATTTCTGTCTATTCACATACTAGTGTCAAAATTTAAAAGTTACTATGGTAGGGGGAGGGAGGGATAAATTAGGAGTTTGGGATTAACATATACACACTGCTATGTATAAAATAGATAACCAGCAAGGACTTACTATATATATGTATAACCGAAACACTTTGCTGTACACCTAAAATTAACACAACACTGTAAATCAACTATACTTCAATTTTTTGAATTAATAATAATAATAAAAGTTACTGTGGTTTTACAATATGACTTAAAATCATACCGGGTAGTCGTCTCTCATTAGTTTTTATCAGAATTTTGCTGGCTACTCTTACATGATGACTTTCCCATACATATGAGTATCAGAATTAGCATGCTATGATTTTTTTTGAAAAGGCCCTTTTGCAATTATTTGGATCATGTTAACAACCTAAATGTCCATTAACAGATGAATGAATAAATAAAATGTGTTATACATACAATGGAACATACTGAGTCTCAAAAAGGAATAAAATTCTGATACATAACCTAACATGGATGAATTCTGAAGACATTATGCTAAGTGAAATAAGCCTGCTACAAAAGGGCAAATATTGTATAATTCCACTTATATGAGGTACCTAAAATAATCAAATTCAGAGATAAAGAGTAGACAATATGACTTAAAATCACACTTGGCAGTCATCTACAGAGTATCAGTATGGGAAGATAAAAAAGGTTCTGGAGATGGATAATGGTGATGGCTGCACAACAATATGAATGTACTTAATTCCACTGATCTGTACTCTTAAATATGTTTAAATGGTAAATCTTACATATATATCATACCTTTTTAAAAAGAAAAAAAGGGAATTCCATCACTTTTACATTTTAACATAATAGAATACATTTTAAATTCAGATTTTTTACAGATAAGTTTGAGTAAATACTAATTTCTAAAAGTGTGACAAGGGACTTCCCTGGTGGTCCAGTGGTAAAGAATCTGCCTTACAATGCAGGGGACACAGGTTTGATCCCTGGTCAGGGAACTAAGATCCCACATGCCAAGGGGCAACAAGCACGCCACAACTACAGAGCTCTCGCACCTCAACTAGAGCCCACGTGCCGCAAACTATAGAGCCCATGCACTCTGGAACCCGTGCGCCACAACTACAGAGCCCACGCGCACTGGAGCCTGCGCGCCACAACTAGAGAGAGAAAACCCGCACGCCACAATTAAAGAGAAGCCCACGCACCGCAACGAAAGATCCCGCATGCCTCAACGAAGATCCTGCATGCCGCAACTAAGACCCAACACAGCCAAAAATAAATAAGATAAATAAATAATAAATAAAATCTTTAAAAAATAATAGTGTGACAAAATATGATAGGCATATTTAACACATTCAAGTGTTTAACTTTATTTCAAGAGCATCTAGAGACAGTAAAATTGAAAGGAAACTAGTCAAGAGAATGAGAACACATGAATTCCTAGCTCAGAATTTTCTAGTCCAATGGTTCTCTCTTCCTGTTTTCTCAACTTTACAAGAAAAAATTAAACTTCTTGCTGTAAAACCCCAAGTTATTAAAATTTAGATCTAGATAAATTTAAACCAAGTATTCTAATGTATTATTTAGATAACTAGACATTAGCAATATGCAATAAATACATACTTATTACTGTTGGACTTCCCTGGTGGTCCAGTGGTTAAGACTCTGCACTCCCAATGCAGGGAGCCCGGGTTCGATCCCTGGTCAGGGAACTAGATCCCACATGCATGTTACAACTGAGAGCCTGCATGCCACAACTAAAAGATCCCACATGCCGCAACTAAGACCCAGGGCAGCCAAATAAATAAATAAATATTTTTAAAAACCCATACTTACTGTAAAACAAGAGTGAGTAATTTTATTGCTTGTACTGCAACATCATATTCTTTGTCAAGGGTCATAGACACAATTCTATCCTAAGGACAAAAATAATTAAAATATTCTTAAAGGGAAAGCCAGAAAAAATACTTTCAAATAACAGGTAATTTTTAAATACTTAGAGTAATACTAACCTTGAACCGACTGGTAAATAGCTCCAGTTTGGAATTAAGCTCTTTGTTATAATAAAGCCCTTGTAGAGCAGTGAGACATTTGAGTCTTACCTCACCTTGCTGAATGAAACAAGAGGAGAAAATGCATTAAAACTCTGCATATTTTCAACCTGAACATTCAAGATACTTACAATATTTTCTACTTTAAATGTTCTATACAATAGCATTTCTTCAGAAACTCTCATCTTTGATAATGCAAAAATAGCAATCAATACATAAACATTTAAAACTAAATACCTTGGGGTTACTACTGCTGTAGGTCAAATGAAAATTTTTTGAAAATTTTTTCAGAGCAATACTATTGTGAAAGACAATAGTAGCATATTTCACAGTAAGTTTTCCTTTACAGAAAGTAATATTTGTAAGGAATATATACAAAGAACTTCAAGGCTTGTGAAGAGGCAGACTAAGAGAAAGGTAGATTAATTAAAAAAAATAAAAAAGGTCAGAAGCCAAGTTGTAACTTATAATCTGGCTAAGATACATGTTTATCAAGAGAAGCAAAATTAAAGAAATTTTAAAATGTATATAGCACTTACATATTAACAGAGTAAGAATTCTTCTTACTGCTCTAAGAAGTGTCTCACCACTACCACCATCACCTACATGATCCAATTGTTTCAGTACACAAACTATTTCAAGATTGAAGGCTAAATCAGTGGCCAAGATTCAAAAAACTAGGGAACTTTGTGATAGAAACCATATTTTCATGGAGCGGACAGAAAAGAATAAAGGAGAGAGGCCTATAGGAATGTACTCCCAGTTATACCTATATGCAGATAAGTCACTATGAATGAGAGCAGCAGATAGCTATGCCTATGTGTAAAAAGAAAAGCAGTCTATACGGCATATCTTACCTTATCATGCATAGTCCAACCAACATATTTTAAATAACTGTCATTAAGAAAGGCATCACTATACATTTTCATCCAAATGCCAATTTCTTCAATGCAAATAGCTCGGATTTCAGCTATTGCATCCCTGCATGGAGGAAGGAAAATTATGCATATTAGTGCCAGTATACCACAGGATTTGTGGTTTATTTAAGCAGCGCCAAATACTTCATACCTACTATGAATATACCACTACCTTAAGTATTACTGGGGATTTCAAAGTAGAATTGAAGCATGGCCCCCGAATGCCAAGAGCTTACAGTCTAGTTGTCAAAGCATAATTATCACCATATAAATATTTAAAGTTAAATAAACCTACAAACAGAATCCAATCCCCACCTTTTATACCATGCCATACCCCAGCCTTTGTTCACACCTCCTGGGCATGGTGTGTTCAGACAGCAGGAACACTAGTCTGGTTAGATAATATTTTCCCGGTGAGAATTAGTTACACCTAATATTGAGGCCAAGCTCAACTTGGATTTGAATGTCAGACTAAATTATTTTGAATTCATCCTGTAGGTAACGGTAAGTCATTCAAGGCTTTTGAGCAGAAGAATGATTCAACAAAAGAACATTTTAAGACAACTGCAATAATCTCTAGGCATGAGAATGACAAGGGAACAGACTAAGGTAATGGTGACAACAGAAATAAAAAGGTAAGAATAGACAAAGGGATATTACAAAGGAAGTATTAACCTGATTCAATAACTGCCAAGTTAAGGAAATGACGGAGAAGTTAAATAAACATGCCACCAACATTTAAAGAATAGGTTACAGCAGAAATGGTGGTAAGATTACCTATTTCTTTCCTCTACTCATTCAAAATAAGGGAAACATCTCACTTAAATCTATCCAGCTTTTCCCACTGATATTCAAATGGAAGAGGAAAGAGTCAGGAATCAGAACGTACAGTCTCTACTAACATAGTACCTCCAAAATCAATTAAGTATTCTGTACCCTGACTCCTAATAACAGCAGTAGCTTCCATTTTCTGGGCATCTACAAGTCAAGCACAACATTACCCCATTTTCAGATAGAAAACAAAGTTGAGAGCAGTTAAGTAACTTGCATAGAGTGTCTCAATCAGTGGAAGAGCTTAGATTCTAACACTGATCTTACTCTAACACGATTTCCACTAAACTTATATTACCTAAACCACTAAATATCCAAACTTGAACAGAATAAGAGTTACATTAAAAAAACTATCCTGACTTACCGGTATCTATGTACAAACACTCCCTTAAATATTGCATTCATCATATTTTCTATTTCATCTTGATTTTCTTGAAGCTGAAAAGAACACATCATTTCTTTTCAATTGTAATGGAAGAGAACCAAAAGGACATCTAAAAGCTGTTGCAAGCACAAATGCAGGTTTCTCCAGTGTTTTGGTTATTACACCCAATTCCTTTTTTTTTAACATCTTTATTGGAGTATAATTACTTTACAGTGGTGTGTTAGTTTCTGCTTTCTAACAAAAATATGGAACACTTCACGAATTTGCGTGTCATCCTTGCGCAGGGGCCATGCTAATCTTCTCGTTCCAATTTTAGTATATGTGCTGCTGAAGCGAGCACCCAATTCTTAATTCCACTAAACAAAAAGTGTCCACATACAAAAATTAAGAGCTGTTGTCTATCAGGTAGCCACAGTCCCTTGATACCTGGAATATTTGTACTTGGTTTTTAATGTTTAGCTGGTAGACTAATTTTTTAAATGGTCACATATTTTCATTGTATAAATGTACATAAATCTGTTATGTAGTTTATTATAATACATATTATATAACATAATCAAAAAAGCATAGCAATGTTTCATTATCTTGGTCTTCAGCATCTGAAAAATAAGTCATGTTAACTAGTGCCTGCTCAAAGAAAATGATTTGAGTAAAATAACTTGGCAAAAAATTTGTCTCCCTGCTAAATATTTTTGAGGAAAACAAGGCTCACTTGAAATAATCAACTAAACATTTCAAATCTTGGTTGACTTATTTACTCCCATATATTTTCAACTCAGAGCTTGAGAGTTAAGAGAAAATTGTTTCAGAGCTTGAGAATTACAAGGAAAATCTTTCACATGCTAAGTATTAATTAGCTTTTTTTTTTTTTGCGGTACGCGGGCCTCTCACCATTGTGGCCTCTCCCGTCGTGGAGCACAGGCTCCGGACGCACAGGCTCAGCGGCCATGTCAGCAGCCATGGCTTACGGGCCCAGCCGCTCCACGGCATGTGGGATCCTCCTGGACCGGGGCACAAACCCGTGTCCCCTGCATCGGCAGGTGGACTATCAACCACTGTGCCACCAGGGAAGCCCTTAATTAGCTTTTAGATTATGTTGTATGTTTCTGTAAAATTTTTTTTTCTTTTCATGATTATAATCTCACATTTCCAAATAATGCTAACAAGGGCATGCACTTGTATTCATTAGCACAGTCAAAGGCACAGGTGGTCTTTCAACATGTTTAAAAACTTAACCCAAGCTAGAAGTATTAATATCTTATATTTGTACAAGAATTTTAAACTCAAAACCCCTTTTTACCTATATCCACTCATTCTATGTTCAGAATCTTAGAATCAGGCCATAATTTCATGCATTATGTTCATCTAATAAAGCATCCAATGCAATTTATTAACTAAATTAAGGGGCAAAAAGGTCAATTCTTCATTTCAACTACAGTTGACCCGTGAACAACGCAGGGGCTAGGGACGCTGACCCTCCACACAGTTGAAAATCCAAATAAAACTTATAGTTGGCCCTCCGTATATGCAGTTTCTCTGTGTCCACAGTTTCTCCACATACAAGGTTCCACAACTAAAGATTCAACCAACCGTGGATCATGTAAGTACTGTAATATTTACTACTGAAAAAAAATCCAAGTATCAATGGATTTGCACAGTTCAAACCTGTATTGTTCAAGGGTCAATCGTACGTGAAAAAGATGAGGAGTTAGGTATGCTGGAAATGTGGGCAAGATATTTCTGGCTTTTCTTGAGCAGGGGGCATTTTAAAAAGTTATTGGCTATCTCAGAAATAACCAACTTTTAAATTATAGTTACCACTACACCCCCAAAAATGTCAAACTCAAGTAAGTAATTTATGGAATACCACGGCAAATATTTTAACTCAACTGCATTACTAATATTTCTGAAACATCAGACTTTGCCTATTAGAAATAAAAATAAACATCCCCAATATCAGATAGCAAAATATTACATCACCAATGAAGGAGAAATTTAAATCAAAAACACAACATCAAGGGAATTCCCTGGCAGTCCAGTGGTTAGGGCTCGGCACTTTCACTGCCAGGGCCTGGGTTCAATCCCTGGTCAGGGAACTAAGATCCCACAAGCCGCACGGCATGGGGGCAGGGGAGACAACAACAACAACGACCAAAAAACACAACATCGAAAGATTTTATTTATTATTATTTAGCATAAAACTGAAAAAATATATTTTCCTCATTCAAAGTTGAATTTGGTGGTCATTAATGTTAACCAGGTGCCTCTTACACTACAAAAAAACCAAAAACACAGATTATGACAGCAAAAATAGCTTATAAGTTATTTTTCAAAGTGACTTTACATAAGTGAAACCTCATTTCATCCTGACAATAAGCTGAGGGAGGAAGTTAGGAGAGATATTTTCACAGTAGAGATGAACAACACTAAAGCATTAAGCAGCTTGTCAGACTGGCCCAGGACTCCTTATGTGAAGCCTTGAACTCTTAATCCTAGTCCACACAGAAAGAATATATACACAGAAGGTATTGTTGGCATGAATAATCAACAAAAATAAGTTAGATGTATAAACAACTTGAAACATGTTGTTTAAATTTTTCAAAAAAATTTATCTGATGAACTAGCAAAGTTATATCATAATTAATGGTGACCAAGTTAGTTACAGATTAATAGCTTAAATATTCAGTGCAAAAGTGTACGTACCTCTTTCCGCTTCTGTAGCAGGAGTTCTAGCCTCTCATTGGCTCGTTTTCCAATCATTTTATTCCGTTCTGCCTCATATTGTCTTTGTGTATTATCCATATTAATGCTAAGATTTAGTGCCACATTCACCAAAGCTGTCATCAACTTCATAGCTATTTTTAAATGGAAAATGTTGAACTTAGTCTCAGACACAAAAATTTACAAGTTAAGATCAAATTAAGAGAAATTAAAAACAAGATGGGCTGTTCTGCTTCTAACAGAAAAGAAAAATATAGCTGCTACAAATGAAAACAACAATAGTAAAACAACAGCTAATGTGTATTGAATACTTAGTATATGTCAGTTACCTATGCTAAATACTTTTCATGGATTAACTCCTAATCCTTACAACAGCCCTCAAAGTTAAGTATTATCCTCATTTCATTCATGAAGAACCTGAAGCTCAGGGAGATTAAGAAATCTGCCTCAGACTACACAGTTCATATACATAGTTAAACCAAGATTCAAAACTAGGTAATCTGACTCTAGACTATGCTCAAATCCCACTATACTATGATATATGTCCCCTACAATGACCTTTTCCAGAGACCACGATTCACCTTCTAAATAAATTTTGATTCATACAGCAGTCATTTAGCTATCCAGTAACAAAAGGGGGAGGGAACTTAAGTGCTTTTTATCAAAGTACAGTGTGTAGAAATGTTGGACAGTTTTATCAGTATTTGATTTCCTTTAATTTTACTCTATTACATATCATCATAAAGACAACGGTGCGATTATGAAGGACAGATCTAGATAAAAAGTCAAAAGTACAAAGAGTAAAATATCACTCAATAAAGTGCTTTTTATCAGAGTTCCTCCAGATCTCTACCTTCTGTTACTGAACTCTTGCTACTGAGACAAGACTCACTGCCTGTGATTTCAAACTTATTAATTGAAATATCTGAACACTTTATGCTTAATATAGCTTAGTCCAGACTATGTCTCAGACCTGGTTCACTGTGTGATGGAACACCACAAAACTAAACCTTAATTTGTGGCTATTGGCTCTCTTTAAAAGAGATTCCCAATCTTCTGAGCTATTCCACACCTTCAGCAAACCAGTTTGTCATTCTGATCTAAAATTACCCACCTTACCCCATCATATATGTTTTAATTTACTTTAACTGTTTAAGTTCTTAAAAAGCTACCTAAATTCACAGAGCAAGATCACATTCATATTTTGTGACCTCAAATCTAAAAGCAAAACCTACAGGTTGATTGTATGCATTTTATTTTTTTTTTTAAATGGAGGGTTGAGCAGAAGTACATCTTTAATCATAGCTTTAATTCTCTGGGGAAATACTCTAAAGGAAAAAAACATCCCCACACTTAGAGAAAGAAAAATTTTTGTAGAAATCAAAATATTCTATCATTAAGGCTTAGAATACTATAGTAACAATTAATGCCTAGTTGATTTATTCAAACTCAAACCAAAAAGCACATATTCAATAACAGTACTTTCAGCACAAAAGAGAAACCAGAACATTTTATCAACATCAACACTAAAAACCACTGTTCTAGAATTAATCATGTGAGCCTTAAAAATGTAACTCATTTCATTAAAATTTAAAGATCAAAGAATCTGACTCAGCCTAAAGTTACTCAGAAGCATAAGAAAAATCAACTTTTTGTGGTGTGATTAAATAAGCATCATCCTGTAGTGACCATCATACCATGAGGGACTATGCTAGCAGAGACTATGCATAAAAGTCATTTAGAACTACATATCCAAAATGACTGTTCCCCAAATTTGCTGTCAATACCTTCCTTGATAAAACATATTTCAAGAACCCAACAGATCACTATGCCACAGAAAGGGAGAAGAGGTGGATAGGAATCAAGTAGGTTTACCACAAGAAAATTAATTATGCCTTCAGAGAATCAAAACTGAAAATATCACTCCATTCCCAGTAATTCGTGAGGGCTGAAGGAGAGGTGAGAGTGTCCTCTTAGGGGCTACTTAATAAACAAAATTAATTTGTCACCATTATTTCATTTCTTTTAATGAAAATCATTTTGATCTCTAACCTAAGAAAATGCACAGAAAATATTTCTAAATACTGACCTGCCAGGGTGCTTGTGTGTCGAAATGCTCTGACTTGTGAGTCAGACAATCCTGTAAGAAGTGAAATGACCGTATCCATCATGTACTCATCATATATGATACTATATTGACACTGCCGTACTAATACGCCAATGAATTCACAGAAACTGGATTTGAACTTCTTCCACTGAGGACCAGCCATGGTAAGTGGATAATCTCCACTATCCTAAAACAGAAATTTTAAACAGCAATTTCATTTAAAACACATGACTTAATAAACTTTTACTTTTTTTTTTCAAATACCCTAGGCAGAAGCTGAAAAGACTCCTTTATCGGACCTCCCTGGTGGCGCAGTGGTTAAGAATCCGGCTGCCAATGCAGGGGACACAGGTTCGAGCCCTGGTCCGAGAAGATCTCACATGCCACGGAGCAACTAAGCCCGTGCGCCACAACTACTGAGCCTGTGCTCTGGAGCCCGCAAGCCACGACTACTGAGTCCACGTGCCACAACTACTTAAGTCCACACGCCTAGAGCCCATGCTCTGAAACAAGAGAAGCCACCGCAATGAGAAACCCGCGCACCGCAACGAAGAGTAGCCCCCACTTGCCGCAACTAGAGAAAGCCTGCGCGCAGCAATGAAGACCCAATGCAGCCAAAAATAAAATATAAATAAATAAACAAATTTATTTTTTAAAGAAAGACTCCTTTATTTCATCTTTCTTCTATAATAAATCCTCAAAGTAGGCAGGAGAATAATATGCAAAGGTAGAGGTACCTTTGAACACATCTCTTTTATTTAAGATCAAAATGGATGGGACTTCCCTAGTGGTCCAGTGGTAAAGAATCCGCCTTACAATATGCAGGGGACACAGGTTTGATCCCTAGACAGGGAACTGGGATACCATATGCCATGGGGCAACTAAGCCCATGAGCCACAACTACTGAACTCACGCCTCAACTAGAGAGCCCGCATGCCGCAAACTACAGAGCCCACGTACTCTGGAATCCACGCTCCACAACTAAAGAGAAGCCCGTGAGCCGCAAATAAAGATCCCACATGCCTCAACAAAGATCCCGCATGCTGCAACTAAGACCCGATGCAGCCTAAAATAAATAAATAAATAAATAAATAATAAATCTTTAAAAAAAACAAAATGGATATTCTGAATTCACTCTAACCAATGAAAACATATACCAATTACATACCAAAATAAAAAGCCTCTCCCATCAAACAAAACATTATTCTGATAAGCAAAGATACGGTTACTAAATTTCTTTAAAACAAAACCAAACCAACATCAAACCAAAGTTATATGTTTTAATGGATTCAAAATGATGAAATCACATTCTCAGCCAGTCTAATGGATTGATGTATGAGTCATAAATAATCGAAGGATTACAATGTATGTTTTCATTAGTTTCAGAACATCAAATAGTCAGCAGATGTAAACAATGAGATAATTTTTTAAAAAATGGAAATGTAGCTAGAATGATCTGGAAAGACAGGTACTCAAGTACTCCTACATATAAGATGGGGCATTCACCAATGAAGATACACTGAGGTCCTCCATAAATCATTAAAAACAAGCAAGTCATAAAGATAAAAACAGAGATCAATACTACACAGAACTTCTAGAGTTGCTGACAAGAATGTCCTAGAAACTTAAGGTCATTTTATCAGTATGGTTTAGTAAAAATTTTTAACAATTAAATTTTGTCGTTAGAGCCATACATTTTTAAAAATTTTAAGTCATGCCATAAAAAAGTTGAACTATGTCTCATCTGAGAATAAGGTCCTAATACTCCACAAAAAGGTTTTCTTCCACATTTTCTGATTGGCTCATTTAGTGCTATATTGAAAAGTGTCATCTTAATTGCTGTTAGCAACTTGGTTTGCTGATATTTTCAAATCTTATTTCAGGATTCTTGTTTCAAATAGCTGTTTAGAAGAAAGAAAATTCTCACTACAACATTTAATATCAGAAAGTTAAAATAATACCATTCCTCTTAATTATATCTCAATTACTTAGAGACTGATTAATAGCACTTAGTGATCATCAAAGCCATTTTAACAACTCTTGTCTATCTTTTAGAATGATAGTTGAAAGTTCCTTCATCTGAGTAAGCAAAAACCCCCCAAAAAACATCAAATAAAACTCAAATGAGACAAGGCTTTCTACCTGAAAATTCATGGTGAAAAGCTTTAAAGAGTAAAACTACTGGTGCTGGAATACAGCTGTGAACAAAACAAACAAAAATCCCTGCCCTGAAGGAGTTTATATTATAGTAAATCTAAATATGTCTTTATTGGCAACAATACTTCAAAGACATCACCGTGATAAAGGATCAACTAAAGTCTAAGCTACTACTTATTATGGATTTGTATTGTTCTTAACTACTCATATTTGAAACAAAATAAGACTTTAAACAATTTTATACATATATGTATGTATGTATTTTCCTTTGCCTAAGCTTCCACCTGGTTCCCCAAGTATTTATCGAATCTTCCTTCTACAATATTCTAAGGTATGTTTGTAGGCACTTAATTTTATTCTTCCTTGAAATTTTAATTTTTTGACAAATAAAAACAGCTACCATTTATTAAGTCCTTACTATATGCCAGGCATTGTAAAATGCTAAGTAATTTTTCAAACATTACTGCATGCAATTTTCATAACAGCCTTATAAGTATTTTTAGCTCAATTTTACAGATGATGAAACTGATGCTAAGACAATTTGCCCAAGGTCACATGGCCATCATTTGATTGGATTTCTACTGCCAGAGCTCTTACCCACAACACTAATATTCAGAATTTAATACTCTGAAGAGTAAATCAAGATCAAGATGCATAAAATTATCATAACATTTAGGGTAATAACTTACCTCATCAAACTCTTCAGTCATTTTTCGAATTATTTCAGAGTTCTGCATATGTCTAAACATTTCTGCTGTGACAACACCTGAAATTTGCAAGTGTAAGAAGTTAATGGTAAATTTAAAAAATAACTTCTAAGTCCATCTCTAACACTAAAATGTCTACAATCGCACAATAAGGTGTACTTCAATATCACCTGATCTTTACCATGTTACTCAACCCTATAAAGCACAAATGCCATTCTCAACATATACAAGAAAAAAGCCCCACACTTCTGACAGGTATCTTTTTTTCCTAGAACAATCAGCCTTAGCCATTTCTACTTGGCTTAACTTTACTTATGCATAGAATGACTAAGACCCTTTAATATAAAGCATATGTCATCAAGCATGAGGCAGCATCCAGGGTAACATTTAAAACCTTGAGGATGAACCTGAAGAAAATAAGGGAAAGAGTAATAGGTAGACTTCACTTTAGCCAGGTTTCTTTATTAAGTACAACAATATGTAAGGCAACTATATCCCATCATCCCCTCAAAGGGCTTCAAATAAACATAAGTAGTAAGCTGTAGTTCCTGCTCATCCAGAAGCCTGTAATCTAGTTGTAAGTTTAAACAAAGAATAATAGGGGGCGGGGGGAGCAGAGAGAAAGCGGAAAATAAAGTATTAAAGTTAGTACATAATAAATGCCCAAATTAGTTGAAAAGCCAAGAAAGGCTATAGCTCAGACAAAAAAAAAAGATCTGGATAAGTAGGTGTTTCTTATAAGGACATTTAGAGTATTAAAGGAGTATGGAAGAGGCAAGGAGAAAGGATGCACATTACAAGTAGTATAACTGTATCACTTTGCTGTACACCTGAAATTAACACTGTAAATCAACTGTATTTCAAAAAAAAAAGTAGTAAAAGTTAGCCAGGTATAGGTCAAATATCAAAAAAAGGGGTTTCTAGGAAAAAGTTATGAGTAGGAGACAATGCAAGAAGTCATACATGAATTTCCACTGATGGGGTGTCACATTTTTTTTTAAAAGAAAAAATGTAAAAAGTGAATTTCCTAAACCACATTTCTAATGCTAGATTATTTATTCTTTGCCAGTCTAATCACTATGAATACCATAAATATAGTAACATCTAAAAGAATGTCTTGGGGCTTCCCTGGCAGTCCAGTGGTTAAGACTCCACACTCCCAATGCAGAGGGCACGGGTTCGATCCCTGGTTGGGGAACTAAGGTCCTACATGCAGCACGGCACAGCCAAACAAAAAAATTTTTTAATTTAAAAATAAAAGAATGTCTTGGTACAGGAACATGAGATTTATTATAAAAGTCAGATATATTTCAATTGACCAAGCTCTATTTTATATATGCATGCACATGTGTGTGTGCGTATAAATTTAAAAACAACAATAGAACATCATACTCTCTTTCCAACCCCAAATCTGAAAAGAACAACTGCTATGTAAGCTCCCTTCTCTCTGGGCATGCAATCTGAAGACCTTCCAGTAGCGTAACAAAACCAGCAGGAGTAGAATAGGAACTAACATCCATTGAGCTGCCTATGCACCAGCCACTTCAGCCCTGGTAACAAGCCTATATAGGAGGTACTATAATCCTGGCTTTACAGATGAGGAAACCGATGCTAAGGCAAAGAGAAGTTAAATAATCTGTATGAGATTATTAGTCTACATCTTGCTGCCCAGCCCCAGGTGAGATCAATTTCTACTGGTACTGTGAAAGACCCCTTACTTACATTAAAAACCCAAATGATTGTTTAAAAATATTAACAAATTTGAAAGAAAGCATGATTTCCCTGACTAAAGAAGCACATTCTCAAAAACCTTTTGAGGGGTTTTTAATTTATATCTAGAGCCATGGATGTATCTCCAGAACCTTCTCATACTTTATACCCAGGTACTGTAAATTTGGCAGTGCTAGAGAAGGACAAATAACTCAATCCCTGAAATAATTTCTACGAAATAAGCATTTATATATAAATAAATCTCCAAGTAAACATATTGCATACATTTTGACAAACTTCTAAAGCTCCTCCTCTCATCTCATAGACCATATAACAGCCATAAACCCAAATATAAGCAGAAAACAAAATAGCTGTCACAAACTCCATGCATATAATAACTCCTGAGGCAGGTGTAAAGGAGCCATCAGGACATCAGGCCAGCTCCCACTGCCTTAAAAGTGTGGGGGACACGAAGCAAGACTGCTTTAAATACTGGTAAACTGAAAAGTGACAGCTGACCAGGAAAGAAAGAAGGAAACAACTGGCCACAGAATCACCAACCACAGAGCAGTCTGGAGCCATTCAGTTTAGGGCCAAACATCTCTCCACATACCTCAATACTTCAGAAGGCATAACTACAGTAAAATAACTGATGCTCATAATAACAATCCTAAATCCACAGGAAAAGGTACACTGTATATACTTAAGCATGTTTCTAATTCATTTATAAAAGAATTCTACCAAAATATTTTGAGTATGTTTTGTAAGTACTTAATGACCTTAACTTTGATTACATGGTAAATTTCTCTTTATGGAGCTTCCTTGCTTCTAAAATAAATATTATAGCAGTGTTTAAATCTACCTAAGTTTTCAACACCCTCAATTTTTAAAAATTTTCACAACCTTGTTTGTGACAAGGTATGTCCAAATGTTTAGTGGGCAAGCTCCTGATTTATAAATACAGTGATGCCAGAAAAGGAATGTATCTGATAAAGGGGAATGCTCTGACTACGGCTTTGTTTTAAAACTGCAATTCAGAAGCCTAGTTAGGAAACTAAAACTGATCAAACTATGGTATAATAGCTAAGACTGAATATAAAAATTAGAGTTTCAACTCATTAAATTATTTCTGGCACCTGTTCAGTTGGTCTGCAATCAACCTTCACATTTTCAAAGAATCTAAAGAGAAAGGACATTGCCCTTGATTACATAACACCACAAACAGGTACTTGTACCCTTTTACTCCAGAAAGATGGAATGGACATAGACAAAAAAAAATAATATCAACATATCTCATTTTCTAGAGTTAATCTGGTTCATCATACTGTCATTACTACAATACTTCCTCTGAGCAGATTCAGTAGAATTTTCTAATACTGATTTACAGCTACCTTTAGCTAAGAAGTAAACTAGGCAACTCTCTGCACTCTAAAGACAAGACAATAAAATTTCTCAAAAATGGCCATATTAATGGCATTATGAAGACCATAGACTCAAGAAGTTAATAAATTTGTCTATCAGGCCTCACATATATAACATTTAATATGCAGACTGCACTGAAAGTTGTGATCGACCTCATAAAATGCATCAGTTCTTAAAATGTTACTTGTCTTCCAATTCCAATGACAGGATTTTTAAAGAAGTTTTGTAGAATTAAAGGAGTAGACATAAGTAAATTGTTTTCTGGGATCTCTTTTCAGATTTGTTTATTAAATCAGTCATTCTTTAGCACCTTAATTTTTTAGATCTACTTTTAGGCAATCTTCCCTCCTCCTAACTTCTAATGCCCATGTTTTTGGTGCCATTTTCATTAAAAAATGTAATACCCTTGGAAAACTCTGTAACATTTATTAGCCTGTGCATCTTCTAGAATTTCAAGGATGGGCCAAGTATTAGGGAGACACAGAATAAATCAGAACCTGACCATGATCTTGACTAACTCATTTACTGATCCAGATCAGGATGTATGACTCCCCCAACTTACACAATTTTGTCCCTCTGGCCAAATGTGTGTGCTACATGTTTCTGTCTCAGGGAAGACATTTTATATTTTCCCTACTCTTACTTCAAAATCTTTTAAAATAAAGTATAAACACTTTAAAAAAGACCCCGCTCCCCACTCCAGTTTCTCTACCTTTTAGGAAAAAAAACCTGTAAATGTCACCAATTCCTTACTTTACTTACTTACTTACTTACTTACTTACCTACTTACTGTTATTCATGGCACTTTTTAACTCCCTACACTTTACAATTCCCTGCCACTTGAACCTGTATCTCTTCATTATCTTCCTCCTCCCTTCTTTTTTTTTTTTTTAAATTTGCGGTACACGGGCCTCTCACTGCTGTGGCCTCTCCCGCTGCGGAGCACAGGCTCCGGACGTGCAGGCTCAGCGGCCATGGCTCACGGGCCCAGCCGCTGCGTGGCATGTGGGATCTTCCCAGACCGGGGCACGAACCCGCGTCCCCTGCATCGGCAGGCAGACTCTCAACCACTGCGCCACCAGGGAAGCCCCCTCCTCTCTTCTTAATCCATTTCTTTGCTCCTAAAACCAGATGCTGAAAGTGGGAAATATATCTAATAAAGTAACATAACAATTATAAATTGCCAAGTTTTTAGTTAACTTTCACATATGAATATAACAGTCTCAACAGACTTTCTCTCTTTGTTCTTTGCTCTTTTTTCCTTACATACATTTTGTATGGTTATAATGCAAATAACTCAGTATCGTGGCATTAGTTTCCACATAAAGTGCTAATAATTTTTAGGTGAAACAAAAAAGAAGAGAACATTTGAGAACATTCTGCTTCCAAAATAAATATACCTTACCTTTACAGCCTGAACACTGAATAAAAAAGTTGATGAGGTCAAGAAGTGCTATATCTCGGTCATGCTTGTATGACTCTATCCAATCATCTACCACCGACTACAGCAGAGGGGGAAAAGAACCATTAGCTTTTTCTAACGTTCTAAGAGTTAATTAAGTCAGATTAAAGTCGTTAAGATTCAACATTAAGTGCTATCACATTATTTCAATAAATACATACACTTGTATACTAAAATTTAAAGTTAAATTTTAACAATAAAATGGAATCTAATTCAGTAAATTAATCACCTGATTGTACATAAATGATCCATCTTCCTCATTTTTGCATTAAAAGGAATCTGAAAACTAAATATGGGACCCAACTCTATAAACTGAAATTTCTTAGTGATATTATAGATATCTTAAAAAATACTGATATTTGACTAAAATATTGTACTAAGTAATATCTAAATATTAACACTGCAATGGAATGAAAATTTTAAAAAATTTTTGAAAAGAAGTGAATGCCTGGGTCATTGAGGAAATGCAAATAAAATAACACCCTCCAAATTGATCTACAGACTCAAAGCAATCCCTATCAAAATCCCAGCTGGCTTAGCAGAAATTGAAAAGTTGATCCTAAAATTCTTAGGGTAATGCAAGGTATCCAGAATAGTCAACAGTCTTGAAAAAAGAACAAAGTTGAAGGACTCACACTTCATGATATTAAAACCTACTACAAAGCTACAGTAATCAAGACAGTACAGTACTGGCATAAGGACAGATACGTAGATTAATGGAATAAAACTGAGAGTCCAGAAATAAACCCTTAGATTGATGGTCATTTGATTTTTGACAAGGATGCCAACCCAATTCAATAGCGAAAGACTAGTCTTTTCAACAAATGGTTCTGGGACAACTGGATATCTGTATGCAAAAGAATGAAGCTGGACCCTATCTCACATCATACACAATCAAGTACCTAAATGTAAGAGTTAAACCTATGAAACACAGAAGTAAATCTTCATAACCATTGAGTTACGCAAACCCTTCTTATATATTAGACCAAAAGCACAAGAGACAAAATAAAAAATAAATTTGACTTATTCAAAATTAAAACTTTGTTCTTGAAAGGACTCCATCAAGGAAGTGAAAAGACAACCCACAGAATGGGAGAAAATATTTGCAAATCATATATCTGATACGGAACTTGTGCCCAGAAAATATAAAGAACTACAATTCAATAATTTTAAAAACCCAAATAACCCAATTAAAAATATAGGCAAAGGATCGGAATAGACAGTTCTATACAGAAGATATACAAATGGCCCTTAGCACATGCAAAGACGCTCAGTATAACTGGCCACAAAGGAAATGGAAATCAAAAGCACAATAAGATACCACTTCACTCCCACTAAGATGGCTATAGTAAAAAGTACAGACAAAAATAAATGCTGGCAAGAATTTGGAGAAATGGAATGCTAAAACACTGCTCGTAAAAAAGTAAAATGGTGCTGCCACTTTGTAAAAAGTTTGGCAGCTCCTCAAAAGGCTAATGAGTTAAATGACCCTGGAACTCAACTCCTAGGTATTTATTACCCAAGAGAAATGAAAACGTATGTCCAAACAAAAACTTGTACAATAATACTCATAACAGCATTATTCACAACAGGCAAAAAGTGGAAACAAACCACAGGTACATCAAGGGATGAATGGATAAATAAAGCATGGCATATCCATACAATGGAATGTTATTTGGCAATAAAAAAGAATGAAGTTATAATACATGCCACACCATGGATGAACCTTAAAAACATACTAAGTCAAAGAAGCCACTCAAAAATGACCATACATTTATATGACCTCATTTATATGAAATGTCCAGAATAGGCAAATTTATAGAAAGTAGATTCATGGTTGCCTAGACCTGGGGGCAGGTGAGGAGAAAGTGATTGCTAACGGGCACAAGGTTTCTTTCTGGGGTATTGAAAAAATTCTAAAGTTAGATTGTGGTGATGGCTGCACAACTCTGTGAATGTACCAATACTAAAATTCATTGAATTTACACTTTAAAAGGGTGAATTTTATGGTTTGTGAAGTATATTTCAATATAGCAGTTTTTTAAAAAACAGAACTAAAAAATAAAAGCAGCACTATATTCCTTTGTGGACAAAAGAGGAAACCACAAAACAGATAAAAACAATTTTTAAATAAAATTTTAAAAATTAAGATGATAAATTACAGCTAACATAAAAAACAAAAAGTCAGGAGGGAAAATGTTTTAAGTTATATACCAATAAATACAGAATTTGGGTATGAACTGAATGAATAAAATATGTACAATTTGATGTAAAAAAAAGATAATAAGATCACATGAAAAAGAAAAGAAAATATTATTTAAGAATCACCTGGCTCATAGAGATTTACTGGACATATTCTAAAATGTTGCTTAATTTCTAGATTTCAGTCCTTTTCTATATTTTATAGCAGCTTGTGTATGTTAACCAGCTCAATTTATGAAAGAAACGTTTCTAAGATGATCCCCAAATATGATATGGGCAGTATCAAGAGAATATATTATGTGATATGGGAGTTTTAAAACATGGCCCCAAGTTGTTTGACATTGCTCCCCAAAAAGAAGTGAGGTCTATGTTCCTTTCTCCAGAACAGAGTGCAGCAGAAATGATGCTTCCAAGATTAGGTCATAGAAGGCTATTCAACTTCTGCATTGGGTTCTTGCAGCACTACAGACCTAGATACTTCCTCTCAGGAGTCTCTCCAAACCCAGAAGCCATGCTGTAAGAAGCCAAAGCCACGTGGAAGAACCATTTGTAGGTACTCCAGGTAACAGTTCCAGCTGAGCCCAGCCTTCATATCACTCCTGACTAGGTACCAAACATGAATAAAGAAGTCTCCAGATGATTATAGTCCATATTTGTTTTTGTCACCTCCAGGCATTCAAGCTATCTCAGCTAAGATCCCAGCTATCATGGATGGAAGCACAGAAGAGACATCCCTATTTACCTCTGTCTGAATTCTAGATCCACAGAATCACTAAGCATAATAAAATGGTTGTTCTTTTACATCACTGAGTTTGGGGTGGTTTGTTATGCAGCAATAGATAACTAGAACAAGGGCTATTCTCATCAATAAAGATACAAAAATATTTAATGAAATCTTACAAAAAAATCACATCACATCAAAAAGTTATTCATGAAGATCAAGAGTTTATACTAGAGTTTACATAAGGCTGCTGTAATAAATACAAATAAAATATAAATAGTAAAACTAATACAAGCTATCACAATGAAATATATTTAAAATTTTTAATCATCAAATAGTATACTAAAAACTCATTCAATAAAATTCAACATCTATTATCTAATAGAACTAGGGGCACGTGCATGATTTCTTCTTTCTTAAAATTTAAGAACTATTTTAAAACCAACAGCGAGTCTTGTACTTATTCACTCTCACTCATAATCACCGAAATAGGGATATCCTGGGGATACAAAAAAATGAATAATACACAGTCCCCAATCAAGGAATTAACAATCTAGAAGCAAATACAGACATGTGCATAACTATAATACAATATACTAAGTGCTATACTGGAAAAAGAAGAATAAGAAATACATTCAAGGGGAGAAGGAGATAGAGTCCAAAAATGTTTCCCCAAAAAAGAGCGACATTTGAATTAGTCAGTCCTGTGATATGGAAGGGAGAAAAATAAGACTATTCCAGGCAGTAAGAAAAACAAAAAGAAAGGTCTAGGGGCAGAGAACATATGGCAGCCAGAGAACAGCAAGTATGCCATAAGGAAATCTGGGCTGGAACTTTTAGATAAGGAAGAACTCTTAGAAGTTTGTAAACAGGAGACTTCCTTGATCAAATTTGGTGTTAGAAAGATAACACAAGTGGGAGTACACAAAACAAACTGGAGGCGGAGAGATGATTCAGGGAAATCAATGGAGAGATACTGTGGATATACTGCTTTTAAGCGGGAAAGCACACTTAGAAATAGAAAAACAAATGGCATAGAGGTACAATCTTAACATATGACAAACCATAAGCAACACAAAAATAAGGAAAATGTTCACTCTTTAAACACTGAGATACCATTAACAAAAAGAAATATAAAGCTAAGCCCTCACATTTTCTATTAAAAAGTTCTGATGAGCCAAAAAGTTAAAAAAAAAAAAAAACCCTACAGACTAGACAAAAATAGAATAGCCTAATTAGCTGCAGATATAAGTTGAGATTTCTGATGTTAACAAAAATGATAAGATATTAGAAAAAAAATTAATGCATTTAGCCACTTAGAATAAAATATTATAGAGAAAAGTATAATATAAATATAAAAAGGAAAATAATGAAATGGTATACAATTTAACAGAGATAATTTATCCCTTCAATAAAATTAACCCAAAATGGGAATCAGAGAGGAGGATAATTTTTTAAATTAGGAAATGACTAAATAAACCATAGCACAGTAATATAATAAAACATTATTTCTTTCAAATGTGTACACAAAATAATCATTTAAAACATTAAACAAGAAATAAAATCCACATCCTAATCACAACCCTATGAAAGCTAACCATATATGGATAAGTGACAGTGAATTCAAATTTAAGAAAATACGTTGCACTATACAATTGGTGATAGTTCAAAAGCTAACAATTCTTTTTCATTTTACGTGTAAAAAATGTGCCTTATTAGTTCCAATTGATATTTTAAAATTTATTTACAAAACCATACATATTTAGATAAATGCATATTTATAATCAAGATTTGCATTTCAGTTATTCATTAATAACAAAAAGTTTAATGACTAGCCTTCTCTAAACCATCCATGTGCACCTTTTGTTGATGAAAGTTAATTCCATGAAGGAAAAAAACTATTCCCTATAGTTTTTATAAATTAAATAATAATTTCATTAAGCGTGTATATTGAGTATAGTGTTGATTCAATTTTTTTAAACCATATGGGTTTAGCCTCCAGTGTAAAGCTGAAATGCTTCTACTGTCATAAAATTATGAAGAAACAAAGTTAGGATAATTTGACATGGATATGACTCCAACTCTGTACTCTTCTGGTAAGAAACAGCAGAAGTTATAAAATTTGTGATAGACAACAGTGATCAAAAGAATTCACTAAAGTGGACAGTGATTACATTAGGTCACTCAGCCAAGAATTCTGTATGTGCAAAGAACTTCATGTTTTAACAGCCACTATATAAACTCAAAGGAAATTGAAATGTCACAGTCAGGGTTTACATCAGCATATTTTTTGACATAGTTTTTATTATATGCCATTAAAAGAAAATAATGCAGCAGAAAATGACTCAAGACACAGCTTAAATGTCTTATGTATGAATAGACAGATCCCTTTTTTTCTGACTAGTTTGTTGCTTTTTTCTAATATGCAGTATTAAAAATTTTTTAAACACAATTACAAAAATCAGGGATATATTTTATATAACTCATTTAAGTTCAAAATGTACAAATGAACCAGGAAGAACACAATAAACATTACCTGCATAGCACTCTTGCCCATTTTAACAACTTCAAACAACATCATGTTTTCCACTCCATTCTGCTGGTGATGACCATTCATTCGGTTTGGACCAGAAGGAGGTTTTCCTCCTCCATTTCCACCTTTGCCCTTTTCTCCTGGGCCTTTTTTGCCTTTTTTACAAGTCTGCATAAAAATACAAGCTGCTTAAGTTATATCCTTATCCTTGAGAGTTCAAAATAAAGCTACAGCAGAAGCAGCTGATAGCGTGCATAATTATAAAACACTTAAACCTGACCTAAAGGGGAGTGCCATACACATGCGTCATAATAAAATGATATGGTTGTGACAGCCTCTTTGTGGTATCAATTTTTTTAACTTATACTACCATATACCTCATGTGACACTGCAGTTAGGAGCACAGTCTCTGTAGACTGACAGACTGCATAGGTCCCAAATTTCTATTCCTGTTAGCTGAGTGATCTTGGACAAGTTACTTAACCACACTGTGCTGCAGAGAGATTTTCTAATTTGTAAAGTGAGGATAAAAGTAAAAAAAAAAAAAGTGCCTACTTCATAGGACTGTTGCTTTAGGGTGCAGACTGTAGTGGGCAACAAGAATAACAAAACTCTATGAAATAAGTAACTCGTAATTAGTTCAACATTTTAACTTGATGTCTATTGTTAGTCTTATAAATCACTGCAGTGCATTGACAAAGGAATTCTAAACAGTATGAATAGGTATATCAACCTTTCTTGTTCTGGGCCTTCCCTCCAACACTTATTTATCATGAAAGTTCAATTAACGAACACTATGGAAATGAAGCCCCTTTATAAGAAAGTTAACATTGGGTGGAGGGACTTCATAAATCAGTGAAAAGGCTGCCTACATGTCTCAGATATAAAACACCTCCAACAGCATTTATACCTTATTATTAAAAAAAAATGTCATTCCCCAACTCACAGTCCTCATTTCTAAAATGCCAGAGCTGTATCAATATCTTTACAGGTTAGAATAGATGATTTCGAGGGTCTCTTTTAGATCTACCCATTTCTATGATCTAGAGCAAGTCAGCAAACTTTCTGTAAAGTACCAGATAGTAAATATTTTAAGGCTCTGCAGGCCACATACTGTCCCTGTCACATATTCTTTATTTTTACTATCCTTTAAAACTGTAAATACCTTTCTTAACTCGTGGGTAGTACAAAAACAGGCCATAGTTTGCAGATCCCTGATCTATAGCCAGATCTACAAATTTATTTCCACTGACAGTCTGTATGTTTCTATACTTTGTTTCATAAAGGGTCCTTTCTCCTTCAAGAATCTAAAACCACCCTACTCTTACGAACTACTTCAGGGGCTTCCCTGGTGGCGCAGTGGTTAAGAATCCGCCTGCCAATGCTGGGGACAAGGGTTCGAACCCTGGTCCAGGAAGATCCCACATGCCGTGGAGAAACTAAGCCCGTGCGCCACAACTACTGAGCCTGCGCTCTAGAGCCTGCGAGCCACAACCACTGAACCCATGTGCCACAACTACTGAGGCCTGCACGTCTAGAGCCTGTGCTCCGCAACAAAGAGAAGCCGCCACAGTGAGAAGCCTGGGCACCGCAACGAAGAGTAGCTCCTGCTCGCCACAAATGGAGAAAGCCTGCGCGCAGCAACAAAGACCCAACACATCCCTAAATAAATAAATAAATAAATTTTTTTAAAAATTTTAAAAAAAAGGTAAAATTTATTTAAAAAGAAAAAGACAAAGTTGGTCTAAGATATGAACTTTAAAATACAACTGTAGTGGGGATACATGTATGTATATGTATAGCTGATTCATTTTATTATAAAGCAGAGATTAATACACCATTGTAAAGCAACTATACTCCAATAAAGATGTTTAAAAAAAATAAGTAAGATAAAAAGATGTAATGTACAGCACAGGGAATATAGCCAAAATTTTATAATAACTATAAATGGAGTATAATCTATAAAAATAATGAATCACTATGTTGTACTAATATAATTTGTCCATTATACTTCAATAAAAAATATAAATTAAAAAAAAATACAACTGTAGAGGGAGATCAGCTCGGTGCTTTGTGAGCACGTAGAGGGATGGGATAGGGAGGGTGGGAGGGAGGCTCAAGAGGGAGGGGATATGGGGATATATGTATATGTATAGCTGATCACTTTGTTATAAAGCAGAAACTAACACACCATTGTAAAGCAATTATACTCCAATAAAGATGTTAAAAAAATTAAAAAATAATATAAAATATTGAATCCCTGGTCCAGGAAGATCCCATATGCTGCGGAGCAACTAAGCCCATGCACCACAACTACCGAGCCTGCACTCTAGAGCCTGCAAGCCACAACTACTGAGCCCACGAGCCACAACTACTGAAGGCCACGTGCCTAGAGCCTGTGCTCCACAACAAGAGAAGCCACTGCGATGCCCGTGCACCACAACAAAGAGTAGCCCATGCTCGCCGCAACTAGAGAAAGTCCATGCACAGCAATGAAGACCCAACACAGCCAAAAATAAATAAATAAAATTTATTTTTTTAAAAAAAGACTATGAGGTAGTATACTATAGTGGATTAAGAGTATACCACCTTTCAACAGATGTGGGCTCAAATCCTTAATGACTAAACTTCTCTAGACCTCAGTTTCCTATCTATAAAAATTAAGTTTTCTAATCTACAGGGTTGTTCAAATATTAAATTAGATAACATGTAAAATTATTAGCACAGTGCATGGAACATACATAGTATAGGGTCAAAATATTATTATTGTTATAATAAATCATTGATCTGACGCCTAACACCTCACTCACAGCAGTGGCTACTCTATTCAGATGCCACTATAAGTCTTATCCCAGCTTGCAAATTAAAGCCAAAAGCAGAGTTTCGGCTTTGAAAGATGACTGCAGAACAAGGAAAAGTGGTTTTCTAATGAATAAGTATATACTACCCACTAGAATTATGGCTGTCTTTGGATAGTCATGAGTTAACATTTGTATTCATTCACATTCTCTCCCCTCCGCCAAACTACCACTTTTTAAGGGACTAAGAATGCATACGAAATTATGAAACACATGGATTATGTGCACTCTAAAAAGATGTTCCAAGGAGTAGTTAAATAAATTATGTTCCATACATAAAATGGGATCCTATGACACCATTAAAAATTACAGACAGGAAAAATTCACTGATAGGAAAGCTGCCGACAACATGCCATTAAGTTTTAAAACCAAATGAAACAGTTTGCTCAGTATGATTCCATTTAAGTAAAATTCTATGTGCATTTTTATATATAGGTGTATATATACATGTGTATGTTCATCAAAAATGTTTACATATTTAAAGTGGGAAATTTTTACTTTGCTCATTGTACATTTCTGCATTATTTAGACTTTTTAAAAGTAAATGTGGATTGACATATATACACATGTATGTATAAAATAGATAACTAATAAGAACCTGCTGTATACACAGGGAACTCCACTTCGCTGTACAGTGGAAACTAACACAACATTGTAAAACAACTATACCCCAATAAAAATAAATAAGAGAATCATCAAAAAAAAGAGAGAAAAAAAAGTAAATGTGTCATGAGAAAATATAAATCCAAAATTCATTTTGGCAAAGAAAATGCTGAACAAAAGCAAGTCATCTTTTGCACAATGTATTTACACATGCACAGAGTCAAATGTACTTTCCAAAATAGCAAAATGATTTAACCATTCACTAAGTTACCCACACCTCTCGGGCTACCCACTCATACTCTAAACTTGCATTCTATTGACTCAGAACTTCACTTTGTTAGTTTTTATCCTTGACATTACTTATAAAGAGTCACTGTCAACAGTAACCTATTAGACTTAAACGCTTGTAGGTTACATTTTTAGGGTGCTTTAGAATAAGAAATTTACTGATTTGCTTTACATTGGACTACTCATGTACAAATAAAAATAAAGCCAACAGAATACCACATTTTGCTTAGCATACTATGCTTTATAAAATAAACTACTAGAAACAATGACATATTAATTTCAACTTTATAGTAGTAGAAGTGTTCAAAGGCTTGCCATACCAGTCAGGGGAAAAAAGCATTTTTAAAAGACAACAACATCTGAGACATAACTAAAACAACTATATATAGTATATAATTATATTTATTCATATATGTATATTTATGACCGTAAGAACCAAAATAAAGACACATATCCTATACATACTTTTCCTTTGCCTTGCTTTTGGTTTTTTCCTTCAATGTCTTCAAAATCTGTGTCAGAAGAAAAATGTGTTTCTGACTCCCTATGACAAAAAGATAAGCAATTATTTAAAACCTTCCTTAGAAATGTAGATGGAGTTTCTAAATTTTGCCATATTTTCTAAAAGAAAGGCTTGGTTAACTCATTACAAAACTATATTAGCATTAAATGTAATTAAGATGCTTTCCCAAAGCAACATATCGTAGCATATTACCAAACATTTAAAATTACATAACACAAAAACATTAATCTAAAACACAAATGTCTAAGCATGTTTTTATTTTGTTAATTTTTAACCAAAGCATAAAAACAAAACCAGGGGCTCTCAAACTTGTAACTCTAGGAACCATGGTGTTCTATTGGAATGGCTGGTTTCATTTTCTGATTCAAAGACCATGGTGTTCAGGTAAAACTGTATTTTAGCACTAGGTATGGGATAATCGTTATTAGGGAATTTTAGCAATATTAAGGATCTTATGACCTTTCCTATATAACACAAAAATATTCATAATCTAAGTGTAACTATACAAAACATGTATTTCTGAAAGAATATACGTAAAACATTTTTACAAACTAAATCATTTGAAACGGGGTAGGGAAGTGTGCTAATTGATCAAAATCCTTTATGAAGCCAAAAGCTGTTGAGCTATAGTCAGGAAAACTGGTTCTAGTTAATATGGTACTAGGAAATTGTGATCTTGGACAACTGACAACCACTCAATCTTCTCATCTACAAACAATGTTTATGCAGGAAAGAATGAAATCTCTGAAGCCTCTTTAATCTCTAAAATATAGATTTATAGTTCTTAGAAACTGTCCCTCATTCTGGAGTAGGAGGGGTGCTTTGTATAATCTGGATTTTCTAAGGCAAAATGGAAGTAAACCAATTTAAATACACATGTGTGATGCTTCCTATATATGTAAACATGGGTCTATCTATCTAAATAGTAGTAACAGACCCACACTTAAATGCTTAAGGAACAGACCCACACTTAAATGCTTAAGGCAAGGCATACTTAGTATCAATATTTGGGTCACAATGGATTTTAGAACTGAACAACACACGCAAAAGATAAAGGTTTTACCATTTTAAATGTGTAAAACTATTGTCGGTTTTGTTTAAAATAAATAGAATCAAAGTGAAAGACTATCTTTCTAAAGCTAGTCTTCTCTAACTAGATTTCTTCTATTTCCATTTTTATTGCTATAATAACCAGTTGTCCAGAGGCTGTGAGTTAGGAATACTTCATAAATCTAAAATAATGGTTAAGATGCTAGCAGGGGAAAAAATTACTATTTATAGCACTTACCTACAAAGTTATTTAAACAATGTATTGAAGATAGTGGCAATCCTAACTATGTCCTATAATGTTGCGAGGAAAAGAGCCTGTAATAAACACCATTTCCCATAGTTAATGCACCCAAAACTGAATGATTACTTAGTATTAACCTTGAAACTCATGCCTCTTACACCTTAAGAAGACTGTTGTCATCAATAATCTTCCCACATGCCTATATGGCTTTGCAAAAAAATTTTTGAAAATGGTTTTAAACATCTTGGTGTGTAAGTAATCTTCTTTCTTCCCCAAGATATCTGTGGGACACTAGCTCTCTTAGAGAGCTCAGTAAATGCTCTAAGTCTGCAATCACTAGTCTTTGCCAATATTCTGACAGCCAAAGAGTAATCAAAGGCTCAATTACATTCTTAATCCTCATCTCCAGGCTATCCCAACTAAAAGAATGAGCCACTAGAGGCTTAATTACTAACTGGAAAACCTTCTGAAGAAAACTGAAGTGAGTAAATGGGGTAATAAGAGTATAAAATATCCCCAACCAGAGAAGAAATATTCTTGTGAGTCTGTCTTTCTCTAATGCTTCCTTCTGTTTTTAAGATCAAAAGAACAATCACAAAAACCTATCCTAGGTGAAATCAACATATGCTAATATGTTTATGGGGTATACTGGTCTCACCTTTTAGTGGCTGGAAACTTCATGAGCCATCCATCACATGACTGAATCTTCCACTCCTTTCTCTTTACCCTGCCCCCACCTCACATACCCAATCAAATACTGTCTATTCTACCTCCACAACATCGATTCCCTCTTATCCATTATCCTATTTCAGGCCCTAATTACTCGAGAGATATTCTAATTTATAGATATTCTAATTTAAGTCTAGTTTATAACGCAAACCTTTTTAATTACCTCTACTGTATTAATGTATTTGAGAAATTTCATAAGATAATTTTATAGTAGTCAAACCAAAAATTAATTTTTTTTCTCAGACTATCCCATATCCTCCCTCAAACAAAAACAAGAAATTTTCCTCAAGAATCTGAAAGTAGAGTCAATATAAACTGGGATTAAAATCACATTAAAAATCATACTTTGAAATATTGGCAATATCGCAGCAGACCCTTAACACTCTGAAAATAATAAAATTATTTTTAAAATGAAAATCTATAAAACATCAAAAGCAGACACTGGCCACCATTATGTACAAGGATATCTGCTGTTTTCAAAATTTTTAGCAACCAGACTGTTTTTAAATCAAGGTCTTATAAAGACCCTAATATGTGGTATATGTGTGCATAAAGTTAATGGGGTCCACGAGCAGTTTAAAGGTTCACGCTTCACTTAGGTACCTCATGAAACTGGAGCTTAGTATGAAAACCACTGCTGCATATAGCGGCTCAAATTCTTTCCTACATCAAAACACCAAAGAGTGATGAGAATAAAAGCTGAAAAAGGAGTATAGTAGCTTTTAAGACAAGGGTAAAGAAAATAGCTATGTTGAAGTCACTTTATGGACCAATGAGCATATAATTTGTTTCTGGGGGGTTAAAAAAAAAGGAAAGCATGTCCTACCCTCCTACGTTTGTTTTAGCCTGTCATTTGATTTTAAACAGAAATCTGACATTACATCCTAAATACTATTGCATGGTATATATTCCTTACTAATGAGAACACTTAACATTTTAAGAATTTCATGACACTCCCTTCAAAACAGTTGCTATTGTAAAACCAAGTATGGACTCAAAAGAACTGAACAGCAAAAATAATAAATTTTCCAGGATCTAAATTATAAAATATACTAAAAAAAAGGCATGGAATTACTGTTACAGAACCCAATAAGCATTGATATAAACTATTTCCAAGTATGCATGCTATTTTATACTGAAACATTATATCTTCTCAAGCAGAAGTAACTTTAACTGAAGTTAATACAGTTCCCATTTTGTGGAAAAAACAAGTATTTAGAAATTATCATAATATACTTACTGAAGTAGATTAAAATCAGTTGGTATTTCTGGAGCTGCTATCATTTCTTTATCATCTTCTGGGACGCCCCAATGTCAGAAATATATTCATATATTTACGTGGGTAAAATGATGGTTTGCTTCTTTCTTCCAAGAGAGACAATTCCTTTAAAAGGGACAGGGGGGCGAGGGGGGAAGAATGCCATATTTATTATAAACACACCAAAAATATTGGGAAGGGTATCTACCCCAAAACTAAATTTCCAAGTGTCTGCTAGTGTGTTTTAGTAAATAAGGATTTCTTTCCCTTGCATTTGACTGCTTTTTCTAGATATGGATTTGTTACAACTGTTGTAGCCCCATGACAGTAACAACAAATACAAAGAAAGAAGCTTCTATTACAATTATTTTTTTAAATTTGTTATGATTCTCCAGCCTGGCTTAAAAAGACAGATGCCCTAACTAGGAACAGAATGTGACTTTTACTCATCCTAAAATCTTTATGACAAGTTTAAACCATAATACAAGACGCCTGAAAATTCTATAGCTTTCTGCTTATGATGTACAGTATAGTTAAAAGGAGCTAATAAAAAAATCTAAGATATAATTTTAAAATACTTTAAAAACAGGTTCTTCTACCATAGAAGAAACATACGGTCCAAAAGCCTGGCTTATTAATAAATAACTACACTTCATGATAATACCACCTGCATTGAACAGGAAAGGGGAAAAAATGTTAGCTCTGATCCATTCCCTCAAGGAACTTATAATCAATTTAAATACCAATAATGTCATATGGACAACAGATGAATGCCATTTGTGACCAAAGTAAGTTTGGCCATAGGAAGATGCAGTTCCTAAACAAGAGAGTGACCTAAAAGTAAATGACAAGTCTATAACAAAAAAGAGAAAATAGACTGGGTTTAAAGCTCTGAATCTTATGTATAACTTTCTTTTAAAATTTTATGCTTTTATTTCCAAGCAAATCTCATACTTGGTGGCCACCTAAAGACTAAACATATCGAATTAATAATAAATATTCAAATATCACATAGTGATGAACTTCTAAGGATCTCTTCCAGCAGAGTAAACTTTATATAAGAAACTGACCATTCAATTTTTCCATTAAGTTTAAATCTCAAAAAATCATAAATGGCTACTAATATGTAATTAACATACAAAAGTTCAAAACACTGCATTTCCTTGCTCACTCTAATTAAGCTACTATGAATAGCAAAATAATGAAGAGGAGAAACAAGAATCAATAATATACAAATTAAGCCCTAATCAAGGGTTGTCTATACCACCACTTTGAGTTTCTTTTTTTCTGAAGAATACTCATATTGTAAAATCTTTATTTAGATATCACTGTTAGTATAGTCTTCTCACACTAAATCATGGTCCCAGGATTGTTACCCTCCAAGACCACTAATTGTTAATTTGGTTTTATTTTTATTGTAACCTAAGGAATTATCTAAGTAGTATATCAGAGTTCTGAGACTTGCCATCACATGTAGAATACACTCTAGCCTCCTAAAAAGCCCAACTAATTTAAAAAAGAAAACTGTTTTTTAAAAAGAGAACAATTTTGTTTTTTTAAGTGAGCTGGAGAGGTACAGAGATAATAAGTTCTAGCCAACACATCAAATCATCTAGATGGCAAGATGGAAATAAAGAGTTTGCTGTGTCTGTCTGACTACCTGTCCCCTCCCCTCTCTAAGCATTTTATAAAACCAAACTTGATGCATTCCTTAAATATACAGTTTTTAAGCAGACTTTAAAGATAGTCCATAAATGTATTCTACTAAAGGACATAAAGAATGAATCAGCTCTGAAAAGCAGAGAGCACTAAATAAAACAGGTACTGTATGATATACTACATTCCTCTAAATAGCACAAAATTAATTTCTAGTGTACAAGAAGTCTTGCCAGGTCAAATTATTTTTCTCAAAGTATGGCTATACTAACATGTACTTGGTAATTAGAAACCAAGGAAAACATAAAAGAAAAACAGAATTTATAAAGATGTGAGTCTCCCAGACAAGGTGTCTGTATTTTAAAAAGAAATACCATGCCAGGGTCTGATAGGTTTAGAAAAAATTATTAAACTAGCCAACTCCCTACCCCAGTGAAACATCTGGTTTTAAAAGTTTCTAAATATTAAAAATCCATCTAGTGGGAAGCAGCCGCATAGCACAGGGAGATCAGCTCGGTGCTTTGTGACCGCCTGGAGGGGTGGGATAGGGAGGGTGGGAGGGAGACGCAAAAGGGAGGGGATATGGAAACATATGTATATGTATAACTGATTAAATTTGTTATAAAGCAAAAAATTAAAAAAAAAAAATCCATCCAACCAAGTAAAAGTATCTACCATGTGCCAAATGCAGCAGTGGGCACTGGGCATACAGTAGTGAACAGGAGAGCGATGATCCTTGCCCTTATGGAAGTACCTGTAACAGTAAATGTGAAAATATATTTCTAGGAAAAGGCACCTACCTCTATTGCAACCTATTATTAAACATAATATTAAATCCCATGTATCTTGAGTTTTTACTACTGTAATCATGCTCTAAATAACCAATTTGCCACCAAAACAGTTCTTCATAGCTCAAAAAACTTATATATATTAAAGTTGTTTTGTAATTTAAAGGGGTAGGGAGAACGATGGATATGTTAGCAATGGTTTGCGTTTTTTTTTCTTCAAGAATATAAACTTTATCTGCAGGAAGAACTTCGAATTTTTCCCATTTTATTTTAAATGTCTACAGCTATACATAAATACAATTTGCTTCCCCCAAAGATTTTCATTAAAAAATTCATAAACAAGGTCTTTAAATGTACTTAATGTCATTTGACCTAAGTTGGGAATCCCCAAACTGTAAGAATACATAATGCTCAAATAAAAGTATAAGTTTAATAATCAAACTCACCACACCATTTCTGGCCTACTCTATGTAGGTTATTAATTTTTAAGAAATATGCTCAAAGATCACAAGGTGGAGCTCTCACCTAATGTCAAAGAAAAGCTGAGATTTTTAGCATTTGTACCAATTCTCTATAACTACTATAAGAGAGTTAACATTCCAACAGCTTTGGAGGATAAAGCACAGAAATAAAATTTGCTTTAACTCTCAATCACTATTTCCCCTTTGGGAAAAAATACATCCAATAACAACTAGTTTCTGCTTCTCCTTACTGAAAACTAGGCAAACACATTTATCGATAGGTTGAATAACATACTTTAAAGTAAAACCACTTCCTTAGGCTCAAGTGTGTAACACACTGCCATTAAAGATTTATTAAAATTAAAAAGTAATAGGTGATTATATATATTTTAATTCTATACCTTAAATTCAAGTAAACGCTCTCAGCAGTAATGCTTTTGATATAAACAGAGATCTAAAAGCTGAAATTTGATCACCATACTTTTCAAGTTATCTATAATGAATCTGTTTAGGGCCTGTTACTCTGTTTAGATCCCGAGTTAACTAATTCAATAACAAAAAAACTTTCTTCTTCCACTTCGGAAAACCTGTTGGATACCTACTACTCTAGCACATAAACACAAATATATACTAAATATATATAATTATGCTTGCATCCTTAACTCCAAAAAATGACTTAATTGATTTAAATTATCCACCCACTGCTAAAAAAGTAAAAATACACAAAAAACAACCTGTTTTTCTTTGATATTGTTTAAAAAACTTAAAGTAATTCTGATTTCTTTTTATAGAAGAATGATTGTTTCAAAGTTCCTTTAATTCAATCCCAAGTGGTTTCAAGATAGAAAATAAAAAACTACAACACTAACAAGGTCCCTCAGAACCCATATGTTATTGGGGAGTGGGGGAAGCACTTAAAGTAGCTGGTGTATTAATTCTTTCCCTAAAAATGCAGAAATATTCAACTGCTAAAAGCTAGCAAATTCAGGACATATACCACATGTCACACCCTTATTTTAACACCAGCCCAAAAGGGTTACGTTCTTCTATCTGTAAGGATCACATCTTGGAAACGTATAAACCCTTCTGAAATGCCACCATCATTATAATGCAAACACTTAAAAATAGGAACTACTTAAATGCCCAGCCATGGATTAACTTACGGTACAAAAATGTAATTCATATTCATACACTGAAACTACATATGATGACTGTGTAGCAACATGGGTAAAGTTTGATAAGTTAAAAGCCTTATATTAGGATACAATATTAACCAAAAAGAAAACAAAGGAAAACAGTTAACATATCAAAGTGGTGAAAATGTGGTTGATTTTTAAATTTTTAATTACAATGTTATCGTTAGTAAGAAAAAAAGTAAATTATGAGGGTGGATATTTATTTTTCAATGTCTTCTCTTAAAATCTGAACTGAGAGGAACTACAAAACTATCTCTGCTGCTAAAACCTGATCTATTCATATTTCAGATACATAATGTCAAAAAGTTACACATCTACAAAAAGAAACTGAGTTCTATCATAAAATTATCTTTATTATGTTCACCTACTCAAGATTAGCAGGGAACAGAAACTTTCATATGAACTCCCGACAAGACCCAAAGGTATGTTCCTTTTATTGGCTTATCTACTTTCTTAGGAGATAGCAGACAGAAGTCTATCATTTAGGATGAGTGTGAAAGAAAAGGGAGACTAGTTCCTGGAGTTATTTACTCAAAGCAGGAAAGTCACTATCATTCCTTATGTCAAATGATACATGGCAACTTTGAGTACATAGGTAGGGCAAGAAATGAAAAAAGCCTTTAAAAAAGATTTCTCCTTGCTCAAAAAGATATTTTTCCTCCCTCTGTTTATCTCCCTAATTTCTGCTAATAGTCTTCTAAGTAAACGACAGGGTGAAAAGAATGACAAATCAAACAATGATCATGTATATCCAGGCCAGCAACACAATTTTAACCTAAGTGTTTCTTGATAGCATACTCACATTACACCTACCACATAAATCATTTGCAAATGTATTTACCTTTCCACAAACTAGGAAGGAATCCTAAAGAATTTCTAATGGAAGCACCTGCTCTAGTGCAGGAATAGGTAATCTGGAGAAGGTAGGACTAGAAGAAATCTAAATACGTAAAAGAATTAATAATCCTGTCTACATTTCCTAACTAACCATAGGAGAGGTCAAATATCTGCCCTTACGGGGCTTCCCTGGTGGCGCAGTGGTTGAGAGTCCGCCTGCCGATGCAGGGGACACGGGTTCGTGCCCCGGTCCGGGAGGATCCCACATGCCGTGGAGCGGATGGGCCCGTGAGCCATGGCCGCTGAGCCTGCCCATCCGGAGCCTGTGCTCCGCAACGGGAGAGGCTGCAACAGTGAGGCCCACATACTGCAAAAAAAAAAATATATATATATATATATATATCTGCCCTTACAAACTTAAAAAATAATATACAGAAAAAAGGGAAGGCCAAAAGTAAAAAAAAAAAAACTTTCTAAAATAACTAAGTAGACAAAGTGAACACACCTAATGCCACAACACTTCAAAAACAACTTTTACTTTCAGGAAGAGGGGAAGGAGCAAGCTGGGGCACAGTCTACACACATCTGGCATCACTATACACTGCCAGAAACTAAGCCAGATAGAACTGGAAACATCCACCTGTTCCCCTCCTATTTTTAAATGTATGATAGTATATGCTCAGCAATCTTCCTTATTTTCTTGTCTACCCACATTCCCCAATACTTTCCAAATGTGACTCAAGTACTAACCACAATTAGGATCACCTGGCCCAACCTACTCAGCTTGCCCCAGTTCTCGACCATCAGTTCTGATTTCTGTAGAAAATCTAGCACTCCATCATTAACTTCACATGCACAAAGTGCTACCATTTGGAGGAGAGGGGAAAAGGGGGGAGATAAGAAAAGGCTTCTGCCTTATTCCTGCAGACCCACTACTCTATCACTCTATACTCAGTCGTACCCTGTGCCTTAGTCATCCAAGGATCAATACTCTGCCTTGTTCTCGCTGTAGTATATATCTACCAGCTCCATCCCGGGAACTGGAATCCTGCCCCTAAACCTACCCTAAAAAGTTTCCCTGTGTCTCTCCAGTTGCCCTAATCCAAATGCCACAATACTGTCCTCCTCTCATCTGTCTACCATACTGACACTGACTGCTGCTAGACACTGGATACCATATCATACCTGATACAGTGGACATATATAAACTATCTAATTCCAAGTCTGCTACTTCCCCAGTTTGCCTAACCAGCTGCTGTTGACTAGACATTATCTGGCCCTATTGCAAAATAAATATCAAAACAGGTAAATATTTGTTTTATCATATACTATCAAATATCATACCTCAGGACTTCCCTGGTGGTGCAGTAGTTAAGAATCTGCCTGCCAATGCAGGGGACATGGGTTCAAGCCCTGGTCCAGGAAGATCCCACATGACGTGGAGCAACTAAGCCCGTGCGCCACAACTACTGTGCCTACGCTCTAGAGCCCTTGAGCCACAACTCCTGAGCCCTTGAGCCACAACTACTGAAGCCCACGCACCTAGAGCCCATGCTCCACAACAAGAGAATCCACCGCAATGAGAAGCTCACGCACCGCAATGAAGAGTAGCCCCCACTCGCCGCAACTAGAGAAAGCCCGCGCGCAGCAACAAAGACCCAACGCAGCCAAAAATAAATAAATAAATACATAATCGTACCTCAGTCTGCAAGGTCAACAGCTAAATCATGAATCATTTTTTAAAGTACTGTCAATGTTCACTCTTCATCTCACTTATACTTGAATATCATACTCTGAAGTTAGCCTTCTGCAATAATTTAAAGTATGTATGTGCCCCACTGACATAACTTTCTGTATGTTAAGACATGAGTAAACAGCAGCAATTACTAGTGGGTGTAGTGGCTTTCGACATTTCAGAGGTGAGACAAAATTAGCTGGTATAAATGAATGTCTAGGTCTGAAAATCAAATTTACAACAATGAGCTAATTTCATGTGTTAACACTTGTAAATGGTATACAGCATGATATAAGCACAGTGCATCATTACCATCAAACCCACTTCACACTGGGCACCACTGGCTCACTGGCAGATTTCAATCAATAGCGGTTATCAAGGCAGATTTCATAACAATGTTGATGAAGACAGGATAATCCCGCCCAGATTTTGATGGAATTCCAAATTTTTATTTCATATACTCTCAGACTGATTACACCAAAAGAACTTTCACATTTATTCAAGGCGCTAAAAAGTATCTAAATGAAACCCTGAGTGTTTATTAATAACTCACATGAAGATGGAGACACAACTGTAACTTAGATACAATTCGGTTAATAAACAAAGTGTAAAATAAATCACTTTATAGAGAACAGTGGGAAATTTTAATCTAAAATTTAGAACTGCAGTTACTACTACCAAGTATAGTATTTTTTATTCATTTTATTATGGCAGCAAACATAACATACATGCTACATATTTAATACCTTTTTTTTTTTTGGCTGCACCACGTGGCATGTGGATCTTAGTTCCCCAACCAGGGATTATGCAACCCCTGCAGTGGAAGCGTGGAGTCTTAACCACTGGACCACCAGGGAATTCCTATATTTAATATCTCTTGCCCCTTCCACTTCTGATTAGGTAACACTTTATTAAAATACCCAGCATTCGCATCCACTTGATATAAACCACTAACCTTCCTACTAACATCCACAGTACACAATTCACAGGCTTGAATTATATTCATATTAAAGTTCAGAAATCATGTTTTCACAATAAAGTTTATGAATACAGTATAGGTACTTCCAATTTCTCATTTCAAATCTAAAAGGCTGGTAATTCTACACAATGACAATGACAGGAGGGTCACATGTATGTTGTACTCCAAAATTATTTTAATTCTCTCTAAACTTAAGCTTTCCTAAATAAAGATTAAAACATGTAAATTACTTTTTGAAAACTAAACTTAAGCCAGATAAAGACACTACAAAAAACAACAGACCAATATCCCTGATGAACATGGATACAAATATCCTCAACAAAATATTAGCAAACCAAATTCAATAGCATACTAAAAGTTATTATACACCATGACCAAAGTAGGATTTATTCCCAGAAGGCAAGGCTGGTTCAGCATATGAAAATCAATTACTGTAATGTACATATTAACAGAATGAAAGGCAAAAACCCTTCATGATCATCTCAACTGATACAGAGAAAGTGTTTGATAAGATTCAACACCTTGGGACTTCCCTGGTGGCACAGTGGTTAAGAATCCGCCTGCCAATGCAGGGGACACAGGTTCACGCCCTGGTCCGGGAAGATCCCACATGCCGCAGAGCAACTAAATGCATGTGCCACAAGTACCGAGCCTGTGTGCCACAACTACTGAAGCCCACGCACCTAGAGCTCGTGCTCCTCAACAAGAGAAGCCACCACAATGAGAAGCCCGTGCACCGCAAGGAAGAGTAGCCCCTGCTCGCCGCAACTAGAGAAAGCCCACGCGCAGCAACGAAGACCCAACGCAGACAAAAATAAATAAATAAATAAATAAATAAGAAGATTCAACACTTTTTCATGATAAAAACACTCAACAAACTAGACAATGAAGGAAAATACCTCAACATAATAAAGAACACTTATGAAAAGCCCGCAGTTAATATCATACCTAATGGTAAAAGACTAAAAGCTTTCCCTCTAAGATCAGGAACAAGGCAATGATGACCTCTCTCTCCACTGCTATTCAACATGGTACTGAAAGTCCTATCCAAAATAATTAGGCAAGAAAAAGAAATAAAAGTCACCCATATCAGAAAAAAAGAAGCAAAATTATCTCTGTTCACGGATGATATAGTCTGACACGTAGAACACTCTAAAGATTTCACCCCCACCACCAAAAAAACTGTTACAACAAACAAATTCAGCAAAGTTGCAGGATATAAAGTCAACACACAAAAGTCAGTTGTGCTTCTATACACTAAAAATGAACAATCCAAAAAGGAAACCATTCCATTTACAATAGCACCAAAAAGAATATTTAGGAACAAACCTAACCAAACAGGTGGAAGACTCACATGCTGAAATTTATAAAACACTGCTGAATGAAATTAAAGAAGTCACAAATAAATGGAAAGACACTCCATGTTCAGTGATTAGAAGGCTTAAATATTAAGATGTCCATACTACCCAAAGCAATATACAGGTTCAAAGCAATCCCTATCAAAATCCCAAGAGCCTTTTTGGGCAGAAATAGAAAAATTCCTCATAAAATTCAACAGACTCCAAATAACCAAAACAGTTTAGGAAAAAAGGAACAAAGTTGGAGGAAACACACTTTCTGACTTCAAAACATATCACAAAGGTGCAATACTAGCATAAAGACAGACATACAGGGCTTCCCTGGTGGCACAGTGGTTAAGAATCTGCCTGCCAATGCAGGGGACACGGGTTTAATCCCTGGTCCAGGAAGACCCCACATGCCGCGGAGCAATGAAGCCAGTGAGCCACAACTACTGAGCCTGCACTCTAGAGCCCACGAGCCACAACTATGGAGTCGGCGAGCCACAACTATGGAGTCGGCGTGCCACAACTACTGAAGCCTGCGCGCCTAGAGCCCGTGCTCCACAACAAGAGAAGCCACCACAATGAGAAGCCCGTGCACTGCAATGAAGAGTAGCCCTCGCTCGCCGCAACTAAAGAAAGCCCACGTGCAGCAACAAAAGACCCAACACAGCCAAAAATAAAATTAATTAATTAATTAAAAAATAAAAAGACAGACATACAGACCAATGAAATAGAATGGAGAGGCCAGAAATAAACCCTTGAATACACATTCAAATGATTTTTGACAAAGGTGCCAAGACCACTCCATGGGGTTTCTCTTCAAAAAAATTCTGCTGCGAAAACTGGATATCCACAAGCAAAAGAATGAAGTTGGATCATTCATTATCTCACACCATATACAAAAATTAATTCAAAATGGATTAAAGATCTAAATGTAAGACCTAAAACTATAAAACTCATAGAATAAAACTTAGGGGAAGACACCAAAAGCACAAATAGACAAATGGGACTACATCAAAACTTTTACACAACAAAGGACACAACCACCAGAGTGAAAGGCAACATACAGAATGGGGGAAAAGATTTGCAAATCATACCTGATTAGAGGTTAATATCCACAATATACAAAGAATTCCTACAACTCAACAACAAAAAATTAAATAACACAAATTTAAAAGGGACAAAGCACTTGAATTGAAACCAAATCAAAACTACAATGAAATACCACTTCACACCCTCTGGGATGGCTAGAATAAAAAAGACATAACAACAAGTGCCTGCAAGGATGTGGAAAAAACTGAACACTTGTGCACTGTTGGTAGGATTGTAAAATTGTGCGACTGCACTGGAAAACAGTATGGAGGTACCTCAAAAATTTTTAAATAGAACTGCCATATAATCCAGCAAATCTCCACTTCCAGGTATATATCTCAAATATTTGAAAGCTAGGTCTCCAAGAGATATCTGCACAACCATATTCATAGCAGCAAATTCACAGTAGCCAAGAGGTGGAAGCAGCCCACGTGTCCATTAACAGCTGAATGGATGAACAAAATATGGCACATAGATACATTGGAATATTATTCATCCTTAACAAAAGAGGAAGTCCTGTCACACGCTACAACATGGATGAACCTTCAAGACATTATTGTAAATGAAATAAGCCAGTTAGTCACAAAAAACAAATACTGTACAATCCCACTTACATGAGGTATCTAAAGTATCAAATTCACAGAAACAGAAAGCAGAATGGTAGTTACCACATTTTGCGGGGGGCAGGAAAGGGGAAGGTGTTTAATGGGTACAGAGTTTCAGAATTGCAAGATGAAAAAGTTCTGGAGATCAGTTTCACAGCAATGTCAATTTACTTAACAATGCTGAATTGTCCACCTAAAAATGGTTAAGATGGTAAACTTTACGGGTTTTTTTTTGCCACAATAATAAAAAAATTTTAATTTAAACCCTTTTATCAAGCGTCTCTTGTATCAAATATTAACAAGATTTTACCAATTACTTGAGAACACCTTTCTAGTGAACAAGCATACTATACAACATAACTATTGATATCTTTTAAAATGTAATTTTATAAATTAAGACACTGACAATTGACATCTACACTCAAAATACTGTATTTGTCTCCTATTTATACAGTAAAAAGGAAACAAAGCTTGTATCTTTATGGCAAAACAGTCAAAGAAATATCTAGCTTAAAAAAAAATCAGGGGCCTCCCTGGTGGCGCAGTGGTTGAGAGTCCGCCTGCCGATGCAGGGGATACGGGTTCGTGCCCCGGTCTGGGAGGATCCCATATGCCGCGGAGCGGCTGGGCCCGTGAGCCATGGCCACTGGGCCTGCGCATCCGGAGCCTGTGCTCCGCAACGGGGGAGGCCACAACAGTGAGAGGCCCGCATACCGCAAAAAAAAAAAAAAAAAAAAAAAAAAAAAATCAACTCTACTTAATGCAGTGTGGTGGCCTAAATGGGAAGGAAATCCAAAAAAGAGGGGATATATGTATATGTATAGCTGATTCACTTTGCTGTACAGTAGAAACTAACACAACATTGTAAAGCAACTACACTCCAATAAAAATTAATTTTAGGGCTTCCCTGGTGGCGCAGTGGCTGAGAGTCCGCCTGCCGATGCAGGGGACACGGGTTCGCGCCCCGGTCCGGGAAGATCCCACATACCGCGGAGCGGCTGGCCCCGTGAGCCATGGCCGCTGAGCCGGCGCATCCGGAGCCTGTGCTCCGCAATGGGAGAGGCCACAGCAGTGAGAGGCCCGCGTACCGCAAAAAAAAAAAAAAAAAAAAAAATTAATTTTAAAAAAATTGTAGTATTTGGTTGAACAATGTAAGGTAGTCTCAGCTATATCTTTACTCTGGTAAAGAGTTTAGCAGTTTCTTCTAAAAACCATACAGCTCACCACAAAAAAAAAGAAATGATAATTATGTAACAGAACAGAAGTGTCAGCTAAAGCTACTGTGGTCATCATATTTGCAATATATAAATGTATCAAATCAGCACATTGTATACGTTAAACTTATTCAACGTTATATATAGATGATTTTGATAAAAAATTAAAAAAATTAAAACCATACACACATTTGCCATAAAAACCAGCAATCTTACTTGTGAGCATTTATCCCAGAAAGCTGAAAATCTATGTCCACACAAAAATGTGTCTATGGGGCTTCCCTGGTGGCACAGTGGTTGAGAGTCTGCCTGCCGATGCAGGGGGCACAGGTTCGTGCCCCGGTCCGGGAGGATCCCACATGCCACAGAGCGGCTGGGCCCGTGAGCCATGGCTGCTGAGCCTGTGCTCCACAACAGGAGAGGCCACAACAGTGAGAGGCCCGCGTACCACACACACACACACACACACACACACACACAAAATGTGTACATGAATGTTCACAGCAGCTTTATTTGTAATAGCAAAATACTGGAAACAACTCTGTTATAGGTTGAATTGTGTCCCCCCCCGCCAAACTCGTATTTTGAAGTCCTAACCCTCGGTACCTTGAAATATGACCTTATTTGAAGTTAGGTTCTTTACAAAAGTTATCAAGTTAAAATGAGGCCATCAGGATGGGCCCTAATCCAGTATGACTGGTATTCTTATAAAAGGGGGAGCTTGCAGACAGATACACACAGTGAGAATGTCATGTGAAGATGAAGGTAGAGACCTGGGTGATGCTTCTATAAACCAAGAAACCCCAAAGATTTCCAGCAAACCACCAGAAGCTAGGGAAGAGGTATGGAATGGATCCTCTCTCATTGCCCTCAGGAGGAACCAACTTGGCTGACACCTTTATCTTGGATTTCTAGCCTCCAGAACCGTGAAAAAATAAATTTGTTGAAACCACCTAGTTTGTGGTGCTTTGTAATGGCAGCCCAAGCAAACTAATACAAACCCAAATATCCTTCAACGGGTGAATGGTTAAACAAACCATAGTACATGGAATATGAGTCATCAATAGAAAGGAATTAACTGTTGGGATGCAACAACTTGCGTGAATCTCAAGGGAATTATTTTGAGTGAAAAAAAGTCAATCTCAACAGTATAAACTGTATGATTTCCACTTATGGAACAGCCTCCAAAATGACAAAATTATGGAGAACAGATTAGTGGTTGCCAGGGATTAGGAACAGAATAGAAGAAGGTGAGAGAGGGGGATGAGTGTAACAATAAAGGAGTATTATGAGGGATCTTTGTGATGATGGAACAGATCTGTATCTTGATGGTGGTGGTGGCTACATCTATCTATACATGTGTTAAATTGCACAAAATTAAAAACACACAAAGACAGTCACACAAAAAAGCACACATATAACTGTAAAATCTGAATACACTGTGGATTGCACCACTGTCAATTTCCTGGTCTTTATATTGTACTACAGTTATGCAAGACGCTTCCATTGGTAGGAACTAAGTGAAGGATACATGGGACCTCTCTCCTGTTTTTGCAACTTCCTATGAATCTAATATTAATTATACCAAAATCAAACTTTAAGATGTCTAATCAAAATCCTAGAAGTTTTTTTTCCCAAAAAAAATCAACAAACTGATACTTAGATGAAAAAGTAAAGGAATCAGAAAAGCCAAAACAATTTTGAAAAAGAACAAATTTGGAGAACTCACACTATACACTGTATCAAGGCTTACTATAAAGCTACAGTAATCAAGACGTTGTAAATGGTGATTATGACAGATCAATGGAATAGAGACCTGAAATAGACCCACACACATACGGTCACTCACTTTTTGACAGAGGCACCAAGGCATTTCAATGAAGAAAGACTGTCTTTCCAAACGACTATATATCCATTTGCCAAAAAAAAGTTCCTTAATCCATACCTTGTACCATATGCAAAAATTAACTCAAAATGAATCCTAGACTCAAATGTAAAAACATTCAACTATATAATTGGGTGGCTTTTTGAAAAATAGCTTTTTAATATGATTTTTAATTTTTATTTATTTATTTATTTATTTTTGGCTGCATTGGGTCTTCATTGCTGCGCGCGGGCTTTCTCTAGTTGCGGCGAGCGGGGGCTACTCTCCATTGTGGTGCACAGGCTTCTCATTGCGGTGGCTTCTCTTGTTGCGGAGCATGGGCTCTAGGCGCACGGGCTTCAGTAGTTGTGGCACGTGGGCTCAGTAGTCGTGGCTCGCAGGCTCTAGAGCGCAGGCTCAGTAGTTGTGGTGCACGGGCTTAGTTGCTCTGTGGCATGTGAGATCTTCCTGGACCAGGGCTCGAACCCGTGTCCCCTGCACTGGCAGGCGGATTCTTAACCACTGCACCACCAGGGAAGCCCTAAAATTGGGTGGCTTTATTTGTAATCACCAAAAGGTGGAAAGCAACCCAAATGTCTTCAACTGGTGAATGGATAAGCAAATTATGTTATATCCATACAATGGAATACTACTCAACAGTAAAAAAAGAACAAGCTTCAGATATAGAGTCAGCCGAATCCCAAATGTATTCTGCTAAGTGAAAGCTGCCACACTCAACAGGCTGCTTATTGTATGATTCCAATTATATGACAGTCTGGAAAAGGCAAAAAACCTATGGATGGAAAATAGATCAGTGGTTGCCAGGGGCTCAGAATGGGGAAAAAGAGCAACACATACCAAGGAGTTTTGGAGGGATTCGGGGGTAGAGATATCGGAACTGTAATATATGTTGCTGTGATAATGGTGATACAACTATATAATACACTAGCCCAAACTCACAGAAGTGTACACTAAAAAGAGTGACTTGCACTTTATGTAAATGATATCTTAATAAAAAATTTTTAAATCTGTGTCCATCAGTGCTGTTCCCCCCACCACCAACCAAATGCTTTCTTCCAATTAATTTCTTCAACATCTATACTAGAACACCAAAACTATCTGTTTTAACCACTTGAACAATATTTAATTCCATGTTACTCTGGTCATTTTAGTCAATTAACACATAAGCTGTCCCTCATACCAACTGGTACATGACTGCAGATTTTGGCCAAAAGCCATATGCATTTGTAATATTAACAAATAATATTAAAATTGGCCTCCATACACAAAGGTTATACCAATTTGTACTTCCACCAGCAACCAACCTATGTATGGTTGTGTTTCTGTACAGCTAAGAGCACTGTTAAGACTTCCACATTTTTGCCTATCTGCTAAAATGAAAAGTGATCATTCAGGATATAGGTGAATCTCCCTACACAAAATGTTACTTCACAAACTCAGAAACCAAATATACATTTTCAATAAATCCCTTGTTATTCAAAACTTGTAAACCAGAAGATTTGGATAATGCAGTATTTGCCCACTAATAAAAATCAGGAACCAAATAGGTCTGGCTAAGAAGCGATACTTGTAGTTTTAATTTGCACTTCTCTAATTTCCTTATACTTAAGAGCCATTCTTACTGTCTTTTCCATAAACTCCTCCTGCTCATGTCATTTGCGCACATTCCTAACGGGCTGATGACCTCTTTCTTGCTGACTTCAAAAAGAAAAACATTCTCTCCACTGCTTCCAAGGAGACAGATCACTTCCTGCTATAATGGCGTCTTTGCGCAATAGTTATTACATACTGCCCTACCATCTCTCCTAATCTGACCTCGTCCACAAGGGCTTTATCTTCCAGGCCGCTCACCTCCTTATCTACTCCCATTGCCACAGACAAAGGATGTTATTATCTTTCGCACTTGAGATTTCTCAGATCAGCCATCCCTGGGCTAACTAGCTCACTACTCTCCATGCTTCTTTTTGTTGTTGTTGTTGTTGTTTTTGCGGTAAGCGGGCCTCTCACTGTTGTGGCCTCTCCCGTGGCGGAGCACAGTCTCCGGACGCGCAGGCTCAGCAGCCATGGCTCACGGGCCCAGCCGCTCCGCGGCATGTGGGATCTTCCCGGACCGGGGCACGAACTCGTGTCCCCTGCATCGGCAGGCGGACTCTCAACCACTGCGCCACCAGGGAAGCCCCTCTCCATGCTTCTTTGATGCACTACCCACCCCCACCCTTACACATTTTTTGTGATTTGCACATTTTATGTCTCCAAGTATGTAAAAAAGAAAAGAAAGGGGGCCTCCCTGGTGGCGCAGTGGTTGAGAGTCCGCCTGCCGATGCAGGGGATACGGGTTCGTGCCCCGGTCTGGGAGGATCCCATATGCCGCGGAGCGGCTGGGCCCGTGAGCCATGGCCGCTGAGCCTGTGCGTCCGGAGCCTGTGCTCCGCAACGGGAGAGGCCACAACAGTGAGAGGCCCGCGTACAGCAAAAAAAAAAAAAAAAAAAAAAAAAGAAAGGAATTTAGTTACAGAGGGCTTTTTTTCTGTTCTCCTTGTTATTTCTATACTAGATGCAAGAAGAAAAACACCCTCACGCCACCATGGTAAGACCAGAAGTCTTACCAAAATACTTAAGTAATGAAATGGTTTCCATAACACATCACTGACTTCCCCTAAACACTCATAAGATTATTTTCTAAAAGATTAAAAGTCTTGCCCAATGTCACACAGCTAGTAGGAGATAAAACTCTGGGCCTGAACCTGCCTTCTGCATATTTGCTTCACAAATAGATGGGTGCCCTGTTAGGATAATCCACATATCAGCTCTTCAGAACAAATGAGATTATGCTCTTAAAGTCCTGTGAATCAGTTAATTTCAAATATAAGAGAGGTGTTAGTTTCCCTCCTCTATGTTTACGTAAATGTCTAAAACTATCACATAGGAAACCCCTGAAATATCTTACACACCTTGTTCAATACATGCAATAAAAACAATATTTTTTCCTTACACTCGTGTACACAAAATGGTCTCTAGCAAAATCTTGAGCAGCAGAAGATCCCCAACAGCTACTTTACCATCAATCTTATAAAGCAAATAAGCACTTATTGTTTGTAATTGTACGTCCCCAAAGGGGAACAGTAGCTCCCCCACCATACTTCTAGGTGATCACGTAATAAATAATGGAAAATTCTATCTATAAGAGAGAGTGCTTCTCTTAAATTCCAGTGGGCAAAAGAATCATATAAACGCTTGTTTAAATGCAGGGTCACAGGACCCACAACTAGGGACTCATTCAGTAGACCTGTATACAAGTGTCAGGCATCTTGTATTATTCACAAATCCCCTATGTAGGTGGGTCCAATCCCACTTTAAGAAAAGCTGCTGTTAAGTCATGGAATAAGCAACCTCTGATATACAGAATGACCCAGTTTTAGAGACAGAGAAGGCATGAGTAGTTAGGGAAGAAAAGCAAACACACTTCCCCCTTCCTGCTTGGGCCACTTAATCATCTGAACCTTCTTCACACAAATGCCAGAAACCCAAAGCTCAATGATGCATTTCCCCCAGAATGTCCTTAAGAAGCTTCCCAAAGTCTAAGCCACCAGTGGTCACCATACCACTCTTCTTTCGACAAGAAAGAAATGTGCCTTTCCTAAAAGATACTGCCCAAGTTTAAGCTAACCATGATTGAAATCTCCACGAAGTTAATTCCATATAGACTTCAATTTGCCACTGGGATCTTCTTCTTTCCAATTTCTATCTTCTACAGAAACACCAGGAGCTGCCAGTTTCTAGAAATTCTGAATAACCCAAGACAAAAGTTTACTCAAATGGAAAAAAGCATTAAAGAGTATATTTTTAGGGGCTTCCCTGGTGGTGCAGTGGTTAAGAATCTGCCTGCCAATGCAGGGGACATGGGTTCGAGCTCTGGTCCCGGGAAGAATCCACATGCCACGGAGCAACTAAGCCCGTGTGCCACAACGACTGAGCCTGCGCTTTAGAGCCCACAAGCCAAAACTACTGGAGCCCGCGCACCTAGAACCTGTGCTCTGAAGCAAGAGAAGCCACCGCAGTGAGAAGCCTGCGCACCACAACAAAGAGTAGACTCCACTCGCCGCAAATAGAGAAAGCCTGCGTGCAGCAACAAAGACCCAATGCAGCCAAAAAATAAATAAATTAAAATTTTTATTTTAAAAAAAAGAAAGTACACTGGCATTGGGAATTCCCTGGCAGTTCTGTGGTTAGGACTCCACACTTTCACTGCCAAGGGCCCAGGTTCAATCCCTGGTTGGGGAACTAAGATCCCACAAGCCATGTGGCGTGGCCAAAAAAATTAAATTAAATTAAAATTAAAAAAATAAAGTACACTGGCATAAATATGCACAGGAAGCCCCAGGGAAGTGGCTCTTAACTGGGTAAGGGGAGCTCGGACATGGTTTCCAGGTGACCCCAATCTAAATCTAGAATGATATGCACAGTATCCTGGCAAGTGGATGCAGGAGCATTCCACGCATTAGAAACAGCTCAAGCAAAGAAACATGGAGGCATCAAAACTCGTGGTATGTTAAGGCAACTAAGAGCAGTTGGATACTACTGCAATGTATGGGGTGGGGGGTTGGTTTGGAATGCCCTGGTCAGCTCCTTCTGAACCTCAGTCACTACCCTCTGTAAGGCACATTCCCTGAAGTCTCCCAGATAATCACTACCTCTTTCTGTTCCTAATGATCCTGTATTTTTAATGTTTTTGTTTCCTTAATTACCTTCTGTATTGACTGTTGACTCTTTGAGGACAAAAACTGCATCTTATATACAATTCACCCTGAAAAGATACAGCTGACCCTTGAACAACACAAGTTTGAACTATGCGGGTCCACTTATATGCAGATTTTTTTTTCAGTAAGTACTACAGTACTACATGATCCAGAGTTGGCTGAATCTGCGGGAGCGGAACCACAGATACAGAAGGCTGACCACGGTAATTTGAGCATCCGCAGATTTTGGTATCCACAGCAGGTCCTGGAACCAACTCCCCACAGAAACCAAGGGACAACTGTATAGTAAAGTCTATTCTTTTGACATAAAATATGTCCTCAATCACATCCCCATGAACTTCCCAACACGATAACAACAAAAAATGTCTAAGCTAACTTATTATAGAGAAATAATTACAATACCATTTTTTCTGGAATAAAAAACACTAAATTATATGTATGTCCTATGCCCAGAAAAATTCTGCATTTTTAAAAGGCACAGGGAGGGACTTTCCTGGTGGCGCAGTGGTTAAGAACCTGGCTGCCAATGCAGGGGACACGGGTTCGACCCTTGGTCCGAGAAGATCCCACATGCCACGGAGCAACTGAGCCCATGCGCCACAACTAATGAGTCTGAACTCTAGAGCCCGTGCGCCACAACTACTGAAGCCTGCGCGCTCTACAGCCCTCGTGTTGCAACTACTGACCCCACCTGCTGCAACCACTGAAGCCCGCGCACCTAGAGCCCGCGCTCTGCAACAAGAGAAGCCACTGCAATGACAGGCCCGCGAACCGCAACGAAGAGCAGCCCCCGCTGGCACAACTAGAGAAAGCCCGCGCACGGCAACGAAGACCCAATGCAGCCTAAATAAATAAATAATTGTTGTAATAAATAGATAGAGATAGATAGATAGATAAATAAATAAATAAATAAAATACGTAAGAGAGACAGACAGACACACAGAGAATCAACCCTTAACTGGAAACAACTGAAAAAGCAGCATTCTGGTAACTTTTCAAACCACCAAGACCATCATACCATTTATCCAGGCAAATTCTTTCTAATAAGCTTGTTTTAAAATCAGAATATAAATGAGAAATGCAAGAATCAATGGTGCACTGTGTCTTGTAGTACTCACAGATAAATGGAAAAACAGAAGGAATCAAACAAACACCTAAACCAGTCTTTTTTATGGAAGCAATGAAACAGAAAAGAACACACATACCATAAAATATATCAACCATAAAGTATATGAAGTAATTCGGAAGGCAGAGAGCAGTAAAGTATTTGCTTTGCTGATTGACAAGAAAAAGTAATGGGCATAAAAGATTACAATGGATGGTTCCCCTCATAATACTGCAGTGGGACATATATCTGGGGTTTAAAGCCCAAGAACTTGAAAATTCTCAAATAAATCCATTAAGGTACAAAAGTAGTTATATAATATGTAGGTCTACTTGTGGTGGCTATCACGTTCAAGAACAAGGAGAAGGAAAAAAAAAACCTAAAATTCCATTGCAAAATGCAATGGGTTGAATGATAATGTGTGCTGAGAGCTTACTAAAAGAGTAAAAAGCCGGGCTTCCCTGGTGGCGCAGTGGTTGGGAGTCCGCCTGCCGATGCAGGGGACGCGGGTCGTGCCCCGGTCCGGGAAGATCCCACATGCTGCGGAGCGGCTGGGCCCGTGAGCCATGGCCGCTGGGCCTGCGCATCCGGAGCTTGTGCTCCGCAATGGGAGAGGCTGCGACAGTGAGAGGCCCGTGTATCACAAAAAGAATAAAAAGCCAATAGTTGAGATTACTTGAAGTGTCCACAAAGTATAAGAAACATTATACTGGACCCTGTCATCTAGGTCAAACCTGCTGAATATTTTAAGGGCAATCAATGTCCTTCAGTGCACACTACACAGGAAGCATATGACCTTGGTTCCCACAAAATGACACAAGAAATTACCTTTAAAACGCTTAGAATAATCATATAGCATCCATTACACTAATAAATCACTTTTTCTCATTTTTTTTCCCAGGCTTTGTGCATGCCTGAATGTCTAGGTGTAAAATTTTCAAAACTATAACCACAGAATGGATGTAACTGTGCATAATTTTTCATCTCTATATGCATTTCTACCATTTCTGTAATATTCGTAATAACTACTACTAATAGTTTCATGAAATTCCACCACACGTGATGTACTATAACCTACTTAGTTATTGTTAGACATTAAGATTGACCCCAGTATTTCATTACAATAACTAATACCGCTTCCTGTGTACATACCTCATGTTTAATTATTCCCTATCTTATCATTATTAGATCCAAGTAGATCAACATTTATTTTAGGGCTCTTGGTTAGAGATAAGGTGCATGCCTACAATTTTTTGCTATTTGTAAAGTGAGGAGATTTGCACCTGTACTTTGCGTGGTTCCTGCTTAAGGATTTAAAATGACAGATTTGGGCTTACCTGGTGGCACAGTGGTTAAGAATCCGCCTGCCAGTGCAGGGGACACGGGTTCGAGCCCTGGTCCGAGAAGATCCCACATGCCACGGAGCAACTAAGCCCATGCACCACAACTACTGAGCCTGCACTCTAGAGCCCGTGAGCCACAACTACTAAGCCTGCGTGCCACAACTACTGAAACCCACGTGCCTAGAGCCCATGCTCCGCAACAAGAGAAGCCACCGCAATGAGAAGCCCGCACACTGCAACAAAGAGTAGTCCCCGCTCGCTGCAACTAGAGAAAGCCAGCGCGCAGCAATGAAGACCCAACGCGGCCAAAAATAAATAAAAATAAAATAAATAAATGTATTAAAAAATATATTTAAAAAATAAATAAAATAAAATGACAGATTTATCAAGCACTTAGCTTAGTGCCTAGCACCCAATAAAAATCAACAGGTAGTAGTAATAATATTGAAAACTTCATATCCACTAACATTTAAGATCATTAACAGTTGTTCATATCAATTTGTATGAATGCTAAATAAAACAATGGTAACACTATCGAGCATATTCCATGTGTCAGGAACTTAACATACTACACTATCTTTGATTATTTCAAGGTAGGTAATATCCTGCCCACTTTATAGATGAGGAAACAAAAAAGTTAGGTAATTTCCACAAGGTCACAGTTAATGAGGAAAGAAGTCATAGGATTCCAACTTAAATCTGCTAGGCTCTAAGGCTTATGTTCTTTCCACTATCTCAAGCTGCCTCAAAATACATTTAAATGTTTTTGGAAGCTATTCAGCATTACAAACATAGATGTGAATCAGAAAAATATTAAGAAACCCAAATACCTTTGTTATCAGACAGCCAGTTCATCCAGTAGCATACACATCTCCAAAATCAAAGACAGGGAAGACTAGAAACGATACAGATTCGATCTGAGGAGAAGACCTGGGTTAGAATCCTGGCACATCAGCTTTGTAATGTTAAATTCATATATATATATGTGTGTGTGTGTGTGTGTGTGTATACATATATACACACACACACACATATATATATGTGTATATATATGTATGTATATATATAGTTTAGAATCTTTAAGGCTTCTTCCTGATCTAAAATTCTATGCTTCTAAAGAACACAGAACCAGAACACATAAGATGTATGTTCTAGTGTTTAATTTACTAATTCTAGTTGTGTGACCTTGGGCCGTGTTGTTTGGCTCCTCCAAAAGGGTAATTCCTCATTTGTAAAATAGCATGAATACCACAAGACCTCCCTCCCGAAAGGATTATTATGAGAACAAAGTGGAAGTACTATGTAAACTCTACAACGCACTAAAACTACTATGGAATCATCACTATTACATTTGACTCACACACGTAATGACCAGCATACTCAGAATTTGGTATTAGGTAACAGGTTCAACACAGGAGAACACAGTGAAAGCAAACATACCTCCCCCTCTGTCAATCCCCCTACAAGATGGTGGCAAAACGGCAATGTAGTTTTCTAACTACTCTTTCTCACCTGCTTCGGATTTCTTAACTTTTGCAACCTGTAAAAGAAACTTGTCTAAGTTTGGAAATACACAAAATCAGATGCTTAAGAGTAAAAGCTTGTCTTAACTTGTGAAGATAAAACTGATAAGAAAATATGCTAATAGTCATAGCTCACATAATGAGTTCAGACATAGTTACACACAGCAAAAAATTTACTTAATGATCTTTGGAGACTGGTGCCTTTTTAGCCTTACCTCTAATTTCTTGTATTCTATCGTAACACTGACAAGCCTCTCAGATCTTTTTCCCACTTCTCAAACTGATTTAAAAAATAAAAAAACAAAAAACTCTGAGACATTCTTAAGTTCAGAAGTTTAGTTACATTCATAAGTAGGACTGAATTTATTTCTGAATATTTCAATCATATCCAGATAAATTAGTGAATAATTCATTCATTCAACAAGTATTTCTTAAGGACCTACTATGTACCAGGCACTGTTAGAAAACAGCATTAAACAGTAAAGCCCCTGTTCCCATGGTGCTTAAATTCCAGTAGGGCGAAGACCACAAAGAAATAAGAAAATACCAAGCGGTGGTAAAGCTACCATGAGAATAAAACAAGGTGATTGTGTTGAGAGGGGAGCAGGGATCCATTCACTACATTTAAACGTAATATAACATGCATGATCATTTTAACTAAAGTTATAAGTAATACATTTTATGTTCCTAACTAAAGTCAGTCCTAATCCCCCCAAAAATGCTTGCAAATTATTCTATATTTCTACTTGCCCTGAACTTCTCTCCCCAGACCTGAACATTTTTTCTCTACAAAGCTGGTAATGTATCTTTAATCACTCTAAAGTTAGATAGTCCAGAACATTCTCAGATATCTAAAGAAGAGTATCTTTTACCATTGGTTTCACAATGCCTTGACACTGACAAATTCTCAATAGGGGAAGTCTATGAACTTACTATCTGGAAGTAGTCTATGGACTGACTACTACATGGCACAACCATTAATGCAATCATGTAATTATTTTTTTTCAAAGAACGATGTCGAACAGCCAATTTCACTTTATCTACACTGCTCATGACTAAGAATAATCATTACTATCAAGAAACAGGCTGAGGGCTTCCCTGGTGGCACAGTGGTTAAGAATCCACCTGCCAATGCAGGGGACACAGGTTTGAGCCCTGGCCCGGGAAGACCCCACATGGCACAGAGCAACTAAGCCTGTGCGTCACAACTACTGAGCCTGTGCTCTAGAGCCCGTGAGCCACAACTACTGAAGCCTGTGCACCTAGAGCCTGTGCTCTGCAACGAGAAGCCACCGCAATGAGAAGCCCGCGCACCGCAACAAAAAGTAGCCCCTGCTCACCACGACTAGAGAAAGCCCGCGTGCAGCAAAGACTCAACGCAGCCAAAAATAAATAAACTAATTTTTTTTAAAAAAGAAAGAAAAACAGGCTGAACTACTAATAAAAATTTAATTTCACTGTCGGCTTCATTGCTAAGAAGACTACACTGCAGTGAGAAAAAAAATCTGGGCTTTTCCCACTGGTTCTCTCATACTCTGTTTACAAAACACTTGAGCACAGCTCATCCACAAACTGTCCACTGAATGCAACTTAACACTACTGGGCTAGACAAGTGGATGGATAGATTATTGCAGGTTTCCTAAGCAACTGCTGTTCGTAAATTGAACTAACACCACGAATAAGGTGAACAGACATTACAAAACAATACACAAATCCAATATAAAATAATTAGATACTTCTATTGAGACTTAATACTAAAAACCATCACTACCAGTAATTAACCAGAAAACTACTGTATACTCATAATTAAAAGGCCCTCAGGTTAAACTTAAGTGTTGGCTGTCGCATTTAAAATACCTTGCTCAATAATAAGGGGAAGGGCTTCCCTAGTGGCGCAGTGGTTGAGAGTCCACCTGCCGATGCAGGGGACACGGGTTTGTGCACCGGTCCAGGAAGATCCCACATGCCGCAGAGCGGCTGGGCCCTGTGAGCCATGGCCGCTGAGCCTGCGTGTCCGGAGCCTGTGCTCCGCAACGGGAGAGGCCACAACAGTGAGAGGCCGCGTACCGCAAAAAAAAAAAAAAACAAACAGGAGGGAAATGTTCATTCTAGCTATTCATCAAAGAATGCAAATTAAAGGAATCTGAGATACCACTAGCAAAATTGCTTAAAATAACATCTCCAAAGCAGGGATAATGTGGTTACCATACACGACAGCAACGGTGGGACTGTAAGGTAGGTACGACCCTACTGGAAAACAATACACCTTCAGTTACAAGGAGCTTCAAAGTGTTCATACTCAATGACAGCATGATCCCCACTGCTGGACATAACTAGATAAGGGGAAAAAACAAAGTTACTCATAGAAGCTGTGCCTTCTAAAACAGAGGAGGAAAGAGACAGACAAATGTACAGCAAGGAAAATAATTAGGTAGTTGGTGGTATGGCACACACACAAAAAGACAAAAATGTGTAGAGCTAAACTGGTTCTGAGACCCAATTCCAATGTTGTGTTGGGGGCAGGGGTGAGGGGGTGGGGATATCTCATACAGCACCAAGTAATTCTCCAGACATCAGCTGGGAGTTCTACAATTCACCTCAATTCTGACACTGTCTACCCAGAGACTGCATCAGATTCCACAGGCTTAAGGGTTCAGTCCTACAGGACTGCCCCAGCCCAACCCCACTTTCAGAGGGCAGTCACAAGTCCAGGCTGTTACGGGTACTTCTGACCGACTGGCTATAAATTAGAGGTTCCTAATGTGAATGAAAACGTTGCCTGCCATATCAGCAAACAAAGGATGCTATCTATGGCCACCAAGCCATCAGCCACTACCGCTGCCCTGATGGTGAGCCCTGAGGTAACTCAGGATGGAGACAAACAGGCTTCCCGCTGCCAAACCCTCAGCCACAGCAGCCACCCTGCAATGGTGCACCCTGAGGGGACTGAGGACGGGAAAGCACAGGACACTGGCCCTATAGTTAAGGTGCCTATCAAAGGAATGACTTCAATGAGCCCAGACTCTTGCATCTTCCCATACAAGAAAAGTGCTAACTTCATTAACTTGAGATGTCTGGTCTTCTTTAACTAACAGTAATCTTTTGATATTCTAACTACATGTTTTTTTGTTGCAAAACTCGTATTTATCCTGGCCCCTTCCTTACCTCTTTGGAGCAGTCCCTCAGAGCTATCAGAGAGGCTGTCTTGCGGATTTAAGTCCTCAGAAATTCCTCCAAATAAAACATAATTCTCAACTTTTAGGTTGTGCATTTTTTTGACACTAAGAACCCCTCCTTGGGTTCAATTAATTTGCTATATCGGCTCACAAAACTCAGAAACGTTTTACTTAGTAGATCACCAGTTTATCGTAAAAGGAACTCAGGAACAGCCAGATGAAAGAGATACAGGGCAAGGTACGGGGAAAGGGCGAGGAAGCTTCCAAGCCCTCTTGGAGCTCGCCATTCTCCTCAAATTTCCATAAGTTCACCAAACCAGAAGCTCTCTGAACCCTTTCCTGTCGGGTTTTTATGGAGGCTTCGGGATTGATTAAATCATTGGCCATTGGTGATTGCATTCCATGCCCCCAGAGGTGGGGGTGGGGTGGGGATTGAAAGTTCTAACCCTCTAACCACAGCTGGCTCCACTAGCAACCAACCAGCCCCCACCCTAAGGTGCTTTCTAAAAGTCACCTTATTGATATAACAAAAGATACCTCTATCACTCTGAACACTGAGGAAATTCGAAGGGTTTGGGGAGCTCTGTGCCAGAAATAGAGAAGACCAAATATATACTGCTTATAAACCACAACAGTAGCCCTACGTCACATCAGAGTCAAAAATATATTCCAGGGCTTCCCTGGTGGCGCAGTGGTTGGGAGTCCGCCTGCGGATGCGGGGGACGCAGGTTCGTGCCCTGGTCCGGGAGGATCCCACGTGCCGTGGAGTGGCTGGGCCCGTGGGCCTGCGCGTCCGGAGCCAGTGCACCGCAGCAGGAGAGGCCACGGCGGTGAGAGGCCCGCGTACCGCAAAAAAAAAAGAAAAAAATATATATATATATTCCAGATGCATTAAATTTTTAAATGTGTTGGGGGGGGAAACAAAAAAATTTCCATGTGGTGGTAGGTTGGCGAGTGAGGTGCTGCAGGGGATATCAGAGTACGAAAAAGCATTTGATGTTTTGTATTCTTTTTACTTTAACAATATATACATTATTACGACCATATAAAATATACACATGGCACTCTGTACTTGCCCTTTTGTAACACTTAACATACTTAATTGTAACTGCTTATTTAATATCTTTTTTCCCTACTAGACTGTAAATTCTGAGGGCAGGGATCAGGCCTGCCTTGTTCACTGATATCCCCAGTGCTTAGCACAGTGCCTGCCACTTATAGACACTCAAATATTTGTGGAGCAATTCTACTTCTCAGTATACACACAAAAGAACTGAAACTAGAGACTCAAACAGTTATTTGTATACCATGTCCATGGCAGCATTATTCACAACAGCCAAAAGGTGGAAGCAACCCAAGTGTCTACCACGGATGAATGAACAAAATGTGGTATATACAGAAATGGAATATTATACATCCTTAAAAGGGAAGAATATTCTGACACATGCTACAACACGGATGAACCTTGAAAACGTGCTAAGTGAAATAAGCCAGTCACAAAAGGATAAATATCTATGCTTCCTCCTACATGAGGTACCTAGTCAAATACATAGGAACACGAAGCAGAACGCTGGTTACCAGGAACTGTTTGAGGGCAGAGGGGAGATAGGGAACTATTTAATGGGTAGAGGGTTTTATTATGGAATGATGAAAAAGTTCTGGAGATGGATGGTGGTGATGTTTGGACCACTATGTGAATGTAACTAATGCCATTAAACTGTATACTTAAAAGGGTAAAATTTTATATTTTACCAAAATTTTAAAAAATAAATAGTTTTGGATTGAAGCAAGTAGAATTATGAGTAGTTTTTTAGACTGATAACAATAATTTCTCTTTGCAATATTATCCCAAGAAGCAGAAAAGTGAGAAAATTTTGTAAGATAGTCACGTCGGGCTTTATTTCTACTCAAGATAGTTTTTCCACAAAATTTGAAGAAAAGTTAAGGGGTTGCCTACACACTTATCTCATATAAAAGAACAGAGGAAAAAAAGAAAAGGTTTTCCTTTTCAAAACAGACTCCAGCAAATCCAATCATAATTTTCACAGCTATTTTGAAGAGGACATCAAATTGCAGTATATTATCTAATACCACTCATATTTAAGTACAATCAATTCTTTGAGTATCCACAGCGCCATACAAAGTAATTCCAGTAAAATTTTCATTGACTTTTCAGAATGCAATAAGCCAGATATGCCCTCCCTTCCTGTCCCAGACCACTTCCCAGCTTAGTCTGGTAACCTGGGACCCAGGGTGGAAGAAGAACCCAACTCCCCAAGAGATGCCACAAAGAAAACAATCTACATAAGAATAACCATTGATTATATCAGCTTTAAAGTTAATTTCATCTTGACATAATTGAAACAACAGTTTTTATACTATATACAATTTAAAAGCATCTCCCAGATGGGAGAACATGCCATCTGGATTCTTTTCAAATTTTAGATGCTTATGGATTTTATGCTACATTTTCCTAGATTTTCTCCTATATCCCTGACCAGTCTATCAGTGTTCCTACTTCTTCCTCCTACCCAGTTAATAATAAGGTTTTCACTCCTGGCCTTCTACTCCTCTTTATTTATAACTTCTCCCCTCTAAAGACCAATGTACAGTATGCACAGGGATCCCTAAGGTCTATCTCCTACTCTTATATCTGCTGAACTCCAGTTGCACTAATATCAGCTTAAGATTGAAATATCTAAAAATACAATTTTGTCTTTCTCTCAAAAATCAGCTACCATTTAAGTGCAAGAGCATGGTACAGTGTTATCACTACCATGTTCCAACTACATACATTATTGCAACAAATTTTATGAGAAGCAGAAAGAAAGAGGTATGAATTCCATGATATCAGAAAATAATGATTTTATGTGCTATCAAAATATTAACTAAAACAATTTTTTAAAGTTTCAGTACATGGCAGTTTTCTTTTTTTTTTACCATACATACACGTTTATATACATATTATGACGACAAAGTTAGGAATCTTCCTGTATGAAGCCAACTCCCTGCTTCACAGCTCCACACTGCGCACATCACAAATACACTATAAATGGTCAATGAACAAATCTTTAGGCAAAACGAGGGGTTGAAAGTTAAGACAGTAAGAAGCTGGAAAGCAGACCTCTACTAAGAGATAAAAGGCTTCACAGAACCTAGAAGCTGACCTGAGGGCACATACTCCTCCCAGAATTCAAGGCAATTCATGAGAACAGACTTCTAAAAACTACAACATGAGACTGCACTGCCTCCCCACTCCCACCCCAAAACAGCCCCAAGCACAATCCTCATCACATCTCTGTTTCGGAACATGCCCATCTTGGTCCATTAAGATTAAATCAGTCTAATTCAGGATCAGCTTGCAAGTAAGCCTAGTGAGTCTCGGGATACCACATATGCATCCACTCAACAAATATTATACAACCTACTATGTCCCAACCACTGTTCTAGGTGCTGGGGTTAAGGCAATGAACAAGACAAATATTCTTGCCCTCAATGAGTTTACATTCTAAGGTGGGGAAAGAGATAACCCACATAAAACTATGTTTGATAATGAAAAGAGCCATGCAGAGAAATACAGTAAGGAGAAAAGGAAGTGTTGGGGGCAAAAGATATTTTACATGATATGGCCAAGGAATACTTCACTGAAAGGCTAATTACTTGAGGGAACAAAATGTCCTGAAGAAATGAGCAACCACACCAGACAAAGGGAACAGTAAATACAACAGCCGAGAGGTGAGAACATATTTAGGCAAATTACTAAATTTCTTTAGGCCTCAGTTTTCTGTAAAATGAGTACAATATCCCCTATACAATGTAAGATGTAAAAGTAGTATATCAAGTATCTGACATACAGAATGTACTCAATAAATGAAAATATTACAGTTATCTGGGGGCCTATCATGCCAGCAAAACCCTAGGCATATTGTCTGGCATACAGAAAACACTCAGAAAAGTATTGTTATTTAATCCCCATAATAACATAAGGCATGCAGGATTACCCATTTTATAGCTAGGAAACCTGAGGATCAGAAATTTTCCCAGTCTTCTGTTGACCTCTAAAATTCCTATTAGGATGAGCAAACATACTTCACGATTAAAGAGAAGACTTAAAATAAATACACTGCCAAGGTGAGGAAACCATTCACATTAATGTTAACAATCAGCAGTATGGTACTGTAGTGCTAAGAACATGGGACAGTAATCAGATTGCCTGGGTTCACATCAAGTCTCCACCGCTTTCCTAGGTATGTGTCCTTGCGCAATTTTACCTTTTTGTTTTGCACCTGTTTCCTCACCTGTAAACAGAAAACAATAGCAGTACCTACCTCAGAGAGTTGCTGGGAGGATAAAATGGGTTTATTTTTGAAATCACTTCTATTTCAGTGCCTAGCATATGGAGTTATATAGTATTATTAGTAAAAGCATAAAAGTAAAAAAAGGAAATCATCATCAAAACAGTTCTACTTGGGCTTCCCTGGTGGCGCGGTGGTTCGGAGTCCGCCTGCTGATGCAGGGGACGGGGGTTTGTGCCCCGGTCCGGGAGGATCCCACGTGCTGCAGAGCGGCTGGGCCCGTGAGCCATGGCCGCTGAGCCTGCGCGTCCGCAGCCTGTGCTCCGCAACGGGAGAGGCCACAACAGTGAGAGGCCCGCGTACCGCAAAAAAACAAACAAACAAACAAACAAAACCAGTTCTACTTTCCATGGAGAATTTTAGAAATTGTACAGATACTGGAGATGGAAAAGCAACAGAAAAGGGGCGCTGGAGAAAAATGAAAATCAAAACAGAACAGAAGAACATAAAGTAGCATCATGATGTTATCTGGATTTAGACCAATTTACCTGAACAGATTTTGCTCCCATTAGTATTACTGTCCTTTAGTAGGAACACTACTAGTGAGACATATGCCAACAATGCTTTGGATAACATTTTGTTTCATAGTTTATTTTATAAGAAGTTTAATTCCTTAAAATTAATTCAGATGTCACTTTACTGGGGATTAAAACAAATTCAATGTAACAAACTTTATCATCTTCCCCCACCCAACCCTCTTCTAGGTGTTATCTGATGCTTATTACAAAATATGAAACATATCACATCTAACTTCAGACTGAGAATGATTTATTCCCTATCAGCTCTTGGTAGAAAATAAGCCTTTCCCCTACCTAATTTCCAAAAGTTTTCTACTTTGAGAAGTCTAACTTCCTCAGTCTCATCAAGTTAGGATGCTTGCCCCCTCTTACTCTCCCCCCCCCCGCCAAAAGTTATCACTACACAAGTCTATAAATATCCCACTGGAAGGCAGTGTATCACTGTGTAAAGAAGTGTGCTGGAATTAGGCAGAACTGGATTCAAAAGTAGGCTCTGCCACTAACTAGCTGAGTGAACTTGGGCAAGTCACTTAACTATTTTGAACCTCAGTAAATGAAAATACCACCAACTACCTCACATGGTTGTTTTAAGAAATAAAAATTAAATGTTAGGGAGCCTTGCTGTGTAGTAGATCCTATAAATGATATCCTGTAGATACACAAAGTTTATCATTAATGCAAAGCCAACTAGAGGAAACTAACTACTTCTCTTCCAACATACAGGTCTTGAAGATGAGATATTAATAATGTAATTATAATGTAGGGTTACTTTCCTAGAAAACCTAAGGTTTTAATTACCATTTCAGAATCTGTATGATACATATTACACAATGAGACAAGAATTCAAAATCAGATAAAAACGTAATCCCTTGTCTGAAAAAGGTAAACTAGTTATAAGATATAAGTTTGGATATTCACCAATATTGTACATATAAACATTACATATTTATACACACAAATAATTATCTCTCATGTTAGGTTTGCTATTTTTCTGCAGCAACCTGGATAACTGTTTCAGTCTAACTTCAAAGGTTTAGGAACTAATTCCCTACTAAATGATCTTTTCTAATATAATCCTGTATTGTCCAGATAATCCCTCTGAAATTTTTCAAATATATTTAGAACACCCAAATATGAATGCAACCACTGAATAGTCCTCAATGAATAGTAGCACTTTATGCATTGACATGTAACCAAAACTCAAAAAAGTACATATACTCAAACTGGAAAAATCCATTTGTCATTGACAAATTTGCTTTTCAAAAACATACCTTCAAGCTTCTACTTCCCTGCCAGCCATGGCTACCACCACTTCCTCAATTCTCCTGCCAGGAATAAAGTCTGAGGAATGTCTTTTGGCCTGAATGAGTGGTGGAAACAGGGAGGGACATATCCCAAAGGAAAAATATTATGGCTTTGCTAATATTTCCTACATTTTCTCTACTTCTTTAGCATAGAAGGGAAATTCTCAAAGGTTCATGTTCCCAACTATCTTCAATACTACTTCTTTAAATCACAAAAAAGGCCTTTTTTAGTAAGAGAATATTAAATGTGTTCTTTGTAGTAACATTCTAATCACCATAAAGTTTGCAAATTAGTTACAAGGCAGGAGATACATTGGTGAGTGTGGAAAAATTCTTGCTTTTGAAAAGAGAAAAATATTAGAAACCCAAGAAAAGAGGGTATCATACATCCCAATCCTGAAATGGAAATACTACTTTAAATATACCAAACCTACATCATCATACATATGTAGAGAATGAATTTAATGAATATCATATACTGCTACAAAGACATTTCAAGCTAACACTCCGACAAAGAATCCAAAGTCAAAAAGCAAAACACAAGCATGGATAAATTTAAGTTCCTATTTAAACGCAAGCATTTACAACTTGAGGTAGAGAAAGACACACAGGAGTCCCATATAACAGAGTGATTGTTGATTGCCTCCTTTTCTTTTACACAGAAGCACAATATCACTTAGAAGGTCTCAACCTTTGGACAACAGTAACTGGTTACAGGGAATGATCATGGGCTCCTTAAACTTAGTTTATTAACAACCACCGAAGACTGAACTGAAGCATTGCAATACTACATCAACAGTCCTTAATTGTTATTTTCCCCCAAAGCTTTTCAGAGTAGTCCTTATTTTTAAATACTTGTCACTAATCTTAAATTAAGGACAATATCAAAACTGCATTGGGCTTCCCTGGTGGCTCAGTGGTTGAGAGTCCACCTGCCGATGCAGGGGACACGGGTTCGTGCCCCGGTCCGGGAAGATCCCGCATGCCGCGCAGTGGCTGGGCCCGTGAGCCATGGCCGCTGAGCCTGCGCGTCCGGAGCCTGTGCTCCGCAACGGGAGAGGCCACAACAGTGAGAGGCCCGCGTACCGCAAAATAAATAATAAATTTTAAAAAAAATTTTTTTAAAACTGCATTGATGGCTATTGGTTTTAGCTTAGTATTCTTTAATATACAGTAATCCCAATACATAATGTTTCCAAAATGGGTTAGTTTTAACCCTTTTGGGGTGATAAAACTCAAACTGACAACATTGACTGAGGGCAGAGACTATGTAGTTTACCACTGTATATCCCATCCCTGAAGGCACTTTAAGTATCAGCTGAAAAAACAACAAATGAACTCTTTTGAGAACTTGAATACATGCAGTTATACATTTTGTACATTAATTTCACAGGGTTCTCACACCTCCACCCTACCCATGGGCCCCATATTAAAACCCAGCAATAGCTTTTTTAAAAAACCAACTGTATTAATTTCTGTAATAAATCAAATCCACAAAATAACCTTTTGTTTACCAGTCATTATGCGGCCCACAAATTCCTTCCTCTGGTCAGATATGCAGTCCCTGCCTTCCAAGTTCACGATGGCTTTAATGAACTAAATAAATGACTTTAAGAATTGAATAGACCTACTTAATAGCCTCTCAGTTGTTTATAAGATAGTGATGCCAACAAAACTTACAAAAGTGAACTAGCTAGCGGAAAAAAAAAATTCCTCAATGAAATATTAAAATAGCTAAGTATGAAGTCCTCTTAAGATCAGCTACTACTCACCCTCACTAAAAGAAAAAAGAGGGAAAAAATCTTATTTTACAAAATAGTAAAATCTGTGATTATGCTGAAATCATTTCACCAAATGTTTGAATCATTTGGGGGGGGGGTGTACCACAAACAAACAGGCTGGGAATACAAAGCAGTTGCAAAAGTCACCAAAAATAAAAGACAACTATTAATTTTACGAAATGACACATCAATCTCCAAAAGACTTAATTTTCAAATTATGGTACAGAATCAGTTTAACTTCGAATAAGTCTCTAAACTAGACCTTTTTCTTTCTTTTCTAATACTACTTCTCCTTAGTCACAAAACTGTGTCTCTTTCAGCTTTCTTCTCAGAAGAAATTTTCCATCTAAGAGCCCCCAAGAAATATCATACAATTCACATTTCCTCCTAAGAAACCCGTAAAGGGAGTCTAAACAATGTAAGGAAAACAAATACAGATGTAAACAGTAAAAGTAGTTATCATGGAGTTTTCTGTTTTTATTTAGGAGGACCTCACTCAGAGAAGTTGGTTTTCAACATTAAGACATCATCACTTAAGTCTTAAAGAGTCACTTGAAAAAAGCCAACTGGAAATTCTACTGGGTTTTTAAAAACACTGTATCTTGTCTTTTACTGTCGACCCCATACCAATAAAAACTCCTCCAAAAGAGTAAAAACAAACAAACTCTAAGAATATGGCAGTGTAAAGTAATTTAAATCACGTTCATGCCCAAAGAAATCTCCATAGGGGTTTCGAATCTCTTCCTACCACTTACTAACTGAGCAAGTTACTTGGCCTCCTAAGCTTTGGTTTTCTCTTCTAAAAAAGGGGGGTGGTTGCTAATTAGGGTCATCATACATCCTAGTTACTCTGGGACAGTCCTAGTTTATACTATTATCCTAGCATGCCATCCAGTTAGTGCCCCCTTTCACTCAACAGTATCCTGGTTTGAACAAAAAATCATATGGTCATCCTACTTCAGAGGGTTATGAAGACTAAGTGAGCTAATACACATAAAGCATTTGTAATAGTGTCCGGCACACAGTAAGAGTACAGTTAGTGTTACCTATTGCTAATGTTAGCCACTGTCAAAGACTTCTTTTAAAAGGCTTTGAATAATATGATGAACAGAGCTCCTACAATATTCTTTTTTACAAATGAAATTATGCATTTAACTTCGCACATTCAATTCTTTAAAGCAACTAAGTAGCACTAACTGCTTGAAATCAACACTGACCAATTTATCCCACAGAAATGGCAGTATCAGCAACTGCATTCACTTTTTATCAAACCTAAGTTTTAAGTAGAGGCTATATTAGGGTTACTGACAGGAAAGAAACCATGAAAAGTAAAACCTTGTTTGGCACCAAACCAAGTCCCTTAATATTCTAGCAACCTTTCTCAACCAGGGTTCCTCATGTTATTAACCACAGAACTCAGAAAATGATATGAGTGACAATTTCCTGAATTCCCCCAAGAACAGTACATAGCTAGTATCTTTCTAGATGCACTGGAGAGAAACTAATTTATTATATACAATGGATGCCTTGGGGCATAATTCTGTGGTAGAACACCAGTGGTATTCTTGGACTACAAAGGGGAAAATATGGATGAAAAGACTCAATATTGAGTCTGGGTAGAAGACAGTATCACCTGGAAAAAATAGTTCCTACAGAATGAAGCTTAAGGAAATGATTAACATAAAATATATAAATTTGACTCATGGCTGTGAAAAGCACTAATATTTTTGGTTTTACCCCATCTCCACTAATTTATCTTAGGCCAGCTACATGATATCTAGCATTCCTTCAGATTAGAAAAGTTCTAGTTATAGTTTATGAAAAGCAGGAAGGAGAAAGAGGAAAAGCAAAGAAAGCTGAGACCAAGATTCTGATCATTAATGAACCAAATAATCCAGGGCAGCAATATTAACTATTACCTGATAAAAAATAAGAACAAGAAATTTTAATTAAGTGAAAAGATGAACTAGAATAGAAAGTAGAAACAGAGAAGGTACTAACACTTAGAAGAAAATATTTTTAAGGTACCATTAAATAACAAAAAAATCCCCCTACAGAACCAATCAGAGCAATGAATTATAAGAGTCACCTAAATTCTCTTTTCAAATCACTCGATATACATGCTGAATGATTGGGGAACTATTCTCAGACACATTTAGCTCCATTCTATATAGAGCTTAAATGACAAAAGAAAAAAAATATCAGTGAAACCACTCTATCTACCATAGTATGACCTACCAAAAATCAAGAATACAACATATTATCCCATCTAAAACAAAAATATATATATATTATTCCACAAACTTTTGTATAATGAGCATACTCAAACAAAACTAAAGCTCAGATTTGTTTCAACTATTTCAACTATTAGTATAAAACACAATTGAGACCGTTCATCAGGCAGCAACTCATCTAACCCTACATTAAAAATCTACATTAACCTTGTACTATACATTAAAAAAATCCTTTTGTAACACTGAAAAGATACATGCTTTCAGTGATAGATATCCCAAGACCTAACACAGTTAAGAGAAATTACTAAGTTTAACAAAAAAGTACAAAGGTTTTGAGGCCAGACTAATATGGGTGTGAATTCAGACTGTCAATTATTATCATGTGACAAGTCATTTATTCTGAGAGCCTCAATTTCCCCATCTGTAAAATGACAACCATCTATCTTGCAAGGTAGCAGAGAAGTTTAAACAATACATGTTAAAACACACAGTACAGTTATTGGCATTTAAGTCACTCAAATGGCAACTAAATTAAGAGTTTCTTAGAATATCTCAGGATTCAACAAGTTATAGGTCAAATCCCATTACAACAAATGTTATTCATGCAAAAGTGTAAATAGGACCTGCTTTTTCCCCCTCTAACAACATTCAACAGAATTTGAACTATATATATATATATATTTTTTGCGATCACAAGCTGTTTATATTTACCAGTGTTCCTGAAGAATTTAAAGGGATACAGTAGGGAGCCAGTCGCAAAGATTGAACAATGTATTTTTATAAAGGAATTTTACCTTTGAGGTGTACATTAGATTATCCAGAGTTTACAGAAATCGCTCTAGTTTGTCTCATCAAGCCTAGTCGTGTATTTTCCAATTAAAATAAAAAAGAAGAGACCATCAACATTATTCACCCTCCCCTCATTTGGGGGAGGGGGTGGGGCTTAAAACAATTTCAATAATCTTAGACTAGACCAACCATATGTAAAGATTTGTTTTCTTCTGGCTAGTAGCAAAGATAGAACTATAGCAAGCATACATTAAAAATACAGTTCAGAAAAAAAAATACAGTTCAGGTAGCAGATTACCATAGCTGCTAAAGAGATGTAGTTTTTTTTTTAAATGCACATATACAAAAATTAAGACTCCACCAAGCAACACCACTCACACTGACAAAATATAAAATTTGGTTAAATTAAATGCAAAGCAGGCAACTCAGGAGACTGAAAAATATCAAGCTGACAATTTTGTTTTCTCACGTACCTTTGGCAAAGAGAACACGCAATAACCACCACTCATGATAGCAGGAGATATTAGAAAATTATTATACAGGAGCAGTACTGAACCACAAATTAAAAGTCCTAAATATGTATCAAATGTAGAAATTACACAAATAAAATACATGTAAAGAACTTTTAAAATAATCTGTATCTTTAAAGTTTCTTCTTTACTCTCTGATAATTAGCGGTGTTTCAATATATACTGACACCCGTAGATAACTGGGACTATCCCTTGCCTTTGCTATGCTCCCCAACTCCCAAAATAGGTATAGGATAGTGCTCCACTACACAGTAAACTGTTGTGTTCAAGTCTTCGAATAATCTAATAGCGATGCCAAAGTACTAACACAAGACCAGTGTTTTTTTAACATGTGAGACAAAAAAGTCACATTAAAGATATGAACCTTATCCCACTGAGATGTAATAGATCATTGCATCCATCTAATGTAAATTTTAAGCTCGAAAGTTAACTTGCAGCATCAAAAACTGAAGTCTTCCATCTATTATAAAGAACCCAAAGAAGAATAAGCTATTCACTGTTTACTCCCTTCCCACACATGACTGTGGGTGGCATCAGTTAAACATGCAGAGTATTAAGCATTACTAAACTGTCCAAGGTGTATATTCACATCTAACCCTATATTCCCAAAGGATGGTTTGAGCTTGAGCCTGTCCCCCACCCCAACCCACCCATTTTAATTCATAGGTTCTAAGGAGACCACCGACGTCATTAAGGTTCAAAAAGAAAACAATGAAAAAGTAATAATTTAATTTCATTAAAATCTTGAGTACTTGGGCTTTAAAAAAAAACCTAACTAGACTTCAAAGTTACCAAACAAATAATTTGTTGCTTTAGTAGTTTAGCTTTTGCCTCACAATAAAATAAACCTGAAGTCACAACCCTCAACATTTAGGATTATTCGCATATGAGTTCAAAATACATAATCTATCTTCTCTTAATATCCTTCTGAAGCTAAAATGATGAATGTGAAATATACAAACAGACTAATATTAACAATTATGAAATGTCTGTCCCCAGCCTAGGGTGGAATTTTTGCTTTAATAATGATTAGGGATCACACTCCGCCAAATACAGAAGTTAAATATCCATTATTTTCAGTTCCCTTTAAAACTCTGACGTATGTTCAAAAATACATCTTATAGGGTGAAAAAACCTGCCACTGAACAACACAAAATTGCAGAAAATAAGGCACTTAACTTCAAATGATCTACAAATTCTTTGTAGGAGCAATTTACAAATACACTAATTAAGGAGACTGAAGGTTTTAATGGCAACGCATTTTTACTTTACTGTTGATGGGTAATGGTCAGATGTTCTTAATATAAAACATTAAAATATTTTACATATCAACCTTTAACTATTTATAGCATCAGATGGTTAAAAGTGGGGGGAGGGGAGCTTTAACTCATTTTGTATGTAAACATTCATTTTCAGATCAATTTTTTTAAAAACCACCGCACCCCCACTGCCCGTCTCTGATACCTTAGGATGCTATAGTTATTTCACAGTGGGAAAGAACAGGTAAGAAGTAGATTTCTTTTCCAATCCTCTTCTCTACCCATTCATTAAACACCAAATACTGAAACTGAATTCAACTCCTACCTCGATCTTCTTACCAGGAATGCTCCCTAGGGCACCCGAATCCCTTCCACTGTCATTTATTCCAACTGCCAAAGCCCCTCCTATTAATAGTAAATCCCTTTCATACTGACTCACTGGAACTCCAACTTAATGAAATAGACACCAAGCAGAATTTACAAAATTTGCTAATGGAATTTTCCTATTTTCAAAGGATTAAAAAAGAAACTAAAAGTAGAGCACATTCAGACTAAGTTACAAACATTTAAAGTTCAACCAATTTATAACCATTTATCTTGCTTATTCTATACTGGTTCAATTTAAATATTTTTTGAGTTTGTAAGTCAGACATTGTGTAATTACTTATACACAAGGCCAAGTTTCTCAGGCAAATAATATGTAAATATAAACTTAAGTCATTACACCAAAATTGCAAGACAATCTGAATTTTTTTCTTCCAATTTTTTTCTGTTTAATTATGGAAACATTCAAGTACAAGCTAAAGTAGAGAGAATAGTACAATGAGCTCTCCTGTACTCATCACCCAGCTACAATCAACTCAAGGCCACTTTTGTTTCATCTCTACCTCCCACCTCTCCCCCAATTATCTTCAGAAAAGAATTAAAAGGAAGACACTGTGCTCAGTATGTACAGAGAAAAATCCAAAGATAAAAAAGCATCAAAGACTAGCAAGAAGTCAAGAATCTAACAATGTAACTGTACAGCCACCCTATACAACCCCTTGTTAGGTGGTAAATTTTTTTAAGAATTCGGATTTTTTTTAAAAAAGGGAAATACCCAGCTTTAAGAATCTGATAAAGCCAATAAGATCCCAAGGACATATTTAAAATTACATCTAAAAGGGTAAATAAGAATGTGATGAAAACGAACTTAAACATTTACAATTAGCTTGCATTCACGTAGCACCTTGGCTCAAAACTAAAAAAAAAAAAGACTATTTAACATAACGTGTCATAAAATTACAGTTCAAGCACTTGAAAGACCGCTGAACACTTATGCCTTAACTGGTCCTTCTGATTCCTAATTATAGATTGATATCAGTGTAGGAAAAAAAAACAGGCATTTTACCGTAAGTGGTTTAAAATGTTCAAAATTACCCCACCGTTCACTGGAAAATACATGAAATCAAGTCTAAACTACCTGAATTGTATGTCATTAAAGAGAAATGTATCCACTTTCCAGGCCGATTTTTTTTTTAATAAGTTCACATATACCCTTAAACGCAACGGGCTAGGCTACAGATAGAATTAGGAGACCGCCTCCTGCTTTTGCTCCTAACCAATACGCAGAGAGAGAAGGTTGGCAGGAAAGTGCTGCGAGGACAGTAACAAACACCAGCAGCTCCCGAGCAGGCCCTGCTAGAGCCAGGAATGACGCACTTCGGTAACCCGACTCTTTCTCCCCTCCACCCCCGCCCCCAGCAGCGGTGCTGACACCGCCAACAGCCCGGAGTAGGAAAAAAGACAACAGAAAAAAGGCAGAGGTTGGACCGCACCAGGTTTCATCAAGGAACCTCGATTATTCCTCTTTCGACACTAACCACTAGGACTAAACAGGAAAAGAAGCTTCGTGCTTAAGCAAGTCCCATCATGGTGGTTTAAGAGTCACTAAATTAAGCTGATAATGAGCCCAATCCACAGAGACAAATACAGGGTGTGGCTGCCGTGAAATACGGCGGTCCGTGGGAGAAAAGGGGTATGGAATTTACACTCCAGTGTGAGGGGAAGATGGGGCTCTACGGGGGGGGGGGAGGGCGGCCCGCGCATTTTAAGGAACCATTTCAAACCAACACGAGCTCTTCGTTTACTTAAATCTAATCCTACACATCAAAAGTTTTGAATAGATATATCACGTAAACTGTAAATAACCATTTAATCAAATACCATGACCCTCAATTAACTACATCCAAGAGAAAGGAGGAGGGGGGGCGGTAGGCAACAACATATAAAACATTTCTAGGCCACGGAAGAGAAAGTCTCACAAACCAGATGAAACTACTAATGCAATATTAAAAATTACAGCTGAACACTGCAGCACGAAAAATCACACGATAAAACCCATTACAGTTCATGATTAAAAATAAAATGGCATATACACCAAGGGGGAGCGGAAACTAAATGTCGAAAGTACAGCGGTTTATTAAAAAAAACTAAAGGCAAAACAAGACATTCTCGCGACGGGGGAAAAAAAGGGCAGAAATCAACAATACGTTTACGAATGTAGGCCAGAAGAAAATGAGAACGGGGCTCAAAGTTTTGCGGAACTACTTGATGCTGTTTCCCACACCTTCTCTCTCCCATGGCCCATCCGACCCGTTCCGTCCTAAAATCGCCGTCCACAGATCACCGGGTACGTGAGAGAAGAAAAAAGAAAGTCGACCCCAAGCAAGAATAAAAGTGTGGAGGGAAAAAGCAGAAGCTGCCTACCTGGGGCAAGGATCAGCTCAGTTCGTGCCTTGAGAAAGACAGTGCGGGTGGGGGTGGGAACGAAAAGCAGCACTAAAACTAAAACAAAAGTGGCGCCAAAACCCCCCAACAAACAGCCTTCCACTCCCGCCCTTCCCCCCTCCTCCCATGCCAGGCAGGCAGGGCCCCCTTCGGGGCAAGGTCTGCACGCGGGGGCCAACACCGCCAGACCCCAACCTATTCAGAAAATTGTTGCCCGAAGAAAACTGACCGAAGTCGGGCCTCGGAAGGGATGGAGAGATCGATGCCAATCGCTTTCCCCGGCAGTTCCCCCACCACGCGCTGGAGATGATGGGGCGGGGGAGAAGCAGAGGGGCCCGTCACATGAATGTTGTTCCCTCTCTAGGAAGGGAGGAAGAGAGGGAGGGAGAGGAGGGAGGGAGGAAAGGAAGGAGGGGAAGGGAGAAGGGAGGGGGCACGAGGGAGGGGTGTGATCAGAGTAGATTTTCCCTCGCCTCCCTCGGTCCGAGGCCCAAATATACACAAGCGAGCCTCCTCGCCTCCCCTCCCCCCTAGGTTCCCAGCACCACCATTTTGCTCTCTTCCTTCCCCTCGCCGCGATGCCGCGCTCTCCCCCACCCCAACCGCGGCCGCCCGGCCTTCCCCACTACGGCTCGCACCCCACCCCACCTCCAGTTCGGGCTCTCCCAGGCTTAAGAGCCTGCCGGAGAAAAGGCACCTAAATCTAACACTACACCGAGAAGCAGAGCCTCCATCTTGCGCTGCTCCGCGTTCTCCATTTTGGGCCACCCATGGGGGGGGGGTCTCCGTAGAGGCCCCGAGGGAGAGTGGGGCGAGGGAAGGAAGAGAAAACCTTCAGCGAGGGTAGTCGAAGAGTCCTGCGGTAGAAAGCCACTCTAGGAGTAGGAGGTAGGGAGGAAGGGGGGCTGGAAGTTCCTTGGTAGTGCTGAGGGAGCCACTTGGGGGAAGAGGGGAGAAAGAAGGGCTGGGGGTTACGCGGGGACGAGGAGGCTTCTCCCCGCCTTCACTTGACCGCCCGCACCACGGCGGGCCCCGCTGGAGGCAAAGGAAGAAGAGAGGAAATTAAACGGCAAGAATGCCCAGTCTCTTTCCCTCCCAACTCCTCTCTCGCGCCCTGTTTCAACCACACGCGCCTCACGGTGGGCCCCGCGCCCTCCGGGTGCCCCTCCAAACTTCTAGAAGCTTCGCCTCCGCCATTTTATAACTTACCTCCCCCCTCAGCGTATACAGAGGCAGCAACGAGACTGTTCGCCTCCCCCACTCCTCCTTCCTTCTTTCTCAGGCCGGGGGCTTCTTCACCCCTGGGCTGGTACAAGATATTTTTCCCTTCCTCTTCTTTACACCCTCGAATTCTACTCAGGGACGGAAGCTCCCGCGGTTCTAGAGCGGTGGGGGGTTTTGAAAGTGGCGGTCGGATCCGGCGGGGTTTTTTTTCCTCTCTCTCTCTCTCTCTCTCTCTCTCTCTCTCTCTCTCTCTCTTTTTTTTTTTTTTTTTTTTTTTTTTTTTTTTTTTTTTTTGGTGGCGCTTCGGGATTGTTTGGGGTGTTCGCTCTTCGGCGACTTGGAGGCGAATGGAACGCGCAGGCGCCATCTGTCGGCCGCGAACCCGCGCCCGGCTCCCGTTGGGAGGGAGCGTCATCTAGCGGCAAAGAGTCGCCACTGCAACGCCTGGCCCCCTGCCCTCCCACCCAGCGTCCTCCTCCCAATCTCCAGCCAATCAGGGCCGACTGCCTCCCGGGTTCAGCGTCTCCGACGCCGCCTCCCAGCGAGGCGCCCGCAGGGGCGCGCCGCCGAGTGGGGTAAACAAGGTGGCGTGCCCGCGCCTGACTTACTCATCCGTTTAGCAGCGCTTCCGCCGCGCAGCCGGTCGCGCCGCGTTTCCTCTTTCTTTATGGGGGGGGGTCGAGGGGAGGGCGGTAGGAATGTCCGGAGGAGCCCCCGTGCTGTGGGAAATCGGAAACTGGGCTCGCTGGGGACTCGTGCTCCGGGCCTCTCCGCCCCCCGCGCAGCCCGAGGTGGCAGCCTAGTCGGGCATCACCCTCCGACGTCCACTTCTGTGACAGGCCCCAGCGAGAGGGCTCCGGCCCTAGATCCCGGACCCTCGCTTCACCGCGCTGCCTACTCCTTCCCACCGAAAGAACTCAACTCTCGTAACTCCGGCACCTGATCCTAAGTGATTTAGGGGGGTTGCTTTTTGAGTTGTTTTGTTTTGTTTTGTTTTGCTTGTTTTTTGCTTCGGGTGTGGAGAGAAAGCGAGCTGATTCTCTACCGGGAAGACCTGGCACTGGAGAAAAAAAAATTTTTCTTTTCCTTTATGACACTAGTCCCGTCTCCCAGAAAACGTGGTCTGTCTCTCTCCAGGGTCTAGGAGACTTAGGGAACTGGGCTACTAGGCTAGGCCGGGCGCTGGACCAATTTATTCTCCACTCTTGGGGCGGAGAGGAGGAACAGGACGGAGCGAAGTGGAGGGAAATCGAAAATCGGGCAGAAGGAGTCGAGGAGCACCTACGCGGTGTTCCCCGCCTCCCCCGCTTATCCACAGTCTTCCTGGAAGCGTGGGTGGAGGCGGCCTCGCGACTTAGTTAAGAATTTGGGTTCCTTCTTATCCTGCCTCCTCACCCCTCCCTCAAGATGTTTGAAATGCGAAAGGATACCCTAACGCTCCTTCGACCCCAAACTCTAAGTCTTTATCCTTTTTATTTATTTTTTTGTTTGTTTCGAATCTAGCGTCCCGGACCTTTGACCGCCGAAAGCTCTCTACGGGGGGGGGGGACGGACGGGGGGGGGGCGGGGGGGGAAGGATCAACTCGGGGACGGCTTGTCCTCCGAAGCGCCGCTTTTCCTAGGACGGGAAGAAGTGACCTATTAGTGTTTCCCTTGCTGTTACAAATTTATACAATGTTTAGTTAATAAGAGCTGTTTGTTTCTTTTTTTTTTAATTTGTGGTTAAGCTGTTCTTTTAATATTAAATTAGATTTCAATTAGAAGGGAAAAATGTATTTAATAACAAGACAAATTTTCCAAATGAGAAATAATGCAAGACCCATGTAAATCGTGGAGAATTCACCCGATATCGCTTCTAAAACATTCCTAATGCAATATAATGATTATTTTCAATCCTTAAATTATATCCTTATCACGCCTGTGTCTTAGGATAGGAGAGAAACTCTGTGTTCACTGGTTTTTTTAATTTTTTCTGCAACTTTAAAAAAGAGTTATGGTATATTTAATCAACTGAACAATAAAAGTTAAACAGAAACATCTAGATATCAATAACAAGAAATAAAATCTGAGACATATTTACTTACCTCAAAAACTTTGGGGAGTGGAATACTGTTCAAAATAAATTTCCGTTTCTTTTATAGACCATCTTTGGTAGAATGTTATTCAGTTTTTAACAGATTCAAGTCACAGAATGATGCAGCTAGAACATTAAATAGGGAGTAGTGGAAAATTTACAGTTATATAAGTTAATGCAAAATTCCACTTAAAGTAATAGAAATATTGGGCTCTGTACCAAATCATTTTACATTAATTTAGTTCAGTTGTGCCAATTTAATATCAATTGATATCAATTGATATTAAATGATTTCCGTTTTAGTATTAGCTGAAAATTACTGATTTTCTGGTCCAAACATCACGTTGATAGTACATGGTGCAAATAGTTTTTTATTTATTTTATAAATTAACATTCTCAGCTGATTGTCTATGTAGCAACTGAGACTTCTTTAAACAATTTTATACTTTGAACAAAATTGAAAAGTTCCTCTGTTTAGTAAACTTACTTTCATTTTGTAAAAAATACCACTGAAGAAAATTAATAAGTGTAACTGGTGTAACATCAGAAATTTTATAACAAATATATACCAATATTTGAGAATGTTTCACAGTAGCTCCTCTTTTTTTCTAGAGTTCATTCAAAAAATATTTTAAACCTTCAATATGTGCAGACCAGAGTGCTGTGTGCCCCGGTCCTATCTGAGAAGTGGAATTTATTTGCTAGGGTACTGAAAGACCAAAAGTACACCCTTAGAATTTGAGGACAAAGTGAGAAAATGTCATCAAATGAAATATGTAACTGATGTAAAATAAGCTTTAATCTTAATTATTTGTAGCATGTTCCTCATGAGATAATATTGTAATGGCAGAAGCTTTTGGTGCCTGATAAGAAATACTGAGAAAGTAAAGTTGAATAGTTAGAATATTTGATACTGTGTAAGGGGCAAGACAGTATTTGATGCAAAAATATTTTGTTCTTTAGAAATGCGTACCCCACTGTGTAGCAGAGATGATCCTCCAGTCTTACCACAGTCTGAATAAAGCATACCACAATTCTCTTTGCTCTGACTCCATGTAAACAGAGCAAGCTTCTGATTATAATTAGGTTTTCCAGATAGTCTCTTACTTTACACAGCATACATATATATTTTTTTATTTTCTAACACCATTCTGTATGTTACCTAAAATCCAGAAGCCTAAAGATGAATATGTTTGAGTCCACAGAAATTTAAAATTATGTATATCAAAATACCATAAACAAAGTCAAAAGATAAACTATAAGTTGTGAGGAAATATTTGCTACATGAATGAAAGAGGCTCATTTCCTTATATACAAAGAACTCTCACAAATCAATAAGATAAAAATACTCCAGTAGAAAACTGAACAAAGGATATAAACTGTCAACTTATTGGACAAGAAATGCACATGGCTACTAAATATATAAAATATATAAAATAGTGCTCAACTTCATTCACCACTAAGACATGCAAATTAAATACCACTTTTACCATATTGGCAAGAGATTTTAAATTTTTTTTAATTTTATATATATATTTATTTATTTTTGGCTGAGTTGGGTCTTCATTGCTGCACACAGGCTTTCTCTAGTTGTGATCAGGGGCCACTGTTCGTTGCGGTGTGCAAGCTTCTCACTGCGGTGGCTTCTCTTGTTGCAGAGCACAGGCTCTAGGCGTGCAGCCTTCAGTAGTAGTGGCACACGGGCTTCAGTAGTTGTGGGTTCACGGGCTCTAGAGCACAGGCGCAGTAATTGTGGTGCACGGGCTTAGTTGCTCCATGGCATGTGGGATCTTCCCGGACCAGGGCTCGAACCCGTGTCCCCTGCATTAGCAGGCAGATTCTTAACCACTGTGCCACCAGGGAAGCCCTTAAATTCTGATAATACTCAATGTTGGTGAAGAACTAAGAATTCTTATATACCATTGGTGGGAGTGTAAATTGTTTAAAAAAAAAGTATGTCATAACATGAAAAATTGACCTAGCATTTCCATTTCTAGGAATATATCATACAGAGATGCTCATGCAAATTATACAGAGATTATGTAGAAGATTTTCATTATAGCTTTGTAATAAAGAGAAACTGACAATGATAGAAATGGCGTCATTAGGGGACTGGTTAAGGAAATTGTGATACATCCATACAATAGGGTTTTATGCCCACCATTAAGGCAATTAAGTATGTATTTATCTACTGATACACAAATGTGTCTAGGATGGGTTAAGTGGAAAAAAAATCAAGTTGAAATAGCTTGTATAGTATGATCCCATTTGTGAATATGTATATTTACAAATATATATATGTGCTTGTATAGGCATAAAACATTCCTGAAGAACATACAGGAAACCTAACAGGTTATCAGTACCTCTCAGGAAATAGGTGGTACAGGGTTCCAGGGCTTGTAAGTTAACTTTTCACTTTATACATTGTTATGTTAATTTTTTTTTTTTTTTTTACAGTGAGCATGTATTACTTAGGTAGTTTTTACGGTCTTGTACTCGTTACTCCAGAAAACAGTTTGGCAGTTTCTTGTAAAGTGAAACATACAGGACTTCCCTGGTGGCTCAGTGGTTAAGAATCCGCCGGCCAATGCAGGGGGCACGGGTTTGAGCCCTGGTCCGGGAAGATCCCACATGCCGCCGAGCAAACTAAGTCCATGCACCACAGCTGCGGAGGCTGCACTCTAGAGCCCAAGGGCCACAACTACTGAAGCCCGCACACCTAACAGCCCGTGCTCCACAACAAGAGAAGCCACTGCAATGAGAAGCCCGCACACCGCAACGAAGAGGAGCCCCCGCTCGCCGCAACTAGAGAAAGCCTGCGCTCAGCAACAAAGACCAACTGAGCCATAAATTAATTAATTAAAAAAAAATAAAATACACTTACCCTATGACCAGCAATCTTACTCCTGACCATTTATCCCAGAGAAATGAAAACTTAGGTTTACACAAAAACCTGTACATAAATGCTCATGGCAAATTTAAATGGCCAAAATCAAGAAATAACCCAAATGTCTATAAACTGGTAAATGGCTAAACAAACTATGGTACATTTATACCATGGAATACTACTCAACAATGAAAAGGAGCTATTGATACATGCAACAACTGGGATGGACCTCAAGGGCATTATGCTTAGTGGAAAAAGCCAATCTCAAAGAGCCACACAGTATGATTCCACTATATAAATTCTCAGAATGATAAAATGATAGTGATGGAGAACAGATTAGTGGTGTCCAATGGTTAGGGTTGGGGAAAGGGTGTAACTATTAAGGAGTAATGGGAGAGAGTTTCTTTGTAGTGATGGAACAGTTGTGTATCCTGATTGTGGTGATGTTAACTTAAATCTACACATGTGATAAAATTTTATAGAACTTGGGACTTCTCTGGCAGTCCAGTGGTTAATACTCCTCACTTCCAGTGCAGGGGGGGTGGGTTTGATCCCTGGTTGGGGAACTAAGATCTCACATGACCCGAAGCATGGCCAAAAAAATAATAATAATTTTATTGAACTACACACAGACACACGGACACACACACACACACACGACTATATGAAAAAATGGTGAAATCCAAATAATGTCTGTACTTGAGTTAACAGTATTGTATCAATGTCGATTTCCGGGGTTTGACATTGTACTATGGTTATGTAAGCTGTTATCGTTGGGAAAAGCTGTGTGAAGGGTACATGGAATTCTCTGTATTATTTTTGCAACTTCTTGTAAGTTCTAAACTATTTCAAAATAAAAAGTTGTAATAAAAAAGTTAATGCTGGTAATAAAAGTAAAAATATCTGGTTAGTAGAAAGGTAATTACTCCATTATAAATTAATAGATTGAATTTCTCATATACAAATCAACTTCTTGTGAACTGAGGTATAATGACTTAATTTCTGAAATCCTTATCAATATTCTATGAACTTATATGATTAAGGACTTGATACTTTGATACTCAGGAGAAGACTGTGGACTGTGGTGTCAACAGGAACTAGACATACCAATAAGCCTTATCTGAAATGAATAGCTGGTACCTACTGAGACATCTCAAATGTTATGTTACTGAATTTGCTGATTTTTTTTCTTACTTTGAATAACATACAGTATTTCCAGTATCAGTTAATGGAACTGAAGCTATATCTTTATACGAAAGATTCAATCTCTCACATCCAACCTTTCCTACTTCTCGTCTGAGCTGCAACAATAGTCCTATGTCCAGTTTCTTTTGCATCCAATCCAATCCTGATTAGAATACTCTACCTTACTTCCTTACTTTTATGCTTGCTTACTTCCTTCTTTCTTACTCCCTTACTTACTCTAACTCATTCACTTACATATTCTCTTATTCACTCACCTGGCCAACAACAATGCTCCACAAACACTAATGTGCTTAAGAATTACCTGGGAATCTTGCTAAAATGCAAATTCTGATTCAATGAGCCTGAGGCTAGGGCGGTACCTCAGATTCTGCATTTCTGACAAACTCCCAGTTCGTGCCCAGCCCACGCTGCTGGTCTAAAGTCCACACTTTAAGTGTGAGGGCCTGAGGAACAAAGTACAAACTCTTTAGGGTAGCTTTTAGTGCCTTCCACGGAGTCTTATCCAAATCTCATCACTCATAACTGTGAACTTTGCTGGGCCAGTGTCTGTATAGGTCACTGTTGTATCCCCAGCGCTTAGTATTGAGCCTGAAACAAGATAGGTGCTCAAAAAACATTAGATGGATGATTGAAGGAATGACTGACTGAACTAAACAACAATTCCCTGCTCATATACTGTACATTCTAAGCAAACTAAATTACTTCCCATTTTCATGGTACTTTCCCACGTATACCTTTTCTCATACTATTTTCTCTCCTTTCCTAAGATTTGCCCCATTCAGATTCTCTTCATCATTTTTGTTTTTTTGTTTTGTTTTTGCTTTTTTTTTGGCTGCACCTCGTAGCTTGTGGGATCTTAGTTCCCCAACCAGGGATCAAACCTGTGCCTGAGGCAGTGAAAGCACAGTCTTACCAATGGACCGCCAGGGAATTCCCAAATTCTCTTCATCTTTAAATGCCCAGTTTAAAGGAGAAAATCTCCATAAAGCCTTCCCCGATGTCCCAGTACGGAAATGATCTCTCTCGTTTTGCAAGCCTCTTCCCTACCAGATTTTGAATGCCTTGCAAATAATAACGATAGTGTTCATGTTTTGTTCACATTTGCTATAACCACCATGCCTAGCACAAATGTTAGCATATAGTAGAAAATCAATGTTTATATTAAACTGAAATGGGAGAATAAAAGAATTATCTAGATCAACACTAATGTATTAGAACTTTTTGCAATGATGGCAAGTTCATAATCTCTGCGGTCCAGTATGGTAGCCACAAGTAGCTACTGAGCACATGAAATGTGGCTAGTACAACTGAGGAACTGAATTTTTTATTTTATTTAATTAAAATGTAAATGGCCACATGTGGCTAGTGGCTACGTATTGGACCATGGCTATCTAGATAATTCTAGTTACAATTGTTCTTCATTCAGCAGTATTTACTGAGTACCTCCGGTGTGCCAGACACAAAATAGGCTAGGAGCTGATGATACAAACATGAATAATTCATGGTCCTTGACCTCAAAGAGCTTGCAACCTATTAAGAAAAGACAGGATCAAATAAATCCAATCAAGTGTTAGAGGTGCTGTTATAGAAGATTGACAAAGTAGATTGTGTGTACAAAGGTGAATATGGGCAGGAGTCAGAAGAGGGTTTGTAAGCAAAGTAAGATTAGTATTCATCACGTAAACAAAAGATAAAACGCTTTGCCCAGGGAGGAGGGCAAACAAAGGCATGGAAGTCAAAGCAGAGAGACCCTCTCCTGGAACTACAAGTAGTTCGTTTGATTTACACCTAGGAATTGGAAGGCAGAGAGCTCTATTAAAAAGGAGAGCTAGAGAAGTTTGTGCTGGAGTCATAGGCAGGAGCCCAATCCCAGAGGGTCCTTGGAATGCCTTGCTAAGGAAGGAGGCCGGTATCCTCCCACAGGCCACAGGAAGACATGGAAGCCACCTGCTCATTTTGACATTTTAGAAAGATGTATCTGGAACACAGATTGGAAAGGGTTAGACAGTCTGAGAGGTGATGGGGCTTGGACTAAATAAGCAGTGGCAGTGAAAATGTAGTCAGGATTTAGATAGGGTATACGTGCTTTTTAGCTTGAAATAAGATGATAATTACAGTGAACATCTTTGTTTTGTTTTTATTTGATAACCCATTTGATTTTCCTCTTTTTTCTTTTCTTTCTTTCTTTTTTTCTTTTTTCTTTTCTTTTCTTTTCCTTTTCGCATGCAGGGACACAGCCTTCACTGAATGGCCAAATCTCCATGGAAGCAAAATCGAAACGTGGTATGACTATCTGGAAATTTCAAGGAAAAAACTACTTTCTGCTTAAATCATTTGAGAAATAGTATCTAAAATAACTCATTCCTATCAGCAGCTAATACTTTCATCACTTAATGCTGCCACTGATCCTAGCTATTTGTATTAAGTAGTTAAACATGTCATAGGATTTATGTAGACAGATGACATTTGCCTTATTTTTTGAGCGCCAACATTTAATAAACAACAACAAAAAAGACATCATGGCACAGGCAGACCTATCAACTCAAACTTATGGATTACTTTAAAGGTCCTATTGTGATGCAGGATTTTTCAATATGTTCAAGAGACATTTATCATTTCAAATCCATACACATTTAATGGTTACATTATTTTTCATTTTGTTTGTTGCCGTTGTGGAACTGTTGCTGGGTATTCACTTTTATAGAAATAGCAATTTTTGGAAGCTGTAACATTGTTGTTAGCAGAACAACACACCAACACACCCACCCCAAATAAACATTTTTAGCTATTTCCCTATATTGCGGAAAGTGATTTGGTTAAATTTAGCATTGTTCAGGGACTTCCCTGGTGGTCCAGTGGCTAAGACTCCGTGCTCCCAATGCAGGGGGCCCGAGGTTGATCCCTGGTCAGGGAACTAGATCCCACATGCTGCAACTAAAGATCCCTAAAGATCCCGCGAGCCACAATTAAGACCCAGCGCAGCCAAATAAATAAATAAATATTTAAAATAAATAAATAAATGAATAAATTTAGCATTGCCCAGAACCTCCAATAAGACTGTCTTTTATTGGCATGCATGCAAATTTGTAAAGCCAAAGTCATACACTACCTTTAATAGCAACAAAGGCGACTCCTTGAATTTAAGTGCAGTATTTCTTACTAGTAACTATGAATATTAAGTAAAATTCAAATTCTAGAACCGCTGTCAACATTTGATGTCTATCATTGGTAGCAAGTTTACTGTTATATGCTGATAGCACTTCTAATGTTAGACTCTAGAAATTAATGCTAGAACTGCTTGTGGAAAGATTGAGCAGTGTGAAGAAAGGATGAAGGGAGATTTGCAAAGTGGAAGAGGGCTAGAGATAGAAACTTCGGAGAAAATACATTTTATCTCCAAAATATAGACAATACTGGATTAGATTCTGGACCAAACCTTTTTTTTTTTTTTTTTTTTTGCGGTACGCAGGCCTCTCACTGTTGTGGCCTCTCCCATTGCAGAGCACAGGCTCCGGACGCGCAGGCTCAGCGGCCATGGCTCACGGGCCCAGCCACTCCGTGGCATGTGGGATCTTCCCGGACCGGGGCACGAACCCGTGTCCCCTGCATCAGCAGGCGGACTCCCAACCACTGCGCCACCTGGGAAGCCCCAAACCTTTTTTTTTTTTTCTTTTTAAGCTATAAAGGGCATTATTGGGGCAATTGGCAACATTGAATACAGTCTAGTAGAGTATATAATAATTCTGTATCAGTGTTAATTTCCTAATTTTGATAATTGTATTATAGTTACTTAAGTGGATGTCTTTATTCTTAAGAGATACATACACACTGGAGTTCTTAAGGATAAAAGGGGCATTACGTCCGCAACTTATACTCAAATGGTTCAGAAAGAAAGGTAAATATATTCTTTATATACACGTTACATATTATGGTAGCATGCTAGAACCTGCCAGCACCAGCTCCCGAGAGCTGATTGTATGCATGTCTTCCCAGCTCCAGTTAGTGACCTCACAGTGAGAGCTTGAAATCAGCCATGGTGAGAGCATTGACACCATGAAAATCAGCAAATGCTATAGATCAGGGCTGTTTTTTCCCCTGGAGAGCCAATTGTTAAAACATATTTGCCATGGATCAAAATCAAAGATAATGTCTAGATTCATGAAATTTTTCTGTTATTATAATTTGTTTTTTTGTTTTTTGTTTTGCGGTACGTGGGCCGCTCACTGCTGTGGCTTCTCCCATTGCGGAGCACAGGCTCCGGACACGCAGGCTTAGCGGCCATGGCTCACGGGCCCAGCCGCTCCACGGCATGTGGGATCTTCCCGGACCGGGGCACGAACCCGTGTCCCCTGCATCGGCAGGCGGACTCTCAACCACTGCGCCACCAGGGAAGCCCTATAATTTGCTTTTAACCTGAGTTGATACATTCAAAAAGATCTACTGCTGCTAAATACTCAATAACAATAATAATAATAATAATAATATTTTTAATATGTCATCCTCTAATCACCTGAAAATATCTTTCAAACTTATCTTCCAAAAAAAGTAGGCAAATATATACATGATCTTAGTTTTGTAGTTATTTATTGTACACTGTAAACTAAAAGCAATCACATATCTAACAGTAGATATCAATTTAGTTATGCCCAAACACTGCTTGCCTCCCAAGCATCTGAATTCTTCCTGGCACTTTTTGAAGCCTCATGTCTTCCATAAGGTCTCTCTTGAATACCACATTCCACATTGGTCCCTTCCTTACAGTTCATAGAACTGTGTGGAAGGTACATAGAAGAGCATCCAGACTAACCTCCTCATTTTTCAGAGGAGAAACTGAAGACCAAGAGAGTAATGTCCCCAGTATAACACAGTGTCCGGTGACAGAGTGAGGAACACACCCTCCTCCTCTCTTCCCCAAACCCTGAGCTATTTCTCTACACCACTAGAGCACACACTTGCCAGACCAGACTTAAATATTAGATCATAGTCTTCTGCTTCCTGGCCAAACTTAGTATGCTTACTCCCTCCGAGAGTAGGAACATCTGTCTAGCACAGTAGATGCTCAATGAATAAAATCTGGTGCTCAGTAAGCACTTGATATATCCATTCGTTTGGAATGCCTTTCGCGTGCTCTTGTTTTTCTTTTCAAAGATGCCTTTTGATTTATTTACGAAGCTATAAAACCTGACATGTATTTTCTTAGAGCTGTAAATGAAGAGCTGGCTACCAACAATGAAAGTAGATGACTTGTTTCCCAGAGGGTGGGACATCCAAATGTCTAGGTGCCGAATTATAAAATGAGATCAGCCTTGGAGTCTTTATTGAGGTTTTATTCTTTCAGATTTAAATATGGTTTATAGAACACTTTGAGAATCAATTTAAACTCACTTTACAGAGCAAAATATTATAGCTATTTAGGTATTCTTAAAGGAGAAGTGTATTAATTAGTAGCACAAGAAAATGCAAAAACTAATGGCTATCAGAAGTTGTCTGTCCCTATTTATAAAACATAGCACTTTCTTACAATCTTGAGAAAGAGAAAATGATAAAATTTGAATACATTTTCAAAAGGACTACCAGATGAAACTTAATGAGGTTAGTAGTCTAAGATCCCAATCATCAGAGACTTTTAACTGGGGTATTTATTCCTTTATGAGTTGTTGAAACATTCTTAAGGTTTACAGCCTACCATTCAGTAAGTTAAGACCAATAAAAAAGCCACTTGACCAATTCAGTCGTTTCCCAAGAAGAAATAACAAAACAGTCAGTTTGAAAAGACATTCATTAGTTACAACTGTTGTGACATAGACCTCAAAACCTTTGAAGTATAGTGATCAGATTTTTTATACATAGTAGAAAAATTGTGTGCTGTTTGATTTGAGGTCAGGTTCTATCCTTCAATTTGCAGATAACAGTATGTTAAAAATAAAAGGCAATCAAAAATTAATTAATGAGGGACTTCCCTGGTGGTCCAGTGGTAAAGAATCCGCCCTCCAATGCAGGGGATGTGGGTTTGATCCCTGGTTGGGGAACTTAAGATCCCACATGCCACGGTGCAACTAGGCCCACGTGCCTCAACAAGAGAGCCTGCGTGCCGCAAGCTACAGAGCCCACGCGCCCTGGAGCCCTCATGCCACAGCTAGAGAAGACAAAACCCACACACCACAACTAGACAGAAGCCTGCACCACAACAAAGAGCCTGTGTCACAACGAAAGATCCCACATGCCGCAACTAAGACCCAACGCAGCCAAAAAAATAATGAAAACTTTAAAAATTAATTAATGAGACCAGTATTTGCTGTCGTGGCATCATTATTTCAACCAAATTGTGATTTTGATGCTCAAGAGGATAGCTGCAAATGTTTAGAAAGTCACAAGCACTGTTGATTTTGAAGACACTGGAATGGATAAAACACATACATAGTTCCTTTGCCTGTGAAAAAGAAATCAGAGCCATATTTCCTAAAAATGTACCTTTCTAGAAATAGTTAATTAAAAATGGAGAAATCTAGAGAAATTCTCTCATATGTGTACACAAGGAGACACGTACAAGGATGTTCATTGCTGCACTTTTTATAATGGAAACAACCTAAATGTCCATCACAAAAGAGTAGATGTATTGAAGTATATTCATATGATAGAATACTATGCAGTGGTGAAAATGAACTAATGCTACTATGTTAAAAAAAGCAAGGTGCAGAATAATACTAACACATCATGCTTAGTTTATTATATTCTAAGTGCTTTGTATGGTATCAACTCATTTAGTCTTTAAAACAACCTTACATTGTAGGTATTATTATGAATTTCCATTTTATAGATGAGAAAAATGAGGCACAGAGAGATTAAATTACTTGTCCAAGGTCACACAGCTGGTAACATGTACAGCAGATATTCTAGACCACCTTTGGCTCCAATGTTTGTGCTCTTATTCACTGCACTATACTACCTCTACTACTGATTGTATGATACCATTTAATAAAGCTTAAAATATGCAAAACGATGTTCTATACAGTTTATGGATAGACACATATGTGGTAAAAATATGAAAGCATGCATGGAAATGAAAGGCATCAAATCCACAAATGTGGCTCCTGAGAAAGGGAGACAGTAAATGAATGGAGGCAGGAAATTTCAGCTATATCATATCCATCAAGTCTTATTTCTTTTACAAAAAAGATCTTCAGTAAATATGGGAAACGTTTAAGACTTGACAGTACTGGGTAGTGAGTACAATGAAGCTTATATTATTCTCTATGAAGCTTATTATATTATTCTCTCTATATATCTTTATTTGTAAAACATTTCATAATTTTTACAACAAGTTTTAAGCAGAAGAAATAAAAAGGTATATTATAAAGCCAGAGTATATGTCTTGGATCTCCAATGTAATAAACAATTCTGATTGTAGTTTAAATATTTATACAAATAATGCAAAATAAAGATTCTGTGAAATTCAGAAACCCTTTTTCATTTCAGTTGAAATGCACTTGGATATTTAATAAAAGCTCAGTGATACAATCTAAAAAAATTAGTTTCTACAGATAAAAGTAATGAAACTTTACAATGAAATATTATTAGCATACATTCACATAAGCATAACATATACAGTATCTTGAGAGACCATGTCCAAATTCAAACCAGAAGTCCACATAACCATTTTGGAATACAATACTGTTGTTTATACATTTAAATTACATGGCTTAAAGAAAGTTGTACTTAATCAAGGAAAAGGAAGGATTCTGAAAACAGCTTTCAGAAGTATCCTGATAAAAGATCAGGTTTGAAAAGATGCATAATTCTATTTGAATAATAGGACATTTTATTTGTGTAACAACTAATCCCACATTTTAATTTAAAGGTCAAGTCATTGATTTGGAGCAAGGCAGAGGAGAAGAGAGACTGTTCTAGCTCCCTGTTGATAGACATTCAGGTAGTTACAGGAGACCTCCTAAAATCTAAGATGAGGTAACTTTCTCTTAATTTGGTGGAAAGGGGGTTTCTGGTTTTGTTGACAACAGAAAGAAACACTTTTATTCTTATTCTCCCCTCTTTAGTGAAACAGAAAATCCCACAGATTTCATGTCAATATCTCTTCCCCTAGAAACACAGACAACAAAGTCAAGAGAGCGGATATTTTATAAATATTCGTGTAGTTTTTTCCCCCTTTTAATTTTTTTTCTGCCTTCCTCTTACTTACACATTTCAAAGCACATTTTTCCTGTCCAGAATAATTATCCCCATCCTTTAACCTGGGAGTGAGAGGAATTTTCCACTGCAAACGTTGTTGTCTAGCTACTGTGCCCATGAATTATGTTTCTGAAGCATTGATTGTCAATGATTTCCAAAGCAGTATTCACTCCACACTCTGGGGGTCAGACAACTTTTAGCACATCCTCAGAACTTGAAAGGAACATGGGGTTAATTACCATGTTTATGAGACATTTGTTGCCTCCTCTCTCTTCCTCTATGTGTGTGAGCTCACCCCTTTGGTGTGGAAGATCTGAGAAAAGAAGGTGAGAAGGAAAAATCAAGAAATTATAATACCTTTAATTTCTAACAAGGAGCTCCAAATACTGTTATTTTAAAATGTTGCATTTGTCTTTGCAAGCGCCAACTGTGATGGGGGGAGCTAAGGGGAAGGACTGTGCCATCATTTAACCTTTCAGTTTCATTATCTGTTAACTGGGAATAATAATACAGGCTTGACATACTTTGGTTCTTTGAAGATACGTTTAATAATAAATGTAACAAATGAACCTATTCTCCTTTTTAAAAATCAGGACACTAAAAAGATAAAGGTGGGAATTCCCTGGTGGTGCAGTGGATAAGACTCCTCGCTCCCAATGCAGGGGGCCAGGGTTTGAGCCCTGGTTGGGGAACTAGATCCCACATGCATGCCGCAACTAAGAGTTCTCATGCCACAACTAAGGAGTCCACATGGTGCAACTAAGGAGCCCGCCTGCTGCAACTAAGACCCCACACAACCAAATAAATAAATAAATAAATAAATAAATAAATAAATATTTAAAAAGGAAAAAAGATAAAAGTAAAATCCTTGTATTAATCAGCATTCTCCAGAGAAGCAGAACCTACAGGATCCATATCTGTATCCATAGCTATATCTATAATCTATATCTATATCTATATCTATATCTCTGTGTGTGGAGAGAGAGAGAGATTGATTGTAAGGAGTTGGCTCAACACAATTATGGAGGCTGAGAAATCCCAAGATCTGCTGTTGAAAAGCTGGAAACTCAGGAGAGCCAACAGTCTAGTTCCGATTTGAGAGTGAACAGGCTTGGAGACCCAAGAAGAGCTGATGTTTCAGTTTGAGCAGCTCAACAATCAGGCAGGAGGGAGGGTCAGCCTTTTTATTCTATTCAGGCCTTCAACTGATTTGATGAGGACCACCCATGTTAGAGAGGGCAATCTGCTTGACTCAGTCTACCGATTCAAATGTTAATCTCACCCCAAAACATCCTCACAGACACACTCAGAATAATTTTAGACCAAATAACTAGCAACCCCATGGCCTACTCAAGTTGACACATAAAACTGATTATCACAGTTCCCTTGGCCACCTCCCCAACTTGTTCCCCTCCCTTCTTCCCATAGATAACCATTTTTGAGTTTGATGCTCATTCTTCCGGGTAAATCTTTTAAATATGTCTACCTAAATAGGTAGAGAAAAATACATAGTATTGTATTGTAGTATTCGACATAAATGGTATCAGATCATACATATCCTTTTGTGGCTTGTGGTTTTCATTCACATATGTTTTTTGTTTTTGTTTTTGTTTTTTATTTATTTTTGGCTGCATTGGGTCTTCGTTGCTGCGCATGGGCTTTCTTTAGTTGCGGCGAGTGGGGGTTACTTTTTGTTGCGGTGCATGGCTTCCCGTTGCGGTGGCTTCTCTTGTTGCAGAGCACAGGCTCTAGGTGCGCGGGCTTCAGCAGTTGTGGCACACGGGCTCAGTAGTTGTGGCGCACGGGCTTAATTGCTCAATGGCATGGGGATCTTCCCGGACCAGGGCTCGAACCTATGTCCCCTGCATTGGCAGGCAGATTCTTAACCACTGAGCCACCAGGGAAGTCCAGTATTTCTTTTGATGGGAGAGAACTAAACTAGTTCAATGAAAACTGATTGTAGAGTTTTAAGCTAGTCTTTCTGGTTTGTGTGTAATCTTATGAATTGATGCTTTTTGATAAAGATTCTTGAGGTAGAGATGGTATGGCAAGAGGCCAGCTCTCCACCCAAACAGGGCTTTTCAGAGTGGCTGTACTTTAGAGAGAATCAACTTAATTCTGGATCCAGAATTCATTTCTGCATATCCAGGACCTAATTTTTTCAGTGAACCCATCGTGATACCGTGTTTCCAATATCCAAGTACTGTTGAAGCCACCTCAGGTATAAGTAGGTAGATTCTTCTTATTTTACATTTTCCAGAGTACTTCATGTTCTTTTTACAAAAATTTCTTCTCAAAGTCTTTGGGATCACACCAGATTATTTGAGCCTTTTGATGGCTGTGACTCCTAAATTAGGTTGTCGTTCATAAGTATGAGTTTTGTTTTTTCAGAGCTCACAAACCAAAATACTAATTTTTAAATTGGTTTTTAGACCTGGGTATAAGTGAACAAACCCCCTCATTCTATAAGTAGGTACTATTATCCCTACTTTACAGATATGGAAACTGAGGCTCAGAGAGGTTAAGGGAATTTCCCCCAGGTCACAAAGCCCTGAAATGGCCGAGCCAGGATTCAGCCCCAGGTCTGGTTGACTTCAAGTCCAGTGCTTTTTCCACAGTATACTGCAGGTTTTCATGACATATTTTCTTTCTCTATCCCCAATCACTTTGCAACAATATGTATGTATATATTCGAGGCATATAAAAGTTCAAGTAAATAACAAGTAAAACTACCATTTATTGTCCACCCATTCTATGTCAAGCACTGGGCTAGGCATGGTACCTTTTCTGTAAAACCTCATAACATCCTTCTAAGGTAGATATTATGATCTCCATATTACAGATGAGAAAACTGAGGTTCAGAGTTTAAATGACTTTCACAGAGAGTGCCAGGGCAGGATTCAAACTCATATCTATTAGGATGCAAAATGTATGTACTTTCTACTACAACCAAGACCTTTCAGTATATTATTGTATTATATTTCTATGTATTATTAATATCTTTATTCTGGTCAAGGTTATATCTTTCTTAGGCAGCCTTTGTGTCACTCTCTAGCTTCCCTTAATGGTAGGTTTCATTTCATGTCTTACCTTAATGGGGTGGAGTTGAAGGAAGAATTAAACTCTTACTGTTATCTAGTGCCTTTTTTATTAGACTGTTGCATATTTTTTTCTTAATAAAATTATTTTGCTTGCATTTTTTAAACTGCTGACAGAACATCAGTAAACAGAAAATTTATCACCTGTGAAGAGTTCTCTGTTCTTTTCCTTAATATAATTTGGGTCTTTATTGAAGTATGTTTCTAGTTCTATAAGCATTTTTTATCTTTAAAAAATGGCTAAAATAACAGAGCAAGAAGAATCACTCATAAATTTCAGGAGTCATTCATTCGTTCATTTGTCCACTCATCCATTCAACTCATATTTTTAGAGTGCCTATTATGTGGCAGGCACTATGTTAGTTTCTGAGGATAAAAAGATAAATGTGACATAATTTCTATTCTCGAGAAACTCACAATCGGTGGGGGAGACCTATAGGTAAATTGACAGTTACAGTACAGAGTGATGAGTGCTGTGCCTGAACGAGAAAATAGGATAGTGCTTTCAACAGTAGGTCCTTGGGCCACCTGGGTTCATATCCTGGCTCTGTCATTTACTAGCTGTCACTATAAGAATCTACTTCATACAGTTGATACAAGAATTGAGTTATTCTCGTGAGTGATCAATAAATAGTATTATTCTGATAGCCATAAGCACTGGGTGATATTGCAACACAGAAAAGGGGCACCTAACCCAGATTGAGAGGGGGGTTTGGGCAGTAGTCCTAGAGGTTGAGTCTTGAAAAAAAACTGGGAGTTACCCAAGCAGAGAAGGGGACAATGGTTTTTGACACAGAGTCTAGCAAAGGCACCAAGACATAAGGGGATACAGCATGGGTTGAGGAACGACAAGAAGTATAGTATTGCTGAAATATAAAGGGCAAGGACAGGGGGGCAGTAGAGTGAGATTAGACAGGGACCAAATTGTGGAGGGACCTTGTAATCAGCACCAAAGACTTTGAACTTTATCCTGAGAGTGATAGAAATCCATGAAGGCTTATAATGAGGGGGCTAACATCAGCAGATGATTCTGGTGGAATCATGGATGATGGACAAGGGGGCAAGACTAGTATCAGGGAAACTTGTTAATAGGCTGTGACAATAGGTCAAAGGAGAAATGATGAGGGAGGCGCTGGACTAAAGCTATGGCAGTGTAGATGGGAGCATGGGACAGAGTCAAGGGGTATTTAGGAATTGTAAGAAGTAGCAGCACTTAGAGGCCATTTGGATAAGGTAGGTAGAAGATGTGAATCCTTATTTCTACCATTCACCCAGATAGGAAGTATAGGAGAAGCAGTTTGGGGAGAGATTTTCTTGACTTCAGTTCTGAATGCTTGCAAAATAAAATCTAAATTTCTTAGTACGGCATTCAAGGTCCCCCACGATCTGGCCCCAAATTATATTTTCAACTGTATCTCATGAGTATAGCTTTCCCCAGTCAGATTACAGAAAGTGGTCCTTTCAGGCTGTTTTCCTAAACCCCTGCCTCCTTCAAACAGACATAGACACAGGTAATGAGATAATGTCAATGAGATAATGTGATTTCTCTCTCCATATACATATATATATATATATATATATATATATATATAACACAAATGATGAATAAAGAGGTGACATTTCAGTTGTATGATTGTTAAAAATGACTTCCAGTGAATTATACCTCCCTGTGCTCATGTCCCTTCACAATGTGATGCTATGACTCCTCCTATCAAGAGGTGAAGTCTATTTCCTCTCCCCCTTGAATCTGGGCTGACCGTGTAACTTGGCGTTGACCAGTAAAACGCAGCAAAAGTGACATTCTGGGATTTCTGAGCCTAGGCAGGCCTTAAGAGAACTAGCAGTTTCTGCTTTTGCTCTTAGAACCCAGTTGCCATGGAAAAAAAGCCCAGGCTACTCTGCTGGAAAGAGGCTATGTGGAGAGAGAGGCCATGGGGGAAGAGAGACCACGTGGAGAGAGAGGACCAGGTGTGAGAGTGTCCCAGCTGAGCCCAGCCCCCAGGTGACCCACCTGCTGACTGCAGCCACACAAGTGAGCCCGAGAGGACCAACAGAACTGCCCAGCCAACCCAAAGGATCTTGGGAAATAATAAATCAGGTTGCTTTAAGCCACTCAGCTTAGGGAGAGTTTGTTATGCAGCAATAGGTAAGTGAGACACACCGGCAATGGAAAGGTGAATAAGGAATCCTCCAGGAGGATAATGGAAGCAAGAGCTTTCCAGGCAAAGTGAATATAATGAACCAAGGCACAGAGGCATCAAAGTGCACAACCTATCTCAGGAGGGGCAAGTGGTATTGTGTGGCTAAAGGAAAACAGGAGGTACACTGCAGGGAGGAGCTGATGAAAGGGGAAGCTGGATGTAAGTCTGGAAGGGAAAACTCTTGTTACCAGTTGCAGTTTAATGTTATCGTATCTTAGAACATCACACAGGAATTGTGCTTCTCTTGTATTGTTCCTTTCCTTTGTGAACTCTTTTCTCCCAAACCTTCTCAAAGAAATTGTTCGGTCGTTATCTGGTTTCTTCAATGTCATCATGTAGAGATTACTAAGAAACACTTTCAGAATTTAGCTGCCTGCCCAGTGGGTAAGTTAACATTGCCTTTCATTTTTGCTGAATTTTCTTTGCTATTCATTTATTAAAGAAGCAAACATTTATTGAGTTCCTAGCATATGCCAGGCACTTGGGATTCAGAAAAAGTAAGCCACCGTTCTTACCTTCTAGAAGTCTATAGTCTATTGGGTGAAATTGACAGGCAGTAGATTACAATAGAGCATGCTTAGCCCCAGAAAAGGAGAGGTTTTCATATAATTATTATTATCTAAGACAATACTGTATTTACAGAAAGAATTGCCATCAAGATCCTTTATTTGTTTCTGAAATAATAGACTTTAGGTTTTTAAGTGGCCATGAAACTGTGATGGGCTTAATGCCACCAGATTTGGTAAGAGACCACCTGGAATACTTGAATGTCAAAGTAAACTTTGCGCCAAGAAAGCCAAATTACATATGGCCAGACTCCCTTTTCAGTTACTATGTAATACTTTTCTGAAATCCTCATTGTTAAGTTCTTACTATTTTTCTTTCACTTTCTTCTTGCAGCCTGAGACCGATTCATTCATGTATAATTTCTCTGGCATTTGGAGGTCTTGGAATCAGTTCTGTGCTAATATTCACAGCCTCTGGATCTGGAGCTCTTCATTGCTTCTTTTCCCCTTTTTGCTTTCAAGAATACTGTTTTTCAATTCCCTCCACCCAGTTTCTTTTCTGGCTCATTAGAAATCACTGTATAGCCCTTTAATTCTTTTATAGTGTACCTAGCTGACAGTTCCATTTTGCCGTGTCTTTGCAAACCTCTAGGAGAGCAGCCCTTCCTTTTCTCCCATGTTTTCCCCAATGTGGTAATCTTGATCTTGTGTCTGCTAAGTTATGAGCTCTCTCCTATTCCACGCTGGTGCTGAGATCCCTAACTCAGCCTCCAGGAAATTATTTTCCTCTTTGCTTGGATGATATCCTTCGACTTTGTGGGGATGGAAAATATCATCCTGTTGAGCCTTCAGGATGTTGTTTGAAAGAATGCTGTTATTTGCCAGGAATATCCGTACAGTAGTTTGACTTCCAGCATATACATTATTCATTATTGTTCAGCCACACCTAGTCTTGCATATTATACCAATAGGATACTGGGCAGAGATGTGACTTTGACCCGGAATTCTTTTCAGTTCTATATCAAGGTGTTTATTAGTTTGATTCTATCTGAATTACCTCATTATTGACTCACACAGGATAATTTAATTGGAGAATCTTTTAATACTTAAACAGATGGGCTAAGCTGGTTTTTCCGCTTTTATTCCCTCAGGATAATAATTATCTAACTGAGAATATCAGTGGCTACAACTAGAGTCTTTTGCATCTCACTTTGGTCTTATCTACTGCTACCTTTTTGGTTCAAATATATATTCAAAACCTAGACTTAATATTTTTCTTCATTTCCAAAAAAAATCTGTATCTGCATTTGCTGACACTTGATACTCTTAGTGTGAAGATTTAATCTTTATAAGATTTATTCATTTCTCCAAACAAATCTGAAACAGTCATTTCACAGTGATGGCACCTGGGTTAAGACAAATTTCTGCCCAGACATCAGCATGATTTCCTCACCCTTATTCATAAAAATAGAATTCAATAATAAAATAATTAAATAGGCATTAGGAGGTACAGTTATTTGGTTTTTTTACTTGAAGTATAGTTGATTTACAGTGTTTCAGGTGTATAGCAAAGTGATTCCGTTATACATATATATATAAAATATGTTCTTTTTCAGATTCTTTTCCGTCATGGGTTATTACAAGATATTGAATATAGTTCCCTGTGCTATACAGTAAGTCCTTGTCTATAGTTGTTTTTCTTTTTTAACATCTTTATTGGAGTATAATTGCTTTACATTGTTGTGTTAGTTTCTGCTGTATAACAAAGTGAATCAGCTATAAGTATACATATATCCCCATATCCCCTCCCTCTTGAGCCTCCCTCCCACCCTCCCTATCCCATCCCTCTACGTGCTCACAAAGCACTGAGCTGATCTCCCTCTACAGTTTGTTTGTTTGTTTGTTTTTTTGCGGTACACTGGCCTCTCACTGTTGTGGCCTCTCCCATTGCAGAGCACAGGCTCCGGACACGCAGGCTCAGTGGCCATGGCTCAAGGGCCCAGCCGCTCCGTGGCATGTGGGATCTTCCCAGACCGGGGCACGAACCCGTGTCCCCTGCATCGGCAGGTGGACTCTTAACCACTGCGCCACCAAGGAAGCCCTGTATTTTTTGTTTAATTCATATTTTTTATTGAAGTATAATGGACAAATTATATTAGTATCAGGTGTACAACATAGTGATTCATTATTTTTATAGATTATACTCCATTTATAGTTATTATAAAATTTTGGCTATATTCCCTGTGCTGTACATTACATCTTTTTATCTTATTTTTTTTTAAACATCTTTATTGGAGTATAGTTGCTTTACAATGGTGTGTTAGTTTCTGCTTTATAATAAAATGAATCAGCTATACATATATATATCCCCATTACAGTTGTATTTTAAAGTTCGTATCTTAGACCAACTTTGTCTTTTTCTTTTAAAATAAATTTTACCATTTCTTTTTTAAATTTTTTAAAAAATTTTATTTATTTTATTTATTTATTTTAGGATGTGTTAGGTCTTTGTTGCTGCACGCAGGCTTTCTCCATTTGTGGTGAGCAGGGGCTACTCTTCGTTGCGGTGCCCAGGCTTCTCATTGGGGCGGCTTCTCTTTGTTGCGGAGCACAGGCTCTAGGCATGCAGGCTTCAGTAGTTGTGGCACATGGGTTCAGTAGTTGTGGCTCGCAGGCTCTAGAGCGCAGGCTCAGTAGTTGTGGCGCACGGGCTTAGTTTCTCCGCGGCATGTGGGATCTTCCCGGACCGGGGCACGAACCCGTGTCCCCTGCATCGGCAGGCGGACTCTCAACCACTGTGCCACCAGGGAAGCCCCTGGTTAACAATTTTAAAATTGAAAATTTTATTGTGATAATTGTAGACTTGCCTATAGTTATAAGAAATAATACAGAGAGATCACTTGTACACTTTGCCCAGGTCTTCCCAGTGTTAACATCTTGTAAAACTGTAATATTATATCACAACAGAATATTGACATTGATACAATCCACTGGCCTTATTCTGATTTCCCAAGTTTTAATTGTACTAATTTGTGTACGTGTGTTTGTGTGTGCATGCATGCATGTTTGTATTAATTTATATACAATTTTATCACCCATGTAGATTCATGTATCTACCACCACAGTCAAGATACAGAACAGTTCCACACCACAAGGATTCCTCAAGTTGCCTTTTTATAACCACACCCACCTCCCTCTGATCTCCCTTCCTCATTATATAAAAAAAAGTCTGTATTTTGTATCTTTTCAAAACATACAGTGGCAGAGCTACTAATAAAATCTATTTCTTTTGATTTTTAGTTCAGTGACCTTTACATCTTGTTTCTTACACGTCCCTTTTTTGGAAAAGCACTGACTGGCTAGGCAGTCAGATTAGTGGCAACCACTAATCCGTCCTCCATTTCTTACATTTCGTCATTTCCAAAATGTTATATAAATAGATACTTTTCAAAAGTTTTCTGCACTTAGAGTGAGAAGCATATGCAGTGCTACAGTATTTCAAGAACGGTAAAAGCCCTCTTTGTGTTTTTTACTCCGTTTGAAGGAAAATATTTCCTACCAGCAAAGTAAAAGAGTAAAATTGACCCAGTCTCTGGATATTTTACTCTGGTAAAGTTCTAATTTAGTGATGGTAACTGAAGCCCTTCAGCATGGACACTGCTTCAAGCAGTGGTTTCTATTAAAGGAAACTCTGCCCCCTCCCCCCACCAGGCAGTGCAGACAGAACATTGGGGTTGGGGGGAATGAAGGAAAGCTTTTGCCCAAGATTCAGATGTTGAAATTGTAACACATATTGATAAATGACAGAATTCAAAAGGCATTTACGAAAAAGTTTGATTTATACTCATAGTCTCAGATTCCATTTCATATTCCATCTTGGAACCAAACGTTCAGAAGTGTGCTTTCCTTTGAACATAAAGATGTCACCGTGAATCCAAGGGCATTACGAAATATACGCTTGACGTTGTTTTTCCTGTGATGGGGAGCAATACCACGTTCTCTTGCTTCCTTCTCTCAAATGGCAAAATGGCAAAAGGAGTTTGTGGGAAGGCTGCCCAGGTTAGGGGTCAATGGTTCTTTTCTCATGTGTTCTCAGTTGGTTTTGTTGTTCTAGGTTTCCCCTTACTACCCAGATAGACTTGGATGTTGTCACAACATCTTGCTCCCATCTCCCCTCTTGTTTTCTGCTTGGCCAATCCTAGCCTCTTTCCTCCCCCCACTCAACAACTCAACATTTGGATTTCAGCATCTCTTTTCTCCTCCTGCTGTGGAGTCATCTAAAGAATTTCACCTGCTGGGTGTTTCCAACAGTCCAATTAAAATGGGGGAAAGGGGAGGAGGGAAAGAAGAGGAATAAGAACAGCAAAGAAGAAATTATCAAGTATTAAGCAAAGCAAAGAGAGACCTCCTGTTTGGTTTCAGTGAAGCCATTGAGCTGATCTTTTACAATCTGTTGGGACTGGCGTCAGAGAGGAGATAAGTGAGCCAACTGAAGTGGAAAGATTGAGAATGAAGGTAGAGAGTGATCTGGAAAACTAAACTCCCCCAAAGAAAAGACTTTAAGAATCCTAAAGCCAAAGGATTAGTGGTCTTTACTACTACTGTGGGTTGTATTCTAAACATTTTAAAGGCGACTGGTATCAGTGGCTAAAAAATGTAGTAGCAACTTGAGAACAAGGAAAACTTACCTGAACTGGGTCATTTTTAATACCTATGAAAGACTGAGTAGAGGAAACCAGCCTGAGAGACTCACTGTGGTGTGTAATTATGCACTTTGAAAGCGCAGTTCATCCATGGATCTCAAAGCACATTACCAACTTTATTTTTCATAACACCTCTGTGAGACCATTATTTCCTACAGATAGATGAAGAAACTGACATAGAAAGGGTACCAGGCCCTTTCAATCACACCATGAATCACCTGCTGAGTTGCTCCCGTTACTGATTTGTCATTTGAATTAACTGACCATTTCCCAATGAAGAGGGAATGCTTGAGCAGGACTTTGAGGGAATTTTGGCTTCTAATTTTTGCTTAGAAGCAATGGAGGCTGAATTCCTTTTAAGATGAAATGCTGTTCAAAGAGTCATTATTTAATGGAATGTGTATGGAAATATATTAAAATATTATTCAAGACACATGCCAGAACACACACAGAAGCCTATAGCATAACAGCCCATGTGGGTACTTTTGTCCTCCGTTAAACTTGCATAGAAAACAAAACAAAACAACAACAACGACAACAAATATATCACATACAATCATAAAATTTTAGTATCTGAACAGCCTTCAACAATCTCAGGGCCTGTAGCTTTGGTCGCACCACTCTGATGAAACCTGCTCCAATTACTGGGCCACTCCCTCACTTGTCCTTCTTTGTTCCTGTAATATATACCACACAATCTAGCTCTGTATCACACTATATTTACACTCTTTTGTTCCTTTGATTTATTTTGAGTTAAACAACACCATGGTTACCAATGGTCGCTGCATTATGTTTGGAATGGGGGAATACCTTGTGAATGATGAAGGTAAATCTCTTTCTACTACCAAGACTATAAACTGCAGGAGGACCCAGCCTGGGTGTTACTTTCTTCTATCACTATGTCCCAGAATTTCTGTGTACACTGCAAGCAATTAATACACACTGTTGGTACGATTAAATAGGATTAAGAGACACTGGTGGAGGTCAATGATGAAGTGAAACAAGATTTCATTAAACGTATTAAACAAGGTGGCTTAATTTGAATATATATTTCAAATAAAAAGAAACTTGTGTGAGCCTTGTATATACCGTCCAGCCCCAGCAAAGGCTTAGAAAAAGTGATGGTTGCCTGGTGAGTGAATATCCTTTCCTTTATACCCCAACATACCTCACATAACCTGCTTTAGAAAAAACTTACCTGTTTTGTGCTCAAATTCAAAACCCATCATACCATCTTGAATTTCTCTAATCTGTAGGGGGAAAGAAAACCAAACTGATCCAAAATGTGTACCCAAGGAGACCTAGCGCACACAAAATGGCCTTGAGGATTCCCAGCAAATGCCTTTAGACCTCTCATTCAAAACCTCCATTTTTAGTCTTCAGATATGTCAGACTTTCTTGATTCTGAGCTCTGCACATGCTTCTCTCCTAGGCAGAAATCCCTTCCGCCACCTCCTTGACTATTGCAAGGGCCCCGTACTCCAGAATACTGCCCCCCAACACTCTCCCCAAAGTTTGAATTAGATACAGTTCCTATTGCCCTTCAGTGATAGAACTGACTCCCTAGCATCTAGCACAGAGCCTGGCACATAGTAGGTGTTTAATGTTGGTGCATTAAAAAAAACAAAAATGAAATTTGTAGAAAGTCAGTATTGATTCCAAATTGTATTACATTTGTCAATGCACAACTTTTAGATGAGGAGGCTTTCCCACTCCGTTCACTTACTAATTTGTTCTTTTATTCCTTCACTCATACATCTATGTATTGAAAAAATTAATTCTGATTATTAGTGGACTAGACAGCATGCTAGTCATTGGTAACGTAGTGATTAGGAAGACATGGTTCCTGACCTCCAAGGTTTGCCTTGGCAACGTAGTGAAACATTCTCTTCCTCATTTCCAAATTCTTAAGATCAGAAACATAGTTAATCAATTTTGTTCTTTAGAATTACTTTTTCAATTCTAGTTGAGTAGACATGGTAAGGACCACATATACCTATTTATTACTTCTATTTGGCTTTGTGGTTTGGTATCATATGGCCAGCCAGGTCTTGCTGTACAAAAAAAAAAAGCCTGGATTTGGACGTATACACTCAAAGTTCAGACAGTGAGGCAGCCAATTTAGCTAATTCATGCCCAAAATTAGCCAGAAACATATTCACTGCCTATAAGAACAGCTTGACTCGTGATTCACCATATGATTTAGGTGAGTCAGGTAACCTCTATGTTTGGGGTTCTTCAGCTGTACATTATAGAGGTGCTGTGACTATAATGAATGAGAGACACAACAGCATAGTGCAAGAGTACCAGACCAATTATTTTATCCTCCCTGAATTTATCTGTTTTATATAGTCTTATTTTCATACGTTAGAAAACAGAGCTGGCCTGACTGCCCAAGTAAATCTATTTAAGGGCCACTTGAATGGCAGGGTTTATGAACACAATTTCCACAATTGTACAGCAACAATTTCTCCAATTATCTCTGTGCCATTACCCATACACTTCTGATTTAAACACAGGAGTAACCATGTAGAGAGTGGAAGGCAAAGAGATAATGCATGTAAAGGATTTTGAGAGCCACGGAAATGGCCAAGAAACTGTATAAGTGAATTTCATCAGTATACATCCTTGATTAGTCAGATACTGGTCCACAACTGTTTCATTTTGTATGAAACTAACCCATAATTAGTCCAGTAAACTCTAATTAGAGGAATGATTCCTTGGGCTTATATAGTTATACTTTTTGAAGCTCTTTCATGTACATTTACTCATATGATCCTTGCAACAATCCTCTGAGGTAGGTGGAGCAGGGATACTTATCCCCATGTGTTAATATTTTTGTTACATTTCGTTACATGTAAATGACCATATATTGATTTATAACTCATACTAAGTACAGGTCTTTTTAATTAATTATTTTTTTAAAATTTATTTATTAAAAAAATTTTTGTTTGGCTGCATTGGGTCTTCGTTGCTGCGCGCAGGCTTCCTCTAGTTGCGGCAAGCAGGGGCTACTCTTCTTTGCGGTGCACAGGCTTCTCATCGCGGTGGCTTCTCTCGTTGCGGAGCACGGGCTCTAGGCACGCGGGCTTCAGTAGTTGGGGCACGCAGGCTCAATAGTTGGGGCTCGTGGGCTCTAGAGCGCAGGCTCAGTAGTTGGGGCGCACGGGCTTAGTTGCTCCGCAGCATGTGGGATCTTCCCAGGCCAGGGATCACACCCATGTCCCCTGCATTGGCAGGCGGATTGTTAACCACTATGCCACCGGGGAAGTCCTTTACTTAATTCTTATATGAGCTATAAGAACATAATGTATCTGAAATATTTACAGTAGAAAACCAAGAAAGGCATAAGTACAGTACGTCCTTTTTAGTAGTCAAATAACAAACAAAAATCTAGTTGAAAGAAAAACAGGTTTTTCCAGGTGAGTCAGGTCATTCTCTTAATGATTAACACAGGCCTTTGTTAAATTTCTGCTAGGAAATCCCTGCACAATGTTTATTTAATGAAAAATAAAATAATTTTTAGCAAGTTTTTCTCCACTTCAGATTAATTTTACGGGGGAAATTTGGGGTCTTTGTTTTCAATTTAAGTTCCTCTGAAACATCAGTAATTGTTCATGAACATACTCATGTGTTATTTTTTCCTTCCTCAATCCAACTGTCAGTAATCTGGCAGAAGGAGAGCCTAATCACTGCCAAACAAAATTCCAATATTTAATGAGAAAATACATTTTTGATACTTTAGCCAAAAATGCAAAGCCCCTTATTTAAGCTAATGGAATTCAAAAGAAATCCCTAGTACCTAGTAACGAAATAAAGTTAAAACACAACACACAGACTTAAAAAAAAAGCTCAAAAGTTTTTGTAACAAATGGACATTTATAATTTTGCCTGTAAAAAATATTTTTGAAACATAAAATTCTCTGAAACAAGAATTAGATTTTGAAGCAAGATCATTGTTTAAATACTGTTACCTCAATTAATTATACCCTAGTCTTTTTTTGAATATTTAAATTCTTCTGGGAAAATAAAAGGGGGAAATAAAGTTTGGTTTCTCTTGGGTTCTTATTCCTTATTTGTTTTGAACCAGTATTCTTCTACTATTTATTCATAAGCCTATAGTTAACAAGCATAGGCCCGTGCAAAAGATTCTTTATGCTGTAGTCACTAGTTATGGTGCATATAGGGTCTTGGAAATATCAAATTAAACAGAATAAGATTGGAAAAAAAAACTCTAAACAGACCAAATCTATACAAAGCCAAATGGCTAGGTTATGGAAGTGTTTGTTATAAGCAAATTAGTAGTTTGCAGGAAAAGAAAAGAAAACTAAGTCTGACTTTCATCTAGCCTTTATCTACCTTAAGATTTTTATTTTGGATACAGTTAGAGACCAATATTGACCTTAGTGTGGATTTATGTAACTCTGAAGACCTTTAGAGACCTAAAACCACTACAAGAATTTTCTTTTGTGCCACACTTTAAAAATTTCAGACCTAAAAAAAGAATTCAGAATTGCTACTTACTATGAATTAGAGAGGCGGACCACTTCCAACTCTATCATTTGTAGATTAACTGCTCACATTTCACTGAAGCTTTGGCTCTTTCTAGAAGTGCAGGTCTGTTCTGTACAATTTCAACTAATTGCTGTCACACTAGTGCTTATAAGTGAGACTTCAAATACTTAACCCTTTCACTGCTTGATTGGAGGACAGTTTAATGGCAATGAGCAATGTGAGGCTATTCTGAACTTGGCAGTGTAGGGGCTTAAGAATGATTTTCATTATCAAATTCAAAGAGTACTGTATGCAAGAAAATTTTGTTGAAAAGTGGAATCAGAAGGGATTTTCAGGATGTTGCATTTTAAGTCTTCGCATTTTGGTAGCAGGAGAAAATACAGGACTGGATCAGCAATGAGTTACAAGGAGAAGAAAGGTTAAGGATGACAGTCATCTGCAGAGAGCTACATCAATTTAACTTACAGGTTTCAGCCATTTAGTTATTTCTGGATTCGGACCCCATACCATATGCCAGTGGTTTTCAAACTTTAGCCTGTATAAGAACCACCTAGAGGGTTTGTTAAAACACCAATTGCTGTGTTACACCCCCGAGTTTCTGATTCACTAGGTTTAGGTTGGGGCCCAACAATCTGTATTTCTAAGTTCCCAGGTGATGCAGGTGCTGCTGGTCCCCAGACCACACTGTGAGAACCACTAGGTATCCATACACCATGCAGTTAGCCTACCTTTATTTATTTTTATTTATTTATTTATTTATTTATTTGCGGTACGCGGGCCTCTCACTGTTGTGGCCTCTCCCGTTGCGGAGCACAGGCTCCGGATGCGCAGGCTCAGCGGCCATGGCTCATGGGCCCAGCCGCTCCGTGGCATGTGGGATCTTCCCGGACCGGGGCACGAACCCGTGTCCCCTGGATCGGCAGGCGGACCCCCAACCATTGCGCCACCAGGGAAGCCCTATTCCCTCACTTTTTATTCCACCAGATTTGCTTGTAGCTTCTGAAACTCTCTGGGCAGCTGCCTCTACAGACTCACAAAAATCCTTCTCTGCTGCCTGCCTCAAAGGGGCAGTGGCTTCTTAGGTCTCTTGCTTGTTCAAGCCTTGTTATGGTGACTATACTATCTCTTGAGTCAACCAGGCCAATCTTTGTGGGGAGGGGGGATTCATATTTTACACATGTTAAAAATTAACTTTTTATGCACTTATAGAATTCTATAAATTAATTTGAAAGCAGATGTCTTTTTTTTTTAAATATGATCTGACTTGATGTGTACCCTACTGCCTGGCCCAATGGCATAGGATATATTTAGGAGGTTACATTGTATTTAAGTATTTTATTTTCTTCTGAGAAAATGAAACTAAGTAATAAGATATCATTTTAAAGAATAGTGCTTTATTGAATAAGTTTTATTCACAGAAAAATAAGCTTTAATCTATGATGACTGCCAGATTTTACAGTAGAAAGCAATTTTCTTAGTTTTCCATACTGATGGAAAGGTTTCTACTAAATGAAAAGAGCCATAAAATTATATTCACAAATATAGTACTCTCTCTCACACATTTCACATGATTATTCACAACACTAACACAATGACATAAGAATCAGTCATTTTGTCAGGTTAGATAAAGTGTAACAGTAATGAAAAAAATGCAAACTCTTCTAACAAAAATTACATTAAAGCCTTTGTTACATCAAATAAAAATGCAAATTTGTTGCTAAGTATAGACAGAATGACAAAATATATAGTAATTTTAAATGTTACACAATGATGTAATGATACACAAGAATGTAATAAATGCCAAAAAATCTATATGCATTTCTGCAAACTTTAGACTTCAAAATAGAATCTTACCACCCAAACATTAATGTAGTATTGTACAGTTTGAAGCTATATGTATTTGATTGTCCTATTGTATTAGTTATAAAGTATCATTTAATATGTAGTGAAGGTTATGGTATGGTATACAAGAAAAAATAAACATTTGAGACCTCCCTGGAGAGGTAGCTTGAAGTTTTTCACCGTCAAACTATGTCCCAGTCTGGGCTATCACTAATTAGCTATATAGCTTTGAACAAATCATTTCACCTTTCAGCCTCAGTTGCCTTATCTGTAAAACAAGAGGGATGAATTTAGATACTCTCTAAGGTCTCTTCTAGCTCTGACACCCTATGATTCTATTATGCTGCAAATGAAATTCACATTGTGCTAAGTGTACAAGAGTCAAACTGAAACTGATTATGAAAGTGGGAATAAGCCAACTGTTTCTATTAGGGAAGCTCAACTAAATTTGGTAAGAATATATTTTTCAAGTTATTAAAACAGGAATTTAAATATTTTTGAGGATTTGACCTACTTGTTCATTGTAATTTGCATCTTGACTATGACAAACAACAAAAAAAATGAGTAAGAGTCACTGAAAGAGTTATCATCTAAGTTTTAGCCCACATTTCCGGAGTCAAGGCATATCCACGGAAGGTAAAAAAGTGTTAGGTAGGGAATTAACATTTATAACAGGTATTTTACACATATGGCCTCCTTGAACTCGTAACTTTGTAAGACACATACTATTCTCATTTCACAGATGAAGAAATGGTTACCTCTTTTTTCTTTTTTAAAGCAGATTTGGCTAAAAATAACCATATTTGTCAAATATTCCCTCCTGCTTTCTTATTTCTCTAATGGAAATGATACACAACCTATCCTACTTCTCCCACCCCTCCACCCCTTTTCCCCATATTCAACAACTGGGTGAGCAGGAAATAAAACAATGATTTTGGTCTAAAGGGTACGATACGTGGAACTAATGCTGTGGTGGTAGTCTCCATTCAGAGTTCAAAATACCAATTTTATCCACTAAAATGAAAACAGGAAAAAAACTACCAACATTTAAATAATATAACAACAAAAGATCATAATACACAGGGCCAAATCACATCATGTACATTCACTACACCCATCCTACCCCATCTTAGCCCCAAACCAAAGGGAAAAAAAAATAAAAACAAACAAAAAATCTAGTAGGAAAGGCAATACAAAGCTACTAATTAATAAACTGGAATTTAGTTTATAAACACTAAACCCATTTCTCAAAAATTAAGACAAAGCTTTTTATCAGCACACCAGATTATTACAAATAAAGATAATTATTTATTACAAAACAACGTGACTCTTCGCATGACTAAGATGTAGTAAAATAGGTGGTGCCTTTTGAAATCTTAGAGTGAACTTTATACAGAAAAGGAATGTCTACATGTAGATACTGAGAACTATTTTGGGAAGGGGGAGGCAGAGATTTGGATCTGGCTATATTTTTGACCTTGCAAGTGATCATTCTTTGCACAGTTAGATGGGAAGGATCCAGGGCTTTTCATAGTGCAAACAAAGACAAACATTGGTAAGTCTTTAAAAATTGGATTAGAAGTTGGAGTGCTGAGTGATTTAAGAACCTGAAGCAACAGCATTTCTAAACAATTCTTAAAATAAACTTGATAGCCATATCAGCTTCATGCATTAAATTTCACAACTCATGGGGAGAAAAAAGGTCTTGCTTAACTCTAAACATATAAGTTTTAAAAGAGTTTTAATGAACTGAGGCTTCCAAAACTGGAAAAGCCTTATGTTAAAACAGTTCAGTCCTTGGCCAACAACTAGATTGAACTAACTACCTGACTTGGAGCTGACATGTCCTGGAAAACACATTTTTAAAACTTTTAACACTTTTCTCCCCTTGTAATTTAAATTTAAAGCTTAAACTATACATGTAAAATTTAACTTAATGAATATATAACTAAACCTAAGTAGAAGAAAGTGCAAAGGTAAAGAACTGAGGATTTACATAGTAAAACAAAAACAGGGCAGTCATTATTTGATTTTAAAAATTCTCATTTAAATTTGCAGTGCTTTAAATGAATATCAAAGTAGTAATCAACAGAGGTTAAGAGACCATAATACTCTTTCTCTTAGAAAATACAACAAAAATATAACTTTTAACAGTTCCACTCTCAAACTTTTCTCTACAGTAAAATGCCTCACTCACCTCTACAACAGGTTGTTGTGAGAATCTTTGTCTGGGTGTTCTATGAAGCATTTTTAAACTTTCATTTTCTTTTTTAATATATACTGATTCTTATTCAAGTTTTCTCTTTAATATTCAAACAACTATTCTTCTTTTCTTGTCAATATTTTATAATTTCCAATAGGTTTTTAAGGATCTTGAGAGAACATTTATTTCAGAAGTATCTACTACTATTACTAGACAAGAAAACAAAAAACTTAGGTAAAGACTTGACATTTTGTCTTATATACATCTTAATCATCCTAAAGGTAAAAACTCACATGAAACTTTAAGATACAAGATGATATGAGAATCTCAACATGGAAAGCTGTCACTATAACTACGAGCAGTGTACAAACATGCTTCTACTTTTACCTACATAAGCTGACAGATGTTTAAAATACTGGGTTAACGAAGATCTTTTAGTAAAGTGACTTAGGCAGGCTTAAACTAGCAAGGATTAAGGATGAATCCTTACTAATTAATTGGAAGATCTGAGACATATTTTATATTTCATTTTACAAAATCAGGAATATTTATTTTGAAACAAGAGAAGAAGACATGGTCTACCTGTCAGAAAACTACCACTCAGAAATATTTTTCATCCACAAAGCAGGAAAAACATATAAACATTTAAATTTCACATTGGCACCAAAAAGGTTAACTGCCCTGCCTTCTTGGATTAGAAAAACTGAAGCTGAGCAGTAAGTAGTTTTGCAGGCGTTTGAACATGCCTAAGCCTTTAAATCAGTAAAATACTTTCTAAAAATTCTGATTACAAAAGTAATACAGACTTATAAAAAATTCAAACAGAACAAAATAAAAAAAGTAGAAAGTGAAAGGTCCCTCCCTGTAAAGCCCCTCTGGGACCCATTCCCCCCTCCCCAAAGAAACCACATTTAACAGTTTGGTGCCTATCTTTCCAAATCTTCTGTTCTATACGTATATAAAACACACACATCTCACTTGGTTCATTCTATACACAGTGTTTTGCTACTTGATTTTACACTTAATATACCTTTGACATCTTTCCATGTCAGTACGTGTAGGCTAGATGGTATTCAATTATTAAATACCCTTTTAACAATGGCAAAATCATTTTTAAAAATCATCCACCCAAGTACATGTGTATAATTTTAAAAGAAAATGGAGAAAATCCTAAAACACAAACATCTAAAGATAATCTCTATCTTTCTACCAGTGTAGAATAGTTCATTCCTTTTTCACACAAAACAAATTATGTGATTGGGGAGATTAACTCTAATCTGTACGTTTACAAAGAAGGCTCCATTTGTTAAGCCTATCTAAAAAGGATGAAAAAGTCAGTTGATTAATTCACTTACATTTAGAAATCTAAGTCAGTGTACTACAAATACATATTGTGATCAGTTATAATAATATGATGCTTCTTAGTCTAGGGTTTCAATTAAATAACAGTGAAAAAATAGGACAGATAATACAGCTAAAATCCTGAAAAATCCAGAAATTCAAATTTTAGATTGCTAACTATAACATCACAGTTTACATTTTTTTCCTACTTGGTAGCAAATGCTAATGGAATTCAATGCTGATTTCTTAAAGTTGGTTCACATCACACATTCAATCAGCGTAATAAGAATATAACACGCCTACTGTAGTTAGATTAAGACATAAAAATTTTTTGCTTGAAAGTAATGACTGTGTAGCACATGGGACATTTGTCCACTGCTTCCGCACACTGTTTACAAGTGACCAGATGTCCACAAGGAATAAAAACTACAGCAATATTTCTATCCATACAGATTTTGCAAAGCTTTTCCTCTTGCAGGAGCCTTAGCTGCTCTTCAGTACTAATCTCTGTACAAAGAGAAAAAAAAAGTGTTAATTTTAGACTTTCTTAGTTGTTTAAATTCACTGAAATAATGTGAACCCCTACTATGTGCCAGACACTAATCAAGTGTTGGGAGATAGGATGACTCACATATGGCATCTGCTCTTAAGTAGTTCACATGCTAGTGGGAGAGAAAGATGTGAGCTGAGGCTACGGAGGTAAGCACAAAGTGATAAGTTCTATAATAAAGTTACATACAAAGTGCTCTGGGACAAGACCACAGAACAAGTTCTTCTGTTCAGACTAGCTGGGGAAGGCTTCACGGGTTGGTGGCTGTTGGATGGGGGAGGGGGAAGTGGAAGAGTGACATTTAAAAATAGCAATTTGCTAAGCAGAGAAGCAAGGCTTAGGTAAAAGAAGTAGCATATAGAAAAGGCATGGCTTATTCCAGAAATGGAGGGATGGATTTGAGGGCCACTTCTGAAGTGGGACAAGTAGGATTTGGTGACTGGATGTGAGGGATGAGGAAGAAAGGAAATAAAGTTGATTTCAAGATTTCTAGCATGGCTGACAAGGGGATGGTGATGCCAATAGGAAATATAAAAGGAGGTACAGGTTTGGGATTTTCAAGATTTTTTGAGGTGTTTGCACAGCATCCATATAAAAATGTCCAACAGGCAATCGGAGAGTCAAGTCTTGAGATCAGAAGAAGTCAGGGCTAAAGATAGAGATTTGGGTGTCATCAATACACAGGTGGCACTGAAGTTCTTGCTTAATTCAGCCTTTGTCAAACTAATTTTTGTGAAATGTTAACAAATATGCCATAGAAATGTTTCACTGTCATATAACTATAATGACAACATCAACAACAGCAGCAATTAACAGTAATATAGCACTTCTACTATGTGCTAGGCAGTATTCCAAATGCATTACTTATTATAACAACCTTTGTAATCACTGTATACCAGTGTATACCAAATTTAGCCTCACATGAGAATCACTTGGGGCATTTGTTTAACAATATATTCTTTGGCCCCATTCACTGAATCTAAAATAATGGGGTTGAGCACACTGCCATTTGGGAATCATGACTATCAAGTTCAGGGCAGTATAATAAAGCATATATGCCCTCTTAGAAGTTCAAAATGCATTTCCCTATTTAACTACAGAGTTCATTTTTCATGGCATCTCTTTTAACATTCTGGGGAACACTATTCTGAAAACAAGTTTGGGAAACAGTGGTCTAATTTTATTCAACAAATACTTACTGAACACTTAGCTAGGTTCTAGGCATTAGAGATAGAACAATTAACAAATATATAGACCCTGGGCTCCCAATCATTCATAGACAAGTAAGGAACACAAGCAGACAGGAAATTATAATACAGTGTGATGATAAAAAGTAATTATAATGTGTCATGAAGAACACAGGAAGGGTGTGTGTCCGTGCACACACACAAAAAGGGGAGGCTTCCCAGAAAAAGTTATACCTAAACTGGGTCCTAAAGGATGAGTAGGAGTAAAGTAGGAGAGGGAGACAGCTTTGGGGGACAGGAGCAATGGGAGAAGAGGGTTCTGGGCAGAGGAAATGACATAAGCAGGCTCCAAGGAGAGAGACAGAACCAGGCCTGCAAGTACACAGGTAAGGCTTAGGAAGAGAATCTGAGGGGGAAATACCATGACATGAGGCTACAGAAGGTTAGCAGGAGCCTGATCATGAAGGATTTGGCAACCCATGTAAAGGAATTTGGACTTGACACCGAGGACCCCAGGAGCCAGTGAAGGGTTTTAACCTGGAAAAAAATATCAGAATTGCTTCAGAAAGGTTTTCTTGATTAGCGGTGGAGAACAGGATTATATAATCTCTTTTTTCTTAAAAGGCAACTTCCTGGGCATAATCAAAACTCAAACATGGAACATAGAGATAAGAAGGTAAACTGCCTGCCCCCAAGAAGCTTGTCTAATGGGCAGGAGAGAAAAAAAAAAGTTCCAAAATGATGTTACAATTGCTTTAACAGCAGAGAGAGTAGAGGGAGCTGCAAACTCTGCTATGGGTATTGGAGAAAACTTCAAAGAAGTGACCTTTGAGCTGAGCCTTGAAGGATGAGTTCAAGAAACGGATTTAAGGAACTGGGGGTGGAGTGGGGCATCAGATGAGGTATACAAACAGGAAAAAGGCATTCGGGGCATAGGAAACAACAGAAGCAAAGGGATGGCATTATAAACTGATTTATATTATATGGAAGCATCTGACCAAAAAAGTCAGAATAAAGTATATATTCATGCCATCACCAAGACTGTGGTAACCAGTGCGAGCTAGCCTGCCAGAGGAATATGGAAAAGTAGAGTGACTTGGTGAAGGGAAAGCACTTGAGATAACAGGCTTTCTGCTGCCGTCCACAAGCAGAGGGACTCGGAGATCATGCAGAAGCAGAAAAAGGCAAATAAGAACGAAGAACCCAAGTAACTTCATGTCCAATCCTCTTGCACTTCTCCTGTGTGCCTAGAGCTAGTCCCACCATGCTAGAGTTTCCTCCTGTAGTGCTCACAGGTCCCAGCACGGCATTCCCTTTGCCCTGAGTCTACAGCAGGTCTCTTTTGTGCTTCCTTCCCTTCAGGTAGTCTCTCTACACCTGGGCCAGTCCTGGGGGTATGGGGACTACCCCTTCCCAGCGTTTTTAAAAAAGTAGCTTTGTAATTCCAAGAAAAATCAAAAAAAGGAAGACAATTAAGTAATTTACACGTTACTTTTGGATGTAATGCCACAATGAATAGAAAAGGACACTGGATCAGATACCTCCAGTAGTCAAATTTACAGAGACAGAAAGCAGAATGGTGGTTGCCAGGGGAGGGGGAAATGGGAGTTGTTGTTTAATAGGTAAAGAGTTTCAGTTTTGTAGATGAAAAGAGTTCTGGAGATTGACTGCACTACAGTGTGAATGTACTTAAAACTACTGAACTGTACACTTAAAAATGGTTCAGAAGGTAAATTTTATGTGTATTTACCACAACTGTTTTGTTTTTGGCTGCGCCGTGTGGCTTGCTGGATCTTACTTCCCTGACCAGGGATGGGACCCAGGCCCTCAGCAGTGAAAGGGCCAAATCTAACCACTGGACCACCAGGGAATTCCCCACAATTTTTTAAAAAGTAAAGAAAAAAAAAAAACAAGAAAAAACAGGAACACCGGACCAGAAGTCAGGAAACCTGAATTTTACTCCCAACTATCTGAGTGACCTTGAGTAACAACATATCTGCACTTCAGTTTTCTCTGAAGTAATGAAAATTTTATATGATCTTTAAGGTTCCTTTCATTCCGATTGTTTGTGATTCCATGTTTGCAGACCACAATGGATGAAATGTCATGCCTACCAAACACGGATATCATGAACTCCACTTTTCCTACCTTATTTCAGGCTTGCATACAGACACTTACTTGAGATGGTGATAGTCTGGGCATTCTTTCCAGACTAATAGTTTACCTCTGGCAATTACTTCACTCTAGCCTTTAGAGTAACTATTGGGTTCTTTCCTTTCCTGAGGTACCTTTCCCCTTCTACTTCCTACAAGGCCCCCTTCTAGGTCGGGAGGTTCTGGCACATAGCAATAAAGGCAACAGCTAGATAATCTTTGATGTTATTTGCTAATATTTTTACTACATTATTTTAAACCACTTCTAGAATAAACTGATGTTGTTAATGTTCCTATCAGAGCAGATTCAAGTGGAAAGACAGACTGATAAGAAATGTGTATGGGTTATTTGATTTTTACATTATGTTCTGTAATATACACATAAGGATTAAAGCAAGTGCCTTAGCACACACATGAAATAAAGGGCTTTATATCATACTATGTTGTTTTTAAAAAGAAAGAAAAAAAGATACTAATTTGGTACTATCTTTAGAAGACTGGGGTATTCTCTGTCACAGAGCCAATGGGATAAAAACTAGTATTGAATCTAGGATTTCTCAATGAGTAATAATAACATTGTACTTTTTTCTAATAACTTCCATCTGCTTTACTTCTATTAGGCCCACCCTCTATTTTGTATAGAATTAAAAGATTCTTAGTGCCAGTCTTTCCTCATCAGCTTTTGGGAAGAGAAATAGACAGCCGTCCTCCATGAGAAGACAGCCTGTAACAATTACTTGCCTCTCAATTTTGTGAGACTAAGGAGAGATCATGTGATGAATTCTAACCCGTGCCCCTGAGAGCTGGCATTTGTTTAGGCCCTCCTTCCCACACTACCCTGGCTTGCAGTCTCAGTAATGAGAACCCCCCACCAACTCCCGTTGGATAGAGGACAAACATGCCCCAATGCACTCTGTCCCTTGTTCTCTTCCTACTGCAACCCACTAAATCTTTCTGTTGTAAACACCTTCAGGTATAAAAACTAACACCTTATTGTCAAACTTAATTAAGCTTGAGTTGTGGTTAAGGGGAGAATGGCACAATCACTTGTATCACGAAGTAAATGGTTTGTTTCACCATCACCAAGACACGTGGAGCTATTATAGGTTTAAAATACATGCATCTTTAAGGAAAAGATACTTTCTTTTACATCAACTAATGTAATTTAAAACATCATTAATGTTATACTGTTTTATGACTTATGTAATTATCTGAATAATGTTTCAAAAGCATCTGAAATAACCTAAAGATCAAAAGGGTCTTTAAGGTTAAAAAAAAAAGTGAACTTTTAGGTTCATTAGCCCTTGGAGAGTTCTCATCTTTTGATATAGGTGGTCAAAAGCTTAGAGAACGATTATAATAAAGTACCCCAAGAATGTATTCAGTTTGATAACTTTTCTTTAACCTCCAATGTTGTTGGCAAGCTCTAGAGTAGCTGTCATCCTTAAAGGAGAAACTTGTATTTTTATCTTTCTTTTTCCTAAAAGGAGGTTATATACTTCTCTTCTACATTATTTAATACACTTTCTATACATGATTCATAGTATTAAGATGCCATTAATTCAAGCTCTATTAAGCAATATGACCCCTTTATATATTTATATCATATGAAATGTTGCAGAACACTCTAAATCCAAAGAGTTTCAACTACAAAACTTATAGTCTACACACAATGATAAAAGTTAGTCTTTGTTGTTCTTTATCTAAAATAGAGCATAAACTCACACTTTTAAAATGAATGGATCACTGGATCTTATTTGGACCCTGAGTAGAACAAATGAACTGTAAATACATTTTAAGACAATGAGGAAAATTAAAACCAACTGAATTTCAGATGATATGGAGTTACTGTTAATTTTGTTAAATGTGACAACAGTATGTTATGGGCTAAATGTCTGTCTCTCCAAAATTCATACACTGAACCCCTAACCCACTGTGTGATGGTACTTGGAGGTGGGGCCTTTGGGAGGTAATTAGGTTTAGATGAGGTAATGAGGATGGGACTCCATGATGGGATCAAGGTCCTTATAAGAAGAGGAACAGAAAGCAGACTGCTCTCTCTCTTGGCCATGTGAGGACTTAGAGAAGGCAGCCATCAGCAAGCCTGGAAGAGAGTCTTCACCAGGAACCAAATCTGCCTGCACCTTGGTCTTGCACTTCCCCGGCTCCAGAACTATGAGAAACAAATGTCTGTTGTTTAAGCCACCCATTTTACAGTACTGTTGTAACAGTCTGAGCAGATTAACACACAGTATTAAGGTGATGTTAAAAGAAGTCCCTATCTGTTAGATATTTATTGAAGCATTTATAGGTAAATGATATTTATAGGTAAATGATGTCTGGGATTTACTCTGAAATACTACAGCAAAGAAAAAAAGGTGGGGGAAGAAGTGAAACAAGATTGGAAAAGTGTTGATAATTATTGAAGATGGTCGATGCATACATGAGGGTTCATTATACTATTCTCTCCACTTTTGAGTATGTTTGACAGTTTTCATAATAAAAAGTTTTAAAAAACATTTATCCTAACGGGAATATGAGAGGAGGGAAATGAATGGGCCACAAAGTCATGTAAGATACTATCCATAATGAAGTGATGTTAGGTGTCTTGCTTTTTAAAAACAGGCATGCGTACCTTTCTGTAATGAAGTCTGACCTGATTCATCTTGTGTATTGTCTTTCTGAGCACTCACTAGATCTGTAACCAGAACCTCAAGTGATTTATAGTTGCTCCCAGATGTCTGAATTTTTTCCTCCATTATTTTCTTAATGTCCTTGAAACTGAATCCCATTCGTATAGCTTCTTGTACCATAGGATTTTGGAATATGGTATCATCTGAAATGAAAATTGGTGAGAAAAAGGATCATAGAGTTTAATTATTTTCATGAACATAACTCAACAGCAAAGTATAATTAAAAAGAAAAATTTAAGCAACAAGCAAAAAATCAAAACCAGGGACTCCCCTGGTGGTCTAGCAGCTAAGACTCTGCGCTCCCAATGCAGGGAGCCCAGGTTTGATCCCTGGTCAGGGAACTAGATCTCACATGCCGCAACTAAAAAAAAAAAAAAAAAGGATCCCAAGTGCCGCAACTAAGACCCAATGCAGCCAAATAAATAAACAACAACAACAAATCAAAACCAAACCACCAAACCAAAGTTGCTTTGGGAAGAGGATTTAGAAATATCTGGGCATTGAAGAGTCACTTTCAGAATCTTACAACAGTTGAAAATGCAATGAGTATGTATTTTGTAGCATTATGAATTGAGATTAGGTGCTTTAAAGACTACATGAACAGTGCAAGATAAGGTAAAACAGATAAGAAAAGGGTTAAGTGCTTCAAAAATCTGAAAAGCGTGGATGTCTTTAGTGAATCACCAGCAATTATTTTGAAAAAATCATGGGAAATAGAGGAAGACGCAGTCTGTGACCTTGAATGTATCAGTTTCCTATCTCTCTGACTTAGTTTCTGCAGCTGGGGGTGGGTGTGGACTAGATAAGGCAAGAAAGCAAATAGAGTCACTTTAATGACACTCAAAGTAGGAATACAGATTGTGTAGTGATGTGCTAAAAGAGGAGACTTCTCCTGACTCATCAATTCCACTCTTCGGTATTTTTTTTTTCTTTTCCACGCCGCACAGTTTGCAGGATCTTAGTTCCCCGACCAGGGACTGAACCTGGGCCCTGGCAGTGAAAGCGCCGAGTCCTGACCACTGGACTGCCAGGAACTTCCCCACTCTTGGGTATTAAAAATGAGTACATATATCCACCAAAGACATACACAAGAATATTCACAGCAGTGTTATTTATAACAGGCCCAAACTGGAAACAACTCAAATGCCCATCATCAGGTGAATGGATAAGTAAATTCTGGTATATTCAAATATTACACAGCAAGAAAGAAAAATGAACTACTGCCACAGACAACATGGATTGATCACATAGATATGATAAACAAAACATCATCATAATGATGAACCAGAGACAAAAGAGTGCATACTGTATGATTACATTTTTAAGATGTTCAAATCTAATCTATGGTAATAGAAGTCAGAATATAACTTGAGGGTGGATATTGATTGGGAAGGGGCCTGAAGGAGCTTTCCAGGGTGGTGGAAATGTTCTATATCTTGATCTGGGTGATGGTTAGATGGACCTCTACCTCATACCATATACAAAAATGAACTCAAGGGCCTCCCTGGTGGCGCAGTGGTTGAGAGTCCGCCTGCCGATGCAGGGGATACGGGTTCGTGCCCCGGTCTGGGAGGATCCCATATGCCGCGGAGCGGCTGGGCCCGTGAGCCATGGCCGCTGGGCCTGCGCATCCGGAGCCTGTGCTCCGCAACGGGAGAGGCCACAACAGTGAGAGGCCCGCATACCGCAAAAAGAAAAAAAAAAAAAAAAAAAAAAAAAAAAATGAACTCAAAATGGATGAAACACCTGAATGTAAGAGCTAAAACCATAAAATTCTCAGAAGAAAACACAGGTGACCTTGGATTAGGCAATGATTTCTTAGATATGACACCAAAAGTATAAGCAACAAAAAACAGACAAATTGAACTTCATCAAAATTAAGAAGTGATATGCTTCAAAGGACACCAACAAGAAAGTGAAAAGACAACCCACAGAATGGGAGAAAATATTTGCAAATCATATATTTGACAAGGGACTTATATGTATAATGTATAAAGAACTAAAATATATAAAGAACTATTACAACTCCATTAATAAAAAAAAAGTAACCCAACTAAAAAAAGGGCAAAGGAGATGAACAGACATTTCTCCAAAGAAGACATACAAATGGCCCATAAGCACATAAAAAAATGCCCAACATCATTAGCTATCAGGGAAATGCAAATCAAAACCACAATGAGACACGCTTCACACCCACTAGGAGAGCTGTAATAAGGAGACAGACAACAAGTGTTAACAAGAATGTGGAAAAACTAACTGAAACCCTCATACACTGCTGGTGGGAATATAAAATGGTGCAGCCAATTTGGAAAACCATCTGGCAGTTTATCAAAAGTTTAAACATAGAGTTACCACATGACCCAGAAACTCCACCCCTAAACATATATCCAAGAGAACTAAAAACATATGCCCACACGAAAACTTGAACACAACCGTTCATAGCAGCATCAGCATCATTCATAATAGCCAAAGAGTGGAAACACCCCAAATGTCCACTGACTAATGAATGGATAAACAAAATGTGGTATTATCCATATAAAGGAATATTTTCCACCATAAAAAATAATGAAGTACTCATATATGATAAGGGTTGAACTTATATGACTGGATGAACCTTGAAACCACACATTATCACTCCATTTATATGATACGTCCAGAATAGGCAAATCCATAGAAACAGAAGTAGATAAGTGGTTGTTTGTGCTTGGGGGTCGAGGGGCCGCAATGGTGAATGACTGCTAAGGAGTATGGGGTTTCTTTCTGGGGTTATGATAATGTTTTGCAATTAAATAGTAGTTATGGTTGTACAACCCTGTGAATATACCAAAACCCACTAAAGTGTATACTTTATACGGGTGCAATTTTTGCTGTATGAATTATATCTTCATTTAAAAACACTAATCCTAAACCAGAGCAAGAGTCTTACTAGGCATAAAAGGAAGAGTATGCAGTATAAGGATGATTATTATCAAGAAATGTTATAGAATCTTTGTTTCTGGATAATTTCAAAAATACTGGCTGGAATAAATGATTTCTTAAACTGTATTATTTATGCACATTACAAAACCTTAAATCAAATAGTATCAAATTGGCTCTCCTTCTCTAGCATATGTATGAATATATATAGTATTCTCTTGCCTTCTAATCCTTAAGATACTAAATAGATGATGTTATGAGTATAGGGAGTGGGGAATCACCAGACATATTCTAGATTAAACTTTACCATTTTTGAAACATGATGCCTAGGTTGAGAATGAGATCTGTAGTGTGATGTAGGATTCAGAAGACCTTATTTACAGTCCTAGTTCCACTAATGCTTTGTAATGTAACTGTGGGCAGGTCACTTAACCTCTCTGTTTCTTCATCTGAAAAGTGGGATAACAATATCTTCTTTGTTTCACATAATATCTTTCTGTGCACACTTTAGTTTTTAAAGATGCCTATCATGAGTAAATAATCTTTGTGATAAAAATCCTCTACCTCTCTAAAAGGTAATAGGAGGTAAACAAACCAAACCATACTCCTTTGTGAAGAAGCTGGGGAAGGCAAAAAGATGGCATGGGATAAGGAAGCAGGAAGGTTAGGGCTGATCATAGTGATGGCACATTAGTAGAGCACTGGATGCACAATCCTGGCTAACTAAAGAAACCCCATTGACAAAAATACACTTAACGCTTTTTGTGATTTTAACAGAAATAACAATGGAGAGCCTACAGCTGTTCCTCTCGAACTTGGAAAAACTGTCCAACCTCTGAACCAATGTTCCCAGTATATAAATATCCAACTTAAATTTATAGGCACTTCATTAATTCTTAAGTCTATAGCAATCTCATCTAAAAGATATATACCTTGAAAGAATCAGTTTACCTTTCCACCTTATAAATAACAAGTATAATAAATTGGCAATGAAATTAAAGTATTTATTTTAATAAGAATATTTACCAATTCTTTTAGTTAATGATGGTGTTTTTTCAGCAGTTCTCGTCTAAAATAGAAATATGAATTATAAGTTAGAATTCCTTTTGGTAGAAGACAATTACTTCAATTTGAGAAGTTATGTTAATCATGAGTTTATAAATTAGCTTTATTCCAGTTCAACATATGAATATTCACAAGAGGCATATAGCCTGATGAAGCTAGAAGTTAAAAGATCATCTAACCCAATCTATTCACTTTACAGACAAGAAGCTGAGGCTCAGGGAGATTAAACAACTTGATTGAGGCAATACAGTTCATGGGAGGGCCATAATGGCAACTCTTGTGTCTCATTCTAGTCCAGGGCTCTTTCCACAAAGTACTGATGCCTTGGCCACCCCAGGCCACACTATCAATATAGATACCTTTTTGTGATTTTAAATACTGTCTGTGAAAAGTTAAAGACTAGTAGTACAAAACACATTATACAATTCTAATTTCAGAAGGCTGAGGGATTCAAGTGTTTTAGTTCTTCAAGCCCATTTTCGCCTACAGTGATACTTAAATCAGTTCATCCTGATTCCCTTTTCACAAATTTGCTTTAGCTTAAGAAAAACGAGCACTCTTCAAGATCCCCCCTTTAAGCTCACCATACATTACTGTTTTACTTTAAAAAATTTTATTTTATATTGGAGTATAGTTGATTTACAATGTTGTGTTAGTTTCAGGTGTACAGCAAGGTGATTCAGTTATACATATACATATATCTATTCTTTTTCAAATTCTTTTCCCATTTAGCTTATTACAGAATATTGAGCAGAGTTCCCTGTGCTATACAGTAGGTCCTTGTTGGTCATCTATTTTATTTTATTTATTTATTTTAATAAATTTATTTATTTTTGGCTGTGTTGGGTCTTCATTGCTGTGCGCAGGCTTGCTCTAGTTGGCGGCGAGCTGGGGCTACTCTTCATTGGGGTGCGTGGGCTTCTCATTGCAGTGGCTTCTCTTTGTTGCAGAGCACAGGCTCTAGGGGCGCAGGCTTCAGTAGTTGTGGCAAAAGGGCTCAGTAGTTGTGGTACAAGGGCTCAGTAGTTTTGGCACGCAGGCTCAGTAGTTGTGGCTCATGGGCTCTAGAGCACAGGCTCAGTAGTTGTGGCACACGGGCTTAGTTGCTCCGTGGCATGTGGGATCTTCCCAGACCAGGGCTCGAACCCATGTCCCCTGCATTGGCAGGCGGATTCTTAACCACTGCACCACCAGGGAAGTCCCAGTTATCTATTTTAAATATAGTAGTTTGTATATGTTAAACCCAAACTCCTAATTTATCCCCCCTCCCCACCTTTTCCCTTTGGTAACCGTAAGTTTGTTTTCTAAGTCTGTGAGTCTGTTTCTGTTTTGTTAAATAAGTTCATTTGTATCATTTTTGCTCACTGACTTCCTTTTGGTCACACATACCTTCTTTTGGTGTCTTAACACCTCCATCAAGCCTTCTGCCCTGGGGGCGATTCTGTTTCTTCAGGTGATTTTGCATAACTCTCTTCTGAACCATTATATTTTGTTTAGCGGTGTCAGAGTTATATTTTTTAACAACTACTTTTTAAAGACTGTTTAGGTACACAGTAAAATTGGGGGGAAGATACAGAGACTTCCCATGTACCCCTTGCCCCAACACATGCGTTCCCTCCCTCATTATCAACATCCTTCCCAGAGTGGCACACTTGTTAAAATCAGTGAACCTACACTGATACGTCATAATCACCCAAAGTCTATAGTTTACATTAGGGTTCACCCTTGTTGTTTTACATTCTATCACCATACACTATTAATCTAAAATACTACACTGTGAATTTTATACCAAGAAATCATTGCAAAACAAATTATGTAATATCTGAAAATATATATTCTACAATATGTGACTTACCAGAGACTCCTCAATTGAATGGGTTAAATGAATGTTGTTTATGTATTCTTGTCCCTTCTCTTCTAACAGATATCTACACCTAAACAAATAAAAGGTTAAACTTTAGTAGCTCATAAATTAGTAAAGTATAATTAAAGATATAACCTCCATCATCTTAATTAACTTGCTTTTTGATATTTCTAAGGAGCCACAAAATAAAATGTTACTCAATTCCCTATTAAACTATCATTTTAAGGTTAAAAAAATGTTCCATTTGTTATCCTAATATGCTAATGTCAGTAGAGCAAAAATATCAACTTGAGAACTTTCAGCTTTTACACAAGTTATTAAATTAGCACCTTGACATTTAAAAACAAGTTTTAAGTAATCTTAACGAGTTTTATTTAGAGATTAACCAATTGTACATTTTAAAGGAATTCTTTAGGCTTTCAGCCTTTCCTTTTAAGGCTGTTTAAGGTTAAGATTTATTTTCAAATGATCATTCTGAAGTTTTAAGTTGTACTATTTTGTAGGCCAAAAATCCACATCACTGTACACTGTACACATCTGTGTACTTTATTTTAAAGAGGCAACATGGCAAAGAGACGTTTAGAATATGTCATCATTCTAAGATGCCACTGAGTGTAAGCAGCATGCTTATATTATGTACTACCACTGCCAATTAAATTATGACCCACTACCAGATGTGTCCTGATTTCAGAGATCTGAAAACGTGACCAACTGTGTGCCTTAGAATCAGCGAGATTCAGTAATATTTGTTAGAGGGCGTGATGGATTCTTAAGGAATCTCCTTGGCAATGTGGGCTCTCATGCCCATCATTAAAGAGCCTACGTCCCGCAGTGGATAAGAATCTGCCTGCAATGCAGGGGACACGGGTTCGACCCCTGGTCCAGGAAGATCCCACATGCCGCAGAGCAACTAAGCCCGTGCGCCACAACTGAGCCTGCGTGCTGCAACTACCGCAATGAGAAGCCTGCACACTGCAATGAAGAGTAGCCCCCTCTCACCACAACTAGAGAAAGCCGCACAGCAACAAAGACCAACAAGGACAAAAAATTTTTTTTAATTTAAAAAATAAAAAAAATAAAGAGCCTACTTCCAACAACAACAAAAGCATACATTCCTTTTTTTTAAAAAAAGTAATTAATTAATTAATTTGGCTGCGTTGGGTCATCGTTACTGCACGGGGGCTTTCTCTAGTTGCGGCGAGCGGGTGCTACTCTTCGTTGTGGTGCGCGGGCTTCTCATTGCAGTGGCTTCTCTTGTTGCGGAGCATGGGCTCTAGGTGCATGGGCTTCAGTAGTTGTGGCTCACAGGCTCAGTAGTTGTGGCGCATGGGCTTAGTTGCTCTGCAGCATGCGGGATCTTTCCGGACCAGGGCTCAAACCTGTGTCCCCTGCTTTGGCAGGCGGATTCTTAACCACTGCGCCACCAGGGAAGTCCCATACATTCCTAATTTGGTGTTTAGAAATAGAATCATCTGAACGTCATAGATGTGATACATAAGTAATAAATGGTTTGGTCACTGGAGAAGGCTTAGGTGTTTTTTTTAAATGTATATAAAGTAGGTGACCCCATTTTTATAAACCTGGTGTGAATTTCAAATTTCAATTGGTGAAGGCAAAAATAGCTGACGTGAAAAGTTATTCAAGTCTTCCCACTGCTTATGTACTGTCCAACTTTGCCTGTCACTGAAGGAACATTTAAATACCTTACCCTGGATACCACCTAGCATGTTGTTCCCAAGGGTCTTCACTGGGCTTCCAATTAGTTAGCCCTCCTCCACAGTGAAAGCACTTTACTTTATCACCTTCACCTAAGAAACACACAAGTAAAAATACATGTATTTGGGCAATTACAAGCTTACCCCAAAATATCCTTTTAAATACTATAAAATTAAGCATTTCTAAATTACATGAAAGTCTCATAGCTTAAAGAAGATATCTGAATTCACATCTAAGTAACAGATAAGATCATTTGAGGAGGAAATACACACTAAATTCACTGATTCAATTTGAGGTATTTTACAGAAGACAAAAATAAAATTTCCCAATTTTTATGTGAAAAATCACAATTGTTTTAACATATGTCATTTGGGGCCATCAATACTACATTTACTTTTTCAAACTGTGAAACTTTAACAATAAAGTTCAGCATAATGAAATTACAGGATAAGTTTCTCTAAGGTTATAGCTATATGACACTAAACAAACTTTAAAGATTGCTATATAGTACTAAGTAATAAAATATTGAAATAACTTGTATTTTGTATTTTGGCACTATTCAATCTTAAAGTAACTGGGTCAGATATATAACGGTATAATTTTTCTGAATATTCCTGGAAGCCATCACACTAATGGCCCTTCCTTCCCTACTGACATGTCTACAGCAGTCCATTTGAAAAGTGCTCATTTTAAGCAATAAGGCATCTTTCGAATATACAGGGCGGCTTTCAAATATATAGTCTATGTACAAAAGGCAGGTATCAATTTTAACATCAGCCAAGGTAAACTCCCTAATGTTAACTCTTCTTATAGGGTTGTTATGAGGCATAGAGAAAATGCATGTAATATACGTATTGAGCACATATAGTAGGTGTGCAATAAATTATAGTTAGTATTACTATCAGACCTACTCTTCTATCAGGGATATCTATCATCTTTTGCATGTCATTCTTCTCCAAAACACAATTACATAAAGATAAATATGACTCATAATACGGTAATCTTTTCCACGTAAATTCAGTGGTTATATTACAGATTCAACATAAGGGTTCACAGAATAATACTAATATAAATAATGATGTCAGCCTACACCTAAATATCTACCAGTTCAGGGGGCAAATGGCATCTATTTACTTTTTAGGAGCCCTGGGATAGTTGGAAAGTTATTTATTAGCCTAATTTTATAGTAAAGTTTACCTAAAGCATAAAATCCAGCTCTTGCAAGCTGCTCCTTGTTAACTGAGTATATCCACGTCCCAAATGTAATGATCCGTGCTTCGTAATCTGCCATGGCTGGATTTCTTGGAGGATTTGTTGAATTTGGGAAATTCCTATCGGAACTCACGACATCAGATTCACTTTGAATATTAAAATTCCGGCCCAATACAAAGAAGCAATTAGGAAAGTGTCGCCTGTGTTCTGACCATGCACGATCACAAGGTTCCCAATTTTTCAGTTTCCCGCCACAACAAAAGCATTGTACTTGATCATCAATACCCGTGTAGTAGAGTCCAGCACTAGCTAACTCTCTTGGGGTTAAGTGGGCATAGTCTGGCCAGTTCTGAAATGACTTTAATCTAGCTTCTTCACTACACATGGCAGGGTTCCTTGGGTATATGGTGTCTGATAAATCTACAACCTGTCCAGTTCTCAAAAGATAGTCTGCATGAGTCTCAGATGGCCTTTCTAAAACAAAATGATTTCTGTTTCCCAGATAGTTTTCAGCTTTGTACTGACCATTTTGGACACCAGGATTTGTAGGCTGTGCAGCATTACTTTCGAAATAAAAGCCATTGATAAATCTGCAATTTGGGGATACTTTTCTGTGTCTTCCAACTGCTGAGTCTCCATACTGCCATCTATCTACTGCTGCATGACAACTAAAGCACCGCACGGTGTCTCCTTCACCAGTGTATAGAAAACCAGCTCGTGCTAGTGTTGATGCTGAAACAGGACTACTACTTGGAAAATTAGCAAAAGTTTTCAATCTATTAAACTCTTCTACAAATTCTTCATCCTTACTGATGTCTGCAGGTACACAAGTTTTAGATCCTTCAAAACTGTTAAAAGTCATCTTCTCTTGAAAATAGGACTTGTCCACCTTTTCTAAAAAGAGAACATTACATTAGGAAGTCCAAAAGTGTCAAACACAAGCAATATACTTTTGATATTAGGCGTTAACAAATTACCCACTGATGACACAATATTTAAGAAACATTCTAATTCTAAATACTAGAATTCTACATTACCACATGATTCAGGTTATAAAGTAAAAACTAGCAGTTTTGTTTTCTCTTTTAGAGGAAAGTAATATTTAAGCAGGTAAATCAGAACTATTCATTTTAAGTGCCTATTTTACATAAATATGAAAACTATGTGATGCAGAATATATTAAAATTATTAACCATGTAAAATCATTAATTAGGAAAAACATGAAAGAAGCATAAAATATGCAGATTCTTGAAGTCTATGCATAATTGTTATAATGGATCATTGTATATTCAAGGCATCTAAGTTCAGTTTTTACAATTAAAAAAAAGAATGTTCAGAATGTCAATGAATTTTTAATATTTCTTTATTGATTAGCAAAAGATAAGTTTTATTCACAATGTTGGTTCCAATGTATTCTTTAAGAGCATCAAATGTTTATGATTTTCACGTATAAACAGTCCATTTTTGTTAGAATTGGATCATTTCAAATGTATATAATACTGCCCTCTAGAGGGTGGCACAGGAAAAATACTAAGTACTTGTAGACCTTAACTGCAGTTACTTTTGCTATCAACTGCCCACGGTCAAGAAACAAACTGTTCAAATGGAAGAGAAGTACTATTGTAGCCTCATTAGAGCTGCCAAATTACAGCTGTGTAATATTTAACCAAGATAAAATACTAAAAGGAACTGGTTGGATTATGAGAAGAGTGGCCAAGATAATTTATCCTCCAAACCTGAACTCTTTTGAAAGTGAAAAATGATGCTACTAATAATTACATTGGGACAAGAGGCACAAATAAGGGTTGCCCCAGGCAAACCTGGTTCTCTAGAACCTCACACTGTTCCTGACACTGTGCTCAGTACATGCTTGCCAAATGCAAAATAAAAGAATGGTCACAATGACTCTGTCTCTACTTCATATGTATACTAACTGATTTCTCAGGAAGAATTAGTAGCTCTTTGGGCATTATGTTGGCACAATATGTCTTGGAACATCATCTCTCTTGGAGTTAATGTTCAACAAAAGGCTTCTGTCTTGCAGGCTGGCAATGGACTTCAGTCTTTCCTGGACCCAATTTACAATGGTATTAATTCATATACACCTCAAGAGCTGAGTTATATCTGCATACAACAATTTTTGGAAGACAGTCTCCATGATTTTTGATTATTGCTTCCCAGATGTCTGAAAACATTCCAACACTAGCTTCAAGACTCTTTGTTGAATCAGCATAAGGTAGATGACAAAAACCAAGATTCAAAGAAACCAAGGCTGGCTGATAGGCTAATGAGATAAAATAGGGATATGTGTAAAGTCTTATATTCTGACTTTAAAAATCTGTGGTACAACTAAAGGAAGATGGGATATTGGTTTGGAAAGAAGTCATGTGAAGAGAAACCTCCAGATTAAAATCTTGGGATTTGAGTTAATTACAAACTCATCATGAGCCAACATTACATGGCAGCTAAAAAACTTGAAGTAACTTCAGTCTGCATTAACGTACAGGTGTGCAAAATCCAGATTCAATTCTGCTACATACTGAGTATTATTTTTAATTCTGAACACATTTTAGAAGGGACATTAACAAAGTCCATTCCATAGAGAGCAATCAGGATGATGAAAATGGTATCCTATGAAGAATAGTTGGAAGAGTCAAGTATTTATCTCAAAGGGAAAAGAAAATTGTAGGGAGAGGGGTGTAGAGGATAGAATAACTATCTAAAAGGCAGTCATGTAGAAAAGGGATCCAAATTCTGTTTAGCTTGAGGGCAGAATTAAAGTTAATGAATATAATTAAAGCCAGCAGACTTTAACCCAATACAGGGATGAACAGCTACAACAATCAATATCAGTATAAAATGGATTGGGTTGTCTTGTAGCTTATGAATTCCTCTCATCACTGGAAGGGACTCTGGCATGGACTAGGAGACAGGATTAAACATTTCTAAGTCTATAATTATCCTGAAGAATAAATGCTGAATATAATCTAAAACATATGAAAGTTACCTTCTCTGAGGTGGTTAAGTTTTGTATCTCAGGTCAATCAAAATAGAAGTGTAAAATCAATGATCTATTCTCATTTCATAATAGTGAATATTTTGCATGGTTCAAGTAGTCATCCCATTTCAGATAATATTAGATAAAGCTCCATCATTCAACACTAGCAGGAGAATCTCTATTTGAAGCTTTCAAGTGGAGACCTCATCTTCCCAAGGGTTATTTCCATACTAATAGTTTAGATTTCACTGTTTTGAAAAGCAGATATTTATTCAGAAGCATTCAACTGAAAACTACATATACATTATCAGAGTGTGAGCTTTTGGAGAAGGATGAGAAAACAGAACAACCAGAAAGGTTAAGACTAAAAGAGAGAAAACCGACTGACAAAAGACAGAAACCTTGGGACTGGAGGAAAGTGCCAAAAGAAAGGGATGGGAGATGATTTTAAAAAAAAAGTATTTAAGTGAAATGCAGGTGGGAAAGATGATATTTAGAAAATAAGTATATGTGGGGCACAGGAATACAGAAGAAAATGAGGTATGAATACTGGAGAAGGTTTTGGATGTGAAAAAGTCAGAGTGGAATAAAGTATGCTGAGGTAACTTAAGGTCTCTTTGTGAAAGCATATTCAGGCTTTGTACCGGGTAAGGAGAAAGGTAAGAAGGCACACAGAGAGAAAGATATCCAAGAAAACTTTGACATAAAGGGGCCAGGCAGTCAGAAATCTTGAGGGAACAGTGGTTGGGAAAAATGGCACTCTGAAAGCCAACACTGGCATAAAAAGAATCAGGAAGCGGTGGTACATGTTTATATGAGGGGTATGGAAGATTTCAAGATGGTGAGATGTTGTGTTTAAAATATACATATAATGATGACCCAAAACCTATGGGATGCAGCAAAAGCAGTTCTAAGAGGGAAGTTTATAACAATACAATCCTACCTCAAGAAACAAGAAACATCTCAAATAAACAACTTAACCTTACACCTAAAGCAATTAGAGAAAGAAGAACAAAAAACCCCAAAGTTAGCAGAAGGAAAGAAATCATAAAGATCAGATCACAAATAAATGAAAAAGAAATGAAGGAAATAATAGCAAAGATCAATAAAACTAAAAGCTGGTTCTTTGAGAAGATAAACAAAATTGATAAAACATTAGCCAGATTCAACAAGAAAAAGGGAAGAAGACATATCAACAGAATTAGAAATGAAAAAGGAGAAGTAACAACTGACACTGCAGAAATACAAAGGATCATGAGAGACTACTACAAGCAACTCTATGCCAATAAAATGGACAACCTGGAAGAAATGGACAAATTCTTAGAAAAGTACAACCTTCCAAGACTGAACCAGGAAGAAATAGAAAATATGAATAGACCAATCACAAGCACTGAAATTGAAACTGTGGTTAAAAATCTTCCGACAGGGCTTCCCTGGTGGCGCAGTGGTTGAGAATCTGCCTGCCAATGCAGGGGACACGGGTTCGAGCCCTGGTCTGGGAAGATCCCACATGCCACGGAGCAACTGGGCCCGTGACCCACAGCTACTGAGCCTGCGCGTCTGGAGCCTGTGCTCTGCAACGGGAGAGGCTGCGACAGTGAGAGGCCCGCGCACTGCGATGAAGAGTGGCCCCCGCTCACCACAACTAGGGACAGCCCTCGCACAGAAATGAAGATCCAGCACAGCCAAAAAAAAAAAAAAAAAAAAAAAAAATCTTCCAACGAACAAAAGCCCAGAACCAGATGGGTTCACAGGCGAATTCTATCAAATATTTAGAGAAGAGCTAAAACTTATCCTTCTCAAACTCTTCCAAAATATAGCAGAGGGAGGAACACTCCCAAACTCATTCTATGAGGCCACCATCACCCTGATACCAAAACCAGAAAAAGATGGCACAAAAAAGAAAACTACAGGCCAATATCACTGATGAACATAGATGCAAAAATCCTCAACAAAATACTAGCAAACAGAATCCAACAGCATATTAAAAGGATCATACACTATGATCAAGTGGGGTTTATCCCAGGAATGCAAGGATTCTTCAATATATGGAAATCAATCAATGTGATACACCATATTAACAAGCTGAAGGATAAAAACCATATGATAATCTCAATAGATGCAGAAAAAGCTTTCGACAAAGTTCAACACCCATTTATGATAAAAACACTCCAGAAAGTGGGCATACAGGGAACCTACCTCAACATAATAAAGAACATATATGACAAACCCACAGCCAACATCGTTCTCAATGGTGAAAAACTGAAACCATTTCCTCTAAGATAAGGAACAAGACAAGGTTGTCCACTCTCACCACTACTATCCAACATAGTTTTGGAAGTTTTAGCCACAGCAATCAGAGAAGGAAAAGAAATAAAAGGAATCCAAATCAGAAAAGAAGAAGTAAAACTGTCACTGTTTGCAGATGACATGACACTATACATAGAGAATCCTAAAGATGCTACCAGAAAACTACTAGAGCTAATCAATGAATTTGGTAAAGTAGCAGGATACAAAATGCAGAAAAATCTCTTGCATTCCTATACACTAACAAAAAATCTGAAAGAGAAAATAAGACACTGATGAAAGAAATTAAAGATGATACAAACAGGTGGAGGGATATACCATGTTCTTGGATTGGAAGAATGAACACTGTGAAAATGACTATACTACGCAAAGCAATCTACAGATTCAATGCAATCCCTATCAAACTACCAATGGCATTTTTCACAGAACTAGAACAAAAATTTCACAATTTGTATGGAAACACAAAAGACCCTAAATAGTCAAAGCAATCTTGAGAAAGAAAAACAGAACTGGAGGAATCAGGCTCCCTGACTTCAGACAATACCACAAAGCTACAGTAATCAAAACAGTATGGTGCTGGCACAAAAACAGAAATATAGATCAATGGAACAGGATAGAAAGCCCAGAGACAAACCCACGCACACATGGCCACCTTTTCTTTGACAACGGAGGCAAGAATATACAATGGCAAAGAGACAGCATCTTCAATAAGTGGTGCTGGGAAAACTGGACAGCTACATGTAAAAGAATGAAACTAGAACACTTCCTAACACCATACACAAAAATAAACTCAAAATGGATTAAAGACTGAAATGTAAGGCCAGACACTATAAAACTCTTAGAGGAAACCATAGGCAGAACACTCCATGACATAAATCACAGCAAGATCCTTTTTGACCCACTTCCTAGAGCAATGGAAATAAAAACAAAAAATAAACAAATGGGGGCTTCCCTGGTGGTGCAGTGATTAAGAATCCGCCTGCCAATGCAGGGGACACGGGTTTGATCCCTGGTCCGGGAAGATCCCACATGCCGCGGAGCAACTAAGCCCATGCACCACAACTACTGAGCCTGCGCTCTAGAGCCCGCAAGCCACAACTACTGGAGCCCACATGCCACAACTACTGAAGCCTGCGTGCCTAGAGCCCGTGCTCTGCCACAAGAGAAGCCACTGCAATGAGAAGTCCGTGCACCACAACAAAGAGTAGCCCCCGCTCACCGCAACTAGAGAAAGCCCGCACACAGCAACGAAGACCCAACGCAGCCAAAAATTAAAAAATAAATAAATTTGTTTAAAAAAAATAAACAAATGGGACCTAATGAAACTTAAAAGCTTTTGTACAGCAAAGGAAACCATAAACAAGACAAAAAGACAACCCTCAGAATGGGAGAAAATATTTGCAAACGAAGCAACTGACAAAGGATTAATCTCCAAAATATACAAACAGCTCATGTGACTCAATATCAAAAAAACAAACAACCCAATCCAAAAATGGGCGGAAAACCTAAATAGACATTTCTCCCAAGAAGATATACAGATTGCCAAGAAACACATTAAAGGATGCTCAACTTCACTAATCATTAGAGAAATGCAAATCAAAACCACAAAGAGGTACCACCTCACACCAGTCAGAATGGCCATCATCCAACATTCTATAAACAATAAGTCATGGAAAGGGTGTGGAGAAAACAGAACCCTCTTGCACTGCTGGTGGGAATGTAAGGTGATACAGCCACTATGGAGAACAGTATGGAGGTTCCTTAAAAAGTTAAAAACAGAACTGCCACATGACCCAGCAATCCCACTACTGGGCATATACCCTGAAAAAACCGTAATTCAAAAAGAGTTATGTACCACAACGTTCATTGCAGCACTATTTACAATAGCCAGGACATGGAAGCAACCTAAGTGTCCACTGACAGATGAATGGATAAAGAAGACGTGGGACATGTACACAATGGAATATTACTCAGCCATAAAAAGAAACGAAATTGAGTTATTTGTAGTGAGGTGGATGTACCTAGAGTCTGTCATACAGAGTGAAGTCAGAAAGAGAAAAACAAATACTGTATGCTAACACATACATATGGAATCTAAAAAAAAATGGTTTTAATGAACCTAGGGGCAGGACAAGAATAAAGACCCAGAGGTAGAGACTGGACCTGAGGACACGGGGAGGGGGAAGGGTAAGCTGGGACGAAGTGAAAGAGTAGCACTGACATATATACACTACCAAATGTAAAACAGATAGCTAGTGGGAAGCACCTGCACAGTACAGGGAGATCAGCTTGTGCTTTGTGACCACCTAGAGGGGTGGGATAGGGAGGGTGGTAGGGAGACGCAAGAGGGAGGGGATATGGGGATATATGTATACATATAGCTGGTTCACTTTGTTATACAACAGAAACTAATACAACATTGTAAAGCAATTATACTCCAATAAAGATGCTAAAAAAAAAGCAAAACACTCAGTTACAAGTAACTTGTTACAACAGCTATAGGAAACTAACTCACATTGTTTCTATTTCTTTTTGGTTAGACGCTGCCTAAATGTTGAGGATTTCTTTTAATTTCTCTAGTTACATTCCTCTTTGGACAAGTGAGTATAATTTAATCAACTGGATTTCATCTAACATCTATATCTGTCAAGCAACTGGGGCTGCTAACATATTACCAGCGCATGTTAGCCAAGTGATACCTATTTAAAATAGGACTGAGATTACTTTTATAACATAACAAGTTAATTTAAAAATTTACGACTGCTTTAAAGCACAGAAAACCTTTTATTCTAAGAGGGAAAGATTTTAAAATTCCTGGGGAGGGGCTTCCCTGGTGGCACAGTGGTTAAGAATCCGCCTGCCAATGCAGGCGACACGGGTTCGAGCCCTGGTCCGGGAAGATCCCACATGCCGTGGAGCAACTAAGTCCGTGTGCCACAACTACTGAGCCTGCGCTCTAGAGCCTGTGAGCCACAACTACTGAAGCCCGCACACCTAGAGCCCGTGCTCCACAGCAAGAGAAGCCACCGCAATGAGAAGCCCGCGCACCGCAACGAAGAGTAGCCCCTCCTTGCCACAACTAGAGAAAGCCCGCACGCAGCAACGAAGACCCAATGCAGCCAAAAATAAAATAAATTTGAAAGAAATGTTAAAAAAATAAAAGGCTTAATAAGCTTCAATGAACAAAATAAAACATACATATACCTGTACATATACATACACACAGTATACGTGTGTGTGTGTGTGTGTGTGTGTGTGTGTGTATTTATTTAGCCTAGTCAGCTGGGTAAAGATAGCCATGGGCGTGTGCCAAAGAGAGGAGACTGACTGCTTCTCTAGCAATAATGTGGGAATATGGGGAGTTGGAGGGGAGAAAAAAAACACACAGAAAACCCACTTACCTGGTATTTGCACACAATACAAAAGTTTCTATTTCCCTCAGGTTTTTATTATTAAAGTTGTCAAATATATAGAACAAAGGTTATTTTAAATGGGAAAAGGATATAAAGTAGGATGTATATCTGACTGCAACTGTGTGAAAATATATACTCATGGACAAACCTGGAGGTAATTTTTAATATATGGGTAAAATATGTTGGTTAAGGTGACAGGATTATAGGTGACCTTTTTCTCCAAAATGTCTTTAACAATATTTTTACTTAAAGTCTCTCCGGTTAGCACCACTGGCCTGGGTCAGGAGCCTGGTCATGGGGAAGGCAGCCGAGAGCAAAGAGGTGGATGGGCTAGTTGCCCCCTCATCCTCCTCCACCAGGGTTCTGCAGTCACCAAAGCAGAGGGAGACAGGATGGAGTTGTGTCTCCATTTGCACCACAGACAGGCTGCCCCAGCCACCCTGTGGAGCTCAACATTGAGACCCAAGCCACCTCTGCAGGTGCATTTGGTGAGTTGCAGGCTCCTGGGCTGCAGCCCCTGCACTCAGCATGACTGCGGCTGCCAGGGCATCCTGGAGAAGAGCAGGTTCGGCACTGAATTTCATCAGTTTTTGATAGAAAGAGCAAAACTTGGACATTTTGAGAAGTTTTATGGATTACTGCAACATGTTCATAAGATACCTAATGTTGACATTTTATTAGGCTATACGGACATCCAGGGATACTTACTATCTATAAATAAAGATGATAATTATCACATAACTGCTTCAATATCCAACCTGCTGCTTAGGATTTTTACACAGAAAAAAAGGAAGAAGCAAACAGTGCCTTTGGTACTGACATGCTAATGAAGAAGGAAAATGTTTTAACCAATGTTCTGTCAACCAGAGAAATAAGCCAGATCTAGTTAATTGGTATGCACCAAGACTTCAGGTGTGTCTTCTATTACAGATGTTGACATTCCCCCAGAAACACACCATAGGATTAGTTCATCTTCACAAACACAACAACACTGAACATTCCCTAGGGACTCTATAGCTGGTGGGATGGTTTCATTCTAAGGGAGACACTACATGGCTTAGAGAAGGTCCGAGGGATCTTGTGTGTGTGTGTGTGTGTGTGTGTGTGTGTGTGTGTGTGTGTGTGCGCTACTTTTCTTTTTTTAATTTTTGGCCATGTTGTGTGGCATGTGGGATCATAGTTCCCCAACCAGGGATTGAACCTGCATTGGAAGCACAGAGTCTTAACCGCTGGACCGCCAAGGAAGTCCCTTCCTCCCCCCACCCACCCCCCGCCAGGGATCTTTATATCCTGGCTTATTCCAGGAGGTCTGGCTCGCAGCACAGGGCTATATTGGCTGTTAATGATGACGTTTTAGATGTTAATGGTATAGAAGTTTCAGGGAAGAGTTTTGATCAAGTAATAGGATGACTGCAAACAGTTACAACGTCATCATAATAGAAGGTAAGTAAACAGGAGAATAACGTTAGGAACAGTAGGACTTCTGGCAGCTCTAGCCAATCTACTGATAATAGCTTTCTCGGCTGTCCACAGCAGATTGAACCAAACATTGAGCCAAAGGATGAAGATGACATTATTACTGAAGACAGTGGTGTGCCACACTAGATTCCTAAAGCTGTTCCTACTATCAAAAGACTGGAAATGGTTAACCCAAATAGAACAAACTCAGTTTTGAGTCTGGAAAGAATAGTTTTATTCCGTCTAATTAAATGAGTTTAGCACCCCTAGCAAATGGTACAAACAGAATTTGAAACACATGTTCCAGATCAAAAACTCTTAGAAGACGGAACAATCATAACATCATGAAACCATCGTTTGAATGTTTTCTGAGTGAGGATGTCACAGGACTTGCAAATTTGGGTAGTTTAAGAACTTTTAAACTTCCAAGCCAATGACCTGGAATAGGCATGAGAATAATGTTGCAAGTTTAAAATGTTCTTAAAATAAATAGAAACAGAAAATAGATTAGTGATTGCTTACAGCTGGGAGAGGAGGGGAATGGGGAATAACTGCAAATGGTTACTGACTGGGTTTCTTTTTGGAGTAATGAAAATATTCTAAATTAGGTTGTAATGGTGATTGTGCAACTCTGAATATACTAAAATCACTGAACTGTACACCTTAAAATTAATTTTATGGTATGTGAATTATATCTCAATAAAGCTGTTTAAATGCTTTTCAAATAGTAGTTTGGTAATTGTTAGTACAAACTTTGGTGGATCAGAGGTGATTTTAAGTCTAAAACAAAGGGAGCTCTGCTAATCAAATTATATGCTCTTGATATGGAAAACTAGATGCTACAGTACATTTTCAGAACTATGTGAGAGGACTAAATTATTTCTGTTTGAAGTGGTTAAATATTTAACCTGTTACAACGATTCCAGTTAGTTTTTCCTTTAACCACATTCTTTAAATTTTAATGTGAAATCTGATTCTCTTTTGGTACTCTGAGGACCTCAGTTCTTGTGTACCCAGTATTTTATTTCTTAATGTTGTTCTCTTGTCGCTAATTGTTACAAATCATTTTCTGAAATGCATTATTTTCTAACTTCTAAGAAATCAAACCAATTGGCTGTTCTTAGGAGTTTCTTTCCACATTATGAAGCACTGAAGCTATGTTCCTAAATTATGAAATTCTGTGACAGTTTTTCACATTGATGTTTGTCCAGCCTATAGATTATATATTTATAAAATAATTCCAAATAGGTATAATTTATGTTTTAAAATGCAGTTAATTTCACTGACTCTGGTAATATAGGAGACACTCTCCTTTAATTCTTATCCTCATTCCTAATCTCATTGGAAAGCATTCCTTTTGTTTTGGGTGTGTGTATCTATATATATGTTGGTAGGCTTTTGAACTTTTTTAATGTACATATGGTCCCCAACTTACAGTGGTTTGACTTATGATTTTTCCAGTTTATAATGGTGCAACAGTGATACGCATTCAGTAGAAACCTTACTTCGAATTTTGATCTTTTCCTGGGCTAGCACAGTTTGATACTCTGTAGTGATGCTGGGCAGCACGGCGAGCCACAGCTCCCAGTCAGCCCAGGAGATCACAAGGGTCAATAACTGATATACTCATAACTTTTCTGTACCCTACAACCATTCCACTTTCACTTTCAGTACAGTATTTGATAAATTACATGAGACATTCCACACTTTATTATAAAATAGGCTTTGCGTTACATGATTTTGCCCAACTGTAAGCTAATGTAAGTGTTCTGAGCACATTTAAAGTAGGCTAGGCTAAGCTATGATGTTTGGTAGGTTAGGTGTATTAAATGAATCTTCAGCTTATGATACTTTCAACTTAGGATGGTTTTATTGGGATGTAACCTCATTGTAAGTTGAGGAAGATCTGTATTCAAGTAGTGCAAATTGTTTTGGATATAAAATGCACTTAGATTAAAAGGTTTTTACACACAGGACAAACCTGTGCACTTTTTTGTGCAAAGATTTTGGATTTTCTTCAGTGAGATTATTCTGGGAACACTGCCTACACTTTAAGAGAAAGCTGTGGTATTTACCACTGACAAGTAAAGTTTATCTATATTATTTTCCTTAGGCTATTTATTTCCCACACATCCACTTAGAACAAGTAAATGTGAGGCTGCGAACTTTCATTCTTTACCTGATTTCTTCGGCATTTATCATTGTACTATGTGCATAAGCACTACAGTATGCATGTACATAGAAATTAAGAATATTATGAAGTTCCTGTGGTTTACAGATAATTCCCCCCCCAAATTATTAAATCATCTTATAGTAGGGCTAGTATGGATGCCTTTGTAACAGTTGTGTGCTATTAAAAGAATGAAGGATCAAATGATTCTCTTTCAAAGGATAGCTTCTCTAAATGGTTAAAAAAATATGAAGAAATAAATTCTGGATTAATTGAAAAAACCCTCTAATGTTAAAGCGATAGAAAAAAAAATCCCACGCAGGGAAATATTTTTGTGAGATTTAATATCAGAACACTACTCAGAAATGTATTTAAGTATTAAGCTTTCTAATAAAAATCTTACTTGAAAATTAATAGTAATTTCTTAAAGTGACTACTATTTGGTAGTCAATTATTACAGTATAAGTAATTTAAAAAACCAATCTATCCCATAATATCATGTTTCAGTTATCACAGCATCTTAGAACAAAATAAGCAAGCAGTTTTATATGTGTACAAGACACTGAAGAAAGTAATTTTGAAGATTAATATAAATTTAATTATTTAAGATGGTATACTAGGGAACTATCTCTGATGACTGAAAGTTAACAATTACAAATACTTATTAAATCTCTTTAAGTCAAAGTAGCACCTGAATAACAAATCACTGTTCTTAACAAATAAGCAGCGAAACCTCTAGTCTTTTTCTATTGAGCTCACAGATCTCTACAACCTGCGTTTCACCCGTATGGGCTCTGGAAGAAATTCAGTCACTATAGACTCATTTAATGAACTAAAAATACTTATCATCCCTGCAACCAAGGGCTTTGCTAATCTCTCATCATGAAAAAGCATTTCTTAAGTAACTATATTGACGTGGCACATTAAAAGGGAATTAAATGATTGCTATGGGTTGAACTGTGCCCCCTTAAAACTATGTTGAAGTCCTAACCACTGGTTAGGAATGTGACCTTATTTGGATATAGGGTCCTTGCAGATATAATCAAGTTCAGACAAGGTCATTAGGATGCCCTCATACAATATGACTGATATTCTTGTAGGAAAAGGAGAAGAAACACAGGGAAGATGGCCATGTGAAGACAGAGGCAGAGACTGCAGTGATGATGTACTGACGAACCAAGGAACACCAAGGATCAATGGCAACACCAGAAGCTAAGAGAAAGCCACGGAACAGGTTCTCCCCAGCACCTTCAGAGACAGCATGGCCCTGCCAACACCTTGATTTTGGATGTCTAGCTACCAGAACTGTGAGAAAATTAATTTCTTATTTTTTTCTTTTTTTGGCTGTGCTGTGCGGCATGTGGGATCTTAGTTCCCTGACCAGGCATCAAACCTGGGCCTCCTGCAGTGGAAGTGCAGTTTTAACCACTGGACCACCAGGGAAGTCCCTGAATTTCTGTTGTTTTAAGTCACTCAGTTTGCAGTACTTTATTATGGCAGCCCTAAGAAACTAATATTGGGTTGGCCAAAAAGTTCATTTGGGTTTTTCCGTAAGAGCATACGGAAAAACCTGAAAGAACTTTTGGCCAACCCAATACAATGATGTTAAAAATATGACAAAAATTAAGCAAACAACATAACCCTATTAGCTCCCACTGCAGTACTACCATGCTAACTGAAACACATTATGTAATTAAATAAGGGCATCTGTTGAAAACTCAGAAAACATGTTTTTAGAATCTCATCTATGACATCTTTCCTGATTCCTCCATTCAAAACCCTAGTAGAATGACTACTCTTTGTGCCCTCACTATATCCTCTAAATAATTTGCTGAGGGGGCTTCCCTGGTGGTCCAGTGGTTAAGACTCCATGCTTCCACTGCAGGGGGCACGGGTTCAATTCCTGGTCGGGGAACTAAGATCCCGCATGCTGCGCAGTGCAGAAAGAGAGAAAGAGACAGAGAGGGTAAAAGAAAGAAAGAGAGAAAGGAAGAGAGAAAGAAAGAGAGAAAGAAAGAAAGAAAGAAGGAAAAAGAAAGAAAGAAAGAGAGAAAAAGGAAGGAAGAAAGAAAGGAAGAAAAATAGCTGAGGAGCCAAGTTGTACTAGAACAAGACTGAATAATTTCTGCATGTGTGTATGTTTGTAGGTATACCTATATGTACGTTGTTTGAAGGAAGGTCCTTTATAGCAAGGGCTCTGTCTTATCACATTTGTATTCCCAATGCCTACAGCAATGCGTGACATACAGTAGTGCTTCATCAACATTGGGCAAAAGAATGAATGTTGGAGCACCTCTATTAAGTCACTGCTGTCACTATCCCACATCCCACCCACCACCTCCACTGGACTCTTGAGATCACTGTGAGGACTAAAAATTGGTAATATGCCATTGTGCCCAGGAAATGTGACCGAACTAGGAAATATATGCATACCAAGCAAACAGTACAACTCAGTGATAAAAACCTATACTAAAATCACATTTCAAAAATATAAGATTTGTAAAACTTTTCATAGTAACATCATAAAAATCTTATATGTGCTAACTCAAAACACCGTCATAATTTAAAATTTATCTTAATATTCTCTCTTTGCTCATTATACGTAGAAATATTGTAAGATTTTTCTCATCAGTTGCTTTTCTCCCCTATAGAGGATCCAGCATAGGGATCTTGTCAAACAAGCAACATTCTCCTTGACCCAGTGCAGTGGAGGTCAATCCCTCTTTTTTTTTTTTGTTTAAGATTTATCTTTTATTTTTTAAATTTATTTTTGGTTGTGTTGGGTCTTAGTTGTGGCACGTGGGATCTTTCATTGCGGTGCATGGGCTCTTTGTTGCGGTGCATGGCTTTCTCTAGTTGTGGCATGCGGGTTTTCTTTTCTCTAGTTGTGGCGCACAGGCTCCAGGGCGCGTGGGCTCTGTAGTTGTAGCGTGGGGGTTCCAGAGCACATGGGCTCTGTAGCTTGCAGCACGCAGGCTCTCTAGTTGAGGTGCATGAGCTCAGTAGTTGTGGCGTGGCGGGCTTAGTTGCCCTGTGGCATGTGGGATCTTAGTTCCCTGACTAGGGATCAAACCCACGTCCCATGCACTGGAGGGCAGATTCTTTACCACTGGACCATCAGGGAAGTCCCTCAATCCCTCTTTTAATGATCTTAAAGTGTTAGTTCCCTGCTTAGAAATAGCATTTTGGTTTACAAAGCTGTAGTATCTAAGAAATGTATCTACATAAATGTGACATAGTATAAAAAAGCTGTATTTTAAAAATGGCATGCCCTTGGGCTTCCCTGGTGGCGCAGTGGTTAAGAGTCCGCCTGCCGATGCAGGGGACACGGGTTCATGCCCCGGCCCGGGAAGATCCCACATGCTGCGGAGTGGCTAGGCCCGTGAGCCATGGCTGCTGAGCCTGCGCGTCCAGAGCCTGTGCTCCGCAAGGGGAGAGGCCACAACAGTGAGAGGCCCACTTACCGCAAAAAAAAAAAAAAAAAAAAAAAAATGACATGCCCTAAACAGAAAGGGTATATACATATACACATATATGTGTATATATATGATTTTTTAAATTCAGCTTTTATACTATGATACATTTACATAAAAATTCAACTTTTAGGACTTCCCTGGTGGTGCAGTGGTTAAGAATCCGCCTGCCACTGCAGGGGACACGGGTTCGATCCCTGGTCCGGGAAGATCCCACATGCCACGGAGCAACTAAGCCCATGTGCCACAACTCCTGAGCCTGAGCTCTAGAGCCCACGAGCCACAACTACTGAAGCACGTGCGCCTAGAGCCTGTGCTCCGCAACAAGAGAAGCCACCGCAATAAGAAGCCCATGCACAGCAACAAAGACCCAATACAGCCTAAATAAATAAATAAATAAAATTAAAAATTCAACTTTTAGTCAAATTGTTCATTTATACTACTAAGTTCTTCAAACTATGAAGCATATTTTCATTTAACCTTAAGTTAAATGGTCAATAAAACATTTTTGAGGTTAATTACATTCAATCAAATCAAAAGTTCTCTCCCTAAAATTAAGCACTAGAGCCATTTAAATAACTGAATGGCATTAATGAGCACTTAGCCCATAAGCTCAGTCAATAACATCAACTTATTAATACTGCTGCCTACAATATATGCTTGATCATGAGGTCTACTTCTGTAAACACCTGAAAGGCCATACTGAGAATCCACAAAGGGAGTATCAATTACATGTTCTATACTTAATTTAGAAAGTCATAGTAATACTTAAATTTGAGCCCAGACCTCCAATATTTGGCAAATTATTTATAATAATTAACTCCACAGGTACAGTTCTCTCAGAATGGACCCACAGTAAGGTATTCCCTCATCTTTTTCTTTGGTTTTTTTTTTCCTCTCATCTTTTTCGACAAATTGTGGGAATCTGTTCCCCAAAAGAATGTTTTATATGAAGAGTACACGGGTTTGGGCTCAAGAATTCACTCAAGATAATAAAAAGGCTCAAGATCACTAGTATCTCCTCCTCCATTTTACTGAAAACTGTTCAGAACTTAAAGACAATTTACAGTGCTCGTTAATCAAGTCTTTGATTCAAAAACAAACCATCTATATAACCCAAACTGTAGATCCATAACACAGATTAATACTATTTATGCCTATTCAGAGTCTAGATTAAAACCTTTGCTAAAATCAGAACAGGCAGAAAAACAAAATCTCATGATGGATATCAACCCAATATTTAATACAAACAACTGTTTTCCTTTTTAAAAGAGAGGGGAAAAAAGAATCCTACTATCCAGGCTGTGAATACTTTATCCTTTAAGAACCTTTTCTGTGTGCATGTAACACATGCACGTTATAAATATTTCTAAAGGGGATTTATAGTATATGCTATTTTTATAATTTGCTTTTTTCTCTTTAATAATATATCATAAGCATCTCTCCACATCAATTTTTATCTAGATTAGAAACATTATTTTAAATGGATGACTAGTACCTGACTGTATGAATGTATTTATCATAACCTCGCCAATTCCATACTGCTGAACATTAATTTTAGATGTATATTTTTAAAAAGAGAAAATACACACATGATCAAATAATTCAAGAGGTACAAAAGCTGCTGCATCCATTCCACCCCTTATACCTTAAACCTCTGGTTCCCTTCCTAGAAGCAGTCACTCTTACCAGTTTCTTCTGCATTCCTCCAAAGATAGGTTTTAAAAAACACAAATGTCGGACTTCCCTGGTGGCACAGTGGTTATGAATCAGCCTGCCAATGTAGGGGACATGGGTTCTAGCCCTGGCCCAGGAAGATCCTGCATGCCATGGAGCAACTAAGCCCGTGTGCCACAACTACTGAGCCTGCGCTGTAGAGCCTGTGAGCCACAACTACTGAAGCCCGCGCGCCTAGAGTCCATGCTCTGCAACAAGAGAAGCCACCCGCTCGCTGCAACTAGAGAAAGCCCGTGCGCAGCAACGAAGACCCAATGCAGTGAAAAATAAAACAAATTAAAAAAAACCCACAAATGTTAACATATTCTATATATATACAGTTATGCACCTTCATTGCTGGACATTTATAAAGCTAACAATTTTTTTTTTTTTTTTTTTTTTTTTTTTGCTATATGCGGGCCTCTCACTGCTGTGGCTTCTCCCGTTGCGGAGCCCAGGCTCCGGACGCGCAGGCTCAGCGGCCATGGCTCACGGGACCAGCCGCTCCGCGGCATGTGGGATCCCCCCGGACCGGGGCACGAACCCACGTCCCCTGCATCGGCAGGCGGACTCTCAACCACTGCGCCACCAGGGAAGCCCTAAAGCTAACAATTTTTTGCTATTATAGAGGATGTTGGAGTGAATATCCTTCTGTTTACTTGCTTTTAACATCAATATTAAGTGGTCTCAAACAGGAGTGTATCCTGTCACCATCTATTTTTAATCTATCTTGTTTTTGACTGAGAATAGTCTTAAGAAAAAGCTTGAAAGCACTTATTAATCTACGATGAACATCTCTATAGAAAATAGATAAATTTACACATGGCAAATACTAATGGCCAACAAACGTATGCAAAAATGTTACATATCATTAGTAATCAAAGAAATAAACACTTTAAAAGATACCATTTTTGTCCTGTTTGGCAGAGATTGCCATCACTACCAACAATAAAAATCCAGCAGTGAAGGTATGGGACAATAGGCACTCTTGCTGGTGGAACTAAAAACTGGTACACCTTTTCTAGAAAGCAATCTGACAATATATTCTAAAAGTCTTAAAATATGTGATTTGTTTCTGAACCAGCCATTCTAGTACTAAGCATTAACGCTAAGAAATATATATAAGGATGTTCAATACAGTGCTATTTATAAAAACAAAAAAACTCAATTCTAAGAAAAGAGAACAACAATTTGGTAATGTGTATACTACAGGTTGTAGAAGAATACTACAGAACACAGATATGTATGTGTTCATGATGTTGTATTTGGTGAAATGAGCTGGTTATAAACCAGTATTGGTCAGTATGATCCCAATTATAAAAAATATTGATATAGACAGACTTAGGCTAAATTACACATCAAAATTCTACTGTGGTTATTATCTCTGTGCACTGGGATTATTGGTTTTCATTTTCTTTGTTGTGGTTTTCTTAATTTTCTAAATTTTATCCAGCAAATATATTAGATTCTAATCAAAAGAAAAAAGCACTTGGACTCTTGATTAGTCAAGGTGTCTTATATAATTCTGCCCAGCAGGCTGGGGCTGTTATTTGGCTATTTGCCATGTGACAATGCTTCCTGCATCTGTGAATAAACTGGCCCAGTAAGCTATCAATAGCGGCCCCTGCTATTGCAAGGTTTTGGTTCTTCCTTCACAGAAGATAATTTTTATAACTTATTACAAGGAGAGGGAAGAATATACTCTTAGGTTCTTATCTTTTTGCCTATCCTGAGAATTTCTGCCAACTCGATACTTTGTAATATTACTGTCAAACATCAGGTTAAAAAAAAAAAAAAGAGGATACAGGTCAACTCCCAGAGATAAAAGCAGTAACCAGGTCATGTCCACAGTGGTTGGCCATGAACACATGTCTTGTGGTTCACTGCCTGGGTGGCAGTAAATCATTAGCAGAGAGGGCTGAGAAACACAGGTAATAATAATACCTGACTGCTACTTATTGTTAACTTGAGTTGAAAATAAAAGTTTTCATTGAAAAATGTTCTGAGCGATGTCTATCGCTGGAGTTCTAAACTTGTTCACTCAATGCCTTAAAAAAATAGGGGCTTCCCTGGTGGTGCAGTGGTTGAGAGTCCGCCTGCCGATGCAGGGGACACGGGTTCGTGCCCCGGTCCGGGAGGATCCCACATGCCGCGGAGCGGCTGGGCCCGTGAGCCATGGCTGCTGAGCCTGCGGGTCCGGAGCCTGTGCTCCGCAACGGGAGAGGCCACAACAGCGAGAGGCCCGCATACTGCAAATAAATAAATAAATAAATAAATAAATAATAAATAAATAAACTAGACTTCCCTGGTGGTGCAGTAGTTAAGAATCCGCTTGCCAATACAGGTGACATGGGTTCAATCCCTGCTCCAGGAAGATCTCACATGCCACGGAGCAACTAAGCCCGTGTGCCACAACTACTGAGACTGTGCTCTAGAGCCCGCGTGCCACAACTACTGAAGCCCATGTGCCTAGAGCCTGTGCTCCGCAACAAGAGAAGCCACCGCAATGAGAAGCTCACACACCACAATGAGGAGTAGCCCCCTCTAGCCACAACTAGAGAAAGCCCGCGTATAGCAATGAAGACCCAACGCAGCCAAAAATAAATAAATAAATTTATAAAATAATAATAATAATAAATTAATTTGGGGGACTGGTAAGAAAGGAGTCTCCCCTGATCCTTGGCCAAAAAAAATTTCCCTAAAATAATTTTTACAAAAGGGCAGCTCAGAATCAAGTACACTGAAAAGTAAAATCATTATATTTTGTAGACATCCACAAGCAAAACTTGTTCAACATAATTTACTTATATTTGTAATGAACAGGATAATAGAAATCACTCTTTCATTTTAAGATAAGAAAACTAAAGCATAAGGAAGTTAAATGAATCGACTAAGGCCATAGCATCTGGAACTTATTCTGTTTGATACTCATCCAGATAACTTATTCTGACAGAGTGACTAGGATGCAGTACTGAAAAAAGTCAGATGGTTCCACAAGTGCTATTCTGAGGTTCTTTTGATGGATGATTTGGTGAATGGGTACTACCTACTGTAGATCTTTCTCAGAATTAAGTATTCTCCTCCATGATCATGTTGGGATCTCAAGCAAGTGCTGAAACAAGTGCTTGATAAAAGCCAACATCTTTTCTTTTTCCCCAGTAAAAATATTTTGTCCTATCTAAAAGACACTCTGTTGTCTATAAGCAAACATTTAGTAGGTTTGTCTTCCATTGGGCTTGAGTTAAAAAATGACAACAAAGTAAAGGAAACTGCCACAAGTGACTATAAGGCAAATTAAAACAGTACAACATAGGTAATGAATGCTCACATGTTCTAAACACTATCTATAAACTAATTTTCATTTCCTTCCACCCCATCATTTTAGCTACATGTATTTTCTCTAATCTACTAAAACATGCTGAATTGAAACTAAGTTTCTAATCCTATTTGTTTTAACAAGGTCAAAATTTAAACATGAGCTTGTGTGATTCCACAGCCCATCCTCTTCTACCATGTTACCTCTGATAATAACTAAAATATGTAATGTGCTTCACAATTTAGAATTTTTTCACATATGGTAGCTAATTTAACCTACACAACACATCACACCCCTATTTGAAATATGAGGAAACTGGTTTTCTGACTGGTTGTTACTCATCAAAAATCATGTGGCCCGTAAATGACAGTAAAAAAAGCAAACCCAGTGATTCTGACCAATATAAGTATAGGAAATTATTACTGGCAGAAAGGGTAGTCCAGTGAGGTAGAAAATGTTAGGCTCTGTGCCCTTTCAAGGCTTAAAAAATTAGGTGGAGCCATACAAAAGTATATCACATAGCAATATATGCTGAGAAGCCTGTGTTTTGAGGTCAACAAAATTATTACAGGAATAAGCATAAAAGTTCAAACCATATATAAGTATTTATAGCTATGCCAGGGAATACACAGCAGCACCACCTTTGCCCAGTTTAGGAAATAAGCCTTAACTTACTCAGTTCAACTTCTGTCTGACCATCTGAGTTCAAGCTACTCCCAGTGTATGCAGGTACACCTCACTTTTCACCACAACCCACATCCTTGAAAATACATTATAGAAGCAGATCATAATAGTGAATCACATGTATCCATAACAAAGACTGGGTACCAATCACACCAAATCAAATCTCAAAAGGTATTAAATAGCAGAGCTACAACTGTACCATAATTAAAAATAATAAAAATCCACACCAAGTCCTATAAAATGGACATAAATATGCTTTTATCACACAAAGGACAACCTATTAAGTATACACAAAGTAGATAAAACATATAACTCTTAAGTTTGGCCTCAAATTCTAGATAGATACATTTATGTATAGATAGATACATAGATACATTTCTTTTATAATATATAATATTCCAAATGCTCTTTTCATGTTTTGAATTAAGTGGAATAAATATACTTAAAAATTTATGAAAAAGAAAAAAGAAACATGGAGGCAACGAGGTTGAGTGATTTGCTCACAATCCCACAGCTAATCGGAAACAAAGCCAACACAAGAACTCAGGCTTTCAATCTAGTGTTCTTTCCACTGTACCACATGACCTCTAAGACATGAAAATAATATTTGTTCAATTCAATGTCAACTTATTTTACCACTACTGTTTTTATCTCCTCAAATCTACTCACACAATGACCTTAAACAGTGCTACAGATTACATTCTGTAATATGTAATACTATTACCAGATTAGACCACAGACAAACCTTGAGAACTGACAGCTCATGATAACCTCCCATCCTCAAAAAAACAAGGGCATCTATTTTGCCATATTCATCTTTTGAATTCTAACACATAGTATAATACCTGGCAGATATAGTAGGTGCTCAGTAAGTTGTTTCTTATTTTTTAAATAAATCATAGCACTTTTTTTTCTGTAAGCACCAGCTACCAGACTTAAATATGAGACCAAACAAAAACAGTGAAATATCATTAGTTCATATTTGGAGTCTCTAAGCCTTTATAATATAAACAAACGATTTACTAAACAAGTTAATGTTTACAACCAAATATAAGGGGAACATTTACGTTACTAAAATATTTCAAGCACTATACAAGTTAACTATACAAGTTAATTACAATAATTCTTATCTATTGAAATGGGCCTAACTAACCTTTAGTCAGCATTACTTTGTCCCCCTCGTTGGAGTCATCGAATGCACCAGAAAGCAATAAAATTACAGGTGTAGTACAATGGGCGCCGGACTAGGACCTAGCCTCTAGTCCAAAGCTCTGTTAATAATCAGATATATAACCTTGGGCAATTCACTTTTTGTGTCTTAACCTGTTCATAAAAACAAAAGAGCTGAACTACTAATCACCAGGGACCTTTACGATCTTAAATTTTTTTTAATGATTCTTATCCACAAAGATTCTACATTCAGAATTTTTTCACTGTGCCAAATTTGATATCCTGAATGTTATAATCTGCTACATAATTCAATAATTAAAAGCTTAGCACGTTTTCTAAAAATATATAAAGACTAATATAATATTGTTACCTTCTCCCATTAGGGGCAATAGGAGCAAACCAAAGAGGAAATATGAGCATCCAATAATCAGGCCTGCTTTGCCAGTTGGGCTGACATGAACCACTCTGGATTTTACAATACAAATCACTGATACATAAATACATATATGTATATAAATATATATACACATACCACTGATACTTGCTTATACTGATATACGTATGTGTGCAAACTTTAACACTTGTTTTTAGTTATAAAATCAATACTTGTTTATGGTAAGAAATTCAAACAGTACATTAGGTCACATCTGAGGTGCAAAGTAAAAAGCTTCCCACGCCCCTCCACCCTCCATAAGTAACCACTGTTAACATTTTTTTTGTGCATCCTTGAAGAAGTTATCTGAGCATATACAAGTAGATGTGTGTGCATGTATAAATCTTTTTAACCTAAACCACTGCCACTTTCTTCTGGCTCCATAAGCATGTTAAATATATTGAAAGAAGGTAGAACAGTTGTATGGCACAAAGCTGTACATGCTTCACAAATGTGCACTGAATACATTTAATTTTCTTGCTTGGAGGCTATGTGAAGCAGTTGTGCAGAAAGAGCAGTGAGCAAGGAGCCAGACAACCTGGGTTCTAATCTAAGTAATGGAGTAGCCTTAGGCAAGCCATGAAATATTCCTGTGCCTTAGTTTCTGCTTTTGTAAAATATCATGCTTGGACTAAGATCCCTTCCAACTCTAAAATGTTGTAATTCTAAGATGGCCGTCTGTAACAGTGTCCTCTTGAACTGGATATAACAAATGTTAAGTAAAAAAAGAGAAGAAAGAAACACTAATAGCAACCTCCAATCTTACAAGGGTAAATTTCTATGTGTCATTAACTATCAAGGTAGTACCTTTGTGACATAAGTAGTGACGTAGTTATATCTGAAAGCAAAGTAGTAGATTATTAAAATCCGATACGTTTTTATGAAGTTTTGATTGACGTTTTTCTTTTTTTGGTGGTGGAGAGGGCTGTTGCTTACTGTCAGCAATAACCACTCCCCCTCCTCCCGATTAGAAAACAAGAGTACTATGGAGTTAAAATAATGAAACTGAAAGTTAGACTGAATTTTGATTTACTCACAGAATATGCTGGGGAGGTGACAAGGGCAGCAAAGGTTGGAAAGAATTACTAGCTAATTTCCTCTTCCGGAAGGTCTTTGGCTCCTGTTCTTTCGGTTCACACGCCCTCACCAGACACACTCCACCCAGCTCCGTACCTGCCACAGGCGTCAGAAGGGCGGGGAGAGTCCCCTTTGATCACTGAAAAAAGAAAAAAGTTCTTTGATTCGATTTACCTTAGGGGTCACGGGGTTTACGGAGGCACCCGGGCGGCCTGAAGCCACCCACGCCTTTCTTCCGCAGTCCCGGGAACCTGGGCCCCAGAACCCGGGCCGGCCACCTGCGCAGGGCAGGGGCTGCCTTCCCGCCCTCCCCCGCAGCGCGGGGCCCGAGGGGAGGGAGGGGAGAGGAGAGAAGGAAAGTGGAGGGAGGAGGAAGCCCGTACGAGCAGTACCCACCGCGCCAGGAGAGCCGGCCTGGATCGCCCGCGGCGCCCGAAGCAGTGCTGAGGGGAGGGTCCTGGAGGAGGGGCGGCCCGAGCCCCAATATGGAAATGCCAACTCCTCTCGGCGGCCAGGCCCCAGCCTGGAAGGAAACGGAAGTCCCTTCGTCTCCCTCACTCGCACCCACCAGCCCGCCCACTCCCCGGAGGAACCCCGAGTCGGGGAATCCAAAGTGCGTCCACGCCAAGGCCTCGAAGAGACAAGGCACTGGGGGCGGCCCGTCCGCCTCCGGCCTCCGCCGCTCCGCTGGGCCCCTCACGGTCTCCCGGCCTCTGCCCGGCCGCTAGGCCAGCCTCCCGCCCAGTAAAGCCCCTCCTCCTTCCCCCTCCGCCATTTTCAAACTTACCCCTCCAGCCCTCGCTTAGCGCTGAGCCCGCCCGGGACTCCGCCGAAGTCCGGCCACTTCCCCGGGCCGGAAAAGGGTAACCGGACAAACGAAGCCTTGTTTGCCCCTACAACCCCCCCCCCCCAAGCTGGAAACCAGAACCTGACGGAGCGGTTGCGCATGCGCAGTGGGCACCTCGCAGTCCCCGCCCCCAGCTCAAACGTTTCCTCTTTTACTGTGAGGTGATTTTTCCGACGGTTTTTACCTGCTGAGCTCCGGGGTGGAGGAGTCGGGGAATAGAGGTAAAAGGATGAAAAGACAGGGGCTTCCCTGGTGGCGCAGTGGTTGAGAGTCCGCCTGCCGATGCAGGGGACACGAGCTCGTGCCCCAGTCCGGGAAGATCCCACATGCACGCGGAGCGGCTGGGCCCGTGAGCCATGGCTGCTGAGCCTGCGCGTCCGGAGCCTGTGCTCCGCAACGGGAGAGGCCACAACAGTGAGAGGCCCGCGTACCGCAAAAAAAAAAAAAAAAAAGGATGAAAAGACAGAGAAGAGAGCGAACATGTTGAGTTCTTGCTAGAGACCAGGCACTGTGGTTGGCGTGTTCTTTGTTGTAATTTTGACAACTCTCATATGAAACCCATTTTAACAGAGGAAATTTGAGGCCCAGAGAGGCTAACTGCCCCAATAGCACGCAGCTAATAAACGAGAGAACTGAGATTAGAATGACCTGTATCCAAGGAGGGAAGGTGAAAGGAAAAAGGAAGACAGTCAGTGGGAGCGGGAAAGGGATTGGGAGATAAAGGGAAAATGAATAGGGAAGAAAGAAAGCAGAAGGAAGGAAAACAAAGGAAATCTGTGTATATAAAATGTTGATCGTATCCTGGATTTATTTCAAATATGCTGTAGGAACCGACAGATGAATCAGACTGACAGATGAATTGTGTTTCAGAAACTTGGGCTCCCTTACAGGCTAGTGTAGTGAGTTGAGAGATTCTGAATGAAAATGTTTCATGTCTAGGGGAAGATCATCAAGTATCACCTGGATCCTCAAATGATGCTGACCTTCATGAAATTATTATCCTGATAAGTCAGATCATTGTCATTTCTCTGCTCAAATCCCCTCAAAGTAAAAGCCACAGACTTATAATGGCTTACAAAGGCTGTGGTAGCCAGCCACCAAGATGATTTCCAACGATCCTTATCTCTTGCTCTTCACACCCTTGGGTACTTCTCTTATACAATGAACCAGGGCTGATCTGTTTAACCAAGAAAATATGGTGGGAGTGACAGTGTGTCATAAAGGCTAGGTCATAAAAGGTGTTGTGATTTCTGCCTTGCTGTCTCTTGGATTGGTTGCTCTGGAGGAAGCCAGCTGTCATGTCATAAGGATACTCAAACAGCATTTGGAGAGCACGTGGCAAAAGACTGAGCCCTCCCCTTCTTCTCATCTCCTCCTCCCCCACCCAAAACAAACACCAACTTGCCAACAATGTGAGTGAGCCACCTTGTAAGAGGATTCTTCAGGATAAGACTTCAGAGCCACAACCTCCCAGCCAAGCCGCTTGAATTCCTGTGTATTGTTTTATTATTTATTTAATAAATTTATTTATTTATTTTTGGCTGTGTTGGGTCTTCGTTGCTGTGTGCAGGCTTTCTCTAGTTGCAGCAAGTGGGGGCTACTCTTTGTTGCGGTGTGCAGGCTTCTTGTTGCGGAGTATGGGCTCTAGGCACATGGGCTTTAGTAGTTGTGGCGTGTGGGCTTCAGTAGTTGTGGCGTGTGGGCTCTAGAATGCAGGCTTAGTAGTTGTGGCACATGGGCTTAGTTGCTCCTTGGCATGTGGGATCTTCCCAGATCAGGGCTCGAACCCATGTCCCCTGCATTGGCAGGTGGATTCTTAACCACTACGCCACGAGGGAAGCCCCTGGGTATTGTTCTAAAAAGCTAAATTTTAGGGCAATTTGTTATCAGACAGTGGATAACAAATACAAAGGCCCTACGCAATCAGGATCCTTCTTACCTTTATATCCTCATATCCTACTACTCTATTCCCTTGTCCTTTTAGCTCTCCTGCCTCAGGGTCTTTGTACTTGCTCTTTATTCTGCCTGAAACACTCCCCCCCAGATATCTCCATGGCTGTCCTTCACCCCCTTCAAGTCTTTGTTTAGTTGTCACTTTCTCAGTAAGACCTACCATAACCACCACATTTAAAATTACAATTTCTCAGGACCTCCCTGGTGGTCCAGTGTTTAAGAATCTGCCTTCCATTGCAGGGGACGTGGGTTTGATCCTCGGTCAGGGAACCAAGGATCCCACATGTTGCAGGGCAACTAAGCCCACGTGCCACAACTACTGAGCATGCAAACCACAACTAGAGAGACTGCCACAACTACAGAGCCCACGCACTCTGGAGCCCACACACCACAATGAAGATCCTGCATGCCGTAACGAAGGCCCAACGCAGCCAAGAATAAAATAAATAAATAAATGTTTAAAAAAAATTTTTAAGGGACTTCCCTGGTGGTGCAGTGGTTAAGAATCTGCCTGCCAATGCAGAAGACATGGGTTCATGCCCTGGTCCAGGAAGATTCCCACATGCTGTGGAGCAATTAAGCCTGTGTGCCACAACTACTGAGCCTGTGCTCTAGAGCCCACATGCCACAACTGAAGCCCACATGCCTAGAGCCTGTGCTCCACAACAAAGAGAAGCCACCACAATGAGAAGCCCATGCACCGTAACGAAGAGTAGCCTCCACTCGCCGCAACTAGAGAAAGCCCACGCACAGCAATGAAGACCCAACTCAGCCATAAATAAATAAATAAATTTATTTATTAAAAAATTTTTTTAATTTACAATTTCTTGACATACAGATGGCTAACAGACACCTGAAAAGATGCTCAGTATTGCTAATTATTAGAGAAATGCAAATCAAAACCACAATGAGTTATCACCTCACACTGGTCAGAATGATTATGATCAAAAAGTCTACAAATAACACATTTTGGAGAGGATGTAGAGAAAAGGGAACCCTCGTACACTGTTGTTGAGAACGTATATTGGTGCAGCCGCTATGGAAAATAGTATGGAGTCTCCTTAAAAAACTAAAAATAAGGAACTCCCTGGCGGTCCAGTGGTTAGGACACAGTGCTTTCACTGTGGTGACCTGTGTTCACTTCCTGGTAAGGGAACTAATATCCTGCAAGCTGCAGGGTGTGACCAACCCCCCCCAAAAAAAACAAAAAAAAACCCCAGAAAAACAAAATAAAAACCTAAAAAACACAACTACCATATAATCCAGCAATCCCACTCCTGGAGATATATCCAGAAGAAACAATAACACTAATCTGAAAAGATACATGCACCCCTGTGTTTATAGCAGTATTATTCATTGGGTTGGCCAAAAGGTTTGTTCTTTTTTTCCCATAAGATGGCTCTAGTAGCACTTAGTTGTCTTTAACTTCATTGGAAACAATTTTGTTAGATTGTGACAGCTGTCATATCAGCGTGCATTTAAAAAAAGACATCAAAATTGGTGAATTTTTGTGTAGGCATTTTAATATTGTAGATGGAAGAAAAAAGAAACATTTTCGGCATATTATGCTCTATTGTTTCAAGAAAGGTAAAAACACAAGTGAAATGCAAAAAAAAAGATTTGTGCAGTGTATGGAGAAGGTGCTGTGATTGATCGAACATGTCAAAAGTGGTTTGCAAAGTATCGTACTGGAGATTTCTTGCTGGACAATGCTCCACGGTCAGGTAGACCAGATGAAGTCGGTAGTGGTCAAATCGAGACATTAACTGAGAACAATCAACGTTACACCACGTGGGAGATAGCCGACATGCTAAAAATATCCAAATCAAGCGTTGAAAATCACTTGGACCAGCTTGGTTATGTTCATCGCTTTGATGTTCGGGTTCCACATAAGTTAACTGAGAAAAACCTTCTTGACTGTACTTCCACATGCGATTCTCTACTTAAACCTAATGAAAATGTTCCATTTTTAAAACAAATTGTGACGGGTGATGAAAAGTGGGTACTGTACAATAATGTGGAACAGAAGAGATCATGGGGCAAGAGAAATGAACCACCACCAACCACACCAAAGGCCAGCCTTCATCCAGAGAAGGTGATGTTGTGTATATGGAGGGATTGGAAGGGAGTCCTCTATATGAGCTCCTTCTGGAAAACCAAACGATTAATTCCAACAAGTACTGCTCCCAATTAGACCAACTGAAAGTGGCACTCGATGAAAAGCGTCCAGAATTAGTCAACAGAAAACACATAATCTGCCATCAGGATAATGCAAGACCACATGTTTCTTTGATGACCAGGCAAAAACAGTTACAGCTTGTCTGGGAAGTTCTGATTCATCCATCGTATTCATCAGACATTGCACCTTTGGATTTCCATTTATTTAGGTCTTTACAAAATTCTCTTAATAGAAAAAATTTCAATTCCCTGGAAGACTGTAAAAGGCACCTGGAACAGTTCTTTGCTCAAAAAAATAAAAAGTTTTGGGAAGATGGAATTATGAAGTTCCCCAAAAAATGGCAGAAGGTAGTGGAACAAAAGGGTGAATAACGTTGTTCAATAAAGTTCTTGGTGAAAATGAAAAATATGTTTTTACTTAAAAACCAAAGGTGGGACTTCCCTGGGGGCGCAGTGGTTAAGAATCGGCCTGCCAATGCAGGGGACATGGGTTTGAGCCCTGGTCTGGGAAGATCCCACACTCTGCAAAGCAACTAAACCCGTTTGCCACAACTACTGAAGCCCACGTGCCACAACTACTGAAGCCCGCACACCTAAAGCCCATGCTTCACAACAAGAGAAGCCACTGCAACGAGAAGCCTGCGCACTGCAACAAACAGTAGTCCCAACTCGCTGCAACTAGAGAAAGCCCGCATGCAGCAACAAAGACCCAATGCAGCCAAAAATAAATAAATAAAATAGAGGCTCTTTGCTGGGACTAATGGCGGACTCCTGGAGGGCTCATGCCAAGGAGTACTTCCCAGAACTTCTGCTGCCAGTGTCCTTGTCCCCACGGTGAGCCACAGCCACCCCCTGCCTCTGCAGGAGACCCTCCAACACTAGCAGATCTTTAGTGTTTCCACAGTGGAAAGGCTATGAACCTCTGCTGGACTGGGAAATTACATTACTTAGAGAATGCAGAGCGCAAGAATGCTGGAGACCTAGATAATGTGATCTTCTCTAAGGTGAAATAGAGGAGGAGCTTCAAAATGGTGGAGGAATGAGACGTGGAGATCACCTTCCTCCCCACAAATACATCAGAAATACATCTACAAATGGAACAACTCCTACAGAACAGCTACTGAACGCTGGCAGAAGACCTCAGACCTCCCAAAAGCCCTGTGGCTGACATGGTCTTGGTGCTCCAGCCGGGTATCAGGCCTGCGCCTGTGAGGTGGGAGAGCCAAGTTCAGGACATTGGTCCACCGGAGACCTCCTGGCTCCATGCAATATCAAATGGCGAAAGCCCTCCCACAGATCTCCATCTCAATGCCAAGACCCAGCTTCACTCAACTACCAGCAAGCTACAGTGCTGGACACCCTATGCCAAACAACTAGCAAGACAGGAACACAACCCCACCCATTAGCAGAGAGGCTACCTAAAATTATAATAAGGTCACAGACACCCCAAAACACAGCACTGGACATGGTCCTGCCCCCAGAAAGACAAGATCCAGCCTCATCCACCAGAACACAGGCACTAGTCCCCTCCACCAGGAAACCTACACAACCCACTGAACCAATCTTAGCCACTGGGGGCAGACACCAAAAACAACGGGAACTACGAACCTGCAGCCTTCTAAAAGGAGACCCAAAACACAGTAAGTTAAGCAAAATGAGAAGACAGAGAAACACACAGCAGATGAAGGAGCAAGGTAAAAACCCACCAGACCAAACAAATGAAGAGGAAATAGGCAGTCTACCTGAAAAAGAATTCAGAGTAATGACAGTAAAGATGATCCAAAATCTTGGAAATAGAATGGAGAAAATACAAGAAACACTTAACAAGGACCTAGAAGAACTAAAGAGCAAACAAACAATGATGAACAACACAATAAATGAAATTAAAAATTCTCTGGAAGGAATCAATGGCAGGATAACTGAGGCAGAAGAACAGATAAGTGACCTGGAAGATAAAATAGTGGAAATAATTACTGCAGAGCAGAATAAAGAAAAAAGAATGAAAAGAATTGAGGACAGTCTCAGAGACCTCTGGGACAACATTAAACGCACCAACATTCGAATTATAGGGGTCCCAGAAGAAGGGAAAAAGAAAGGGACTGAGAAAATATTTGAAGAGATTATGGTTGAAAACTTCTCTAATATGGGAAAGGAAATAGTCAATCAAATCCAGGAAGCGCAGAGAGTCCCATACAGGATAAATCCAAGGAGAAACATGCCAAGACACATACTAATCAAACTATCAAAAATTAAATACAAAGAAAAAATATTAAAAGCAACAAGGGAAAAACAACAAATAACATACAAGGGAATCCCCATAAGGTTAACAGCTGATCTTTCAGCAGAAACTGTGCAAGCCAAAAGGGAGTGGCAGGACATATTTAAAGTGATGCAAGGGAAAAACCTACAACCAAGATTACTCTACCTTGATAGAAAAAAATAATAATAATAAATTAATAAAATAAATTTAAAAAAAAACTGAAGGCACTTTTTGGCCATCCCAATACAGTAGCCAAGACATGGAAGCAGTCCAAATGCCCATCAACAGATAATTGGATTAAGAAGATGTGGTATACATACAATGGAATATTACTCAGCCATAAAAAAGATTGAAATATTGCCATTTGCACCAACATGGATGGACGTAGAAAATATTCTGCTTAGTGAAATAAGTAAGAGAAAGACAAATACTATGTGATAGGACTTACCTGTAGAATCTAAAAAATAATACAAATGAATCTATATACAAAACAGAAACAGACTCACAAACTTATGGTTACCAAAGGGGAGAGGAAGGGGAGGAGGAACAAGTTAGGGGCAAGGGATTAACAGATACAAACTACATAAAATAGATAAGCAACAAGGATTTACTATATAGCACAGGGAATTTTTGACCCAATATCTTGTAATAACCCATAATGGAATATAATCTGCAAAAAACAAAACAATGAATCACTACGCTGTACACCTGAAACTAACACAATATTATAAATCAACTATACTTTAATAAATTAAATTAAATTACAACTTCTCCTCTTAGCACTCCCTGTCTCCCTTCCCTGCTCTACTTTGTCTTTTTCCCATGGTATCTTTCACTTTCTAACATGCTATATGGTTATCTTATTTATTATGTTTATTGTATGTCTCCTTCCTCCCACCCTTGCTAGAGTATAGGCTCCAAGAGGACAGAGATCTTTGTTTTGTTCACTGATATTCCAAGTGCTTAGAACAGTGTCTGGCACAGTGTAGGTACTCAGAAGATATTTGTTGAATGAGTGAACAAAAATTTCATAAACATGCCAGACCCTTGGTAAATACTTGTTGGGTGAATTGTCATTTGGGAGATATGAACACCAAAGGCAGATATATCTGGGGTATGGTGTCTAGATTTTATAGTTAGGGATGCATAGAGCTCTGAGGTTAGAAAAAACACAATCTATGGAGAGGTTACTCTAACCTGTCGAAGGACTTTTTTTGTAATTGTTTCTGGTTGAGGAGAAGGAAAATTTACAGAGGGAAAGAACAAAGCTATATTCGTCTGTACCATATGAAACTGCCAATGTTCCACCATTGCTAAATGTCCCAAACAGCAATTTAATATGGTTCAACGTAGTAGGAGAAAGGAAATTTGGTGGCATAAAGACTCAGAGGAAATGAGAAAGAGATGGGATCACGCATGAGTAGTGGCATTAGTCTTGAACAGGATAAAGGACTCATACTCAGAGGCTCAAGGGCATGAGATGTAGGTAAGGAGAGAGGAATGTTGAGAGTGGTTACCATACCTCAATGGTGGCTGGCTTCTATGGGAAGTAAAAATATGTAGTTATCTGCTGAGGGAAACAGCAAAGGTTTAGCACTGTAACAGTTTTTGCAAAAGAAGTTATAAGTGAAAGTCCAAATAAATAACTGTAGAAGAGAATTGCCTTGAGTGAAGGGAGGTGGAGTGAGCCCTGACTTCCAGGCCTTACCCTTGGAGCCATCAGTTTTATGTACCTTCTTCTGGCAGGAAGGGGTGTACATCGGCATAGGATTACTCTTGACATCCTCAGGAAACAGCTTTTGTGAAGGTCATTCATGTTGAACAGCACCTATTGGCAGCACCTGCCCCTCAGTCTCCTGACTTTTGCTCGGGTGTCTTGATTGCTAACCTCTCGTTCCCTCCTTGTTTCCACTAAGATTGTGACTGTAATTTCCTCTCTTTGAGCAGTCATAAAGGTGACTGCCCTTATCTTGTTCCAGCAAAACTAGCATCTCCAACCAGTCCTCCCTTTCCCTTCTCTGCCTTTATCTGCCAGGGACCCAGTCATAGAGAAGAGACCTGTTGCTTGTCTGGGGTGGGGACAGAAGAGCACAGTCTTGTCTCAAGCTAATGGAAAATTCCACCTGGGCTTTCTATTTATGAATCTTTGTATGTTTGTCTATTCAGTCTGCAAAAATCCAACAATCCAACAACAAAGTCAAGGTCAGGATGTTGTCACAGTGTGTCTGGAGTGGGGTAGAAGTGAAAGCTACCGGAGTTGAGATCCAGGAGAGAGGCTAGCATGTTGGAGGGGTCATCACCCAGAGCGGTTGTGGGATTTGTGTTTAGAGTGGAAGACTGAGCAAGAGGCCAAAGACGTCAGTGGATGTGAGGTAGTGTACTGAATATAGATAGATAATAATAGCATTTGCTGAGTGTTTGCCATATGCCAGGCACTGTCTTAAGTGCTTGGCACACTTTATCTCTCGTAATACTCTCAGTAACCCTATGAGCTAAGTGTTTTTTTTTAATTCTCATTTTGACTCAGACCCTAGAATGGTGCTTGGCATATAAAGGGTACTTAAGCCAGATCAGGTCGGTCCTCCACCTAAAACCCTGCAATGGCTTCTCACTTTGTAGAGGCAAGCACAGGGTGCTGTGGGAGCCCAGGGTGGGGCTCTGGACTGGGGGAAGAGTGGGCTGCACCAGGAATTCAGTCTTGAAGGACAACCAAGAGATAGCTAGGTGAAGCAGTGAGAGAAAGGCATTCTAAGCAAACATATCAGCATGTGCTAAGTCACGCAAGTGAAACCAGACAGCATGCATTTAGGGAATGGCAGTTAATGCCTTTTGGCTGGAGTGTAGCTGCTAACATTTATTGAATGTTTTATACGTTCACACTGTGTTAAATGCATTACAGAGATCATCATTTTACAGATAAGAAAACTGGGTACAGAGAGGTTAGGTTGCTCAAGGTCTCAAAACTAGTAAGTGGTGGAGGTGTGGGTGGGTGATGATGGGGAGACGGCTGGAGCCTGACAGAGAACTGAAGCTCCAGAGAGGTAGCCAGGGCCTGGATTCAATCCTTGTGTATTTGGTTGCTTGGGCTGCCATAACAAAATACCACAGACTGGGTGGCTTACACACTAGAACTGCATTTTCTCACAGTTCTGGAGGCTGGAAGTCTGAGATCAAGGTGTTGGTAGGTTCACTTTCTTCTGAGGTCTCTCCTCTTGGCTTGCAGATGGCCGTCTTCTCCCTGCATCTGTACATGGTCTTCCCTCTTGATCTGTCTGTATCCTAATCTCCTCTTACACAGATGTCAGTCATATTTGATGAGGGCCCACCCTGACCACCTCATTTTAACTTAATTACCTCTTCAAAGGCCCTGTCTCCAAATACAGTCACATTCTGAGGTACTGGGGGTTAGGACTTCAGCATTTGAATTTTGGAGGAATAGAATTCAGTCCGTAACCCCTTGCACGGCACATTAAATAATTTGGCTTCTATCATATAAGTCAGTGGTTCCCAAATGGGGTGATGAATTGGAATCACCTGAAGAGATTTTGAAATTACTGATTTGGGGGCACTCCTTCCTCCTGTGATTCAGAGTCAGTGAATGTGGGCTATGTTTGGGGAAGATGTAAATCTTCCCCATGCTTTCCAGTTGATTTTGGTGCTTTCCAAACCTGCTTTCCAGCCAGGTTTGAGAACCACTTCTGGAAGCAACAGAACCATCAAAAGTTTTTAAGTAGGGTAGTGAAATGATGAGAGTTGGGTTTTAGAAAAATCACCCTGGTGTAGTAATGTAGAGAATGGATTGGAGGGAAGTGGTGGTGAGATGACTTAGGAGGCAAGTGAGTGCAGTAACCAGGAAATGAGGAAGGTCCCAGCAGAGGCAGTGGCAGTATGAACGGAGTGTAAAGGCATGATTTCAAGAGCTGTGAAAAGGGGATATTTGTGAGAGGAAGAAGGGGGAAGCTGAGTATGAGTCATGTCTTCCCATCTAAGACAGGTCCCTTTAAAGACCCTTCACAGAAGCCTTATGGAGCTTGCACTTACACCTCGTTGACTATTCCTAGCTGCAAGGGAGAGCGAACAGTGTATTCTTTTATCTGGGTACATTTCCACCCAAAATAAATCAGGGTTCTGTTAGGAAGGAAAAGAGAGTGAATACTGAGTAGACAACTAGCTGTCTTTGCCTCCACAATATTCATGGATTGGAAAACTCAGTATCATAAAGTTATTTTCCCCAAGTGAATCTAAATTTAGATCCTGTGCATTTCCAATAAAAATCCCAACAGAAATTTTAACGGAATATGGCAAACTAATTCTGAAATTCATATGGAAGACCAAACAAGCAAGAATAGCCAAGACAATTTTGAGGAAGAGGGACAAGGTGTGGGGACTTGCCCTTCTAGATATCAAGACTTATTGTAAAGGCTATAGTGATTCAGACAATGTGATGGTCCATACAGAGGCAAAGAGGCCAATGAAATAGAAAGGAATGCCCCAAATAGACCCACATGTTTCCATATAGAAACTCGATGTATGACCAAGGTGACATTACAAATCAGTGAGGAAAGAATGGATGGGCCAGTCAAGAAATGATGCTGGGCTTCCCTGGTGGCGCAGTGGTTAAGAATCCACCTGCCAATGCAGGAGACACAGGTTCGAGCCCTGGTCCGGGAAGATCCCACATGCCACAGAGCAGCTAAGCCCGTGCGCCACAACTACGGAGCCTGCACTCTAGAGCCCGTGAGCCACAACTATGGAAGGCCGTGCACCTAGAGCCCGTGCTCAGCAACAAGATAAGCCACCGCAATGAGAAGCCCATGCACCACAATGAAGAGTAGCCCACGCTTGCCGCAACTAGAGAGAGCCCATGCGCAGCAACGAAGACCCAACGCAGTCAAAGATAAATGTAAATAAAATAAATAAATTTACAAAAAAAGAAATGATGCTGTGACAGGGACTTCCTTGTGGCTAAGACTCTGCACTCCCAATGCAGCGAGCCCGGGTTCGATCCCTGGTAGGAGAACTAGATCCCACATGCCACAACTAAGAGATCACGTACTGCAACTAAAGACCCCACATGCCGCAACTAAAGATGCCGCACGCCACAAAGAAGATCCTGCATGTGGCAATGAAGATCCCGCATGCCGCAACTAAGACTCTGCACAGCCAAATAAATTTTAAAAAGAAAAAAAAAGAAATGATGCTGTGGTTTCTGGGCTATGTTTTGGGGAAAAATATATTTCTCTACTTCACATTCTACTAAAAAAAATCAATTCCAGGTTGATTAGAGATATAAATGTAAGAAGCAAAACTTCTACATTTTTAAAGAAAATTTGAGAGAATATAATTTCATCGTAGGGTAGAAAAAGATTTCTTAGGCTAGTAGTTTTCATGTTTTTTGTCCTCATATCTCTAAAAGAATTTTGAAAAATTGTGTATCCTCTTTCATGTGTTTAATATGACATAAAAATGTTTTCATTATACATTAAAATAATTACAAAGGATATAATTTCCAATGTACAGTAAATGTTGGCATAAAAGCCAAATCCATGGTTATTTATTTATTGTTAAAAATTTATTTATTTTATTTATTTTTGGCTGCGTTGGGTCTTTGTTGCTGCACGCGGGCTTTCTCAAGTTGCGGTGAGCGGGGGCTACTCTTCTTGGCGGTGCACGGGCTTCTCATTGCGGTGGCTTCTCTTGTTGCGGAGCACAGGCTCTAGGCACACGGGTGTCAGTAGCTGTGGCACACGGGCTTCAGTAGTTGTGGCTCACAGGTTCTAAAGCTCAGCCTCAGTAGTTGTGTTGCACGGGCTTAGTTGCTCTGCAGCATGTGGGATCTTCCCGGACCAGGGCCCGAACCCGTGTCCCCTGCATTGGCAGGCAGATTCTCAACCACTGCGCCACCAGGGAAGCCCTAATTAATTAATTTTTATTTTACTTTTGGCTGCGCTGGGTCTTCACTGCTGCACGTGGGCTTTCTCTAGTTGCAGTGAGCGGGGGCTACTCTTTGTTGTGGTGCATGGGCTTCTCATTGCAGTGGCTTCTCTTGTTGCAGAGCACAGGCTCTAGGCACATGGGCCTCAGTAGTTGTGGCACGCAGGCTCAGTAGTTGTGGCTTGCGGGCTGTAGAATACAGGCTCAGTAGTTGTGGCACACAGGCTCAGTTGCTCTGCGGCATGTGGAATCTTCCCGGACCAGGGCTCGAACCTGTGTCCCCTGCACTGGCAGGAGGATTCTTAACCATTGCACCACCAGGGAAGCCCCATGATATATTTTATTCTTAAAAGTCTTTTATTTATCACCTTTTCATAGTTCTTTGCAGCAAAAGTGTGAATATAAAATAAAATTTTAGCAAATGTCCTGTAAATATAAGTTTTCAGCTATTAAAAATTTCTCTGAGGGAGTTCCCTGGTGGTCCAGTGGCTAGGACTCTGTGCTTCCACTTCAGGGGCCACTGGGTTCAATCCCTGGTTGTGGAACTAAAATGCTGCAAACCACGTGGTATGGCCAAAAAATTTTTTTCTCTGGATTGAGTTATTGTAACAATTATTATTGGTATAAAATTGCTCAAAACATAAATTTTTTATACATTTTGGTAAACGAATTGGAAGCATAAAAAGTCCAATTTTATTGGAAATGCACTCTTCAATGAGCTGGATTTTTTTTCCTCCCATATGGCTATGGATGAATACTACTTGTTGCTAGAATGAGAACTCAGTTTCAATTCTATTTGTTTTTATTTTTATAGATATACACACTGAGAAACTTGTTCAAACATATAAGAATATAGGAATATAAATAGTAGTGTAATAGCCATGTAATTTGATTATTTGAACACTTTCTGAGTTGTTTGCCAAATCACATAGTGATCTATCAGAAATGTCTTTTTAGGGACTTCCCTGGTGGTCCAGTGGTTGAGACTCTGAGCTTCCACTGCACGGGGCACAGGTTGGATCCCTGGTGAGGGAACTAAGATCCTGCATGCTGCGTGGCATGGCTAAAAAAAAAAAAAGAAATGTCTTTTTGTGATCTTTTATCTGACTACCTGATTAGATTTTCCTTCAAATTTGTTGAAAGCAAAGGATTGGCAACCATCTGAATTGCAAAAAGATTTGTTACTCTTTCTCTAGAGCCATTTACTTTCTCAGTTTCTAGGAACTATACCAAAAAGGCTTTTTAGATGACTAGTAACTATACCTATTTACTTTTTCTCTTAGAGGTAACTTATTTAACCCGATATGTTCAGAAAGGGTTGGAAAAATAAAAATATTGTTAATTTGAATGAATTTTTGCCAATACAGTATTTTAAAATAAAATGCTTCTGTTTTATCTTGTGTTTTAAATATATTATCTTCAAAACTTTGGGGAGCTGCTGATTTAAGTTTAGTCAGTTTATGTAAAATGCCCACCATATATTCTAATTGGCAGTGTCAATTTTATTGACACTCATAAAAAAAAAAAGTCAGGGCTTCCCTGGTGCTGCAGTGGTTGAGAGTCCGCCTGCCGATGCAGGGGATACGGGTTCATGCCCCGGTCCGGGAAGATCCCACATGCCGCGGAGCGGCTGGGCCCGTGAGCCATGGCCGCTGAGCCTGCGCGTCCGGAGCCTGTGCTCCACGGCGGGAGAGGCCACAACAGTGAGAGGCCCGCCTACCGCAAAAAAAAAAAAAAAAAAAAAGTCAAATGAGACTTACTTTGTTTTAAAAAGTCTGAGTTTGAAACTCAAATAAAAATGTGTTAAAGCATTTCTTGTAACAAGCTATCTCATTTCTGAATTCTAAGATAGATGTTGCCTAGATGAAATAAGGCATTGCCATCTTCAGTATTTCTTACCCAGGCTCTTATTGCTTTGTTCTCATGGACCTCTCAGGAGCAGGAAAGACACAAGAGTTTGATTAGAGGAGACTTCCTCAGCATCAGTAGTTTTCTACATGTTATTCCTTTCCCCTAACATGTTATTATGGAAATTTAAAAACAAATAGAGAAATTGATAGAATTGTACACAAACGTCCATTATCCTCGGCACCTAGATTCTGTAATTAGCATGTTGCTATGTTTACTTTATTACCTGTCTTTCCATCTACCCAGCCTTCTATCCATCCATTAACCCATCTTATGTTTTTAATTTCAAAGTAAGTTTCAGGCATTAGTACACTTCACTCCTAAATACTTCAACATGCATATTATTTGCTCCTGTGGGGTTTTTTGTTTGTTTGTCTGAGGCAGTCAGTCTTCATTCCCACCCCAGAAGCAACCACTGTTCTGATTTTCACTGTGAATTCATCTTCCCTGTTCTATAATTTCATATATACACAGAATGTACACTTTTAACACCAATATTCTGATTTGCCCCTTTGTTTGGCTCACCAGAGGTTTTATACATGGGACAATGAACAATACTAAGATTCCAGTTGGGGAAAAAGGATACAGGCATCTGTGAAAAGAAAGATGGAAAAAGAGACCCAGAATGAGGCCATCACACAGGCATTCTGAAATATTTCATTTTAAGAAAGAATAGCTATGGAAGTTGAGGATCTAAAAATCGATTCCTTCAAAGCCATCCTTACTCTCAAACACCTTAAAAAGTTTTCACATACCCCTAGGGAATGTGTACCTTAGACCAAAGATCATTGCCATAGACAAGATGGATAAAGTACAAAATGTAAAGGAAGGATACAAAATTAATGCACAGAAATCTCTTGCATTCCTATACACTAACAACAAAAAATCAGAAAGAGAAATTAAGGAAACGCTCCCATTTATCATTGCAACAAAAAGAATAAAATACCTAGGAATAAACCTACCTAAGGAGACAAAAGACCTGTATGCAGAAAACTATAAGACACTGATGAAAGAAATCAAAGATGATACAAACAAATGGAGAGACATACCATGTTCTTGGATTGGAAGAACCAATATTGTGAAAATGAATATACTACCCAAAGCAATCTACAGGTTCAATGCAATCCCTATCAAATTACCAATGGCATTTTTCACAGAACTAGAACAAAATATTTCACAATTTGTATGGAAACCCCGAATAGCCAAAGCAATCTTGAGAAAGAAAAACGGAGCTGGAGGAATCAGGTACCCTGACTTCAGACAATACCACAAAGCTACAGTAATCAAGACAGTATGGTACTGGCGCAAAAACAGAAATATAGATCAATGGAACAGGATAGAAAGCCCAGAGACAAACTGACGCACATATGGCCACCTTATCTTTGCCGAATGAGGCAAGAATACATAATGGAGGAAAGACAGCCTCTTCAATAAGTGGTGCTGGGAAAACTGGACAGCTACATGTAAAAGTATGAAATTAGAACACTCCTTAACACCATACACAAAAATAAACTCAAAATGGATTAAAGACCTAAATGTAAGGCCAGAAACTATCAAACTCTTAGAGGAAAACATAGGCAGAACACTCTATGACATAAATCACAGCAAGATCCTTTTTGACCCACCTCCTAGAGAAATGGAAATAAAAACAAAAATAAACAAATGAGACTTAATGAAACTTAAAAGCTTTTTCACAGCAAAGGAAACCGTAAACAAGATGAAAAGACAATCCTCAGAATGGGAGAAAATATTTGCAGACAAAACAACTGACAAAGGATTAATCTCCAAAATATACAAACAGCTCATGCAGCTCAATATCAAAAAAACAAACAACCCAATCCAAAAATGGGCAGAAGATCTAAATAGACATTTCTCCCAAGAAGGTATACAGATTGCCAACAAACACATGAAAAGATGCTTAACATCACTAATCGTTAGAGAAATGCAAATCAAAACCACAATGAGATGTCATCTAACACCAGTCAGAATGACCATCATCAAAAAATCTACAAACAATATATGCTGGAGAGGGTGTGGGGAAAAAGGAACCCTCTTGCACTGTTGGTGGGAATGTGAATTGATACAGCCACTATGGAGAACAGTATGGTGGTTCCTTAAAAAACTACAAATAGAACTACCATATGACCCAGCAATCCCACTACTGGGCATATACCCTGAGAAAACCATAATTCAAAAAGAGTCATGTACCACAATGTTCATTGCAGCACTATTTACAATAGCAAGGACATGGAAGCAACCTAAATGTCCATTGACAGATGAATAGATAAAGAAGATGTGGCACATATATACAATGGAATATTACTCAGCCATAAAAAGAAACGAAACTGAGTTATTTGTAGTGAGGTGGATGGATCTAGAGACTGTCATACAGAGTGAAGTAAGTCAGAAAGAGTAAAACAAATACCGTATGCTAACGCATATATATGGAATCTAAAAAAAACATTACAGATGAACCTAGGGGCAGGGCAGGAATAAAGATGCAGATGAAGAGAACAGACTTGAGGGCATGAGGGGAAGGGGAAGCTGAGACTAAGTGAGAGAGTAGCATTGACATATATACACAACCAAATGTAAAATGGATGGCTAGTGGGAAGCTGCTGCATAGCACAGGGAGATCAACTCGATGCTTTGTGATGACCTAGAGGGGTGGGATAGGGAGGGTGGGAGGGAGGATCAAGAGGGAGGGGATATGGGGTTATATGTATACATATTGCTGATTCCCTCTGTTGTACAGCAGAAACTAACACAACATTGCAAAGCAGTCATACGCCAATAAAGATGTGAAAAAAATGTAAAGGAAAAATGATTAAATTTGACTGTATTAAAATTTAAAACCTCTGCATAAGAATACATCCCATAAACAAAATGGAAAGACAAGATATTTGCAACTTGTAAGAGATACATGATTAGCATCCAAATAAAGAGCTTCTTAAGGAAAGTAAAGACAGGGACTTCCCTCATGGCACAGTGGTTAAGAAGCCTCCTGCCAGTGCAGGGGACACAGGTTCAAGCCCTTGTCCAGGAAGATTCCACATGCCGCGGAACAGCTACTGATCTTGCACTCTAGAGCCCACGAGCCACAGCTACTGAGCCTGCGTGCCACAACTACTGAAGCCTGAACACCTAGGGCCTGTGCTCTGCAACAAGAGAAGCCCCTGCTCGCCACAACTAGAGATAGCCTGTGAGCAACAACAAAGACCCAATGCAGCCAAAAATAAATAAATAAATTTATTTAAAAAAATTAAAGACAAACAGCTCAACAGAAAAATGAACAAAAGATACAAGTAGACAATATATAAAATGAAATATGGTTAATATGAAAATATGTTCAATTTCATTAGTAATCAGAGACATGCAGATTAAACAATAAGAACCCAAGAGGGATGAAAAGATATGTCTACAAAAGACTTGGCAAGAATGTTCTTAGCAGCCTCATTTATAAAGCCAAACACAGAAAAGACACAGTGTCTATCGCCAGAAAAATGGATAAACAAGCTGTGGCATACAATGGAATTCTACTCAGCAGTAAAAAGAAACAAACCAGTGATAGATGCAGCAACCTGGATGAATCTGACAAACATGCTGAGTGAAGGAGATTTTCCACAAAAGAGTACATATTATATCTAGAACAGATAAAAACTAACCTGCCATGAAAGCAAAAACCAAAACAGAATAGTGTTACCTGGTGGGAGTGGGACCAGGGATTGACTTGGAGCGGAATTAGGGAACTTTCTACGGGCAATGGTAATGTTCTATATTTGATGGAGGTTTGGGTTACACAGGTGTATATGCATTTGTTAGAACTCAGTGAATATATAACTATGGTTTGAACATTCCACTGTAAATAAATTTTACCTTAAAAATCTGTAAGCAAATGTCGAACTCATTAATAATATGCATGCTGAAGTGTTTAAGAGTAGAGTATACTGATGGATTCAATTTACTTTTTTTTTTTTTTTGTGGTACGTGGGCCTCTCACTGTTGTGGTCTCTCCCGTTGCGGAGCACAGGCTCCGGACATGCAGGCTCAGCGGCCATGGCTCACGGCCCAGCCGCTCCACGGCATGCGGGATCTTCTTGGACCGGGGCACGAACCCGTGTCCCCTGCATTGGCAGGAGGACTCTCAACCACTGCGCCACCAGGGAAGCCCCTCAATTTACTTTTAAATACATTACAAAATATTATGGATTGAATTATGGCTAGAGGGATGGATAGATAGATGATAAAGCAAATAGGACAAAAAGCTCATATAGCCACCACCTGAATTCACTACATACTTAAAAAAACTTTACTATGTGTTTAAATTTTTTTCATAATAAAATGTGGGGGGAAAAGCAATAATGTGACACTTACACCCATCAGATTGGCATAAATGAGAACTGACAGTGTTGTGTGAAGATGTGGTGAAATGTAGTGGAAGTATAAACTGATACAACCACTTCAGAGAGTAATTTAGCAAAATTTAGTAAAGCTACAGATGCTCATCTTTATGACTCAGAAATCCTACTTCTGAGTATATAACCTAGAGTTTCATGTGCCCAAGAAGATATGTGCAAAAATGTTCTTTGCAACATGATTATCATGTTTTGAAACATTTAAAATACTAAGTTGCGGGGAGAGGCCACAACGGTGAGAGGCCCACATACCGCAAAAAAAAAAAAAAAAAAGAAACTAAGTTGCAAGAACAGTGCAATGGATACCTGCACACCCCTTATCAATTGTAAGCATGTTGCCACATTTGCTTTATCTCCGCACACCCCTTATCAATTGTAAGCATGTTGCCACATTTGCTTTATCTCCGCACACCCCTTATCAATTGTAAGCATGTTGCCACATTTGCTTTATCTATGTGTAAATATATATATTTTTCCCCTGAATCATTTGAGAGCAAACTGCACTTAATTCCTAAATACTTCAGCATGTATTTCCTAAAGCAAAGACATTCTTCTACATAACCACAATACATTGATCACATTCAGGGCATTTTAATGTTTATCATTATACTATTACCTAATTTACAATCCATATTCACATTTCTCCAATTATTGTAGTAATCTGCTTTAGTGTTGTTTTATTCGCCATCTAGAATCCACTCAAACATCACACATTGTATTTAGTTGTCATTTCATTTAGTCTCTAATCTAGTAAAGTTCCACTGCCTTTTTTGTGCCTTTCATGACATTGACTTTTTTGAAGAGTCTAGGCAAATTGTGGTTTGTCTGTTTTTAGATTTTAGAGATTTCATTTATTTATTTATCTATTTATTTGTATTGAAGTATAGTTGATTTACAATATTATATTAGTTTCAGGTGTACAACATAGTGATTCAATATTTTTATAGATTATACTCCATTTAAAGTTACTATAAAATATTGGCTATATTCCCTGTGTTGTACAATAGGCAAATTGTTTTTGAAGAATATTCCTACATTTGGATTTGCAACATTTTTAAAGAGTAAACATTTTATTTTAGAATTGCTTTAGATTTAAAGAAAAATTGCAAGAATAATACAGAGAGGTAACATATACCAGTACACAGTTTTCCCTATTATTAAGTTCTTATAAGTAGGATGGTACATTTGTCACAATTAATGAATCAATACTGGTACATTATTATTAACTAAAGTACATATCTCGTTCCGATTTCCTTAGTTTTTACCTAATGTCCTTTTACTATTCCAGGAACCCATCCAGGTTACCACATTACATTTAGTTGTCATGTCTCCTTACACTCTTCTTGGCTGTGATATTTTCCTGAACTTTCCTTACTTTTGAGGAGTACTGGTGCAGTACTGTTTTGAGGAGTACTGGTCAGGTATTTTGTAGAATGTTCCTCAATTGAGATTTGTCTGATATTTTTTCTCATGATTAAACTGGGGTTATGTATTTTAGGGAGGAAGGACATAGAGGCAAAATCTCATTCTCATCACACCATATGAAAGGTACATGTTAGCAACATGACTTACCATGTTGATGTTGATCTTGATCACCTGGCTGAGGTAGTATTTTTCAGATTTCTCCACTGTAAAGTTACTTGTTTGTGACCCTTTCCATACTATACTGTTTGGAAGGCTGTCACTATGCTTAGCCCACACTAAGGAGTGGATAGTCATGCTCTGCCTCCATGAGGGTGGAATATACACATAAATTATTTGGAATTCTTCTGCATGGGATATTTATCCCTTCTCTTCCATTTATTTATTCAATCATTTATTTATATCAGTATAGACTAATGGATAAATACTTCTTTATTTGGTTACTCAAATTGTTCTAGATTTGGCTAAAGGGAGTTCGTTCAGCTGCCTCCTGTGTCCCTTTGATATACCTCCATCGTCATTGCATTGGTTTTTTGTTTCTTTGTTTTTTAGCACTTCCTTACTTTCTGGCAATACAAGATGGTCCAGGTTCATCTTGTATATTTCTTGGCCCATTCCTAGAATTAGCCATTTCTCCAAGGAGCCCTCATTCCTTTTATTGGTATTAGAAACCGAGATCTGGGTGCTAGGTGTGCTTGTTGCTACTGGATTGTCATTGCTACTAGGCTCTCTCAACTGACAGATCAAGGAGATATATGTATGTATACTAACCCATGTATATGCACATATTTATAAATATTTCTATATATAACCATCAGTATCTGTATTAAGCTAAAGATAAGTTCATACTGACGTCTCCAACTCTAATCCATCACCACATGGATCATTCTAGCCTCTTCCTCTTGCTTATCTGTAATCTCTCACTCCAACAGCAAGAAACGTCTCCTACTATCCACTTTCCATTTACTTATTGTTCAATCCCAGTATACATGTACAGCGGTTTCAGAATTGTTAATCCATATCCCCATGGGAAACAACTTTACCAACCAGAGTTCAGTGCTTATGAACAGTTCATTTTGCCTTTAGTCTTACAGACTTCATTCATTTCCAAAGGTACTTAGGTTAGCACCTTTCCTTCATCCTCTTTAGCGAGGTTATGTCATACATCTGAAATACAGCTATATATATTTTTTGTCATAGTCTGCACCCCATTCTGGGATTCCCCTGATCTCCTAAATGATTTTTTCTTAATTTGCATACACTGTTTCACTCTTTGTGCTCTAAGATTCTAGGGGTTTTGACAAATAATAGCCCAAAGCTGGAAGCAGCCAAGATACCCTTCAATAGGTGAATAGATAAACTGTGGTACACGCCTACAATGGAAACTTCTTTTGCAATAAAAAGGAATATACTATCAATCCAGACAACAGTATGGATGAATCTTAAAGGCATATAGTTAAGCAAAAGAAGCCAATCTGAAAAGGCTACATACTGTGTGATTCCAACTATATGACAGGAAGGCAAAACTATGGAGACGATAAAAAAGGTCAGTGGTTCAGGAGTTGGGGGGAGAGAGGGATGAATAGGCAGATGTTGGTTTGAAAATTGACCCTCGTACATGGAGAGCAAGGAGAGACCAAAGAAAGAGGCAGACCGCCCCAGATTGGTAGGTGGTGGTTTTAATAAGCAAGGGAGCTTAAACATGAGGCTTGTCTTGGGTGGCTACGAGATGAGTAGATCTCTGCACCCGCTGGCCAGAACATTAAAAGTTTACATAGAGGTCTTAAGTGGGTTCAGTCATGTATACTGTCCAGATGGTCTCAGCAACACATTACTCTCTCAAGGGTATGTCCTTGAAAATGGCTCCCACTGTGGGAATGGTGGGCAGAATGTACATTCCAAGGAAAGGGGAGGGGTGAGGAGCATCTGATTGCCCGGGTCCAGCTTGTGGTGTCAACTGGCAGTCACATCCCCTCAATGACCTCCAACAGCAGAGAACAAAGGATTTTTAGGGCAGCAAAATTACTCTGTATACTACAGTGGTGGATATATGTCATTATACATTTGTTCAAACCTATACAATGTATAACACCAGGAGTGAACCCTAACGTAAACTATGGACTTTGGGTGATTATGCTATGTCAGTGTAGATTCATCAGTTGTAACAAATGTACAATGCTGGTGAGAGATGTTGATAATGGGGGAGGCTATGTATCCGTGGGGCAAGGGGTATATGAGAACTCTGTACTTTCTGCTTAGTTTTGTTGGGAACCTACAACTGCTCTAAAAAATAAAGTCTATATAAAAGGGAAAAAATGAATGGAGGGTTATACAGGTATTTTATTATTCTCTATACTTGTTTGTATGTTTGAAGTATTCTATAATAAAAGGAAAAGAAGATGCTTGCATACAGGCATTTCTTCAGGATTCAAAACAATGTTGAATTATATGCAAATGTTCATAGCAGTTTTATTAATAAACTATAAACAACTCAACTGTCCATCATCAGGTGAATGGATAAACAAACTGTTGTATATCCATTCAATGGAATACTACTCAGCAATTAAAAAAAAGAAACCAATGATATATGCAACAACCTGTAAGAATCTCAGAAACATAAAGTTGAGCAAAAGGAACCATACACAAGAGTTCATACATTATGAGTCCATTTATATGAAGTATTTATTTATTTACTATTAGATGCTTTTATTATCATTACCCCAATATATGAAGCATTTATAAATGGAAATCAGAACAGTGGTTGTCCCTTGGGAGATAGTGGTAGTAATTGACTGGAAACGGGCAATTGGGAGCTCTTTTAAAAATTGAGATATAGTTGTCATATAATATTATGTAAGTTTAAGGTGTACAATGTGTCATTTGATACGTTTATATATTGCAATGTAGAAATGCTGAGATGTACAGAAGGGGAACAAATCAGTTTCTAGGCCCCTCACTTAGTGTTAGAAACAGCAAGAGCCTCCAGCCTGTAGGAGGACTCAGGCCTTGTCAGTGGAATCAGCTGTGGCCTCAACCCATCGTGCTTTGGATGCAATCACATCTTGGTTGTGTCAAATGGCTCAAGGCTTGTCAAGCTCACACATGAGACAAGGCAAGGCCAAGGCCTGACTGATTTGACCAGTAAGATAGAGTGAGTCACTTCTAGATTTAGACATTTTACTACTTAAGTAGACAGAAAAAAGAAAAATAAGCCTAAAGGTGCCAGCCCCTGTGAACCTTGTCCCACACACTATAAGGATAACACCGAAACAAGTTGTCCTGAGGAGCTGAGCTGCCACTACAGGTTTTACGTTCTGCAGCTCTGTTCTGAAGGAGTACGTTGGAGCTCCACACCTAATCAGAACCAGCGAGGGGATGCAAAACGATCTCATGACAGCCTCCCAGCGTGGGTAGGGAGGCCAGTGGGAGATGGCCTCATAATAGCTCCTTACGGGCCTCCTGTCCTCGTGTGTTCCAGGAGGATCAAAAGGCATTCTGCCAAAACTCAGATAGTCCAAGCCTTTGCCTCTGTGGTTATGTGCAACGTTGCCATGGCAGAGCCATCTCCCTAATAAGGCTATTTCTCTATTGACAATGGATTGAAACAGTAGCAGCTGGATGAGTAGAAGGGCTCAGGCCTCTTTTTTTTTTCTTTTTTTTTTTTTTGCGGTACGCGGGCCTCTCACTGTCGTGGCCTCTCCCGTTGTGGAGCACAGGCTCCGGACACACAGGCTCAGCGGCCATGGCTCACGGGCCCAGCCGCTCCACGGCATGTGGGATCTTCCCCGACCGGGGCATGAACCCGCGTCCCCTGCATCGGCAGGCGGACTCTCAACCACTGTGCCACCAGGGAAGCCCTCAGGCCTCTTCTGAGTGATCTGGCATTGACCTGGATTGATCATGATTTGGAGGAAATCCAAGTTCAGATTTTTCAGGTAACTGGATATGTTAGTTCCTAGAATCCTTGTGTTGCCCTAGAAAATGAATCACTTCCCTTTGCCAGTACTTTGCTAAGGGAAAGAAGGAATTAGTAGCAGTTCACAAGTTTAGGCTTTATATTAATTGTAATATGCTTTGCATTTTATTGTATTTGTGTTCTTTCTTTTTTACACAGAGTGTAGTTTCCTTTTTCTCAATTCATTCTTTAGGTGGTTTTTTTTTTTTTTTTTAGAAATTCCTGAGCAAAGATCTCTTTTTGTGTGAAGGAAAGAGCTCTTAACTGGTGGTTGAGCCTGAAAAACAGTTGCAGGCCGGTTTCTGTCCACAGAGAGCACACTAAGTCAACAGTTCTTCAGGATGGTGTCTGAACAAGGCCTATTCCTGTTTGGGTATGCCACATGTTACAGGACATTAGGAAAATTAAGACTAACATTCAAAAAGTCAATAAGCTTCAGGAAGCCTGTGGACTATTTAAAAAATACCTTATTGGAAGCCTGAGAAAATGTATGCCAACGGTCAAAAAATACTAGGCGCCTGGGAAATGAAATATGCAACTTGGTTAACTGGCAAAGTCAAAGAGGCTATTGTAAGGGGGAAAAGGGCATCTTTCAAAAAATGGAAATATAGTTTCTAATGAGGAGAACCAGGAAGTCTAGAAAATATGGCAACTCAGATACAAAGTACAAATTACATGGCCTCAAAAAGAATGGTGAGTTCTTTGCCAGGGACTCTAAAGCTCCTCTCTGAAATACATCCAAGAGAAAGCCAGCTAGAGAATCAGTGGGATTACAAGGATTTAAAAGGGATTTGACGTGTGGTAGGAGCCTGGGAGGTAGAGGTTTCAGGTTGCTGGTGGCTTAAATGAGAGGGCTTTGGGTGAGGCCCTGGAGAGGTGATTGAGTAAGAAAAGTTTTACCTTTCCCTCCCTCTCAGTCTCTCCTTTCCTCCTCCTATTTCATTCTCTCCCTAGCCTTTTCTAGAATTGGCTTTGCTTTGCCCCTCTTTGCTTTTTAAAAAATTAAATTTAATTTATTTTTTATACAGCAGGTTCTTATTAGTTATCCATTTTATACACATCAGTGTATACATGTCAATCCCAATCTCCCAATCCATCCCACCACTACCACCACCCCCCTTGCCACTTTCCCCCCTTGGTGTCCATACGTTTGTTCTCTACATCTGTGTCTCAAGTTCTGCCCTGCAAGCTGGTTCATCTGTACCATTTTTCTAGGTTCCACATATATGCGTTAATATACGATATTTGTTTTTCTCTTTCTGAGTTACTTCACTCTGTATGACAGTCTCTAGGTCCATCCACGTCTCTACAAATAACCCAATATTGTTCCTTTATATGGCTGAGTAATATTCCATTGTATATATGTACCACATCTTCTTTATCCATTCATCTGTTGATGGACACTTAGTTTGCTTCCATCTCCTGGCTGTTGTAAATAGAGCTGCAATGAACATTTTAGTACATGACTGTTTTTGAATTATGGTTTTCTCTGGGTATATGCCCAGTAGTGGGATTGCAGGGTCGTATGGTAGTTCTATTTGTAGTTTTTAAAGGAACCTCCATACTGTTCTCCATAGTGGCTGTATCAGTTTACATTCCCACCTGCCCCTCTTTGCCTTTAATGTCCTTTTTCTGTTTCTCCTTGACCAGATCTTGGTCATTTCCACATTGTGGTACCTAGGGAGACTGCAAAACACTTCCAACTGGGCTTACCCTGTAGGCACACAAGTTCTCACCTGAAATCGGTGCTAAGAAATTTCTGCACCTAAGTAGCTCTGATCACGAATAGGTGAGGAGCAAATAGTTGCGAAGTCCTTTGCTCCTTCCTCTCCTGTTGGAGAGGTTAGACGACTGGTCACCCTTGGCCTGGTAGGGTTTAGCTAGGGGAGGCTGACACCTGGTGGTCCCACCTGGGAGATGCACAAGAGTTCATAATAGCCCCATGCCTTTACCATTTACTTACCATTTATTGAGCTATTTGCTTTATATGAATTACCTCATTTAAAACTCACAACAACCCTGTGAAGTGAGTATCATGATTTCAGCTTGACACATGAATGATTTATCTAAGCATCTATGAACTGATTTAAGCAATGGGGTCAGGGTTTTTTTTTTCCCCATTTTTCTTTTCTTAGCTCCTGGGACAGTACCTGGCTCATAGTAGATTCTCAGGAAATATTTATTGAAATAATATTTTTTACTTATCAACATCATGAAACATTAATTCAGAGGGCAGTCTCTTTGTAATAGAGTTGATTTGAATATTGTGCCACCCACCAGATAAGCCTAGTTTCAGTCTGCTGCAACTCTTGCTTAAATACCTTTCCCCAGAAATCTCACCACCTCAGATACTTGGAGACCAAGTCTGCTGCGAGAAATATTCAAATCTATTGAAACTCTACTCAACTACAATCATCCTACACCCTCTGTCCTGGACACCACAAGGCTGGGTCTCTGTCCAAATGTAGACATTTCAAGTTGAGAAACCACCAAGAAACCACAAGGTTTAGTCAGGTGAGGCTGTTCAAATGCTGCATTCTTAGAATCCCTGCAAAACATTAGGTGTCCAGGATGGATGCTTGCTGATAAGAACCCTGAAGTTGCCCGGGATAGTGGCCAATGTATTAGAGAGGAAGACTGTGAGTCAAGTGACAACATATTCAACCAATGAGAGAGAGAGAGAAAGAGAGAGAAAGAGAGAGAGATTGGCCAGGAGGCTATTAGACTATCACAATGAAGAAGAGAAAATAGATGGAATAACTTCAAGGAAGCAATATTGAAAGAGTTGTGGCTTGGAAGTAGTGATGAGGTAGGAGGAGAATGCCAACTGTAATATGTGGAGAATGAACGAGCAGCCTCCACTGGAGGGAGATGCACGGGGAGTGGTATCTTGAGGAGAGAACCATGTTTCATTTAAGGTCAGAAAGTGAGAGAGTTTCCATGGAAGAGAGTCTATCTTTTTTTTTTTAGTATTTATTTATTTACTTAGGCTGTGCTGGGTCTTAGTTGAGGCATGTGGGATCTTTTAGTTGTGGCATGTGGACTCTTAGTTGCAGCATGCGTGCAGGATCTAGTTCCCTGACCAGGAATTGAAACCGGGCCCCCTGCATTGGGAGTGCAGAGTCTTACCCACTGGACCACCAGGGAAGTCCCAGTCTATCTTTGAATGGGAATTCCCTAGGGCCAAGTGGAAAGGTCTGGGAGGGAGAGATAAAGTGGGAATTTGTGTAGGTGAGGAAGCACAGAACAGGGTGGAAATGAAAGGAAGAGATGATCAAGGGGCTTCATCTTGGATGGTGGCAAAATATGATAGGATGCAAAGAAGGGTGGTATTAACTTTCCTCAAAGCTAAAGCAGGCTAAGGCCCTTGGCTATGGTGGGAAACTGGGACATTTGGAGTCATTATTGTGAAACTTATCAGGGAGGGGTCTGGATCTATCAAGGTAGAAGTGGTGGTTGCAGAGATAAAAGCAAAACCATCTGAGTGATTAAGTTGGCAAGTAGAAAAGGCAGGAATAGGAAAGTGAGTATGGCCTTGAAAAGGCTGAAAAGTGAAAGCTCTACACATTGGCTGACCTCAAGTGAAAAAGAAGGGTATTTTCAGAAATCAGTAGGTGCCCCACAAGAAATGCTATGCTCTTAACCCCCCAAAACTTATTGGGCTCCTTCCTTGTCTTCTGTTTTCAGCATCTACTTAGATGACAGCTTTCTAAACTTTCTTGGCAGGCTCTTGGTACCTCCTTTTAGACATCTCTTGTTGATCCTCATGGACTCCATTAAGGTCTGTGCCCCTTGAGACCACGGATCAACCATGTCTATCTCTCGAATGCCCCTCTGTTTCTGTCTCTGCCCATTTGTCATGTTTTCATCATGAAAGTAAAGGAAGGGGAGCAGTTGAAGATCCAGAGAGACTCTGAGGTGAAGAAGAAGGAAATTGAGGAAGGTTATGTTGAAGTCCTCATTCTTTTCTGTACAATGGAAGACATGGTTGTTGGCTGAAGGTGAGGGGGGTAATTCATACCTCATTTGGTTGTTGTGAGCATTAAACAAGATAGTGGATGTGAGGCATTTAGCACAGTGTGTAGCTCAATAAATTGGAGTTTTAAAAAGCTCCCTGTGGAGAAGTCAAAGTCCTGTCTGGGAATGGCAGTAGTCAAGGCAATTGATGAGTGTTGGGCAAGGTTCAACATTCAGCAATGGATTAGTGAACAGATAGGAGCTGGGATCCAAATAAGGAGAGACCGGCAAGCTACTAAAGCTCAAGGAATAAACTGAGGATTCATCACAGTGTATAACCTTAAGCAGTGAGTTTTAAGTGAAGCATGGATCCTGGCAAACGATTTGCTAGGCAGGGGGCCACCTTAGACCCAAAGGTTATACCTTTCCTGGGTTGAATTCCAAGGGCCATTCATTATGACCCATTAGGGTGTCTTGAGAGCTTGACTTTGTACAGAATCCAGAGAGTATGATTTAGAGAGTTTCTTTAATAACAGTAGGTAGGAAGAGGGAGTAGAGAAATTGGGACAGGGCAGGGGACTGGCAAAAGGAAATGTGAATGAGGGAATTTAGGGTACCAGAAGACATATTGTTGGAGTGTTTCATAGTAGGATGAAGCAAAAAGAGGGAGAGTGTTTTGTAGGAAACAGAAAAACTACAAAAAAGAAGGGAAGGAGATAGAAAAAAAAGTTATATATCTGTTTTTTCTCCATCAAATATAGTACCTAGAACCCAAGTAAATAATTGCTAGAAATTTAATTCTAAATGAGAACACAGTAACTCTTTAAAATATGAAGTGAATTTATTCATAGAAAATGGATTAAAACTATACTATTAAAATTAAAAAGATGAAAAAACGGAGCAAGCAGGATTGATACAAGACACTTCCCCAGGAATTTTTTAAATAAATTTATTTATTTACTTACAATTTATTTATTTATGTACTTATTTTTGGCTGTGTTGGGTCTTCATTGCTGCACGTGGGCTTTCTCTACTTGCGGCGAGCGGGGGCTACTCTTCCTTGTAGTGTGCAGGCTTCTCATTGTAGTGGCTTCTCTTTGTTGTGGAGCACAGGCTCTAGGCGTGTGGGCTTCAGTAGTTGTGGAACATGGGCTCAGTAGTTGTGGAGCACAGGCTTAGTTGCTCTGCAGCATGTGGGATCTTCCAGGACCAGGGATCAAATCCGTGTCCCCTGCATTGGTAGGCGGATTCTTAACCACTGTGCCACTACGGAAGTCCCTCCCCAGGAATTTATTTATTTATTTAATTTATTTATTTTTGGCTGCATTGAGTCTTCATTCTTGCACGCAGGCTTTCTCCAGTTGCAGAGAGCAGGGGCTACTCTTCCTTGCGGTGCACGGGCTACTCATTGCGGTGGCTTCTCTTGTTGTGGAGCACGGGCTCTAGCGCACAGGCTCAGTAGTTGTGGTGCATGGGCTTAGTTGCTCCGCGGCAAATGGGATCTTCCCGGACCGGGGCTCGAACCCGTGTCACGTGCATTGGCAGGCGGATTCTTAAACCACTGTGCCACCAGGGAAGCCCCTCCCTAGGAATTTTTAAAATTCTTTCCCTCTTAGAATAAAAGGTTTTCTGTGCTTTAAAACAGTCGTAAATTTTAAAATTAACTTGTTATGCTATAAAAGTAATCTCAGGGCTTCCCTTGTGGCGCAGTGGTTGAGAGTCCGCCTGCCGATGCAGGGGACACGGGTTCGTGCCCCAGTACGGGAGGATCCCACATGCCGTGGAGCGGCTGGGCCCGTGAGCCATGGCCGCTGAGCCTGCGCGTCCGAAGCCTGTGCTCCGCAACGGGAGAGGCCACAACAGTGAGAGACCCGCGTACTGAAAAAAAAAAAAAAAGTAATCTCAGTCCTATTTTAAATAGGTACTACTTGGCTAACATGCACTGGTAATATATTAGCAGTCCCAGTTGCTTGACAGATGTAGATGTTAGATGAAATCCAGTTGGTTAAATTATACTCACTTGTCCAAAGAGGAACGTAACTAGAGAAATTAAAAGAAATCCTCAACATTTAGGCAGCATCTAACCAAAAAGAAATAGAAACAACGTGAGTTAGTTTCCCATAGCTGCTGTAACAAGTTACCTGTAACTGAGTGTTTTGTTTTTTTTCTAACATCTTTATTGGAGTATAATTGCTTTACAATGGTGTGTTACTTTCTGCTGTATAACAAAGTGAATCAGCTATACATATACATACATTCCCATATCCCTTCCCTCTTGCGTCTCCCTCCCACCTTCCCTATCCCACCTCTCTAGGTGGACACAAAGCACCGAGCTGATCTCCCTGTGCTATGCAGCTGCTTCCCACTAGCTATCTATTTTACATTTGGTAGTGTATATATGTCCATGCCACACTCTCACTTCGTCCCAGCTTACCCTTCCCCCTCCCTGTGTCCTCAAGTCCATTCTCTATGTCTGCGTCTTTATTCCTGTCCTGCCCCTAGGTTCTTCAGAACATTTTTTTAATATTCCATATATATGTGTTAGCATATGGTATTTGTTTTTCTCTTTCTGACCTACTTCACTCTGTATGACAGTCTCTAGGTCCATCCACCTCACTACAAAAGACTCAGTTTCATTTCTTTTTATGGCTGAGTAATATTCCATTGTATATATGTACCACATCTTCTTTATCCATTCCTCTGTTGATGGGCATTTAGGTTGCTTCCATGACCTGGCTATTGTAAATAGTGCTGCAATGAACATTGGGGTGCATGTGTCTTTTTGAATTATGGTTTTCTCAGGGTATATGCCCAGTAGTGGGATTGCTGGGTCGTATGGTAGTTCTATTTTTAGTTTTTTAAGGAACATCCATACTGTTCTCCATAGTGGCTGTATCAATTTACATTCCCACCAACAGTGTATGAGGGTTCGCTTTTCTCCACACCCTCTCCAGCATTTATTGTTTGTAGATTTTTTTTTCTTTTTGCTGTACGCGGGCCTCTAACTGCTGTGGCCTCTCCTGTTGTGGAGCACAGGCTCCGGACACACAGGCTCAGCGGCCATGGCTCACGGGCCCAGCCGCTCCGCGGCATGTGGGATCTTCCTGGACCAAGGCTAGAACCCATGTCCCCTGCATTGGCAGGCAGATTCTTAACCACTGCGCCACGAGGGAAGCCCCTCTACTCCTCTTTCTATTCATATCAGAGCCAAGCTTTAGAACAGCAGTCTATAGTCCCACCTCTACCTCCTCACTTCCCATTCACTCCTCTACCCCAACTGCCTCCCCACCCCCTGCCCCGAAAGCTGGCCTCTGCCCTCAGGAGTCTCCTGAGATCACCAGTTGCCACATCCCAAAAGTTGCTTTTCCAGCCCTCACCTATTGTACCTGGTTGGGGGATCGGGCACTGCATCCCAGCTTCCTCTGTGAAACTCTCTCTTTCCTCAGGTCCCTGGATTCTGCTCCTGCCTCTCCCCACTCCTCTGCACACCCCTTGTGCCATCCCATGCCCCCATGGATGCTGTCCTCTGGGCCCCTGAGGACCTCCCCCCTTCTTTGCACAACTCTCAGGTGTCCCTCCGCAAGAAGCTCTGGCAGGTCCAGCCTGCAGCCCCTGGGCTCGCCTCTGCAGCGCAGTGTGACCGGCATTTGGGGCGAACATCTCTCCCCCTCTAGATCTTAGGTCCTCGCAGGCAGGAGCACCCTGTTTCTCACCTCTGGGTCCTCACCACAGGGCTTGGCGCCTGGCTCTGAGCCAGGGCTTGATAAAACCGGGCAGCTCTGGAGCTGGAGGCCTGCGTGTTTGGAAGCACGGGCAGCAGCGGGGCCCTGCACAGGATCCCTGGGCTCCCCGGAGCAGCAGGAGGGGAGGTGCCGCCAGTGAGTGGCAGCAAGGGCCGCCTCTAATAACCCCGGTAAGGGCTCGGTAATGTTTGCTGAATCAGCTGACAGGCGTCGGTGCAGACTTAGCCGTCATGAGAGGCCTGAAGGGCCCTTGAAGTCCCGCTGTTAGTAGAGACAATTTGGCAGGCAGAAGAGCCAAGGCTGCATCAGCGGCTTGGGGGCAGGAGCGCCCAACTGCAGGGGAATGAGCAGGAGTGGCCCTGCAGTCTCAGGTCAAGTGCAGGGCTCCAGTGACTTCTGGCCACGGAGGGGAGCCGGGCCCCTCCCTGCAGGCGGAGCCCGGGCCCTCTCCACAGGAGCGGGCGGTCCACATTCCATCACGGGGGTGAGGGGCGGCCTCCCCCGCTTTCCCGCGACTGGGGGTTTCCCCAGAAGCCAGACTGTCCATTTTCAAAGTGGGACAGAGCCCTGGGCAAACCGGGACAGGTGGTCACCCTCGGTGGCATTGGAAGGAGTGTCAGTCTCAAGCAGGGCTCCCTTCCCTTCTGCTGTTGGGAGCAGAGGACATTAAGGGGGCCTTGGTCAGAGTCGCAGCCCCACCAGGACGTGCCCAGTGGGACTGTGCATCTGCATCTGGCCTGCAGGGGCGGTGGTGAGGGCTGCCTGGAGGTGGCATGGGTTGGGCCCTCTTCTGGAGGACTTATCCTAGAGGAGTTGGGTCTCAGCTCTGGTTTGGGGTCCCTGTGCTTGGTATATGTATTCAAAGGGGCCTGGAACTGAATTGGGTCTGATCTCTGTTTTGGGGACCTTGTGTCCAACAAGTGAACACATAAAGTCCTGGGAGTAAGCTGAGACCATTCTGCATGGTCTTGAGCTGGGGTCTGTGTATCTGAGTATGGCCCGAGTCTGTCTTGGATAATTCCTAATCTTGCACTATGGACTGGGTTAGGCAAGGGTGTGCTGGGTGGGGAGGTGTCTATATCTTGGTCTCAGCAAGGCCAGCCCCCTCAGGGGTATCCGATCATGTATCTGAGAGGCAGCTGTCTCACAGTACGTCTAGATGATGGTTGGCCATAAACCCTGGTCTGGGCACAAACCAGTTTGGGAAGTGCTGCCTGTGGGTATGTAAGTGGGTCCTGTCCTTGACAGTGATGTTGTGCCATTATGTCATCCTGACTGATGATGTTTCCTGGGGTATGTGCTAGAGATAATGGTATGGACTATGGCTGTCCCCTGGCACACTGGGAAGTGGTAGTTTTCAAACTGGCCCTTTTTTAGACAGCGTCCTTCTTAGTGTGTGTCTGGTCCCTACATAACTAATGGCTGACTCTTGCTATTATTTATGATAGAATTCTTGTGGACTGTGCACCCTGAATTCTGGGCAGGTTTTAAGTGTCCTAGTCAGAGATTTTCCATGTTTCCTCAGTAAGGATGGAGAATTTTCTCAAGTAGCAATGGTGTGGCTGAAGTGAGACTGCTTTAAGCTTCTTGGTAGGGAGCAGGTCCTGAGTCTTGGGGTAATTAAACTGGAGGGTCACAGGCAGACTCTGCTTAGGAAGGTGGAGATGTGGTCCCAACTTGTGTTAAGGAAACATACTTTTTCCTTTTTTGAAAGGAGGCACGGTACAGGTTTTGCAAGGGTCCAACCAGGGCATAGGAATGTGTGCCACTCTTCCCAAATAGCCTAGGGCATCCATCATTTTGAGAGATAAGTTGAGCATCCGAGCATTTAAAACATGCTACAGACATGGAAGCAACCTAAATGTCCATCAACAGAGGAATGGATAAAGAAGATGTGGTATATATATACAACGGAATACTACTCAACCATGAAAAAAGAATGAAATTTTGCCACTTGCAGCAACATGGATGTACTTGGAGGGCTTTATGCTAAGTGAAATAAGTCAGACAGAGAAAGAAAAATACTGTATGATATCACTTGTATGTGGAATCTAAAAAATACAACAAATTAGTAAACATAACAAGAAGGAAACAGACTCACAGATATAGAGAACAAACTAGTGGTTACCAAGGGGGAAGAGGGGTGGGGGAAGGGATGGATTGGGAGTTTGGGATTAGCAGATACAAACTAGTATATATAGGATGGATAAACAACAAGGTCTTACTGTATAGCACAGGGAACTATATTCAGTATCCTGTAATAAACCATAATGGAAAAGAATACTAAAAAATAAAATAAAATACGCTACAGAAAGAGTTGACATACCACAGCTCATGAGCCCACTGCATGTTTTTGTTTTGTTTTTCCACTGCCTGTTTTATGAGTAAAGTTGTATTGGAACACAGCCACACCCATTTGTTTATATACTGTCCATGGCTGCTTTCTCACTACAACACCAGAGTTGAGTAATTGGGACAGAGAGCAGATGGCCCATGAAGCCTCAAATGTTTACTATCTGGCCCTTTACAGAAGAAGTGTGCCAATCCCTGTGCTAGAGGATTGTTCCCATTAGTTCAGCTTGTCTGGGAGAATAATAGCATAAAAATAGCATAAAATTCAGTCTGTGGCCATACTCCTCTCAACAACCTCTTGACATGGGTTGACATTCTCATCACATTTTACAGGTGAGGAAACAAATACAGAGGGGTAAAGTGACACAGCCAGGTAGTGCCCAAACCAAGATCTGAACCTGGGCAGGCTGGCTTTATCAGACTGGCCCCTAACTACTACCCGGAACTACCTCCTTTGTAGAGCAGAGTTAGGAACAAAAACTTCATCAGGTCTCCAAACTACTAGTGTCACCATGATTCCAGAGCCCCCATGAAGCCTCTGCCTGTGGCTGCACTGAAGTAACATGCTCTCCGAGTACCACTGGGACCCGAGGAGACAGGTAACTGCACTGTTCTTTCCATCCTGTCTGCTTTCCTTGGTCATGTCTGGGGTGCAGGCACCCCCATTCTCCTCTACTCAACTGTAATCTCCACCTAGAGAAAAGTACAAAGAATTTCATAATTAGCATCCCACCATTCACTATGAAATTCTAGCATTTTCTTATACATGCTTCAGAATTTCAGTTATTAAGAAATAAAATATAGCCCCAGTTGGAGCTCCCTCTGTAATTCTGGATCTCTTTGCCTTCCCGTTCCAAAAGTAGCCACGACATGGAAATTGGAGTTTATCTTTCCCAGGCATGCCAGAACTCTTTATTAGCCTGCCTTTTAAAAAAATTTCATCATCCAACATGGGCAAGAAATACCAGTTCTTCAAGTTCATATAGTCTCCCCAGTCACTCCTCATCTCACCTCTAATGAGGTATCTTTGAACTCCTTTGTTTGGAGTCCTAATCTACTAATCCACTCAGAGGTGTGGCTGCCAGGCAAGAGAGGGGGATGGAGGTAAACAGAACTGGAGTGATGACTGAGTTATTAGGCTGACACAAATAAGTGCTTCCCATCTCAGCTGTCACATCCAGTCACCACTCACAGGGCTGAAGCAAATATAGCAGGGGCACTTGCTCTGAGGGCCTTTTTTCAAATAGTGTTCCAGAATGAACTGGGCAAGTTTACCCAGAGCAGAGGAAAATATCTTGGTCAAAGGGATGAGGGTGGAAGGGAAGCCAGAAGTCACAAGTAAGAAGCAGTGACAGGGACTTCCCTGGTGGTTCAGTGGTTAAGAATCCACCTGCCAATGCAGGGGACACAGGTTCAATCCCTGGTCCAGGAAGATCCCACATGCCACGGAGCAACTAAGCCCGTGTGCCACAGCTACTGAGCCTGTGCTCTAGACTCCGTGCTCTGCAACAAGAGAAGCCACTGCAGTGAGAGGCCCATGCACTGCAACAAAGAGTAGCCCCCGCTTGCCTCAACTAGAGAAAGCCCATGTGCAGCAACGAAGACCCAACACAGCCAAAAATAAATAAATAAATAAATTTTTTAAAAAAAGGAAGCAGTGACAAGCCTCAGCTTCCAAAGATGATCTTCAGTTTTACATAAGAAAAGGGGGTTATGAGATGGTAAGGTCAGAAAATAAAATGTAATGTAGATTGAGGCAAACAGTTCAAGGCCTGGGCTGTGATGAGAAAGGAGTAATAGGGACCTGTGCTGCATTCCTTTTAATGATTTGCTCCTCTAGATGAGCTCTCCGCTCTGCTCTGTACCGACCCATATATGTACATCGGTAAGCTCCATTGCCTCTAGCTTCCAGTTGGGCTTGGCCAATGGGAAGGGCTGGCAAGAAATGGCAAGGATGGAGAAGAATGAAGTTGGGATACTTATTTCTATGACTTTTTCCCTGAGAGGTTTCTGGAGGCGGGCTGGCTGTTTCCCTCACCTGAAAGTTGTAGCTTTTCCTGTCAGGTAACCCTAGCCACCTAGATCTTGCTCTCCCCCCCACCCAAGTTCAAGAAACCACTCCTTCCCTTTGCTGCTTCAGGTTTAAGAGTGTTAACAGCCTTACTAGCCTTGGGTTCTGGAATATCATTTGTGGATTCTCTATACCCTACCTAAATTTAGTAAATAGTTGCTTTATTAAATGATTCTTTCAAAAAATTTAAGTGTGCCATCTATTCCCACTGGATGTTAACTGACACAGGCTCATTCATATACTACTGAGAAAATTCCTGAAGAATTAATTCCATTACTTCTATTAATGATAAGTTAACAGCACTAATTTTCAATTCAAGGAAGAGATATATAGACTCTCTAACTGATAATTTTGTGAAACCACTAACTGTATACACTCAAACTTCTAAAGAAATCATTTCCAGGAACATTGAGCCTTATGCCCAGGAATGTATTATATATTTTTTGAAATATTGAGTTTTACAAAGGTAATCTCTGATGTGCTTACTTACCTAATGCCTGTCTTCCCTACCGGACTGTAAAGTCCATGACACCAGGACACTCTTTTGTTCACTGCTATATCCTCAGTGACCAGGACAATACCCCTCAAATAGTAGATACTCAACAAATGTTTTTTTTAATTTAATGAATGGTTGAATTATGGTTCCTTGATAGTCAAAAGCAGTACTAAAAACAATTAACCATCATGGAATACTGATGAGTCATTCTTTTAATTAGAGGCAGACGTAATGGAGCAGGCATTGGACAGTTACCTCTGTGAATGATGTGGCCTCTTTGGGGCTTACAATCATACGTTTTCGTGAAGGTGGTATGGGAATGTTCACAAATTTTTCAGGGTGTCTGATCAATTATAGAAATAACAGGAAATGGTAAATTTCAACCCAGCCTGCACAACATTGTTTGGGCTTTACTTTAGGAAAGGCTTTAACATATTCAGAACTGAGGAATCCATATATATCCTTTGCAGAAGTATGCCTGTAATATCAAGCCAACCCCTGAAGGCAAGAGGCGATAACATCAAGAAACCTATAAATGCTTTTGATATGAGCACCAGCAGAGATTTCTTAACTTGCTTGAACCTCTATCGAACACATTACCCAGGAGATAACCCTCATCAGTACACCATTTGCAAGGCATTCATTTGCTAATGCTTATGGTCAATCAACAAACATGCATAGCATACCTACTATTTGTCCTGCCTGGCAATGATGAATCATAGTTCATATCTGTGATTGCTCACAGACTAGTGGAGCCACAATCACAATATAATAACATAAGTACTCTGATAAAGGTATTATTGTTTGTTCTTTTTAAACTTTTTATTTGGAGATAATTTCAAACTTACAGCAAGAGTGCTAGAATAAGAATAGTGTAAAGAACACCTATAAACCCTTTTGTTGATTCGAAACCTCAGGAGTTCCCCAGGTGAAATCTGAAACCGGCCCCCTGTACTCAGAGGGCAAGGAGAAACCAAAGAAGAGGCAGACCACCCCAGACTGGTTGGTGGAAGTTTAATAAGCAAGGGAACTTACATAGGAGGCTTGTCTTGGGTGGTCGCAAGACAAGTCCATCTCTGCACCCGCTTGCCAGCATCTTAAAAGTTTACATAGAGGCCTAAATTGGGTTCAGTCACTTATTCAGTCCAGGTAGTCTCAACACCTAGCTCTCTCAGTGCTCTGGCCTCAAATCACCTCTGGCTATGGGAGCGGTGGGCAGAATGTACATTCCAAGCAAGGACAGGGGAGGGGTGAGGAGACTCCCATTGCTGGGTCCAGCCCTAAGGTCAACTGGCAGTCACATCCTCTTGATGACCTCCTCCAACACATTTACCCCAGATTCACTTATTGTTAACTTTTAACCCCACGTGCTTTATCATGTGCATGCTCCAGCTATCTATCTGTCTATCTTTTCTCTTGAACTATTTGAGAGAATTATATATCATTGACCTTCACCCCTAAATACTTCAGTGCATATTTCTGAAGAATATGGTAATATTCTCTTACTTTAACCATAATCCAGTTATGAACTTCAGAAATTTACATTGATACAATACTTGATTATTGTTATTATTATTTTTGGCTACTCCATGCGGGTTGCGGGATCTTAGCTCCCTGACCAACCAGGGATCGAACCTGTGCCCCCTGCCCTGGAAGCGCGGAGTTCTAACCACTGGACCACCAGGGAAGTCCCATGATAAAATACTTTAATCTATCATCCCATATTCCAATTTTAGCAGTTGACCTAATAATGTCTTTTACAGTATTCCCCCCCATCCCCACCCCACCAGTACAGGATCCTGTCTAGGGTCAGATATTGCCTTTAGTTGTCACATGGTGGAGGAGGTCATCGAGAAGATGTGACTGCCAGCTGATAGGCAAGCTGGTCACGGGCTACCAGCATCAGGATTAAGGCATCTACGGTACAAAATTTAAGGAAACACTGAGTTCCACCTGGAGGAGTTTGACAAGTGAATAGGAATATACCTAGCAGAGAAGAGAGATGAGGTCATTTAGGACAAAGGAAACAGCGAGCATAAAGGCAAGGAAGCATGAAGAGCATGGTGAGAAGTGCAGTGTAATCACAGTATAGGGTATTTGTTAGATATGGCCTGGAGATGAGGCTGATAAAGTAGGCTGAGACCAGGATACAAATTGCCTTAGTGCTAAGAGCCTGATCTGGACTTTACCCCATAGGCAGTATAAAATGGTGAAGATTTTTTTCACACCCTGGATTGTTTAACTCACTTGGTCATCAAGTTGCATCAACTCTACTTCTACACTGCTTCCCTTTAAGGGTTTTAATCACAGGAGTAACATGATTATAATTTTTTTTTAATGAGACAAACCTCGCAACATTGTATAAACTAGACTGGCAGGATGAGTGATAAGAAGGGTGGAACCTGAGTCAAGTGAGGAGGCTCATCAAGCAAGAGAACTGAATTGAGAAAACAGTAACAGGAAGATAGAAGAGGAAGCGGAAAATGTTTATGAGATAGAATTAGCTAAGACTCGGGTACTGTGAAAGGATTTCAACGTAAAATGGAACCGGAGGATAGGAAATGGAGAATCTCACATGCGCCCTCAGAAGAACGAAACTTAACCAAGAGACTGATTTCCCATAAATGCCTGACTTACAGAAGACCGAGACTTATCTCTTGACCAATGAATATCTAGCCCCATCCTCAAGCCAGTGAACTTGCTGCTTGGTCTCTGTCTAGACTTCCCCCCCTTTGCATTCCTTGCTCATGAATGCAGCCCACCCCAAACCCTCAAGGGACCCACCTGTAGCTTGCTACAGTTTGCATTTCTTGAATTTCGATTTCTCTGTTATTCCCGAATAAACTCAATATCTGGTAATTCAAACTTGTCTCAGTTTATCTCTTTATTTAGGTTGGCCATACTGATTATATGTAGAATCTGGAGAAGCCCAGGATGACTTTTCAGTTTCTGGCTTGAAGGACTGGGTGAGCAGAGGTGCCATTCAAGACGTAGGGAAAATGGCAGAAGTAAGTTTGAGAGGAAAAATAAGTTCAGTTTTAGACCTGTTGAGTTCGAGTTGGCAAAAAGATATCCAATTAGAAGTTTTCATGAAAAGGTTTTGAAATAACATCGCAGTGGAACTTGGGCAGCTTCCCTCTTCTGATTTCCTTTTGCCGTCACAATCAAGACAAAACCAGGAAATTTAAGTAAAATATTTGTTTCACCAAGTCATGTCTGGGAGTTCCCAAGAGGTATTTCTAACGTTCTCATGAACCTATCTTTCAGCGCTATAGTTATTCTATGGCACCTGCTGTTCTCCTCATTTGCCTCAGCCCTCTCATTGATATCCATTGCTCAATTAAACACATAAAGAGTGTCTCACTTTTGTCATAGCTACCAGTGTCCACTGGCAAAATATAATTTTTAGAAAGTTAAAAATATGACTTGTACAAAATATAAAATGAGCCCCTATAAATATTTTATTTAGAGGTCACGGGGAAGATGGTGGAAGAGTAAGACGCGGAGATCACCTTCCTCCCCACAGATACACCAGAAATTCATCTACACATGGAACAACTCCTACAGAACACCTACTGAATGCTGGCAGAAGACCTCAGACCTCCCAAAAGGCAAGAAACTCCCCACGTACCTGGGTAGGGCAAGAGAAAAAAAAAAAACAGAGACAAAAGGATAGGGACGGGACCTGCACCAGTGGGAGGAAGCCGTGAAGGAGGAAAGGTTTCCACTCACTAGGAAGCCCCTTCACTGGTGGAGACTGGGGGGGGCGGAGGGGGGAAGCTTCAGAGCCGTGGAGGAGAGCGCAGCAACAGGGGTGTGGAGGGCAAAGCGGAGAGATTCCCGCACAGAGGATCAGTGCCGACCAGCACTCACCAGCCCGAGAGGCTTGTCTGCTCAACCGCCAGGGGGCGGGGCGGGGCTGAGGCTCGGGCTTCGGTTTGAGCGCAGGGAGAGGACTGAGGGCGTGAACACAGCCTGAAGGGGTTAGTGCACCACGGCTAGCCGGGAGGGAGTCCGGGAAAAAGACTGCAGCTGCCGAAGAGACAAGAGACTTTTTCTTCCCTCTTTGTTTCCTGGTGCGCAAGGAGAGGGGATTAAGAGCGCTGCTTAAAGGAGCTCCAGAGACGGGCGGAGCCGCGGCTCACAGCGTGGACCCCAGAGACGGGCATGAGACGCTAAGGCCGCTGCTGGCACCACCAAGAAGCCTGTGTGCGAGTGCAGGTCACTGTCCACGCCCCCTTTCCCGGGAGCCTGTGCAGCCCACCACTGCCAGGGTCCCGGGATCCAGGGACAACTTCCCTGGGAGAACGCACGGCGCGCCTCGGGCTGGTGCAACATCACGCCGGCCTCTGACGCCGTAGGCTCGCCCCTCCCTCCGTGCCCCTCCCCCCCCCCCCCGGCCTGAGTGAGCCAGAGCCCCCGAAGCAGCTGCTCCTTTAACCCCGTCCTGTCTGAGCGAAGAACAGATGCCCTCCGGCGACCTACACGCAGAGGGGGGGCCAAATCCAAAGCTGAGCTCCGGGAGCTGTGCGAACAAAGAAGGGAAAGGGAAATCTCTCCCAGCAGCCTCAGAAGCAGTGGATTAAAGCTCCACAATCAACTTGATGTACCCTGCATCTGTGGAATATATGAATAGACAACGAATCATCCCAAAGTGAGGAGGTGGACTTTGAGAACAAGATTTAAGATTTTTTCCCCTTTTCCTCTTTTTACAACGAATTATCCCAAATTGAGGAGGTGGACTTTGAGAGCAAGATATATTATTTTGTCCCCTTTTCCTCTTTCTGTGACTGTTTATGTGTATGCTTCTGTGTGAGATTTTGTCTGTATGGCTTTGCTTTCACCATTTGTCCTAGGGTTCTATCCGTCCGTTTTTTTTTTACATTAAAAGAAATTTTTTTCTTAATAATTATTATTTTACTTTAATAACTTTATTTTATTTTACCTTACTTTATTTTCTTTTATCCTCTTTCTTTCTTTCTTTCTTTCTACTTTTTCCCCATTTTATTCTGAGCCGTGTGGATGAAAGGCTCTTGTTGCTGCAGCCAGGAGTCAGGGCTGTGCCTCTGAGGTGGGAGAGCCAACTTCAGGACACTGGTTTTCAAGAGACCTCCCAGCTCCACATAATATCAAACGGCAAAAATCTCCCAGAGATCTCCATCTCAACACCAGGACCCAGCTTCATTCAGCGACCAGCAAGCTACAGTGCCGAACACCCTATGCCAAACAACTAGCAAGACAGGAACACAACCCCACCCATTAGCAGGGAGGCTGCCTAAAATCATAATAAGTCCACAGACACCCCAAAACACACCACCAGACGTGGACCTGCCCACCAGAAAGACAAGATCCAGCCTCATCCACCAGAACACAGGCACTAGTCCCCTCCACTAGGAAGCCTACACAACCCACTGAACCAACCTTAGCCACTGGGGACAGACACCAAAAACAACTGGAACTACGAACCTGCAGCCTGCAAAAAGGAGACCCCAAACACAGTAAGATAAGCAAAATGAGAAGACAGAAAAACACACAGCAGGTGAAGGAGCAAGGCAAAACGCACCACACCTAACAAATGAAGAGGAAATAGGCAGTCTACTTGAAAAACAATTCAGAATAATGATAGTAAAAATGATCCAAAATCTTGGAAATAGAATGGAGAAAATACAAGAAACGTTTAAAAAGGACCTACAAGAACTAAAGAGCAAACAAACAGAGATCCAACAGAACACTTAAAAAATCAAAGAGGAAATAAAAAAATACCTAGAAACAAATGAAAATGAAAACATGATGATCCAAAACCTATGGGATGCAGCAAAAGCAGTTCTGAGAGGGAACTTTAGAGCAATACAACCCTACCTCAAGAAACAAGAAACATCTCAAATAAACAACCTAACTTTACAACTATAGCAATTAGAGAACAAAGAACCAAAAAACCCCAAAGTTAGCAGAAGGAAAGAAATCCTAAAGATCAGATCAGAAATAAATGAAAAAGAGATGAAGGAAACGATAGCAAAGATCAATAAAACTAAAAGCTGGTTCTTTGAGAAGATAAACAAAATTGATAAACCACTAGCCAGACTCATCAAGAAAAAAAGGGAGAAGACTCAAATTAATAGAATTAGAAATGAAAAAGAAGTAACAATGACAATGCAGAAATACAAAGGATCATGAGAGATTACTACAAGCAACTCTATGCCAATAAAATGGACAACCTGGAAGAAATGGACAAGTTCTTGGAAATGCACAACCTGCCAAGACTGAATCAGGAAGAAATAGAAAATATGAACAGACCAATCACAAGCACTGAAATTGAAACTGAGATTAAAAATCTTCCAACAAACAGAAGCCCAGGACCAGATGGCTTCACAGGCAAATTCTATCAAATATTTAGAGAAGAGCTAACACATATCCTTCTCAAACTCTTCCAAAATATAGCAGAGGGAAAAACACTCCCAAACTCATTCTACAAGGCCATCATCACCTTGATACCAAAACCAGACAAGGATGTCACAAAGAAAGAAAATACAGGCCAGTATCACTGATGAACATAGATGCAAAAATCCTCAACAAAATACTAGCAAACAGAATCCAACAGCACATTAAAAGGATCATACACCATGATCAAGTGGGGTTTATTCCAGGAATGCAAGGATTCTTCAATATACGCAAATCAATCAACGTGATACACCATATTAACAAACTGAAGGAGAAAAACCATATGATCATCTCAATAGATGCAGAGAAAGCTTTCAACAAAATTCAACACCCATTTATGATAAAAACCCTGCAGAAAGTAGGCATAGAGGGAAGTTTCTTCAACATAATAAAGGCCACATACAACAAACCCACAGCCAACATCGTCCTCAATGGTGAAAAACTGAAACCATTTCCACTAAGATCAGGAACAAGACAAGGCTGCCCACTCTCACCACTCTTATTCAACCTAGTTTTGGAAGTTTTAGCCACAGCAATCAGAGAAGAAAAGGAAATAAAAGGAATCCAAATCGGAAAAGAAGAAGTAAAGCTGTCACTGTTTGCAGATGACATGATACTATACATAGAGAATCCTAAAGATGCTACCAGAAAACTACTAGAGCTAATCAATGAACTTGGTAAAGTAGCAGGATACAAAATTAATGCACAGAAATCTCTGGCATCCCTGTACACTAATGATGAAAAATCTGAAAGTGAAATCAAGAAAACACTCCCATTTACCACTGCAACAAAAAGAATAAAATATCTAGGAATAAACCTACCTAAGGAGACGAAAGACCTGTATGCAGAAAATTATAAGACACTGACGAAAGAAATTAAAGATGATACAAAGAGATGGAGAGATATACCATGTTCCTGGCTTGGAAGAATCAACATTGTGAAAATGACTACTACCCAAAGCAATCTACAGATTCAATGCAATCTCTATCAAACTACCACTGGCATTTTTCACAGAAGTAGAACAAAAATTTCACAATTTGTATGGAAACACAAAAGACCCCGAATAGCCAAAGCAATCCTGAGAACGAAAAACGGAGCTGGAGGAATCAGGCTCCCTGACTTCAGACTATACTACAAAGCTACAGTAATCAAGACAGTATGGTACTGGCACAAAAACAGAAAGATAGATCAATGGAACAGAATAGAAAGCCCAGAGATAAACCCATGCACATATGGTCACCTTATCTTTGATAAAGGAGGCAGGAATGTACAGTGGAGAAAGGACAGCCTCTTCAATAAGTGGTGCTGGGAAAACTGGACAGGGACATGTAAAAGTATGAGATTAGATCACTCCCTAACACCATACACAAAAATAAACTCAAAATGGATTAAAGACCTAAATGTAAGGCCAGAAACTTTCAAACTCTTAGAGGAAAACATAGGCAGAACACTCTATAACATAAATCACAGCAAGATCCTTTTTGACCCACCTCCTAGAGAAATGGAAATAAAAACAAAAATAAACAAATGGGTCCTAATGAAACTTCAAAGCTTTTGCACAGCAAAGGAAACCATAAACAAGACCAAAAGACAACCCTCAAAATGGGAGAAAATATTTGCAAATGAAGCAACTGACAAAGGATTAATCTCCAAAATTTATAAGCAGCTCATGCAGCTCAATAGCAAAAAAACAAACAACCCAATCCAAAAATGGGCAGAAGACCTAAATAGACATTTCTCCAAAGAAGATATACAGACTGCCAACAAACACATGAAAGAATGATCAGCATCATTAATCATTAGAGAAATGCAAATCAAAACTACAATGAGATATCATCTCACACCAGTCAGAATGGCCATCATCAAAAAATCTAGAAACAATAAATGCTGGAGAGGGTGTGGAGAAAAGGGAACCCTCTTGCACTGCTGGTGGGTATGTGAATTGGTATAGCCACTATGGAGAACAGTATGGAGGTTCCTTAAAAAACTACAAATAGAACTACCATATGACCCAGCAATCCCACTACTGGGCATATACCCTGAGAAAACCATAATTCAAAAAGAGTCATGTACCAAAATGTTCATAGCAGCTCTATTTACAATAGCCCGGAGATGGAAACAACCTAAGTGTCCATCATCGGATGAATGGATAAAGAAGATGTGGCACATATATACAATGGAATATTACTCAGCCATAAAAAGAAACGAAACTGAGCTATTTGTAATGAGGTGGATAGACCTAGAGTCTGTCATACAGAGTGAAGTAAGTCAGAAAGAGAAAGACAAATACCGTATGCTAACACATATATATGGAATTTAAGGGAAAAAAATGTCATGAAGAACCTAGGGGTAAAACAGGAATAAAGACACAGACCTACTTGAGAATGGACTTGAGGATATGGGGAGGGGGAAGTGTAAGCTGTGACAAAGCGAGAGAGAGGCATGGACATATAAGCACTACCAAACGTTAGGTAGATAGCTAGTGGGAAGCAGCCGCATAACACAGGGAGATCAGCTCGGTGTTTTGTGACCGACTGGAGGGGTGGGATAGGGAGGGTGGGAGGGAGGGAGACGCAAGAGGGAAGGGATATGGGAACATGTGTATATGTATAACTGATTCACTTTGTTATAAAGCAGAAACTAATACACCATTGTGAAGCAATTATACTCCAATAAAGTTAAAAAAAATAAATAAAAGAAACCTGGAGGCAGAAAGGACCATAAGAACATATGTCCCTGATAATTCAATGGAAGTTAATACGTTCTCTACCACTTAATAAATAAATATAGAAGTAACAGTAAAAAAAAAAGAAATATTTTATGTAACTCACTAATGAGGAAACAGCAGTATGGTAAGTTGGTTCAAAGGAGAATTTGAAAGAAAGTGCATATGGCACTCAAAGAAATAATTTAAAATAAGACTACTAAGTTAGATTTAGATAGAGTACTGGTTAATGTCCTATAGGGAAATACAACTGTTACCTTTGAGGCCATCTTTTCTAATTGACAGAGGCATTTGCATCTCTACAAACAGACGACTGCAAGTTAGAGACTTCATAGGGACTTGGCTATAATCAATAGTAAATAGTAAGTCAAACAAATCACATTTCTTTAGAGAATTAAATAATCTTTAGGCAGGCCTCTCAGACAATGCTCCAATGTGACATGGAAGGAACATCCTTTTGCCTTATTTCCAAGTTTTGCATAATTTTTCACCACATAAGAACATCTGTGTCAAGAGTATAGGCTCTTTCTATCACTGAAATTGCAAATGATTGAGGTGTCAGGGGAGTGCTCCCCTCCCATGCTATTACACCTCAGCTTATGCTGTTAGCCTATCTCTCTATAGGGCTCAAACATGTGTCTCTGAGGCTGGGCAGGGGAATCAACACCTAAGCAAAATAAGGTACCATCTTCTTTATTTTCATGTCTCCCCAGGTGCCCATGCAAACCTCCTTTACACAGGTGACCTGTGCAATTTGATACTGATGCAAAAAATATCTTTGTATTGCTTGCCCCTCCAGGTTATGAGACATGCCTAGACATGGTTGACTTCTGGCCATGGGAACAATGAACACAGGCCAGGAGACCCACAATAGTCATCTTCTTAGATGATTACTGTCATTCCAGGAGGTCATGAAGGATGCCATATAGCTGGCTTGGGAACAATGCAGGCAAAGGAAACATCCAGTACTCACCCTGCCCTACTAAGGACTAAAATGACATCTTGATTCATCACTCTCTCTGATTCAGATATGATTGTTTATTGCCATGAAGACTATGTTTGAGAGCACCTGAGCACCCCCCACCCCAGAGACAAGCCAGTGTGTCAGGGTAAGCAGGAGTAGATAGTGATTCTGTACCATCCTCTTTGTTTAGGGCCTGGTAGTCCTAGTAAAGCCTGGCCTTCTTACCTCACTTTTTCACAAAAATCCCAAGAGCCTTGTAAGAAAGAATAAATGTCTTTTGCACTCCTACTTCAGATGTGTATTTGCCTATTTTTCTAGGACCGAAGCCCATGGCTTTGACAAGTACTGTCACTTGATGCGGAGGAGAGCCCCAGGCTCAATGCAAATGGCACTGTCCTGGCCCCAGTTCTAGGGCAGCTCCTTGCCCTGCAAGGAATTTCTTGTCCTGGCAAAAGAACAGATGGCACACTCAAAGAATTTATCTGAGGTGAATTGAATGAAAATGTGGGCAAGAATAAGGGAAGCAGTAAAGGATGCTAATGTGTTCAGGGAGAAGCAACAGAGGGAAGTCATTATCACCCCTCGACCAGAAGAGGCAAGGGAAGGGAAGTAATACCAGAACCTGGTGAGAAATGGAGTGGGGCAAGAGGGCTGCCTAGTAGCAGTTGTGGCCAATGAGGAATGCTTCCCTTTCCAGAACCAGTGCTGGGCAGGAAGGGGACAGAGAGAATAAATACCCTGACTTCTCTTTCTTCTCACCCTCTAATCTCATGTCAGTGCTCGCGACTGACCAAACCTAACCAGAAGCCAGAGGGCAAGGGGGCTCATATGATAGAGACCATGAAAGGGGTAGCCTCCTGGGGCACAGGGCAAAGTAGGAAAAGGTGGAGAATGGATTTGGGAGGCAAATACCCGTCACTTTACTCTCGTGGGCAAAGCTCTTGGTTTGCTATCTCACCCTGTCTGTCAGATACTTGTGAGGGGGGCTAGGGAGTGTTCTCCATGCCCTTTCAGCAATGCTGCTGGCAGCAGGCTAAAATGAAACTTAGGGTCCAGTTTTTCCAAGATGTTGTCAAGTCGTGGGTTAAGTGAGGTTTTGACCCAGGGCTGCAAGATAATGGAATAGACAATGGGAGAAACCCAATGATAGATGAGGAGGGAGGAAAGGAGAGAGGGAGGAAGAGGAGGGATGAAAGAAGGGGGAAAAGGGAGGGAGAGATAGAAGGGAGAAGGGAAAGAAGGAAAATAAAGGCAAAAAAAAGAAAGGAGTGAAGGAGGGAAGGAGGAAGGTAGGGAAGAAAGGAAAATAAATTTAAAAAGGAAAGAAAGAAAGAAGCAAGAAAGAGAGAGAAGGAAGAAAGGAAGGGGGAGGGACTAAGGGTAGGGAGGGAACAGGAGAGGGAGGTGAGGACAGAGGGAGGAAGGAAAAAACATTCCGAGCATCAGTTCCGAGAAGAGAGATAGGCCCGTAAAACAGGAAGACTTCCTTTGTGACACGAATCCCTAACAAAGAGATAGAAAGGCAGTAAATACAAGTGATGAAAAGTGTGAGCTTTGGAATGAGACAGGCCTGGGGCCTCTCTCGTGTCTAGATGTCTTCTGCCTAGGTGGCACATTACAGTCCTGTCCTACCATGCTGGTGTGGCTTAGTTCTACAATCCTCCTACTCCCCAAAATCTCCAGGCAACAAGCAGCCACAACTCCCCTATGTGAAGGTTCCAGTAGTTAAACAGGGTTGTGTCGCTGAAAAAGACCCAAAGGACCCAACATGACAATGCTTACAATTGTACAGTTTATTACAGGAGAAGGGTGCAACAGAGCTAGAAAGTAAGGATATGCATCACGGGCAAAGGCTGTTTGAAAGGAGTGTGGAGAGGCCAGGGGCAAGCTCCAAGTGACCTCTGTAAGGGCCATGGCAGGACACTTTCTCTCTCAGATCAGGGACCATAGAAGTTCGACCCCAGAGCCCTGGGTAGGAATAGGGTGTATGGCATCAAAACCAGGTGCAAATCATCAATCTCACTGTTGTGAAAAATAAACACTTGAGTATCCAGAATATGTAAAGAACTCTTACAGTGCAACAATAAAAAGACAAATAACCCAATTTAAAAATGGCCAAGCATCTGAAAAAAAATTTATCTAAAGATGTACAAACAGCCAATAAGCCATGAAAAAATGCTCAACATCATTAGGCATTAGGGGAATGACAACCAGAATCAGGAGGTACTACCTCACAGCCACTAAGATGGCTATAATTTTAAAACAAACAAACAAAAAACAATGAAAAGTAAGTATTGGCAAGGATCTGGAGAAATGGGAACCCTCAGACATAGTGGTGAGAATGTAAAATAGTGCAGTCACTTTGGAAAACAGTTTGACAAATTTTTTAAAAAGTTAAATACGGAGTTGCCGTATGACCCAGCAGTTCCACTCCTAGGTATATACCCAAGAAAATGGAAAACATAAGTTCACATAAAAACTTGTACAGACACACCTCATTTTATTGTACTTCACTTTATTACTCTTCACAGATACTGTGTTTTTTACAAACTGAAGGTTTGTGGCCACCCTGCATCCAGCAATTCTGTTGGTGCCATTTTTCCAACAGCACTTGCTCACTTCATGTCCCTGAGTCACACTTTGGTAATTCTCGAAATATTTCAAACTTTTTCATTATTATTATAATTGTTATGGTGATCTGTGATCAGTGATCTTTGACATTACCACTGCAAAAAGATTACGACTCGCTGAAGGCTCAGATGATGGTTGGCATTTTTTAGCAATGAAGTATTTTTTATTAAGGTGTGTACATTATTTATTTTACATAATACTATTGCACACTTGATAGACTATGACATAGTGTAAATATGACTTTCATATGCCCTGGGAAACCAAAAAACCTCATGTGACTCACTTTATTGGGATATTTGCTTTATTGCAGTGATCTGGAACCAAACCCGTAATATCTACGAGGTGCGCCTGTACATGAATGTTCATAGCAGCATTATTCATAATAACCAAAAAGGATGAATAACCCAAATGTCCATCAACTGAAGAATGGATAAACAAAATGTGGTATATCTGTAAATGCAATATTATACAGCCATAAAAAGGAATGAAGTACTGACACAGGCTACAAACATGGAGGAAACTTGACAGTGTTTTCCTAAGTGAAAGAAGCCAGTAACAAAGGCCACATATTGTGATTCCGTATGTATATGAAAGGTCCAGAATAGGAAAATGCATAGAGACAGAGAGTAAGTACCTCGGGCTTCCCTGATGGTGCAGTGGTTGAACGTCCGCCTGCCGATGCAGGGGACGCGGGTTCGTGCCCCGGTCCGGGAAGATCCCACGTGCCGCGGAGCGGCTGGGCCCGTGAGTCATGGCCGCTGAGCCTGCGCGTCCGGAGCCTGTGCTCCGCAACGGGAGAGGCCACAACAGTGAGAGGCCCGCGTACCGCAAAAAAAAAAAAAAAAAGAGAGAGAGTAAGTACCTCAATGGTTACTAGGCGATGGAGGGAGGGGGAAATTGGGAGACATGGGGTTTCGTTTTAGGGTGATTAAAATATTTTGGAATTAGACAGTGGTGATGGTTGTATAATATTGTGATTATACTAAAAACCATTGAACTGTACACTTTAAAATGGCAAATTTTATGTTATGTGAATTTATTTTCAATTAAAAATAAGTAAAACAATGCTGACATTGTAGTGCAAACTGCCCTGAAATTCCTGGGACCCATGGTCACAAAGTCACACTAGTAATCAATACATTTTATACTTTGGCCAGGGACCACTACCAGTTAAGAATTTTGGCAAAGCAGCTCAGGGTTAATTTCAGGCTTATCGAATTTCTCATTATGTGCAGCCTGCACATAAGGCTTGGCCCTTACAGAGGGTTAGTACAGCATTAACCCTCACAGCATAGCTGCCAAGCACAGGGACCCCAAACCAGAGCTGAGACCCAACTCCTCTAGGATAAGTCCTCCAGAAGAGGGCCCAACCCATGCCACCTCCAGGCAGCCCTCACCACCGCCCCTGCAGGCCAGATGCAGATGCACAGTCCCACTGGGCACGTCCTGGTGGGGCTGCGACTCTGACCAAGGCCCCCTTAATGTCCTCTGCTCCCAACAGCAGAAGGGAAGGGAGCCCTGCTTGAGACTGACACTCCTTCCAATGCCACCGAGGGTGACCACCTGTCCCGGTTTGCCCAGGGCTCTGTCCCACTTTGAAAATGGACAGTCTGGCTTCTGGGGAAACCCCCAGTCGCGGGAAAGCGGGGGAGGCCGCCCCTCACCCCCGTGATGGAATGTGGACCGCCCGCTCCTGTGGAGAGGGCCCGGGCTCCGCCTGCAGGGAGGGGCCCGGCTCCCCTCCGTGGCCAGAAGTCACTGGAGCCCTGCACTTGACCTGAGACTGCAGGGCCACTCCTGCTCATTCCCCTGCAGTTGGGCGCTCCTGCCTCCAAGCCGCTGATGCAGCCTTGGCTCTTCTGCCTGCCAAATTGTCTCTACTAACAGCGGGACTTCAAGGGCCCTTCAGGCCTCTCATGACGGCTAAGTCTGCACCGACGCCTGTCAGCTGATTCAGCAAACATTACCGAGCCCTTACCGGGGTTATTAGAGGCGGCCCTTGCTGCCACTCACTGGCGGCACCTCCCCTCCTGCTGCTCCGGGGAGCCCAGGGATCCTGTGCAGGGCCCCGCTGCTGCCCGTGCTTCCAAACACGCAGGCCTCCAGCTCCAGAGCTGCCCGGTTTTATCAAGCCCTGGCTCAGAGCCAGGCGCCAAGCCCTGTGGTGAGGACCCAGAGGTGAGAAACAGGGTGCTCCTGCCTGCGAGGACCTAAGATCTAGAGGGGGAGAGATGTTCGCCCCGAATGCCGGTCACACTGCGCTGCAGAGGCGAGCCCAGGGGCTGCAGGCTGGACCTGCCAGAGCTTCTTGCGGAGGGACACCTGAGAGTTGTGCAAAGAAGGGGGGAGGTCCTCAGGGGCCCAGAGGACAGCATCCATGGGGGCATGGGATGGCACAAGGGGTGTGCAGAGAAGTGGGGAGAGGCAGGAGCAGAATCCAGGGACCTGAGGAAAGAGAGAGTTTCACAGAGGAAGCTGGGATGCAGTGCCCGATCCCCCAACCAGGTACAATAGGTGAGGGCTGGAAAAGCAACCTTTGGTGCTGAATAGTGGACACTACAGAAACCCTGATATGAGTGTAGATTCCTTGTTGTATGATCAATGATGATATGATGATTCTGTCTGCCTGGGTGTTATCACATTCTGTTCTGATTCTTGGCCTGTGAATGGTTCTTCTGTGGAATAGCAGCTTGGTTTGCATGTGCTGTGCAGTGGATGTGCATGGGCTCTGTTCTCAGCAGTGGCCGCCATGTTGTTTGTCATGTTACAGCAAGGGTGAGTGTTTGGGCCTCAGGCCTGGCTTTCCCATGGCACGCTTGGCCTATATATATAGAAGGCACAGGCCCAGTCTTAGTGAGAGACTGTCTCCTGGTGGTGCCTGTGTTGGCCCTGATGCAGACCATGTAGACTATGACTCCCTCCTGTTTGCTGAGCCATGGGATAAGGATAGGAGTTGGCCTGGTCATGTGGTGTCTCCTTGTGTTCTGAGCCATTCTGTGGGCATGGGCTCAGGTGTGAGTGTGGTCTGTCTCCTGGCTCACAGGCTGATGTATGTATGTGCATGAATCCTATTATAGGCAGAAGCTGCATAGGAGTTTGCTACTATAAATATATCTGCTTAGAGATATAAACCCTCATTTGAGAGATCCTCTCTTAGCATGCTGAAGGCTCTCTGCTCCAAGGCTCACTGTGAAGCAGGAGAGAGTTGCCTGTGATTTTAGGTTTTTTCTTTTTTTTCCCTTTGGCCGCACCACGCGGCTTGTGGGATCTTAGTTCCCCGACCAGGATTGAACCTGTGCCCTCAGCAGTGAAAGCACGGAGTCCTAACCACTGGACCTCCAGGGAATTCCCAATTTTAGGTACTTTTAAGGAAAAAAGAAACAGCTTTAAAACCAGGTAGAAGCACACAATGTTTTTTCCTATGTTCATCAGTGGGACAAAACTCACCCCTCCCAGCCTGCATTGCCAAGAGAAACCAGGAGATATTCATTGATAATCAGTGGAAGCCAGAATGGCTGGTTTTGCAGGATTCAAGCAACTGGGGGAGTGGGGACTCCATTTTCCTGTGGGGAGAGGACACACATCCCAAGGACAGGGGTTAGGATAGGTTTGCGGGAATGACTCCCAAATGGGGAATAGCTTAAAAGGGGAGAATTACGAGCTAGGGAGGGAAAAGAAGGGAAGAGTTAGGAAACAGTGTCCTAAATTATGTGCCACTGCACACAGGTGCGCCCCTTCTGGGTTCTATGGGTCCTGAGGTACTGCCCTCCTTAGTCCTCAGGACGGCCAAGCAAAGACGAGTGCAGCAGAGCCTCGAGACAGATTGTCTTTGGCCGTGAACCGCCTATCCATTTATGACAGTGTGCCCTAAATACCAGTTTCTATGAGTACCATGAAAAGAAAAAGATTGGGAAGCACCAAATTAGGAAATACAGAGTGTCCAAGGCACCACTCCTGATTTTCCCACTAGCCTGACTGAGTTATGAAACATGCACCTGAAACCTAAATTCAAGAACTGCTTGAGGGGGGCTTCCCTGGTGGCTCAGTGGTTAGGAATCCGCTTGCCAATGCAGGGGACAAGGGTTCGAGTCCTGGTCCTGGAAGATCCCACATGATGCGGTGCAGCTAAGCTCGTGCACCAAAACTACTGAGCCTGCATGCTAGAGCCTGCGAGCCACAACTACTGAGCCTGGGCACCACAACTACTGAAGCCCGCACGCCTAGAGCCCGTGCTCCGCAACAAGAGAAGCCACCGCGATGAGAAGCACGCGCACCGCAACGAAGAGTAGTCCCCGCTCTTCGCAACTAGAGAAAGCCCACGCGCAGCAACAAAGACCCAATGCAACCAAAAATAAAATTAATTAATTAATTAATTTTTAAAAAGACACGTGAAGCTCTAACCATAAAAGAAAGTATTGATGAGTTTGAATGCTTTAAAATTAAGAAATTCTCATCAGAAAATACCATAAGATGAAAAGATAAGTCACAGAGTGGGAATAGATATCTGCAATAAATTTACTAGAAAAAGGGCTATTTTCCAAAATGAATAAATAACTTCTACAGATCAATAAGAAAAAAGATAGAAAATACAATAGAAAAGGCTAGAAACTTGAATGGTTACTCCACAAAATTGTACATCCAAATAGATAAAAAACATACGAAAGCTGTTTAACCTCATTAGTAGTTAGTAATTAGTAATTAGGAAATGCAAATTAAGCCCACAATGCAATACTATTACATACTCACTCAATTGGTGAAAATTAAAAGCCTGACACTAATAATGGCTGACAAGAACATGGAGCAATAGTGGGTCTTTTAAATCATTGCAACCACTTTAGAAAATTGAATGTTACTATTTACTGAATTTGAAGATATACATATTTTTATGATTGAGCAGTTCCACACAAGTATATATCCAGCATAAATACATTCTTATGTACCCCAGGGTGTGTGTGTGTGTGTGTGTGTGTGTAGAAGCTGTCCCTCAAGAGTAGAAGTTAAACAAAACATACCATATTCATCCAGCAGAATACTATATATCAATAAAAATGAATAAACTATAGATATAAGCAAAAATGGTGTGGAGAGTTGAGTTGTTGGTTCTTGCTTGGGCACTTATATGAGTGAAGTTTGTATCACGGTTTACAGGGGCAGAGATAAAGTTAAGGCCACGGTCTGAGAGGTCTTTCCAACTGTGCCTAATGGTGGTATGTGGCTAAGCTGTGTTTTGTATTGACATACTTATAAGCCAAGTACTTAGGCTGAATAATGGTAAAGATTTAGGCTTTGCTTTGGCCTAGGGCTGGTGTGCTAAGCCCTGATATGTATATGGGTATGGACCCTACCCCATCCTTGGTGAAAGCTGCCTCCTCTCATGCAATCATAGTGTGGATTTAGGCTCTTTGCTGAGAAGGTACTTATAGGCACTTAAAGTATGTTGAGAGGTTGTATGGCTATGGGCTTGGTCTAAGATGGGGCTGACTCTTGGGTTGGTAGATCTGGTTACCAGTATTGTTAGGGGCAATAACCTCTCTGAGTGCTGTGGCGGTTACTATAGCACTGTGCCTGACACATGGTGGATGTTCAATAAATATTGATTTAATGAATGAAAGAATGAGTGAATGATTGAGTGAAGTGCTGTATACTTATACGAACCCTGTTCCTGGCCTGTTCTGTACCTTGGTTTGACAAATGGTGGTGTGGTCATGGTTTAGTTTAGACTTGAATTCTAGTGTGCTTAACTGTGGTTTTGGAATGACTGTGGTCTGGTGGGAATCACGGCATACATTTAGACTTGTATATTTTGAGCCCTGTGTAGGGACTATCCTTTGATGAATCATGGTATGGATATAGAACTTAATCTGGACAGGAGAAATCCTACTGATCTGGTATGTGTTGGAAGATCTTCTGCTCAATGATATGGGGAGTGGAGATCTGCATAAGGGTCCTGAACTAGACAGAGGGCCATCCCCCAGGTCACTGGCTATTGTGGTTAAGGAATGTGAGCTGTATGAGGGCTCCTTTGTGTTGGGTTCAGACACGGTGTATAAAGGAATTCTGGACTGAGCAGGGACCATGCATGGTTGTGGTATGCATATATGCTCTGCTCTAAATAGAAAGAGAAGATTTGGTAGGAAAAAAATCAGTCAAGAAAAAGGGATTGTTCAAAATAAATGTGATGCAATATCACTTAAAAATATTGCTGCAAAAACTCTAATAAGATACTAACAAAGAGAACACCATCATGCATTAATCACGACCCAGTGGAATTCATTCTAGAAATGTGAAGATGCTTCAGTATGATGAAATATATTAATGTTATAACATTTATTTTATTAAGAGGTGAAAGGTAGAAAACATATGATCCTCTTGATATATGCCCAAAAAGGCACCTGAGAGAATTCAGTGTTTCTTTATGGTAATATTTGGTAAAAACTCAGTGAAACAGGAATAGATGGATATTGCCTTAATATGATAAAAATGTTTTGACCTCAAACTAAGAGCCAACATCATCTTTCATATTTTTTTTTCTGAACTACCTCCTGTCTGCTCTTTTATGGTTTTAGTAGCAAGCAACTGAGTAAGCCCTAAAGCAAACTGTTACAGCTTAGAATTAAAAAGCCTTTAAATTTCAACAACCTCCTGGAATAGAGAATAACCTTTCAATATCTGGCTCTGACTGGGAGGCAGGAATGAGGCCGCTACAGACAAATGTGTTGTGTAAAACTGTGTAAATAAAGCTGCCCTGGAAGCTCTTTGGCAGGCTGAATTGGACCTGGATTCCCTGGCTAGAAGTGGGGCAGCGGGCAGAGCAGGAAGATAAAGTGTTCCTTTTTGTGTGGGCTGAGAATGTGAGAGAGAGCGTCACCATGAGATTACAAAACATAGAATAGAGAAGTGTTATTTAATGAATGGGCTGGGCTGGTGGCAGTGTGTGTGTGTGTGTGTGTGTGTGTGTGTGTGAGAGAGAGAGAGAGAGAGAGAGAGAGGGAGAGAGAGAGGGAGAGAGGGAGAGAGAAATGAGCACAGAGCCTATCTAATACTTGAAATATTGAAAAGATACCACAAGAGTCAGAACATGAGGAAGCTATACTGGAATAGCTAAGGATCGCAGCTCTTAGTCACCGTTTTTCTTACCGCCTGGGTTTCTAATATTAATAGGGTTTGCTAGTTTCAATGATATTCTTTGACTCCCATCTATGACCTATGTAGCAATCATTGAGCTTATTCTACATTTCTCCTTTGCTCACATTTTCAGTTGTATTTCTACTTTGTCAGAGAACGTTCTTCAATTCTTATCCTCATATTTGTCTTAGATTTATAATTAAACCTATCCAATTCTCCTTATTTGTTCTTCTGCCAAACTTTTCCAATCATCTCTTGGATGGAACATGACCCCTAGTAGAATCCTCAGAAAGAGTTCCTGCATAAAAATTTTCTTGAGTTCTTAAAAGTTTAAAACTGATCCTTGGGACTTCCCTGGTGGTGCAGTGGTTAAGACTCCATGCTCCCAATGCAGGGGGCCCGGGTTCGATCCCTGGTCAGGGAACTAGATCCCACATGCATGCCACAACTAAGAGTTCACATGCCACAACTAAGGAGTCCACGAGCCGCAACTAAGGAGCCTGCCTGCTGCAACTAAGACACAGTGCAACCAAATAAATAAATAAATATTTTTTAAAAAACTGATCCTTGGCTCACACTTTTTTTACCTGAATTTCTTTAAAATGTTTCTTTACTCTTGACTTCCTTTCTATAATCCTGGCAAGTAGTTTGCTGCCATCTGATTTTCTTTTTTTGTAGGTCACTCATTTTTTTGTTTTTTGTTTTGCCTGTAGACCCAAAGGATTTTTTTTCTTTATCATTAATGTCTGTTTTACTAGACTATGTCTCAGAGTTGATGGTCAATTTTCTCAGTTACACAGTGGGCTCTAGAAATATGTAGAATCGGGTGTTCTTTTATTTCCATAAAGTTTTAAGATTATAATGTTAAATATTCGTTCTGTTCCATTATTTGATTTTTCTTTTTAAGAGATTCCAGATATATCTATCAGTTTCCTCTTTATCTCTTTATTTTGTTTTGGTTTGTTTGACTCTTTTTCATTCTCATTCTTTCTTTCCTTTATTGTATTTTCCAATCATATCTATTCTCCCTTGGATATTTTGTAATTCAGTCTTCTGAGATGATTCTGTCTTTTTCTTCAACTTCTTTCCTGAGTTCAGTCAGCACTCCACATTTTCTTGTTTGTTTCTGAGTTTTAAAATTTCTGATTCATAATATTCTTTCATATCAGTAATTGCTTGTTTAATGTATTTAATTCATGTTTTCTCTGCTTTACCATTGTTTTTATTGGGGAGTGATTATTTTTATCAGCTGAAAAGTTTTTTGTTTTTTTTTTCAGCCATACCACCGGCTTATGAGATCTTAGCTCCCCGACCAGGGATTGAACCCAGGCCATGGCAGTGAAAGGGCTGGGCCATAACCACTGGACGGCCAGGTAATCCCCTCAGCTGAAAAGTTTTGATTCTCACTTTTATTTTTAGAGTAGCTTTGTGCAGATGTTGGGTTCCTTTTGCTAATCATTATAAACTGTACTGGCAGTTCCTGGTTCAGCAATAACAGGGGATGCTATATGGAAAAAAGCGTTTGAATACCTTATTTGATTTATTGGTTCAAGAGCACCCTCTTCTGTTGATACAAGAAAGTACAATTTCTTTAATAAATGGTGCTGTGGGGGAGGGGTCATTTGAATTTCTGATTCTGTAATGCTCTTCCTCTGGTGGATACTTCTCCATTCTCAGTTACTGCCTTCTTCCTTCTCAAGCGTTTTGTCCTGTGCAATTTTCAGGCCCCTTCCTTTTGACTCTTAGTGCTCTGATCACCAGGTCTCAAACCTGTTCTCAGTATTTACTTAGGGTGGGACTTTCTCCAGAGTGTGAACTCTAAGTGATGTTAATCATGTTTTACCACTGCTGGTACCGTGCAGCAGCCCTCTCTCTTCCTCACAGTTCATGTAAGTGCCTGACATTTCATATTAATGGAATAATACAATATGTGGTCCTTTGTGACTGACTTTTCTCACTTGGCAGAACGTCTTCAAGTTGCATCCATGTTGTAGCAGGTATCAGTAATTAATTGCTTTTCACAGTGAATAATATCCCATAATTCGTTTTTCCATTATTCAGTTGATGGACATGTGAGTTGTTTCTACTTTTTGGCTATCATGAATAATGTTGCTATGAACATTCATGTACAAGTTTTTTTTCTTTTTAATAAATTTATTTATTTATTTAGTTAGTTAGTTAGTTTGGGCTGCATTGGGTCTTCGTTGCTGCACGCAGGCTTTCTCTAGTTGCGGCGAGTGGGGGCTACTCTTTGTTGTAGTGCGTGGGCTTCTCATTGCAGTGGCTTCTCTTATTGTGGAGCACAGGCTCTAGGTGCATGGGCTTCAGTAGCTGTGGCATGTGGGCTCAGTAGTTGTGGCACACTGGCTTAGTTGCTCCGTGGCATGTGGGATCTTCCTGGACCAGGGATTGAAACCATGTCCCCTGCACTGGCAGGCAGATACTTAACCAGGGAAGTGCCTCATGTACAAGTTTTTGTGTGAACATGATTTCATTCCTCTTGGATATATACCTAGGAGTGAAATTACTGGAGCTTATGGGAACTCTGTTTAGCATTTTGAAAAATGGTCAAATTGTTTTCCAAACTAACTGTACCATTTTACATTCCCAACAGCAATGTATGAGAGTTTCCATTTCTGCACATCCTTGCTAAAGTTATTATTGTCTGTCTTTTTTTTTATTATGGTCATCCTAGTGGATGTAAAGTGGTATCTCATCATGGTTGTAGTTTGCATTTCCCTAATGATGAGTGATGTTGAGAATCCTTTCATGTCCTTATTGGCCACTTGTATATCTTCTTTGCAGAAATGTGTATTCAGGCCCTTTGCTTTATTGTTGAGCTTTAAGATTCTTTATGTATTCTGGATATAAGTTCCTCATTAGATATATGATTTACAAATATTTCCACCCATTCTGTGGGTTGTCTTTTCACTTTCTTGGTGGTGACTTATGTTGTACAAAATTTTTAAATTTTGATGAAGTCCAACTTATCTATTTTTTCTGTCATTTGTGCTTTTGATGTGATATCTATGAAACCATAGCCTAACTCAAGGTCACAAAGACTTACTTTTTTTTTTTTTTGCGGTATGCGGGCCTCTCACTGCTGTGGCCTCTCCCATTGTGGAGCACAGGCTCCGGACGCGCAGGCTCAGCGGCCATGGCTCATGGGCCCAGCCACTCCGCGGCATGTGGGATCTTCCCGGACTGGGGCACGAACCCGCGTCCCCTGCATCGGCAGGCAGACTCTCAACCACTGCGCCACCAGGGAAGCCCAGACTTACTTTTATAATACTTCTATAATTTGTTTTTGAATACTCATTTTGCATCCAGCAACCTTGCTAATTATAACAATTTACTGTATTTTCCTTTTGATCTTCTACGTACATGAACATATTATTTGAAAATAATGACAATTTTAATTTTTTTGTTCCAGTCTTTTATTTCTTATTGTTGCTTTCTGCCCAGCATAATGTTGAATAGAAATAGTGATAATGGATATCATTGTCTGATTCCTGGTATATAAAGAGAAAGCTTTCAATATTTCTCTTTTAAGTTCGATGCTTATTGTAGGGGTTTTCTTGGGGTTTTTTGGGTTTTTTTTTGTCACACTGCATGGCATGCAGAATCTTAGTTCCCCAACCACCAGGGATAGAACCTGTGCCCCCTGCATTGGAAGACTGGTCTTAACCACTGGAACCCCAGGGAAGTCCATGTAGGTATTTTTTTTAAGATTAAGGAAGTTCCATTCTATTACTCATAAGATTAAAGTTCCATTCTATTACTATTTGCTTACAGTTTTTCTTTATCATTTTGTCAAATGCTTTTTCTGCATCTACTGATATGATCATATAATTATTCTTTCATCAGATAATGTGGCATATTACACTGACTGATTTTTAACGTTAAATCAAGCTTACATTCTTGGAATAAACCCAGTATACTCATTACTCCTTTTTTATATTACAGGATTCAATTTGCTAATATTTTGTCCAGGATTTTGCTACAGTGCTTATGATACAAATTAACCTGAACCTTGTCTTTTTTAAACTGTCTTTTTTTGGATTTGGTATCAAGGTTAGCTAGAATCAAAATTAAATGGAGAAGGCACCCTCCCTCTGTTAACTACTCTCTGGAAGACTTTGCATAAATTGCAATGTTTTCTTCATTGAATACGTGGTAGAAATTACTTATGATGCCATCTGGGCCTGAAATTTACAAGAAGCTTTTTTTTAATTACTGATTTTATTTCTTTCATACTTATAGGTCCACTTAGTTATCTATTTTTTTCTTGAATTAGTTTTGGCAAGTTATTTTTTCTAGGAAATTATCAATTTCATGCAAAACTTCAAAGTCATTGGTAAAAAGTTCCTCATAATATTTTCTTATCTTTTTAATATGTGCACACCCATAGTTATGTCTTCTCTTACATTCTTTTTTTTTTTTTTTTTTTTTTTTTTTTTGCGGTATGCGGGCCTTTCACTGTTGTGGCCTCCCCCGTTGTGGAGCACAGGCTCCGGACGCGCAGGCCCAGCGGCCATGGCTCACGGGCCCAGCCGCTCCGCGGCATATGGGATCCTCCCAGACCGGGGCACGAACCCGTATCCCCTGCATCGGCAGGCGGACTCTCAACCACTGCGCCACCAGGGAGACCCTCTTACATTCTTAATATTAGTCACTTGGGCTTTTTGTCCTTTTTTTTAAGATCAATCTCACCAAGAGTGAGATTTTCATATGTTTATTAGTATTGCAAAAAAAAACCAACTTGGGAATTCCCTGGTGGTCCACTGGTTAAGACTCCATGATTCCACTGCAAGGGGCACAGGTTCGATCCCTGGCTGGGGAACTAAGATCCCACATACTGTGCAGTGTGGCCAATAAATAAATAAATAAATATTGATAAATAAAATTTTAAAAACCCAACTTTTGGCTTTGGCTTTGTTGATTTTCTCTATGTATATTTGTCTTCTACTTCATTAATTTCTACTTTTAACTTTATGACTCTCTTTTTACTCTATCTGGGTATGTTTTCCTGTTCTTCTTAAAATTTCATGACATGGATACTTACCTCAATAAATTCCAGCCTCTGTTCCCTTCTAATATATACACTTAAAACAAATTTTCCAGGACTTCCTTGGTGGTCCAGTAGTTAAGAATCCACCTTCCAGTGCAGGGGACACAGTTGGATCCCTGGTCGGGGAACTAAGATCCCACATGCCACAGGGCAGCTAAGCCCGCATGCCGCAACTACTGAGCACACGAGCCACAACTAGAGAGAAACCCACGTGCCACAACTACAGAGCCCACATGCTCTGGAGCCTGCGCACCACAACTACAGAGCCCATGTGCCCTGGAGCCCATGCGCCACAACTAGAGAAGAGAAAACCTGCAAGCCACAACTAGAGAGAAGCCCACATGCTGCAATGAAGAGCCCATGCACCACAACTAAGACCTGATGCAGCCAAAATAAATAAATAAATATTTAAAAACCACAAAATTTCCTGTAATTATTGTATCCCACAAGTGTTGATATTCAGTGCTTTTGATATCAGTCAGGTTGAAATATTTTCTAATTTCCATTACGATTTCTTCTTTGTCCCATAGCTTTTTAGAAGAATGTTTCTAAATTTATGGACATTTCCTAGCAATATTTTTGTTATTGATTTCTAGCACAATTTCACTGAGATCTGAGAACATGATCTGTAGAATATAATCTATACAATTTCAATCCTTTGAAATTTGTTGAGATTTGTTTATGATATTTGTAAGTGTTCCATGAATGCTAGAAAAAAATATTCTGCAGTTGTCTGGTACAGTGTTGTATACATGCTTAATAGGTCAAGTTTCTTAACTGTGTTGTTCGAATGTTTTATGTCCTTACTAAATTGTTTTTGTCTACTTGGTTAATCAGTTACTGAGAGCGGTATATTAAAATTGTCCTGTATAATTAGTTAGTGTATTTCTCCTTGTAGTTCTGTCAATTTTTTCTTTATATATTTTGAGTTCATATTACTGAATGCACAAATATTTAGAAATGTTACATCTTCCTGGTGAATGGGGTGACTACATCTTTAATATTTTTTAAATGTAAAGTCTATTCTGTCTGATATTAATATAGCTTATATTAGCTTTCTTTTGGATAGTGCTTGAATGGCATCTTTCCCCATATTTTTAAACTTTCAACCTTTCTGTATCCTTTTCTAATAGATGTGTCTGTTGTTTAAGCATGTAGTATATGTATGTGTGTGTGTGAATTCAGTCTAACAATCTTCATTTTTAACTGAGGCATTTAGTCAATTTGCATTTAATATAATTTAATGTGCATGCATTAATCTTTTTAATGTACTGTCTCTTAATACCACTTCTTCTGTGTTCCTTTTATATTGTTTTTCCTCTTTTGGATTAGTTACATTAAAAAATCATTTACTTCTCACTTCTCCCAGACAATGCAAATAACTTAGGACAGTTAAATCCATTTAACTCCCTCCCAACTTATGTGGTATCATTGTGATTAATTTTTTTTATTGTGGTAAAAAAAACACATAACATTATTTTACCATCCTAACCATTTTTAAGTGTACAGTTCAGTAGTGTTAATTATATTTACATTGTTGTGCGACAGATCTCTAGAACTTTTTCTCTTACAAAATTGAAACTCTATGTTGTCATTTATTTTAATACTATATATGTATAAATTTCACGAGACTTTATTATTGTTATTTTATCCAGTGTTTATTTAGTACCCATAATTTACTGCTTTTTTTGTTCTTCATTCCTTGCTATATTTCTGAGGTTCTATCTGGGATCACTTTCTTTTTGCCTGAAGAACAGTGTTTAAAATTTCCTTTAGTAGGTGTGTGCTGGTAGTACACTCTCTCAGGTTTTTTTGGTCTGAAAATGTCTTCATTTTACTTTCTTCATTGAAATACATTTTTACTGGTATAGAATTCTAAGTTGACTGTTACTTCCTTTTAGCATCTTGTAGATCTCTTTTCACTGTCTACTGGCTCTCAAAGTTGCGTGTGAGAATTCAGCTATCATTCTAACTATTGTTTTTTTTAGGGTAAAAGATCTTGCTTGTCTGGCTACTTTTAAGATTTTTCTCTTTGCTTTTGACTTTTTGAAGTTTTCCTCTAATATGTCAGGCATGAATTTCTTTTTATTTTTCCTCCATGAACCTCATTCAGCTTTTTAAATTAGTAGATTGATTTCTTTAATCAGTTCTGAGAAATTCTCAGTCTTTATCTCTTCAAATATTCCCTCACCCTTTCTTTTTCTGTTTTCCTTCTGAATTCCCATTAAGTGTGTATTAGCCCTTCTCACAAAATCCTGTATGTATCTCACTCTTTTTTTTAATAGACTCTATTTTTTAGAGCAGTTTTAGGTCCACAGCAAAATCAAGCAGAAAACACATTAAGTTCCCATATACCCCTTCCCCCGACACACAGACAGCCTCCCCCACTATCAACATCCCACACCAGAGGGGTACATTTGTTACAAATGATGAAGCTACACTGACACATCATTTATCATCCAAAGTCCATAATTTATGTTAGGCATCACTCTTTGCATTGTGCATTTGATGGGTTTTGACAAATGTGTCCACCATTTAAAAAAATTGTATTTGTTTTATTTTACCAATATGTTTTTTTTTAATTAAAAATTTTTTTTCATTTATTTAAACATTTTTTTGGCCATGCCACGCAGAATGCGGTATCTTAGCTCCCCGACCAGGGATAGAACCCATGTCCCCTGCAGTGGAAGCACAGAGCCTTAACCACTGGACCTGCAGGGAAGTCCCTATGTGCACCACTATAGTTTCATACAGAATAGTTCACTGTGCTAAAAATCCCCTGTACTTCACCTATTGATCCCGCCCTCCCCCAAATCCCTGGAAACTACTGATCTTTTTATTGTCTCCATAGCTTTAGTCTTTTAGTTGGATTCATACAGTACATAGCCTTTTCAGATTGGTTTCTTTCACTTAGTAATATGCATTTAAGATTTCCCCATGTCTTTTTTTTTTTTTTGTGGTACGCAGGCCTCTCACTGTTGTGGCCTCTCCTGTTGCAGAGCACAGGCTCCAGACACGCAGGTTCAGTGGTCATGGCTCACGGGCCTAGCCGCTCTGCGGCATGTGGGATCTTCCCGGACCGGGGCACGAACCTGTGTCCCCTGCATCGGCAGGTGGACTCTCAACCACTGTGCCACCAGGGAAGCTCCCATGTCTTTTTTTTATGGCTTGATAGCTCATTTCTTTTTAGCACTAAATAATATTCCATTGTCTGGGTATGCCACAGTTTATTTATCTATTCACTTCTTGAAAAATATCTTCATTGTTTCTAAATTTTAACAATTCTTAATAAAGCTGCCATTCTCTTTTTCTGTGTTTCTCGTATTTTGGTTCAGTTTTGAAAGATGTTTTCACCTGTATAGAATTGGCATAACTTAGTTGGGAATTACTTTTTTTGTACCTTTTGGATCTCTTTCCATTATCTTCTGGCTCCTTTGTCTGCAGTCAAGAAAAAAGATTTATTTGAACAATTTTCTTTTGGTTTCTTTTCTGGTTAATTGATTCTGTCTTTAGCTGTGTTTAATCTGCTCTGAAACCTACCTATGGAGATCTTAATTTTGGTTATATTTTTCACTTCTATAATTTCTAGTTGGTTTGTTTTCAAATCTGTACTACCACTTTTATAATTTCTAGCTCCTTGAGAAACGTTTAAATAAGGCTTTTATCAGTATCTGGCACCTTGTAGTCTGTTTCTATTGCCTGTTGTTTCTGATGATTCATGCTCATTCTGTGTTGTCCCTCGCTGTGTACCTGGTTATTTTTAATTGTTTTAATATTTGAAGAATTTTTTATAGAAATAATTTGAGGTCTGTAATAATATTATTTTTTCCCAGAAGAGACTTGTTTGTTCCTTTCCAGGTGCCTGGGGGCACTAAGAATATGAGATTACCTTAATCCAAGTTTAAACCTTGATGTTTTCTTTTTTTTAAATTAAAAAAATATTTATTTACTTGGTTGCATGGGATCTTTAGTTGTGGCATGCAAACTCTTAGTTGAGGCATGTGGGATCTAGTTCCCTGGCCAGGTATCGAACCTGGGCCCCCTGCATTGGGAGCATGGAGTCTTAGCCACTGGATCACCAGGGAAGTCCCTAAACCTTGATGTTTTCTGAGCCATTCAAATGACAAAGTCAAAATGTAGACTTCACGAAGACTGATTTACTTCTGGTTCATCCTTATACCTAGAGTATAGTCCTCTAGTTTCCAAGCCCAAAGCAAGGAATAGTTTACCTCAGATTCCAACTTTTGTACCCTTAGCTTCATGAGGCCACCAAAAGAGCAACTCAGCTCCTCAGGTACCTCTTTGGAATAGGCAAACAGATATAGGCTTCAGATAAAAGCATCCCTGTGTGCTTTGCTAACCCCTCTGGGCTTCTTGCCTCTCTCAAATCTCACCTTAGTCATGGCTCACCTGAAGACATTAGCAGTCTGGAACCAAAGCTTGAGGACTTTTTGTTTCCCCCTTTCCAGCGTGCAGTCCTCTGAGTTCCTGCTCCAGAACAGGGTGTATGTTGCACTAGGAGTCCCCCTTTGGCTGGTACTCAGCTCCAATTCAGCTTCAACAGAGCTCCAAGTCTTCGGTTCCCAGTGTCCACCCATAAGCATCGTTTATCTATCAAGTGTTTCCTGGGTTGGGCAAATGAGCCCTGGAGGAAAGACTACCATGGAATCCTAGTGGTGTGGTATGTGTGTGTGTGAGAGAGAAGTGTGTGTGTGGGGCAGTTATCTAGAGTCTGGGGTCTATCTTCCTGGTGGCTTCAGGTCACTAACTCATTGTCTCATCTGCCCCCTCACTTAAGGAACACCTCTACGGGAATTCCCTGGTGGTCCAGTGGTTAGGACTCTGAGCTTTCACTGCTGAGAGCCTGGGTTCGATCCCTGGTTGGGGAACTAAGATCCCATAAGCCGCGCGACCAAAAAAAAAAAAAAAGCAAAAACACACCTCTACTACATTGGCAAATGCCTATGAATAGAAGAGGAGCTGGTTCACTTGTCCATCTAGACTTAACTGGTCTCCCTGCTTCCACCTTTGTCCCCTCATAGAAATGACAGTGATCCTTTAAAGGAATAAATCAGACATGACACTTCTTTATTTAAAACTTCCCAGTGGCTTTGAATCCCACTCAGAATAAAATTCAAAGTCCTTCCCATGACCTACAAGGATTTACATAATCTGGCCCCTGGTTACCACTCAGATCTTATCTCCTGCACTTCAGTCACACTAGCTTTCTTGCTGCTCCTTAAGCAAGCCAATCATGCTTGAGCCTTAGGGCTTTGTACTTACTGCCTGTAAAGCTCTTTACCTTGATATTCACATGGCTGGTCCATTCACCTTCTTTATGGTTCTGCTCAAGTTTCATCTATCAGAAAGGCCCTCCCTGACCAGTCTATATAAAATAGCCTTCCTCTCTCTTCAGTCTCTATCTTCCTATCCAGCTTTATTTTCTTTTAGCACTTGTTATATATTTATTTGTTTTTTTAAACATTGTTTTCTTCTCCCACTAGATTGTAAGCTCCATGAAAACAGGAACTTTTTTTTTTTTTAAATTTTTTGGCCACCCCATGTGACATGCGGGAGTTTAGTTCCCTGACCAGGGATTGAACCCATGCCTCCTGCATTGGAAGCGCAGAGTCTTAACCACCTGACCGTCAGAGAAGTCCTGGGACTTTTAAAATTTATTTTTTATGTCCAATATCTTAGACAATGCCTTGCACATTATAGGTACCCAATAAATACTATGTTAATGAAGATATTGTGTAAAACCTATATAAAGGAAACAAAAGTGTTTCCAGAGAGACATCAAAGGACTGAATCTTACAAAGGTATTAATTACTCCTAAGTTGATTTGAGAATTTATAGCAATTCTGATTTTTAAATCCCACAGTACTTTTTGGATAGTTAAAAAAAATGATCTTAAAGTTTCATGTAAGTAAAAACATGTAAGACTATTTAGGAAGTTTATAAAAAATTTATCAGAGAGAAGTCTAGATCTACTAGATATTAAAAAAATTGTAAGGTGACAGGGGCTTCCCTTGGTGGCGCAGTGGTTAAGAATCTGCCTGCCAGGGCAGGGGACCCAGGTTCGATCCCTGGTCTGGGAAGATCCCACATGCTGTGGAGAAACTAAGCCTGTGCACCACAACTACTGAGCCTGCGCTCTGGAGCCCGCAAGCCACAACTACTGAGCCTATGTGCTGCAACTACTGAAGCCCGCGTGCCTAGAGCCTGTGCTCCGCAACAAAGAGCAGCCCCGGCTCGCTGCAACTAGAAAAAGCCCACACACAGCAACGAAGACCCAACGCAGCCAAAACTAAAAAAATTAAAATAAATAAATTAAAAGAATTCTAAGGTGACAATAATTTAAAAAGCATGATATGGTAATTAAAATAGTAAGAAACAATAGAAGGTTTGGAAATAAACTAAGTGCATATGACAATTTAGATTTTGGTGAAGGTAGCATTTTGATATCACTAGAGAAAAGATAACATTGTCCAATAAAGGTGTCTGGAAAACTAGCTAGCCAGCTGGAGAAATAAAGATGATGTACTACCTCATTCCTTATTCCAAAATACATTAAAATGTATCCGAGATATAATAGAACCATAAAAGTAGTATAAGAAAAAAGTGGGTGAGGCTTTTGTAAGCATGCCACAAAACCTGAAAAGCAGAAGCACCATAAATAAAGATAAACAACAAATTGAGAGAAATATTTGCAACGCATGTGACGGACAAGACTTTATTTATTTAATACCAGAAAAAGAATTCTTACGAATCACTAAGACCAACAACACATTAGAAGAATGGGAAAAGGGTATGAAAATAAAGAAATGGTTAATAAACATATGCAAGATACTCAGCCTCATTAATAACCAAAGAAATCCAAATCAAATATTTCATTTGACCTACCAGATTGGTAAAGATTTAAAATATTGACAGTTCTTGGAGTTGGCAAGGGTGTGGAGAAAGAGCCACTCTTTTAACACTGTGGTGGGATCATATATTGGGTCAATATTATTGGTGGGCATTTTGTATGTCTATAAACACTATATATTTATAAGTTTTTTTAAAGGTGCAGACTCTTCGACCTAGCAACTGCAATTTGGTGAATCTATCATGTAGAAATACTTACAGATGGTTATATAGTAATGATCATTGTAGAATTATTTGTGAAGATGAAAAACTGATGAAAAAACTTTAAGTATAGGGGGCTGGTTAAATAAGTCATAGTAATCCATGCACTAGAATTCTACATAACTATTAAGATAATTAGGAAACTCACCATTGTAAAGTTGTTTACCTTTTAAAAATTAATAGATTTTATTTTCTAGAGCAGTTTTAGATTCACAGCAAAACTGAGCAGAAAGCACAAAGCATTCCCATATAACCCTTGTCCCCTCCCCATTCAAGCTCGACCTCCCCCATGATTGACATCCTGTACCACAGTGATACATTTGTTACAATTGATGAACCTACACTGACACATCATTATCACCCAAAGCCCATAGCTTTGGGTTCACTCTTAGTGTTGGACATTCTATGTATTGTAAGGTTTTTAAAAAGCAATTATGGAAGTAAAACAAACAGCATGATTTCATTTTTGTAAACAACATTATATATAAATATATCTGTGTATATATATAATGCGTGTATAAAATTTGAATCAGAATTTCCCTGTTTTGGAAATTTGCCTAAAGCTCAAAGCTGAGGACAATAGGCAACATATACCTCCACTTTGTAAAGGGTGGACCAAAGACCTGTCAGGCACCCCCTCCAGCACACACTAAAATATAGAATTGATTCTTCAACTATCATCGTTACCACCTCACTAAGTCCATATGAAGAGAAGATCAGAAATCTGAGGCAAATTCATTGAAAACAAACCAGATGCCAGATTCAAGAATTGATAGCCTAAAATGATGAGTGCTCTGGTTTTCCCCTTCACATGTGGGGAATCCAAGAGAACTCTTCAAAAACTAGAGTGGCTGCTGAGCTGTAGAAATTTGGAGACTGTTAGTTTGGGTCCCCTGGGGAAGAGATGCTGAGAGTGAGTTAGGAGCGTTAGAAGCTTATTAGGTGGGTACCTCCTGTGAAAGATAAGAGGAGGGGAAGAACTGGGCAGGGAAATCTTCAGATGATGATACAGATCTGACACCTGTGAAAAGAAATGGGGGGGATAGAATTGAGCAGGGAGAGCCTGCAGATCATGATGCAGATGTGACACCTGTGAAAAGAAAGGGGGAAGAAAGTAGGATTGGGTAGAAAGAGCCTGAGACCACAGTACAGATCTGACAAAGTTTCAGCCAACCCAATGGTGAGCTCCAGAGGAAAGACTGCCTGTTAGAGGAATCACATGTTGGGCATAAAATGGACAGGTCCTAGTACCCCTGCCATGCTCAGTCATTGGCTAGAGGATGTCCAGAAAGAGCATCTCAGTTTAAACTGCAGCAGATCCTGAAGGTGCTGCAGCTTGAGGCTGTCAGCTACCTTCGCCCCTTGTAGTTAAATGGCAACTTTGTTCTTGACAAGAGGTCCTAGCGGTGCTCCTCCATGCCTGCCACAGAAGATTTCCCTGGGAGCACCACCAGCGTCGAGGGTGGTGGACAAATTTTTGAGAACTTGACATGTGTCCCCTGGAATTGGGGGGCATACATGAACATAGAGAATGATTCCCACTTCTCCCCCAGAGAATGCTGCAGGTGGGAGTGCTGGCTTGAGGAGCCTATGACAGCAGGATGAGGAGAGAAGGCAGAAGTGGGGTAGATGGTACTCCCATTGTTAGGTGTGGTGTGGGTGCACAAGTTTCCCAAGAAACAAGCAGGTACCTTAGCATGTAACTAGACTCAAGCTGTTGTGAATGTATCCTGCTTGCTTTCTTCATTCATTCATTCATTTGTTTATTTTTTATGGCTGCTTTCTTCATTCATTCATCCATTGATTTATTCATTCATCCATTGATTTATTCATCCATCCATTGATTTATTCATCCATCCATCCATTTATTCATTCATCCATCCATTCATCCATCCATTCATTTATTCATCCATCCATTCATTTATTCATTCATCCATTCATCCATTTATTTATTTATTTATTTATTTATTTATGGCTGTGTTGACGTAGAGAGCCACCTGGCAAGGACCTGAGACCCTCAGTCCAACAGCCAACGAGAAACTGAATCCTGCCAACAACCGTGTGAGTGAGCTTGGAGTGGATCCTGTCCCAGCTGAGCCTTGAGATGAGACTGCAGCTCCTCCTGACACTGACTGCAGGCTGTCAGAGATTCTGAGTGGACACCTTGATTGCAATCTCACAAGAGATTCTGAAGCAGATGACCCTGTTAGGCCATGCCCGTATCCTGACCCACAGAGACTGAGATCATAAATGTGTATTGCCACTAAATTTTATTTTTAAAAAAGAAGAATTCAAGATTAAAAGCAATAAACAAGACAGAAAGGGGCATAAATTGTCCAATCCTTGATGAAGAGATGAGCCATAAATCTTTACGTACTAAATTATTATAGCAGCTTAAGATTTAAAGCAAAAACTCTTAGAAACACAAGAGGATTTTGATAAAAAACACAGCCATAATTGGAAATTATGATATACTTCTTTCAGAATTTAAGTGATCAAGTAGACAAAAAATAAACTAGAGAATGCATGATTTGATTAATATAGCCAACAAGCTTAATGTATAATCTTATGTATGTCCCTATGCATCTAAAAATGTAAATTATTTTCTAATGTCCATCGATTGTGTGCTTCATCACAGAGGAAAAACTTCATAAATTTAAGAGATTTTTAGGGGCTACACTTTCTCATTATAACCCGGTAAAATTAGAAATAAATAATAAAGGAAGGTCAAAACATCTTTAGTACTTGGAAATAGAGAAACATTAATTTAGTCCTAGATTAAAGAGAAAAGCAAAATGGAAATTATCAATTTTTTAGGAAGTAACAGAAAGGTGAATACTTTATACCAAATGCTATGGGATCACCTAAAGCTTTATTCAGAAGAAGAAAATTTATAGCTTTAAATCAGGAATCACAAATGTGTTCAGGGCCTAGGTAGGTGACGTAGATGTAGGAAGTGGTTAGGTGTAAAAATAGAGGTTGGGCCTTGTGGAGAATTAGAAGGTACATGACTGCCCTAAAAGCACTGAAGTCCACCATTTTACATGCTTTAGTATTTATTTATTTATTTATTTATTTATTATTATCTTTTTTGGCTGTGTTGGGTCTTCATTGCTGTGTGTGGGCTTTCTCTAGTTGCAGTGAGCAGGGGCTACTCTTCGTTGTGGTGCGCGGGCTTCTCATTACAGTGGTTTCTCTTGTTGCGGAGCATGGGCTCTAGGCGCGTGGGCTTCAGTAGTTGTGGCACACGGGCTTCAGTAGTTGTGACTCTCGGGCTCTAGAGCGCAGGCTCAGGAGTTGTGGTGCACGGGCTTAGTTGCTCTGCGGCATGTGGGATCTTCCCGGACCAGGGCTTGAACCCGTGTCCCCTGCACTGGCAGACGGATTCTTAACCACTGCACCACCAGGGAAGTCCAAGGTTTTTTTTTAAATACCATTTTTGTTTGTTTTTGTGGCAGACATAGAGAGGTGCTGCTCAGACCCCACTTCAAGAAAGGACTGACTGTCCAGCAGCAAGGAGGGCTGCCAGCTGTTAGTACCTTCAGAGTCCACCTCAGATTTTGAGCTGAGGGTCACACTCCTCTCTAGATGCCCACAGCTAATGAACTGGCAGGCTTTTGGGCAGAGCCTCTTCTGCCCAAAGCAGAACTTTTCTAATGGGTAGTCTTTGCTATAGAGCTCCCCAATTAACTGGCAGGGACTTTGTCAAGTCTGCATTACAGTCTGACAACAGTCCCTGCCCCTTCTTCTTCACAGATGTTGCTCCTCAATAAAGCTTTTGGACCCTTAATTCCTCAGCATCTGTTTCCCAGATAATGCAACAGGTGACAATTTTCCATTTCACTAATTTGAGCTTTATGCTTGTTAATTCTCTATTTGTTTTCTTTTAGATAATTTTGCAGCTTAGAAACTGTGTTCTTAGTGGGTTACTTAGCTTACATATTTTCCTTTTTTTTTCTTTTTTAATACTAAAGCAGGGACTTTCCTGGTGGCACAGTGATTAAGAATCTGCCTGCCAGTGCAGGGGACACGGGTTCGAGCCCTGGTCTGGGAAGATCCCACGTGCCGTGGAGCAACTAAGTGTGTATATGTTAATCCAAAACTCCTAATTTATCCCTCCCCACTAAAGTCAAACTTTACATGCCAGCCTTCCTTCCACTGCCTTGTAAACGAGGAAGCACTTTTCAATGACTTGGAATGAAGAGAGGGCTATTCCTACAGAAAATAAGAGAGGAATATTCTGTTAGTTCGAGGTTTCAGTGTCCCCTAAGATCAGGAACAGTATTTTGGGGAGGGCTGGGCTGGGTATGTGGACGTGCAGTGGCACCCCTGAAGATCCAGAGCTTTGGTGGACCCAGAATGCTCCAACTGCCCAACTCACTGAGATTTCCTGCCAGTTTCTACACTGGCTTGACTGGGCATAATTCAAACAGGAAAAGCTCACAGTCGTTCCAATCTTCTGGAGCTCCGTGATAACATTTAATAACAGCCAATGAGATTTATTCCATACATTGTATTAAGGAATTTCTTTAAGGAATTGTTAAAATATGGGGTCCAATTGTTCTGTTAGTACTCCTACGTGTTTTAACTAAATTAGATTCTAGATAGTCAATGGATCCATAAAGTGCACTTGGAGATTCAGCAGAGTAACTGTTCAGAACCTTTGACCTAATGGCAGAAACAGAAGAAACTGCATCGTCCAGTATGGTGACCACTAGCCTCATGTGGCTTTTGAGCACCTGGAATGTAGCTAATCTGATTGGAAATATGCTGGAAGTATAAACTCACGCAAGATGTCAAAGACTTGGTGTGAAAAAGAAGAAAGAATGTGAAATACCTCATAATTTTCATACTGATAAATATTGATACATTTTGGATATATTGGGGCAAAGATATTGAGATTTATTTGACCTGTTTCTTTTAACTTTTTTTTTTTTGCGGTACGCGGGCCTCTCACTGTTGTGGCCTCTCCCTTTGCGGAGCACAGGTTCCTGACGCGCAGGCTCAGCGGCCATGGCTCACGGGCCCAGCCGCTCCGCAGCACGTGGGATCCTCCCGGACCGGGGCACAAACCCGTGTCCCCTGCATCGGCAGGCGGACTCTCAACCACTGCGCCACCAGGGAAGCCCACTTTTAACTTTTTAAATGTGGCTACTGGAGCATTTAAAATGCACACTTAGCTTACATTTGTGGCTCACGTTATATTTCTATTGGACAATGCTGTGCTAGATATTTACTGTAGTTTCCTGAATTCCTATTTTTTTTGACTCATTCTGAGTTCCAAGCAGCACAGGAATAATGGCAAACCCATCCTTATTGCTTGCTATGGCTTTAACAGTATAAGACCGATGTATGTCAATATTGTGTTCATCTTCAGTTCTACAGAAATCTTCTGATTAATAAGGAGGTCATACAGAGGTGTCGTGTATCTATCCACAATGAAAAGTGCAGAGACAGAGGGGCATGTGATGGGAAAGCCATAAGCCTGGGCAGCAACAAAACCCACAGTAAGTTATCCTGAGCAGGGTGTGATAATGGCTCCAGTGTGTCTTTTTGTTTGTTTGTTTTGTTTTCAATCTGCACTATTTTATTTATTTATTTATTTACATCTTTATTGGAGTATAATTGCTTTACAACGGTGTGCTAGTTTCTGCTTTATAACAAAGTGAATCAGCTATACATATACATATATCCTCATATCCCCTCCCTCTTGCGTCTCCCTCCCTCCCACCCTCCCTATCCCACCCCTGTAGATGGTCACAAAGCACCGAGCTGATCTCCCTGTGCTATGCGGCTGCTTCCCACTAGCTATCTATTTTACGTTTGGTAGTGTATATATGTCCATGCCACTCTCTCACTTCGTCCCAGCTTACCCTTCCCCCTCGCCGTGTGCTCAGGTCCATTCTCTACGTCTGCGTCTTTTTGTTGACCGACCCTGTAAAAGCCAACCTTCTAGCTGTGCATTCAGCTGAGGGCCTTCGGCTGGCTGCGTACCACTGTGTACCGCCGCATCACTTGGTGGGACATATGGTGCAGGGGGAGGAACCCAGAGGCGGCGGCGGCGGCAGGAGCGGCATCAGGAGGGACCAGGCACCGCGAGCCCGGCCGGGGAGGAGGAGGAGGCGGCGGCGACAAAGGAGGAGGAGGAGATAGCATCCGGGGCGGCGACGCCGGAAGATGGGGCTTGCCGCGGCTTCACCAAACCCGGAAAACCCTAGTTCGGGTCCCCGGAGTTACCGCCTCTCCTTGGCCGGGCTAATTCCACCGAGCCGCCGCCGTCGCCCCCTTCCCTCAGCTCCAAGTGACCCTGTCCCCGGGCTCCGAGCCCGCCCAGCGCCGGCTCCCCAAAGCCGTTTTTTTTCTTTGGAAAGAAACGATAAAATAAACTCCTGGCTAGCCAGACTAAGGTACGAAGGAAGAAAAGGAGGACGGGAGGGAGGAAGGGGGGTAAAATATTAGTAATGATAAAGTAGACCAAAAAAGCACACAGATATATAGGATATTAAAAGATTTTTAAGAGAATATCGAATGTGAATATATCAAAGGAATGGTTGATTTCCTGGCAAACCATAAACTACCAAAATTAACGCAAGAAATAGAAAACACGAAGAAAGCAATGACTATAGAAGAGAATAGAAAGTCAGCAGGTTCATTTGGCTTTACAACTAAGTTCTAGCTAACCTTTAAAAAAATAAATAATTTTCATGTTATTTCGTCCATTCTAGACCACTGTTTTTCAAAATATCTGAATGAAATACCAGTTTTTTTAAAAGTTACAATTATTGTGGATATATACTTTTGTAAAATTCAATAACAATAACTAGAAAAACGAAATAATAAGCAAAGCAAGCCCAACTTTAAAATTTTAAGATTCCTCAAAAATAAATTACATTTTACATTTCGATAAATATAATCAAAACAAATTTAACATAGGGACAAAAAATAATTACAAAAACTGAATGCATTATTCATTGATGAGTCCACTGATCACTGCTTGGATGTCACAGCGATGTCAAATTTCTATAAAGGTTTTTAAACCCTCTTAAGTTTCTGTACTTATCTCATTATGGATTGGTAACAAACAGTTCAGGGACTGGCAGCAGCCCTCAGATCACAGAAAAGATGGAAAGATCCCAAATTCATTTTGTAAAGCTAGCATAGCCTTACATATGGTAATATGATATTAAAATATGATAATATTTGTACAAAATATACACTTAGAAATTCCAAATAAAATAATAAACAGAATCTAGCAGTGTGGCAAAAGAATAACACACCGTGACCAAGTAGGGTTTATTTCACAAATGCAAAAATGATTCAGCAATAATTCAACAATAATTCATGACATGAAACAATTAAAAAAGAAAACCCATAGTATTGTGTCAATAGAAACTGAAAAGGCATTTAAAAATTCAGCAGCCATTCCTAATAAATATTCAAAGTAAAATAGAAATTAAAAAGAAACTACTTAGGGACTTCCCTTGTGGCACAGTGTTTAAGAATCCACCTGCCAATGCAGGGGACACAGGTTCTAGCCCTGGTCTGGGAAGATCCCACATGCCACGGAGCAACTAAGCCCATGTGTGACAACTACTGAGCCTGCACTTTAGAGCCCGCGAGCCACAACTACTGAAGCCCACGTGCCACAACTACTGAAGCCCGCACGCCTAGAGCCCATGCTCCGCAACAAGAGGAGCGACCGCAATGAGAAGCCCACGCACCACAACGAGGAGTAGGCCCCGCTCGCCCCAACTAAAGAAAAGCACGCATGCAGCAACGAAGACCCACTGCAGCCAAAAATATAATAAATAAACAAATAAATACATTTATTAAAAAAGAGAAAAAAAGGCAAATTATGCTATTTAAAAAATTATATTCATAGAAAACTTAATTGTTTTACAAAAACTATCAGAAGTAATACAGGTTTTGGCAAGGTGGTTAGCTATATGAAAATAAGCAGCAACCAATAGTATTTCTTTATGTTGTCAATAACCAGCTAGAAATAATAATGGGAAACTATTTCATTCACATCACTGACAAAAATTTGAAGTACCTAGGAATGAAGGGAAGAGGAAATGTACAGGACTTATATGAAAAACATTATAACTTCTTATTGAACAACATAAGATCTGAACAAATGGAATGGCACAATATCATAAGAACATTAATCTTCCCCAAATGATAAATATAATTCAAATATTAATCCCTATAAAGTCTCATTGAAATGGATAAAATAATTATATATAATATATATAGTAATTATATAATAATTAAAATAAATTATTATAAAAGTCGATATTTTATTTATTCTTTTAACTCATTTGTTAAATATTCATATGGTTTAAATTCAAAAGTTACCAAGAGACATGCAGTGATAAAGCTCCCTTCCAGGCTTCCCTGGTGGCGCAGTGGTTGAGTGTCCGCCTGCCGATGCAGGGGACGCGGGTTCGTGCCCCGGACTGGGAAGATCCCACATGCCGCGGAGCGGCTGGGCCCGTGAGCCATGGCCCGCTGAGCCTGCGCGTCCGGAGACTGTGCTCCGCAAAGGGAGAGGCCACAACAGTGAGAGGCCCGCGTACCGCAAAAAAAAAAAAAAAAAAAGCTCCCTTCCACCCCTCCCCTCAGCCAATTTAGGTCACCAGTTTCTCCCATATATTTTCAGAGGTATTTGAGTCATTTTTTTACACATTTAATACACATTGTTCTTCATATTACTTTGTCTTAATGAGACATACACAAAGAGCTTGCTTCTTGCTACTTTGTGTATACAGAATTTCACTTTATGGCTATACCATTGTTTAACTAGTCCCCTATTACCACAATGTTTCAATGAATAACATTGTATATACAATTTGTATATTTCCAAGTCTATGCAAGATATGTTTCTGCACATAGAATTTCTGAGTCAAACAACATGTACATTTTAAATTCTTATAGATATTGCCAAACTATAAACTTGTATCAATTTATACTCCCACCAACAATGCATGAAAGTGACTGTTTCCCTGAACTCTCACAAAAATAGCATTTTATTAAACTTTTTGGTCTTTGTTATCTGTGAGGTGAAAAGGGTATTTCAGTGTGGTTTCATTTTGTACTTTTCTAATTATGACTGAGTTTGAACATGCTTTCACAGGTTTAAGGGTCATTTGTATTTATGGTTTTACGAACTGTATGCTCATATTGTTTACTCATTATTCTACTGGGTTATTCATTTTCTTATTGATTTTATTGTAACTCTTTATATACTACGGAAATTTGTCCTTTGTGATATTAGTTGCAAATATATTTTACCAGATATTAAAAGTACCGTAAAATCTCCATATCAAAAGAGTACAGCATCAGTACAGGAATAAAAAATAGATCAGAGAAGTATAATTGTCCAGAAACAAAATATGCATAGTAAACTGACAGATAAGAAAGCAGCACTTTAATTCAATGATTTGATAAATAGATGTTGGCACAATTGGCTATCCACATGAAAGAAAATAGAGCCATGCCCCTATATCATACCATATAAAAATATAATTCACATGGATGAACAGTTTTTTAAAAAATAAACTTATTTTTAAAACAATTTTAGGTTTATAAAACAATTGCAAATGTAGTATAGTTTCCATATACCTCTCACCCAGTTTCTTTTGTTAACATATTACAGTAGTGTGGATGGTATATTTGCCATAACTTGTTCACAATTAATAAAGGAATATCATATATTTTTATTAACTAAAGTTCACTTTATTCAGATTTCCTTGGTTTTACCCTAACATCATTTTTCTCTTCCAGGATCCCATCCTGGATCCCACATTATATTTAGTAGTCATATGTCATTGGGCTCCTGTTTTTTTTTTTTTTTTAAAGGCTGCCCTCTTGTATGTATGTATTTATTTATTTTTTGCTGAGTTGGTTCTTCGTTGCTGCGTGCAGGCTTTCTCTAGTTGCAGCTAGCAGGGGCTACTCTTCATTGTGGTTTGCGAGCTTCTCATTGTGGTGGCCTCCCTTGTTGCGGAGCACAGGCTCTAGGCGCATGGGCTTCAGTAGTTGTGGCTTGTGGTCTGTAGAGCGCAGGCTCAGTAGTTGTGGCGCACGGGCTTAGTTGCTCTGTGGCCTGTGGGATCTTCCTGGCCCAGGGATCGAACACGTGTCCCCTGCATTGGCAGGCGGATTCTTATCCACTGCGCCACTAGGGAAGTCCCTGGGCTCATGTTGATTGTGACAGTTTCTCAGACTTTCCTTGTTTTTTATTACCTTGACAGTTTTAAGGAGTACTGGTCAGGTATTTTGTAGAATGTTCTTCAAACTTCAGTTGATCAGCTCTGGGTCTGACAACCTGCTTGGGGATGGAAATTAGACAAAGGAACATGATTTTTCTATTGTGGTAACTGACATCAGTGTAACACAACTATTTTTGGTTTATTTTTATTTTTCAGTTTTACAGGCAATACCCTTGTTGAGTTCTGCTGGGGGCTGAATTGTAACCCTGCAAAATTCACATGTTGAAGTCCTAACCCCCAGTACCTCAGAAGGTGACATATTTGGAGATAGAGCCTTTAAAGAGGTAATTAAGGTAAAATGAGGTCATTTACCATTTGGGTAGACTCAAATCCAATATAACTGGGGTCCTTATAAGAAGAAGAAATTAGGACACAGATAATACACAGACTGAGGGGCGACCATGTGAGGACACAGTGAGAAGGCAGCCATCTGCAAGCCAAGGAGAGAGGCCTCAGAAGAAACTGACCCTGCCAATAACTTGATCTTGGACTCTAGCCTCTAGAACTGTGAGAAAGTAAATGACCATTGTTTAAGTTACTATGTCTGTGATATTTTGTTATGGTAATCGTAGTGAAGTAATACAGCTTGCCATCTATATTGTTCCTAGGAATGCCACAGTTTATTAGTCATCTCTACAGACCGCTACAGGTTAAAGCCCCACCTTCACCATTCCAGATTTGCTGTCCATTATGGTTATTACACTCACCTTGATTCTGATAGTTAACTGCTGCCACCTGGCCTTTGCTATTCTAGAGTCCTATCATCCTCACTGACACCAAGGAGCCTAATTACATAGCAATCTACCCTATCAGGGACCCTGACCCATAGAAGACAGCCACCATGGAGTTCTTCAACAATGCCAGTAACACATTTCTTACTGCCTTAACAAAAGAAGTGTCCTCTGGGCCCTCCCAGGGGACATTGTCAACTGGTATGTTTTCTGGTCTTACATAATAAAGCCATTCTAGTTTGTCCACCTCTATGAACTTTTGGCCCTTCTCTTAGTACCCTGTCAAGGCAGTTCCAACAACTCCACTTCATTTACTATATAGGCTTTGTTGTTTCCAAGTTTCAAGGAGCCATTCCAGCAGCATACGAGGACTGGCTCCAGGTGTCCTTGCCAGGATGTTAATCCTGAGTTATGGGAGAGTGTTCCAATATCAATAAACTCTCCCATATCCAGCTTTAAATTCCTCCCTGGTCCAGTACCCTCCAGATCCATTCCCAGGTTTATTCTCCTGATTCCTACAAGTACATATTCACCAAGTGAATAGTCTCTTTTCTCTCATAGCAGAAACACTCTTTGCCTGCTTCAGTCATGCTAAGAATTGTCCCTAGCTGTTTGTCTATAGAAGAAATGTGCTAAGGTGAGAGCAGATCTTGAGGAAGACAAGCATCATCATTCCGTGTAATTCTACCACCCTCACAATCAAATCTGGGCCTGATTTTTAGCCTAGACTGCCCTTTTCTGGAAGAGACGAAAAAAGATAAAAGTTCCTATGAAGGCCTTCAGCTCCCATACTGTTCCTCAATTTAATAGTTGGCTGACCAGACCTATCATTTGCTTCTTTTAGGGTTTCTAAGGCTATTAACAATAGCAAACCAACTCCCTGATTCTTAAAAAGTTTCCATCTTTCAAGTGCTAGAGCTATTGTACAAACCAGTGCATTTCCTTCCATTTGTACCCTATCACAATCCAGCATAGGTGACGGTCTCGCCAATTGTGGTTCTATTCAGTACAATATGCCAGGTGTTTGGCTGCACCCCACAGGCCTACAAGGACTGTGCTTGCCCAGCTTCAAGATGGAAGAAAGAGCCCAGAGTCAGCAACAGAGACATCAATTGTTTAATGGGTGGGGGAGCTTACAAGGTCCTGGAGCGACACCCCACCGTCATGTATGGGGCATGGTGGGCAGGACATGGCAGCAGTCTTCGCTCTGGGGGAGGGGGAGATTGCCAGTTATAGGGGAATTGAAGTCAGGTGGGCTCATTAGTTACCAGGGAAAACAGCAGAGGGGCACACCCCTTACCTCCCCTTTGATAAGAGCAATCACTAGCTGGGGCCTGGTGCAAGTACTTAGGAAGGTCAGTCACGTGAGTAGGGTGTAGGTGAAGCAGGCACTGGTCAGGCAGGGGAGGTACAGAGAGCAAGAGAACAGCCATCTTTTTTTTTTTTTTTTTTAGAATTCTTACTACGAGTGACTTAATTTTAGTAATCAAACCATCAGTCAAGGTGAAAATGAGCTCTAGACAGAGCTATAGAAAATAACAAAATATTGCTCCAAAATGGATATAGTAGGAAGTTTTATAAGCTTGTGAAAATGGCAGATATTTAAAAATGCGAAATGCAACAAGGTAGGAATCAATTTGGAAGAGCAGCAGAGCATCTGGGAAATACTCATCAAAGTAATCAGATTTAGGGAAGAAAATGTAAATCAGACATTAGTTTCATCAGGCAGAGATTGGCCAACTTTTTTGTGTAGGGCCAGACAGTGAATATTTTAGTCTTTCAGGGCCTTAGAGCCTCTCTCAGAGCTATTCGACTCTGCACAAAAGCAACCATAACAAATGAGTGTGACTATGTGCCATAAAATTTTAAAGTAAATTTAAAAATTTATTTTAAATGAGTGTGACATAAATTTTAAAATTTTTAAATAAAATTCTATTTATAGACAATGACATTTGAAGTTCAATAATTTTCACACATCACCAACTTGTATGCTTCTTTTGACCTTTTACAACCATCTGAAAATGTAAAAAAATACTCTTAGCTCACAGGCTATACAAAAATAGGCGGTGTACCACATTTGGCCCACAAGCCATGCCTGATTTGCCAACCCCTGCTCTCAGGTCTCTCAATGGACAAAATTCAGGAGACTAAAGGTTTGATATAAAATTGCCTTTGTTCTGATCTAAATGGGATTCCCATCACTTGAAAACTTGGTTGCATTTTTCAGAAATTATGAAATGACAGGTAATAGTTTAAATCTAACATTTATAAAATCAACCTATGCTTACCACATGACAGTAAAATATTTGTATCGTTCTTGTTCTCAGCCCATAGAGACAGGAAGGAGAACAGCCATCTTGAGTGGCCTGACTATATACGAGGGATTACCAGCACCAGTAATGAGGTCTTTGTGTTCATATGTTCTACAAGTGATCCAACTCCAGAATCCCACCCTGAAGGTCTACTTCAAAGGACTACTTCTGTACCAACTGTCTTACTTTGGGTGAAACAGAGCCTGAGAGAAGTATTTGAGAGCAAGATATTTGGAAGATAAACCCAGGAAGCTATGGAGGGGAGTGGGGAAGTGAGATAGGGAAGATGTGAAAAACAACAGGAGGTCTGTTAATGAACAGGTTAGTGCTGCGGGCAACTGGGACTGGATTCCATGGGGACCTCAGGAAGACTAAATAGAACATGCCTCAGAGTTTTCCACCCAGGGAACAAGAAGCTGGGATATTTTTTCTCCACTCATGTCCATCATGGATTGAGGGTTGCTCCTATGGGCTTTAACTCCCTGCTACTTCTGGCCTGCTGTGTACACTGGCCAAGCACCCTCCTGTGGCAAGAAAGTCCTCAGGCAGAGAGTCGCAGGTGCTTGCAGTAAGAAGTCATTGGCCTAGATGGAAACAATGAGTGCCCAGGGGATACTGGGAGGGGCATCAACACGGGGTGTTAACCTTTTCTTTATATACACTTGTATCCTTTTTCTGGTTATGGTGAGCATGTTTCTCTGTGCACTGGATGCCAAGGGGCAGGGAGGTGGAAGATTTCCTCCTTTAGACTTTGAAGTGGGAGGTTTGGTACTGCAGTCCACCAATGCTGTACACACTGGGGATTTCCCCTCCATCCAATCAATTGGATGTTGAACAGAAAAAAAAAATTCCACTGCACACACCTTTCATGCTCAGGTTAGGTCTCTGTGACATTCTCTCATAGCTCCTTCTATTTTTACCTGCTTGTCACTCAGGGATGCTTTTGTCCACGTGTAACAGAATATCTAACTTAATTTTTCTTATAGAAAGAAGGTGGGAGGTCAGGGGCTGCTGGCATTTATTTATTCAGCAGCCCAACAGTGTCAGGGCTGATGGCTTTGCAGTTCTCTTGGCCTTTCCCTCAATGTCACTAGATGACTTTTACAGCTCCACGTTCAAGGCAAGTCTAAGGAAGAATAGGAAGGGACAAGGCCTCTATCAGGAAAGAAGCTGCACATTGGTCTACTGTGATGGCTATAACATGTCTCTGCAAATTCAGTGGCTTAAAACAACACACGTTTGTTATCTTACAGTTCTGGATGTCAGAAGTCTGGAATGGGTCTCACTAGGCTAAAAAGCAGTGTTGGCAAGGTTGCATTCCTTCTGGAGGCTGTAGGCGGAGTGTCTGTTTTCTTGCCTTTTCCCGCTTCTAGAGGATGCCCGTATTCCTGGGGTGGTGGGCCCCCTGCCATTTTCACAGCCAGCGATCACATCACTCTGACTTCTGCTTTTGTCCTCATATTTCCTTCTCTGACCCTGGCCCTTGGTCTGCCATATTTAAGGATCTTTGTGATTACGTTGGGCTCACCTGGATAACCCAGCACAGGCTCCCTATTTTAAGGTCAACTGATTAGCAAGCTTAATTCCGTCTGCAAACTTAATTCCCCTTTGCCATGTAACCTAACATATTCACAGGTCCTGGGGATTAGGACATGGTGTGCATGGAGGGACGGCCGTCATTTGCTTACCATAGCCCACTTTGGCTCATTGGCCAAAATTCTGGCTGGAGTTGGAGTTGGGTTAGCTGAACAACAGCGTCTGCCCTACCTTGCTAACACTTCTTACAGTTTGTAATTACATATTTATTGTATGATTTTCTCCCCTAATTCTACTGCCTCCTCATTTCCTTTACAGGTTTCACTCTCCAGTAAACCGTTTGCACGCCTAACTCAGTTTCAGCTTCTGCCTCCTAAAGAATGCAATCTGTGACAACTTCTTTTCTAGAGAGAAATAGGACACTTGTAATGCGTGGCATGCACTGAATGATGATTACTCAAATTATCACCCACGGTGGCTTGAAATGAAATACAAGTGGAGGGCAAAGCTTTCGGAAATCAAGTGGCTAGAGCACTTAGTCCCCATGGTGACAATGATGATTGCAATGGATGTGGCTAGGGCTAACTGCTTCTGATGCTCATAGAGAGCTTACACAGAAAAGAGCACAAATGAAAAGCCTTGAATGCACAACTCAGATCATAGTGGAAAATCAAAGAGCCCAATGCCACCATTAAAGTAGTCTTTATTCTCCAGGAGCTGTAGGACGGATATGAAGATCATGCTCAGGGACTGACTATAAATGTTGGAGAGCTATAGCATCAATTAAAGTTACATCCTTGCTAGGACTTCAAGGCTAAGTTACTGGTACTCCTGGGGAAGGAACAGGAGCCTAACACATTGGATGGAAATATTTGGGTATAAACAGATGAAGCTGAGAAAAATGCAGACTCCAAGTCCCCTTGAACTTTCCTTGCCAGTGGAAGCAGTCCTCTCTTCCTTGTCTAACAGTACCAGCCTTCCTCTGCATAAAAACCTTTTTGTGATTTCCACTGGGGTGTTCGCCTCACAAGGAACGCTGATTCTCCTTAGGACCAACTTGCACAACACTTCATTGCCTGCACTCCCATAAGAATCGTTAGATTTTAGTATAGCCTGTAATGCCCAAGGAGAAGGGAATGTTGAAGCATATCTATTATGGGCGACCTGATCAGCAGTGCCTTGCCTACCACCGACTACACTCATAGGAGGACTGTGCAGTAGAGTTTTCTGGGTTGTAGGATTTTCAGGGGTTTTTTTTGGCTGTGCCGCATGGCATGTGGGATCTTAGTTCTCCGACCAGGGATCGAACCCGTGTCCCCTGCACTGGAAGTGCGGAGTCTTAACCACTGGACCGCCGGGGAAGTCCTGGATTTTCAGTTTTAAAACCATGACAGTCCCAGGAAAATTGGGACAAGTTGGTCACCCTACTGGGAGGACACTCTACACTAAGCCTCAAGATATACATTGATGAGAGGAACACTAGCATTGTTGAAAAGCTCCGTGGAATATCCTCTTTAGGTCAGAGACGATGGCGAGAGATGCTTCAGTGGAACTGGGCTCCCTGATTTCTGTAAGAATAATAGGGTCTAAGTGGTAGAGTGCAAGTCATGGCACTTAACAGGCAGAACTAAGGTGGGTGCAATTAACATAATAAAGCACAAGGACAGAATGTTGTCAGAGTGTTTTGACATTCATCTGTTGGAGTGGATGATTGTTTATGGAATTCTCTAGGGATGAAATAGATGTGACCTATAGAAGCAAAAAAAATTCTAGTTTTTTTAAAAAATAAATTTATTTATTTTTGGCTGTGTTGAGTCTTCATCGCTGCTCGCAGGCTTTCTCTAGTTGCGGCGAACAGGGGCTACTCTTCGTTGCAGTGTGCGGGCTTCTCGTTGTGGTGGCTTCTCTTGTTGCGGAGCATGGGCTCTAGTCGCATGGGTTTCAGTAGTTGTGGCACGGAGGCTCAGTAGTTGTGGCTCTCGGGCTCTAGAGTGCAGGCTCAGTAGTTGTGCACGAGCTTAGTTGCTCCGCGGCATGTGGGATCTTCCCAGACCAGGGCTCAAACCCATGTCCCCTGCCTTGGCAGGTGGATTCTTAACCCTTGCTCCACCAGGGAAGTCCAAAAAGTTCTAGTTCTGATGGGCAGAAATTTTGCAGACTCCTTAACTCTTACTATGTTCCCAGATCTACTAAGCCAGTTCACAGATCTGGAGCCCCTTGATTAAGGGGGAGGCCAGATCTCTTTGAGAAAGGACCCTGCTGCTATGCTGTCACAGATGTAATCTGCACATCTCCCAAGTCCTTCCTCAGACTGAGACCATGACCAGGGAAAAGGAAATATCCAGAATCTTCTGAAGGTTATCAGATTCTGGCTCTGATTTCATGCTAATTCTTAGAGGCCCAGTATGCTACTGTGGTCCATCTCCAGAGTGGGGACATATGGAGTTGGGTGATAAATTAAGTCTTGGTCTGAGTTCGTTTCAGTGGGAATCTCAGCAGAATTACCACACATTTTTTCTGACCTGCTGATCCATGGAGGGAGGGGTTTATGATAGGAAGGGTCAAGTAGCATCCCCTGGAAGTGTACTTTCCCCTCCTTTCACTGCTACTGCTAAGAAAGTAAACCAAAGCAATACTGAATTCCTGGTACAACTGAAAAGACTAGAGCCACCACCAAGGACTTGAAAATTGGAAGTGTGATGATTCCAACAACATGCCCCTGTATAACTTGAGTGTTTGGCCTGTGGGAAAAGCCATATAAGTTTTGTGGGATGCTGGGTTATTGTTAATTTAATCAGATAGCGACACCAATCACAACTGTGGTTCCCAGTATGGTATTCTTTTTTTTTTTTTTACATCTTTATTGGAGTATAATTGCTTAACAATGGTGTGTTAGTTTCTGCTTTATAACAAAATGAATCAGTTATACATATACATATGTTCCCATATCCCCTCCCTCTTGCGTCTCCCTCCCACCCTCCCTATCCGACTCCTCCAGGCGGTCACAAAGCACCAAGCTGATCTCCCTGTGCTATGCGGCGGCTTCCCACTAGCTATCTACCTTACGTTTGGTAGTGTATATATGTCCATGCCTCTCTTTCACTTTGTCACAGCTTACCCTTCCCCCTCCCCATATCCTCAAGTCCATTCTCTAGTAGGTCTGTGTCTTTATTCCTGTCTTACCCCTAGGTTCTTCATGACATTTTTTTCTTCTTAAATTACATATATATGTGTTAGCATACGGTATTTGTCTTTCTCTTTCTGACTTACTTCACTCTGTATGACAGACTCTAGGTCCATCCACCTCATTACAAATAGCTCAATTTCATTTCTTTTTACGGCTGAGTAATATTCCATTGTATATATGTGCCACATCTTCTTTATCCATTCATCCGATGATGGACACTTAGGTTGTTTCCATCTCCGGGCTATTGTAAATAGGGCTGCTATGAACATTTTGGTACATGACTCTTTTTGAATTATGGTTTTCTCAGGGTATATGCCCAGTAGTGGGATTGCTGGGTCATATGGTAGTTCTATTTGTAGTTTTTTAAGGAACCTCCATACTGTTCTCCATAGTGGCTGTACCAATTCACATTCCCAACAGCAGTGCAACAGTGTTCCCTTTTCTCCACACCCTCTCCAGCATTTATTGTTTCTAGATTTTTTGATGATGGCCATTCTGACTGGTGTGAGATGATATCTCATTGTAGTTTTGATTTGCATTTCTCTAATGATTAATGATGTTGAGCATTCTTTCATGTGTTTGTTGGCAGTCTGTATATCTTCTGTGGAGAAATGTCTATTTAGGTCTTCTGCCCATTTTTGGATTGGGTTGTTTGTGTTTTTGTTATTGAGCTGCATGAGCTGCTTATAAATTTTGGAGATTAATCCTTTGTCAGTTGCTTCATTTGCAAATATTTTCTCCCATTTTGAGGGTTGTCTTTTGGTCTTGTTTATGGTTTCCTTTGCTGTGCAAAAGCTTTGAAGTTTCATTAGGTCCCATTTGTTTATTTTTGTTTTTATTTCCATTTCTCTAGGAGGTGGGTCAAAAAGGATCTTGCTGTGATTTATGTCATAGAGTGTTCTGCCTATGTTTTCCTCTAAGAGTTTGATAGTGTCTGGCCTTACATTTAGGTCTTTAATCCATTTTGAGCTTATTTTTGTGTATGGTGTTAGGGAATGATCTAATCTCATACTTTTACATGTCCCTGTCCAGTTTTCCCAGCACCACTTATTGAAGAGGCTGTCCTTTCTCCACTGTACATTCCTGCCTCCTTTATCAAAGATAAGGTGGCCATATGTGCATGGGTTTTGCTCTGGGCTTTCTATTCTGTTCCATTGATCTATCTTTCTGTTTTTGTGCCAGTACCATACTGTCTTGATTACTGTAGCTTTGTAGAATAGTCTGAAGTCAGGGAGCCTGATTCCTCCAGCTCCATTTTTCGTTCTGAAGATTGCTTTGGCTATTCGGGGTCTTTTGTGTTTCCATACAAATTGTGAAATTTTTTGTTCTACTTCTGTGAAAAATGCCAGTGGTAGTTTGATAGGGATTACATTGAATGTGTAGATTGCTTTGGGTAGTAGAGTCATTTTCACAATGTTGATTCTTCCAATCCAAGAACATGGTATATCTCTCCATCTCTTTGTATCATCTTTAATTTCTTTCATCAGTGTCTTATAATTTTCTGCATACAAGTCTTTTGTCTCCTTAGGTAGGTTTATTCCTAGATATTTTATTCTTTTTGTTGCAGTGGTAAATGGGAGTGTTTTCTTGATTTCACTTTCAGATTTTTCATCATTAGTATATAGGAATGCCAGAGATTTCTGTGCATTAATTTTGTATCCTGCTACTTTACCAAATTCATTGATTAGCTCTAGTAGTTTTCTGGTAGCGTCTTTAGGATTCTCTATGTATAGTATCATGTCATCTGCAAACAGTGACAGCTTTACTTCTTCTTTTCCGATTTGGATTCATTTTATTTCCTTTTCTTCTCTGATTGCTATTCTTACTGGAGCACATCAACACAGCTTCTGGCACTTATTGCCTTAGCAAATATTATCAGTAGAGATAATCAGACATAGTTTGCTCTCACTCTTACCTCAGGGCTCTCTCAAACTCTGCTGTTTTCTGTCATAATCTTCTCCAGAAGGAAGTTGGTTGTCTTTTTATCCCACAGACATAATGCTGGTCCATTACACTGATGGCATTATGCTAATGAATCTGAGGGGTAGGAAGAATCAAGCACCCTAGATGCCTTATGGCCAGAGGATAGGAGATAAACCCCATGAAATTTCATGGGCCTGCTACATGGATGACATTTTTAGGGGTCCAGTGATCCAGGCAATGTCAGGCTCTCTCTTCTAAGGAGATAAGTTGTTTTTTCCTTGTACAACTCACTACAAAGAAGGAAACCAATACTTGGTGGACCTCTTTGGACTTCAGAGGCAACATATACCATATTTGGGCATGCTGCTCTGACCCATTTACTGAGCAACCTGTAACGCTGCCAATTTCGAGTGGGATCTGAAGCAAGAAAAGCTACTGCAGCAGATCCAGGTTTCAGTGCATGCTGTCCTGTTACCTGGGCCTTAGGACTCTGCAGACCCAATGGTTTTGGAGGAGTTTGTGGCAGAGATGTTCTAGAAGCTCTCTGTTCTAGAAGTGGCACAGCATAGACCCTTAGGGTGTGTAAGTAAGGCCATGCTTTCCCTACTTGACAATTATTCTCCATTTGAAAGGTAATGTCTAGACTGCTACTAGGCCCTGGTAGTCATTGAATTCCTGACCATAGGACACCAAGAGACTATGTGACTTGAACTGCCCATTATGAACCGTGTGTTTTTTAATTCACTCAATCATCACATAGTCACGTGCAGCAGCATTCTATTGTTAAATGGAAATTGTGTATGAAATCAGATCCTAGCAGGTAAAAGTAAAGTGAATGAGGAAGTGGCTCAGATGCTCATGGTGCTTGCTCCTACTGCATAGTTGCCTCTCCATCAGCCCCCACATACGGCCTCAAGGAGAGTTCTCTATGATCATTTAGCAGAACAAGAAAATGTAGGCCCAAGGGTTTATACATGGGTCTCCATGGTAGGCTGGCACCTGGCAGAGGTGGGACACAGTTGTCTGACAGCAGTACTCAGAGATGGCCCCTAAAGACAGAGGTAAAGGAAAATCCTCCCAAGCACTACATCTGATTGTCTATTTGGTGGAGAGAGAAATGCCCTAATAAACTGATGCGGATTGATTCAAGGGCAGAGGTTAATAAATTGGCTGGATGGTGAAGCGTGTGGAAAGAAAAAGATAGAAATTTGGTGATAGGTAGGCCTAGTAAAGAGGTTGGTGGATAAGATGAACTATTATGTTGATGTTAGCCTCTTCCTTCAGCTGCCCCAGTGCTGGCTTAGTAGGCCCATGTACAAAATGGCCATGGCAGCTGGGATGGGGGATATGTAGAGGGTCTTCCCTCACCAATGCTGATGTGTCTAAAACCACTTTGAATTGGCAACCTGCTTATCAGCAGACCAGACACTGAGGCACCAACCTGGCACCATTCCCCAGCAGGACCAGATAGTCATCTGTTGGCAGATTGGTTACACTGAACCCCTTCCATCATTGAGGAAAAAGCCAGTGTCTTCACAGGAATAGAGGCATATTCTGAATATGGATTTACTTTTCATGATTGCAATGCTTCTGCCAGCACCACCATGTGGACTCACAGGATGCCTGATTCATCACCATAGTATCCCACCTAAGTTGCTTCCAACAAAGGAACTCAGTTTAGCATAAGGGAAGTGTGGCGATAGGCTCATCTCTATGGAATTCATTGGTCTTATCACATGTCCCATCACCCAGAAACCACTGGCTTGATAGAATGATGAAATTTCCTGCTGAAGGCTCAGTTATGGCACCACAGCTTGCAAGTTTGGGGTAGTGTCCTACAGAACCTAGTATATGCTTCAAACCAGTGGCCAATATATCACATCATCTCCCTTGCAGCCAGAAGGTACGGGTCCAGGATTCAAGAGGTAGAGGTGGGAATGACCCCTCTCACTGGAGAAATATTTGCTTCCCATCCCTACATCTTGGACCCAGTGGGTTAAAAGGTTCTAATGCCCAAGGGAGAATTGCTTCCACCAGGATTCCTATGTTTTAGAAGCTGATACTGCTCTCTGGCCATTTTGTGCTCCTCATGTTTTTGAACTAACAGGCAGACAGGGGGTCACTTTATAGACCAGGGTTGTCTATCCTGATTACCAAAGGCAAATTAGGTCACTGCTACACAACGGAGGCAAGGATGACTATGTCTAGAACCTAGGGGCTTCATTGGAGTGCCTCTTATCAATCCCTTGGCCAACGAAAACTGGCAACCCAGTCAAGCTAAGATTATAAGAATTCAGATCCTGTGGAGATGAAGGTTTAGGTCACTCCACCAGGTAATGTATCCTGTCTTACTGAGATGCTGACAGAGGGCAAGGGAAACATGGAGTGGGTGGCAGAAAAAGGAGGCTGTGATTATCAACTTAGAGCTTGCTTCCAGCCACAGAAGCAGGGGCTATAGCAGCTATGTCTTCTCTTCTACTTTATATGAAAAGCACTGGTGGTGGCTAATATTTTAGATTTCATGTAGGAGTATGAATGAATCGACATTCACCCTGCACTGATACAGTAGCTGATGGGGCTTTGTACATTTCATTTGCGGGCATGGGTTTTTCATCTGGACAAAGGTCAAGAGGGGTGTGGAGGGGCAAAAGAAATGGTCAGTGCTGGAAGTTCTATTTTCCCTTTCAAAATCCACTTTCTATCCTTCTCCATCCTGCTCTGTCCCCTGACCCATACTAACTGCATTTTCCAGGCTCCCTTGAATTATGGCTTGCAGTAGTCATCAGCCAATGGGAGGTATCAGCAGGAGATAAAATGGTAAAAGGAGAGAAAGGTCAGGGTATTTATTCCCCAGACTCCTCCCTGCTGGGATGTGAGTTGGCAGTTATTATTCTACAGAAGGCCACATTTCCTGTTGAATGTTCCTTTCCTTATTATTTCATTTTTCCTTATGTCCTTAGTTTTTGGGAACCACTCCCTCCGCTTGCGCCTTCAGGCTTAGGGCTGCTAATGTCTCCCAGTATTGCTGGCCCTGAGGTGCTTCACCATCCATTTTTGGTTTTCCTTAATCCTGCCCACACTCCTGTGCATGGTTCCTTTATTAAACTCTCTTTAATTATCCCCTATGAGTATGTCATCTGTCTCCTGTCATGAGCCCAACTGATACAATCCCTAATATTTGTTTATATGTACCTCTCTCTCTTTTTTTGATAATCAGTCTTGCCAGAGGTTTGTCAGTCTTATTAGACTTTTCAACCAAACAGTTTTGGGTTCTATTGATTTTTTTTGGATAGTTTCTTTTTATTAATATTTTCTATTTAAAAATGTCCTTATTTCTGCTTTCTTTCACTTATTCTGTATTGTTTTTTGGAACTTCTTAAATTAGATGCTTAGCTTTTTAATTTCCAGCCTTGTTTCTTTAATAATACAAAGGTTGAAGAGCATACATTTCTTTCTAAATACCACTTTAGCTGCAATGCATCGTTTTTTCATTAGTTTTGATATGTAATATTTTCATTATTGCTCTGTTCTAAATATTTTCTAATTTTTAGTATGACTTTTTTCCTTGACCTGTGATTTACTTCAAAATATGTTTTTACATTTTCAAACATAGGGGTTTTCTTTATCTTTTTGTTATTGATTTCCAATTTAATTGCATTGTGGTCAGTAAATGTGAACTATATGAGACGGATTCTTTAAAATTTGTTGTTATTTGCTTTTTAAAATCTAGTATATGTTTAACTTTCATAAATGTTCCGTGTGCTGGACCACCACTCAATGACACATTGCCTTTGTGTGAATTAGAAAACTGTGCCCTTTCTTCCAGGTGGATACAGCAGCACACCTGAGCATGTGGTCTGGCAAGTGGAGCATGGGATAAATTTTTGATACCCACTTGTCCCTCTGGCTAGGTGCTTTTGATCAGTGTGAAATCTGTACATGGTGCCTCATTCATGTGTTATTATAAAGGATATTTATTATTTATTTTCCAGTTGCTAGGTACAGCGTTCTATATATATCTACTAGATCAAACTTGTTCATTTGATGTTCAAATTTTCTGCATCTTTACAGATTCTTTTTTGTCTGTTTCATCTATCAATATCTAGGAGAGATGAATTAAAGACTCACTGTGGTAGTGGATTTGTCTATTTCTCTTTGTAGTTCTGTTATATGCTTCATATATTTCAAAGTGGTTGATTACATTCAAGATTAGAATGGTTACATGGGCTTCCCTGGTGGCGCAGTTGTTGAGAGTCTGCTTGCCGATGCAGAGTACACAGGTTCGTTCCCCGGTCCAGGAAGATCCCACATGCTGCGGAGCGGCTGGGCCCGTGAGCCATGGCTGTTGAGCCTGTGCGTCCAGAGCCTGTGCTCCACAATGGGAGAGGCCACAAGAGTGAGAGACCCATATACTGCTAAAAAAAAGAAAAAGAATGGTTACATTTTCTTGGTGAATTGAAATTTTTATCAATATATAGTAACCGTCTTTAAATTTGGTAATTTTTTCCCCTTAAAGTCTAGTTTGCCTGATGTTAATCTAGCTATATAACAGCTTAATTTTTGTTGATCTTAGTATTTGCCTGGTGTATTTTCCCTGTTGTTTTTACTTTCAAACTTTCTGTGTCTCTGTGTTTTAGAGATGTCTCTTAAAAATAGCTAGCTGCCTGGGCTTCCCTGGTGGCACAGGGGTTGAGAGTCCGCCTGCCAATGCAGGGGACGCGGGTTCGTGCCCCGGTCCCGGAAGATCCCATCATGCCACAGAGCGGCTGGGCCCATGAGCTATGGCCACTGAGCCTGCGCGTCCAAAACAGAAGAGGCCACAACAGAGAGAGGCCCACGTACTGCAAAAAAAAAAAAAAAAAAAAAAAAAAAAGCTAGCTTTCTTTAAACCCACACTGATAATCTTTACTTTTAACTGGAGCATTTAGTTCATTTACATTTTATGCAATTTTTGATATATCTAAATTTAAATTGGTAGGTTTAAACTTCTTCCTCTATTTTCTCTGTTCCACTTTTCCAAAAAATTTCCCTACCTTTCTTGCCTTTTTGGGATTGATTTTTTTTCTCTTTCTCTTTCAATTTTTTTCCCCCTCAGATAGTTTGGAAGATATATAATATCCTTATATGTTTGTAGTGGTTATCCTAGAAATTTAATATGTATATTTAACATAACTAAGTCTTTAGTTAATAGAAACCCATTACCAATACTCAGCATTCACGGGACAGTCCCACAAAGTGTACGGCTTTCGCATTCATTATTTATTTTATTTATTTTGTCTTGTTTTGCTTTTATGTGCTTCCTTCTTGGTCCCATTATCTGTTATCACTGAGATAATAAAAAGATTGCTTGACCTTACAATTACCTAGAATCAACCAGTCACTCCATGCATCAGGCTGTCAATATTGAAACTACCCAATCCCTAGCCTTCACCACAGACCTCAGTCCCTGTCTAGTCCTTTGGTACCCGTGAGCCAGTGAAATCATCAGGGAACAGTACCCCCAGCTGCTGAGACAATACCAGATGCTGATAGCAAAGAAAAGGCAAGCCAACAAGGATGTGAAAGATATGATAGCTTTGCAATCTTATGGAGCAAAAAACAATTAGCTGTGAGCAATTCCTAAAGGAGTTATCATACCATGTGAAAATAGTTCTGCAGGCTCTGGGAGAGGGGAAGAGCAAGGCCTCAAAGGGCATCACTGCAGTCAGGTCATACCACATTTGTGGCATACTGAGTAGTATGCAGACTGCACACAGTTCAGTGTTTGGAAGAAGAAATCACTGTGATACAGTGGCAAGGTAAGCCACAATACAGCAGAATATTATAGCTCAGTGGCTCTCAACAGGGGGCTATTTTACACTCCAGGAGACATTTAGCAATGTCTGGAGATACTGTTGTAACAACTGGTGTGGGAGGTGCTACCGACATCTAGTGGGTCCAGGCTAGGGATGTTGCTAAACATCCTACAGTGCACCGGATTCCCCCTGCCTTCTGCAAAGAATTATCTGATCCCAAATGTGGATAGTGCCCACTGCTGTAGATTATACAGTGAAGTATACATAAGCAGCAGGATACTTCTTCTTGTATCACAGAGGCCATCCTGTAACAATGATTTCAAACTCTTTAGGGAAGATGATGGTACAATGAAGATTCACTATACCATTCTGTTCACTTTAAAAGTATTTCATAATAAGAAAAATGAAAAGATCAGAGGGAACTCATATCTCTGAACCTCCTTGAAGTGGCAAAAGATTTCTTTTGAGATGTCACTGAAACTGAATGGTGTATATTTTCTAATGGGTGGCTTTAGAATTTCAGAATCAGACAGGACATTAGGAGACTAGATATAGCTGATGAAAACCAATCATAAACAATGTAGCATTTTCCCCAACTGATTCTAAATACAGCCTATCCCCTGAACAGTTTCTCAATGCAAATAAACCTGGTCCATTTAGTAAAACTTGCCAAATTTAGATATTAGTTCTAAAGTTCATACATTAATATATGTGTGGTAGGATTTCTTCATTTTATTTGTCTGTATTTTCTAAGTGTTCAGTCAAACATGTATTTTTAAAACCTCTTTATTTTGAGAAGTTGCACAAATAGAACAGAGAATCTGTCAGTCCTTCACCCAGATTCCTAAAATGTTAATATTTCACATTTGCCTCATCACCCTATCGTTTTTTTCTGAAATATTTTAAAGTTGCAACATGGTTCCCCATTATCTCTAAATACTTCATATTTTCTTAAATAAGGACTTTCACATAACCACAAAACGAGTATTAAACTCAAGAAATTAACATTTATACAGTATTATTACTTAATCTACAGATATTCAAATTTGGTCAACTGTCCCAAGAATGCCCTTTTCAGCAAAATAAAATTTTTTTTTTTTCTGGCTGGGGATCAGTTGTTCTGTTGTTTTCATTAATCTGGAAGAATTCCTCAATCTGTCTTTGTCTTTAGTGACCTTGATGATTTTGAAGAGTGCAAGCCAGTAATTTTGTGGACTGTCCCTTAATATGGGCTTGTCTGATGTTCCCTCGTGATTAAAATCAGGTTATGCGAATTTTGGCATGATGAATACCACAAAAGTGGTTAGTGTTTTCCTTAGCACCTCATCAGGAGGCATATGACGCCCATTTGTTTAATACATAAGGATGCTTATATTCATCAGAGTTAGGAGGGTGTCGGCCATGTTTTCCGACCGTAAAGTTTCTATTTCGCCCTTTGAAATATTAAATATCTCTTCGGGAGATACTTTCATACTATGTAAGAACTCCTTTCTCTTCGTATTTGCGCCCCCTAGTTTTGCCTAAGGTTACAATGACAGCCTCAGACACAGTAGCTGTCAGCCCTGATAGTTGCAAGTGTTTCCCAGGGCCGATTTATCTTTCTCCTAAAATTGTATCATTCGGATTAGCAGAATGCCTGGCACATAGTAACCTGCTGCCTCTTCCCCAATTAATTTCTTTGATCTCAGCGGGGTGTATTGTAAGTGATCTGCTTATATGTTTGTCTTCCCCACGGACTGAGCTCGTTGAGGGTAGGCATCATGGCTTATTATTTCTCTGTCCCCAGTGTCTAGCACATATTAGGTGCTTTAAAAAACACAATTTTGAATTAGTGGTCTGGAGTAGATGCTACGGAAGAAGATAAAGGCTACGAGTTGGCCTGGGGATGGCATTTTTCCTGTTCTAAAGGGAAGCGGGGGCAAGGTTTGCAGAGGCCCCCGCCAGCGTAGTCACTCTGCGACGGGATCCACGGGTCCCAGCCGTGGTTGGCAACAGGGCCTCCGGCTTTAGCAGGGTGGAGTGGAAAGTGGGGCGGAAAGTGGGGCGGGAAATCGAAAACCGAGCTCGCGGCTCCCGGCATTCCCCGTGGGCGGTGCTCCCCTTTGACCCCTCGCTCGCGTGCTACACATCCGGGTTTTTGCTACTAGTGAGGGGAAGATGGCGGACGCAGCTGTCGTGGTTCCCGTAGAGTGGATAAAGAACTGGGAGAAATCAGGGAGAGGCGAATTGTGAGTGTCCGGGATGGAGGCGGGCGCACGGCCGGGCTGGGCTCGGGCGTCAGCCTTGCTCTCATATTTGGGGGGAGGTTGTGGGGGGGAGAGGTGTCCCCTCCCCCATCCGGGTGGCGGGTGTGGATGGTTGTCTAGGAGTTTTGAACTCGGGGATGAGAGGTGCTGGTAATCGCCGCCGACCTTCTGCCTTCTCCGACTTCCCAGAAATCCCCGCTGCCCGCCGGAGCTTGTCTTTCTTTAGCCTCTTAGAACTCCCGTTTTGTCCCTACGGGTCCCTGCGCTTTCGTTCCGTCTCTTTTTGTCCCCCTCTTCGCTGGAGCTCACTTGGCTCCTTTCTCTTCACGGGGCCGCGCCGGGAGGGTTCGGACTTTCAGTCTGTCCCATTTCTTTACTCTGCACCCGTTCGACTCCGCAGTTTGGAGCGCGGCGCCTCCTCTGCCTGAAGTCCGAACCGTCCCGGACTCCCTCCCATCCTCTCCGCCCGCCGCCGCGAAGCCCGGGGCGTCGGGAAGAACCCCGCTTGGCACCTCTGTCCTCCCCGGGAGCTGTCTCTCGGACTGTCCCGGCCTCGCGCGGCGCCGCTGCCCGTGTGCGAAGTGTAGCAAGGATTGCCGCTTTCCCCGAAGACCTACCGGCATTTCTTTGCTCCGTCTTTTCACCTTAGAGCCGTTTCGGGTTGGAATCAACTTTCGTCATTAAATGTTTCCTAAACCCCATTTTGTCCTGGGACTGCAACTAATTTTGGCAACTCTCCAAGGTTCTCGTGTACCTAGAATAACGCGTTTCCTGTAGACCCAAAACTTGGTTTTTTTTTTTTTTTTTTCTTTCAGTAATACAGAAAACAGTAATTTGCTATAACCGCGGTTTCCTTGCCCCGAATTTCAGCTCTCCCTGTCTCGGGGGGAAAATTCTCTTAAGCGGCGGAACAAACCCCAGATTTTAAAACAAATAACTTCCTGCGAATTTCTTTCTCTGAATCGCTTTATTAGTTAAAGCTCAGCCTGTATGAGATTAACTCCTGTTAGCCGTTTTTGCCGTGGTCGCGCGCCGACCCTGTTAGCCATTTCTGCCGTGGTCGCGCGCCGACCCCCGTAGTCAGTTTACGGTTGCTGGCGCGAGATGCGGATCTTTGAAACTTCGTTACTTGGAGCGAAACGCGGGGAATGCGTTGGCCGATCTTGCGCGTGTAATAGCGCCAGCCTATATGGCCCTCCCTACCCCCCTGCCGCGCTCGCGCTGCCTTATGAAGTCTTAGTGTGAGCGTTAGACTTGGATTGCCTGGGTAAGCGGCAGTTTTAGCCACTTAACTAGCCGAGTGACCTTGGGTAAGTTCCTTAACCACTTTGACCGTTTCCCCTTGAGTAAATTGGGAATAATAAGTACTCAAAGCATTGCTGTGAAGACTAAATAACGCCTGTAAAGCACTTGCCTTATAGTAAGTACTCAAGTGATAGCTATTAAAAGTAATATTATTATTCCAATCTTTAGATATTTAAACTTCTTTGGACAGCTCTTGCACTTAAAGTCTGTACCACTCAGGTTAGCAATTAATTGGTCTCTGACTCTTTCATGTATACTCTTGTACTCTAACGAATTGAGAGACCCTTGAAGAATGGGGACTGTCTCACATTTCTTTTGGTTCAACCCTCCCGTCCCCGTCCTTCCCCCACCCCCCATAGCCTTTCTAGCATATGCTTAGAGTGCTTATTTTGTTAACTGACAGAGAAGTCTGTTTGATAAGCATTACATTTTTAACTGTTAGGAACATTTTCCAAATCCTTGTACGTGCTAGTTAACAAATAGCTATTAAGTCTCTTGTGTGCAGGGAAGGCAGGATGGCAAGTTACCAAACCAAACGATCATTTTCATCTATATTAGATTAGGATAACCCCCCAAAACGGATAAATCAGTTCATTGTTTGTTTTGTTTAGTAGATCCAGATCAGTTTAGTCAGTTTTATAACTCTTCTGTTACATGAAGAGAGTTGTGTGACAATAATGAAATAGTTTAAATAGTTGTTAGTTGTATGAAATAGTCAAACAAATCACCATCCAGTGCTTAGTCTTCATTTACTGGACCTCTTTTTCCTCTTTGAATACTTTGTTGCATATAGTCTAACTTTGGAATTTTTGTATTTTGCTAAAGATAGAGTTAGCATTTTCATTTTATTAGAATAAAATGGTATTATAAATATATTACAAAAAATCCTTTCTTTTGTCTGAAAAACAGCTTCTTAAAATATAAACCAGCAACTGGAAATGTTAAAAAAATAATGTGTCACCATATTAATGAATCCATTTATATATTTGGCTTTTAAGATATGACCAGTATTTAAAATTATATCTTGGGTGGATTTTTCCTTTTTAATGAGCTAAATTAGCAGATGAGCTTTAACTTGACTGAAAGTTACCGTTTTAAAAAAATGCATGATATGTTTCATGAGGTATTAGTTCACTTCTTGTCTGTCTCTTATGCGTGTAAGTCTATTCTGGGAGTTGTAGTCAACTTCAGCAGCATAGTGAACATATGCAATGTATGGGATATTTTATAACTTTGAGAGGGCAAATTCTTAATTGTGCCTCATGAAAAGCAACTGTCTATTAAGATGGAAAGTCTTGGCTTTGAAGAATAAATTTTGTTAAGTAACTAGGGAAAAAGGAAAAACTGTATTTTGCCTATCTGAATGGTCCATCACATACTTAGCTAATCTATTGTTTCCAGGGATACTGATTATGTTTTTCATGGTAAATTATGGTGAATTCTTAAAATGATCTTTTCCAAGAGATAGCAGAAGGACAGAGGAGGACTACCAAAACATAATTGTCCTTTCCAGTAACACTTAGATCTGCTCTTCAGAGTTTCACATCTTAATGCAGACTCTTTGAAATTCTGCGACATATGCAAGATATGGACTTAATCACTTTAATTTTGGAATTAGAGCTTTAGTTTCTTGACGATTTCATATTGGCATAGGGTTTGCCACGATTAAGCTAATAAACTTGCATGTACTGGTAGATCCAGGGGAGAATTTTGTTTTTAGTAGGCATGATTAACACAGTGAGCTCAGCATTTCTTTGTGTCACAAGCAACCTCAATGGAGGATTTATTATCCAAGCTCTTAATCTGAAGATGTTAGTCTCATGTCAATACTTTGTTTAATTTTGAAATACTTATATTTGTTGAATATCATCTATTTGTCTGTTTGAAGAACTTAATTCTTTCTTTAAAAAAATTATACATCAATTAGACATTTTTGTTGGGTGTTACCTTATTAATTATTGGTAGTTATAATAAAATTTTAAAATTTAATCGCCAAATGTTTTGGTTGCCATTCTTTTTCTTCTTCTGCTACTAGATGACATATTCCAGAACTTATGGAAGTACATTTGGATGTTCATTAAATGTTGTCTGTCCTGAATTTTTTGGAGGGAAGTTGGAGGAGGGAGTTTATAGCAAATAATCATTCTAAGAAACTTTAGTGTTAGTATTTAAGTCTTTTTTTTTTCTTCAAAAGGTGCTCTAAGTTCAGCTGAAGCTTTATCTGAAACCATTTCTTTATGTCTTACTTTTCATTTGGCATTTGTTTTCTCATTTGACCTGTGTTCATAAGTCTTGGTCTTATTTTCCTGGTAAGAGAAATTCATTCTTCAGAAAATATTGTAGCAGTATCAGGACATTTTTCCAGGCTACTGCTTTCTTGGTTTGTTGGAAAAATTAAATTATTCTTTAATTAAGATAGAGTGAGTGCTATTAATGTACTTGTGTGCAGGAACTTCTGTTGTCTTTTTTAAGATTTCCTGTTCCCTTTCCTCCTCATAGGTGCATATTTTCATTTTCTTAAATGCATCTTTCAAGATAAAACTACATGTCCCAATATTCATTTTTGTGGGTTATGTCTCTCTTCTATCAATGATAATAGAGGTAGCACTTGCTTAACAAAATTTAGCCTTTTCTGTTGTTTTGTTTTTAAGAATTAATTGAAGCACAGATTGACATCAATTTTTTATATGTAGAGCCAACTTTGAGATGTTGAACATAATCAAGTAGTGCAGGCTTGTGTTGTGTTTCTTTTTTTTACTGGAAAATAGGACCAAGTAAGACGGAAAGCCAAATACTCATGTTAAAGAGTATTTGCAAAATAACATTAAGTTCTTGGAAGAACTGAAGACATTTTATTCAGTTTAAGTTTCACAGATATTTGACAGAAAGTATATTCTTTGTTCTCAAGGGGCCTGAGATAGCATCTCCACAGTAGCACCAAACTGCTATAAAAGTGGAAAAAATGGTAAACTCAATTATTTGGAGGTTATTAAAGGACTAAAATAATCATTTGAATTTGTACCGAGGCAGAATATTTGATTATTTTTAAAACCACATTAAAATGGGCAACTGTTGGAGGTAGTTTTGTTTTCCTCCCTTTAAAATTTAGGATAGAGACCTAAAACTGTATAAGAGCTGTAGTAAGACATGCAACATTTAGAAACAATTGTTTCTTTAAGGATACTTAAAGATACTTAGTATACTTAGTGATACTTCTGTTAGTGAACTACTTAGGGGAAGAGCCAGACAAATCTACTGACTGGGGGAAAATTCTTAGTGATTGTTTTTAGTTTCCTCCAACAACTAAGGCAGAAGTGTTTTATACTAGGGAAATAAAAGTATCTGTTATACAGGTAAGTTGCCTTATCATAATAACCCATCAGTGATTCCTTACACAATTTGAGCAAATCTTTGAGATGCTTATTAATAGTTCATGATGACATTATCATCTGCATCCTTTAATGAATATGTTTGTGGCCTTGTGACTGACAAGATGAAATTACATTTCAATGATTTTTAAAAATTATGTAACAATGACTGTACCATTAGATTAAGTGGGATTTGGAACACTGACATTCCCCCCTCCCCACTGGAAGGATTATAACAAAAGACATTTGCATTAAGCTTATTAAAACAAATAGAAAATGAAGCTATTGAAAATGTGAATAAGCAAACACATTCACTGTAAGAAGGAATATTTGACCTTGCTTTTTAGTATCCTGGGTACAAAGGGAAAGATGAGTTACTTGATTTCCCTTGCATTCTTCTGTCAAAGATGCAGTATTTCCTGCTACTACATTCTAAAGGGAAACGAACCTCTGGGGACAGTGGTTCCCCCACAAGGGGGAATTGTTTCAGTACTTTATAGCAAATATTGAGGCAGCCTTGATGCACCTTCTTATATATTTACTCTTAACAAAAAAGGAGCTAGGTGTCAGACATTTTTAGGTTATATTCTCTGATGATAGTCTTGAAGCAGATATTTTTGTATTGCCTAATGTAATGAAGATTGATTTTTTTTATTTGAGGTAAGTTTGTGGTAGGTTTAACTTATTTTGAGAAACTAAAAGCTTACCCACTGTCTTAACACATTGGAAGGCCTATCTGGTTCTCAGAAGTAGTTGAAAGTACTTGGGGTCAAACTTAAATCAGCTTATTTAACTATTTCTAAGGTGCTCTCTGAAAAATTTTTTTTTTGTTCTTTTAATAGGAATTGGTTAAAAACTAATAACTAAATGAGATTTTCAAACTATGCAGATTTAATTTAGTAATTGTTCTCCAGTGGCAAGGTATTTTTATTCTTTGGTTTTGAAAATAATTTTGTGAGACCTACAAATGAATTGTTGACTGGGAAAAGTTTATTGAACCGTACCCTGCTTATTCTGATGATGAAGTATTGAAATAATCAAAAGACACAGAGAGGTGAACTGCAAGGGCATGCATAATCTGCAAAGTAGATAATCTCTCTGTGGATGATTGTAATGTGGTATCATATTTCACCTTAGATGTGCTATATAAGCATATTCTGTAAGTCTTAAAGTTACTTGTTTTATTGACTATGGAAAGAGCATTGCTAGACATAAAAGAGTGAGAAACATACGCATTCATTGGTTCTCTTTTTCGTTAGAGCTTTGTACAGCTTGTAATAAGAATATTTCTTTTTCTGAAATGTGAAATTTAAAAAATACAGAAAAGTGCATAAAATCTAAATGTAGAGCTTAAAGAATCACTGTAAGATGCACACCCATGTAACTCATATCCAGCTCTAGTCAACATAGTTCCCCTTCCTGATTGCACCCTCTTTATCTCCCCTGTGGTAACTGACATTTATGGCTTTCTCTAGTTTTTATTTACAGTTTTGCTACCCAAATAAGTTTAAGTTTGTTCTTCTTGAATTTCATATAAATGGAATCATAGAGGGTGTATTCTACTGTATCTGGCTGCTTTTGCTCAATATTATGTCTTTAGGATTCATTCATATTTTTGCAAGTATTTGCAGTTCTTTGATTTTCATAGTTAAAAGATACTCCATTGTTTAACTATACCACAATTTATCTCTTAGACTACTGATGAACAATTTTGTTGTTTTGAGCTTTTGGCTGTTACCAGCAGTGCCAATAGAACCATTCTTATACAGGTATCTTAGTGTACACAGCATGTGTTCTTGTGGGATATATACTGAACTGCAGAATACATACATTGTATGTGTGGCTAGGTTCTAGATTGTGACTAACTTTAGCTCTGCTAGATACTGCCAAACTATTTCAAAATATACTCCCACCAGCAGTGTATGAGAGTTCACCTTCACATCCTGGCTAACATTTAATATTGTCAGACTGTAAATTTTTGGTCAATATAATATGTATCTAATGTTATTTTCTTGGGGCTCATATTTTCATAGGCATTTTTCCCAATTTTAAAAATTGAAGTGTAGTTTATTTACAATATTATATTAGTTTCGGGTGTACAGCATAGTGATTCAGTATTTTTGCAGATTATACTCCATTTATAGGTTATTATGAGGTAATGGCTATAATTCCCTGTGCTATACAGTATATCATTGTTGCTTATCTATTTTATACGTATTAGTTTGTATCTGTTAATCCCATACCCCTAAATTGTCTCCCCCTCCCCTCGCCCCCGTCCCTCTCCCCTTTGGTAACCACAGGTTTGTTTTCTATATCTGTGAGTCTGTTTGTTTTGCATATGCGTTCATTTGTAGCATAGGCGTCTTTTTCTAGTTTACTAGTTTCTCTCCATTTTCAGGTTAATGAACTTATCCTATGATTTTCTGGAAACATTATTTTGCTCTCCCTTTTTAAGTCTTATCTAACTGGAGTTGATTTTTATGTGTGCTGTGAAGTAGGGGTTGCAATATATTGTTGTGGTGGTTGATGTATATGAAGAAAGTTCAGCCTCACACATAAATAGTTAGCAAAAGGAGGAGAATTTTAGTAGCCTTTTCAGATAATTGTAGATATTCTTTGATATCATGTCAAAATTTGTCAGGTGGTAGTTTCTTAATGGTTTGTTGCAATGCCAAATCCAAAACCATATCAGTGTACTTTTTGTACTTTGTTAAATTGAAATCCAATTGTCTCTCTTTTACTTGGAATCTTTTACCCATGCATTATTTTGCAACATCATGCATTGGTCAGTTGGAAAATATTGGTTCACTGAATGATGCAGCATTTCCAAATATTGACACAAGCATTGTATAATATTAAAAAAACCCCACATTCTTTAGTATCATCACTGAACTTATCAGGAAAGTTTTTATGAATTGGGAACTAGCCACGTCTGTGGTGCCAGATAAAAGTTTTCCAAAATTCTAATTTTTCTTTGAAACCTTACATTTTATCATTGGCAACAAATACTCTCAGTTGTTTTCCTTGAAGTGACTGGCTCTCTTGGTTCATTTTTGAGAAAATGCTTGCCAAAGACCCAAATCCGAATAACCATAGTTTGTCATTTCTTTCAAGTAAAAATGGTGTTCTGTGAAAAAGCAGCTAGTTCAGCTCAGAATTCAAACAGTCGTATAGGTGATTTTCCTGGAGACAACCATGGTATTTTGGTGTGTGACAGAAATGTTTTATGTATACTTTCCAATTTGTCACATAGAATATTAAAAATAGGTATTTATTAAAAAGGCATGTTCTCAGGGCTAGGATTTATTAAAATTAATTTTCACTACTTCATTAAGGACATTTTCTTTATTGTAGATACAAACACATAACATCAGATAAATCTTAGCACATTTTTAAGTGTACAATACAGTATTGTTAACGATAAGCACAGTGTAGTACAACAGATCTTTAGATCTTTTTCATCTTGCTTGACTGAAGTTTTATACCCATTGAACAGCAAGTTCCCATTTCTCTTTCCCCCTAGCCCCTGGCAACCACCGAAATTCTACTTTTTGCTTCTATGAGCTTGATTACTTTAGATACCTCATATAAGTGGAATCATGCCGTATTTATCCTTCTGTGACTGACTTACTTAGCATACTATCTTCAGGGCTCATCCATGTTGTAGTATATGACAGGATTTCTTTGTGCCTGAGTAATGTTCCATTGTATGTATACACCATGTTTTCTTTATGTATTCATCTGTTGATGGACATTTAGGTTGTTTCTATCTCTTGGCTATTGTGAATAATGCTGCAGTGAACATGGGAGTGCAAATACCTCTTTGATATCCTCTTTTCAACTCTTATGAGTAAATACCTGGAAGTGGGATTGCTAGATTGTATGGTAGTTCTATTTTTAATTTTTTGAGGAACTTCCATACTGTTACCATTTTACATTCCCACCAACAGTGCACAGGGTTTCCAGTTTCTTCATATCCTCCCTAACACTTATTCTCTGTTGGTTTTTAAAGGACTAATTTTTTTAAACAGGTGTTTTATGGTTCACAGAAAAATTGAGAGGAAGGTACAGAAATTTCCCTTACCCCCTGCCCCCGCACATGCACAGCCTCCGCATTATCAACATCCCCCACCAGTGTTACATTTGTTACAACTTAGGAACCTATGTTGATACATTATAATTGCCCCAAATTCACCCCCGCACATGCACAGCCTCCCCATTTTCAACATCCCCCACCAGAGTGTTACATTTGTTACAACTGATGAACCTACATTGATACATCATAATTGCCCCAAATTCAAAGTTTACCTCTGTGTTCACTCTTGGTGTTGTACATTCTGTGCGTTTGGACAAAGGTATAATGATGTGTATCCATCATTATAGTATCAGAGTATTTTCACTGCCCTAAAAATCCTCTGTGCTCTGCCTACTTATTCTTCCTCCTAACCTCTGGCAACCATTGAACTTTTTACTGTCTCTATAGTTTTGCCTTTTCCAGAATGACATTTAGTTGGAAACATATACTATGTAGTTTTTTCAGATTGGCTTCTTTGACTTATTAGTGTTCATTTAAGGTTTCTCCATGTCTTTTCATGTCTTGATAGCTCATTTCTGTTTAGTGCTGAATAATATTCCATGGGGTCAGTGTACCAATTTATGTATCCATTCACCTACTGAAGTATATCCTGGTTGCTTCCAAGTTTTGGCAGTCATGAATAAAGCTTCTATAAATCCATGTGCAGGTTTTTGTGTGGACATAAGTTTTCACCTCCTTTGGGTAAATATCAAGGAGAGTGGGATTGCTGGATCATAAGGTAAGAGTATGTTTAATTTTGTAAGAAACCACCAAACTGTGTTCCAGTGTGGCTGTACCATTTTTCATTCCCACCAGTGATGACTGAGAGTTACGTTGCACCACATCCTCACCAGCATCTGTCGTTGCCAGTGTTCCAGATTTTGGCCATTCTGATGGGTGTGTAGTGGTATCTCATTGTTTAAATTTCCATGTCCCTGATGATATATGATGTGGAATATCTTTTCATATGCTTATTTGCCATCTGTATATCTTCTTTGATGAGGTGTCAGTTAAGGTCTTTGCTCATTTTTAACTTGGGTTGTTTGTTTTCTTATTGTTGAGTTTTAAGAGTTATTCATATACTTTGGACAGTAGTCCTTTATCAGATGTCATTTCTGGTTTTTTTTGTTTGTTTGGGGTTTTTTAATAATGACCACCCTTACAAGTGTGAGGTGATGCCTTATTGTGGTTTTGATTTGCATTTCTCTGATGATAAGTGATGTTGAGCACCTTTTCATACACCTATTGGCCATTGGTATGTCTTCTTTGGAAAAATGTCTATTCAAATTCTTTGCTCATTTTTAAATCAGATTTTTTTTCTTGCTATTGAGATGTAGATGTTTCTTAAATATTTTGGATATTAGCCCCTTATCAGATACATGGCTGGTTTGCAAACATTTTTATTTTCCATTTCGTAGGTTGCCTTTTCATTCTTTTTCTTTTTTTTTTTTTGGCTGCACCGTGTGGCACTCAGGGTCCTAGTTCCTTGACCAGGGTTGGAACCCGTGCCCCCTGCAGTGGAAGCATGGAGTCTTAACCACTGGCCCACCAGGGTAGTCCCCTGCCTTTTTATTCTGTTCATTGTTTCTTTGCTGTGCACACAATTTTTAGTTTGATGTCCCACTTGTCTGTTTTTGCTTTCATTGTGCTTTTGGTGTCATATCCAAGAAATCATTGCCAAGACCAATGTCATGAGGCTTTCCCCCTGTGTTTTTTTCTAGGAGTTTTACAGTTTCAGGTCTTATTTTTATGTATTTGATCTATTTTGAGTTGATTTTTGTGTATGATGTAAGAAGTGTCCAATTTCATTCTTTTGTATATGACTATCCATAATGCTCTTGAATTATCTATAGTGCTCTCTAATGACTTTTTCAGTTTAGTTGTTACATTCTTTAGCTCCAAAATTTGGTTCTTTTAAAATTTTCTGTCCTTTTGTTAAAATTCCCATTTTGTTCATGCATCATTTTCCTGAGCTCATTGAGCATTTTTATGATGGTTATTTTAAATTCTTTGTCAGATAATTCATTTGACTCCAATTCTTTAGGATCAGTTTCTGGAGACTAATTTTGTTTCTTGTATTGGGCCATTTTACCTGTTTCTTTATGTTCTTTGTAATTTTGTGTTGATATCCTTGCATTTGAAAAAACACTCTTATCCCAGTCTTTATGGACTGCTTTAGTACAGGGAAAGGCCTTTACCAATCAGCTTGGCTATAGATTCTGGGGGCCTCTCAAATTTTTTCTCTGGACTCATGTGTAGATTCCAGATAAGAGGGATTTTCCAGTTTCTTTTTCCCCGGAAACTGGCACTCTCTTGCATTCTCTGGTGTCCATCTGTTGTACCATGGGTCCTGTGAAGCAGCAGCACACCACCTAGCTCTTTTTGTTCTTAGTGGCTCCCAGGCAGCTAGAGTATGCTGGGTGCCATCAGTGCCCTAAGTCAGGCTAGACAGAAACCAGTCTCTCAGGCAGTACCCCCTCCCCAAAGGCTGGGCTATTGGACACTCTTCTTTCTCCCTTGAGGGAGAGATTGCCAAGCTGTTGCCCCCCCCCTCCCCCAATCAGAATGTTAGATGTATATATAGTCCAGTCTTCTCTTTCCCTTCTCAGGGAGAATTTGGGAATTGGGAATTTCCTCCCAGTTGTGTGGTGTTGTGCCAGGAGAAGGGACTATGGTGAAAGAGTGTCTTGTGTTTTCCTACAAGCTTTGATGCAGCTGGTTTAGTCCTCGCCTGGGGTGCAGGAGCCTCTTAACTGGTTTCTGAATTTCTCATAAAGGGAATTGGGTATGTGTATTGTTGAGTTGTGTTTCTATGGGAGGAAGGAAGGCCTGGGGCTTCCTATTTTGCCATCTTGCTGAGGTCACTCCTATCAAGGACATTCTTAAGTGAAACTGGCTTTTGTTTGTGAATGGTCATGAAAGATATAATGAAACAGTTTGGTGACATCTTACATGAGACTGGCTATATTCTTTCCTTTGATTTCTTGATCATGAAGAATTCAATGAGACAGTTTGGTGCTACTGCCTTGATAAATGTTAAGGTGCTAACCATCTTACCTTCCTTTGCTTTTGAATTATTAGGGCAAATGTCATTACAGCAAAAGAAGGGAAATGAAGTCTTAGTATTATTACGAATATAGTTTTGACCTTGCAGAACTCTAGAAAGTGTCTTGGGGATCAGGGGTTTGTGAACCACACTATCAGAACTGCTACTTTATCAAATATAAGTTTTTTTCTATTCCTGATTTTCTAAAAGTCTTTTTAAAAAATAGTGAATGGATGTTGAATTTTGTCAAACGTCTTTTATGCATAAAAGGACTTTTAGAAAATTAGGAATAGAACCTATTCCTGAATTATTGTTATTTTAAAAGTCAATTTAATGTGGTGAGTTAATTTGAACCAGCTTTGTGTATTTGGGATAAACCCACGTTAGCCTTGATGTATTTCACTGTTTTTCCATTTATATATCTATCTCTCTATATTTAATACTACACATGTTTAAATACCATAAGTCACTATTATTATTATTCAGTTAATATTAAATTAGAATTACCTATATACTTAGCACTTTTTCCCCTCATTTCTTGCTGCAACTCTAAGGTTCTATCTGGGATCATCTTTATCCCGCCTGAAGAATGTCCTCAAGCATTTCTTTTAGGATGTGAACTCAATTTTTATCAGTCTGAAGTTCAGTCCTTATTTTGTCTTTTCTTGAAACTGTGTTTTTTGGGTATAGAATTTTAGGTTGACAGGTACTTTGTTTTAGCACCTTGAATGTATCTTCCAGCTATCAAGTGTTCTTGTTGAGAAGTCATGAAGATACTAATTGCCTTTTTTTCCTCAGGTGCTTAAATGATTTTGTCTTTGGTTTTCTGTAGTTTTACTATTGATATGTCCAGATACAGATTTCACTTCAGTTCTGGAAAACTGAATTCTTGGCTATTATTTCTTCAAATACTGCTTTTGCCCTGTTCTCTCTTCTTTCTGGAATTCCAATTAAACATACCTCTTTTCACTGTATACTGTATATCTGTCCTTTGCTGTATTTAAATTAGTGAAGAAATATTCACCATACAACAGGTATTTTTTTTTTATTTTTAATTTTATGAAAAAAATTTCAACTTTTTGTTTTTAAACTTTGTTATTGGAAAAAAGTCTCAGATGAGAAAGTAGATATAATAGCTCCCCAATGAAATCATCAACCAACTTAAATATTTATCAACTGCTGGCCAGTCTTGTTTCATCTATAACCCTACCCATTTTCCCATACTTTTGAAGTAAGTATTTCATCTGTAGATATTTCAGCATCTATCGTTTAAAAAGTTATAAAATATTCCAGTTGACTCATAAATGTTAATTCTTAAAATATTTGTTTGAAACAGGATCCAAGTAAGGAGCTATACATTGTGATCGATATATCTCTTAAGCCTTTTTTACCCTGAGGATCCCGCACCATCTTTTATTTTCCCTTGTAATATATTTGTTGAAGAGACTGGGCCATTGTCCTGTAGAGTTTTCCACAGTTTGAATTTAAGTTATTGCCCCCACCTTTAAAGACAACTTCATAGGTGGTGGTATGTTCTTGTATATCAGGATCAGGAGGCACATGATATCTGATTGTCTCTTGTGATGTGAACAGCCATTAATAGATGCCTAGATCCTTTAATTTATTAGGGACCTTAAAATGGTGATGTTCTAATTCTACCATTCCTTTGTTTGTTAGCTGAAATACTAACAGAGGCATTTCTTATCAACTATTTGTTCATATACAGAAGGCAGAATAAGTGCTTGATTTTCATTCTTTTATTCACCAGTTTTCAAAATAATGACTTGATTCACTAGCATTCTCCAGTTCTGACCAATTAGGGTTTATAGGTTTGTTTTATTTAAATTATAAACTAATGGATTTAAAAATATCTGCTACATTTCCGGATATTTTTAGTTGATATAATTTGCTCTATAAGGACTATCTATGTTAGGATTAGAAATTAATACAGATTATTTGTTTTATTCTAGTTTGCATTTATGCCGGATCTTCAGTGAAAATAAAAGCCATGATAGTTCAACTTACAGAGGTAAGACTTTTAAAAGTATCATAGGACTTCCCTGGTGGTGCAGTGGTTAAGAATCCTCCTGCCAATGCAGGGGGCATGGGCCTGATCCCTGGTCCGGGAAGATCCTACATGCCATGGAGCAACTAAGCCCGTGCGCCACAACTACTGAGCCTGCGCTCTAGAGCCCGCGAGCCACAACTACTGAAGCCCACGCACCCTACCACCCGTGCACCACGACTGCTGAGCCCATGTGCCACGACTACTGAAGCCTGCAGTCTAGGGCCCGTGTGCTGCAACTCCTGAACCTGCGTGCTGTAGCTACTGAAGCCTACATGCCTAGAGCCCCTGCTCTGCAGCAAGAGAAGCCACCACAATGAGAAGCCCGTGCACCCCCATGAAGAGTAGCCCCCTCTCGCCACAGCTAGAGAAAGCCTGCACACTGCAACAAAGAGACCCAACGCAGCCCAATAAATAAATAAATAAATAAATAAAAGTATCATAGCTATTATCTTTGGCTTGGTCAAAATTAATAAATATCCTGTTTTCCATTAAATTTTATGAATAAAAGCAAAAGGTCTAAGATATTCACATTATATAAAGCTTTTATATGAAAATATTAGAATTGAGATTAAAACTATAGTTACAGTAAGACTATATATCTCTTTATATGGTTGTCTTTTGACCTGCATAATAGTCATATAATATTGCTTGGCTTTTGTAATTGTAACATGGTATATTTACCTACATTTCAGCAGTTGCTAGCTGTAGTAAAACTTATATAGGCTAGGTATCAATCATAAACAGAAGAGAAGAGCTAGCACGGAAAAAAAAATATTCTGATCTTTTTTGCACTAGGAAACTTCCAGAAACTGAGGTTCAGTGTTTTTACTAAAGCTGGTTATGTTTAGGTGGTATCTGGGGATCTTGTTAAAGGTAGTGTCATGGAAAACATTAAAAGGAACGGAGTTGTTTACTACTGCATATCACAAATACGGTATATTAAGTAAAATGTTATTAAACGGGGTGTAAATTTTTAGTTATGTTAATTTTAAAGGATTTGCTGTTTAACTTTCATTAATTTAAAATTAGGTATATGGGGCTTCCCTGGTGGCGCAGTGGTTGAGAGTCCACCTGCCGATGCAGGGGACACGGGTTCGTGCCCCGGTCCTGGAAGATCCCACATGCCGCGGAGCGGCCGGGCCTGTGAGCCATGGCCGCTGAGCCTGTGCGTCCGGAGTCTGTGCTCCGCAACGGGAGAGGCCACAACAGTGAGAGGCCCGCGTAACACACACACAAAAAAATAATAAAAAATAAATAAAATTAGGTATATGGATTTAGAAAAGGAGGGGCAAAAACAAAAGCAGTAACGCCCAATAAGTTTAAAGCATTTTCATGTGTAGCTTTCACTGGGGATAGAACCCATAACATTTTTTTTTCAAATCTGGAAAAATAATTTATAGTCAATATTCTATTTTAAATAAAAAATTATTAGATAATTTCCTGTAGATAAGTTTACTTTTATCAAAAATGAAATATTACCTTAATATGAGAATATATACTTTTTGAAGAACATTTGGGTTTCTGAATAGAAAGCATTTTTAAACAAATGAGTAAGCCATTTTTCTTTCTGTCATTTGGGTAAGACTTGTTAACATTCCTAGCCCAATCCCCAAAGTTATTTTCCAATCATCCTGCTTTTGTAATTGCATGATCATTCATGAAGATTTCTAAGGTTGATATAATGCCTTCTTTTTTGAATAAGTCAGTTGACTGTCAGAAATGTAAGAGAGTAAAAAAAGATTCCTTTTTAAAAGCATTTGGATAGTTATTTTTTTCACCTTATGTTTAAAACAAGTTTCTAACTTCTCAGTTAACTTGGATCTTGTTTGCGATTGAAACCTTAAGTAGATAAAATAAGAAAAAGAATTCTCAGAAAAACTATAAATAGCGTAACAGGGTGATTACTCTTCCAGTTTTAAATGGGACTGTGTGGATGTTTAATAACTATCAGATTATTGTTAATTTGCATGGTTGTTCTGATTCATGTATGAAACCCCAAATAGTAGGAGTGTGGCCTCATTGGCTCAACTGCAGGTGTTCTCTCTTGCTTGCCCTTGCCTACTTCCTCAACGCATAACACTCTTTGGCTGATATCTGCCAACAATCAAGCTTTGGTCTGAGGGCCCGAGTGGGTAGTCCATGCAGGGAATTGAATGTCGTTTCTTCAGAATTTCCTTCGTCTGTCTCAGGAGGATTGAGTTTGGGTGGTGTTCCTTGTGCCCTTTTTTCCCTTTCTGCCTCTCCCTCAAATTGATTTCATTTCAGGCAGGCAGTTTCCCTTGCACAAGCTGCTTCTCCTTGTTCTTTTTATAAGTCTCTTCCCCACCCCCCCATAAAATAACATTGTAAGGTTGGCTGATAAACGTGAGTAGCCTTTGTGATATTCGACATAACCAAGAACTAGTGTCTAAAATGTTCAAATTCCACAAAGAGTGCCTAGAAGTCCCTTTTACTTGTGGCTGTTCTTAAAGCTGCTTTTTCTGAAACGTTAGCATTTATTCTTTTCTGTGTAATTATAAGGGTTGTAAGTTTTCCTCCCCATTGTAAATGTAAAGTTTTTCAGCTTTAGTGTAGATTTTGCAGGGCTTTTTCAGCTTTAGTGTAGATTTTGCAGGGCTTTTTCAGCTTTAGTGTAGATTTTGCAGGGCTTTTTTGCAGGGCTTTCAGCTTTAGTGTAGATTTTGCAGGGCTAGCCACTTAAATGGGCACTTAAATAACATGTAAATTGGGGACTATCTTTGCTACTTTGTGCATTACATTGTGATTGTTTTTATGTTACTTAGTGTCAGCAAGATGACCTTGGGCCACTTGTTGTCTACTTTAATCTCCTTTGATTAAGATTAGAATTCCCTCAGCCCCTGTGAGCCCATATTCTTATGGGAATTTAGTTTATGATGCTCAGCTGTTTTGTGCTTCTAAGAGTGATTGCTTTTTAAAAAATCCTAGTTATCTGGATAACTTCAAATGGCTATTATTTGTTATAAAAGCATTTTATTAATGGAAATTGAAAGCATGAAACTGACCTCATATTCCTACCATGCTAACAGAAATTTTTCCTTTGCATTTTAGTTTTTATATAGTTTACTATAAGCATAATGAAGGCATATTTGTGAAAAAGGTAGAATATATTTAATGGATTCTTCATAAGGAATTGGGATAATCTGACTATATTTCTTTTGTGAATAATTTAATGGACAAATTTACTTCATTGTAAAATACTATTTTCATTGTTTAAAGGGAGATTGATAAAAGTTTTTATTTCTGTTATGTTCCTTTTTTGTGGCTAGTAGTAGACCAAAGGAGAAGATTTTTAAATATTTGATTTCTCTTTTAAATTTTTAGTTTTTGGCCGTGCTGCACAGCTTATAGGATCTCAGTTTCCCGACCAGGGATTGAACCCCGGCCACAGCAGTGAAAGCACCGAATCCTAACCACTAGAACACCAGGGAACTCCCAAATATTTGATTTCTTAACTTGTTATATTGCCCTGAAAGATTTTTTGATTTATTTCAAAAGTGGATTATAAATTGACTTTATTTTACATTAATGTTTTTAGAGCTACTTGTTTTCCTACTTTTTTTTTTTTTTTTTTTGCGGTACGCGGGCCTCTCACTGTTGTGGCCTCTCCCGTTGCGGAGCACAGGCTCCGGACGCTCAGGCTCAGCGGCCATGGCTCACGGGCCCAGCCGCTCCGCGGCATGTGGGATCCTCCCGGACCGGGGCATGAACCCGCGTCCCCCGCATAGGCAGGCGGACTCTCAACCACTGCGCCACCAGGGAAGCCCTGTTTTCCTACTTTTAATGAGAGAAAGGAGATAAAGATTTTAGTGTATTGGACTAAAGGAAAAGGTGGCAGAAAGGAGGTGTTCACCTGACCATTAACTCCTCCCCCCTCCCCAAATTCCTTCTCCAGGAAAGGGGGGCTATGCTAATTAATAGTGAATGAGACTACTGTACATGTGGTTGACAGTTCTCACAGGACTGATGTTTTATGTGTGTATGTACATATGTAATTACGATCAGCCCTTAGTATCTGCAGGGGATTGGTTCCAGGAGCCCCCTCTGATAGCCAAAATCCGAGGATCCTCAAGTCCCTTATATAAAATGGCAGTGTACAGTGACTAAAGTCAGCCCTCCATATCTGTGGATGCAGAACCTATGGATACAGAGGGCTGAATGTATTTTAGTTTGAATTCTGATGGAAATAGAGGAGAAAATGAGATTTTGGGGAGAAATTTCTCTGACAGTAGGATATGGGTAAAATTAAATTTTATATTTACTGCTATTCCTTATCTGTTGTCAGTGTAGCCCTGCATTTGAATTGACTATAATCTGAATATAGTTAGAAAAATCTGTGAATCTCCTGGCGAGAAGAATGGTTAGTTTATATTCACTTGCTAGAGTTCTATGCACTCATTCAAAATAATTTTGTAGACTTTGGTAGCACGAGAAAATGCTTTTAGAAGTGTTTGTCAGGTAATCAGAATACCAAATGATGTAAACTATGAATGCAAGTATGTAAAATATGTAGACATATAGAAAAAGATTGGAAGGAAGTGCTCAAGCAGTAGTTATGTTATAGTACTGGAATCAAGGTTAACTTTTTTCTACTCTTTAAGTATTGTGTTTTTGTGAAAATAAAAGGAAAAAATCTGCTAGGGAAAAGCATTAGAAGTATAGTTTTCTTAATCATTATTGATGTTTATAATAATTCTGAGAAGTAGGAAATACGTAGATCTTTCCCTAGAGAGTCTGCCTTTCATGTTCAAGAGACTGTGTCATTATACTCTTTCTTTTATGTTTGACAGATTTCCAGCAAGCCCTTTATGAGTTATCATACCATGTCATTAAAGGAAATCTAAAGCATGAACAGGCATCTAATGTTCTTAATGATATTAATGTAAGTATATATATGTTTTTTAAATTTGATAATTGTTACATATTTCTTTTTGCCTTTGATGGAAGGATCCCTGAAGTGTATAACTTGTGCTTCATTTTATTCACAATTATAGTAGTGAATGTTTTAAGATAATATTGGTAAGCCATTGTTGCTAGACAGAAATATAGGTATTTTAATCTTTTTCTCTGGTTGTGAGTAGAGCAGGAAATATTACGTAAGCTGGGAGGGCAAAAAAAAAAAAGCTCCTATAAAAAAATAATTTAGTTAGACTGTTCTCCCAGTATAGCATAACAAGGCATTTTCTTTTGTTTGTGGTTATGTTTAGAAATTAAATATATTAAAAAAATTGAGGATTAAATTATTTTAAATTGAGGTTGTATGATTCTAATGTTTGCTTGATGCTAATTTTCATGTTGTTTGTTGTTTGCTTTAGAAAATAATAACTAGACTTTTCCCTAACCTTTAAGTGGTTATTCTGTTTCACTCTTTTATTTATTAGAGAATTTAAGTTAGATTCAGACCAGATACTTTCCATGGTTGTTTGGTATTTGAATTGAAAGATGAACTCTCAAATTGTAAGGGTGTTTATTGTAAAGCAGGAGTTAAGTTTCATTTTATTACAAGTGGTGTATTATTCTATTATTATTAGGCTGGATTTTACACTTGTATAAATAAAATTATCTGCCCAGTTGAGAACAGCTTTCATAATAAGTATTATTGAGGTGGTACCTGGAGTTTCTTGATGTCAGTATGAATTTCCCCTGTGCTGCTTTAAGCTTCTGTAGCCTTTTTCTTTCTATGATTTTTGTGCTTTCCCGAGGATGGTCTTAAGGACTTTCTATGTTTAGTAGTTGTGATTTTTTTCCCCCCTCATGTTGAGATGTATTTGAGCAGTAGAGGTTCAATATGAGTTTCTCCTTTACCTCTAAACTGTCTCTATCTGATTAGCTTGTGTTGGAGTAGTCTATTTCTTCAACAACTAATATTCCATGTTTGAAAACTCTTGTCTTGCTCTATTGTTTTGGAGCACTTGCATTCAAGTAGACATAGCCAAATTTCATAGCCCTTAAGAAGAGACTAATGTCTGATTGGCAATTAAGGTTATTTCATTCTGTAAATTGGGCATCAGTATAGGGTTTAGTGTGTTAATGGAATTTGATTCTAATACTTTTCCCATTTATTGAAAATGAATAGTCCAAATGAACTTAATGTGTGTTTTGTTCTTACTTAGCTTCCCTTTCTTTGAGTCCTTAGTGATATATATACTTCTGCAGCTGGATTCTTTGTCGTGGCTAGATTCTCATAGTCCTATATTGCACTGTCCCATATCTTAGCCACAGAAACATATCTTGTCTGTCTCTTACAGCTACCAGTTTTTTCTTTAGAATTATATTTCTTTCCTTTACTCTCTGAAAGTAGGCTAATTTTAGGGTTGCTATAGTGCCAGCAAACTAATTGCAATAATTGAACTATGATCCTTACTAATGGAAAATGGCTCTAAAATTGGGTGTGGGAGTGGGAAGTCAGGAGACAAATCTAGGATAAATGCTGAAGTATTCATCCAGAAATGAGGGGAGAGTTTCGGGTCAGTTTCTCCAAAGGCTGCAAACATCAGTGCATAAAGAAAATAAAGATAGATTTTTGCTAATTATTTTCATATTCAGAGAATCTTGAGTTATGAGACAACAGCTTGTAATTATTATTGCATTTTTTAGAGTTTTGTTCTGATAATACTATGATTTTTGCATAGATCAGTGTTGACTCAGGCCTGAGCACAACATTTAACGTTTTAGATGAAAAATGTACCATATTTAACAGTCTTGCTTTAGGTAGGTGTAAGGTACTCCAAATTCCAGTGGTTTCTGACATGAAACTTCACTGGAAAAATGTTACTCATTTGTGTTCTTTATTATTTCCTGAGGTGCTTGTTTTAAGTTTCTTTTTTTTTTTACTCAAGTTATTTCATGGTAGACATTTAAACATTTTTTCCAACCATTATCTCCCTCTTAATTTTCTCTATATTATGAAACTTGAAAACTTTTATTATCTGTCAACATAGTGGTATTAGGGTTTTGTTTTTAAGTTTTACTGGAGTGTTATTCTGAAACCATAATAATTGCTAGTGTGCTATTCTAGTATTTACTATAAATAATTGTATTTTTTTAAATTAGGAATTTTGTGAGGATATGCCCTCCGTTCTTGCTGACGTATTCTGCATATTAGGTAGGTATTAATAGGCCTTTATTTCACCTGTAAAAAGTGTTGTTTGGTAAATTAATATACTGTGTTAAATAAAATGCTTTCTTTCAAACTAAGGATTTTACAAATGTTTCTACAAATCTAGAATATATTGTTTTTTTTACTTTATAGGGAATATATATTATAAGTCAAATGTGAGTATAATTACTATTTATAAGCTAACTTTAAATAGTTTTAGTTTATAATTCAAATAGTTTGAGTTTTTCACAATGTATCTTTATACAAAATTGAGCTAAATTAAGTCCTTTCTAGTAAAAAAGCCAGGTTTTCTGAAGTTAAGTTAGTCTGAATTATTCAGATTTTAGTAACCACATAATTAATATTATTCAATGCAGATTATCAACGAATGTCAGAATCTCAAACTTAGGATACTCAAGAGGTATTTACTTTACTATTGTACTCTTCTGATTCTTCTTAATTTTAAAGAGAGCAAGAAGAGCCAAAGTAATCAAAAGTACTTTTGTTTTGAGGATGAGAAACCAGCCTTGGAAATAGCAACTTCTCTATTTGTCCAGAATAAGTAAGAATTATGCAAGATAAGAAAGTAATATTTCTTTTACTTAGAACAAAAGGTAGTGTCCCTCCATGGGAGGCATGGATTTAAAAAATAATGTATATTACAAATTTATTTCTCTGATTTAAAATCTGAATAAAGTATCTTTGAGCACAGTTTTCCTCATCAGTCTTATGCTTTCTGTAACTTTGACCTGTTAGAAAACATTACCAAACATTATAATATTCGCTTTAAAATATGACTTATCCTCTGAGAGTTTGTCAAGCTGGAATGAATTATTTTAGCTCATTAATCTTAACTCTTAGAATTAGATAGGTTACTTAAATGTCTTACTGAGAATCCCAGATTTGATTGCAACAAATCTAAATGTCTGGTCCTTGATCCTTCAGGACGTTTAAGATTTTATAACAACAGTAAGGTTGGGAATAGGTCAAAATGTGTGTGGACCATGAGTGATAAATGAAAAGACCATTGATTGGTGACCGTATGTCCCCTTTTTGTTTTGTTTTCCTGGCGTAATTATTAATTGTGCCTTCTTTCAATCTTAAAACTATCCTGGTTTAGATGATAAAGTATTTGTTCATGCTGTCTATTGGGTTGATTGATTTATGCCAACAACAAAAACCTTTTAAGCTTAATTTTTAGAGCAGGCACTAAAGATATTATATTATGTTACTAATAAATATAACACGAGACAGGTTTCAATTTAGAAAATTGTTTGTTTTTACTATAAATTTGTAAGACTTAAAGAGTGATTTGTAGGTACCATTGTGTGGAAGCTGTTGTTCATTGATAGTGTCAGGAGTACATTTTATATCTTTCTTTGGGTAATCGTCAATTATCAGCTTACTAGTAAGTTCTAGTAATTTCTTTTTTTATATTGACTTATTTTATTAGGATATATTTTCCCTTCACAGTTATTTAGTTATATAATATGAATTATTATTACAAGTCATTGCTTTTTACTAGTAACATGAATTCATGAAGATGATGTTTGGTTGCTCTTGGGAAATTTCTTTTAGCCTATCCAGTCCATTTTTACAAGCAAGATTAGCATGGCAAACTTGGAAAGAGAATTTCCCTCACCTGCCCCCTCCCTCAGGTACCCCCACCCTTGGCAGAAAAAAAATGATCCAAGGGTGACCCCATACCAAGGTAGGGGAATAGGAGTAAGAACGCAAGCTACCTCTAATAATAATGATGATGATAATTATAATGAAGATCACAGTAATAATAATGTAGGTGCCATTTTGGAGCACCTTCTGTATGTTAAGCATTTAATTTCATTTTAATCCTCACAGCAATTTCTGTAAGGTAGATATATGGATCAGAAAATCAAAGCTCAGAAAAGTGATTTTTCAAGGCCACACAACTAGTATAAGGCAGGGTTTGAACCTGGGTTTTTTTGGTTCTAGAGTCCATGATCCTTCTAGTATATCATGTTATCTTTCTAATATTTTAACAGTTATAAGAGAAATCAGTGCTGTACTTTCCTGGTTAAGATAACAATTTCCTTTAAAAGATTAATCATGTAAGGGTGAGGGGGCCTGAGAGCTATATTAACCCGAAAGGAGAGTCTGATGTGACTTGATGCACTGATGGGACCTCTGCGCTGGGTTAGGTGGTTGGTGATACTGGGCCTAGAGTTGGAAATGGCTGAGGGCTTTTAAGGAAAATCAGAGGGAAATTAAAGAAAACTTATTAGGTGCTGATTTGGGGTTGAGGAGTCAGAAATAATGAATGAATAATGAATGATTTCATAAGTTAGAACAAAAAGAATAAAGAAAACAGGGAAAGCATAATTGGGATAATAGAACCCTATATTGATTATTGAGATAGTTTAGCCAAGAAATTTACTGAGGTACCATTAAGCATTTCCTAACATGGTCAGAGCCCAGAGAGTTAATCAGGTCCGATGGCTGAGAGGAGAGTAGACTTTACTTGAAGAGGATGAACCTGTACCCAAATGCTCTCATCTTGGGGACTTTGGAGGTAGATCTTAGGGACTATAAGGCCTTTGAGGGTAGATAGATATTGGTTAAAAGAATAGGCCCACTTTAGTCCTGACCCCTCAAGGTCAGTATCCTTGAAGTTCTAGGCTGAGGAGGGACCAGAAGACTAGATAATGAGGAGACAACTAGGAGTCCCTGGAAGGGATTGTTGAGATACACACAGATTAAAAGTCTTATTGATAGATTGAGATTGTACTGCAATTTACATTGTATAAATTACACCCCGAAATTCCCTTAATATGCTTGAGCTGACTGTGTGCTTAGCTGTAGTGGCCAGAATATTGGGAGATGGCACTGTCCAAGAAGGAAAAGTAGAGAAGGCCCAGGAAAATATGGATGTGTTTAATGATAGGTCCTCTTCTCTTTTGATTCTTAGTGATGGCAGTAGAAAGTAAACTGAAGCAAAGCAGTTGTAGGATGTCTGTCTGGGGGAGCCCTAGAACTCTTAGAGGGCAATTTTTATTACATCACTAAAATCGGTGCCTTTTTCTATAGCACATTCTAAATATGAATTGACTTTAAAAATAAGGTAATGGTGTGTAATCAGTTAAAACAGTAATCCTGAGATCAATTTTGTAATCCTGCTAATCCTGGTTGAAGTTTTTGATGCTTAGCATTTAGAGCTAATTGTTTATTTCCTCTATACTTTAGATCAGAAAATTGTTTGACAAATTTTTTGAATAATGTACTGAAACTCAAGGAGGTCTCAGTTTTTTCTTTTTTTTTCTTTTCTTTTTTTTTTTTTTTTTTTTTTTTGCGGTACGCGGGCCTCTCACTGTTGTGGCCTCTCCCGTTGCGGAGCACAGGCTCCGGACGCACAGGCTCAGCGGCCATGGCTCACGGGCCCAGCCACTCCACGGCATGTGGGATCTTCCTGGACCGGGGCACGAACCCGTGTCCCCTGCATTGGCAGGCGGACTCTCAACCACTGCGCCACCAGGGAAGCCCGGAGGTCTCAGTTTTTTAAAAAAATATTTCAGTAGGAAGAAAATGAAAATCTTGAGTGAAGTTTTGTTTGCTGACTAGAATTGTAATTCAAAATAGGATGTTAAAAATATCTTTTAATACAGTTTTCATAGAGTTGGTGACCAAGTAGCTTGGTTAGAACATGGTACCAAGGTGGCCAACGTCAAGGGTTTGATCTTCATGAGTAATAGGATCTTTAGTATTAGGAGAGATCTTCGTTGTCACCCAGTTCAGCTTTTTACCTTAGCATCTCTGACATGTGGTTGTTTAAACTTTGCTTGAATGTTTCCCTTTTTTTTTTGGCCGTGCTGCGTGGCTTGTGGGATCTTAGTTCCCCAACTAGGGATTGAACCCTGGCCCTTGGCAGTGAAAGCGCCAAGTCCTAACCACTGGACCGCCAGGGAATTCCCAAATGTTTCCATTTTTGAAAACAGTATTTTTTGGAAGCTTTGTTGTTTGCAGTGCCTTAGCACATAGCTCCATAATCAACTTACCATTTTATGGATATGCCATTGGTCACAAGGTCAGTTTTTCAGTATCAGGAGAAATTGTAAGTATTTATAAATCTTTACGTATTCATATGCACATGAAGGACTGCTTATGCTTACCACAGTTTAAATTTTTCCCCAAATTCAGAATGAGGAGTTTTAAATTTAGCTAGTTTTAAAGAAAACAGGTATCTTATTATAGTTCTGGAGTCTAGAAAAATCAAACTTTCATCTTTCTTTTTCTTCATCATTATAGATACTGAGACAAATTGTTTAGAAGAAAAAAGCAAGAGAGACTCTTTTACACAATTGGTATTAGCATGTTTGGTAAGTTTAAAAAAATACTTTCCATTTCTAAATTTTATGTGGAATGATTATAATCACAGATAATCATGTTAATGGAGGAGGATATTGACATTCAGTTGACTATTCATTATAAGGTGAGATTTGGGTTTTGAAATGGAATGCTTTGTAAAATTGAAATGGCATGAAATAGGCATGCTACCATATCACTTAAACTATCTATGCATAGAAAACATTTGGTGATATTCCTGACCTAGTAAGTTCCTAACTAAGGAAAAGGTAAGCATCTATCAAGTGAGTAGAAATGATATGGACAGCTTTTAAACTGAACAATTTTTCATAAACTATTAGGCAAGGAGAAAAAGAATGGAGGTAGTTTAAAAATAATTAATTCTAGAGCTCATCATAATCATTGTCTAGCAAACCATTTTATGTTCATAAATTTAAAACCAAGGAGGAATGCCATTACTCAGACCTGGAGGAATGTCCTTGTCTTTGCTGCAAGGACAGACAATAGAATTTGACTTAAACAGTAGAAACCAAAGAAGGCTGAAATGCTGCATTATCTTAAAGGAAATTCAGTTGACAGACTCAATTTTAATCAGAATTACATCTGTAGTTCTTGTCATTTGTAGGTTGTGTACAGCATGGCATATAATTTTTAGTGAATTTTTAAAAAGCTGTATGTTTCAGTACTTGGAGAGTCATCATTTTTGTTAGATTGAAGTTCCAAGCCTTTTTATAAAGTTGTTGATGTATATATATATAAGGTGATTTTAATATTCTTATTTGGGAAAATAATTTTGAATATGTTTTAAGATTGTGAATGCATAGTTGGAATGCTGAGGAGTAAATGGCCTTTAATATTTTTTAATACAGTATTTAGTTTCAGACACAGTTCTAAAGGAACGCTTGGATCCAGAAACATTGGAATCGTTAGGGCTTATCAAACAGTCACAGCAATTCAATCAAAAGTCAGTTAAAATCAAGACAAAACTCTTGTAAGTACACGTATTTTTATGTTGCAGATCAAGTACCTGAGCATGTTTTTTAGTTCTCATGTTGAATACTAGAAGTTTCTAAAGGCGTTTTCAAGATTTTTGTTGTTGTTGCTGTTAGCATGTGTCTTTTCCTTTTAAGAGTAGCCTACGGTTATTGAGTCAGCAGTGAACTTTACCTGTGTGAAACCAATGTTAATTTTTTTCCGTGTTAGAAGTTAAAATAATATTCAATGCTTTTATTACTACCAATAAAATAATTTACAACTGTGGCTTTAAGGTATATTCTTATCAATGATGGAAATAGTGTTATGTTATTAGCGATATCCTTTCCTTGTGTAATTAACATTGGGGTGTCCTTTAAGAATCACTGTTATTTTCTATCCTAAAAGGTAGACAAAGAGGTAAACTTTCAACAACTGTTCTTATGATTGTTTTATATAAGAGAGTAAGAAAATTCAGTGAGAAGAATACAATACTCTTATGCAAGCTTGTTAATTGAAATTAATTTTATCTGCTTTATGATGTTTAATTTCAGTTATAAGCAGCAAAAATTTAATTTGTTAAGAGAAGAAAATGAAGGTTATGCCAAGCTGATTGCTGAATTGGGGCAAGATTTATCTGGAAATATTACTAGTGATTTGATCTTAGAAAATATCAAATCTTTAATAGGTAAGACGTATATCTATATATACTATGTGTTACTAAGATAAATTTTTTTAACTGTTGAAGAATATCCATAAAGACAAAACTAGTGCATTCCCTATAGTTTTTTGTTTTTAAATTAAGAAACGAGAGAAGTGTCTAGCTTGTACTTTTAAGTAATAAAAAAATTTGGGATGATATTTATAAGAAATCTTTTTGTTACTCTTACCTTTGTGTTTGTATTAGTTTCTGCTCTGTAGTATTTCTATTTTTAATTTTTAAGTATTTTCCAATAATTTTATGGAGGGCAGAAAATAAGTAAGCAAACGTGAAACTGTAATAAAATCTTCGGTGACCTCTTGAAACGTGGAGATGTTTAGTTCTTTTGAACTTGATTTTAAAAATACCGAGCAACTTTGATACACATTTTATTTTATCTTTACAACAGTCTGTTAAAGTAAGTGCAGATGTTGTAAAAGTGTAACAAATCGGAAAGTGTTACTTTCCCTACCTTTTAAATAGAATTTCTTTAGCATTGTTCTTTTTATTTGCATTGAGCATTTGGAGGAAATAGTTGGCTTCTATAGAAAGGAGGAATGAATGATAGAAAAATAGGGTACTCCTGATTTTTCAAGAATGGAAAGAGTTTTTGCTCTTTGTTAGGTGTTATGCTATCTCAGGGAAGATTTTGCAGCACCTAGATGTCTTAAGTTTTGAGACCTGTTGGAAAAGTCATATTTGCTGCTTCACTGGTTATATTTTAGAGGATGCTTATGCTCAATTCTCAGTTCTTTCTCTGCTTTTGAAATTTATGGATGAGAAAGAGAGAGGAGGTGTCCCAATCCTTATCCCCCTTCTCCAGTGGGGACCCAGATAAAACCAGATTTACTACAGTAATTTTTGTTTTTAGCTTAAGCTTTTGGTGGCCAACAGGTATAGAGGTAAGGAGCTTTTAGTTTAAATTTACCCTTTTCTTTGAAGTAAGTCTAGTTCTGGCAGCTGATTTAGTCTTTTTGCTACTTTCTTCCATTGTCAAATTAACACCAAGACTGGCAGCCCCTTAAGGCTGCAGGGCTCTTGCTTACCTGTGTAGCAGTGACCCATTAAAAAAAAAAATCCTCCTGTAGGGTTTCCTTTCTGTTCTTTCCAGGGTAGGCTCTACATTTTTCCTGCAGAATTTTGATCTAGTTTGAGATGTTTGTCAGTACTGCCTTGCTATAAGTTTGTCTTTCCTTATATCCTGCCATGTACTCTCTTAAGGTGGTATTCCCCACAAAAAAATTCTCTGCTGTATAAGGTCCTCACTTTTTTTTTTTTTTTTTTACTTTATCTGCTTATTTGTTGACATCTCTTGTCTGTCCTTGTTTCTTCTATTTTTTTTTTGTCCTTGTGAGTTTATACTTTTTTAGTCCTTTGTTATTTTGGGAACATTTCTAAGAGGGATTTTCTTGAAAGTGTGCTTTTATCTAACTGGGAAAAATGTATGCTGTGTACTTTCTTTTCTTGAACTTTGTCCCCATAGAGAACAGGTTATGTTACTGTCTCTGAAGAACAGTGTGACAGTCACAACTGCAAGCTCATAACTCACATGGATATTCCATGAGTATAAACAATTTGATTTCTTGGGCTAAACCTCTGTTCTAGTCCGTCAGGTGTACTGCAAAGCACGTTAGCCCAGAAACACTCAAATGCCACCTCCGCAGTGTAGCCTTATATGGCCACCCCTCACCCCGACACTCTCTGTGGTTCACTGTCTTTCTTTTGAGCACTTAACACCATATAACGTGCACCGTATTTTATGCCACACTCCCACTGGAATGTAAGTAAGCTCCATGAGGACAAGGGTTTTTGTCTGTTTTGTTTAGTACCTCTAACCTCAGTGCCTGGTATATAGGTGCTGGATAAATACTCATCGAAAAACGAATGAATGTTTCCCCCTTTCTAGTAGAGTTTATAGTGATTCTTAGCCTCTTTTCCCTGACATGGAGGATTTGAGAAAGTTCATCTCCCTGGCTTAGTGTTTGTTTCTCTTTGGCTAGCTGATTCCCTCCTCCCCCATTGTCTGAGAAAGGAGTTTTTCATTGACATTAAAGTTGAGGTTAAGACTTCAGTTCCAGTGAGTACTCACTCTTTAAGAGTTAGAATTTATCAGATTCCCCCTCAGTGCAGACTTCAGGTAGGCCTTGTCTCATCTGTCCAGAGCAGTTCACTAACATAGCATCCTGCTTTTCATGGCATCTTTGGATGAGTTTCCTCTTGTTTATTCCCATTGCTTTCTCTTTAGGAGTAACCTAGACAGATAATACCTTATACAGAGCTATCTCAGGTCTGATCTCCTTCACTAGCCATTGGCAGAACTGATATCTGGTTTGGGAGGCATGCATTTTTTAAAAATAAATTTATTTATATATTTGGCTGCATTGGGTCTTCGTTGCTACACGTGGGCTTTCTCTAGTTGTGTCGAGCAGGGCCTACTCTTCGTTGCGGTGCACGGGCTTCTCATTGCGGTGGCTTCTCTTGTTGTGGAGCCAGGGCTCTAGGCTCGCAGGCTTCAGTAGTTGTGGCACGTGGGCTCAGTAGTTGTGGCTTGTGGGCTCAGTAGTTGTGGCTTGTGGGCTCTCTAGAGCTCAGGCTCAGTAGTTGTGGCACATGGGCTTAGTTGTTCTGCAGCATGTGGGATCTTCCTGGACCAGGACTCGAACCTGTGTTCCCTGCATTGGCAGGCAGATTCTTAACCACTGTGCCACCAGGGAAGTCCCGAGGCATGCATTTTAGATACACTTATATTTCAGGGTACTTGGTCTGATCAGGAGAAATCCTTATTTATCATTCTATAGTTAAAAGGTAGTCATTTGCTCCCTAAAAGATTCTGGTACATCAAAATGTTTATGTCCTAAATATAATAAACAGTATATCCTATCAGATAGCCTTGGGCTGTTTACTGCAAGAAAGCAAGGAATAGGAACCATTATGAGTCTGCCTGGTGTTTGTCTGACAGTAAGCTTGAAAAACTTAACAGGAATGGATAGTGATTATTAGTCCCTTGAGCTGCCATATCATAGATGCCTCACAAATGATCCCTGCATCAAGGTGGCAAAAAGCATCTTTTAGAAATTAGAGGAAAGGATATCAGAGGTGGACTCTTTGGCCGTGCCACGTGGCTTGTGGGATCTTAGTTCCCTGACCAGGGATTGAACCTGGGCCCTCGGCAGTGAAGGTGCAGAGTCCTAACCACCGGACCGCAGGGAATTCCCAAAGGTGGACTCCTTTGATTGCTGAACTAAACTATAAGCACTCTACTCTTCTGAATGCCCTTCAAAAAAGTAATAGCTAGGTGTTCTTTTCTTTCTTCTAAATTAGTGGTCAGCAAACCTTTTCTGTAAAGGATGCGATAGTAAATATTTTTTTCCTTTGTGGGTCATGTGGTTTTTGTTGCAGCTACTCACTTTTGCCATTGTAGTGTGAGAGCAGCCATGGACAACATGTAAATAAATGTGTGTCTGTGTTCCAGCACAACTTTATTTACAAACATCAAATGGATTTGACCCATAGGCCATGGTATGCTGATCGCTGCTCTAAATCAGAAGTTCTGGCTAAAAATTAGTCATGGAGCTAGCTTACTTGAGTTTGTTTGTTTGTTTATTTATTTATTTATTTATTTAGCTGGCTGTGCTGGGTCTTAGTTGCGACATGTGGGATCGTTGCCACATGCAGGATCTTTGTTGTCGTGTGTGGGATCTTTAGTTACGGCATGCGGGCTCTTAGTTGCGGCATGTGGGATCTAGTTCCCTGACCAGGGATCGAACCCGGGTCCCCTGCATCGGGAGCACGGAGTCTTATCCACTGGACCGTCAGGGAAGTTCTGAGTTTGGTTTTGGAGACTGAAAATGGTTCTTCCTGGTTTTGGGTTTAGTGGTCCAGGATCTTTTTGGCCTTGGCTCTCTGATCCTTGCCTTCTCACCCAGAATCAGAGCCCTCTTCACCAAACCTCAGGACCTTCATTTGTCGCCTGGTGTCCAAGATTGTAGATTTGGCTGGAGATGGGGAAGGGTGGGGTGAGCGTCTCTCCTCCTTCAGTCTCACAAGTCCTCTTGGTTGCTTGTTAAGTGACCAGAGAAACATTAAAAACAAAATAAAATCCCAAGTCAAATGATTTTATTCTTTGGTAGATTATGGGACATTTAATCTCTTTGACTACATTATCTTGAGCGTACTTAGCATTTTGTCTTTGGATCAGTATGGATATAAGAGCCATTAAGCCTTGAAGCTTCTTATCTTTTTGTCGTCTCTCTCCTATCCCTTGGAAAGGGAAACCAGTTGACTGCTTCCTTTTCCTAAGGTTTTGCTTTATTGGAGTTTCTTTACTATACACTAGTTATGAAGAAGTTGTTTATCTCTACTATGAAAAAGAAGACAGCAATTGGTGTTCTCAAGCATAGTTGTTTTTACAGTTATACTTCTATTTTGTTGGGTGCATTTCTCTGCATCTTGGCTCTCTGGTTCTTGCCTTGAGATGTGCAGTTTTTTGCAAATACTATTTTTTAGAAATAGTCTAGCATAAGTTATTAGCCTGTTTTAGTCCATTCAGGCTTCTGTAACAAAATACCACGGACTGGGGGGCTTATAAACAACAGAAACGTACTTCTCACAGCTTTGGGGGCTGGAAGTCCAAGATCAGGGTGCCAGAATGGTTGGGTTCTCATGAGGGCCCTCTTCCAGGTTGCAGACTGCTAACTTGTATCCTCACATGGTAGAAGGGGCAACGGAGCTCTCTTTTTAAAGGGCATTAATCTGATTCATGAGACTATGCTCTTATGACCTATTTACCTTCCAAAGGCCCCACGTCCTAATACCATCACATTGGGCATTAGAATTTCAACATATGAATTTTGGGGGTACAAAAAACAGCGAGACCATGGTATAGCCTGTTTCTAAAGTAACTCTACATGCCAGAGCCAGGTCATGTCCTTTTGTTCAAAACATGGTTTTTCTTTGTCTTGTAAGGTTTATTCTGTCAGGACATGATGGTTGACACTATCATTCTGTTTTCTTGTCTGAAATGTACAGGCTGGACATCTCTCCAAGTCATGTTTACAATATTACCTTGGCCTTTTTGTTTCTGTTAAGAATCTCAATTTGACCTATTCCTAAAAGAACCATTGTCACTTTTATCATATTTTTGGCCTCTAGTTGCAATTACTTGCTCTAATATACTGGCCATCTTGTCCATCTTTGGGGAGCCTTCAGTTACTTTTCAATGCATTTTTTCAAAGATGTATCATCCAAAAGGTGTGAACTCTCCTCAAGGGTAGGGAAGGCATTTTATTAATCTCTGTATCACAAGCACCTGGCACTTAGTGGGTGGTTATTTAATGTTTATTTAAATGAAGGAATAAATCCATGGCCATTACAAGTCCACCATTTAAAAATGTTTCCGCTTCTGATATGGTTCCCTGTTTGTTCCTCAAAAGGCACGTGTGTGTGTATATTCCTTAATGTAGCTGGTGGTAGAGGTAGGGAGCTAGGCTTATGATCTATCTCAAGATCACATGACTGTTGATGCTTGGGCTGGATAAAAGCCTTTTTTAAGATGTTTGAGCACAAGAGTGTCTGTTCTACCACAGCTGCCATTAGAAAAAAATTATTTTGGACATTTCAAGCTTACTTATTGTTACTAAAATCTTGTATGTGAAATAGCTTAACTGTTATTTAGCAAATCTCTAAGGTTTCAAAAATGGTTTTCTAAGTCCTTGGTTTGGCTACTTTTTCCATATTATGTAGCATAGGTCATTCCAACTGATTGGACTAACTTATGGCACCTGAGACATATAATAGAAAATTCCTAAGCCAGTTTTTCTTTTGTGAAAGATACAAAGGTTGTTATCTATTATAAATAAAAGTTGCATCCTTTTTGTGTAGGTTACTACCTTAAATTGCCTCTAGAAAGAAATTGGTAGTTAGTTGACTGTACAGATCACTGTTAAAATAGCCTTCATGGAATAATACTGTTTAAACAAAACATAATGTCAATGGTTCATATTGTAGCACATTGAAAATATAAACTTTAAAGCAATGTGAATGAAACACATTTCCATGTAACATGTTGCTGTTGTAGTCCTTATTCACAAGTTTTGTGGATGTAGCATAATGGGTAATTATAAGCCAGCCATTTTTTCAAAAGTATATTCAGTGTATTTTTTGTCCTCTCTGACAGAGTAGAGCATTATTCATTTTTATTTAGTTGATTGAACTTTTATATTTATTAAATATAGGAGCAGTTATAAGGTTGGAGAATTTGCTAGATCCTACTTCCATAATCTGTTGTCAGTGACTTTTTTTTCAGCTTTATCTAGGCATAATTGATATACAATAAAATGTGCATGTTTGAAGTGTACAGTTTGAGTTTTAACACATGTATACACCTGTGAAAACATCACCACAATCTAGATAATGCACATTTCTATCACTCCCCGCCCAGTTTCCTCTTGCCCATTTGTATTTCATTCCCCCCCCGTTACTTTCTCTTTTCTCCTCCCCAGGTAATCAGTGATCTGCTTTCTAAACTATAGATTAGTTTGCATTTTCTATAATTCTTTTATAAATGAAATCATATAGTGAGTTTTTTTTGGGTCTGGCTTATTTCATTCAGCATAATTATTTTGTAATTCATCCATGTTGTTGCTTGTATTGGTAGTTCTTTCCTTGTTATTGTTGAGTAGTATTCCACTGTATATTCTACAATTATACTGTACTACAGTTTGTTGATCCATTCACATGTTGATGGATATTTCAGTGTCCTATTATAAATAAAGCTGCTGTGAGTATCTGTGTACAAGTCTTTGTATGGACATAGACATTTTTTCTCTTGAGGTAAATACCTAGGAATGAAATGGCTGGGTCATATGGTGGGTGTTAAGTTTAACTTTTAAGGAAACTGCCAATTTTACAAAGCAGTCGTACTGTTTTACATTTTATATTTCCACCAGCAGCATTTAAAAATTCCAGTTGCTATTTTGGAGTCACTTGTGCATTCATAAGCCATACTTTTTGGGGTGCAAGGACAGGCAAAAATATTTAGAAGTTTTCTTCCCAGAACTTTAGGTAAACATCTCTTTGGAGAATTTATGAAAGTCTGGAGCTCTTTTCAGTAAGAGATGATCACTGTGTTGGTCCTTTCTTTCCTTAGTATGAGAGAAATGGAAGAAAATGTATTCTTAACTTTGCGTTTCATAAAAAGAGGAAAGAAATACTTCTTGTATTTGGAGAGTTTGGTTTTCTAAGTGATTGCTAAGATACTGCAAATTAGACATTAGTTTTATAGCATTTAATATACTTAAGTGTGGAGATAATAGAAGTAACTCTGGAAATCATTAATAGGATATATAAGAATTTTCTTTGAAAAATCCTCTAAGTCATCCATAAGGTATAGTGTTTAGACCTAACATCTCTCCCTAAGTTAACACAGTTGTTCTTTTTCCTCCACCGTTAGAAGAAATCAGTGTTTATTTGCTTGCCCCAGATGAAGTGGTTAGCTTGCATTTAAGGGCTATGCCTAATGAAAAATATGTAATTAAAAATAGTAGAATTCCATTCAGCTTGATGCACAGGGCATGAGGGAACTGATATAAACTGAGGGAACAGCCGATTAATGTGCTCACTCTGGGTCATAAGCATACATTATATTGAGAGGAATGGTGGGTGGAATTGACTATATCATTTAAATTCTCTCTTTTGTTTATTTTGCTGTGTGTAAATCGTTGCATTCTCAAATTAAATGCACATATGATGTGACTGTGCTATAATGTAATTATGGTAACAGCTGAAGCTGAATGCAAATAGAGGTAATAATGTATTAAGAGTAGGGTGGCTGATAGGAATGTTTATTAAATTCATGTCTATTGGCCCTTTTTAGCTTACCCTAGGAGATTAGCAAGGATAAGTAGCCATTGGTACCTATTAAGTGCTTCTTTCCTTTCCCTTTCCTGCTCTACCTAGATTGTTTTCTTACTTCTCTGTTTGCTTGTGTTTTGTCCCTAGCTCCTTGTATTCTCATCATTTTAGTATTAGCAGTATACCTGTTTTCCTTTAGAATGCTGCCCAAAACTATGAATGTACAACTACATTTTGTAGTTTTGTTGTATATGTAAGATAAATTAAAAAATGATTATAAAAATCATGCTCTACTTTCATGAACCTGAACTTTTAACTCATTTGTCAACATTCCAAACACTTCTGCATAAAACATAAAAAAACCTTTAGTTGCCTAACTTATAAGATATATTGTTTGATTTTCATATTTTGCTAAGAATTAAAAATGTGAATCTCCTTCACTAGCGTGAGTAGTCAAGAACTGATGAGATGATGTGGCATAGAAGAAATTTCACTTGACTTAGTGTCACAGGTCCTGGGCTCCAGCCTAAGCCCTGTCATTAACCCACTTTGCAATCCTGGGCAAGTCATATTTCTCATCTGTAACATGTGGGGAGTACCGTGATGACCTTGAAAATTATGAAGATTTCCCTCTGGGGCAGGGGAAGCAAACTTGTAAAAGAGGGAAGGGATATGGGAACAGATGTATATGTATAACTGATTCACTTTGTTATAAAGCAGAAACTAATACACCATTGTGAAGCAATTATACTCCAATAAAGTTGTAAAAAAAAAGTTGTTTTTAAAAACATTTTTATTTTATGTATGTTGTCCCTGAAGGTTAATGGCTTTTCTAAAAATTATGTATAATCACTTTTGAATTTGTGTATATCCATCTGTTGCAGGATGCTTTAATCTGGATCCCAATAGAGTTCTGGATGTCATTTTAGAAGTGTTTGAATGCAGGCCAGAACACGATGACTTCTTTATATCTTTATTAGAATCTTACATGAGTATGTGTGAACCGCAAACACTGTGTCATATTCTTGGGTTCAAATTCAAGTTTTACCAGGTAAAGAAAAATATGTGTGTGTGTGTGTGTGTGTGTGTGTGTGTGTATGTTAATTTTGTGATTTTACATGTAAAATTTAATTTGAATTTTATTTCTTAACGACTGGTTTCAGCTCAGCCATTCTAGCAGAGGGGATAGAAAAAACTACATTAGTGGTATGAATGATGTGATGTGAAAGCCTAGAAGAAAGCATAATATATTTTTGCCTTGAGAGAGATGGAGTCAGGGAAGACTTCACAGAGAGAACCTTTTTTAAACCTGGTCCTTGAAGGATGAGTAGGAGTTTGTTGAGAGTTGTCTGTGCAGAAGTAACAAATAGTGTGTCAGTGAAGACGTGGCAGTATGAATGTACGTAACATATTGAAGAAATGGTACATAGTCTCATGTGGCTGGATTGTAAGATGTGGGGAAAAGAAGGGATAGGAAGTGAGGTTGGAAAGGTTGGCACAACTTTAGATTGTCAAGGGCCTTGAACACTGTATTGAGTTAGAATTTTATTGTACAGGTAGTTACCATTGGAATTTTTTATGGATGTGGATAAATTCTTGAGACGTATCTTACATCATTTTTCACTTAAACCACTACAGTAGTTATCTTGCAAATCTATGCCTCTGATTATTTCTCTTTCAATCCACCTTTCATATTATTACTATTGTTACATTCTGAAAGAGATCTAATTGACTCACTGCTTAAAAACCTTTGCCTGCAGGATGAAATTCAGACTTTTAAATGTGGCAGAAAAGGCTCTTCACCATCTAGTGCCATTCTTTCTTTCTAGCCTCATCTTTAATGATTTTTTCCTTCAAACCTCATATTCTAGTCATATTCAGTTACTAGCCATTTCCTGAACTTAGGTAGAGGCATTGCTATGTATAGACCTCTGTTTACATGCAGTTCTTTATAACTAGAAAACTGTTCTTACCCACCCCCTCTCGCCTATCTTTTCTTCATCTTGTAAACTCTTATTTATTCTTTAAGATCAAGTGCTACTTGCGTTGTAAAGTTTTGGTGGGCACTTCACCCATGCATAATTAGTCACTTCTTAAACTCTGTTCTCATAAAACTTGACACAGGCTTCTAGCACTTATCAGGTTATATAGAATAAACTATGTCTGTCTCCTTTGCTAGATTGTTAGTCATTTAGGATGGTCTATATTTTACTAATTTATCTGGATTAATTTATTGCTTAGCCTATGGTAAATGTTCACTAATTACTACAAATGAGTGATCTATGTTTTAGGAAGATAACTCTCTTGATAGCATGGAGGATTTTAATGTAATAAGGCCTCTGTTGCCTTTTTGATATAGCTTTCCTAATTTGTCTACATGCCTGGGATATTCAACTAGTCAAGAAGTACTCATTTATTGAGTTTTTAGGGTATGTTGTTGCTTTGCTAAGCACTGAGGCTACTCTGGTAAAGAGTGTCTATTCCTGTCCTCTGGAGCTCAAGTTCAGGATAGTAAGACAGTTTTCTTTTAGGATTCTCAAATATATACCACCTACTGCCTTTGCTTATCTTCAGTTTTTCATTTTTCTGGAATGCTCCAGAAGAGAAATTAGATCAGAACTAAAAGCATATAGCTTTTTGATACCAAACAAGATGAATGGCAGGGTCTTGGGGCAAGAGCATTTCACCTTGGTTCAAAAATTAGTGATGGCAGACGTTCCTATTCCTACCAGTAGCCAGGGAGTCTGCTCTTAGTACAGAGAAAGAGAAGTTCAAGTGTTTCATCACATTTTAAGAGGCACCTTGATTGTTTTGGGTTTGAGAACATGAAGCCAACTGCTGAAATGACAGGGTAGCTGAAATTTAACTTGGGCACGATTAATTAGAATATAGGTTAGGGCTTTGGAGACGGAGGTTTTCAGAGCATATTGCAGTGAATATGGATGACCTACTGCTTAATATCAAGTATTGTTAGTTGAATGTGAGTTTCAGAATTAAAAATTTTTATGTGAAAATATTCCTCATATTGGTAACACTTTTTGAGCTGAATTAAAATATCCATGGGGGTTGACCAATGTTAGAATGATCCTTTTTTTAGTAGATAATGGGGCCTTTGTCTTATATAAGAAATACCCAACCAAGAAACATTTGATTTAGAAATGACCTATTATTGGAAAGAGTAACCCTTGTATTGCTCTGTATAACAGCATTCCCTTATTTCTCTTGCCTGAGCTATCTTGTTTTGAGAATATGCAGTCTTAAGGACCACTGCGGGCAGGGGAAGAAATGTCAGGGCTTTTAGATAATTTGTGGTCTTGGGAGGTAAAGTAGGAAAAGCCATGAAAATAAAAAATTGCTTAGGGCATGTAACCTGGGGAATTGGCTCCTAGGCGTGTATGCTCACCCTGTGTATTGGTCCCTTGCCTAACTCCACTCCCCCCTCCCCATCACTACCTGAAAATGTTTACTCCCACTGACCATAACCCATGTTTTCACCAGTTGGAAATTATTTGGATCAACAGGCTTCTTTTAATTTTTTTCCTTAATGCTTAGGACTTCTAGGCAAAGGTAATTATTTCTGCTATGAAGTCAGTGAGAGTGATTTTAATTCTGGTTTCAACCTGAGGTTAGCTATACTGGATGTTTTGACTTGGAAGGGTGGTACAGATGTAAACAGTTTTAGGGCACATGACCAATTTGGAAAATTGGGCAAGTATGTCTGTTTGATTCTCCTAACAGGGATTGCTACAATAGAGGGTTTAGGGACAGCATGAAGGTCAGCACAAAGGGCAGGAAGAAAGGAGTACTAGAAAGTATGAGGATATTTAAAGACAAACTTGGCTGGAGTTGTCTTGCCACAGGAAAGAGGAAGGAGATGATGACTCTCACCCTTGATTTCTGGATTCAAAACACAGTAATAGTAGTAATAGTACCATGGTCAGTCACCGTTATAACCCAAAATTTATTCATTTAAGAAATATTGACTGAGTACCTCTTATGTGCCAAGTAGAGTGTTGTGGGTAGGAATCAGGAATTCAGTTTTGGGCATGTTAAGTTTGACATACCTGTTAAAGATTTAGATATCCAAGTGGAGATGTTGAGTAAATAACTGGATATTTGTTTTGTTTTTTTTATAAACTTATTTATTTGTTTATTTTAGTTTTGGCTGCATTGGGTCTTCGTTGCTGCGTGCTGGCTTTCTCTAGTTGCGGTGAGCGGGGGCTACTCTTCACTGCGGTGCGTGGGCTTCTCATTACGGTGGCTTCTCTTGTTGCGGAGCATGGGCTCTAGGCACACGGGCTTCAGTAGCTGTGGCTCGCGGGCTCTAGAGCACAGGCTCAGTAGTTGTGGTGCACAGGCTTAGTTGCTCTGTGGCATGTGGGATCTTCCCGGACCAGGGCTTGAACCCGTGTCCCCTGCATTGCAGGCAGATTCTTAACCACTGTGCCACCAGGGAAGTCCCAATAACTGGATATTTGGATCTGGTGTTCTAGAGAAAGGACTGGGCTAGAAATAGAAATGTGGGTGCCAAAAGCACATAGATGATATTTAAAGTTGTGATACTGGATGAAATCATCAAGTTAGATATAGAGACATAAGAGAACCAAGGGCTGAGCCTTGGGGCACTCTGATGTTAAAGGGCCTGGGAGAAGAGGAGGAACCAGCAAAGGAGGTATAGAAGGAACACATACATATAAGGAAAGAGGAAAACAAAAAGAATATAGCATCTTGGAAGCTAAATGGAAGAAAGAATGATCAATTCTGTTAAATATCTCTGATAGGTCATTTAAGATGAGGACTAAAAAATGGTCATTTGATTTATCAGCAGGGAGGTCAGAACTAGCCATATTTGTAGAGTTTAGGTGGTGTTAAAAGAGAATGGGGGGAGAGGTATTGGAGACGATGAGAACAGACAGCTGTGTGAAAGAGTTGCTACAAAGAGGCACAGACAAATGGGGTGATAGCTGGTAGAGGAAGTGAACTCAAGATTTTTTTTTGAAGATGGGAGAGAGAATACATTTATATGCTGATGGGAATGATTGAATAGAAAGGAAAACTGGTGATGTAGGAGAAAGAGGAGAGAATTATTGGATCAGTGTTCTTGAGTAGGATAGAGAGAATGCAGTTTATGGCATAAGTGATGGATGGAGTTTAAATAGCATAGAGAATTCATCTGTAATAACAGGTGGAAAGGCAGCATATGTGGGTACAGTTGTTGGTAGGTGGGTAGATCTGATGGTGAGAATTTATAGAAGTCCTATTGATTGCTCCAGTTTTCGTGCTGAAATAGAAAGCAAGGTCATCAACTGAGAGAGAGGATGAGAAAGGAGGTATTGGAGCTTAGGAGAGAAAGTAGGAAATAGTTGTGTAAGAGTGTGGGAGAGTGAATGGACAAGAGGAATAGAGTATGATTGGCCAGCAGCATTAAGGACCCACTTAAGGGTGGATATGTGAAATTAGCACTTTGAGGAGTTGTAGCTATTGGTAATATTAAAGTTCAGGATATGGAGTGAATGGCTGAGATAGGGTACAGGAGATCTTTGGAAGAGTGGAATTCAAGGAACTGAGAGACCAAGATGATGGAAGAATCACTAACGTGTATTTGAAAATCTCCAAAAATTAAGAAAGGAATAGAGTTGGGGAAAGTGACAGTGAATCAGAAGCTAAGATCATTCATTGCCAAGTGAAGGACAGTGACCCAGGAGTCCACAGATGACAACAATGGGACATAACTAAAAGTGGCAGAGTAGAGAACTCCAGAGCTCTGTCCCTTCATGAAAACAACTAATGAACTGGTAAAAAACTGAATCGACTTTTACAGAACTCTGGAATTTAGTAAAAACTTAAAACAACTAAGGAAAGGTTTGGTGAAGAAAGAAGCTGCTATTTGGGGTGAGAGAGCACTGTGATATTTTAAATTGCCTGCCTACTATCCCTCACACCCAGATTGATGGTGGCTGTGAAGATAGAAGCGTGCACTCCTAGTACAGATTGCTAATGCCAAAGGATATAAAGAATTGTTTTCAAAGAATTCAGCCTGTCTGGCTGCTACCTGAAGGACTGATGCAAGGGCCTGTCTTTTTTTTTGCCTGATTGGGAGCATCCCTAGGGCTGGGGTGGCTTTTGCCAAAAACATTTGAAGACACAACTATTGGCTTTAGCAGTCTGGAGTAAGAGACAACAGTCAGACAAGCAATAGAGAGACTGAAAGCCTGGGAAGGAAGAAGTTGGATAAGGAGATACATAGGGGAATAAGGGCTTTAGGAAAGTTCCTGTATGTACCACGGAATCAGAAAAAAAAAAGGCCAAGCACATGCCCAGAACTGGATGCATGCTCAGAAAAGGGCTGAGAAGACCCTAAGCTTTTTCCTCTGGCTGGCCTTCGGGCTCTACACAAGCAGGAAGTGAAGACTAAGGCAGAATTGTAAATGGCCCAGCTAAGTGTTGAGGAGTGCCCTAACACAGAGCCAATGTGCAAAGACTGGAAGAGTATTTTTTTCTTTTTTCTCTTCAGGCCTTTAAGAAATGCCAAACACTAGCTGACCACTAAGCTAAAACGAAACAGATTTCAATGGCCACACACAATAATAGTACAGACTTTACAAAATGAGTTTAGAGAAGTCACTAAACAAACAACAATAAACCACAGTAAGCAGCATCAACAAATCCCACAGAGGGGGCAGGAGCTGATTTTCAGAGTTGCTGCACAGTATTCAAAATGTTCAATTTTCTGCAAGAAATAATGAGTTACGCAAAGAAACAAAGTAAGGGTCATTCATAAGAAAAAGGAAATTAATAGAAACTGTCCCTGAGGAAGCCCAGGCAATGGACATCCTAGATAAATAATTTAAATCAACAGTCCTAAATATGCTTATTATCTATAGGATACCATGGGGAAAGAACCAAAGAAAACCAGGAAAGCACTGTCTCACCAGACAGAGACTATCAATAGAAAATACAGAAATTATTAAAAAAAAAAGGAACCAAACAAATTCTGGAGCCCAAAAGTGTGGTAACTGAAATGAAAATTCACTAGATGGGTACAACAGCAGATTTGAGAAGGCTGAAGAAACAATTAGACAACTTGATAAGTTAATTGAGGTTGAAAGGAGCAGAAACAGAAAAGAATGAAGAAAAATGAACAGAGACCTATAGGACACCATCAAGTGTACCAATATGTGGGGAGTTCCCTGGTGGTTCAGTGGTTAGGACTTGGCGCTTTCACTGCTGTGGTCCTGGGTTCAGTCCCTGATTGGGGAACTAAGATCCTGCAAGCTGTGCGGGCGGCCAAAAAAAACAACAAAAAAATGTGTACTAATATGTACATTATGGAGTCCCAGAGGCAGAGGAGAGAGAGAAAAGGACAGAAAGTGTATTTGAGAAAGTAATGGTCGGAACCTTCCCAAATTTGATGAAATATATGAATCTACACATCTAAGAAACTCTAGGAACACCAAGATGGATAAACTCACCAGAGATCCACACTGAGACACATTATAGTCAAATTGTTGAAAGACAAAGAGAATCTTGAAAGCAGCAAAACAGATGTGGCCCATTGCATACAAGAGATCCTCAGTGAGATTGACAGCTGATTTCTCTTCAGAAGGCAGTGGGATGGCATATATAAAATGCTGAAAGAATGAAACCAAGAATTCTATGTCCAACAAAACTATCCCTCAAAAATGAGAGATTATGATATTCCAAGGTAAACAAAAGTGGGGGGAGTTCGTTGCTGGTAGACCTACCCTACAAGAAATGCTAAAGGGAGTCCTTTGGGCTGAAATGAGAGGACACTAAACAGTAACTTGAAGTCATATGAAGAAATAAAGAACACCGATTAAGGTAACTACATAAGTAAATATAAAAGCCAGTATTACTGTATTTTTTTGGTTTGTAGCTCCTCCTTTTTACTTATATGATTTAAAAGACAAAGGAATAAAACAACAATTATAAATCTAATTGGCACACAATGTATAACAATATAAAAGGGGGAGGGATAGAGATTTATAGGTGCAGAGTTTTTGTATAATATTGAAGCTAAGTTTGGACTTCCCTGGTGGTCCAGTAGTTAAGATGCTATGCTTCCAGTGCCGGGGACGCGAGTTCGATCCTTGGTCAGGGCACTCAGATCCCACATGCCATGCTATATGGCCAAAAAAAAAAATGAAGCTAAATTGATATTAATTCAAAATAGGTTATTATAAGTTTAAAGTGTTAATTGTAAGATTCAAGATAACCACTAAGAAAATACTTTTAAAAATAAATAGAAGAGGAAAGGAGAAGGGAATCAAAATAGCACACTACAAAAAAAGACAGTAATGGAGGAAATGAGAAACAAAAAATAATATGAGACATATAGAAAACAAATAACAAAATGGTGGAAGTCCTTCTTTGTCACTAATTATTTAAATGTAAATGGGTTAAGCTTTGTAATTAAAGAGCAGAGTTTGGCAGAATATATAAAAAAGCATGATCCAGACCCACCAAGGTCACGCAACTTTTCTGTACTGTTAAAATTCATTGTAATAAAATGAGAGGGAAAAAAAAGCATGATTCAACTATATGTTATCTATAAGAGACTTACTTTAAGATCCAAAGATATAAATATGTTGAAAGTGAAAGTATGGAAATAGATACCCCATGCAAATAGTATCCAGGAGAGAGCTGGGGTGGCTATATAGACTTTAAGACAAAATTTTGTATACTAGATAACAAAAGGCATTATGTATTGATAAAAGGGTCAACCTATCAAGAACGTAACACACAACAGTTAATAAATGTATATGCACCAAACAGAGCCTTAAAATATATGAAGCAAAGATTAACAGAATTGAAAGGAGAAATAGACAGTTCTACAATAACTGTTGGATATTTCCATACCTCACTCTCATTAATGGATAGAACAACTAGACAAAAGATAAGGAAATAGAGGACTTGAACAACACTGTAAACCAGTCAGACTTAACAGACATATATAGAACACTCCACCCAACAACAATAGATTACACATTCTTCCTGAGTACACATGGAACATCCTCCAGGATAGACCTTATATTAGACCACAAAACAAGTCTGAATACATCTGTGACATTGAAATCATACAAAATATCTTCTTTGACCACAGCAGAATGAAACTAGATCACAGATGAAACTAGATCACAGCAATAGTGAGGGATAGTGAGTGATAGGAAATTCAGAGCTGGGTGGGCTTTAGGGAGCATGGAGGGAGAATAGTCTGAAAACAACTATAAAAAGCAAAGATGATTCATAGCCCATCTCCAGGCCTAGTAGTGTGAGGGGTCTGGGGAAAATAGCCACCACTTGACTGGGTTACAGTGGGAGTGGTGTTCCTAGTGAGTCTAGTCTTTGTTCACGTGTCAAGGTGAAGGGGGGAGGAGAGGTTTAGAGGATATATTTAGAGGAGAGGTTCAGGATATGGGGGGGTTTGCTGAGGATGGATCATGAATTCCAGAGGATTCCATGGAAGTTTTTTAAGAATGCTATGGATAGGTAGGATAGGACAGAACAGGGATTGTGCAGAGCAATAGGAAGATCTGTTTACGGGAGTTGACATTTGTCCTGAGAGTCGGGGGCTTCTTGTGACTCATTTAAACAGAGATAATGGGAAAAATGAGAATATTCCTGGTGGATTCAAGTCAGGTAGTGAGCTTTTGTGGGTTTGCTCCAAAAGTGTGACCACCATTTTTTTTTTTTTTTTTGCGGTACGCGGGCCTCTCACTGTTGTGGCCTCTCCCGTTGCGGAGCACAGGCTCCAGACGCGCAGGCTCAGCGGCCATGGCTCACGGGCCCAGCCGCTCTGTGGCATGTGGGATCCTCCCGGACGGGGGCACGAACCCATGTCCCCTGCATCGGCAGGTGGACTCTCAACCACTGCGCCACCAGGGAAGCCCCACCATTTGTTTTTAATGGGAAAATGTTTTGATACTAAATAACCACTTAAAAAACATTTAGAATCAAACTATTGCTAAGTTGAAGACTTATCTGTCTTAAAAATTGCAGTGAAACAATGCCTTTTTTATATGACATCTATTAGTTTCATTAGCTTCATATATTATGTACATAACACCTGTCACAATTGTGGGGGGGCTTACTTACAAAGATCTCATTTTCAGTGTTGAGTAGAAGCAGAACATAATGTATTGTCACTGTTTGCTTTTTATTTGCATTTTGCCATTTAATAATTGCTAGTTGTCCTCACGTCATTCTTCTATTCATCTGACCCCAAGCAGTTTAAAAATAAGGGAAAAGTCTTCTTGATAGCATTCAGAGATCCTTCTGTTTCTCCATAGGGTCCATAGGGCTGACCTGGACTTGGCCATTCCTTGTTTAAAATGTTGAATTATTCATGTGTATTACGTATAGACACCTGTTTTGAAGGGGAAATCAGCTGACAAGCAGATATACTTAGCATAAACCCCAAGAAATAAAAGAATAGGTAGAAAAGTATAAAGCAGACACAGATGGTTCTGTACTTCCAGATTTGTCAGTCTTGTCTATCTGCATCTCCACTGAGAAGTACTTGAAAAACCAAGTTAAGAAAACATACATATAAACAAACCCAAACTAGATATTATGCAGTATAAAATCTCTTTCTGATCAAGTTTCAGATTTTATTCAAATATCAGCATGTATTGTAAAATGTGTCCATTTTTGAAACTGCTTTCCTTGTGTTCATCAGATGTGCCAGTGTGAAAAGGGATATTCACATAATTATCTTTGTCCTGAATTTGGATGTTATTTATGATCAGGAAGAGCAATGAAGCTTATTGTTGACCTAGAGTTATTTGATCTAATTGTTCTTAATTATTGGTAGATAAATGGATATGATTTTAGTTGTACTTTAGGTACTAAATAGAAACTTTTTTTGTGTTTTTCAAGGAACCAAATGGAGAGACTCCTTCATCTTTGTACAGAGTTGCAGCAGTACTTCTACAATTTAATCTTATTGATTTAGATGATCTTTATGTACATGTAAGTCCAGTGGGCTGCTGAGAATATTTGGTTGTTCGTCCCAGGGGTGGGGAAGAGGAGTAGGCAGCCATATATAGCACTCTAAGATTGGTTCTAGGCTCTCAAGTCTTAATTTTTGAAGCCCTATTGCATTACTGCTTTGTGTTTACTTTATAAAGCGAATGAATTTAGTTCATTGGAACCATGGAAATGAAATACCTTTTGTCACCGTTACAGAATTCAAGGTTGGCTATGAAGTTAAAGTTCTTTTTTTTTTTGCGGTACGCGGGCCTCTCACTGTTGTGGCCTCTCCCATTGTGGAGCACAGGCTCTGGACGTGCAGGCTCAGCGGCCGTGGCTCACGTGCCTAGCTGCTCCGCGGCATGTGGGATCTTCCCAGACCGGGGCACCAACCCGTGTCCCCTGCATCGGCAGGCGGACTCTCAACCACTGCGCCACCAGGGAAGCCCTGAAGTTAAAGTTCTTAATTGTCGTCAAGGCATACCTCATGGAGAGTGAGGCCAAGTTCTAATCAATGTGGTTTTAGACTTCTGTATTATACACAAATTAGGGGAAATATGAGATTACCTACATAGTTCTTACTTCTCACCCAAATGTTAAGTTTAGGCATTCAGTATGAATGGGGAACTTTTCGTATACTTTTTAAAAAATGGCTTCTTTTGTGTTTTTACTGGGTAATAAATGACTGGTATTGTGCTTTTATTGCTGGATCTAGGATTTAGAGGAGTGTGTATGTGATTATGATTTATGATCTCTAGTTTAGCAACAGCTTAGCCTGTCAGTTTGAAAACACTAGGTTGGTAACATAGAAATTCCTGTTTTATTGTTGTGCATTAGGCTATCCATGAACTGTCCAAAGCTGACATCATCTTCACCGCCTTTGAAATCACTTCCTTGCCTGTCATTGCATATTGTGGTTACAGAGTTGAATGAAACTTGATCACTACCTTGGAAGCAGTCATAGTCTAGCAAGGGAGAAAACATTTTGCATTATACAATAAGTACTTTATTGGAAGTATTCACAAAGTGCTGTGAGGGCCCGGAATAGATAGTGACCATCTCTGTCTTGGGGGGATTCTGGAAGGCTTTTCCAAACTACTCATGTTGAACTGGGAACTTGATAGATGAGTAGGTGTTGGCCAGGCTTAAAAGGTGGGAAGCTTTGTAGGTAGAATTAACCTAATTTAAAGGCAGGAGGTTTGAAAAGGCTTCACTATCACCTTAGGGGAACAGCAGGAAGCTCAGAGTGGTTGGAGCCTAGGGTGGTATGTAGGAGAAAGGAGGAGGGAGAAAGAATTAGGTTGGGGACCAAACTGTGAAGGGTTGTTAAGTGCCATGGTGTAAGGAGTTTGGATTTTTTTTTCTTGTTGATAGTAGAGAGCCATTCAAGATTTAGAGTAGAGAAGGGATGTACAAACTGAAAACATGGAAAATTGGTCAGAAAAAGGAGAATCTGAAGACGTAGGTATGAGTTTATAGGCAAGTGTAGACTGGCAGGACAAATGGAAAGTACAAAAATGATGATAGATTTATTACTGATATTTTTCAGTTTAACTTTTTTTTTTTTAGATTGGAGTCGCCTTTATTTTATTTTTATTTATTTATTTATTTATTTAACAACTCTATTTAACTTTAAATATAAGCAGACTAAGTGTTCCTGTTAAGGTGACAGAGATTTTCACATGGGATTAAAAACCAGTTTATTGTTTACGTGAGACATCTAAAACCTAAGGACAAAGAAAGGTTGAAAGTAAAATGGTGGGAAAAATATACTAGGGAAATTATTATTGTCAGATGAAATAGAGATAGTCACTTTATAATAATAAAGTTCTGTTTACTGGGAAGATATAATCGTTGTACCTTTATATACACCTAATAACATATTCTCAAAATACAGAAGACTAGAAATTGAGAGAACTATAATTAAAAACTTAGATTTAACCCATTGTAATTGGAGATTTTAGAGGCAATTGCAGTAGATAGACTAGGTAAAAGATGAGGACCTGTGGTAGATATGTGATAGATATATAAGTAAAGCAATAAAAATGGGTTTGATTGCCAGTGGAGAGAATAAAGAATGAGAAAAAGCCTCATTTACCTCCTTGTACCAGTCCATAATGCATTTTCTCCCACTCCCCTTTTTTGATTAATGGGATAAGGTCTGTAGTATGTAGTTTAATATTTCACTGTGTCTCCTTTTATTATTTACTGATTGTTTACTTTGCATTAGACTTAGCTACTGAAATAGATTATGCATTTCTAGGGACAGGAATGCTTCTTTTATAGCTCACCATAGTGCCTAGCAAAAGCTACTAAGTAATGGTTTATTGGTTATGTGTCTAGGTTATTTTATGAAATGTCCACATTAGCCATCTTCCACTCATACGATATGGCTGAACTTGAGATACTTGATCCTTTGTTCATAATGGAGGGTCAACTATCCACATATTACCTTTTCTTTTGTAATAAACTAGAAACTAGTTTGTGACTTAAGTCAAATAGGTATCTAGAAAATGAAAAGTGAGATGTCAAGCTGTTCATAATTTTTCGACTTGAGATTTTTCATTTATTTTTTTACTTATTTTTTTATAGATATGGAAAGTTTATTTCTAGATCCCATGGAAATTTAATGGAGTTTGTAGGGTTGTTTTTTTTATAACTAGAAGAAAATGTGTGTATTTTCTAAGCATGACAACAGAAGCAAGCAATAATAAAGGAAACCCGTATAAATTATCAGGGCTGCTCTGAGAGCTATACCCATAAGTATAATCTTTTTCTTTTTTGCAGGTTCTTATTATCTGTTTTATACATATTAGTGTATATATGTCAGTCCCAAGAAATTTTTCATTTAGAGGAATCAACTTTGTCCCTTTATGTCAATCAGTAGTTTACCTCTCCCAAATTGGATCCGTATGTAGTACTTTATTTAATTTGGAGTTTGGCCTTTAAAGGGGAAATCTGTGATATTTTTAATGGAACAGGTACACATTTTCTTGGGTAAACTAATAAATTCAACGGTAAGCATCACTGTTGTAGTATTATGTTAATTTAGGACCTCTGACAGACAGAAGAGATGAAACTTTGAATTGCTGCCTGAGTTTAAAAGGTGTACAAAATTCAGGTACTTAATCCTGTCAGGTTATATGAAAATAATGGAGAGCGACCTATTTAGAAGGGAAATTATGGTCATAAATAGGCCAGGCTTCTTATTTAGTTTTATCAATAGAGAGTAGATAGTGTTTGCATTTTGTATGTGCAAATAGTATTAGCTTTTTTTTGAAATTTTAATGAACCATTTTTAGCTTCTTCCAGCTGATAATTGCATTATGGATGAACACAAACGAGAAATTGTAGAAGCTAAGCAGATTGTTAGAAAACTTACAATGGTTGTACTGTCTTCCGATAAAATTGACGAACGAGAGAAAGAAAAGGAAAAAGAAGAGGAGAAAGTGGAGAAGGTATATAGTTTATTCTGATATAATTAACATTGTCTTCTGGATTTAGAATTACGAAATTTAACTTGTGATGGTTAATCAACTTATGGAAGGATAATTTCTTAGTTTTGATTGTGGTGAAACCTGGTTTTTGGAATACAAATTTGCAAAGGTGGTTTTGTTTTTAATCTGATTGGCACCTTCCCAAAAGAGGCTGCAATGTTTTTTCTTATATAAACTTCAGAGTGTATTCTAAATAAGATAACACACGTATTGACTATATTTGTGTTCTGTGTATTAATGTCTCTCAAGTCCTAAAGGAATTCTCAAAGATGAATGAATTCTAGTTCCTTGTGTCACAATAAAACATTAAGTAGGACCTAATTTAATTCCAAGTCTATAAACTGTCATGCTTTGGCTGCTAAATGAAAAAGCAGATCCTATTGTTTTTTTCCAATCACTAAAAAACTTAATTGTACTTTCAGGAAAATACTGTTGCAGTTCCCATGAATGGCAGCTGTTGTTGACATACATTGTTTTATTGTTTGGCTTAATTTTTTATATGAAAAATATATAAAGATTTATTGGTGTCTGTATTCTGAGTATCTTTGCTGTAATTATTCCTTTTTAGCCACCTGACAACCAAAAACTTGGTTTGTTGGAAGCCTTGTTAAAGATTGGTGATTGGCAGCATGCACAGAACATTATGGATCAGATGCCTCCATACTATGCAGCTTCACATAAACTAATAGCCCTTGCTATTTGCAAGCTTATTCATATAACTATTGAGCCTCTCTACCGAAGGTATGTTACTGTGTGCTTTACTAATTGAGGTAGAAATAGTTTAGGACTACAAAAAAAATCTGCATATTTATCTTGTCTTCTCAAACCAAGCGTATATTTTAGTATGTTTTATCAGAAGATAAGAACTATTCACAGAGCATATCAGTTTGGCAGGTATTAATCAGTGACTTGTGTCCTATCATCTAGACCAGGTGTTGCAGAATTTGTGCTGCAGTGTTGTCTAAAAACTGTATGTTAGACTTCTAGGTTGGGTTTGCTCCACTGAGAGTGAAAACTCCATTCTGTTTTTGACTTTTCCTCCTCTCTTGGGGGGCAGAGAATTCCTAAGGTTTTTACATAGTGTAATTTTCCTCTATCCTGGGTTGAGTGGCTCTGAGTGAGGACTTTGCCTCTCTGCTTGCCTTATCTCTCCTGGCATATAGGCTGCTGTCCTGGAAATTGGTAGTGCAGCCTCTCTCATCATCCCTAGTTACTGTGTCGACCAGTCCGCTAGCCCTCAGCCTACTTGCAGGATACTTAGGAGCAGTACTGGCAGAAGCTCTGGCTTCAGCCCCACAGATCAGAGCCTGCCTCAAAAGCCCCAGCCTTGTGACTCGTGCATAGCTGCTGGCTGCTGCCTTCAGTGCCACCTGGGCTGTGGACCATGAAGGCTTCTTCTCAGAGAGTGACCCCTGTGACTCCACAGCGGGACACCTGCTCCGCAGGTGAGAACTCTGGGCATGCTGTCCTCTTTAGTGTGACACACCCTCTTTCATTATGCTGCTCACCTTCCCTACCACCACCTACCTCATATTCAGTCTAGGTAGTGGAAGCCAGATTGAGAAATGTTTATTAACTTGAATCAGTGTTGTTATATCCATATTTTTCTGTTTCATCTTTGTGTCTCTGAGGTCCATCCCTTGTTCCCCATTCCCATATCCAGATTCCTGATATTGGCCAAATTTAACTAAAAACAAATTCATATGATGTATGTTAAATGTTAATTTGGAATCTGCATTTCTCTGATTTCCTTTTCTTATGCAGTTAATTTGAAACAGTCTCTTAAGCTCTGATTTTTTTTTCAAATGAATATTGTTTTTGTCTTTTTCTACCAGTTAAGTTATTTGGTATAATGAAGTTAGGCACAGTTGAAATAGAGAAAGCAAATATAAGCAAGAAAAGTTTTACTTACTGATTAATATGACTGTGTTAACTTAAAATGGGGTATTGTATAGTTATATATATATAAATTTTCCTTCTTTTTGTAGAGTTGGCGTTCCTAAAGGTGCTAAAGGCTCACCTGTTAATGCTTTGCAAAATAAGAGAGCACCAAAACAAGCAGAGAGCTTTGAAGATTTGAGGAGAGACGTCTTCAATATGTTCTGTTACCTTGGTCCTCACCTTTCTCACGATCCCATTTTATTCGCAAAAGTGGTGCGGATAGGCAAGTCATTTATGAAGGAGGTTAGTAAGATTTTTTTTCTTCCAAGCAGAAAACTAAATTATGGAATGAAACTGTTCTGAGTATATTCCCTAGAAATAAAAAGAAAGTAAACTTAAGAAAAGGTTATGTTGAGTAAGGTTTGGGGAAAATCAGTTGTGTCCCAACCATTTATATATAAAAACTTAAATCCAGCCAGATTATTAGTCAAGTCCTCCATCCAGTTAGGAAAATATGCTTTGGACATGTGATTGCTTTTTGAATCCCCTTATAAACAGTGGTTAATTCAACATTCTTTCCTCTTGCTTTTCTTCTGCTCAGTTTTTTCTTGGCTGCAGTTTTGAATCATTGCCATTATTTGTGTGAAGTCCCTTCAACCTCAGACTGTTCAGGATCCATTCTTTTACTTTTTTTAGTAAACTTTTTATTAAAATAAAACATAATACAGAAGGCACACAAACCATAATTGTACAGCTCAGTAACATTTTCCAAACTAAACACCCATGTATCCACCATTTAGATCAAGAAATAGAACAGTACTAGCACCCCAGAGTTTTCCTTAAATGCCTTTCTAATCACTTACCGCAAGGGTAACTTTATGTTATTATTTTTTTTATTGATGTATAGTTGATTTACAATATTGTGTTAGTTTTAGATGTAGAGCAAAGTGATTTGGCTCTACATATATATGTGTGTATATATATATATATATATTCCTTTTTTTGGATTCTTTTCCATTATAGTTTATTACAAGATATTGAATATAGTTCCCTGTGCTATACAGTAAATCCTTATTGTTTGTCTATTTTATATATGCTAGTGTGCATCTGTTAATCCCATACTCCCAATTTATCCCTCCTCCCCCTTCCCCTTTGGTAACTATAAGTTTGCTTTCTATGCCTGTGAGTCTGTTTCTGTTTTGTAAATAAGTTCATTTGCATCATCTTTTTAGATTCCACATATAAGTGATATCATATAGTTGTCTTTCTCTGTCTGACTTACTTCGCTTAGTATGGTAATCTCTGGGTCCATCCATGTTGCTGCAAATGGCATTATTTCATTCTTTTTTATGGCTGAGTGATATATTTCATTGTGTGTGTATGTGTGTGTGTGTATATCTATATCTATATCTATATAGATATAGATATACACACACATATATATATCTATATATCTATATAGTTATATATATAAATATATACACATACACACACCACATCTTTTTTATCCATTCATCTGTTGATGTACACTTAGGTTGCTTCCATGTTTGGCTTATTATTTGTTAAAATTAGCTTCGAGTTATAATTTACATACAATAAACCTCACCAATTTTAAGTGTACAATTTGATGAGTTTTGACAGATGTATACAGTTGTGTGTCCACCACCACAATCGTGATATAGGATATTTTCATCATCCCAGCAAGTTCCCTCTTGCCCCTTTGCCATCAATTCCCTCCCTTCATTGCTGGTTCCTGGCAACCACTGGCAGGCTTTCTGTCACTGTGGTTTTGCTTTTTCTAGAACTTCACATAAATGGGATAGTATAGAATGTACTCTTTTTTTGGTCTGGTTTCTTCCACTTAATGCTTTTGAGAGTCATTTCAGTTGTTGCACATGTCAGTAGTTCTTTATTGCTGTGTAATATTTCATTATATAGATATAGTAGAGTTTATCCATTCACCAGTTGATGGGCATTTGGGTTGTTTCTAGTTGGGGACTATTATAAATAAAGCTGCTATGGATATTCTTGTACAAGTCTTTTTTGTGGGGGGTGCATATGTTTTTGTTTCCCCAGGAATGGGATTGCTGGGCCATATGGGTAAGTGTATGTTTAACTTTTTGTCAAACTTTTCCAACATATGTGTACCATTTTGCATTCCTGGGAGCAATGTATATGACTTCCATTTGCTCTACATCCTCATCAACACTTGGTGTTGTCAGTCTTTTAAATTTTAGTCATTCTAATGAGTGTGTAGTGCTATCTTTTGTGCTTTTAATTTACATCTCCCTGTTGATAAGTGATGTTGAGCATCTTTTCATGCCCTTATTTGCCATTTGTAATCATCTTTGTTGAAATGTCTATTCAAATCTCTTGCCCATTTTATTTTTATTTATTTATTTTTTGCGGTACATGGATCTCTCACTGTTGTGGCCTCTCGCGTTGCGGAGCACAGGCTCCGGACGCGCAGGCTCAGTGACCATGGCTCACGGGCCCAGCCGCCCCACGGCATGTGGGATCTTCCCGGACCAGGGCACGAACCCGTGTCCCCTGCATCGGCAGGCAGACTCCCAACCTCTGCACCACCAGGGAAGTCCCTCTTGCCCATTTTAAATTCAGTTGTCTTTTATTCTCAGTCTGATTTGCCTTGTCATTTTGTTTACTGTCTTTTGAAAGCAAAAATTTTAAATTTTGATTGATTCCAATTTAATAGAACTTCTCTTTTATAGTTTGCTCTTTGTGTTCTAAGAGATCTTTGCCTAACCAAGGTCTTAAAGCTGAAAAGAATACACAATTTCTTTTCAATTGTAAAGCAACGTAAGCAAAAGAATCTAGAAATTCTTAGAAGCACAAATGCAGTTTTCTCCAGTGTTTGGCGATTGCACCTAATTTTAATTTTTGACTACAGTAACTATATAGAAAATTTAACAACTGTTGTGTATTAATCACTTGAGACCTGAGATGTTTGATTTGGCTTTAAATACTTAGCTGGTAGGTACATTTTTTTTAACGTTAACAAATTTATATTGTGTAAAGGTATGCTGAAGAAATCTGCTAAGTAGTTCATTACTATACATAATATTTATTATATAGCATATATCCATATAAAAAAAGAAGTATAACAGTGTTTCATTATCTTGATCCTTATCGTCTGAAAGGGATGTCATGTTAACTAGTACTTGTTTTTCCCATTGCATCGTATTGGGAAGCATGTGAAGTCAATTTGTCCCATTACTGGTGATGTTAACATGGATCACTTGGTTAAGATGAGGGCTGCCAGGTTTCTCCAGTGTAGTTATTCTTTTTCTCTTTGTTGTTAATATGTATCCTGTGGGGAGATACTTTGAGACAATGTAAACAGCCTCTTTCTCATCTTACTTTTACCCACTAATGGTATTCTGGTTTTTTTATGCTATTCTTTTTCATTAAAAATCTTAATGTTCAGATCTCTTGTTCTGAAATTCTTTCTTTGGCTACAAGTATCATAAACTTGTAAGCAGGAGACCAAACATCAAACTTGTAGAAGTCCCGTATACAGACATATGTATAAACATATACAGATACAATATTGTTATCAAGATACACAGGTGCTAAAGCTGTTACTCTTCCACTCTGCCATCTCCATTGCAGCCCTCCTTTATCTCTGTTCTATCACAATTGTGTCTGGTGCCTGCCCCTAACTCTAGTCTCTATTTTTGCAGAGGTAGAAGGGCAGAAGGGAAGCAGAAAAAGTTTATTTTGATCCCAGTGTGGGAAGAAGTCTGTCTTCTCTCATTGCTAAGGTTGTGGTAGGAAAAGTGAATCTTTCCGATGCTCTGACTTAGAATTTTGGTTCATTTTTTTTACCCTAAAAACATTTCACTATAACAAATCATTATGTGTTTGTAGGTTTAAAAGGCTTATGTTGCCTAGCTAGGAATTTAACCCGAGTTTATAAGATTGCTTCTGAAGGGGGAATATGACCTTAGTTCCAAATAATGTATTTACAATGAACAAATCTTTAACAAATCTCTCATTCATAAGCTTGAGGTTGGCTTGTATATATAAATTATGCATATTTAAAAAATAGCTTGTGTTAGATATCACTTAACAGAATAGTCTTTTCAGCCTATAGTTATTTGAAATCATTTATGTCTCTGATTGTGTGTGTGTATGTGTATGTGGTTATGTATTTCTGAAATTTGAGGTATGTAGTATAGGACTATCGAGTACAGTGAACCTCAAACTTTACATGCATCAGGATCACCTGGGGGTCTTCTTAAAATACAGATTGTTGGGCTCCATCCTCAGTTTCTGATTCAGTAGGTCTGGGTGGGACCCGAGAATTTGCATTTCTAACATGTTTCCAGGTGCTACTGATCCAAAGAGCAAACTTTGAGAACTGTTCTAGTATATTAACCAATTTTGGTCCTTATTTCAGGCTTAAAAGAGGGAGGTGGCTCTATAGAATATTTCTATATGAATGCACACGTTTTGCTATCTTTAAAATTTTCTTTAACTATAAAGCACAGCTTTAACATGCTCACCTGACATACTTAAATGTTTTTGATAGCACCTACACACATAAAGATGAATTCCTTGGTGCTTTTTTGCGTCCAGCTGATGTTAGTGGATTAAGTTGTTTCTGATAGTGATTACTAATATTGAGCTCTTACCCTGTGTCAGGCCCTATTTTAGTACCTTACATGCATCAGCTCATTTAATCTTTACCAAGCCTTTTGTGCTCTAGGTTAAGTAACTCGTCCCAGGTCACACAGCTAGTATGGGACAGATATGCGAGTTCAATTCAGGCAGTCTGGCTTCAGAGGCCAAGCTCAAAATCACCATGCCCTACTGCCTATACAAATGTAGTGTGTCTAAAATTGAAGAAATGATTGGTTGTCTAAATTTTTTGATTCTTGAAATTCCTTGCTATTTTAAATTATATCTGTATCAGTGGTGTTTTATCTCTGCAGTCTCTGTTTTCATCTCATCCTGTGTATCTCGTATCCAAGCTTTTCTTGTCTTACTGAGTTCATAATACTTTTTCTATGACAATATGCAGATACTTTTGGAGAATCTCTGTCTGTCCTCTGTGTTCTACTTTCTTCCAGACTAAGTTCATTTGTCTTTTATATGCTTTTTTTAGGCTATTTATATTTCCATAGTAGCCACAGCATTTCTTTTCATCTTAATATGGACAACTTCTTTCTGATACAGTGTGAGTGAATCCTCACACCCTTCCTACCTTTTTTTTTTTTTTTTTTGGTACGCGGGCCTCTCACTGTTGTGGCCTCTCCCGTTGCGGAAAACAGGCTCTGGACGAGCAGGCTCAGCGGCCATGGCTCACGGGCCCAGCTGCTCTGCGGCATGTGGGATCTTCCCGGACCGCGGCACGAACCCATGTCCCCTGCATCGGCAGGTGGACTCTCAACCACTGCGCCACCAGGGAAGCCCCCTTCCTACCTTATTTATGACCAGTCCTTCTCCCCTCAAGCTACAGTTTGAGTATTGGGTTCTCTTTTCAATCTTTTCTGTGGTCTGGAATAGGGGAGTGAATAAGCTCAGTGAGGCTGAGTATAGCCCTCATTTAGGGAACCTCTGCTTTGTCTTCTGAGATCCTGTTACCCATCCTATGCTAGGCATGCCCACCCAAGTGGGTATCCAACTCCCTTGGGGTTTGATTCTCTCATCCATCTGAGCACAGTTCCTTTGAGAGACAGAAAGCCTTAGCAGCCAGAATCCTGCTGGGCTTCTACTCACAAGGGTTTTTCCTCAGGTTATTTACCTTGCAGGCCACATTGCCTAAAGGATTTTGTTGACTCACCTTCCTTGCTCGATACTTCTGGGGATTGGGTTAAGGTCAGGCGCCATACCACACTGTCTGTAGTTCAGAATCTTATGTGTGTTTGTGTGTGCATCACCTTGAAGTTAATAGCATAATTTCCTCTTTTTTTGCTTGGTTGGTGGTGAATTTGGGACATTAAAAAAAACAAATAGGAAGACGTACTTTGTTCATTGCATTAGGGATTGTGGGAGAGAAATTCTGTGTTTATGCTTCACTCTGTCATCTTAATTCAGTTATCTCACTGTCTCTTTATATGGCTATTTCTTATGTTGGCCTTTGGTAAAGAGCCAAAGTGCTCTAAATTGATTCACAGATAAAGCTTAGAGAAACCTAGAGTCAAAGGGTCAGGATATACCTTAGATTGGGTACTAGGTGATATTCGGAATAGTTGTGATTATGATAATTGTGGTAATGTGGAAGAATGTCCTTATTCTTTCCTTTTTTTAATTAATTTATTTTTATTTTTGGTTGTGTTGGGTCTTTGCTGCTGTGCGCGGGCTTTCTCTAGTTGTGGCGAGCAGGGGCTGCTCTTGGTTGCGGTGTGCGGGCTTCTCATTGTGGTAGCTTCTCCTGTTGCGGAGCATGGGCTCTAGGCTCACGGGCTTCAGTACTTGTGGCTCGAGGGCTCTAGAGTGCAGGCTCAGTAGTTGTGGCACACGGGCTTAGTTGCTCCATGGCATGTGGGATCTTCCTGGACCAGGGCTCGAACCGCTGCGTTGGCAGGCAGACTCTTAACCACTGCACCACCAGGGAAGTCCCTGTCCTTATTCTTAGGAGATGTACACTGAATTTTTTTGAGATAAAGTATCATGTCTGCAATTTTTTTGGTCAAGAAAAAAAGGCAAAATGTTAATTGTTGGATCTACATAGTAGATATATAGGTGTTTATGGATAAGTATACTATCCATTCAACTTTTATGTAAACTTGAAATTTTTCATAATAAAAATTTGGGTTCCTAGGGAGAGAATGTACCTTAATACCATTGATCCTGAAACTCTAGTTTATGAAACAGCTACTTTAGAATTTTGACTTGATGTTTATTGTTTTTTGTTAGCTATTAGGGGAGGGAGAGTCTGTGATCCTGCTTCAGTCCATTTATTTCTTTTCAAAATTGAAGATCTAACCTGGTTGTGTGGGTTAGAGCTCAAAATTAATATTCCTTTTGGATGAAGGTATGGGAGTCAATCAAGTACAGTGGAATTACACCATACCTGTGCTTAGTTTATGTGAATGTGGCCAGACTTGTTCCATCAAAATACTCAGTGTGTATGTCTAGGAGCAAGGGTGAAATTGGAGAAATTTTTTTCTTTCATTTTGGTTCAGTTTCTCAGGTGTCTTAGAGAGTATCTCACCACATTCAGTTAGTCTAGTTTTTAAACTGTGTTTTCGTGTGACATGGCCCCCTAAATGCAAGCCAGTCACTTTATTTCATATTCACATCTCATGGTCACTTAGTGATTTCTCCTAATATTAGAGGGGAAAAACAGAGTCTTGAGTTGGACTTAAATGAAAGATAATGTGTCTGTATACTTTATAGATGATATAAGGGGTTTTTTTAGGGTAATTGTGAGTATATGTAATTTTTACTTTATGTGTTGACTTTGGAACCTTCCTTGCCCACAGATTCTTCATTTAAGGCTGTCCCCCAAACAGAGTAATTAAAGCATTAGAAATTGATAATTAGGTGAACTAGTTTCATCAGGATGAGCTGCTAGCTACTTGCTAGTAATGTGACCTTAAGCTGGTCACTTTTCTAAGCCAGAGATTCGTGGTAATAATATTTGCCTTATCTAGCTCCTGGGGTTGCAATATGGATCAAATGAGATATGTCTAAACATGAATTAGATACTAATAATTAGGTATTCAATTTTAGAGAGTTAAAAAAATAGTTGTCATGAATTTTTTAGATCATAATAAGTTATCACTTATGTAAGCTATCACTACACTAGCTTTTGATGATTTTTTAAAAAGCATTCATAATATACTTTAATCTATTTCTGTCTTTAAACATAAGATGCCACTTTAAAGTAGCAGTTTCATTTCCCTCAAGAGTAGATTTGATTTTATGTAGGAATGCCTTTAGCTTCTTTACATTGTAGAGATAGATGTTTTTTCCCTCTCATTTTTGAAATTTGTTATAAATTAGTAACAAATCAAAGAATTTTTATCAAATAAAGGAAATTTTTGTTGCTGGGGTTTCATGAGTGAACTAGTCAAGGGTAGTATGGACACATATCTCTCCATTCAAAAAAAATACATCTTTATTGGAGTATAATTGCTTCACAATTCTGTGTTAGTTTCTGTTGTACAACAAAGTGAATCAGCCATATGCGTACATATATCCCCATATACCCTCCCTATCCCACCCTCTAGGTCGTCGAAAAGCACCGAGCTGATCTCCTTGTGCTGTGCTGCTGTTTCCCACTAGCTATCTGTCTTACATTTGATAGTGTATATATGTCGATGCTACTCTCACTTCGCCCCAGCTTCCCCCTCCCCCCGTGTCCTCAAGTCCATTCTCTATGTGTATGTCTTTATTCCTGCCCTGCCACTAGGTTCATAAGTACCATTTTTTTTTTTTTAGATTTCATATATACGCGTTAGCATACGGTATTTGTTTTTCTCTTTCTGACTTCACTGTATATGACAGACTCTAGGACCATCCACCTCACTACAGATAACTCAATTTTGTTTCTTTTTATAGCTGAGTAATATTCCATTGTATATATGTGCCACATCTTCTTTATCCATTCATCTGTTGATGGACATTTAGGTTGCTTCCATGACCTGGCTATTGTAAATAGGGCTGCAGTGAACATTGTGGTACATGTCTCTCTCTCTTTTTTTTTTTTTGCATTAATCTTTTTTTTTTTTATAATTTATTTATTTATTTTTTAATTTTTTGCCTTATAACAAATTTAATCAGTTATACATATACATATGTTTCCATATCCCCTCCCTTTTGCGTCTCCCTCCCACCCTCCCTATCCCACCCCTCCAGGCGGTCACAAAGCACCGAGCTGATCTCCCTGTGCTCTGCGGCTGCTTCCCACTAGCTATCTACCTTACGTTTGGTAGTGTATATATGTCCATGCCGCTCTTTCACTTTGTCACAGCTTACCCTTCCCCCTCCCCATATCCTCAAGTCCATTCTCTTTTTGAATTATGGTTTTCTCAGGGTATATGCCCAGTAGTGGGATTGCTGGGTCATATGGTAGTTCTATTTTAGTTTTTTTAAGGAACCTCCATACTGTTCTCCATAGTGGTCAGTTTACATTCCCACCAACAGTGCAGGAGGGTTCCCTTTTCACCACACTCTTTCCAGCATTTATTGTTTCTAGATTTTGTGATAATGGCCATTCTGACCGCTGTGAGGTGATACCTCATTGTAGTTTTGATTTGCATTTCTCTAATAATTAGTGATGTTGAGCATCTTTTTATGTGCCTCTTGGCCATCTGTATGTCTTCTTTGGTGAAATGTCTATTTAGGTATTCTGCCCATTTAAAAAAATATTTTAGATCCTGCATGCTGCAACTAAGAGCCCGCATGCTGCAACTAAGAGCCCACATGCCACAGCTAAAGATCCCACATGCCGCAACAAAGATCGCACACATGGTGACAAAGATCCCATGTGCCACAACTAAGACCTGGCACAGCCAAATAAATAAATAAATATTAAAAAAAACCAATCAGAACCTTGATTATAATTCTTATTGTCCAAATGGAGACAGACACTGCTATCATTGGCACTCTAGAGTTGGAGCCCAAGTTTAATCTATAACACCCTTGCTATTTAATGAGTCTGAGCAGGGAAAAACTGTTAGGATGTTTATATTAGTACTTGTATTATCCCCTATAATGATTGGTTTGAACTCAGGTCACTTTAGCTATTACTGAATATCTTCATATGACAATTCTAATCAAGGTGTAGAATCATAGTTAAGGTAATAAATTACAAATAGGATCTTAATTTTTCCCATTAGCTATGCTTTTTACCTAAGAGAGGTATATAAACATCCAAGGATAGGCAGATATTAAATTTATTAGTAGGCAACTGTAGACTCTATGTACAAACAGTGTAGTTTTAAAAAAAATACATTTTTTTACAAGAAAGGAAAGCAGAATTTTTAGTGTGGACCACATTACTTGCTGTAAACAATTGATTCAACTGCTGTACCTCTTCTCCAAGGCTGTTTCCTGAAATTCAACCTCAGTGTTCAGTTTCAGAAAAGAAAAAATTCATAGTGTGTAAAAGAGAGGTAACATTTAAAAGTTACCCTGGGATAAGAACTGAGAGCCAGCACATATGGTCATCCTGTGTGTGGGTGACCATATTATTCATTCTTTGGCATCTTAGTAGAGATTTGTATTGACTAAAAAAGAAAGGTGGTGGCAGATAGTACTTTTCATTTAGTATCCCTTCCTGTGTTTTCATAAATGATGTATCAAAGTTAAGGGGTTATTTCTAAGTGTTTTGTAAAGTTTTTAAGATTTTCTGATTGAAAGTTAAAAAGGCTTTGAACCAAAACATTGAAAGGCTATTCTGTTATCTCTTCTCCAGGATTGGTAAACTCAGGTTCCCATAACTTTTCTTTTTTAAAAAATATTAATTAATTTATTTTGAATTTTTAAATTTAATTTATATTTTATACAGCAGGTTCTTATTAGTTATCTATTTTATACATATTAGTGTGTATATGTCGATCCCAGTCTCCCAATTCATCCCACTACCCCTTTCCCCTCTTGGTGTCCATATGTTTGTTCTCTACATCTGTATCTCTATTTCTGCCTTGCAAACAGGTTCATCTGTACCATTTTTCTAGATTCCACATATATGCGTTAATATACGATATTTATTTATCTCCTTCTGACTGACTTCACTCTGTATGACAGTCTCTTGATCCATCCACGTCTCTACAAATGACCCAATTTCATTCCTTTTTATGGCCGAGTAATATTCCATTGTATATATGTACCACATCTTCTTTATCCATTCGTCTGTCGATGGGCATTTAGGTTGCTTCCATGACCTGGCTATTGTAAATAGTGCTGCAATGAACATTGGGGTGCATGTGTCTTTTTGAATTATGGTTTTCTCTGGGTATATGCCCAGTAGTGGGATTGCTGGGTCATATGGTAGTTCTATTTTTAGGTTTTAAGGAACCTCCATACTGCTCTCCGTAGTGGCTGTATCAATGTACATTCCCGCCAACAGTGCAAGAGGGTTCCCTTTTCTCCACATCCTCTCCAGCATTTGTTGTTTGTAGATTTTCTGATGATGCCCATTCTAACTGGTGTGCAGTGATACCTCATTGTACTTTTGATTTGCATTTTTCTAATAATTAGTGATGTTGAGCAGCTTTTCCTATGCCTCTTGGCCATCTGTATGTCTTCTTTGGAGAAATGTCTATTTAGGTCTTCTGCCCATTTTTTGATTGGGTTGTTTGTTTTTTTGATAATGAGCTGCATGAGCTGCTTGTATATTTTAGAGATTAATCCTTTGTCTGTTGATTCATTTGCAAATATTTTCTGCCTTTCTGAGGGTTGTCTTTTCATCTTGTTTGTAGTTTGCTTTGCAAAAGCTTTTAAGTTTCATTAGGTCCCATTTGTTTTTTTTTGTTTCTATTTCCATTACTCTAGGAGGTGGATCAAAAAAGATCTTGCTGTGATTTATGTCAAAGAGTGTTCTTCCTATGTTTTCCTCTAAGAGTTTTATAGTGTCCAGCCTTACATTTAGGTCTTTAATCCATTTTGAGTTTATTTTTGTGTATGGTGTTAGGGAGTGTTCTAATTTCATTCTTTTACATGTAGCTGTCCAGTTTTCCCAGCACTACTTATTGAAGAGACTGTCTTTTCTCCATTGTATATCCTTGCCTCCTTTGTCATAGATTAGTTGATCATAGGTGCGTAGGTTTTTCTCTGGGCTTTCTAACCTGTTCCATTGATCTATGTTTCTGTTTTTGTGTCAGTACCAGAGTGTCTTGATTACTGTAGCTTTGTAGTATAGTCTGAAGTCAGGGAGTCTGATTCCTCCAGCTCCATTTTTTTTTCCTCAAGACTGCTTTGGCTAGGTTTCCATAACTTTTAACTTATAGGTTATAGTTTCCTATTTCTAAGTTATTTTGATGGGTCTTATTTAGACCCTAACAAAAAGATTCTTCTATTAGAGTAGTTTTAAGACATAAATGTGTAGTTCTTAGCCTATTATATGGCATGTAGTACTCAATGAATGATAGTTAATAAGGACGGTGACAATAATGCCATAATTTACTTAGATGTAGTCTAAGTCACAAATTTAAATATTTTTCATTTTTTCCCTTTTCAGTTTTTCCATGAATGTTGGGGGGGATGGTTCAGGTGGTAATGCGAGCGGTGGGGAGTGGCAGATGAGGCTTCACTCACTCACCTGCTGCTCACCTCCTGCTGTGCGGCCCGGTTCCTAACAGGCCACGGACTGGTACTGGTCCTCGGCCTGGGGCTTGGGGACCCCTGCTCTAAAGTAGCATTTGAAACATTCATGGGTTAGAGGTACTAAAAATAGGACATTAGTAATAAAAAAGTAATTTATCTAGTTATATCTACGACTTACTCCAGCCTTTATTTCTCAACTCTCCAAAAGCACCTTCTTGATGAACCTGCTTTTTTTTGGGGGGGGAGCATGGTGCTCAGTAGTGTTATGCAGCCCCATCAGCTGCTCTGTTGTTATAGGGCAAGTTTGGAATCTGCTTGGGGTCATTTATAGCTGATGGTCTGTGTAGACATAATTGTGAGTGCTCAATTTTATTCAAACTTAAAAATTCAGTTCCTAACAGTACATTGGTAAGTGTAGTCTTGATCTTAAAGAGATCCTGAAAGATAGTAACCTTGTCAGTTCCTCAAAGATAGGAACTCTCTACTGTTCATCTTTGAATTCCCAGTGCCTGGCACATAGTAAACAAATGAATGAATGAATGAATGTCTTTTGTCCCTCCCCATCCTTTCTTTCTTCAACTTCTGCCTGGCCATTCAATAAAACTTTTAGTATTCTATTGTGGGAATGGAGAGTTTTGTATGTGCTCTGAATTAAAAAGCAAATTAAGTTAAACTAAATGAAAAAGAAAGCATCAGGGGAGTGGAATGTGTAAAGAAAATCACTTTTACATGCGTGTACATCTTGGTTTTGTTGTTGTTGTTGTTCATCTTGGTTATAATTAGCCTTTGCTAGAAACCTTTTCTTACTGCTCTTCTAGATAGTTTCCTTGTGCTTTCCATATTTCTTTCTCTCTTTCAAATTTTCCTGCTTGTGAAATCTAGAGAATTGACAAATAGACATTAGAAACTAATATAAGTATCTAGTAAGAGGAATTAGAACAGCTTAGTAACTAAGAAAATGTTTTATTTGTATGGAGAAAACTATGTATAGCTATATTAGGTTCATTTGAATCATAGTATACTAGCAAAGGAGTAGCCTAACTGCCTTTATCTCCAACACAATACCTTATAAACTGGATTCTTCCAATTATGACATACCGTTATTTCTGCCTCCCAGTGTACACGCAGTATGCCACCAGAATTACCATCCCCCTCCAACAAAATAAAAGCAACTATTTAGTTTGTTTTCTGCCAGGCCACTCCTTCATAACCTGACTCCTTATTTGCTCACCGGGATGTATGTTGACTTAATAATCGTTTCTGTGAAAGGGAACCATATCTTTTTAATCTGCCAGTTAAAAAAGTGTGATTCTGTATGTTTTCCCATCAAGGTAACATGGCCGTCCCTGAATTAGTCTTATGTGAAAATGTTGCACAGAAGTTAGACTTTCCTGTAGTAACACACATTAAATTACTCAAGCATGAAAACATACATGCACAAAATATCCTTATCTACCAATAAGGTATGTTAGCTGCATATTAGCTTTTCCCTTTCTCATACTTGGTATTGAGCTAAATACATTCCAGAAATCTAGATTGTCCTTGAGTATCAGTGCTTCACCTGTCCTTTTGGCCTTTGTGCACTCCCCCAACACTCCACCTGCCTATACACACACAAATGTTACTCACAATTTCATTTTGTATGTATAGACAGCATTGTCAAACATGGTACTTCAGCAGCCCACCTGAAAATCACTGATAAAATAATGACCCAGGCTTTTTCATTCAGTCTGTCCAAGTTAGGAAGTGGTTTGGTCTTTGTCAGCAATGGTATTAATATTTTGGGCCTACTTCTTAGGGCTTAAGTAGTGGTGAATTAAAACATGGCTTTGGATTTCTTTGGGTTTAATTTTTGTTGTCGTTGCTTTAGTGTTAGATTTTACCAATTCTGAGGGGGAGAACTAGAACATCTGGAAGGAGAAATGCAAATGCATTATAACTAAATTGTGCTGGCTACAATTTTATAATTAATACTCAGATCAGTTTTAGGATGCTTTGGTTTGTGATAATGAGGTTGAGAAAAGAATTGGCTTATAAAACTGGCATTTAAAATTCATGAATGTCACATTATTTGGAGGTTAGAAATGTAGATGAGAACTTAAAATGTTAATTGGTAATACTGACTGTATGTAAAACCTACATGTGTGTAACAAGTAACGAAATAATTCACAACTACATGCAAGTTAATTTTTTTCAAATTAGAAATGAAATTGTGACAGCATAATCTTAACCTTTTTGCATTTTATTTATAGTTTTTTTTAATTTTAGTTTCAGTCTGATGGAAGCAAACAAGAAGATAAGGAGAAGACGGTAAGAGACTAGAAAAATCCAATGTGTCTAATGTTTGTCTAGGTACAGCATACTGTAAATTTTACTGTGAACAAGCTTTAATCACCTATGTGAATAACTATTTTATACTTTATATGTTGAATGTAGCTTTTGGCATGTCGTACAAAGTATCTTTTAAGATTGACAGCCTCCTGTTTTTGAGGATTACCATGTTGAGAAAGGAAAAGGGATAAAAAGTCCCTCATTCTTGCTACCCCTTTCCTTCCCTCACCTCATTTGCTTTCTTAGAGAAACTTTTTTGTGAAAAGTACAGTGATAGTGTGGGGAATTAGATATGGTGTGTTATTAAATCAAGGAATGGCAATTTTTCCAAGGCTTACATAAATTTGTTTGGGGGGGATTAATATGCACCTCTTAACTGAAATAATTTTTCCTCCATTTTTCGTAGGAAGTTATCCTTAGCTGCTTGCTTAGCATTACTGACCAGGTATTACTTCCATCTCTTTCTTTGATGGACTGCAATGCTTGTATGTCTGAGGAACTGTGGGGAATGTTTAAAACATTTCCATATCAGCATAGGTAAATACATAATATTTTTGTATTTTTAGCTACTATTCTAGTGCACTAACCTCTAAGTGTTTAATTTTTCCTAATTCTTCATCTCATCATTTTCAAGATATCGTCTGTATGGCCAGTGGAAGAATGAAACTTACAACAGTCATCCACTTTTAGTAAAAGTTAAAGCTCAAACAATAGACAGAGCCAAATATATCATGAAGTAAGTTTTAATTTATTTTTCTTCTTAATATCTGGATCTGATTTACTTTCTTTCAGCCAGCTCATGTCTGAGCCTCAGTTTTGAGGAAGCCCAGGAGTATTTGCTAATGGTGTAACTAATTATATACTACACATAGAGTGACTATCAATTTTTGTGGTTTTTAGCTCATTTTGACTACCATGTTAGTTTTTGTAGTTGTCATGTTTGCACAGCTATAAAATCTAACAAAAATCCTCTTTAGGATGCATTATAGTATAGGATGAGGTTTTTTTTTTTTTTTAAAGGAGAGCATACTGTGTAGCCTTTGCTCAGTTTACATAATACATTCAGTGGCTTGTACAAGGTAGTCAAAGTTCTAGGAATTTCTGTTGAAAGTTATAATAAAGATTTCTTTTTTTCTTTTTGGAAGATCTAGTAGAATCATGCAGAGCTATCTCCTTAGGGAGTCAACTTTTGAAAAATTTCTAGTTTTTTCATTTGTGTGCTTTATTTTCATGTCATTAAAAACATAAGAGTGATGTTAATCTATTGATACTTCCTGATAAACTGTTTGAAGTTTAATTATGAAAATTGTATACTTCAGATCAGTATTGGTTTAGATACTAATTACACTGCTGTATTGCAAGGGTTTTCAGCAAGGCTGTTGATTGTCATTTCTTTTACATTTGTGCAGTCGTATGGTTATTCTAATTAGAAGTAGTGCATTCACTAGTTTAACTAACAGTATGCAGTGACACTTGCTTTTTTTAAATAATAAATATATTCATTTATTTATTTATGGCTGCGTTGGGTCTTCGTTGCTGTGCACGGGCTTTCTCTAGTTGCGACAAGCGGGGGCTACTCTTCGTTGTGGTGCACGGGCTTCTCTTGTTGTGGAGCACAGGCTCTAGGCATGCGGGGTTCAGTATTTGTGTCTCACAGGCTCTAGAGCGCAGGGTCAGCAATTGTGGCGCACAGGCTTAGTTGCTCCGCGGCACGTGGAATCTTCCCAGACTAGGGCTCGAACCCATGTCCCCTGCATTGTCAGGCAGATTCTTAACCACTGTGCCACCAGGGAAGCCCCCAGTGATACTTTCTTTGCTGAATGATACTGTCGTAGGTCACAGTCTACCAGGGAAACAGGTGTGTGCACAATCACAGTCTGGTTTAATAGATGCTGTTATACAATATGTATAAAGTTCTATGGGATGATAGAGAGGAGAATGAATATTTCACCCCATGGAAGTTGGGGAAGGCATGGAAAGAGATGATATTAGAACTGGTCCTTCCAAAAGAGTTCCAGGCTTAAAAATTCCCCAAGTAGAGTTTCTAGCTTAACAACAACTAATTTTTTTTTTTTTTTTTTCGGTACGCGGGCCTCTCACTGTTGTGGCCTCTCCCGTTGCAGAGCACAGGCTCTGGACGCACAGGCTCAGCAGCCATGGCTCACAGGCCTAGCCACTCTGCGGCATGTGGGATCTTCCCAGACCGGGGCATGAACCCGTGTCCCCTGCATCGGCAGGTGGACTCTCAACCACTGCGCCACCAGGGAAGCCCAACAACTAATATCTTTGAAGCCATTACTATGTGTGGTGGGCGCTGAACTAAGTGCTTCATATGGATTATTTAATGATACATTAAATTTTTTTTGATAAATTTATTTATTTATTTTTGGCTGTGTTGGGTCTTCGTTGCTGCACGCGGGCTTTCTCTAGTTGCGGCAAGCGGGGGCTATTCTTCACTGCAGTGCGGTGGCTTCTCTCGTCGTGGAGCATGGGCTCTAGGTGCGCGGGCTCAGTAGTTGTGGCTCACGGGCTCTAGAGCACAGGCTCAGTAGTTGTGGCACACGGGCTTAGTTGCTCCGAGGCATGTGGGATCTTCCTGGACCAGGGATCGAACCCGTGTCCCCTGCATTGACAGGTGTATTCTCAACCACTGTGCCACCAGGGAAGCCCCGATACATTAAATATTGAATCTGTCTCTTCCACTCTCTACCGCCACTAACTTAGTTCTTTTATCTGGAGTGTTATAGTGCCTTGTATTATTCTCTTTCTTCAAAATCCTTTGGTGACTAAGCATTGCCTGCAGGTTATATATCAGACTTTATGGCTTGGTGATATAAGAGAACCTTCATGATCTGTCTCTTCCTATTTCCATCCTCATTTCCCGCCAATTCTACCTCTAGCTGTACTGAGCCCACTTATGTTTCCCTGAATGTGCATATATTTTTTGTTTCTTTTGTTTTTACAGGTTTTCCCTTACCTCTTTTTCCTCTCTCCATCTGGTGACCTCATCATTGGACAGTGGGCTCCAGTGTCACCTCTGTGAAGCCTTCCATTGCACATACCACCAAGCACAATTGATTGTTCTTTATTTGTGCTACCACTATCTCATATGCATATAAATACTATCATACCGCTTATGTATATTGCTATGATTATTTTTCTTTTTAAAATTATTTAATTTTTTGATGATTTTATATATTCACATGGTTTAAATTGTAGTAGATATGAAAAGGTAGACAGTAAAAAGTCTCTCACCCTGTCCACTCAGTTCTCCCAAGGAAAAAAAAAGTGGTCACTGTTTAGTTTCTTATTTATCATTCCGGCTATTTTTATGTATATGCAAGTGAATACAAATATATTATTCCCTCCCTTTTTATACTACTGATAGCATATAATAAGTACTGTCCTATAAGTTGCTCTATTTGTTTAAGAATATAAAAATTTTAAAAGTGGTTTTAAATCTACCTCCCCCACTGGACTGAGCTTGAGAGCAGGCGCTGTTACTCATCCTTGTATTCCTGGTGCTTAGTACTTTGCCTGTCACAGAAGACATTAATATGAATTTATGAATAAGTAAATTAATACAAATGTCTATCACAGAAGAATACGTGCAGAATTTTTAATGTACTTGGATTTTTGTTACATTTGTAAGCTCAACTGTTTCACCAGCCTTGAATAATATGATTTTGATATTGATTGAACTTTTTAAGTTGAGAATGGAATGTATTAATTTATTGCTTGGGAATTTCACAAGTTTTGATTACTGTTTAAAACATGAATTTGGTATAGGGCATCCAGTAATTCATGCCACAGATGTTCATTGATTGTGTTCCATATGCCAAGCACCATGGTTGCTTGAGAGGAGGACATAATCAAGAGAATATTCCTTTTATTTATTTACTTTTTTTGGTGTTGGGGGAGAGGAAGCAGAAGGGAGTGCGATAAAAAATATGGAAAGGAAGGGTTGGCTTTGGCAAGTAGGAGGGCTTGCCTGAAATAGTAGGGTTAGAAGTAAGGGCAGGTGGTGGCAGAACTTTATTTGTGCTTCAAATAAAGCTTCAAAGTAGAACAGAGTATAGCCAAAGTTTAAAACTGATGGGTCTCTCTTTTCCATGGGATAAAAAGAAACTGGGCCATGCAGAATGGGAAAGGGAAGCAGTTGTTGATGAAATAATTTTGATTGATGGATCAGTTTTGTCATAAGAAGTTTCTTAAGATAATTATATCAAGTTTGTCACTTCCAGAATGGTCACATTCCTTGAATTGTCAACTAAATTCATTATTTGCTTCATTATATTTTCACTCCGGAGAGCTTCCTGTCACCTGTTAGTTTTTCAGGTTTCTAGATTTATTGTGTAGTAATTTCATCAGAAGAGTTTAAGATCCTGTGTAATAATTGTTTTGAATTTGTAAGCATTTCATAGATATAAATTTCCAAAATGTTAGTAAAAGAATACTGAGTAGAGGGAGAATTAAAGAGCAAGGACAAGAGTAGAATTGATTTTTCAAGAATTGTTTACTTTGAATATGAAAACCAGAGAACTTCTTGTATCAAGGAGTGAACCATTAGCTATTACTCTGTTAGGGTCACTGAGACAGATGGCATGAGGCATTTCAAAGTATTACACCAAATTTGATATCTTAATCCCTAAACTGATAATGAGTCCTTCTAAATCTAAAATAATTATTCTCTGTAAGAAGAGTTTTATGTACTTGTAGAGTACGTTAAGAGTTTTAATGCTTATTAGACTATTACTATAAAATGAACATGTGTATATTGTAAATGTTAAGCATTAATACAAAATTTTAATACCCTCTTGGAGAATGCCTAATCAAAATAGCCCAGGTCCTGTAGTAAAACATATGATGAGGGTGGTTGTTTACATGGATCCATTTTGGATATTTGGGAAATAAAATTTTTTTCATGATGTAACAAAGCTACCAACATTAAAAGGGAAATTACTTAAGATGATCCCTGCCACCTTTTTCTCCCCTTGTAGGCGTCTAACCAAGGAAAATGTGAAGCCTTCTGGAAGACAAATTGGGAAGTTGAGCCACAGCAATCCAACCATTTTGTTTGATTATGTATGTTCTGAGGTTAATACTATTTTCAGAGGTTTTTCTTTTTGTAGTCTTTAAATCAGCACAAGTGGAAATAGAATGATGTAGTTTAAAAATGTTTGATAGTTTTAGGGGACAAAAACTTTAGCAAATGAAACATTGTATGGTTATTCTAAAAACAAAATTTAGTATGTAATATATTTAACACATTGATCTACTTTTCTAATAATAAGTGACAGTGCTACTGTTATTAAACAGACTAACATTGTCTTGTGTACCACATTTTGAGTTATAAAAACATTAATAAAGTGATGCATTATTTGTTGATTTTAGTTTTTAGAAACATTTGAACAGCACTTCGTTGTGATTCAGATGTAACACTTTCATGTTTAGAAAGAGACTTCTAAAACACATTTGACATAAGTCTAGCCTCTATAATTCCAAAATTCAAGTTTGGATGCCCTGGAATTATTTCCTAATTGGAAATTGTAGCCTAAGAAAATATTTTCTAAGGAAATGATAAAATAGTAGGTTTTATATAAATACACAATGGAAGGAAGCATTATTTCTTTTGAAAAATAAAAAAGTGTAGCCATTATTTAGTTAGCACAGTAAAAGTTCTCTTTTGATTAGTCAATGCATTTTATTCTTTGTTGCTGTCTTCCAGATCTTGTCACAAATACAGAAGTATGATAACTTAATAACACCTGTAGTAGATTCATTGAAATACCTCACTTCATTGAATTATGACGTCTTGGCCTGTATCCTTTCAGGTGAAGTAATAACATAGATTTCACGTTTCATAGATCTTAGTGGTGAATGTTTTATTTTCATTGTAAGTTCCTTTAGCAACCATCTGAGGTTGATTCAGTTGGCTGATCGAAAGGTTGACCAGTTGGGAGTTTGTGTGTGTGTCTGTGTTGTATATTGGGAAAGACAATGTTAAGATTACTAAATATCTTTGATATAGTTAGAATCTACTTGCTGAAAGCTGGGAAAGAGGCTAAAAAAGAAAAGTTGGTACTACGGTGAGTGTATTTTTCCATAATTGGTAATAAATTGGAGCTAACAATTTATTTTCCAAGGGGTGGCTTTTTGTTGTTGTTTTAGCGGTCTTTGTTAGGGATGTGGTGACAAAATTTTTTCTTAATATATGAAAGATTGTATCATTGAAGCTTTAGCTAATCCAGAAAAGGAGAGAATGAAACATGACGACACAACCATCTCAAGCTGGCTTCAGAGTAAGTATTTTTATCTTTCCAAGGATGAAATTTCCATCTGTTGTCATTGCTATGCTATGTATTCTGTTACCTATGCTAAGAGCCTATTTGTCAAGTGCTCTTGACAATATCTAGCCACTCAGCTTGTTCTACAGAGGGTCCATGTCCTTGGCTGTGTAAGGAGATTCATATGGTACTTAATTCATTTTCTAACTCAAGAAGCCAGTATTGGCTGTGATAGCATTTGGGCAAGCATTACTGGGGAGATGGAAGTTCCCATCCATTCTATTATTTTAGAAGAACTAATCTTTTTTTTAAGTTTTTTTCTTGATGTGGACCAATTTTAAAGTCTTTATTGAATTTGTTACAATATTGCTTCTGTTTTATGTTTTGGTTTTTTGGCTGTGAGGCATGTGGGCTCTTAGCTCTCCAACCAGGGATCGAACCTGCACCCCCTACATTTGACGGTGAAGTCTTAACCAGTGGACTGCCAGGGAAGTCCCTAGAAGAATTAATCTTAAGGGAACTATTCTCCCTTCTCTCCTTTCCATCCTGAGGCTCCAGTCACCTTAAAAGAAAAAAAACTTGGTTGTTTAACAAAAAGCCCTAGCCTTGTTTTTTTCCCTTGTACCTTTGATTTCTAGCAGCCAGTTACATTTTCTTTCAACCTGTTGTGTCTCTGATAGCTGAATCTTGCAGTAGCTCCCCATTGCTCTTTGAAGTCTGCAATCTGTAATAAATCATACAAGTAAGTTCTTTTGGAATCAGGTCCTTTCTGTACTAGCCTCATCTTTTACCCCTCCCTAATATTCTAGGTTCCGTTAATGCTGAACTTCTTGCACTTTCCATGGCCTTTTGCACATGTTATTCCCTCTTCTTGGGGTACCCTTGGGGTACCCTTCTATGCCCACTCATCTCTTCCAACACATTTTCTACTTATTCATTAGATTTCAGCTTAGAGGTCACTTTCTTTGGAAAGCTTTCCTTGTTAACAACCCAAAAGTCAGAATAAGGTGCCCCTCTTCTGTACTTCTATGGAACTTTTTATTCATCATAGTTATTTTAGTTTAGTTTTCTATATCTCTCTGGACTGTAAGCTCCTTGAGGGCAGGACCTGTGTTTTGTCCATTGTCCTTTAGGTGCTCAGCAAATAATTCTTGAAAAGGCTGCAGATCACTTGACTTTACTGGGGTCTCCTCCTCTTTTTTTTTTTTTTTTTTTTTTAAAAAAAGGCCACGCCGTGCTGCATGCAGGATCTTGGTTTCCTGACCAGGGATTGAACCCATGCCCCCTGCATTGGGCATGCCAAGTCTTAACAGTTGGATGGCCAGGGAAGTCCCTCCTCCTCTTGTCTTGAGTGGGGTTTTCTCCCTACTAATGTGATAAGGACTCTTGGCTAAAATTGGTCTTTTGATTGCTTCTTGGTCTGGCAATGTTTCCTTGCCCCTCCACAACTAGTGGCATGTTCCTAGATAAAATGAGATTTTTTTGTGTGACTCAAACATTTGAGGGGCAGGTGTTTTGTTGATCATTCAAGTTTACTGCATCATCTGCAAGATTTTGTTGTGGCCTAATTAACGTCAAGTTATGGAATCAGGCCGTATAAGTTTGAATCGCTGTTCTACCTCATACCAACTGTGTGTCCATGAGCAAGTTACGTGACCTGTCTGTTCAGAATTTCCCTCATCGATAGGTTTATACCTACCTGAGATGATTACTGCAAAGGTTAAATGAGATAATTACATAAAGAGCTTAATAGACTGCTTGGCATATGTATGGTCAATAAATATTAGCTGTTATTAATTATAAAATTCTGTTCAGTGGCATCAGCAATACAATTTTTCCCACCTCATTTTGTTTTGGAAATTCCGTTGAAATGACACTTAATATTGTGCTTTTTGTTTTATGAACTGTTTTTTAAAAAGCCCTATTCCTTTTTTATCTCATATAGGTCTGGCTAGTTTCTGTGGTGCAGTTTTTCGTAAATATCCAATTGATCTTGCTGGTCTTCTTCAATATGTGGCTAATCAGCTAAAGGCAGGCAAAAGGTATTCATAGCAAATTATATGTAAATGAAATTCAATAATTAGAGTACTTCTACTGGTATTGGGATACTGACATTGCTATTATGTTGAAAAACTGTTTGTTGGTTGTAGGCTTAAGAAAATAATTGCTCACTTATTTATATGGAATTCTTTAATTAAAAGAAATAACTTAAAATATACAGAAAAAATGTAATATTTGGCTATATGTGTAACTCATTAAAGAAACTAACTCATTTTGACTACCTGTTAGGCTTTTGAATAAATGGTTGATATGGTATATTGTAAATCCTCTTATGGCAAAACACATTGCACTGTTGATTATGCTACTGGACAGTAATTGGCCTTTACATTGAACATTTGGTAGGAATGTGTTTATTTTGAGGGTATATATAGTATCTTTAAAACACAACTATTTTTTGAATTTAAACTTCAGAGATAGGTAACACTAATGCACCTTTTGGACATTGTCTTCTTTTCTTTATAAATACTGAGTTTCATTATTTTATTCTGGACCAATATCAGTGCTTAGAGTTTGAATTAGAATGTATATTAAACCCCATCAGCAATAGACTGACTAGACTCAAAGAACAGGAAATGGTTTTCAGAAGCTTTCTGCTAGAAAGCAAACAGAAATCTGTAAAGCTATCTAGTGCTCCAAACAAGTATTACCTAAGTAATTCTTGACAGATTATTTTGGTTTAGGGAAAGCTTAAAAAAAAAAATAGGTTTGGAATTTAATCCACATATATCACTTGCTTTATACTCATCTATTGGCCATTTTACTCTTACATTTTACTCTTCTGTGTCTATATAGGCCAGGAAAACATCACATTACTTTTAAATCTCTAGTTCAGTTTTATGTACTGTGATATAGTTTTTGTGACCATCTAATGAAAAGATTGTTTAAAGGAAAAACAAAATATTTCATTGGTACTTGTTGCATACTTATTTGCATGAGGGCCCTCTTGTTTTCAAAAACTATGTTTAGAGAAGCAAGACAAGTTGAGAGAGTAAGCACTTAATAAGAATCTTAGAAAACTGTTCCTTTGTCTATTAACTTGTGTCTTGGGTATACCTAGCTTTACCTTTCTTTGGAAAAACATCTGTATTTGTTCTGTAGGAAAGAATGTTTTTCCTTATCTTCATTACTTAACAAATTAAGGAAGATCTTGGAAGTCATAAGGTGTTATTTCCATTGACAGTCCTAAACTTTGAGAATTCAAATGAATAACTGTTGGCACAGTAATAAATAATGTGTAAGGCAGGCCACTAAACTGTCATCTTAGGCTCAAATATCACAACTTGGAATTTGCATTTCCTTCCTTTTTTCCTTTCTCCTCTCCCTCCCTCCATTCCTCCCAAGTGTGTGTGATTATTTAAAGAGATGGCTCTATACTATCAAAAAATATATATTGAGCATCCTGTACTGGAGGATAAAAAAAAATGCTATGAAGGGCATTATTGGGTTGGCTGCTAAAAATGAAGTATGACCTGTATATTAGATAAAAGTATTGTATCAGTGTTAGGTTTACTAAAGTTGATAACTATTGCTGTGGTTATGTAAGAGAATAGCAATAGTCTTAGGAAACACATTAGCAATTTTAGGGCTAATTAGGAATTTTAGGTACCTCTAAAATGATGTTACTTACTAGATAAGTTACTCTCAAATAGTTCAAGAAAATTGTGAGAGAGAGAGAGTGTGTGTGTGAGAGAGAGAGAGAGAGAGAGAAGATGGGGGAGAGAGAGAGAAAACAAATGATAAAGTGAACGGGATGTTCACAATGTTAATAACAGGTGAAGTAGGGATAAAGGCTATGTGGGTGTGCTTTATACTATTCTTATCTTTGTATCCTATCTGTAAGTTTGAAATTACTTCCAAGTAAAAAGTTAAACATATTACATGCCCCAAATATTTACATACAATAATTTAGGGATTCTTAGTATATTAATTACAATTCATTTTTACTTTTATGTTTGAAGTTTCAACTATAGACTATTTCTTATTTTTCCTAAATAGTTTTGACCTGCTTATATTGAAAGAAGTGGTACAAAAAATGGCAGGAATAGAAATTACAGAAGAAATGACAATGGAGCAACTAGAGGCCATGACTGGTGGAGAGCAGCTAAAAGCTGAGGTGAGAATTGCTCTTTTTGTTTAGTGACTCAAAATTCAAAATGTATGCATGCTCCCTTTTAAAATCGCATCAAAAAAAATAAAATACTTGGGAATAAACATCACCAAGGAGGTGAAAGACTTATAAGCTGAAAACTACAAAACATTAATAAAGGAAATTGAAGATGATTCAAAGAAATGGAAAGATATCCCATGCTCTTAGATTGGAAGAGTTAACATTGTTAAAATGGCCATGCTACCCAAAGCAATCTACAGATTGAATGCAATACCTATCAAATTACCCATGACATTTTTTACAGAACTAGAACAAATAATCCTAAACTTTATATGGAACCATAAAAGACCCAGAATTGCCAAAGCAATCCTGAGGAAAAAGAACAAAGCAGTAGGCATAACCCTCCCAGACTTCAGACAGTGTTACAAAGCTACAGTAATCAAAATGTACGCATGTTCATAATAAAGAATTTAAACAGCACATAAGTACATAAAGCTAAGTGTCAAAGCCATACATACTCCCCTCTTACAATCGCCCCCACCTCCCTTTTAAAAATTGCGATATACTAGTTATTTTAACCTTTTTAAAAAGCTGAAACAAAGTATAAAAGACAGTAAGTAATACATCTGGAGGGAAATAAATATCAAATCTTCTGTGGTCCTTGATACCCCAACGGGCATAAATCTGAGCATAGTTATTCTGTTGTTGACTCTGCCCCACACTGACTAAAGGATAATCCTTTATAAGGGACTGCATGGTAGAAAGTGGAAAATATGTAGAAGTTTAAAGACAGTTGACAGTTATCTTTAAGCCAGTGTCTAAAGCCAGTGGCAGTAATAGTGTCAGTAAAATAAATTTGTAAAGAGAGGGAAGGAATGTAGAGTGTGTGGGTTTGTTATCTTCAGGATTGTAACCAAACCCTTTCTGTGTTTTTTCTTCAAATCAGATGCCATGTGTTATATACTGGTACACTGGTAAAGTTATGTCTTCTCTTTTGCAGGGTGGTTACTTTGGCCAGATAAGAAACACTAAAAAATCCTCCCAGAGATTAAAGGATGCACTATTAGACCATGATCTTGCTCTTCCTCTCTGTTTGCTTATGGCTCAGCAGAGGAATGGGGTAATCTTTCAGGAAGGTGGAGAGAAACATTTGAAACTTGTGGGAAAGCTCTATGATCAGGCAAGTTAAAGTGGCCTTTGTGTTTCTGTGGGTCTTTAAATCTTGATAGTGGAAAATATAGAATGTGATACAATTTGAAAAATGTGGTTTTGCACATCATATATATATCATATGATATATATTATATACAACATATAATATGTAATTATATAACTATATAGATATAATAGACATTCTGGAAATTGGGACTCTTTCTGTGCAAATTATGATATTTAAGAGATGGATCTAGGGGATATAATCATATGTATAAGGTTTTCAGTTAAGTAGATAACTTCAAGTTGTTTGCTCTCATCTTTTCTGATCTCTGGAAATCTGGAATTTCAGCCACAACAAAGTAGATATGATCTTCATTTATAAAATATATTTTAAAATATTAAGCACCAAAACCTATGGTTAGCCTACAAAATGTGTTTAACTATCACCAACTATATTACAAGGAAATAAAAAACATCACGCATATTTTATAAAGTTTTCGACTTTTAAGGGCCAAGAAAATTGACTTGCACATACATAAAATTGTTCTATGTGATTTAGATAAATATATTCTGCTACTAAAGGTGGTGAACAATAGCTTGGAACTTGAGACCTTGGTTGACTATTAAAGTCTTAGATTAGTCAACTTTTCAGGACTTGGGTATCTCTTTTGTAATAAGATTATATGATTAAGTTTGTAGATTGTCTCCAGAGTTCTTTCAAGTAGTAAAATTTGAATTGTTAATCAAAATATTGTTGAAATATATCTTAGTCATTTTGGAAAATGTTATGTTGGTTTAGTAAAATGGTAGCACATTTGTGTTTTTTGTCTTATTTTTTAAATTTAGTGTCATGATACCCTGGTACAGTTTGGTGGGTTTTTAGCATCTAATCTAAGCACAGAAGATTATATAAAGCGAGTGCCTTCAATTGATGTGCTCTGTAATGAATTTCACACACCCCATGATGCAGCATTTTTCCTGTCTAGGCCAATGTATGCACACCATATTTCGGTAAGTATAAGTATCTTTGCTGCCATTCAGGAGTGATTCCACATTACTACTTAACTGTTTTATTTGTAAATGCATTTTAATTTGACATAGATATAGATTATGAGAGAGTTGCTCTTTTGTTAATACTCAGCTCTGCGCAGTGGGCAATGAAAATATCCCCTTTAAAAAGTAAGTCTTACTAGTTCTATAATTTTACTGTTACTACACCACCAGTTGTCCAAGTTGATGTCTTATGGGCCTTCTAGAACTATAGTTCTCCACCATTAGTGCAGCTCATCAGGGAATTATTAGAGAATCACCAAGGAAGCATCTTAAAAACTCAACCCCATGTCCATAAATTCTAATTTAGTAAGTTGAATGGTACCTGGGGATTTTCGTTTTGTTTTTGTTTTTTTAACAAGCACTAGATGATTCTGCTGCAGGCGAATGTGGTACGTCATTCTGAGAAACACTTCTCTTGAATACAGAGAATCCTGTTTCTTCAGTGACAGTATCACTGTCAGATAGTTGACTTGCTATTACACATACTGCCTTGAAAGAAATAAAGACTGACAGACTTAACCACGCCCAAACATTCTAAATACTCTTGCACTCTCTGTTGTGTAACTTCTAGGAAAGGTATATTCATGGCTCTTGTTTTATTTCTCTCCACCTAAATGAAACAACTGAAAACAAACAACAACAAAAAGCAAACTAGAGCCCTCCCAAGCAGGGTATCCCGTTAGTGACTGTATTGAAATCCAAGTAAGGATGTGGGGGAAGAGGAGACAGCCCTCCCTCCTTTTCTCTATCTGCCACCTGGACTCTTCCCTTTAAAGCAGTTACCTCTAATAGGAATTTACTTTTCCTTTTCCCTCAGGGCCATGGTCAGTACTCTGTTTGGAAACCGTGGTACTTCCCCACTCTGACTGGCGCCCAAGCATATTCATTTTTCTGTAGGCTTAGATTCTGGCCCTTCTGTTTATCTGTTGTTGTTTTTTAAGTCTGTACTATGCAAGGCTTTCACTACAGATTTTGGGGAAGATCTTGTTCCCTTATCTTTAAGTAGGCTCCCTTCTTGTTCCCAATGGGGATACAGGGCTGTGTAGTAGAGTGGGGGAAAAGGTGCTGAGAAATCTGGGATCTAATTGATCATTCAATCAACCATCAGCTGTTAGTGTTTACATATCAACTGCTACAGTCTCACACTTGCCCTCTAACAACTAACTAAATGTTAATTGATTCAATTATCACTTGTGATACTGTGCTGTACTCTCTAGAGGGAAAAAGGGAATAAGGGAGTAGGATTGGGCTTCTTCTCCTTTAGACTCTCTCAATCCAGAAAATTGCTATGCTCTCTTTGTGTAGTTATGTTTTGTGTTGTCGCCCCACCCCACAGTAGATCAGTCTCAGCTATACAACAGGGGACCTGATTTCTTGAAGGACTGAGGTGGGAGAATTGCTTCATCTCAGAAATTCTGACCTGCCCTGTGCTATACTGAGAAGTGACACACTAATCAGCGCTATTGAACCCTAGCAAACAGGAACACCTGGTTGCCTGAGGTTGGCTGAACTTTTCCAGGTCAGAAAATGGAGCAGGTCATTCATACCAACAGCTACTTTTTCCGTAGCCTGTGTAAAATATTGTGTCTTTGTCATTTAAGAGATAAAAATATCTAAACAAAGAAATGTCATTTTCCTTTCAAGTTTGAGGAGAAAAACAGAGAACTATACAGAGGTGGCTATACAACCAAATCAGGGGTAGGCCACATTGCCACCCCCTGGAAAGGGAATTCCTCAGCAACCTTGGTTACACTGGATTGGGCATCCAGGCTTTCCTAGGGATCCTTACTTCTGCCTCTTGGGTGAAAGCCCCTCTTGAAGAACCTTTGATGAGAGAGTATGAGTATTAGAGGGCTGCTAGGTCCCTTCCATAAATTGACTATTGGCAGGCTCTCATGGGAATAATTTAGCCAACCAAACACTGCTCACATTGTTAGGCCAAGAGCTTTTTGAACAGTAATTAGAAGTACAGCAGGGAATTCCCTGGCGGTCCAGTGGTTAGGACTCTGCGCTTCCACTGCAGGGGGCATGGGTTCGATCCCTGGTTGGTGAACTAAGATACCACATGCTGCGCGGCACGGCCAAAAACAAAATAAAAGTACAATAACAGTGGATATCAGTTCTATTCCGTAGGTCTAGTTCCCCAGGTGACTTTGTAAAGCTGTTATGCTTATCCACTTGACTGAAGATGTGAGCTTGAAGAAGGGTTAAACTGACTTTAGGCAAGGAAGTATTTGTCCTAGGCAAATATGCAGTATAGCCGTCTTTTCTGATCAAGCCTATTTTTTTTTTCAACTAGATAGGAATGAGGGGGGTGCCTGGAAATAGAAGTCACAGATTCAGAAACAAAGGATTAGGGAGACTGGGGCTATCATATAACACTGTCATACCTATAACCTAATTTTCAGTTTTAATTGCTGAGAGCCACCTTGCAACACTGGTCTGAAAGAAAGGCTTTTCCCCTAGTCCATATTCTAAATATGACCAAATCAGGTATATAAGCTATCTTATGCAGGTAGTTTCATCACTGTTTTATTCTGTGTTTTGTTAGAACTTCAACAGATGTCTTTCTGTTCACATAGATTCATATTAGTTGCCTTCAATAGGACCCACCCTCAAAAATTTAAAAGCCTTTCTTATACCAGCTGCTATTCTCTCAGGTCTCTGGTGTAATTGGGACCTCTCCCCTAAGTAATGTTCTTTATATTTATAGCTTTGCCACCTGTGTGGCCTCAGTAGTTACCAGCGTGCTCTCTAAAATGGGGAAAACAGGAGATAATTTTTCCCACTTCTAAAGTAATTGTATGATTCTCAGAGCCTGTTTGAGATACCCTGTGGAACAAAGAGTACTTGGCATGCCTTCAATCCAGTGAGCCTGGGGTATGGAGCGCTCAGGAGGGACGGCAGCTGGACTGTAGGAGCCAAGACTCTTTGCCTATCACGATGCAGAACTGGAAGTGGGACCTTTGACTTCAGATCTTCTAGTTCTGGGATCCATGTTTAGCACAAACTGTAAATGATTTAAGTGCTTTCTAGCATAAAGAAGAAGCTAGTTTTAGATCTCCTCTTAGGTTCATCTTCAGGGATGATGCCTAACCCAGACAGTTTTCTGGGTGAGAGCTCTTTCGTCTCAAAGAGACTGAAGGACATGAGATAATAGCAACAACTCCACTTTGTATTGTTTTCTTTTTTATGTTTGACACACATTCTATGAACTAATATGTAGTCCCTCCCATTGTATTAACAGATTCTTTTCCTCATACAATTAAGGGTATGGCCTTCCTCTGACTCTCCCCCAAATTAGGATAAACCAATCAGGCCAAAAAAAGCTGTGGTTAAGTCAGTTCCCACATGCTTTAAACTCCAGTATATCATAGCCGTTCAGAGAAAATCATAATTTAGCTTAGCAATAGGGTTACCAGTTGGTCCTGTTTTGCCTGAGACTTTCCCAGTGTTAGCACTGCAGTCTTGCATCCTGGGAAACCCCTCAATCACTGGAAAACCTGGACAGTTGGTCCCCCTACCATAAGTGGTCTTATGGTAACGTTCTCATAACCTTTCTTTGTGTTGATCCAGCTTCTTAATTGACAAATCGTAACAGATGATAGGGGCTACATGTAGCGATAAAACATTCTGTTTTGGTTGGCTGTTACTAGTTCCATTCTGCCTCTTTACTAGTGTTAAGACCCTCTACTTGGTTCCCTTGAATATCTCAAAAGCAGGAGTGGAAACCCTGCATGTTCAATCCTGGATGCAACAGCAAGAGAGAGTAGGGTGGGGGAGATGGACAGGGGGCCCACATACCCTATTCACTTACTCAACAGGTCAGATGCAATAAGAATCTTCGGAAAAGCTCATAGTAAGCACACAGGACTAAATATTGAAACAGCTTCCAGGGATGATTTATCTTAAAAGAAGTGTTGTTGGTAAGAAATTAGAATTCCTACAACGGTTTTTTTGTTTGTTTGTTTTTGTTTGTTTTTATTTGTTTTGTTTTTCCTACAACAGTTTTGATTGGTCATCTTCTGATTCTTGAAAAGGGAACCTAGATTTTTATACTATGAAAATCAGTGCTATAAATCATATTGTATGTGTGTGTTTTTGCTTTTTATCTCCAGTCAAAGTATGATGAACTTAAAAAATCAGAGAAGGGAAATAAACAGCAACATAAAGTTCACAAGTACATTACATCATGTGAAATGGTGATGGCTCCTGTCCATGAAGCAGTGGTTTCCTTACATGTTTCCAAAGTCTGGGATGACATCAGCCCTCAATTCTATGCCACATTCTGGTCATTGACAATGTATGACCTTGCAGTTCCACATACCAGCTATGAACGGGAAGTCAATAAACTTAAAGTCCAGATGAAAGCAATTGACGACAATCAGGAAATGGTAGGTTTTTGTTCTAGTAGCTCAAGTACAATAACTTCATGGTATTAATTCAACATTATCCATACTTTGGAATTATATTAGCTCAGGTTCATATCTTGTTGTTACATAATGTTTTTCTAAGTGGGTTTAGAGGTTATCCTCTCCATGGGTGGGGCAGGGGCTTGGAGGTTATGACCAATCAAAAGGTATTTGAGGGCTGTGTTAGCAACTTAAAATGATCTACTTAACTCCAATTGCAAGAGCAATAGGAATTCCCCAAAGGAGAATTCTTTAGGAGAAAGTTTTATTGAAGAGGTGAGTCTTGAACTGGATAGGCCTTGAAGATAGGTTAAGTTTGGAAACATGGAGGCAAATTGGTGACTGTAAAGCTTCAGCAAAGGCATGAAGTAGTCTAAGGTTTAAAGTGACCACTTTTACTGTGGCGATTGGGCTTAGTGATAAATTTGAAAGGTTAGGTTGGGGCCAGGTGATGTAGAGCAATGAAAGTTAGAAAGGAAGGCTTGAGGGACTTCCCTGGGGGTCCAGTGGTTAAGACTCCGTGCTCCAAATGTAGGAGGCTGGGGTTTGATCCCTGGTTGGGGAACTAGATCCTGCACGCATGCCGCAACTAAAGGTCCACATGCCGCAACTAAAAGATCCCATGTGCTGCAACGAAGATCCCACGTGCCTCAACTAAGACCCGGCGCAGCCAACTAAATAATTAGTTTTTAAAAATGCACTTTAAAAAAAAAAGGAAGGCTTGATAAAATTGAGAGCTATTTTAGATTCCTCAGTGGGGAAGCGATAATGGTAAAAATGGTACTTTAGACAGATTGCTCGTGACAGTGATATGAAGGATACGTTTGATAGGGCAAGGGACTGGCATTAGGCAGGAGACCAACTAGGTGGCTTTTTGGGTAATTCATTATGAAGTAGTGAGAGCATAGACTATGGTGGAGGTAGTGGGAATGCAAAAGACTTGTAAGCAGTTAGAATATTGGAACAGAGAAGGAAGGATCAAAGATGGCTCCATGCCTCAGAGTAAAAGTACCAGTGTTGAGAAGGTATCCTGTTTTGATAGTGTGCAAAGACTGACTTTGTCTCGGATTTGTTGAATGGAGGTCAAAGCACATCCAAGTGGACTCCTAAACATCCCTGTTGAAGTAATTAGTATAAGATATCAGCATTTATCTCCTCAAATTTTTTAATTAAAAGGAGAGGTAATGTGCCTGTAGTTAGAAAAGTATCTAACTTATACTTTGTAGCCTCCAAATAAAAAGAAAAAAGAGAAGGAGCGATGTACTGCCCTTCAGGACAAGCTTCTTGAAGAAGAAAAGAAGCAGATGGAACATGTACAGCGAGTGCTACAGAGACTGAAACTGGAAAAGGACAATTGGCTTTTAGCAAGTAAGTTGTTGGAATTGTTACATTTCTGCCACTGCTACATTAAAAAAGCAAACTTTTATAACTTTGGAGGTATTGAAGTGTATTATGTTTGTATTTCACCTCAGTGTTCACTATCCCATTCTTTGGTTGTTCATTAACGCAGAGTCGACTTCACATGTTCACTGAAGGAACAGATTTAATTTGCTGGTGAAATTAATTAACTTAAAACTACAATATTGGCAGCTTATCATTCAACTTTTCTGTATAAAATCTTATCTCTGGAGAAATTATAGGTAGAAAAATGTCCACAGAGTGAAAATGAAAGTCTTATCCCAGGCATGACCTTTTGGTTACAAACTATAAATAGTTTGTGGTTTTATATCATTCTCTACACTAAAGTTTATGTTGTCATGTTTAGTGGCCTTGAGGCACTTGAGGAAGAAGTTTACCACTTAATATATTCTTCCCTTATTTTTAGAATCTACCAAAAATGAGACCATCACAAAATTTCTACAGCTGTGTATATTTCCTCGATGTATTTTTTCAGCAATTGATGCTGTTTACTGTGCTCGTTTTGTTGAATTGGTACATCAACAGAAAACTCCAAATTTTTCCACACTTCTTTGCTATGATCGAGTAAGTTCTTTTTATTGCAACCTTTAAAAAAAAGTCTCACACAAATATAGCTAAACATTATATATAATCTATAGAGGTATTATTGTGTGTGTGGTTAAAAGCATGAACTCAAGAGCCAAGTGCCTGAACTTGAATCCTAGCTCTGCTACTTTCTAGCTATATGATCTTTGGCAAGTATTTTTTAACCTCTCTGTGCCTCAGTTTTCTATCTGTAAAACGGGATAATAGTACCTGCTTCATAAGATTGTTGTGAGGAATAAATGAGTCACTATACACAAAAGCACTTTGAGTAGTGCCTGATATAAGCACCCCTAGTTAATCCATTAACTCAACATTTGGGTTTATATGTTTGTCATAATAGGTAGAACTCTCTTCTCCATTTTTAACCTTCACCCCCTCAGGAAACAACGAAAAAGCTTACACTTTTGCACATATATAAAAGCAGGGATGCTTTTCAATATGGTCACATTCACAGATTTTTGCATCTGGCTTTTTTCATAATAATAAATTGCTGCATTTTGTGGTTTAAAAACATGATGTATGTTACAGCCTGTCAGCTGCCTATTTCTAGTTTCTATCAGCCTCGCCTCTGCTTACTGTCCCCTTAACCCCAGTAATGTCTATGGCTAAGTCTTTGTTAAAGAAGTTATGTTGTAATAATAATGATAGTTTTTTTCTTCCCTCATTGTAAATCAGCTTTCTTTATAAAAGTGGTTTTTTTGTTGTTGTTCTTATTGTTGCTTTATGAATGTGCTATTTCCTCACAAAAGCCAGAATCTTTAAAGGTCTCTGGAATTGTGAACATAAAAGGGGAAGATGCATTTTGACTAAACTTACCTGTTTATTATGATTTGCTATTACATGATCTTTTAATATTTTGAACTAATTTTGACCTTGATTTGATTTTATTTTTCACACATTGTTTTCTATAGGTTTTCTCTGATATAATTTACACAGTCGCAAGCTGTACTGAAAATGAAGCTAGTCGATATGGGAGATTCCTTTGCTGCATGTTAGAGACTGTAACCAGGTGGCACAGTGATAGAGCCACATATGAAAAGGTATGACAAATACTCTTACATTTTACCCATTTACCATGTATATAATGACCGCTTCCAGTAAGCTCTGGATTCAGCTTTAAAAGGGAAGCTGAGTTTAAGATTCAGTTGTAAAACAATGTTTAAAATTTAAGCACAATTCATTCATTATTAAAAAAATGCTATATTTTTATCCTATCTCAAACTGACATTTCAAATTAATGTCATTGAATAAGGTGAATCTTTCTGTGAAAACTACCTATAATTCAAAATACACATTTATGTTTTCACATAATCTTCGTTACATTAATCTAGTCTACTTAAGTTTTAGCTTCTACTATTTTGGGGGACAGAATTTTTCTTTAAAAGTGACAGCCTATTTTTTGCCCTTAGGAATGTGGAAATTATCCAGGATTTCTTACTATATTACGGGCAACTGGTTTTGATGGTGGAAATAAAGCTGATCAATTAGACTATGAAAATTTTCGACACGTTGTACATAAATGGCATTACAAACTAACCAAGGTAAGAAAAAATTGTATTTCTCAAAGGTGGTTTTTTCTCTTCATACTTATACTTTTTTAATAACAGATCTTAAAATGTTTGTTGTAGGCATCGGTACATTGCCTTGAAACAGGCGAATATACTCACATCAGGAATATCTTGATTGTGCTAACAAAAATACTTCCTTGGTACCCAAAAGTTTTGAATCTGGGTCAGGCTTTGGAAAGAAGAGTGCATAAAATCTGCCAAGAGGAAAAAGAGAAGAGGCCAGATCTATATGCATTGGCTATGGGGTAACACAATTATACTTTAATGTGATTTATGAGACTAGATTACAGAAGGATTCTGAAGACTTTAAAATGTCTTACAGTGTTGAAGTTTATCTTCTGCCTTACTTCAGGAGATTATGGGAGATTATGCAATCATGTTCCCACAGGCTGGTGAGAGTTGTCACTTCTGATTATCAGCTTCCGGTCTATACTGGATGATAGTTTCAAAAATCATATATAGTATATCCTGGTTTGGAGGAAATGTAATGTTATCATCAGTTGAGTTATCAAATCTTCAATAGTGGAAAAAAGGCATTTTAGTTGAAGGATTAGTTTACATTGAAATTTTTAAGAAAGCATCTAGGTTCTCTTATAAAGACATTCAGGAACTTACTGAAAATTAATATTTTTTATTCTCTGGAATCAAGTAGCAGAGTGAATAACTTGCTAATTTTATTCTTTTAAACCCCATGTTTGTGCCTTTTGATGTGTATTTGTATATTTAAACACTTTGTGCGACTTTCAGCTACTCTGGGCAGTTGAAAAGTAGAAAGTCATACATGATACCTGAAAATGAGTTTCATCACAAAGACCCCCCTCCGAGGAATGCAATTGCCAGTATACAAAATGGGCCTTGTAGTGGGCTTTCTTCATCGTCAACAGGAAGTGCATCTAAATCGGATGAAAGCAGTAACGATGAGACTGGTATGCTTATTTGTAGAAATTTATAAGTAATACATTTTGTTTCAGCAAACTGAAATGTTTTGTATCACATGACAAGTAAAATGCTGGCTTAGTGTTACTTTTTAATTCCCTAAGTAGGAATATGTAACTGTCAAGAAGTGATCAGCCCTTTGTTTCTTTCTATCTAGTCTCTAATCATTTTGCTGTGCAATTGTAGCTTATTTACATCTAGGGGCTTGTCAAATAAAACCTTACCTTTATTTCAGATAAATCAAGGGAGAGATCTCAGTGTGGTGTGAAAGCAGTTAATAAAGCTTCTAATGCCACACCAAAAGGGAATTCAAGCAATGGAAATAGTGGCTCTAACAGGTAGGAACACTGTGCTGTATGTCAAAATTTGGAATTCTTATATGATTAAGCAACCTCATTAGACATGAATGACAGAGGGTGATAGATGAATACTATGGAAGTCATTTTTGTTGGACTTAGAAATTTTGTCTATACTGCTATTTTGATGATGTGCTTACCATTCTCTCGTTTTGTATAATGCTGCAGCTGACTTTGTTTCCTCTGCTGGGATATGCAGGGGAATGTATGTAGTGAAGTTAAAAAAAAATTTTAGGATTGAGTGTTTGCTGTGTACAATCTGGGTAAGAATAATTAACGTGAGCGAAGCCTACTAATTTAGACCAGTGATCCATCCAGCCAAGTAATCCAGTTCCTGATGGTAGCACCCTTGGTTGGCTTATGGGATAGTTTTTGGTTGTTACTTTGTAATCTTCAAAGGTTATGAACATGTACAAAAAAAGGGCCTAACATCACTTTAATTATTCTTTTTTAATCTGGTATTTGTGAATTTGGTTATTATTTACTGGATAAAGAAGTACTTGCTTTTTACTTCTCTTAAAGTTGTCCTTTAGTTTTTAAAGGGCTACTCGTAGTTCTAGAATTTTTTTTTCATTTTTAAGCAGCATTTATTCAATTGTTTATATGATTTTTTTCATTCTGCATTCAGCTCTTTCTTTTTTTTTACATCTTTATTGGAGTATAATTGCTTTACAATGGTGTGTTAGTTTCTGCTTTATAACAAAGTGAACCAGTTATACATATACATATGTTCCCATATCTCTTCCTTCTTGCATCTCCCTACCTCCTGCCCTCCCTATCCCACCCCTCTAGGTGGTCAAAAAGCACCGAGCTGATCTCGCTGTGCTATGCGGCTGCTTCCCACTAGCTATCTAATTTAAGTTTGGTAGTGTATATGTGTCCATGCCACTCTCTCGCTTTGTCACAGCTTACCCTTCCCCCTCCCCATATCCTCAAGTCCATTCTCTGGTAGGTCTGTGTCTTTATTCCTATCTTACCCCTAGGTTCTTCATGACATTTTTTTTCTTAAATTCCATATATATGTTAGCATACAGTATTTTTCTCTTTGACTTCCTTCACTCTGTATGACAGACTCTAGGTCCATCCACCTCATTACAAATAGCTCAATTTCATTTCTTTTTATGGCTGAGTAATATTCCATTGTATATATGTGCCACATCTTCTTTATCTGTTCATCCGATGATGGACACTTACGTTGTTTCCATCTCCTGGCTATTGTAAATAGAGCTTCAGTGAACATTTTGATCCATGACTCTTTTTAAATTATGGTTTTCTCAGGGTATATGCCCAGTAGTGGGATTGCTGGGTCATATGGTAGTTCTATTTGTAGTTTTTTAAGGAACCTCCATACTGTTCTCCATAGTGGCTGTACCAATTCACATTCCCACCAGCAGTGCAAGAGTGTTCCCTTTTCTCTACACCCTCTCCAGCATTTATTGTTTCTAGATTTTTTGATGATGGCCATTCTGACTGGTGTGAGATGATATCTCATTGTAGTTTTGATTTGCATTTCTCTAATGATTAATGATGTTGAGCATTCTTTCATGTGTTTGTTGGCAGTCTGTATATCTTCTTTGGAGAAATGTCTATTTAGGTCTTCTGCCCATTTTTGGATTGGGTTGTTTGTGTTTTTGTTATTGAGCTGCATGAGCTGCTTATAAATTTTGGAGATTAATCCTTTGTCAGTTGCTTCATTTGCAAATATTTTCTCCCATTCTGAGGGTTGTCTTTTGGTCTTGTTTATGGTTTCCTTTGCTGTGCAAAAGCTTTGAAGTTTCATTAGGTCCCATTTGTTTATTTTTGTTTTTATTTCCATTTCTCTAGGAGGTGGATCAAAAAAGATCTTGCTGTGATTTATGTCAAAGAGTGTTCTGCTTATGTCTTCCTGTAAGAGTTTGATAGTGTCTGGCCTTATATTTAGGTCATGGTGTATGATCCTTTTAATGTGCTTTTGGATTCTATTTGCTGGTATTTTGTCGAGGATTTTTGTATCTATGTTAGCATTTGCCTTATGTATTGAGGTGCTCCTATGTTGGGTGCATAAATATTTACAATTGTTATATCTTCTTCTTGGATCGATCCCTTGATCATTATGTAGTGTCCTTCTTTGTCTCTTCTAATAGTCTTTATTTTAAAGTGTATTTTGTCTGATATGAGAATTGGTACTCCAGCTTTCTTTTGGTTTCCATTTGCATGGAATATCTTTTTCCATCCCCTTACTTTCAGTCTGTATGTGTCTCTAGGTCTGAAGTGGGTCTCTTGTAGAGACCATATATATGGGTCTTGTTTTTGTATCCATTCAGCCAATCTGTGTCTTTTGGTGGGAGCATTTAGTCCATTTACATTTAAGGTAATTATCGATATGTATGTTCCTATTCCCATTTTCTTAATTGTTTTGGGTTCGCTTTGTAGTTCTTTTCCTTCTCTTGTGTTTCCTACCTAGAGAAGTTCCTTTAGCATTTGTTGTAAAGCTGGTTTGGTGGTGCTGAATTCTCTTAGCTTTTGCTTGTCTGTAAAGGTTTTAATTTCTCCATCAAATCTGCATGAGATCCTTGCTGGGTAGAGTAATCATGGTTGCAGGTTTTTCTCCTTCATCTCTTTAAATATGTCCTGCCAGTCCCTTCTGGCTTGCAGAGTTTCTGCTGAAAGATCAGCTGTTAACCTTATGGGGATTCCCTTGTGTGTTATTTGTTGTTTTTCCCTTGCTGCTTTTAATATGTTTTCTTTGTATTTAATTTTTGACAGTTTGATTAATATGTGTCTTGGCATATTTCTCCTTGGAGTTCTCCTGTATGGGACTCTCTGTGCTTCCTGGACTTGATTAACTATTTCCTTTCCCATATTAGGGAAGTTTTCAACTATAGTCTCTTCAAATATTTTCTCAGTCCCTTTCTTTTTCTCTTCTTCTTCTGGGACCCCTATAATCCGAATGTTGGTGCATTTAATGTTGTCCCAGAGGTCTCTGAGACTGTCCTCAGTTCTTTTCATTCTTTTTTCTTTATTCTGCTCTGCAGTAGTTATTTCCACTATTTTATCTTCCAGGTCACTTATCCGTTCTTCTGCCTCAGTTATTCTGCTATTGATCCCATCTAGAGTATTTTTAATTTCATTTATTGTGTTGTTCATCATTTCTTATTTCATCTTTAGTTCTTCTAGGTCCTTTTTAAATGTTTCTTGCATTTTGTCTATTCTGTTTCCAAGATTTTGGATCATCTTTACTATCATTATTCTGAATTCTTTTTCAGGTAGACTGCCTATTTTCTCTTCCTTTATTAGGTCTGGTGGGTTTTTACCTTGCTCCTTCATCTGCTGTGTGTTTCTCTGTCTTCTCATTGTGCTTACGTTACTGTGTTTGGGGTCTCCTTTTTGTAGGCTGCAGGTTTGTAGTTCCCGTTGTTTTTGGTGTCTGTCCCCAGTGGCTAAAGTTGGCTCAGTGGGTTGTGTAGGCTTCCTGGTGGAGGGGACTAGTGCCTGTGTTCTGGTGGATGAGGCTGGATCTTGTCTTTCTGGTGGGCAGGTCCACATCTGGTGGTGTGTTTTGGGGTGTCTGTGGACTTATTATGATTTTAGGCAGCCTCTCTGCTAATGGGTGGGGTGGTGTTCCTGTCTTGCTGGTTGTTTGGCATAGGGTGTCGAGCACTGCAGCTTGCTGGTCATTGAGTGAAGCTGGGTGCTGGTGTTGAGATGGAGATCTCCGGGAGATTTTCACCGTTTGATATTATGTGGAGCTGGGAAGTCTCTTGTGGACCAGTGTCCTGAAGTTGGCTCTCCCACCTCAGAGGCACAGCACTGACTGCTGGCTGCAGCACCAAGAGCCTTTCATCCACACGGCTCAGAATAAAAGGGAGCAAAAGTAGAAAGAAAGAGAGAGAGGAAGGGAGGAAGGAGGGAAGGAAGGAAACAAAGAAAGAAGATAAAATAAGATAAAGTTATTAAAATAAAAAATAATTATTAAGAAAAATAAAACGGATGGATAGAACCCTAGGACAAATGGTGGAAGGAAAGCTATGCAGGCAGAATCTCACACAGAAGCATACACATACACACTCACAAAAAGAGGAAAAGGTGAAAAAATAATAAACCTTGCTCTCAAAGTACACCTCCTCAGTTTGGGATGATTCGTTGTCTATTCATGTATTCCACAGATGCAGGGTACATCAAGTTGCTTCTGAGGCTGCTGGGAGAGATTTCCCTTTCTCTTCTTTGTTCGCACAGCTTCCGGGGTTCAGCTTTGGATTTGGCCCCGCCTCTGCATGTAGGTCGCTGGAGGGCGTCTGTTCTTCGCTCAGACAGGACGGGGTTAAAGGATCAACTGCTTCGGGGACTGTGGCTCACTCAGGCCAGGGGGAGGGAGGGGTACAGATGTGGGGCGAGCCTGCGGCAGCAGAGGCCAGCAGGACGTTGCACCAGCCTGAGGCATCGTGTGTTCTCCCGGGGAGGTTGTCCCTGGATCCTGGGACCCTGGCAGTGGCGAGCTGCACAGGCTCCCCGGAAGGGGGGTGTGGAGAGTGACCTGTGCTTGCACACAGGCTTCTTGGTGGCGGCAGCAGCAGCCTTAGTGTCTCATGCCCGTCTCTGGGGTCCGCGCTTTTAGCCGCGGCTTGCGCCCATCTCTGGAGCTCCTTTAAGCAGTGCTCTTAATCCCCTCTCCTCGTGCACCAGGAAACAAAGAGGGATGAAAAAGTCTCTTGCCTCTTCGGCAGCTCCAGACCTTTTCCCGGACTCCCTCCCGGCTAGCCGTGGTGCACTAACCCCCTGCAGGCTGTGTTCACGCCGCCAACCCCAGTCCTCTCCCTGCGCTTGGACCGAAGCCGGAGCCTCAGCTCCCAGCCCCGCCCGCCCTGGCGGGTGAGCAGACAAGCCTCTCGGGCTGGTGAGTGCCGGTCGGCACCGATCCTCTGTGCGGGAATCTCTCCGCTTTGCCCTCCGCCCCCCTGTTGCTGTGCTCTCCTCCGCGGCTCCGAAGCTTTCCCCCTCCACCACCCGCAGTCTCTGCCCGCGAAGGGGCTTCTAGTGTGTGGAAACCTTTCCTCCTTCACAGCTCCCTCCCACGGGTGCAGGTCCCGTCCCTATTCTTTTGTCTCTGTTTATTCTTTTTTCTCTTGCCCTACCCAGGTACGTGGGGACTTTCTTGCCTTTTGGGAGGTCTGAGGTCTTCTGCCAGTGTTCAGTAGGTGTTCTGTAGGAGTTGTTCCACGTGTAGATGTATTTCTGATGTATCTGTGGGGAGGAAGGTGATCTCCGTGTCTTACTCTTCCGCCATCTTCCCAAATCCCAGTTCTAGAATTTTTGAAGTCAGTAAGAAACGCTTTATGATTTATAACGTTGAATATATTTGATGACCATTTGTCTTAAAATGTCATGTTTTTATTCTTAAGCAGCAAAGCTGTTAAAGAAAATGACAAAGAAAAAGGGAAAGAGAAAGAAAAAGAGAAAAAAGAAAAGACTCCAGCTACTACTCCAGAGGCCCGAGTACTTGGTAAAGATGGTAAAGAAAAACCGAAGGAAGAACGGCCAAGTAAAGATGAAAAAGCAAGAGAGACGAAGGAAAGAACACCTAAGTCTGACAAAGAGAAAGAAAAATTCAAGAAAGAAGAAAAAGCTAAAGATGAGAAATTCAAGACCACTGTCCCCAATGCAGAATCAAAGTCGACTCAAGAAAAGGAAAGAGAGAAGGAGCCATCCAGAGAAAGAGATATAGCAAAGGAAATGAAATTAAAGGAAAGCCTTAAAGGAGGAGAGAAAACACCAGTTTCTGTGTCCTTGAAGTCACCTGTTCCCCGATCAGATATTGCAGAGGTTGAAAGGGGCAAGTTTGATTTATATTTGTTTACCTTTGGTTGTTGTAATATAAAGTTGGTTCATGTTATTATGGCAAGTTATCTAGGGACTTTAGTAAGGGGAACTAATACTTGATAACCTTAGAAGTTGGTGATTCTTTTTAAGTGTGTGGAAAAAAGTGGAAACATACCTTATTGTGACTATTTCTTTTCATCCCAACAGAACTAAAACGTCGCAAAATTGATACCTACCCTTCTCCATCACATTGCTCAACAGTAAAGGTTAGTATAGCCTGAGGAAGGCAGCGTCCATGTTAGGCTCACCTGTTTGGAATACGTGTCCTGACTTCCTTCAAGTCTTGTGCCAAGTATGCACTGGAGCCACTGGAGGTTTTATATTGCATTAGAAAATGAATTTTTTACATATTGGTGGACTGATATTTTTTTCCTATTGAGTATTTTTCTTATAAAAATATTAAAACTTCAAGGACCTAGCACTAATTTTGTAGTGTTTCAAAGTGCAAGAGAAATTTTACCCAGAAGTGCCTCACTGCTTTAAGCAGTCTTTTTTGGAGTGCAGTGGTAGCTACAAGCAAATGAATCTTTTCAGCAGAATGAAGCCTATTTTTCGGCATAAATATTGAAGAATATATAGCACTGAAGACTTCCTGGATGATACAGGATAAACAAGATACCTCTGAATTCATCAAGCTTCTTGATGAGCATCATACCGATGTGTGCCTTCTAAGAAGGAGTCTTGAAAGGAGTTCCATTTTAAAGTCTCCTTGGTGATCAGTTCTCCTGTAGTTGTGTATATTCAGTGAGCATGCAGCTTCTGTTGTATCTTCCCTTGGAGGTTTGTTTATACCCATTGGGTTCCCAACAAGTTGAACCTTGCGTTACGATAAAAGCAGATGTGGCATCCAATCCTACCACCCAGCAAAGACAAACCCCAGGCATTCAACTGCAGCACAAAATCGTGGGTGTAGCCTTCTTGAAGACTCAGGGTAGCCATTCCTTGCTCCATATTTAATTTTAATTCTAAACTCATGTAATTTCATGGAATCTTTGAATTTGCAGTACGTTGAACTTTTAAACCTGTAAGTTAACTAATTCTTCATCAAGAGCACTGTGGTTGAATACCGTAATTGATTTCATTTTCTTTCTTTTTTTAAGTGCTTTTTTTTTTTTTTTTTACGAGGTATGAGATTCATCGTTAGAGGCACTTTGCCAAAAAAAAGTGGTTACTCTTTTATAAATACATTTTGTTTTCTTGTTAATGTAATGCCACTGAGTTTTCTGGCTAGGATAAAATGTGTATATATTTATGGTGGAGTCACAAGTAAAGGAAAATTTGAAACCTCCCTATTAAAGAAAAACTATGAAGATATAAGGCAATATTGTTCTTCCACAGTGATCTCCACTATTTTAAACTTTTTGTGGAGAAAAAATGTTTTGCTTTCTTAAGCCTCTTACCATTATCTGTAGTTTAAATACAGTGTTATGAAAAATGTGGCATTGACATTTATTTTAAAATTCTGAGCAGAGAAAGATTTTTGTTTGTTACAACAAGTACATATAATTTAGTTTTTTTTTAAACATTACAATTCCATTACATAGTTTTGCTTTTGTTTTTTACTGTTGATATTCATATAACAATGACATCACGAGATTTATCCTCACAAGAAGTAGCTGGTTTGTTTCCAGGTTACAGCCATACTTCCCAAAATTCCTCTGGGTTCTGAGAACTATGCCAGCTCACCTGTCATCTCCATTCATTTTCTACAGGACAGTCTCATCGAACTCAAGGAATCTTCAGCAAAGGTTTGAGTCTTTTAAAATCATCATGCCTAAGTAAAACAAAGAAAAATTCTTTACTTCATTTATTTAGTAGGTACCCTCACCCTAGTAAATTCAGTAAGCTAGTGGAATAACTTTTAAAAACACCTGTCACAAACTGAAACAATGGATGACAATGGTCCCTTTTAATGAAATTGTTATAAAATGTGTGTAATGTGGCAACCCTTCTATAATCTCTCCTTGCTGTTATGCATTATCCTTTTATGCTTCAAAATCTGAAAGTAAGTTTAAGATTTGAGGAAGGAGTTGTTGGTTTCTTTTGAGGAGTAGGCTTATTTAATTTCTCAAAGCAAATCTGTCAGGCTGTTTTCTAACTTTTTTAGATGACCCAAAAGGCCAAAAAATATATCTGATGCATTCACATAACTGTTCTAAAAACTGAGCCCATCTTAACCCATAAAAATCTTTATATCGCCTCTGCTGAGCTACCTTTTTGGTAGTTGTAGCATATTATCAAGAAATATGGTTAATGTAAACTAATCATTCTCCTGGAGGGGAATACTCAACTTGATGGTTGTGTTTACATGTCAGTATTAATTCTTGCCTATTACTCTACTTTCTTGAGTATTCTGCTACTAAAAATAGTGTGCAGTTTGTGTATCTTATTACAGAGTTCATTCATTTCATGGTTATAGTTGAATTGTCCAATGTTCATGTTATTTTGTCTTTATTATTATAAAATTTGTACCCTGTTTCACTTTGATTTTCTACTTTGCCTCCGCTTATATCTGCTAAGTATGATTCCTTACTGTTGGACCAGTAAAAAATGATATTTTAAAATAAACCCAGTTGACAGTACTAACTGCTTTTAGAACTATTAGCTTTATAATGAAATGTCTGTGGCTATTGGGCAAGTAAGCACTAATTTTTAACAGTTTAGATTAGCTAATGTGCCTGTGTCCTAAAATTGTAGCATTGTTTTGAGAATATACTGTATTAATCAAAAGAGATTCAGTTGTACTGTGAATGCTTCCTTTTAAAGTAAAACTTTTTATTTGCTAAATTGAATATGTATTCCAGTATAGTAGGTTTTCATAACCAGAGTGGGATTGTGTATGTATGTCAGTCTTAACCATCAGTGGCTTGTGTGGAGTACTTTAAATTCATGGATTAATCTGTTACCTTGTGAATATTTATTTCCTGAAACATATTTTGAAGCAGTTGAAAACCTGCTGTTATAGTTAACTGGATTTTCTAAGCAATGATGAAGATTATGGTTCCTTACATTTGTGAAAGCCTTTTGAAAATAAAACATATGAGATAAACATATGTTATCTCATTTCATACTCATCACAGTGCTGTGAGATAGGTAGGGCAGGTGGCAGTGTCTTTTTTAACAAATAAGAGAATAAAGTTCTTGATCTTTTCCCAGTGGCATATAACTTGTTGGTACCAAAACTTGGACTAAAATTAAGGTTCCTCAAGTGTTCTTACCACAATGAAAATAAAAATTTCCAAAAAAAATATGGTTCCTTGATTCTTAGGACCCATTTCAATAGTAGTTGAAAGGGTTCTTCTTTCGTGTGTTTGTCTTATTTTTTAAATTATAATGATCCCCCTGCCCTGCTTTAAAAAAAGATGGTGATTTTGTAGGCATTTAAAATTCAATAGATTTATTCCACACTCAACCAGAAAATTTTGAAAATGGCATATGAATACCCTTGTAAAAATTGCAGCTCATACCACTTTTCAGATCCTTAGTGCTTAGTATGATACCTGGCAATATGATTAGGTATTCAGTAAATATTTGAAATGAACTCTTATGCCTTTGGACTTGGTAAAGCATCCAAAGTTTACTGGTCTGCATAGTAGTTGATGTTGATTTTTTGTGTGTGTAAGAAAGTTTAATAGCATATGAATGTCTTAGAAAAAAAATTTCACTGGACTTTGAGTGCTCTCTAAAATTAATGATCTATAATTTAAACTTTCTGTGGTAGCTTTTACTTTTTAGAGGATTTGAAAGGTATGTGTCTATTTTTTCAGGTTACTTTGTCATCGTACATATAAAAATGTTTCCCTGCTCTAGTTTGACCTTTTAAGTTATACTTTGCCCCTAGGATCCTCTTTTTTACTAAACTAGTCACTATTTTCACTTTGTAATACACATGGACTTGGCTTTTCAAGTGGGATTCTAGTTTAGTATCCAAATCTTTTCTGTCAGTTCACCTTGCTCCTTTTTTTTCTTTTTTTTCTTTGTGGTACGCGGGCCTCTCACTGTTGTGGCCTTTCCCGTTGCGGAGCACAGGCTCCGGACGCACAGGCCCAGCGGCCATGGCTCATGAGCCCAGCCGCTCCGCGGCATGTGGGATCCTCCCAGACCGGGGCACGAACCCGTGTCCCCTGCATCGGCAGGCGGACTCTCAACCACTACGCCACCAGGGAAGCCCAAAAGCATGCTCCTTTAAACCAAGCTTCTCTGTAATTTCTGAGGGCAGCAATAACCACCTCAAAATAAAATTCAGCTTTTAATTCTGTTCATCATCTTAAAACAAGGATTTACAACCAACCAAACCTGAACCTACATGTGAGGCCATCTTTATACATTGTAGCCTTAAAAAGGTCAGTGTGGCAGTGGTCTCTTAAACAGATTTTGAAGATCAGTCAAATTGTTTTTTTGGATCTAATGATCTCAATGTCAAGGATAAAAGCCAATAAAAAACAGGATCCAGTAGTGTCAGGAATAAAAACAAATTAAAAAAACCCCAAATCCAACAACACTACATGCAGATCAGTTTAACAAATCATTAATTTTATTCATCAAACGTGTATTGAGTACTCACTATGTGTACAAGACACTAGGAAGTGTGTAAAAGTAGAAAAGGCACATTAGCTCCCCTACCATCCTGTAAACTATGTTATGGACAAAAATAAATGACATGAAATTAATTGGGAATTCCTGCCACAAAAAAAGGTTAATATAAAATAAGAGTTCACTGGACAGTGATTTGTGGAGTTGAGGGAATGTTGAAGTGCTGATGGCTTTCGAGCTGTCTTTGAAGGCAAAGTAGGAGTTTAAGAGATTAAGATAAATATGAGCAGCCATTCTGGTTAAGAGAACTGCTGGGAAGCACAGGGTGTTAGGGAGCAGCGGTAGCCGCAGCCTAGAGTACATTGGGTCACTCCATAGTAGGGCAGAATTGTGCAAGGGTTGTGAAGAGCTTGGAATACCCAAGCTAAGGAATATGCATTTTATTCCGTACGCAATGAGAGACTGTATGTTTTTGTGGGAAAGAGTATTGTGATCAGAACTATTCTTAGAAGGGTAGAAAGAAGGAATAGAATTGGTACATTTCTAAACTAAGAATTTCTAGGATTCCCAATTTCCTGCAATACAGAATTCAAGTTAGGTACACTTAAAAACTTCATTCTTGTGGAGGTGTGTGTGTGTGTGTGTGTGTGTGTGTGTGTGTGTATGTGTGTGCACGTGCTTATTTGTAATCACAAACAAAATTTTTTTTTTTTTTTTTTTTTTTTTTTTTTGCGGTACGCGGGCCTCTCACTGTTGCGGCCTCTCCCGTTGTGGAGCACAGGCTCTGGATGCGCAGGCTCAGTGGCCATGGCTTACGGGCCTAGCCACTCCGTGGCATGTGGGATCTTCCCGGACCGGGGCACAAACCCGTGTCCCCTGTATCGGCAGGCGGACTCTCAACCACTGCGCCACCAGGGAAGCCCAAAAGCATGCTCCTTTGAACCAAGCTTCTCTGTAATTTCTGAGGGCAGCAATAACCACCTCAAAATAAAGTTCAGCTTTTAATTCTGTTCATCATCTTAAAACAAGGATTTACAACCAACCAAACCTGAACCTACATGTGAGGCCATCTTTATACATTGTAGCCTTAAAAAGGTCAGTGTGGCAGTGGTCTCTTAAACAGATTTTGAAGATCAGTCAAATTGTTTTTTTGGATCTAATGATCTCAATGTCAAGGATAAAAGCCAATAAAAAACAGGATCCAGTAGTGTCAGGAATAAAAACAAATTAAAAAAACCCCAAATCCAACAATGCTACATGCAGATCAGTTTAACAAATCATTAATTTTATTCATCAAACGTGTATTGAGTACTCACTATGTGTACAAGACACTAGGAAGTGTGTAAAAGTAGAAAAGGCACATTAGCTCCCCTACCATCCTGTAAACTATGTTATGGACAAAAATAAATGACATGAAATTAATTGGGAATTCCTGCCACAAAAAAAGGTTAATATAAAATAAGAGTTCACTGGACAGTGATTTGTGGAGTTGAGGGAATGTTGAAGTGCTGATGGCTTTCGAGCTGTCTTTGAAGGCAAAGTAGGAGTTTAAGAGATTAAGATAAAAATGAGCAACCATTCTGGTGAAGAGAACTGCTGGGAAGCACAGGGTGTTAGGGAGCAGCGGTAGCCGCAGCCTAGAGTACATTGGGTCACTCCATAGTAGGGCAGAATTGTGCAAGGGTTGTGAAGAGCTTGGAATACCCAAGCTAAGGAATATGCATTTTATTCCGTACGCAATGAGAGACTGTATGTTTTTGTGGAAAAGAGTATTGTGATCAGAACTATTCTTAGAAGGGTAGAAAGAAGGAATAGAATTGGTACATTTCTAAACTAAGAATTTCTAGGATTCCCAATTTCCTGCAATACAGAATTCAAGTTAGGTACACTTAAAAACTTCATTCTTGTGGAGGGGTGTGTGTGTGTGTGTATGTGTGTGCACGTGCTTATTTGTAATCACAAACAAAAAAGTTTTTTTACTGGAAGAATTAAACAACACTTCCCTAAGATAAGTCTTCTTTGAGTATTGTAATAACATATTACTTTCTTTGTCTTGTCAGTTTCATAAATAGTATTGACTTAAGATGTGAATAAACCTCACAATTAGAAAATATTAAAGTATCATTTAGGGCATATACCCAGCAAGAGTACCTTTTGGACAAGCACTTTATGATTGTTTTTCATTCTCTTGCTCTTTGTTATTAATAAACATTTTGTCTATTTCAGTTGATCATCAACTTTTAAACACTGAAATTTTAAAGAATCTACTTACGCATTGCTATGGCAGTATTTCTGAGCAAACTGAATTGAAAATATTTGTTGGTGTTAAAAAAAACAAGTGTTAATTTAATTCTCAAACTGATGGCTGTCTTTTTTCATGTATTCCTTTGAATACCAAAGGATTTCTTTGTGTAAAAATATTTGACTTTTGACTCACTGTTCTTTTCATTCCCAAGTTATATCTAGAATTGTGTAGTTATGTAATGAGTTATATTCAGTATTCTGCTGCCTAACATTTTTAATGTCTTAAGTTAAACGTAAGCTTGTAGCACAGTTTTAAATGCCGTAAGGTTAGATGTCTGATTATTTCCTTAATATTTTGTTTTAGAGTGGATTTCCATATTTACAACTTGCATAAGTAAGGTTACCTCTTAATTATTTAGAATTAGCATATCCTTGATCTTTGGCTGTTTTATTGTCTATGGGCCTTTCATTGGAGAAAGAATAGGCAAAAGAGAATATTGGTTTATCATTTTTCAGTCTGAGTTGTTTTATCAACCTCAACCGACAGTATGGCTTTCTGAGCTATTTAGAACCAGTAAGACAAATTTTACAATCAGTTGTGATTATTTGACAGAAATTGGAGCGCTTTCAGAAGTAGAGAATATGCAGCCTTTACTATAACAGTAATTTAGGATAATCTATGCATGGTATACACTGAGGCAGAAAAGACTTATTAGTAAAGGCTAAGTTTTATTTTATACTTTTGCTCACTGTCATCGATTGCTTATCAGTGGATGGTAAAACTATTTTAAATTTCCATGATTGTGTAGAGGTTTGTATTTTTTTGTTTGTTTGCAGTAGAGAAAGTCCAGTCACTATTTTTCACATATGGACTCTTGTAATAATGGTGGTTATGGGTCTTCACAATAGAGCTATATAAGGAACTGTAGCTTGTGAATTTACTAATAAAAATCTCAGTTGAGGCAGGAATGAACTGGTTGAGTTAAAAAAATGATATTTTTATAAGGTCAAGAATTGAATTCTTTGCATAATTTGTGCCATGCTCTTTTATTTTACCTCTCATAATCCAGACAGCTGACCAGTTTTGACTTTGGGTCTACTACCAAATGTCTTTCATTAAATAAACAATCAAGCAAATGATGCCAATACTGGAAAACTAATAATCTTTAGTAATATTGCCTTAATTTAACAGCTCTACATTAATCATACTCCTCCACCACTGTCCAAGAGTAAGGAGAGAGAAATGGACAAGAAAGATTTGGACAAGTCAAGGGAAAGATCCAGAGAAAGAGAAAAAAAAGATGAAAAGGACAGGAAAGAGCGGAAAAGGGTTTGTAATTTTTTAAAAACTAGTTTGGAAAGCTCATTATCATGTACGGTAGTGTGTTTGTTGCCTTTTTTAAAGTACTAGTTTGTTGCATGACAGTCTATTATTTAGTGTTTTAACTGGTATTTTCACCGTAAAGTGTGTTTGAATCTTCTACAGTAATAAGGATCTTCAGCCTAATAATCTCTACCAGCTCTGCTTGTCTTTCATGTCATTTTACCAAGTATGTGAAAGCACCACAGATATTCTCCAATGCTAGTTACTAGCTGTTTTCTTCTTGTATAAAAGTAATACTTTAAAACAAAAACAAAAACTCTTGATCAATGTAGTTCACAATTCTTGGTTCTAGGATCACTCAAACAATGACCGAGAAGTGCCACCGGACTTATTAACCAAGAGGCGGAAAGAGGAAAATGGAACAAGTAGGTAGACTTATTAATACTTCCCAAGCAGTCATCAAACTGAATTGGAAAAGGCTTTCATGATTCTCTTTTATAATTTTAGTGGGGGTTTCAAAACACAAAAGTGAGAGTCCGTGTGAGTCTCCTTATCCAAATGAGAAAGACAAGGAAAAAAATAAGTCAAAATCGTCAGGCAAAGAAAAAGGCGGTGACTCATTTAAATCTGAAAAAATGGATAAAATCTCCTCTGGTGGCAAAAAGGTAAATTACAAGAACAAAAAGAACAATATACTTTTTCTTAGAAAATCACCCATTAGAAAATTTAGCAAATACTGAGGTTTTTTTGTAGTCAAGTAGTCTTTTGTTAATTATTTGGGGGCAGGAAGAGGAGGCTTTGGGGGAGGGCAGGTTATCTTGGAGAACTTGAGCCAGTTCAGTCCCAAATTACTGGGAGGGTGGAATTAGTTTACCTCTGAAATTCCTTTCCTCTCCATTCCACTCCCAGCTACTTCTTTTCATTGAGTTTCAGCCTTTCAGCCTTTCTTTTCGTGTTTTCTTTTTTCTGTGACAACAGTTCTTTTAGTTTCCCTTCATTCATGAGGTTAAAATATGGTCGCATGTATTCTCCCTGATCATCACACCGTTATAGTCTTTATTAATTCTGATTTTTAAACACATTTTTATAATATTTTCTCCTAATAAACTTATGTGTTCACAACTTATATTTGATTTTAAAATTAAGTATAGTGTGCATTCTCTTAGATACTAATGGATGATACTCAGAATACATCTGATGCATCTGCCATAAAGTAAGCAAGCCATTACTAAAGTGTAAAGTGTTTACAAAGCATCATTATATATATTCAACATATATGCCATATATTCATAGTTCTTAAAAGCAGTTTTGGAAAATTATAAGGTGATAGTTTTAAAAGGGAGGCTGCTCCTTTTAAATAAGTATTTTTTAAATTGAGGTAAAATTCACATAAAATTAACCATTTTAAAATGTACCATTCAGTGGCATTTAGTATATTTGCAGTGTTTGCACTCATCATCTATGTCTAGTTCGAGAACATTTTCATCACCCCAAAGGGAAACCACATACTCATTAAGTAGTCATTCTCCATCACCCCTTACCGCCCCCCGCCCCGGCAACTACGAATCTCCTTTCTGTCTCTATGGACTTATCAAAAACCTTGGCTATTTCATATAAGTGGAACTGTATTATAATGTGGCCTTTTGTGTCTGAATTCTTTCACTTAGCATAATGTTTTTGAGATTCTTCATGGTGTTACATGTATCAGTACTTCATTTCTTTTCATGGCTAAGTAATATTCCATTTTACGAATATACCACACTTGTTCATCCATTCGTCACTTGATGGACTTTTGTCTTGTTTTCCACCTTTTGGCTATTGTGAATTGTGCTGCTATGAACATTGGTGTGCTGCTATGAAGTATTTGTTTGAATACCTGTTTTCAATGATCTTGTGTATATACCCAGGAGTGGAATATCTGGGTTATATGGTAATGCTATGTTTAGCTTTTTGAGGAACCACCAAACTGTTTTCCACAGTGGCTGCACAGTTTACATTTCTACCAGCAATGTATGAGGGTGCCAATTTCCCTACATCCTTGCCAACACTTGTTATTTTCTGTTTCTGTTTTGTTTTATTTTTATTTATTTAGTTTTTATTGTAGCCATCCTAGTGGGTGTAAAGTAGTATCTCATTGTTGTTTTGATTTTGTATTTTCTTAATGACTAATGATGTCGAGCATCTTTTCATGTACTTGTTGGCCATTTGTATATCTTCTTTGGAGAAATCTATTCAGATGCTTTGGCCATTTTTTAATTGGATTGTTTGTCTTTTTGTTGCTCAGTTGTAAGAACTCTTTACGTAGTCTTGATATTAGACACTTATGAGATATATGATATGCAAATATTTTCTCCTGTTCTGTAGGTTGTGTTTTCACTTTCTTGATAGTGTTCTTTGATGCATGAAAGTTTTTACTTTTGATGAAGTCCAGTTTTTTTCTTTTGTTGCTTGTGCTTTTGGTGTCATATTAAATAAGTTTGAAGAAAAATTTATGACTGGTGAGTGATGAAAAGAGATTTTGAGCTGATTTTTATATTTGGTTTTCCCTTCCCCAACTAATTCCACCATTCGTTATAGGAGTCCAGGCATGATAAAGAAAAGATAGAAAAGAAAGAGAAACGGGACAGTTCAGGAGGAAAGGAAGAGAAGAAACAATATCCTTTTCATCTTATTGATGTTTTTAATCAGTATAATGGAAAGCTTTGATACTGGTCTTATTTAGAATTGTACCCTTGTAGTATGTGGTCTAAATGCTCAAGGACTTATTACCTTTTAAATGGTCTCTCCAGTTAACCCTCTTAGATGTACAAAACGTGGAAATGGGAGACTTGATTGTTTTTTAAGCTTCTTTGGTGACTGAGATTGTTTTATGCCACCAAGGGATTTAAAGTCCCTCTGGCTCTACCACCGAGAGGAAGAAAGGGAACAGAGAGTCCCTTGGGCTGGGGGCATGGGAAGTAGCAGGGCAAGATGATGTGGCAGATGAGAAGAGCTGGTAGAGTTTGAGGCTACCAGGCTGGTAAGAGCCAATTAGGCCTGCAAGCTGAGGGATTATACTAAAAGATGAGACAGCATTCTTTTTTTCCCCCCAAAAGTTGTTTTCCCTTAATTTGTCATCTACTCATAAGTCCTCGGACAAGCACAGATAATGAAGACTTTCAATCAAGGTGAGTGTTCTCTCACCTCTTTTCATTTAAAGATAGAAATATAAAATGAGGTCTGATAATGTTGAAGAAACTAGATCCATTTTGCAAGATACAACTAGAGTTTTTCACCTAAATATAATGGTCAGGTCTTTGGGTAAAGATGCGAGACAAGATTCCCAGTTATTTTTAAGCTGTTTTCATTTTAAGCTTGCTGTTAGCTATGCCTTTTTTATGTTTTTTAAAGCACCAAGATGTGTTTAAAAACATCTGGCTTTCTCTTCACCACTCATTCCCATCTTCTCTGGCTAGTTACTTTTTTAAAGTACCTTGTAGGTGGTGGTGGTATCTGCATTTTACAGGTGAAGAAACTGAGACTCTAAGAGGTTAAGTTGAAGAGGGTGACAGAGATATTAGCTGACACAGCCAATATGCAAACATAGGTCTTCTTGCCCTTCAGTGTTCTCTGATCTTCTTTTTGCCTTTCATGCAGACACGTTATCCAGAGATTTTTTGTTTTAAGTTTCCTGCCTCTTTCTACCACTGCCCATGTTTTGCAAAGCCAAAAATATGGTCTGTGCTTTTAGTTCTGGAATTTAAAATATGCAACTTTGTTTTCAAAGTAGTTATGCCTTATGTGAGATTTTAAAAGTGTTTTATCCATCTTCAATAAATTGTATGTGGACGGAGTGTTAAGAACCTTAATCTTTTTTGAGTGCTCAGATCACCATTTGAATAGTTATTGTTTGGTGTGATGCCTTAGGATTATTGAGGTGTGTAGGATGATTTGCCCTCTACATTTAATGGTTCGAGATGGCTGTATTTGAAGTCGTTGATTCTTTTATAGCCAATTTTCTTGTTTCCATATTAGCTGTCACTTTTTAATGATATCAAGTATCCTTGCTTTCTCTACCCTCCTCCTAATATTATTTGCTGCTTCTAATCTTCTATGAAACTGGATAGATAGCCAAGGCTGTTTACAGTTGTTTAAGAGTGAGAAATGTCTGAGAGCCTGTTTTGTATAAAGGTGTGAGCTTTAGAGTATGGATTTTGTCCTATTTATTTCGGCTGCAAAGCAGGGATTTGAGGTTGTCAGGTAGGTAACTTCTTGACAAATAGTGTGCTTTTTCTGTTTTGTTATTTTGTGCTTGTTATATAAGTATTAGAGGAGGGTGGATGAGAGTTATGAGAGAGCATTTAGAATTCAGTAGATTTTTTTAAATTAGAAAGATTATAAAAGAAATATTATTACCTGTTCTTAAATTCTAGCCATCGCCCACCCTAACCACTAGCTGTGTTCCCTAGTGAACCATAAACTCTTAATCTTCTTTTTTTATTCTTCACCATAACCTTCGTTTCAGTTTGGCATTTTGCTTTTTACTTCTTGCTTTCACCTTGTTCCCTTATTAAAGAAAACAAAAAAACTGCCTCTTATATCTTCATTAGCAGTGGGCCAATCGTTGTCGACAATTTCATTGTGATTTTGTACATCTCTCTTTACTCTCTTCTTGGGTAGACTCTTTGTGAGGCACCGGTTGATTTTTCCTTTTTTTTTGGCTGTTCTGTGGCTGCCTTCTGTTGGATACCTTCTAGGGTTGGTCAGGTCTTTATGTGGTTCTTCCTTTTCATTTAGAGGTCTCATCATTTCTTATTGGCACCATTTACCTTTAGGCTACTTCAAATCTGCTGCTCCCTGCTCCCTTTTTATTTTATATTCTACAGAAAGGAGAACTGCTACACATGTCACATTTCCATGAGTCAGAGATGTCATTAATTTTAAGATTCATTGTTGGTTTCTAGAACTGTTCTTTGAGAAAAGTGGATAGAGAAATGACATTGATTTGTATGTATCACCCTGATTTCAAAAACATTAAAATGATCATGTTAGAGTTAAGAAAATACAATATATAAATGTGACCCAGATTAAATTCCTTCCAGAGTCTTCTTTTCCTGTTTCATAATGTTTCGTTGCAAAATCCTTTTTGCTTGTTCTCTGTATCTCCTGTTACTCGTTATTGCTAATGTCTTCGTCCAAATTCATCTACTCTTTCCTTGATTTAGTCTCTTGAACACTACTAGCTGCTTTGCCTTTAACTGTTTCCCCTGGTTTAATCTTCAAAAATTCCTGTCTATGAAAAATTTCCACTTAGAAGCATTCTTTAGCTTCACAATTGTAAATTGATATGTGTGGTCCTCAATTCACTGAGTTCAGCTAACTTTTGAGAGTCCTTTTGTGAACCAGACACTGCTAAACTGAGACTTGCTTCTAGGTTTTGAGAAGCTCAGTCTTCTTGCACTTTAATTCTGGATTCTTGGTTCTTGATTTCAAAGAATATTAGCAATTAACTCTATCCTATCCATCTGTATTTGTAGCATGCTGCATTCCTATTCTGATACTCCAGTGAAGCCTAATATATTTTACAGGTCCATCTCTCACCTCTGGTCTCTTACGTGTAACCTAACTATTACCGTTTAAACCCAAGGTTGCAAATTCTCAGCCCTTAGGCAGAATGTGGCTTATTAGACATACCTTCTTGGCCTTGCACAATATTTAACATTAAAAAAAAGGTTGCCTTTAAAAATCAGAAGAGTTGACAAGATCCAAATTTCATTTTCTTTTGAAGAACTGGAACATCTGGCAACATTGTGTCCTGATTTCTGCATGGCAACAGTCAGCTAGACCTGCCTAGGTGCTTGTTCCCCTTAAATAGAGGGGGTCTTTTTTTGTAGTTTACCTCATTCAGGCCCCACCCAGCTCACTTCCATTTGTTTCCATTTTATACTAGCCCCTGTAAGCAATCAATTTTGTAATTCCTGTTCTGAGCCTTTCTTCTTCAGTCCATACTTGGAAACTGACCCCCTAACTGCTCAAAGTTTGCTTATTTTAGGAATGTGTTACCATGTTGAGGCACAGTCCTAGATGCTGGTAATAATATGTGTTGGAGTAGGAAGTGTTCAATTAAGTTTCCTCCTCAGTAGTTTCCCATTGCTTACACGTGTGTGTCAGCTTGCCTATAGAGTCCTAGTCACTGATTCCTATGTATAAATGAATGTGTTACATATCCCTCTCCTTAGATTGTGGTCTTGTTGAAGGCAGTAACTTCATCTCTTCCTTCTAATCAAACAATCAAGTATTTTTCTTTATTACCTGCTATGTTTCAGATACTCTTAACTTTACATGGAGAGCTGTGTATAGAAGTATTAACTATATATCTCTTTGGACTTGAGGAGAAACATCACTGACTTTTTTTGCCCCCAAAAGAAGGTTCAGTGTATTTATAGCATTTGATAGTATACTGTTTAAGAAGTTGCTTTGTGTGCTGCAACATATTTTTTGAGGGCAGGTTTATTATGCTTTCATCTGGGTCTGTATGTAGCAATCATTAAATGTGTAAAAAAAAAGTCTTGTTAGGAGATTGAAATGATAGACCCAAACTATTTTTCTCTTCATTATCATCCTTTAAAGTATCAGTGAGTTCTGTACACTGATATTCATAGGCACCAAACAGTTGGAGAGAACAGGAGGGATTTTCTATTTCCTTTCTTCCACTTAAGGCAGACCAAATTTTCACTCAGGTGCTGTGCTGTTCTTTATCTGGACGTAGGCATGAACACTTCCAAAAGGCCCCCATGCCACATTTACCCTTGAGTGTGACACATATTCCTCACACACACATTTATCTTGAGAGGCACCCCTGGGTATGCTGAGATTCAGTTCAGTAGGATCCTAGTTTTAACTCTTCCATTTTATCCACTTGGAATACCTCAGGAAGTGTGTTTGCTATGATAAGAATTGCTAGGCAGCAGTTTAAGGGTAAATGAAGGAGTAAAGTGGAATTAGGATGGCTGTCCCTATATCTTTCTCCTGTAACTTCTTTCTTCCTTGTAAATGTCATTGGACTCTTCTGTCAACTTCATCCATGTGTACCTTTGTACTTGGCATGTGCGTGCCTGTGTGTGTATGTGTACACGTACTAGGATTAACCAGGAATAATTTATTAATTCACTGGGCTTGTATTTTATAGTTTCTCTAAACAAATTTTGTTGCCATCTAGAGGGTTTTTTTTGTTTGTTTGTTTTGTTTTTTTTGCGGTACGCGGGCCTCTCACTGTTGTGGCCTCTCCCGTTGTGGAGCACAGGCTCCGGACGCGCAGGCTCAGTGGCCATGGCTCACGGGCCCAGCCGCTCTGCGGCACGTGGGATCTTCCCGGACTGGGGCACGAACCTGTGTCCCCTGCATCAGCAGGCAGACTCTCACCCACTGTGCCACCAGGGAAGCTCCAGAGGGTTCTTTTATGAGGAGTCTATGAACTATTGAAACATTTCTTAGGACCTTTTTGATCATAAAAATAGAAAGTGTGTGTGTGTGTTTATAAAGGCATAGCTCTGATAATAAGGCTGATTTTCTATTTGCCTTTCTTCTCTATTTTGATCACCAGTCTAGCTGCTCTTTCACCCAGACCTAACGTTTCAGACTTCGTTCTTGCTGTCACAGCTGTCAATAAAGTAACATCATTTAAAATCAGCTGCCTCAACTCTGAAAGGGTACTCTTTGAGGGCAGTTCATGCATAGTTTTCTGATGCCCTGACAAAGGAGGAGGGCATGGTGGAACAGAGGGAAATGACAACCTTACTAAAAGTTGTCCAGATAATTCCCAATAGGAAGTGATGTTTACAAATGTAATCTTGTCTTAGCATAGTGGAAAGCCACCTTTTGTTGGAGTGTATCCTGCACAGATGGTATTACCAATGCAGTTTATAGCACCGAGAGAGTAGAGGTGTCTAGGATGGAGGACAGTCAACTCTGAACTGAGCCTGAAGTAGAAACCCTTTGAAAAACATCAACAGTCCTAGGTGTGAAAAGATAGATTTGAGGGATCTCTTGCATTTAGAACCTGTGCTTTCTTATTACAATGGTTAAAGTTGCACATATTTAAAAAAATAGTTAATAAACAATAAGAAGAATGTTCCAGGTAAGGTGGTATAAACTTATTATTAATGAGAAGAAAATATTACTTTGCTGGAAGATAGAGTCCTGAAGTCTGAATTTGGTACTGTTTCATCACTATGTGACTTTCTTCTTGATGGCAGTTCTTTCTGAAGTTCACTGAACTTGGGGTGGTTTTCAAGTTTGTAATCCCAAGACTTCATTATTTTATAAATATGTTCTGGTTAACTGCTGAGAGACTGACATCTAGTATCTTCTTTCCACTTGCTCTTGTGCTTGCTGATTTGTCATTCCAGGGTATGGACAGACCCCTAAGCTGAAGGTCTCCTAGAGGAGGATGCCAAAGCTCCATGCATCACTCTCAGAATGAAATCTCCTATAATTAAGAGCTTCCGGTGCTGTCCATTTAATGGGAATCTGCTTTAAATCAGAAGATGAATACACACCACCATCCTCTTGACGAGACATTCCAAAGTCACTGATTTTCAGAACATTATTTTCACCTCCAGGCAGTTTCTTGCAGCAAGGTTCCTGTGTATACAATGTTTACTCGAGATTTGCCATCCAGAAGCAGCATCTAATAAAAATTTCACTAACTGTTTTAGTTCATCCTTTCTCAGAAAGGAGAAGAAATCGCCTCCTGGAACCAGTTCCTTAATCATGTAGATAGGCTGTATTTGTGTGCGAACTTTGATAAATTTGACAATATTGGGATGATTATATTGCTTGAGGATTTTGGCTTCTTGTAAAAATTTTAATTTCAGTTCCTGGGAAGGATCATCTTCACATATTTTAACAGCAATAGCAGTTTTATCCTTTAATGTGCCCTTAAATGTGTCATCAGAATTTCCCTTGCCCAGTAATTGTGACATTTTCATGATATGAATTTTTTATTCTACTTATGATCTTGCTGATACCGTGATTCTCTTTATTGGAACATTGACTTTTTTGTATTTAAAAAAATTGAGATGAAATTCTCATAAAATATGCCATTTAAAAGTGGTTTTTAGTATATCCCTGTGTTGTAAACATCACCAGTAATTCCCATCACCCTCAGAAGAGACCCTGCATCTGTTAGCAGTCACCCCCAATTCTCTCCTTCCTGCAGCCTCTGGCAACAACTAATATATTTTCTGTCTCTATGGATTTGCCTGTTTTGGACATTTCATAAAAATGGAATCATGAAATATGTGGCCTTTTGTTATATGTGGCTTCTTTCACTTAGCATTGTGTTTTCAAGGTTCATCCATGTTGTAGCATGTATCAGAACTTGATTTCTTTTTATAACTGAATACTATTCCATTGTATGGATGTGTACCACATTTTGTTTATCCATTCATCAGTGATGAACAGGAACAATGATTTTTAAGTATTAAAACTGTAAGTTCAACATTAATGTATCTATAATTATAATTGGTAATGTCAAGATTATACATGGTGTGAACAGAATACTGTATAGAAACGATATGTAAATTATTTGTCAGCATATCATGCAAGTGTGATTATTTTCTAAGGCCCTTCTGGCTCTGGTTTTATGAATTATGTGAATGTAGTATTTTCATCAATAAAGTGTAATGCGTTAAGCATTAGATTAAAATTTGAATGAGAACAATGTTAGGCAGATATGAACTGATTTGCCACATGTTGTAATGATCATGTTTTGAATTTATTTCAATATGCAGTATTTGAAAAATGTCAATACATAAAGGAAAGGAAATGAGTATAATTAATTCAATATATTTTTAAAGCAATTTTTATAATTTAGCAGACATTGCATCTTAATATAAGTAACTATTAAAATCATGAACTTGTGAAAAATGTGATGTCATTTTTCTCTTTTTTTGTTGATCATGTAAAATTGGTTCCTTTTCACGGTTATGTGTTCTGTTTACTTTTGACAAGCTATTGCTTGTCCCTGTGGAATTCTATTTCATTTTTTCCTCCCTCCCCTCCCCCCACTCCCCCTTTCCCTCTCTCACAGACAAAATGTTCTGTGGTTTGTTTTTTTTTAATTCATCATAATGTGCCTATCTTTAATGGTTTCTAAGAATAGGCAATAAGAGGGCTTCCCTGGTGGCGCAGTGGTTGAGAGTCTGCCTGCCGATGCAGGGGACACGGGTTCGTGCCCCGGTCCGGGAAAACCCCACATGCCGCAGAGCGGCTGGGCCCGTGAGCCATGGCTGCTGAGCTTGCACGTCCGGAGCCTATGCTCTGCAACGGGAGAGGCCACAACAGTGAGAGGCCCGCATACCACAAAACAAACAAACAACAAAAGAATAGGCAATAAGAAATACACAAATATTTCATCCTTATTTAGGGACTTAATTCAAGCCTTTGTTATTGACAGAACTCATTGATTTTCTTAAATCTTCCTTCCTTCCTCCTCCTTCTCTCCTCCCTTCTTCCCTCCCTCCGTCCCTTCCTTCTCCTTTCATCTGTCCCTCCTTCCCCCTTCCATCCATCCCCTCTCCTTCCTCCCTGCACCCCACCCCCGACTGCCTTCCTTATCTATGAATATAATTACTTTGTTTCTTTCAGATGAATTGGAATGAAATTGTTCAGCTGTGACCAGAAATTTATTTTCTTGAGTAGATTGCCAAGAATTATGAATGAAGAGGGCCCATTTGCATCTCCTTAAATTATTCAGTGATCTGCTCTATTGCTCCATGCCGAAAACTTAAAATTGTTGAGTTGTGCATTACTGTATTTAACTTGTTGCTTAGTTTCTACATGTTTATTTTCAGTAAATGGCTGAAAGTGTTAACTTCCATATTTTTAGCACAATGTGCTGCATACAGTTTCCAACAAGCAAATAAGGTTACATATGTACAGAATTTCACTTTAGGTTAACTAAATATTGCCTCAGTTTTTTTTAAAATTTGAAATGCTTCCTTTTTATTGTTTGAAATGGAAAATAAACAATTATTGAACCATTTTGAATTTACCTCATTTAAAACTCAGTTTTATTATTTGGCCTGTTTTTAATATCAGTAAAAATCAAAGTGGGAGCAGTGTCTTATGCAATGCCTAGGAATCATTTTATATACTATGTGTACGACATTAAAACCTGTTTGAAAAAAAAAAACAGGTACCAGCACTCCCTTGTCCCTTGCCATTTTTTCTTGTAATTATGAAGAAAAATCTGGGGGGGGATCGAAAGTTAATTGTGTTTTAATTCTACAGCTACAGGAGCTTTGTATTGCTTAACTTTCATCTGGAAAAGTTTCACAGTGACATTTTTAAAAGAAAGTTTTTTTATCTAATCTACCCATGTAACCCTTTTTCTAAATAAACAATAGTTTTCTCAAATGATTGTATATCGTTGTGTATATTGTTGCTTATTCAAAATAACTTATCAAAGATAAGATTCCTAGCTCGCTCTTCTTATTTGTGTCTTAGTCCATGGACTACAATGTTTCCAAATGACAGACATCTTATCCAATAATATGAGAAAATCCTATTTGCTTACCTCTGTACCTGGGGTAGACAGTGGGCTGAAATGATGCCTAGAATTATTCATTTATTCTTCAGTTCCTTGGAACCAATGATACCTATGCAAATTAATTTTTTTTTTTTAGAGAATGGCAATAAAGGCTTTAATTTTTAAAAAGATTGAGACATTCTGAGTATATTTTAGAATTGGAAAAGGGATATAAATCTTGATGCCCCTTTTCAGGTAGTTATAATTTGCAAAAATTGATGAGCACAGTGATTATTTATGGGAGAGTGATCCATTCAATGACTGTTGTGTACCCATAATGTGCCTGGCATTAAAAAAATGATACATTGTTAGAATGATTTTTACAATGAGAAAATAACTATGGTTCACCTCAAAATCATTTGTTAGAAACATATCAGGGAATAGCTTTCCAGTTGTTATGTTGCATTCACATTTTAAAGATTTCATGATTGTGAAAATTTGCTGCTACTTAGCATCAGAATCTCTTCTCTCTCTCCCCCAAATTATTGAACACAGGTAACCTTTGCTTTTGGCCTTGCTAGAAATGCATTGAGGATGGAAAATGCTAACTTTGAATTTAACTGAGCAGAAATAACTTATGTTGGAAGAAGAAAATCTATTCGATAGCTATTTTAAAGATTTTCTGTTTTACATACACAGGAGTATTAAGACCTAACTCCTGTACCTAGAGCACTTGCAGTTTAACTTGAGAAATAAAGGACAAGTGAGTGCTGTTGGGGGTCAGCAATCATTCATTAAGGAGCCAGATAGTAAATATTTGAGACTTTGAATAAATATTTGAGACTTTGTGGGCTTACGTGAACCCTTTCAGACCTCCTCAGCTCTGCGTTATAGTGTGAAAGCAGCCATAGATGATATGGAAATGAATGAGCATGACTGAGTTCCAGTAAAATTTTACTTACAAAAAACCTGCTATAGAGAATCCTATGAAAGATTTAATCAAAAAATATTTGAGTGCCTCTTCAGCACCAGATGTACAGCCTTGAGCAAAACAAACTTTCTGCTCTCATGGAAGTTCATTCTAGTCAATGGAGGCAAACAACAAACATGGGAGGGAGGGGAGAGACCTTCAGGATGGTGGAGGAGTGAGACGCAGAGATCACCTTCCTCCCCACAGATACACCAGAAATACATCTACACGTGGAACAGCTCCTAGAGAACACCTACTGAACGCTGGCAGAAGACCTCAGACCTCCCAAAAGGCAAGAAACTCCCCCACGTACCTGGGTAGGTCAAAAGAAAAAAGAATAAACAGAGACAAAAGAATAGGAACCGGACCTGCACCAGAGGGAGGGAGCTGTGAAGGAGGAAAGGTTTCCACACACTAGAAGCCCCTTCGCGGGCGGAGACTGCGGGTGGCGGAGCAGGAAAGCTTCGGAGCCGCGGAGGAGAGCACAGCAACAGGGCGGCGGAGGGCAAAGCGGAGAGATTCCCGCACAGAGGATCGGTGCCGACCGGCACTCACCAGCCCGAGAGGCTTGTCTGCTCAACCGCCGGGGGGGCGGGGCTGAGGGTCGGGCTTCGTTTGGTTGGAGCGCAGGGAGAGGACTGAGGGCGTGAACACAGCCTGAAGGGGCTAGTGTGCCACGGCTAGCCAGGAGGGAGTCCGGGAAAAAGTCTGGACCTGCCAAAGAGGCAAGAGACTTTTTCTTCCCTCTTTGTTTCCTGGTGCGCCAGGAGAGGGGATTAAGAGCGCTGCTTAAAGGAGCTCCAGAGACGGGCGCGAGCGGTGGCTAACAGCGCGGACCCCAGAGACGGGAATGAGACGCTAAGGCCGCTGCTGCCGCCACCAAGAAACCTGTGTGCGAGCACAGGTCACTCTCCACACCTCCCTTCCGGGGAGACTGTGCAGCCCGCCATTGCCAGGGTCCCGGGATCCAGGGATGGCTTCCCTGGGAGAACGCACGGCACGCCTCAGGCTACTGCAACGTCACGCTGGCCTCTTACGCCGCAGGCTCGCCCTGCACTCTGTGCCCCTCCCTCCCGCTGCCTGAGTGAGCCAGAGCCCCTGAATCAGCTGCTCCTTTAACCCTGTCCTGTCTGAGCAAAGAACAGACGCCCTCCGGCGACCTACACGCAGAGGCGGGTCCAAATCCAAAGTTGAATCCCGGGAGCGGTGCGAACAAAGAAGAGAAAGGGAAATTTCTCCCAGCAGCCTCAGGAGCAGCGGATTTAATCTCCACAATCAACTCGATGCACCCTGCATCTGTGGAATACCTGAATAGACAACGAATCATCCCAAATTGAGGAGGCGGACTTTGGGAGCAACTGTGGAATTGGGGTTTGCTTTCTGCATCTAATTTGTTTCTGGTCTTATGTTTACCTTAGATTAGTATTTAGAGTTTATTATCATTGGTAGATTTGTTTATTGATTTGGTGGCTCTCTTCCTTTTTTTATATATATAGGTATGTATATTTTTCCTCCTCTTTTTGTGAGTGTCTATGTGTATGCTTCCTTGTCTGATTTTGTCTGTATAGCTTTGCTTTTACCATTTGTCCTAGGGTTCGTCTGTCCGTATTTTTTTTCTTAGTATAGTTTTTAGCGCTAGCTATCATTGGTGGATTTGTTTTTTGGTTTGGTTGCCCTCTTCTTTCTTTCTTTTTTTAAAATTATGTTTTATTTTTTAAATTTTTAATAATTTAATTTTTTTATTTTAATAACTTTCTTTTCTTTCTTCCTGCTTTCTTTCTTTCTTTCTTTCTTTCTTGCTTTTTTTCTCCCTTTTTTTCTGAGCCATGTAGCTGACAGGGTCTTGGTGCTCTGGCTGGGTGTCAGGCCTGTGCCTCTGAGGTGGGAGAGCCGAGTTCAGGACATTGGTCCACCAGAGACCACTGGCTCCATGTAATATCAAATGGCAAAAGCTCTCCCAGAGATCTCCACCTCAACACTAAGACCCAGCTCCACTCAACGACCAGCAAGCTACAGTGCTGGACACCCTATGCCAAACACCTAGCAAGACAGGAACACAACCCCACCCATTAGTAGAGAGGCTGCCTAAAATCATAATGTCACAGACACCCCAAGACACACCACCGGATGCTGTCTTGCCCACCAGAAAGACAAGATCCAGCCTCATCCACCAGAGCACAGGCACCAGTCCCCTCTACCAGGAAGCCTAACCAACCCACTGAACCAACCTTAGCCACTGGGGGCAGACACCAAAAACAATGGGAACAAAGAACCTGCAGCCTGCAAAAAGGAGACCCCAAACACAGTAAGATAAGCAAAATGAGAAGACAGAATAACACACAGCAGATGAAGGAGCAAGGTAAAAACCCACCAGACAAAACAAGTGAAGAGGAAATAGGCATTCTACTTGAAAAAGAATTCAGAGTAATGACAAAAGCCATAAAAGGGGAAATTGACAGTAACACAATCGTAGTAGGGGACTTTAACACCCCACTTTCACCAATGGACAGATCATCCAAAATGAAAATAAATAAGGAAACACAAGCTTTAAATGATACATTAAACAAGATGGACTTAATTGATATTTATAGCACATTCCATCCAAAAACAACAGAGTTCACATTCTTCTCAAGTGCTCATGGAACATTCTCCAGGATAGATCATATCTTGGGTCACAAATCAAGCCTTGGTAAATTTAAGAAAACTGAAATCCTATCAAGTATATTTTCTGACCAGAACACTATGAGACTAGATATCAATTACAGGAAAAAATCTGTAAAAAATACAAACACATGGAGGCTAAACAATATGCTACTAAAGGGCTTCCCTGGTGGTGCAGTGGTTGAGAGTCTGCCTGCCAATGCAGGGGACAAGGGTTTGTGCCCCGGTCAGAGAAGATCCCACATGCCGCGGAGTGGCTAGGCCCATAAGCCATGGCCACTGAGCCTGCGCATCCGGAGCCTGTGCTCCAAAACAGGAGAGGCCATAACAGTGAGAGGCCTGCGTACTGAAAAAAAATGCTACTAAATAACTAAGAGGTCACTGAAGAAATCAAAGGGGAAATCAAAAAATACCTAGAAACAAATGACAATGAAAACACGACAACCAAAAATCTATGGGATGCAGCAAAAGCAGTTCTAAGAGGAAAGTTTATAGCAATACAATCCTACCTCAAGAAACAAGAAACATCTCAAGTAAACAACCTAACCTTACACCTAAAGCAATTAGGAAAAGAAGAACAAAAAACCCTAAAGTTAGCAGAAGGGAAGAAATCATAAAGATCAGATCAGAAATAAATGAAAAAGGAATGAAGGAAACAATAGCAAAGAACAGTAAAACTAAAAGCTGTTTTCTTGAGAAGATAAACAAGACTGATAAACCATTAGCCAGACTCATCAAGAAGAAAAGGGAGAAGACTCAAATCAATAGAATTAGAAAATAAAAAGGAGAAGTAACAACTGACACTGCAGAAATACAAAGGATCATGAAAGACTACTACAAGCAACTCTATGCCAATCAAATGGACAACCTGGAAGAAATGGACAAATTCTTAGAAAAGTACAACCTACTGAGACTGAACCAGGAAGAAAAAAAATATCAACAGACCAATCACAAGCACTGAATTTGAGACTGTGATTAAAAATCTTCCAACAAACAAAAGCCCAGTACCAGATGGTGAATTCTATCAAACATTTAGAGAAGAGCTAATGCCTATCCTGTTCAAACTCTTCCAAAATATAGCAGAGGGAGGAACACTCCCAAACTCATTCTACGAGGCCACCATCACCATGATACCAAAACCACAAAAAGTTGTCACAAAGGAAGACAACTGCAGGCCAATATCACTGATGAACATAGATGCAAAAATCCTCAACAAAATACTAGCAAACAGAATCCAACAGCACATTAAAAGGATCACACACCATGATCAAGTGGGGTTTATCCCAGGAATGCAAGGATTCTTCAATATACGAAAATCAATCAATGTGATACACCATATTAACAAACCGAAGGAGAAAAACCATATGATCATCTCAATAGATGCAGAAAAAGCTTTCAACAAAATTCAACACCCATTTATGATAAAAACCCTCCTGAAAGTAGGCATAGAGGGAACCTACCTCAACATAATAAAGGCCATATATGACAAACCCACAGGCAACATCGTTCTCAATGGTGAAAAGCTGAAACCATTTCCACTAACATCAGGAACACGACAAGTTTTTCCACTCTCACCACTAGTATTCAACATAGTTTTGGAAGTTTTAGCTATAGCAGTCAGAGAAGGAAAAGAAATAAAATGAATCCAAATCAGAAAAGAAGAAGTAAAGCTGTCACTGTTTGCAGATGACATGATACTGTACGTAGAGAATCCTAAAGACTCTACCAGAAAACTACTAGAGCTAATCAATGAATTTGGTAAAATAGCAGGATACAAAATTAATGCACAGAAATCTCTGGCATTCCTATATACTAATGATGAAAAATCTGAAAGTAAAATCAAGAAAACAGTCCCATTTACCACTGCAACAAAAAGAATAAAATATGTAGGAAAAAACCTACGTAAGGAGAGAGAAAACCTTTTTGCAGAAAATTATAAGACACTGATGAAAGAAATTAAAGATGATACAAAGAGATGGAGAGATATACCATGTTCTTGGATTGGAAGAATCAACATTATGAAATGACTCTACTATCCAAAGCAATCTACAGATTCAATGCAATCCCTATCAAACTACCAATGTCATTTTTCACAGAACTAGAACAAAAAATTTCACAATTTGTATGGAAACACAAAAGACCCCAAATAACCAAAGCAATCTTGAGAAAGAAAAACGGAGCTGGAGGAATCAGGCTCCTGGACTTCAGACTATACTACAATGCTACAGTAATCAAGACAGTATGGTACTGGCACAAAAACAGAAATATAGATCAATGGAACAGGATAGAAAGCCCAGAGATAAACCCACGCTCATATGGTCACCTTATTTTTAATAAAGGAGGCAAGAATAAACAATGGAGAAAAGACAGCCTCTTCAATAAGTGGTGCTGGGAAAACTGGACAGCTACATGTAAAAGAATGAAATTAGAACACTCCCTAACACCATACACAAAAATAAACTCAAAATGGATTAAAGACCTAAATGTAAGGCCAGTCTCTATAAAACTCTTCTAGGAAAACATAGGCAGAACACTCTATGACATAAATCACAGCAAGATCCTTTTTGACCCACCTCCTAGAGAAATGGAAATAAAAACAAAAATAAACAAATAGGACCTAAAGAAACTTAGAAGTCTTTGCACAGCAAAGGAAACCATAAACAAGATGAAAAGACGACCCTCAGAATGGGAGAAAATATTTGCAAATGAAGCAACTGACAAAGGATTAATCTCCAAAATTTACATGCAGCTCATGCAGCTCAATATCAAAAACACAAACGACCCAATCCAAAAATGGACAGAAGACCTAAATAGACATTTCTCCAAAGAAGGTATACAGTTTGCCAACAAACACATAAAAGGATGCTCAACATCACTAATCATTAGAGAAATGCAAATCAAAACTACAATGAGGTATCACCTCACACCCATCAGAATGGCCATTATCAAAAAATTTACAAACAATAAATGCTGGAGAGGGTGTGGAGAAAATGGAATCCTCTTGCAGTGTTGGTGGGAATGTAAATTGATACAGCCACTATGGAGAACAGTATGGAGGTTCCTTAAAATACTAAAAATAGTACTACCATATGACCCAGCAATCCCACTACTGGGCATATACCCTGAGAAAACCATAATTCAAAAAGAGTCATGTACCACAATGTTCATTGCAGTTCTATTTACAATAGCAAGGACATGGAAGCAACCTAAGTGTCCATCATCGGATGAATGGATAAAGAAGATGTGGCACATATATACAATGGAATATTACTCAGCCATAAAAAGAAATGAAATTGAGTTATTTGTAGTGAGTTGGATGGACCTAGAGTCTGTCATAAACAGTGAAGTAAGTCAGAAAGAGAAAAACAAATACCATATGCTAACATATATATATGGAACCTAAAAAAAAAATCGTCTGAAGAACCCGGGGCAGGACAGGAATAAAGATGCAGATGTAGAGAATGGACTTGAGGACATGGCGAGGGGGAAGGGTAAGCTGGGACAAAGTGAGAGAGTGTCATGGACATATATACACTATCAAATGTAAAATAGATAGCTAGTGGGAAGCAGCTGCAGAGCACAGGGATATCACCTTGGTGCTTTATGACCACCAGAGGGGTGGCATAGGGAGGGTGGGAGGGAGATGCAAGAGGGAGGAGATATGGGGATATATGTATATGTATAGTGGATTCACTTTGTTATAAATCAGAAACTAACACACCATTGTAAAGCAATTATACTCCAATAAAGATGTTAAAAAAATAAAAAAATAAATGGGCCACACTCTCAAAATGTTAAAGAAAAATAAATAAAATAAAAGTAAACAAGAAAATTTGATTACTGAGTGAAACTAATACCACAAGTGAGGCCAATACCCCCAAATGTTGTGTACACTTCGGTCATGAATTGGCTCTGAAAACCCTGTCAGGCCACGCAGAGAAGGTAATGTGGTCAGTTACAGGAATTACAGTGTCCGTAAATAAAAAGCCAGACATGATGGAGAATAACATTTTCTGGCAATGAAGCCTAAAGAAACTTCTCCTTTGCATTCTCATAAAAAAAAGTGGTCCAGTCTTTTCAGGAAATAAAATAAAGGGATGTATCAATATCTTGTAATGGCCCTGAATGTTACCTGATGGCCAACACCTCAACTCATTCAAGTTAAGGATATCTCTACAATGACACCGATATATATATATCTCAGGCACCCAGGTCTCTGATGCTTTGGTTTAGTCCAGGAAAACATTTTTGAATATTTGGGACCAGGTTCTTAAACTGGGATTTATGATGGCCTTACTTTTTATAAGCATGTTTGTAAAGATCAGAAAACTCATGTGATCATTGTTTGGTTTCCATGATCCCAGCAACATTAGATCTCATTAGTTTAAAAGCTGTGCCTGGCCTTTGATTTTTTTTTTTTTTTTACATTTTTGTGGATACTGATCTCTAAAGTTTGCCTCTTAGGTAGAATGAAGCTTATAATATTACAATATTATAATATTCTATCTTATCACATAATATATTCTATCTTATTACTTATCAGAAGCAAGTTTAAATGTTTATTTTTTTTAATTGAAATTTTTAATAACATTTCTAGATATCCTGTCAGGTCCAAAGAGATTTTATTTGGTGTAAACTTGAGAATAAAAGGACGACTTCTTTAAAAGATGCTAATTCATGCTAATTGAATACAGATTTTGTTGTAGTTATAAACAAATTGATGTGATAATTGAGAATAACAATAGGAGAGATATTGGAAACAGTGACTAAAGGAAGTGTGTGGCGACCTGAGAAGATACACATTAATGTAAGAAGAATTGCTCTTTGTTTCTGATTCTTAGGTTCTGTTTTAAGCTATAATGACCATTTCTACATGGGTCACGCTAACAAAGCTTAATTCCTTTGATGCGGTGTTAAATGGAGGTGTTTCATGGAGGAAGAAGGAAAGGAGAAGATTTTGATTGAGCACAGAGCACATAAACTTGAGAAATGCATCATTGCAAGTGGGAAATAGCCTTCCTTTCAGGGATAGGAGCTAGAAAGTGATCTGGTACTTAAACTCTAACTTAGACAATGTCTGGTTTTTGTCAGATGACAGATGTCCTTGGACTATCAGACTGATAAAAAGCTATTCCCCTGTCCTCACAAAATTTTAACCAGAATGGTATTATTGTACTATATTCAAGGCTTTCATGATCCTTATTTCAATGCAGTGTGTATCTTCTAGGGTTACATATATTATCATCAAAGAACATTTATGAATTGTAATTAGGTATACCAATGCCAGGTACTATTATGAAGGCACCTTTTGTGCTTTCCAGGATAATTGATCCAAGACATCAATAATACAGACAAAAGATCATGCTTACAAGATATACAAGCAGGAAATGAGATGTAAAATGAGTAAGGTATTCATACCACATGCCATCTGAGGTCCAGTTACATTTTAAGATGATGGTGAGTACTCAGAGTAAGAATGACCTCAGACTATGTGTGATTTGGGAAGTTTTGTTCTCAACAGGTTGATCTGGGAAGACTTCATGAAGGATTTAGATGTTCAGGAAGCCAACCTATTCCTACTCAGATCTAGAGGGTGTAGGTCTTTTTGGATCTGGTTTAATCCTAATTTGGCACTGGAGGAGAAAGAATGTTGAACAGATTGAGAATTCAGACCAATTTTGGTAGAGCTCAGAATCCTTGAAGCCAACCTGTTATCATACTAGCCCAGGATTGGATCATACCTCTGTATACTATTCCATGTTGCCTCAAGACTTTTTCAGTCTTGTTTTCATGACTAAGCCTGATGTCACCAGTCCTTCTATCACCTTAATCTGTGTTAATCATATTTTTTGTATATTTATAGATCACTGAAAAGTTATTGCCTCGAGGTCAAGATGATTTTCCTTGTCTGTTTCCTCTGAGTGGGGTGAACTCCACTTACACTTCCTCACCTGGTCTTCACAATGCCCTTTTGTTCATGAATTAAATCTCACAATACATGTAAAGCACGTAAAGAGGACCTAATACATGGCAGGTACTCAGTAACTGTTAGCAATTGTTATTAGTGGTAATATTTATACCAGTATGCAAACTGGGAATCATCAGAATCAGAATTAATCAAAAACATTAGGCTCCACTCCCCACTCCAAATATACTGAATCAGGTTCTCTTGGGGATGCAGGCCTGGAGTAGTTTTTAAAAACAGTCCCTCAGGTGATTATAATATGGGGATGATATCTGGGAATTAACAGAGTTTAACGAGTTTACAATCCCAGCAACTTTAATCTTCCGTCAGTTAGGGACAGAACCCATCCAGAGGCTATTTCTGGGGGAGATAAGTGTATTAGGCCTCAGGGAAAACCCATCCTTAGCAAGAAATATTTTAAAATCAAGAGTAACAGCCTCTGTCCTGGGATCAGAGTTCAACTCTGCTAGCACATGCTGCTCTTGTTCACTCTGACTCCCCTGCCTTCTCCAGCCTACCTTCACTGACCTTCCTGGATCTAACCTCTTATTAGCCTAGATGTGAATCGTCAGCAATCATCTACTACCAAGGTAAGCAGTTTGGAGTTCAGACCTACTTTTGATACCACTTAAACCTTCTCCTTTGACTCTTATCTGCAGTGGTTCACTTTTCTATGATTGGAGTTGCATTCAGAGCTGGGTTTTGTCCTCTGTTCTTTACTTTTCCTTGCATAATATTCTGATGTTGGTGAGTGGGGGGTCGTATAAACATTTAATAATTCAATGCTATAAATTTCTCTCTAACCCCTGCTCTAGCTGCATCTCACAAATTTGCCGTGTGGTATTTTCATTTTCATTCAGCTCAAAATATTTTCCAACTTCCCTTGTGATTTATTCTTTGACCCATGTGGTAGTTAGAAGTTTGTTGCTTAATTTCCAAATATTTGCAGTATTTCCAGATATCCTTCTGTTATTGATATATAGTTTAGTTGTGCTGTGGTCAAAGAACTTACTTTGAATTATTTAAATCCTCTTAAATTTACTGAGACTTGTTTTATGACACAGCAGCTGGCCTACCATGGTGAATATTCCACATGCGCTTGAAAAGAATGTGTATTCTGTTTTAGTCGGACGCAGTGTTCTATAAATGCCAATTAGGTCAGGTTGGTTGGTGGCGTTCCAAATCTTCTGTATCCTTGCTGATTTTCTGTCTGCTTGGTCTGTCGATTACTGAGAGAGGTGTTTTGAAATTTACAAATATAATTGTGATAATTATTTCTTCTTTTAGTTTGTCAGTTTTTGCTTCAAGTATTTTGAACCTTTGTGATTAGGTGTATGCTGATTTAGGATTATATATTCTTGGTGAATTGACCCCTTTATCAAAATGAAGTATTCTTCTTTACCCCTGATACTATTCCTCATTCTAAAATCTACTTTAGTATTAATATAGCTTCTCAAGCTTTCTTTTGATTGCATTTGCATGGTATATTTTTTCCATCCTTTTCCTTTATATTTAAAATGGATTTTCTTGTTTTTAAATCCAATTTTACAATCTCTGCCTTTTAATTGGGGTGTCTAGACAATACATTTAATGTCATTATTGAATGCCTAAGTTTAAATCTGACATCTTGCTATTTGTTTTCTATTAGTCCCGTTGTCTCTTCCTTTTTTACTTTTTCCCTGACTTTTTTTTAGATGGATTGTGTCTCTTTTTCCTTATTGGTAAAGTGAGGCTAATAATGACAACCATTTCATAGGTAGTCCTAAGGATTAAGTGAGATAATTGATACAGTGGTGCTTGGCCCATATTTATATAGAGCTCAATAAATGGTTGCTTTTAAAATCAGAGGATGGAGATTTCCTGGGGATATCAACTCTCCAGAGGTTTTTGGTTCTAGGTCTGGTATGTACATATATAGGTGAGGTAGGTAGCTGTCTATAGGTATAGTTTAAGTGGACACTAAAAGGCCCTGGTTCCAAAATATCCACCCTACTGGATAGCTGTGGTGTATGAAATTCTCACAATTAAGCACTTTACAAGCACTTCTGGAGTTGTGCATATTCATTAAGCTAAGGCATTGTGGGAGGAGGCAATCAGTTCTCTCACTAGCACTGAAGCACAAATGATTTCTGATGGTAGTGCATCATGCTCTCATATTCCCTAGGAAAGCACTGAGAGATTTTACCTAGGCAAAAGTCAGAGAAAGGGACATGGCCTGATCTTGGGAGAGTGCCACAGTAGGCAACTCAGATGGCTACTTGAAGGTGAAAGGAGAGGTGAGAAAGTTGCCAAAAAGGACCTGGCCCACTTGGTGGTTTTACCTTGGGCTGATTTGTGAAGTTAAGCTTCTGGGTTTTGTACTTGCTTTTTACCTCCAGTTTCATTGTAGGATTATGTCACAACTGATATTTAATTTTTTGATTCTTGCAATAGTTGACTAGCCATCTTGCCCCTTATGGCTAGTCCCACCTATGGACCCAACATCCGTGAACAGAGTCCTTTCTCTGTATCCCAATTTATCTAGAGTTGGTGTCCATATCTCACATACAAGAAATCATAGCTGAGTCCCTACTATCTGCTGCTCAGCCTGCTGTCCTCTACCTCAACAAACATGAAACTAGGGGTTGTGTTAGCCTTGAGGGGTTTAAGAGAGCTTAAAGACATTGGGCAGGATTATTAGGGGAACAGATGGTATTATACCTAAGCTTGACCTTTTGGGAAAGTTTTCTTTAAATTGCTCTCAACAGGATGGGAAAAGGAGATCCTTTTATTCTTCTCTCCTGTACTGTGGCCTATTGTTATCAGGATCCAGCCTGCAGACTGATACGAGCAGTTCCATGGTTGAGGTAGATTTACAATCTGTAAGCTTTCGTGAGCTGGTCTGAGACCCTAACTACCCTTTATTCCTATGAGAAAATATGTTCTGAGTTTCAAGCTGTTGACTTACAGATAAATTTTGGAGCCCAACCCATTGATAAGTTAGAGATGACTGGTAGGCTAATTCATCCATGCTTTTTTTCACCAGGGAGCCTGAGTAAATGAATTTCTAGATTGGTCTCTATATAACAGTGGGTGCCACTCCTTTTCTATACCTCTTAATAAATAGCAGTGTTTTTTCTTTTCAAGGTTGATATAATTATTTTTGACAGACAATGAGTTGGCTAAAGAAAATTCTCTTCCTGGTTATTTTTATTTTGGTGGAAGTGGCCATTATTTTGGGAAGGGTGTTAGTTTAGTTTAGAGCAACTTAAAAAAATATTGGAGTTCAAATTTTTTCAAACACATCTTTTTCTCTTTATAATTGAAATAATACTCATTGAGGCAATTTACATGGCACATTTTCCCAGCGTCTCTTTAATTGTTCATTTCTGTTGGCAGACATAAAAGGTAGATGTTTAATGTCCTAGGAACAAGAATAGGCTAACCTTTGAAGAAAGAACATTATGGGTGATAGAAGATATAAGCCAGAGGGACTTTTCATGCAGTCATACTCCCAGTCATTTTAGAGCTAGTATGTTGAAAGATGAAGTCATTAGGAATTTTTCAGGAGGCACATCTCACTGTTCCCTGTAGGATATGTCCAGGGAAACTCTGACTGCCTACCAGTCCAAATAGAGTTTAAACTCTTTCTCAAAGTAAGAAATATATGTCCAACATGCATTCTCTGCCTTGGTGAATCATTAAAGCTGCTGAGGTATGAAATAAGTGATTTGCTTTTATGTTTAGTCAGAAAGCTTCCTTAGGACATTTTAAAACCACAGTTCAGTTAACAAAACTTTCACTTACCTACCGCATTTGGAGAACATACTGAATGGCTTAACAGAGACACATGCTAAACTTAAACTGATAGGGACTTTCCTGGTGGTCCAGTGGGTAAGACTCCGTGCTCCCAATGCAGGGGGCCCAGGTTCAATCCCTGGTCAGGGAACTAGATCCCGCATGCATGCCACAACTAAGATTCCACATGCCACAACTAAGAAGCCTGCATGCCACAACTAAGAAGCCCACATGCTGCAGCTAAAAGATCCCGAATGCCACAACTAAGACCTGGTGCAGCCAAAATAAATAAATATTAAAAAATTAAAGTGATAAACAAATTTCCATTAAAATTCTGATTAGTGTAGCTTAGTTAAATGTTAGCATTATTAACAATATGTCCTCTTTTGAGGAAGAATGGGAGGATACTTTGTTTTAGAAGGGGAGGGAGGGCTTCACCAGGGAGATAGTAAAATAAGATGGTAAATATTAAAGGTGATAAAATGAAGCATAAAAACACATTCATTCACCCCCTCTTTTTTTTTATCCAAAGGTCTTTAGAGGTAGAGAGCTATTGGCCTGTAAGCTAAACTTTTTCATTATCCTGGGTACTCCTGGTTCACTTTACACAATAAATATGTTCCTATAAAGTGCTCTAGAGCAAACACATGCATAAATCAAATAATTTTCTCATTGGCTCACATTTTCACTTCTGACCTTCATTTGTCAACAGATTCTAAAGCTAACTCAGTCAGATAATTAATAAGAGGTACTTAAACACAGAAGGAGATCCTGTTGTTTAAGGGAACTGTAGTGAATTATTTCATGAAACAAAGAAGCTTTAGGAAAATGAATGTGTACTCTTGTATCCTAAGTTTGAATTTCATATATTGGCCTTTCTGAAAGTGAGGACCAGCTATATTTTCTCTCTTTAATTTTCTCCCATAGCTATTATGTCTATTGTGATATCTTCCCCTGAATTCTAAAGACCAAGTTTTCTTTTTGTTTTTTGATTTGAATTTTATTTTATTTATTTTTTATACAGCAGGTTCTTATTAGTTATCTATTTTATATACATCAGTGTATACGTGTCAATCCCAATCATCTCGCAATTCATTACACACACACACACCCCGCTGCTTTCCCCCCTTGGTGTCCATACGTTTGTTCTCTACATCTGTGTCTCTATTTCTACCGTGCAAACCAGTTCATCTGTACCATTTTTCTAGGTTCCACATATATGAGTTAATATACGATATTTGTTTTTCTTTTTCTGACTTAACTTCATTCTGTATGACAGTCTCTAGGTCCATCCATGTCTCTACAAATGACCCAGTTTTGTTCTTTTTATGGCTGAGTAATATTCCATTCTATATATGTACCACATCTTCTTTATCCATTCGTCTGTCAATGGGGATTTAGGTTGCTTCCATGACCTGGCTATTGTAAATAGTGCTGCAATGAACACTGGGGTGCATGTGTCTTTTGGAATTATGAAGACCAACTTTCTTGCTTCATTCATTCATTTTAGTTATTTGTCTTCAACTTGCTACAATCACAGACCAATCATTCATTCTACAAATGTTGATTGATTATATGGGATGTGGGAGACACTGTAGTTGGCCCTGGGGATCTGAGCAAGGCAAGATCTATGCCAAGGTGCTCACAGTCTGGGAAGGGAGGAAGATAAATCAATAGGCAATTCCTATGCAATGTGAATAGTGTTTTGATAGGAAAAGTACAGGGTGCTGTGGGAGCACGGAAGATAGGTGAGAGGTTGGAAGGAGAGAGGTTCAGGGGAAATTGTTTGGCCTAGGTGATATCTATAAAAGCACAAGTCTCAGACAAAGTAGTTTGGTAGCACATGTCAGTGCTTTGTTCCAGCCAAGTAATGAAAGAATCAGCTGATATACAAGAATACTTGTTCAAAGAACATTTGAAAAACAGGGATTCATCTAGTCAGTTGGGAAAACAATGCCAAAATAAAATAAGTTAGATTCAAAATTGGCTAATGTTTTATAGTGCAATAAACTGAAAAATTTGAGTTGTTTTCACTGAACCAAGCAGCCTCCAAAAAGTGAATCACTTCTTAGTAGTTTTCTGCAAGTTAACCTCTAACTTTATAAGACTAAAATTGTCTGGACTCTAATCAGTTGTAGATAGTTTAAGTTACAAACCTTGAGAGAGTCAGGTGACTAAAAGGCTTATTAGAAAATGTGCTGCCATGATATTTAACAGGTCATGCAATCATCATTTTTCTTTATTTTGAAGTTTTAGATAACTTTTCCTATATAGTATTCTCTGTGACCTTGGACAATTTCTAAAGAATGGTCTTGGTCACAAAAAATAGCTGGCCTCATTGTGTTATTTATTTATTTATTTATTTATTTATTTATTTTTGGCTGTGTTGGGTCTTGGTTTCTGTGCGAGGGCTTTCTCTAGTTGCGGCGAGCGGGGGCCACTCTTCATCGTGGTGCGTGGGCCTCTCACTATCGCGGCCTCTCTTGTTGCGGAGCACAGGCTCCAGATGCGCAGGCTCAGTAATTGTGGCTCAAGGGCCCAGTTGCTCCGCGGCATGTGGGATCTTCCGAGACCAGGGCTCGAACCCGTGTCCCCTGCATTGGCAGGCAGATTCTCAACCGCTGTGCCACCAGGGAAGCCCCCTCATTGTGTTTTTGTGTCAAGATATTAATTGAACTTATTGCTTAATTAATCATTTTCATAATTCTTAGAGATGATGAAAATTAAATATAGACTCAATAGGGTAGATGATATTACTGTTCACAGTTATTTACTCCCCACCTTTCCTGTAAGAGGACTGTGTATCCTTGCCCTTTGCCAAGTGGCTTGCCATGCCTCTTGTGGGAGGAGTATAGGTTTGACTTTGAGTTCCACTGACATGCTTTGGCAATAGAGTGTGAATGGATATGACACGTCACATCCTCTAAAAGTAGAGGTTTAAAGTGATTATGTGGTTTGTCTCAGCCTCTTGTTTTTGCCCTCTGCCAAGAGAATAGTATAGGCCAGGTAAGGCCTCAGGTTGGGTCCTAGAATGAGAAGACATCTATGTCTACAAAGTAAAGCTAAGAAGAACTGAGCACAGTTGCAATGACCCTCCAATAGCCCATAGCTTACATGTAACATGAGCAAAAAATAAAGGTTGTACACCACTGAGATTTCCCGCCTGATGTGAGGAACAAGACGAGAATGTTTACTCTCACTACTTCTATTCAACATTTTACTGGAGTTCTAGCCAGGGCAAATAGACAAGACAATGAAATTAAAGGCATTTAAATTATAAAGGAAGGATAAATCTATCTCATTTGCAGATGACATGATTTAGTATATAGAAAATCCTAACAAATCCACTAAAAGCTATTAGAACTAATAAACAAGTGTGGCAAAGTTGGAGGATACAGAATTAATATGCAAAAATCAATTGTATTTCTATACAACAGCAATGAGCAAACTGAAAATGAAATTAGGAAAACAGTTTCATTTATAATAGCATAAAAAAGATTAAAATATGTAGGAATAAATTTAACAAAAGGGATGCAAACTTTACATTCTTTTTTTTTCTTGAAATACAGAATTTTATTTAGAAACTGTTTAAAGTAGCAAAAAACCCTGTCAAGACAGACCAGGTGGAAAATGGGTTCCCAATAAAATGGAATTTTAGGGCAACAAAAGTCTAAAAGGCCACAAAAGAGAAATAGCACCACTGTTATTTGAACAATGGCTAGTTACTTGCATTTTTTGGCATTGTTAATCACTGAATCTGGGGTTTCCTCTGAATTCCACACAAAGCATGCACTACACAACAATTTTATCATAAAATACCTGCTTGCTACACACATTTTAGGACAAGCTACCACCAGAAACAAATCAATACAAATACATCCGGGGCAGAACAATCTCAGTAGTGGGTAACACATTTTGCAGAATTCAGCCGAACAAAGGAACTGAATAGGCTGTGGGCAAAGCAAATGAGGGAGTTAAGGAATGAAATATTTTAAATATTAATAATTAACTCAGACATGGTACTGTATTTTCTGCAAAAGAAAATTAACATTTAGTAACACGCTAACATTTTTATCTCCAAAGAGATTAGTGCACTGGCAAAGTATTCCGATAACAGTGGAGGGCTGTGGACAGCAGGTACCGAAAACACCCAGCCTTGCAGATCCCAAGGTAGCAGTGGCCTTCCTTCACTGATCATTCCCTTTGCCAGAGGTCCAGAAAGAACTTGCAGCATGATCACCTGCCTGCTGAACTTCCACTCTAAGTAGCAAACTTTAAGGAGCCAAAGAGGGGTCCCCAGTGGGCAAGGGGAGCAGAGAAGAGCAACATGTTAAATGTAAACTTAAAAGACAGTAAAATGGGACACAACCCCCATTCAAATCCCAGAGATGCGGGCAAGTCCCCAAAAGTAGTTGTTAGATTTAAAAACTGGACACACCTCATTTCTAAACAACAACAACAACAACACAACACAGTACATAGAAATATCAGGGATAACTGGAAAAATCACCCGAGAAATGTTCTATGAAAATCAAGCTCTTCAACTCAACACATCTCAGGGCTGAAACACACCCTCTACTCATCCAGGCAACAATGCCTCTTGCTTCCTATTGGGATGCAACTGGTCAAGGACACTAAATGGCTTTACAAAGCAACTTTTCAAACTTTTCTTTTGGGCCAAGGTCTGGGCCTATGAGGATCAGGCAGCCCCGTGAGGGCTGGGAACAGCAGGTCCCAAAGTTTCCAGGTTCTGGCCTTCCTTCCCAGACACAATGTCAAACACACAGAAGCTCCTGTCATGTTACATTTTACATTTTGAAATATGGAAGCATCTTTTAAATACTCTTAAGGCATTTATTAATTAAAATGTTCTCTGTCAAGATTTCACATTAGCTTAAAATTCAAACCAGTCTTTACACTTCTCTACTGAGGTCTCCGCCTTCTCCAGCCATCAGTGCTACCAGCATCCACACAGTGAGCCCCATGGTCAGCCTCTTTGTTCCCTGGGTGAACCAACTAGATGTTAATACTGCTCTGCTACAAGGTAAAAGCTCCTAACTCAAACTTATTGGAAAAGGAGTGAAACTTCTGCAAAGTGCACTTTAAGAAGAGGTACTTTTTGCTTATGAAAAGAAACCAGTGAGTCCTCTAAGAATAATAAAAGGGAATATTTTACAGTTAAGCACATGATTTGGAGTGAAGAATTCGGATGATGCTCAGCTGGTCCAGGCTGTTAATACTCTTCTTGTTCCTCCTGCGGGCCCCCTTCATCAGGTATCACGAAGCCTTCAGCTGTGGCATAGAGAATGTCCACAATCCTCTGCAATACAGGGTTGTTTTCCCCCTCGTTCTCCTGGCAAATCAATTCAATGTTCCTTAGCTTTCCAACGTAGAAATCTCTCTCTTTCTCCAAGTCTTCGACAGTAAGTTTCAATACGTTGACCTGCTGCATCAATTCGGCTGCTTCGTCATCCCCGTTCCCCACACCAGGATTCTTCCACACCACGCCCGGGCCAGCCTTGGGGGTTGCAGTAGTTCTGTGTGTTGCAATGGGCCTCTGTGGAGCTGCACTGCTGGAGCTGAGAGGTTTCTTCGGTTTGTTCAGAGCTGGAGCAACAAGGGAGGGGGCCCCCGCAGTTTCTTGACCTTGTCTGGCAGCTACAGGGTCATAGTCTTTCCCATCATAGTTTGCATCAAAAAACTTCTTGAACCAATGAACTAATTCAAAATTGTCCTGAAACTTTCCTTTTACTAATTTGTCCACAGGAATTATTTTGTCAACACCCATCCTCTTAAAACCTGCTTGTAGTATTTTGAAGTTCTGGATGTATTCGTGTTCTAGCTTAGCTTGGAATTTCACTTTCTTCAAGGCAATGGAGCCAGGGAACAGCATGTCCATAAACTGACAATAGGCAGCCCCTGAGCACAACTGTTCAATCTTTGTCAGATTCAACTGCAGAGACTCATTGATCCAGGCCAGCATGTCATGTCGACTGAGGTTATCGTGACCGACGTTGAGTACACATTCACTGCCATCTTCGGCTCTCAGCTGGACCGCGTCCGCTGCCCGTACCCAGCTCTGGTTCCGTCTTCGTCTCCTTCAAACCGCCTCGCAAACTTTACATTCTTAAGACTACAAAACATTATTGAAAGAAATTAAACCAAGTGTAAATAAATAGAAAGACATCTTATATCCATGGACTGGAGGACTTAACTGTCATTAAGATGGCAGTACTTCCCCAACTGATCTATAGGTTCAATCCAATCTGTATCAGAATTCCAGCTGGCTTCTTTGTAGAAATTGACAAGGTAGTCCTAAAACTCATATGGAAGTTCAAGGGATCCAGACTAGCTAAAATAATGTTGAAAAAGAAGAACAAAGTTGGAGGTCTCACACCTTCTGATTTCAAAACTGTTGACAATGCAAAAATAATCAAGACAGTAAGGCACTGGCATAAGGATAAACAGATAGATAAACGGAATGGAACTGAGAATCCAGAGATAAACCCTCACATTTACAGTCCGTTGATTTTCAACAAGAATACCAGAACAACTCAATGAGGGAAAAATAGTCTCTTCAGCAAATGGTGTGGGAAAACTGAATATCAACATGCAAAAGAATGAAGTCGGACCCCTGCCTCACCCGACATACAAGAATTAATTTGAAATGGATCAAAGAATCAAAGACCTAAATGTAACAGCTAAAACTATAAAACTCTTAGAAGAAAACATAGGAGTAAATCTTCGTGATCTTGGAATTGTTACTGGTTTCTTAGATATCATACCACATGCGTTAGCAAAAAAGGAAAAAAATAGATAAGTTGTACTTGATAAAAAGTAAAAGCTTTTATGCTTCAAAGGATACTATCGAAAAAGCAAAAAGACAGCCACAAGAATGGAAGAAAGGGACTTCCCTGGTGGCACAGCGGTTAAGAATCTGTCTGCCAATGCAGGGAACACAGGTTCAACCCCTGGTCTGGGAAGATCCCACATGCCACGGAGCAGCTAAGCCCATGGGCCACAACTACTGAGCCTGTGCACCTAGAGCCCATGCTTCACAACAAGAGAAGCCACTGCAATGAGAAGCCTGCGTACTGCAACGAAGAGTAGCACCTGCTCGCCGCAACTAGAGAAAGCCCATGCACAGCAATGAAGACCCAACACAGCCAAAAACAAATAAAATAAATAAATTTTAAAAAGAATGGAAGAAAATATTTGTGAATCATATATCTGATAAGGGACTTGTATCTGGACTATATAAAGAAATCTTACAGTTCAATAATAAAAAAAGACACACAACCCCATAAAAAATTATGAATGAATGAACAAAATATGATATATCCATACTATGGAATATTATTTGGCCATAAAAAGGAATGAAGCTACAATATGGATGAACTTTGAAAACATTATGCTCAGTGAAAGAATCTAGTCTTGAAAGAACATATATTATATGATTCAACTGATACAAAATGTCCAGAATAGGCAGTAGATTAGTGGTTGCCTAGGTCTGTGGGGACTAGGGGGTAAAAGGGTCATAGCTAAAGGGTATAGAGGCTTCTTCTTGAGGCTGATGAAAACGTCCTAAAATTGATTATTATAATGATTGCAAAACTCTGTATATATACTAAAAATATTGAACAGTACAATTTACACGTGTGAATTATGTGGTATGTGGCCGTGATCCTATAGTGGTTACTACTTTGCATTGTGAATTATGTGGTATGTGAATTATATTTTAATAAAGCTGGTATCCCCCAAAAGTTCAGTTTTTTTGATAGTACATATGAGCTTGATTATGCTTCTATCTATCCTGAGGAATACAGTGGCTAAGATATTCATATTAAGAACATTTGACAGAAAAAATTTGTGGTAGAGTTGGAGCCTCTCCTTTTTATTTGGAAACTTTCCTCATATGTGGGTTTCATGGCAAGGAAGCTCTTATAATAATATTGATATAATTAAAAAATATAAAACACAGGCTTCTGGCAATTGTGGAGGAGTGAAGTGGTCAAATGAATCTTACTGCAGGTAACAATTATAAAAATTGATTTAAAAAACTTGTTACAGACACTGGAAAGTGCACAAAATCAGACAGAAGGAAAAACACTGCAACTGCAAGGGGTAAGAGTTAGTTTGTGACTTTCTGGTCTGAAGCCATTTCCTAACCCCCATGACTATGGCTTAAAGAAACAGGGGAGAAGTACAGCCTTATTGGCTCAAGGTACCTTTCAGGGCTGGAAAATCAACTGGAAGCTTAAAGAGGGAAATCCTAGCAGCAAGAGAATTATAGAAGGAGTGAGACTCAAATTGTGTGTATAAGTTCTGCCCAAATCCTTTTGTCAGTTTAAGTATGCATGTGCAAGAGAGGACTCATGAGACCCAACACAAAACAGGTAAAGACTAGAGAGAAATCTATACTTGAAATAGGGAGCTACATAGAGAAAGATCTGAGCATTTGCTTTTTATTTATTTATTTTTTGGTAGGTGGTTTGGTTTAACGTTTTTTGTAGCTTGCGAGATCTTAGTTCCCTGACCAGGGATTGAACCTGGGCCCCAGCAGTGAGAGCGCCGAGTCCTAACCACTGGACCACCAGGGAATTCCCATGGTTTGGTCTAACTTTTAAAAATTATTTTTATTTTTATTTTTAAAATCAACTTTATTGAGGTATATTTTATTTATTTATTTATTTTATACTTTTAAATTCGGAAACAATTATAGATTCACAGCAAAATATCAAAATAGTACAGAGAGGTCCATGTACCCTTCTCCCAGTTTCCCCCAGTGGTTACATCTTACATAACTGTAGTACAATATCAAAACTAGGAAACTGACATTGATAGAATGTATGCGTAGTTCTATGTCATTTTGTCACGTGTGTAGATTTCGGAAACCACCATCACAATCAAGATGAATAACAATCCTGTTACCACAAAGACCTTCCTTGTGCTACCCCTTTATAGTCATATTCACCCTTCCTCTCCTCACCATGCCTAACCCCTGATAACCACTAATCTGTTTTCCATCACTGCAATTTTGTCACATTTAGAATGTTATATAAATGGAATCATATAGCATGTGAATTTTTTGACCCTATGAAATTGGCTTTTTTTTTCACTTAGCATAAGCCCCCTGAGATCCATGTGTTTTCAATATTTCATGCCTTTTAAATTCTGATTAGTATTCCATAGAATGGATGTGTCACAGTTTATTTAACCATTCACTTACTGGGGGGCATTTCAGTTGTTTGCAGCTTTGGACTATTACAAATGAAGCTGCTGTGAAGATTCGTGTACAGGTTTATTGTGTAGACATAAAATGTCACTTCTCTGGGATGAATGCCCAGGAATATGATTGCTGTGTTGTATGCTAGTTGGATGTTTAGTTTGTTTATTTATTTATTTATTTAGTTAGTTAGTTTCTGCTTTATAACAAAGTGAATCAGTTATACATATACATCTGTTCCCATATCCCTTCCCTCTTGCATCTCCCTCACTCCCTCCCACCCTCCCTATCCCACCCCTCCAGGCGGTCACAAAGCACCGAGCTGATCTCCCTGTGCTACGCGGCTGCTTCCCACTAGCTATCTTCCTTACATTTGGTAGTGTATATATGTCCATGCCTCTCTCTCGATTTGTCACAGCTTACCCTTCCCCCTCCCCATATCCTCAAGTCCATTCTCAAGTAGGTCTGTGTCTTTATTCCTGTTTTACCCCTAGGTTCTTCATGACATTTTTTTTTAGGTTCCATATATATGTGTTAGCATAAATAAACAAATGGGACTTAATGAAATGGACAGAAGACCTAAATAGACATTACTCCAAAGAATATATAGATTGCCAACAAACACATGAAAGAATGCTCAACATCACTAATCATTAGAGAAATGCAAATCAAAACTACAATGAGGTATCACCTCACGCCAGTCAGAATGGGCATCATTAAAAATCTACAAACAATGCTGGAGAGGGTGTGGAGAAAAGGGAACACTCTTGCACTGTTGGTGGGAATGTAAATTGATACAGCCACTATGGAGAACAGTATGGAGGTTCCTTAAAAAACTACAAATAGAACTACCTTACAACCCAACAATCCCACTACTGGGCATATACCCTGAGAAAACCATAATTCAAAAAGAGTCATGTACCACAATGTTCATTGCAGCTCTATTTACAATAGCCAGGGCATGGAAGCAACCTAAGTGTCCATCAACAGATGAATGGATAAAGAAGATGTGGCACATATATACAATGGAATATTACTCAGCCATAAAAGGAAACGAAATTGAGTTATTTGTAGTGAGGTGGATGGACCTAGAGTCTGTCATACAGAGTGAAGTAAGTCAGAAAGAGAAAGACAAATGCTGTATGCTAACACGTATATATGGAATTTAAGAAAAAAAAATGTCATGAAGAACCTAGGGGTAAGCCGGGAATAAATACACAGACCTACTAGAGGTTGGACTTGAGGATATGGGGAGGGGGAAGGGTAAGCTATGACAAAGTGAGAGAGTGGCATGGACATATATACAGTACCAAACGTAAAATAGATAGCTAGTGGGAAGCAGCCGCATAGCAGAGGGAGATCAGCTCGGTGCTTTGTGACCGCCTGGAGGGTTGGGATAGGGAGGGTGGGAGTGAGAGAGACGCAAGAGGGAAGAGATATGTGAGCATATGTATATGTATAACTGATTCACTTTGTTATAAAGCAGAAACTAACACACCATTGTAAAGCAATTATACTCCAATAAAGATGTTAAAAAAAAAAGAAAGGAAAGAAGATTATAAGTATTAGACACACCTCTAGAGGAACTGAAAAAGTGGATAATAAAATAAAACATAATTTTTAGGGTCAACAGAGCACATTTGAAGGTTAGAATTCATTGACTCCAATAAGAACTGTGAATTTTCCTTGTGGCCTTTATGATGAACAATAATTTCATTTAATATTGTTTAACAAAAGACAGATTTTCCCAAAGTCATTATCGCAATACTATTTACAGAGACTCAAACATAACACAAAATGGACATTATAAAAGCTGTTATGAGATCCTCATTAGCCTATCCCAAGACTAAAGCTCATTGCTTTGCTTATAAACTCTTTCAGGAAAACAGACTGGATGGATATATTAATCCACGAAGACTCCACAGAGCACCAGCAGGCTATGTTTCCTTGAGAATACCTGAAAGTCAAATGAAAATGAACTAAATCAATGTCTTGAAGAACAGATAGGAAAAGTATTCTTTCGAATTGCTAAAAAAAAAAAAGAATAGTTTCAGCTATTAAATTAAGTGAAAGAGGCTTTCTTGTCAGAGGTTAGAAAGGAAAGTGGCATTCTTCAAAAAACAAATTTCATGGGAATCTTTAAAAAAATTGACAGATGTGATCGTTTATCATACAAGCACTTGGAACAATATCAAAATTAAACATGGGAGTTATTTATCCAAGCTGGTTTATAAGAATTAATGGAATCAATGAGAAAATGAAGTGGAAAATTAAGTTAATAAACCAGACACAAAATACTACCACATTATTGTAGATTCTACATTAGATGTGGCAATCACCGATCAGTTGGTGATTATTGCGCACTACAGTTACTTTAATATTTTTCACTAACTGAAACCCATCTACCAGTGATTTTATTCAACACATTGAAACAGGGCCTTGGATGGTCATAAACTGCCATTGAACAACATTTGAAGTCAGTAGGGCAATGCAGCTGTTAAGGAAGGTTAAGACAAAGGGCTGCAAGCACTCTTTAATGACATTAAGAAGTAGTATTCAAAATGCACAGCTCCTTCTCTTAATAATCAAAGACAAAGCTGCCTCCATAATGTTGAAATTTTTACTGCTTTCTTATACTGTCATAATTATGTTTTGTCTTTGGGCTTATCTCATAGGTGTAGTAATTTAAATACACGTGCCACCTTGGGTTCTTCTTTTAAGAGTCTAAGTGTAATAAGATAATCTGCTCATTATAAGGCTGTTCAACGTGGGTATAATGACATTTTAAGAACTCTAAAATATATTTGTGAAAATTGGAAGGAAAACCCAAACACGAATGAGCTACAAAAACTATTCAAAATGTTGATAAAGCATTAATGCCATATGGAAAGGAATTTTGAAACATCTTAGTAAAATAAGTGAGAAATTTCTGAATCCTGATAGAGATGTACTTCTGGGGTACTGTATTCATTTCTTACAGATGCTATAAAAAATTACCACAAAATTTAGTGGCTTAAAAAACACAAACAATAAAATATTACAGTTCTGGAGGTCAGAAGTCTGTATTCAGTTTTACTGGGCTAAATTCAAGGTGTTGGCAGGTTTCTAGAGACTCTAGGGAAGAATTCAGCCTTTGTCTTTTCCAGCTTCTAGGGCATGCTTGCATTCCTTAGCTCATGGCCCCTTCCTCCATCTTCAAAGTCCACAGCATTACATCTTCAAAAATCTCTAACTATGACCCCTGCTTCCATTGTCACATCTTTTCCCTCTGACCCTGACTCTCCTGCCTTTCTTTTATAAGGACCTTTGTGATTACACTGGGTGGACCCAGATTATCTAGGATAATCTCCCCATATTTAGATCCTTAACTTAATCACATCTGAAAGTTCTTTTTGCCATGTAAATTAACATATTCACAGGTTCTGGGAATAAGACTCTGGACATCTTTTGTTTGTTTGTTTGTTTGTTTATTCAAGACCCATTTATTGTCTAGTTCTGCCCACATGGAGACACCCTCCTTGAAAAGGCGTTGAATCCTTCCGTTCACTTTAACACCTTGTGCTGAAAACACGTGTTCCAAGGTTTCAACTATGAGATCCACATTCTTAAAGCACTAATTCTTAAACCTCATCTAGATTTCTCCCCTTGGATGGGGGGAGATGACTCAAATACAGTGAAGAACAGCTCAGGACTGTGGGCTCTGCTCTCCCAGAAGACCTTGCAGCTCCCCTGACCACCCGGCTGGAGCCAGGATTAGGGCCCTGAGACGAGGGGCGCCTGCTGGGCTGCCGCCACTGCCACCGGCCCCCTAACTCCTGTCCTTTTCACTAGGCTGGCTGTCACCTCTAGTTTCCCTGGAGTCTGGGGATTCCAGACGGTCTCTGCTCACACTTCTGTGTCACGCCTGCTGCCTCAGCACTGCTGATCCACACCAAGGGGGGAACGGCACACAGAACTGCTTTTCAACACGCCAACGTTCCACACAAAAGTTCTTTGATAAGCCTGCAGGTTCTTTTTCATCAGAGGACATTCCCAAGGCCATGACTTCCCCCGGCTCCCCACTGCCCTTGCCCGCAGACTGGACGTGCGTGGCCGCCATGCTGAGTCGGGCACACCCCCCTGGCTCCACTCAAGCGCACTCTCCTGGAGAACTGAGGGCGGTGCCCTGGGCTCATCAGCAGGATCTGTCTTGAAGCCAGTCCTAGAGTGACTAGAGCCACACCTGCAGGTCTGTTCCACTGACCAGCCGCACAGGACCGAGCTGGGCCCACGGACCTTGGTCTGGATTGTGTTGGCTGGTCCTTCTTGCCTAGGTTCACAGGCCAACAGCCAGTGTCCTTCCTTTCCTGCTCATCACCGCACCAGCGGCTCACTCCTACCTGCTGCCGTCACACGCCTGGCAACCTCGTGTTCCGGGGCCAGCCAAGAACTGAGACCCCAGCAGGCCCCTAGTTCCCAGCAGGCAAACTCCCCATTAAACTACTGCTGCCTAGCCGTGTTCTCGAGGCTTCAGAGCCGGGAGAGGGCGGAGAGCAGCGCCCCCAGCTCCGGACCCGCGATGCTCCGCGGAGGCGCGAGAACCTCGCCGCACCCCGCCCCCCCCAACACAAGCGACCTCTGCGCCCGCCTGTCCCGCGGACCCGGGCGCACCTCTGACCACTGCGACCCAGGACGGAGCGCGCGGGGTGCTGGGGCGGGCGGGGACCCGGGCTCTGGCCCCGAGGCTGCGCGGACCCGCCGGGCCCACCTCCATCCCCGCCACCCGGAAAGCTCTGGACATCTTTGAGGAACATTATTCTGTCTATCACAGTCTGCCCTCTGGCCCCCAAAGATTCATGTCCATCTCACATGCAAAATACTTTCACTCCAACCCAAGGTCCTCCAACATCTCACCCCATTGCAACATCAACTCAAGTCCAAAATCTCATCTAAGTCTCATCAGTTCAAAAGTCCCAAATATCACAGAAATCATCAAAAATAGGTACGGGTGAGGCTCTGGGTATGATCCATCCTGGGGCAAAATTTCTGATCATTTGTGGACTTGTGAAAGTAGAAAACAAGTTATCTGCTTTGAAAAATACAATGGTAGGATGAACATAGGATACCAGTGATATACATTCCTGTTCAAAATAGAAGAAAATGGAAGGCAAGAGTCACCAGTGCTAAGCAGTTTTGAAATCTAGCTAGGCAAACATTAGGTTTCAAAGCCTGGCGATAAACCTCTGTGGTCTGAGGTTTTGCCTTCTGGGCCCATGGCTGTATCGTCTTGGCCTGCAGCTCTGCCCTCTGAATCATTCTTCCTTTTTCAGGAAGAGTACCATGTGTTTGCAGCTGAGAAGTTTTATTAGCCCATTCCCTGACTGTAGAATTTTGGGAGTTGATAGTGGTGTCAGGGAGCTGATTATAAAACATTACATTGCTTTTCTAGATTGCTCATTTGCGATGCTAATGGTACTTGTGAGCCTTTACAATTTTATAATTTGTTGTGATTTCTTTTCTCAGTCTAAGTTTTCACTTCTGTCTAATTTTGTATTCATTCTTTTGTATTCTATTCATTAAAGAGGGCTCCCTAGCTTGTTATGAACTTCAGGCCCCATAAAGCCTGGATCCACCCCTGGTATAGACCAATGGATTTTAGTTTTTCTTATTGTACACCCCATCAGTAAAAAAATTCTGAACAAGCAGTGTGTATATCTCTATCTCTCTATCTCCACAATTTCATATATTTATGAATTGTATGTGTGCACTGTTATATTACATATTATAAACACGCACAAAATATAAATTAAAGAGAATGAGATAAAGAAGAAATAGACACTTAAAAATATCTTACGAATTCATAAGATCATAAGTCATTATCTCAAGAAAATAATAAGCTTGGGAAGATGTTCATCATTAATGCAGTATATAGATTTACAAATATTTTAGATATTCTTCTCGATTACTTCAATTTTGGGGGCTGACATTGTCTGATGTGACTAGATTGCTCATTGTGATCGATGAAGAGCTTGTCCTCAGAGCAGGAGAAATGTCAGCTCTGCCATATTTTTATTACTGGCTTGTGCTTGTGTCATCATTAGATTTATTTTCAGTTAGCAATTATTTGCAATTCGCAGAGTTAATTTCATTTAGGTTCTTTGCAAGAACATATTCAAGTCACTTGTCCATGTTTTAAGGATAGCTTATTTAACACTAGATAATATAAATGAAAATCCTCTTAATGAGTCAGAGGTGAACAACAATTTATTGCAAAATTCTGAAAGAGAATGAAGAGGTGAGGATGACACTGAGGACCCCTCTGCCTTGTGGAACTCTCACTCCTCTCCGGAGCCCTCAGGACTGTGATACATGAACTGGGAGAGGGCAGCACTGACCAAATGTCTTTGAGGAGGGTTGAATAAAAGAGACATCCATGTATTTATCACCCAGAATTAGCATATGTTGGCATTTCATCCTATCTGCTTTGGATTTTTAAATTTTATTAAAGAGAGGAAACATTATGGATTAAGTCAAAGTCCATTTGTACCTTTTCCTAATCATTCTCTTCATTCCCAGAGGAACCACATTCTGAAGTTGACGGGCATTCTTCTCATCTGTTTTCATGTATATAATTTTACTGTATGCGTATATACTTAGACAAAAGCTAGTACTGTCATGTATTTTTAACCTTATATGTGTTTTCAAAAAATGTATAAATCGATAATCCTGTACATATAATTTACAACTTCCCTACCATTATGTTTTTGATATTCATCCATGTTAAAACTTGTAACTCCTCTTTCATTTTAACAGCGATATACGATTACATTGTATGAATATACACAATTTATCTCTCCATTCACCTCTTCATAGATACTTAAAATTGTTCCATTTTTCACTGTTTCAAACAGAGCTGCAATAGACATATTTTCTTTTCTTTTTTCTTTTTTTTTAGTTGTTGGGGGTAGGAGTTTATTAATTTATTTATTTTTGCTGTGTTGGGTCTTCGTTTCTGCGCAAGGGCTTTCTCTAGTTGTGGCAAGCGGGGGCCACTCTTCATCGCGGTGCGCGGGCCTCTCACTATCGTGGCCTCTCTTGTTGCGGAGCACAGGCTCCAGACGCGCAGGCTCAGTAGTTGTGGCTCACGGGCCTAGTTGCTCCGCGGCATGTGGGATCCTCCCAGACCAGGGCTCGAACCCGTGTTCCCTGCATTAGCAGGCAGATTCTCAACCACTGCGCCACCAGGGAAGCCCCTAGACATATTTTCTTGAGTGTATGTGTAAGAGTTTCTCTAGGGCAGCAGTTGTCAAACTTTTAGGTTTTACTCTTAAAAAGTATTGTGGACCCCAAAAAGCTTTTGTTTATGTGAGTTATGTCTATTAGTATTTATTGTATTAGGAATTAAAACTCAGAAATTTAAAAATATTTAATTATGAATTCTTTAAAAAATAATAATATATCCATTACACGTTAGCACAATTATTTATTTTGTGAAAAGAACTATATTAACAAGACATTTAGTGAAAGAAGTAGCATTGCTTTACATTTTTGCAAATCTCTTTAATGTCTGTTGTAATAGAAGAGAGCTGCTTCTGCATTCACTCTGCTGTTCTGGTTGAAATACAGGAAGAAAATCCTTTCTCACACATATATGTAGTTGGAAAAGCCAGGAGTATTTCATTAGCCATTTCAGGTAATTGTGGATATTCTTTGATAATACACCAAAATTTGACAGGTGGAAGTTTCTTAGAGGTTAGTTCCAATATGCAATCTGAAACCATATCAGTGACATTTTTGTTTTCATATATGAAAAATCCATTAGTATATCCTCACTTTGAATAAACTTTTTTACCCATGCAAGATTTTGTAACATCATGCATTGATCATTTGAAAAATATTGCTTCACTGAGTTATGCAGATCTTCCAAATATTGACATATTTTATGATACAATGCAAAAATATTACAATTGTTACTCTAACCATTGATCTCATCAGGAAAGTATTTATGTTTTGGAAAGCTGTCAACCTCATGGTGGCAGATACAAGTTTTCTAAAATTCTAATTTTTACTTGAAAACTTGTATTTTATAATTGGCAAAATTGCTGTCAGTTGTTTTCCTTGAAGTGACAGGCTCACTTTGTTAATTTTAAAGAAATTAATGTTAATGTTAGAGAAAACGTCTGCCAAGAACCGAAGTCTGAATAAGTAAAGTTTGACTGTCAGTAATTCTTTCATGTAAAAGTGGTGTTTTATGAAAAAAGTTGCTTTTAAATTGCACAAGTGTTTATCTTTGAGACAGTTATTATAATTCAGGATGCAGTGGAAATGCTTTATGCATATGTGTCATTTTGTCATACAAAATATTAAAAACCCATGTATTCAAAGGTCAATATTTGTAACAATAATTTCCACATCTCCATTAAAGACATCCTTAAGTGCAACTGACATTAAAAAATAAAAGCTGCATATGGTGGTGATGAACACAGTGACTACTAGCACCATTTGGCATCACTTCCTGATTTACTAGGGTTGCTGTTAACAAGTTACTATGAATATGGTGATTTAAAACAATACATATTTATTCTCTTGCTGTTCTGGAGGTCAGAAGTCTGAAATCAGTTTCACTGGGCTGAAATGAAAGTATTGACAGGGCTACACTTCCTCCAAACTCTAGAGGAGAATCTGTTTTCTTGCTTTTTCACACTGCCTTCTTCTTCTGTTCAAATCTCCTTCTGTCTCTATTGTGACCATCCTAAAGAGACAGGAAGGACCCTCCCACCCCTAAACTGATGTGGATATCAAGACCGATGATGCCGTGCACACACCAAGAGGGTAATGAAAAGCTTTATTACTTACACAGTTGAGGCTTTTCTGGGGAGAGCAGGGCAAGCCTCTCAAGCAGGTCTCTCAAGCAGGACTTGAGAGAGCAAGGAAAGAAGACTAGCTTGAGTTTCTTTTTATCTTTTTTAAACAAACAAATGAATGAATAAATAATTATTTTTTTGTTATGGTTAGGGATGGGGCCAGGGTGAGAGTTCCTGTGCACAGTTAGGGGCTTATGTGGTTTGACTCTCCCATCAGTGCCAAAGGAGGGAGCACTCAGGTTTTCTTATCAGCTTGGCCACATGTGAGGCAGAATGGGGAAGAAAAAGAGGTCAAGCTTAAAGGCTGTCAGCAGTCAAACATCAGAAAATGGAGTCAGACTCCTCATTATAGCCTCCCTGTCATAATGATAATTGTAATTACATTTAGGGCCCATGCAGATAATCCAGGATTATCTCTCTATCCCAAGATCTTTAACTTAATCACATCAGCAAAGTGCTTTTTGTCATATAGGGTGACAGTCACAGGTTGCAAGGGATTAGGAACTGGCTATCTTTGGGGACCATTATTTAGCCTACCACAACCCAACATTGATTTTGCATCGTTAATGCAAATAGCAACATAGTGAAAAAAAAAAAACTTCTTAGTATTATGAGAACAGTTGTCATGGACCCCTTAAAAGGATCTCAGAGACACGCATTGGTCCATGGGCCACACTTTGAGAACTGGAGCTCTGGGGTATGTAGGTAGACATGGAATGAATGAGTCTGTAGGGATGCACATCTTCAATTCTGCTTGGTGTTGTCAAATTGTTTTCCCTAAAGGTTGTAGATATTCACAGTCCCACCACTGAGGTATCAGCGCTCCTGTTTCCCCACGTCCTCACCAACACCTGATGTTACCAGATTTAAAATTCTTTGCCAGTATGACAGATGTGACACAAATCTTATTCTTGTTTTACTTTGTATTTCTCTGATTTTAAGTGAGGTTGCACATTTTTTTTATATTATCTATTGGCCAGTTTGGTTTCCTCCTTCTCCATTTATTTTTCTATTGTGCTGTCTTTTTCTTAGAGTTTTAGTGAACTCTTTATATATTCTAGATACTAATATATTAATACAATAAATACTATATATATATATATTATATATATATATATATTTTTTTTTTTTTTTTTTTCTGGCCGCATTGCACACCATGTGGGATCTTAGTTCCCTGACCAGGAATCAAACCCGTGCCCCCTGCAGTGGAAGCACAGAGCCTTAACCACTGGACCACAAGGGGAGTACCAATATAAATATATTTTATAATATAAATGTTTTCCTAGTCTGTGGCTCATATTTTAATGGTGGCTTTTTTCATATGAAAGTTTTCAATTTAAATATAAGCAAACATCAATTTTTCCCTCCATGGTTTGTGCCTTTAGTGTTGAATTTAATAAAACCTTTCTTATGTCTCCTAGAGTCTCTTATATTTGTTTCTAAAAAGTTTTACAACATCCCCTTTAGGTCTTTAAAACATTGGAATTTATTTTGTGTGAGTGATGTCAGGTGTAGGTTTTTTTTAAATTTTATTTATTTATTTATTTTTTGGCTACATCGGGTCTTAGTTGCAGCACGTGGGATCTTTGTTGAGGCATGTGGGATCTTTCGCTGCGACGTGCGGGCTCTTCATTGCAGCACGTGGGCTTCTTTCTAGTTGTGGTGTGCGGGTTTTCTCTCTCTAGTTGTGGCGCGAGGGCTCCAGAGTGTGTGGGCTCTGTAGTTTGCGGCACATGGGCTCTCTAGTTGAGGTGCACGAGCCCAGCCACACCACACAATGGTGTGGCGCGTAGGCTTAGTTGCCCTGCGGCATGTGGGATCTTAGTTCCCTGACCAGGGATCGAACTCGCATCCCCTGCATTGGAAGGGGGATTTTTTACTACTGGACCAACAGGGAAGTCCCAGGTTTAGTTTTCTAACAGTTTCATTTTCAACCTCGAAAGCACAACTTTTTGAATAATCTGTTTTTTTTCCACCACTGAATTATAATCCCATCTCTTTCATATTTCAAGTTCCTATATATACATAGACTGTTTATTCACTTTCTAATCTATTCCAGTTGTCTGTTGGTATATTACTATACCAATACCACATTTAAAATATACTATTCCTGGAGGAGCTTCAAGATGGCGGAAGAGTAAGACGCGGAGATCACCTTCCTCCCCACAGATACATCAGAAATACATCTACACGTGGAACTGCTCCTATAGAACACCCACTGAAGGCTGGCAGAAGACCTCAGACTTCCCAAAAGGCAAGAAACTCCCCACGTACCTGGATAGGGCAAAAGAGAAAAAAAAAAACAGAGACAAAAGGATAGGGATGGGACCTGCACCAGTGGGAGGGAGCCATGAAGGAGGAAAGGTTTCCACACACTAGAAGCCCCTTCGCGGGCGGAGACTGCGGGTGGTGGAGGGGGAAAGCTTCGGAGCCGCAGAGGAGAGCACAGCCACAGGGGTGCGGAGGGCAAAGCGGAGAGATTCCCGCACAGAGGATCGGTGCCGACCGGCACTCACCAGGCCGAGAGGCTTGTCTGCTCAACCGCCGGGGGTGGGGTGGGGCTGAGGCTCGGGCTTCGGTTGGAGCGCAGGGAGAGGACTGGGGTTGGCGGCGTGAACACAGCCTGAAGGGGTTAGTGCGCCACGGCTGGCCGGGAGGGAGTCCAGGAAAAAGTCTGGAGCTGCCGAAGAGGCAAGAGACTTTTTCTTCCCTCTTTGTTTCCTGGTGCGCGAGGAGAGGGGATTAAGAGCGCTGCTTAAAGGAGCTCCAGAGACGGGCGGAGCCGTGGCTAACAGCGTGGACCCCAGAGACGGGCATGAGACGCTAAGGCCGCTGGTGCCGCCACCAAGAAACCTGTGTGCGAGCACAGGTCACTCTCCACACCTCCCTTCCGGGGAGCCTGTGCAGCCCGCCACTGCCAGGGTCCCGGGATCCAGGGACAACTTCCCTGGGAGAACGCACGGCGCTCCTCAGGCTGGTGCAACGTCATGCCGGCCTCTGCCGCCGCAGGCTCGCCCCGCATCCATACCCCTCCCTGCCCCCGGCCTGAGTGAGCCAGAGCCCCCGAATCAGCTGCTCCTTTAACCCCGTCCTGTCTGAGCGAAGAACATACGCCCTCAGTCGACCTACACACAGAGGCGTGTTCAAATCCAAAGCTGAACCCCAGGAGCTGGGTGAACAAAGAAGAGAAAGGGAAATTTCTCCCAGCAGCCTCAGGAGCAGTGGATTAAAGCTCCACAATCAACTTGATGTACCCTGCATCTGTGGAATACCTGAATAGACAACGAATCATCCCAAATTGAGGAGGTGGACTTTGGGAGCAATGATATATATATATTTTTTCCCCCTTTTTCTCTTTTTGTGAGTGTGTATTTGTATGCTTCTGTGGGTGATTTTTGTCTGTATAGCGTTGCTTTTACCATTTGTCCTAGGGTTCTGTCTGTCCTTTTTTTCTTTAATTACTTAGAAAAATCTTTTTTCTTAATAATCATTTTTTATTTTAATAACTTTATTTTATTTTACCTTCTTTCTATCTTTATTTCTTCCTTTCCTTTCTTTCTTTCTTTCTTTCTTTCTTTCTTTCTTTCTTTCTTTCTTTCTTTCTTTCTTTCTTTCTTTTTTTCTCCCTTTTATTCTGAGCCATGTGGAGGACAGGCTCTTGGTGCTCCAGCCAGGTGTCAGGGCTGTGCCACTGAGGTGGGAGAGCCAACTTCAGGACACTGGTCCACAAGAGACTTCCCAGCTCCACATAATATCAAACGGCAAAAATCTCCCAGAGATCTCCATCTCAACGCCAAGACCCAGCTCCACTCAACGACCAGCAAGCTACAGTGCTGGACACCCCATGCCAAACAACTAGCGAGACAGGAACACAACCCCATCCATTAGCAGAGAGGCTGCCTAAAATCGTAATAAGTCCACAGAGACTCCAAAATACACCACCAGACGTGGACCTGCCCGCCAGAAAGACAAGATCCAGCCTCATCCACCAGAACACAGGCACTAGTCCCCTCCACCAGGAAGCCTACACAACCCACTGAACCAACCTTAGCCACTGGGGACGGACACCAAAAACAACGGGAACTACGAACCTGCAGCCTGCAAAAAGGAGAGCCCAAACACAGTAAGATACACAAAATGAGAAGACAGGAAAACACACAGCAGGTGAAGGAGCAAGATAAAAACCCACCAGACCAATAAAGTTGTAAAAAAAAAAAAATCAGATGACATGTATGGGACAGAACTAGGATGAAAGAAAATTCAGTCCAGATTGGGCAGTTTTATTAGGACTAGAAGTAGTGTGTTATGTCATATGATTCTGTTTATTTGTAAATCTTATCCACATGTGTAAACTTAGTTTATTTTGTAAACGTTTACCAATTTTAAACTGTCTATGCTATTATTCCCTTAGTACCTCAAACATAGCAACCACTATTTTTTTTTATTGGAGTATAATTGCTTCACAATGGTGTGTTAGTTTCTGCTTTATAACAAAGTGAATCAGTTATACATATACATATGTGACAAAGTGAGAGAGTGGCATGGACATATATACACTACCAAATGTAAAATAGATAGCTAGTGGGAAGCAGCCGCCTAGCACAGGGAGATCAGCTTGGTGCCTTGTGACCACCTAGAGGGGTGGGATAGGGAGGGTGGGAGGGAGGGAGGTGCAAGAGGGAAGAGATATGGGGACATATGTATATGTATAACTGATTCACTTTTTTATAAAGCAGAAACTAACACACCACTGTAAAGCAATTATACTCCAATAAAGATGTTAAAAAAATTCACATAGGCCTTAAAAAATGAAAAATAAAATAAAAAATACTATTCCTTATAAGTCTTAAAACCTTATAGAGGAAGGTTCCTTGTTCTTGTACAAGATCATTTTGTCTATTCTTCACCCTTTATTCTTTTTTTAAAAATTTTATTTATTTATTTGTTTATTTTTGGCTGCATTGGGTCTTCACTGTTGCCCTCGGGCTTTCTCTAGTTGCAGCGAGCGGGGGCCAATCTTCATTGCGGTGCATGGGCCTCTCACTGTCGTGGCCTCTCGTTGCAGAACACAGGCTCCAGACACGCAGGGTCAGTAGTTGTGGCTCACGGGCCCAGTTGCTCTGTGGCATGTGGGATCTTCCCAGACCAGGGCTCGAACTCGTGTCCCCTGCACTGGCAGGCAGATTCTCAACCACTGTGCCACCAGGGAAGCCCCGACCCTTTATTCTTAATTCCAGTGGAATTTTGATTGGAATTTCAATGAATTAGCAAGTCAGTTTGTGGAGAATTGACATCTATGTATAACTTCCGTCTATGAACATGACATATTCATTTATCTAGGTCTTCCTTTACATCATATATGTTATCTTCATAAAGATCTTATGTAACTTTTACTATATTTACTCCTAGGTACCATGGAGTTTTGAAATTTATGGTGAATGACTTTAAAAATGTGTTAAATTAATTTTGCATTTTTAAAGTGGTTGCTACTAATAAATAACATATATTGTATCCAACAATCTTGTAAACACTCTTAGTTTTGGTAGTGTTTAAGCTTTTTGTGGATTTTCTAATAGGTTATTTTGTTTAAAAACAAAGATGATATTGTGTCTTCCTTTTTAATTCTAACAGAATTGTCTTATTGCTATCTTATTGCTTTGTCTATGACCTCCAATACAATGATAGATAATAGTGGTGATAGGTTTTCCTTGGCAAGGTTATCCTTGCCTTCATTCTAACTTTAATGGGAATGCTTCTAAGATTTCACAAGTATCTTTCATATAGATCAGTGGTCCCCAGCGATTTTGGCATCAGGGATCGGTTTCATGGAAGACAATTTTTCCACAGATGGGGGGATTCATGGGTGGGCAGTGGTGCAGGCGGTAATGTGAGAGATGGAGAGCGATGGGGAGCCGCAGGTGAAGCTTCACTCGCTCGTCCACCACTCACCTCCTGCTGTGCGGCCTGGTTCCTAATAGACCATGGACTGGTACTGGTCCATGGCCCAGGGGTTGGGGACCCTTGATAGAGAAGTTTGGGAGAGACCCATTTTCATGTTTAAGTTCCCTTTTATTCCTGTTCCAAGCAGTACCCCAGACTCTTAAGTCTGTTCAGTTTGAGTTGCTATCAAAATATTTTCATCATACATTGTATTTTTTAGGGCCTTTGAAGGTCACTGGCTGGCACAGTTATAATAATAGACAAGACTTTTAAGTGTGAATTAGCATCAGTATAGCTAGTTGTTGAAAGGGAGTTTTTTGAGTTATATTATCTAGATTTGAATCCAGCTCTGCCATTTGCTAGCTGGGCAGGTCATTTAACTTTTTTAAGCCTCAGATTCCTCACCTGCATAAGGGTTATGATAATAGCACATACGTTAGATCTATTCATTGAACAAATATTTATTGCGTCAGTCATGTTTTAAGCACTGGGGACATACCAGTGAATAAACAGTAAAAATTCATGCCCTTATGAAGCTTATAAGGTTGTAATAAGGATTGAAGGAAATAATGATATAGTCTCAGTATTTGGCACAGTGCCTGGCACATAATAAATCCTCAATAATTGTTACTTATTGCTGTTATCATGGTTGTTATTACTCTCCTGGAGGATCTTGTAGCATAAAGGACATGGGTTTGTTCACTGAGTCAATAAATATTTATTTTGCACCTACATCATGCTAGGTATTTTGCTAAGAATTAGGACTAAATAATTTTGGGGAACTGTCTCCTCATGGCCCAAGGTCCATCAAATCAAAACATTAAAGTGCTGCTTCAGAAGAAAATTGAGGATCTTTCCTTTCTGTTTTTAAGCATTTTTGGCCTCAGCTGGCACTTGAAGCAGATCTTCTTTTTTCTTTTTTTCTTTTTTTTTTTTTTCGGTACGCGGGCCTCTCACTGCTGTGGCCTCTCCCGTTGCGGAGCACAGGCTCCGGACGTGCAGGCTCAGCGGCCATGGCTCACGGGCCCAGCCGCTCCGCGGCATGTGGGATCTTCCCGGACCGGGGCACAAACTCGTGTCCCCTGCATCGGCAGGCGGACTCTCAACCACTGCGCCACCAGGGAAGCCCCTCAGATTTTCTTTTAATAAAAAAATGTATTATTGAAATTCTCAAATATTTTCAAATATAGAGGAAATAATGTAATGAACATGCAGTGCCTACTGTTCAGCTTCAAAAATTATTAGAGATAGTCACTCTTGTTTCATATATATCTCCACCTACTCTCTCCCATTATTTTGAAGCAACTCCCAGACATCACATTATTTCATCTGTAACGATTTCAATGTGTAGAAGCAGTTGTTTTAATCAGCCCTGCACAGCCTTGCTATGACGCTCATTATTCCCAGCCTATGTTTCCATATAGCAGGGACAGTCTTCTAAATCAGGAACGCTGAGATGGGCTTAGGAAAATCAACTACTAATAGGCTCTTTTTCCAGCAGGTGGTTCCGTAGCTAAGATAGCTAAGCTCAGAGCTTTTGATGACCTCCAGGAAAACAGAATTCCAGGAAGCATGAACAAATATGAAGCATTTTAATTTCCAAGACAAGGGGTTTAAAAAGGTCTTGCCAGTGAAATAGACATAGATTTTTTTTCAAAAAGAAATTTAATTTGGAGGAAGAAATTGTGTTTTGTCTTTCAGTGCATTGTGATGTCTTTATGCTATCTCAACTTCATTTATATGGCTTAAAACAAGCAATAGAAGTTTACCATCTCACTTCTGCCTCTCCTCCCTAGCTCAGTCTCCCTGAAAATTCAGAGTAAGTGGCTAATTCAGTTACCACAGGCGTCATCAAACTTTTTATGTAAAGGGCCAGATAGTAAATATTTTAAGCTTTATGGGCTAAGGACAGCCCCTCATGACAAAAAATTATCTGACCAATATGTCGGTAATGCCAAAGTTGAGAAACCCGGGTCTAGGGCAGGGCCCAGGCATTGATCTACATGAAAATCTCCCCAAATGAGTCCCCAGGTGATGGCTTACTATCTCTTCTCTATCTGTGGTATGAGGGCTCAGTGATAACTTGGATAATTCATATCAACAGGCAATTGTGAATTTTTAAGAAAATATGATTCTAGTTCTTCACTGACAACTTTTTTTTTCTTGAGTTGCTAAAAAGATGTTAAAGAGATGGGTTTGTGATCCTCCTCCTTTGTTTTATCTTGTCCACTCTGTAGTATTGAGGAAACTAAAGGCTTAGATAAGCCTTTTCTTGGTAACAGGGCGGTTTGCTAGAAACAGAGCTTATGTGTTTATTTGAAGAGCTCCTGCTACGAAACACTTAGGAATCTGATTGGCTTAGGGAAGACTGGAAGTTTTCTAGAAGGGTCCACCTAATTGGTGCTTTCTAAGGGGGCTGCACGTGTGAAGGCCAGAGAGGTATGAATCTGGAGAAGGAAAATGTAGAAAATGTAACTTCTTCCAGTTCAGGCTAATGAGACAAGATGGGGCCCAGGGAATATTAGTGGAGGTTGATTAGGGCATGCATAAGGCACTCAAGAGAGATACAGAAAGGACTTATAATGCAAGGATTCAAAACAACATAACACAAGGGGAGAAAGAAAACGTGTGAGTCAGTGTTTCTCACAGTGTGGCCCTTGGAACTTTTACAAAAGAACTGTCTGGGTTATTTGTGAAAATACAGATTTTTTAAGCCCTACCTTTTGAATCAAGACCAGCTTGGGGCCCTGGAATCTGCATGTTTAACAGGCTCTCTGAGTGTTTCTGACATATACTACATTTTGAGAAGCACTGGTGTAAGCAGAACTTTGGCTCTAAATAGAGGATGATCAAGATGACAATGTAATCTGAAATAAAGATGTCCCTTGCCTTAGGAAAGAACGTCTTCCTGAGAAGTTGTGTGTTAATAGAGGTTTTCTAAATTTACACTTATTGTAATTACACCAGTGGGACTCATTATTACTCAAAAGAAACCAAAGGTTTAGGCATTCATAGAGTGAATGTTCATATTCAACTTATTGTTTCAAATGTTTGGAGGAATCTAATCTGTTTCAAATGTTTGGAGGAATATAACCAATATTAACTAACTCTCTAAAACAAAGCACAGGCATTTAAAAATATTCACTTTTATACCTATTTCTGTGATCCTTTAGCACTTTTGCCTTTCACAAGAATGTTTTGTGTCAATTTCAAGCTTAGAAAATAGAACAAATTAGGTTTAATTAATTTTGACAACCACTATAACATGCTTGTTATGATTATATAAATGAGATTTTTGTGGCTTCCATATCTTTTGCATCTCGTGTTCAAACAAAGATCTCACACTGGAGCAGAAATATGCTGATTAGATGAGTGACATTAAGTACAAAATTGTATTGTGTTGGGTGCATTTGAATTCTACACAAAGAACAGACTTGGAGTCTGATTATCCCAGTCTCTGATTGCTTTGTCATTCAGTTTTGATAAATGGTTTAATCACTTAATGAATTGATAATTTGCTATTGAGTCAACAAAATAGAAAATTGCAAACTTTACTTATGAAAATCTGAAGACTAGTTGGATTCTCATCTGTTACATTATTTAATGGTGTATATATAATTGTTCTAATTTTTCCTACTGTCCTTAATCACTTCCACTTGATTTGATAAGGCCCTCGCAGGATCTCTGTAAGATTTTCATTTTGACAGGATGATGATAATACATGGCACGCTGAGAATTACAGGAACTCCAATAGAGGAGAATAATGGCTTTGTAGTGTGGAAATGTAGAGTCCCTATTTAAAAATCAAATCAGTGGATAAATGAAATGCATTCCCAGCTTGTTTCCAAATTATCTGTTCAATGAGGCCCATGTCAATCCACAATGTTTTCAGTGGACAGGAATCCAGAAAAGTATAGAATCTCAGGATTAAAGATTGTTAGACCTGGAAGGAATTTAGGATTTCTCAAACTGCAGTAAAGGGGGACTCCTTCCCCCTGTTGCCTGTGGAAATGTGGGCTCAGTGTTTCGTAATATTCTGATTTTTCAGCAGACGCCAAAATATGGCCTTCCCTGTTCATCCTTCTGCTGAATAGCCAGCAGAACCTGGGACCCCCTTGTCTCAGTTACAGCTGATTGGATCAGGGACAGATGCCTGCCTTTGAGGGATGTTGTCCAGCCATAGGCTGGCAGCTGACTTTTGTGGCCCAGGCTTAAGATGAACAGGGACAGATTATTGCCTCAGGAAGTCTGATTCATGACACAGAGGAAATTTACCAGTTGGTAGTAGAGCAGAAAGAAGTAGACACAGAGACTGGAGCCAAGTCATGCTAATTGCAGAGCACTTGACACAAGGTCATATACTTCTGGAACTGAGGTCCTCAGAGCGGCTTAGAATCTAGACCCATTCACCATCCGGGTCCCCATGCTAAGTAAGATGTTTTATTTTAACAGTGATCTGAGCCCAAGGGAAATGGACATACTGTATTCAGAAATGTGTTTTTTTTTAATTAATTTATTTTTTTACATCCTTATTGGAGTATAATTGCTTCACAATGGTGTGTTAGTTTCTGCTTTATAACAAAGTGAATCAGTTATACTTATACATATGTCCCCATATCTCTTCCCTCTTGAGTCTCACTCCCACCCACCCTCCCTATCCCACCCCTGTAGGTGGTCACAACGCACCGAGCCGATCTCCCTGTGCTATACGGCTGCTTCCCACTAGCTATCTATTTTACGTTTGGTAGTGTATATATGTCCATGCCACTCTCTCTCTTTGTCACAGCTTACCCTTCCCCCTCCCCATATCCTCAAGTCCATTCTCTAGTAGGTCTGTGTCTTTATTCCTGTCTTAACCCTAGGTTCTTCATGACATTTTTTTTCTTAGATTCCATATATATGTGTTAGCATATGGTATTTGTCTTTCTCTTTCTGACTTACTTCACTCTGTATGACAGACTCTAGGTCCATCCACCTCACTACAAATAACTCAATTTCGTTTCTTTTTATGGCTGAGTAAATGTGTATGTGCAGGGTTGGGTTAATTGGGGACAATTGTATTTACCTTCCAGAGTGTTGTAAGAATTAAATGAGAACATGTGAAATGGTCTAAGTTGGTACCTGACACATAGTAGACACTTTGTGTTACCTTCCTGGATCCCTTCCTCTCTGCTCCTCCACTGTTCATGTATTTACACCTAGTGTTGGCTTCAACCAAAAGTTGAAGGATACCAGAATCTGTGACTCAGGCCAATGACGGATAAAGAGTTTTCTCCTGTATATTAGCCAGCTGCTGCCTGAAAGGCCCCTGTCATTAACCCATATTTTTCCAGACTCAGGTCTTGCAAGGAATTGGTCCTGGACCCTGACCTGGACCCTGAAAAGATCCTGGACCCTGATCCTGGTTGCCTGTATCTGTCAGGATTCAGTATAGGAAACAAAAAACCATGCTAGGTATTTTCAGTAGAAAGGGATTTAATAAGGAAATTAGATATTTTTATTTTTAAAATTTATTTAGTGTTTTGGCCACACTGCACAGCTTGCAGAATCTTAGTCCCCTGATCAGGGATCTAACCTGTGCCCCCTGAAGTGGAAGCATGGAGCCCTAACCACTGTACCACCAGGGAATTCCCTAGATATATTTTTAAAAGCCTTGGAAGGGTTGAAAGAGTGGGATCTAGGCTGGGCCTACAGGAATGGCTCCCAGAATCTTATAGAACCCATCCACCAGTTGGCTACTACCTCTGAGACCACAGATCACTGGAATGCTTGAGTTCAAGAATGGCCCAGGGAACAGAAGGTGGATTCAGGAAATACCACTGTCACTGATGTACTGACTCTGGACATGCAGGAAGCTGGAGACTAGATGCTGGTACAGTGTTGCAGAACATTCTCGTGTCTGTGTGACCTTCATTGCCAGGGTAAAGGAGCCCACAGGGGCAGGGAAGATGGTCTTGACTTCATTTCTGCCTTTTAGATCTCACGTAAATGCACATATTTGGTGGAAGGTATTTCAAACCCAGAACTCAAGCTGTAAAAGAGTCTGTGAAATATGGTTTTCAGTTTTCCAGTCTTTGCAGCACAGAAGATGCATTAGAAGGAAGTGGGAATAAAGGATGAGAGAGCCAATAGCCAGTATCAACAACACTGTCTACCGTATTAGTGAGACGCTCAGGATCTCCCTCTACTGGGCCTGCCACCTGGTCCCTAAATTCTAAACCACAGTCAAAACTAATGATGTTGCTAATTCTGATAAAACACTTTTGTTGTTTCGTGTCTGTCCTTTAATTGTCCCCAGTTCTCACCTTGATAGTTGAAGGTGGCAAAAAAAAGTTAAGGAGAAATTATTTCTCCCAGTTAACAATTGTGGCACAACTATTTAATAAAGTTATATAGCCTGACCTCGCACTTCCAGAAAATAAATTCCAGATGGATTAAATAGTTAAATGTAATTAACAAAACAAGAAACCCAGAGGAAAAAACAAAATATATATTTTAGGAGAAGGGAAGGCCTTTTTAAACATAGCACCAAAGATGGAAAACATAAAGGAAAAGATAAATAGATTTGAATGTATAAAAGTCAAAATCCTATATGCCAAAGAAGCAGGACAATGACATGCTGAGAAAAATTTGTATGGTATGACAAATGGTTAACACTAAAGAGTGTTTATAAATCAATAAAGAAGATAAAAATTCCAATGGGAAAAAAGCGCAGAAGACCAGGACAGGCACTTTACGAAGGAACAAATACAAACAGCCAATGAAAAAGTAAAAGTTCAAATTCATTTATAATAAAAAATGAAAAGTAAACAAAAATGCTTTGCCATTAAAAATTTTTTCCATGTTTTGCCTATCATTTGACACTGTCAAAGAAGAAAAGTAATGATAATACCCAGTGTTGACCTGGGCATGAGGAAATAAGCACTTTCAAAAAGAGCTGATGGGAGAAAAAGTTGGTATAATCTTTCTGGAGGGTAATTTTGCAATATGTTTCCAAAGTATTAAATGTGAATGCTCTTTAACTGAGTTGTTCCAATAGTAGGAATTAATGCTAAGGAAATAATCAGGTAGGTTATTTGTAAGGAAACTCCCACAATATTATTTTATAATGTTAAAAATTTAGAAACCATCTGAATGTTTTAACAATATGGAATTGGTTAACTAATTATGATACATCCATAAGTGAATCACAGTATATCCATATGTTGGATTCGTATTGGGCCATCATAAATAATGGTATAGAAGAATGGCAGGGAAAAATGTCCACGATATATCAGTAAGTGCGGAAAGCAGGCAACGAGTGTGTATTGAATGATAATAATGTATGTTTCATAGAAAGACAGGAAGAAAATAAGTTAAAATGTTAATGAGGGTTATTTCTGGGTGGTGAGGTTGTGGATGATTGTAACATTTTGTGTTTTTCAAATTTTTATTCCCTTTTTTTGCATTAGGGAAGCATTATCTACGAGAAAAATTAAAAATCGGTATTGCAGTGTAAACTCTTTTGGTTTGGTTTGTTCTTTTGTCTATGAAGGCAACTGAATGAAGATAAATAGCTTGTGTGAGGTAGTGGTCTTGGACCAGGTCCAGCCTATTAGCCCTGTGCTAAATTTCCATAAGCAATAGCAGGAGCTGATCAGCTTGTGCTGGTTTAAGTGGAAAAATTGCTGGGAAGCTTACCTCACTCCATCCTGCAGCACAAAGACAAGTGCTTTCTCTGACACTTATTTTTCAACCTCCAATGGCCACTGAATGTCACTGTGGTTCCAAGGAAATGCAGTGAAGATATGACTTCTTTGGTCCCGGTAATGACCGTGGAGACTAGGGCAGGAAAAATAAATAGGCAAATCAGCCCTAGAATTCTCTAGAGGCCTGCACAAGGCCTACAGCCTCCTATTGCTACTAACAATACATTTGGGCTGATGAATGAGAAATGAGAACAACGTGTTTGAGTCAACACTTTCTCAGTCAAGTCTAAGACTTTCTAAGTCCCATGTATTGATAGTAAGAACCAGAAGCCTCAGGTTGTGGTCCCGGTTCTGCCAAGCCCTGGTCAGATTCCTTCAGTGGACAGATGGGGAAAATGAGCTCAGCAGTGGAGGATAGCCTCAGCAGGAGGAAGGGTGTCACCCAATAGGCAGACTAAGCACCTACTTGGGGCCCCAGCATAGCACTAGTGTGTGGTACAGGGCCTAGCACATAGTAAGTGCTCGGAAAAGTTGAAATGACATCCCTGACTACCACCCCTTCAGTCTGGATTAGGTGCCCCTCCTTAATGGTGTCATAGTACTTGTGCTTACTTCTGTCATAACAATTATGACTTTGGGTTACAGTAATCCCCTGACATGTTGGTTGGATGCTGGAGACTAGGGACCATGTCTTTTTTTTTATTTTACATCTTTATTGGAGTATGTATAATTGCTTTACAATGGTGTGTTAGTTTCTGCTTTATAACAAAGTGAATTAGTTATACATATACATATGTTCCCATATCTCTTCCCTCTTGCGTCTCCCTCCCTCCCACCCTCCTTATCCAACCCCTCTAGGTGGTCACAAACCACCGAGTTGATCTCCCTGTGCTACGTGGCTGCTTCCCACTAGCTATCTATTTTACGTTTGGTAGTGTATATATGTCCATGCCACTCTCTCGCTTTGTCACAGCTTACAATTCCTCCTCCCCATATCCTCAAGTCCATTCTCTAGTAGGTCTGTGTCTTTATTCCTGTCTTACCCCTAGGTTCTTCATGACATTTTTTTTCTTAAATTACATATATATGTGTTGGCATACGGTATTTGTCTTTCTCTTTCTGACTTACTTCACTCTGTATGACAGACTCTAGGTCCATCTACCTCATTACAAATAGCTCAATTTCGTTTCTTTTTATGGCTGAGTAATATTCCATTGTATATATGTGCCACATCTTCTTTATCCATTCATCCGATGATGGACACTTAGGTTGTTTCCATCTCCGGGCTATTGTAAATAGAGCTGCAATGAACATTTTGGTACATGACTCTTTTTTTTTTTTTTTCTTTTTGCGGTATGCGGGCCTCTCACTGCTGTGGCCTCCCCCGTTGCGGAGCACAGGCTCCGGACGCGCAGGCCCAGCGGCCATGGCTCACGGGCCCAGCCGCTCCGCGGCATATGGGATCCTCCCAGACTGGGGCACGAACCCGTATCCCCTGCATCGGCAGGCGGACTCCCAACCACTGCGCCACCAGGGAGGCCCTGGTACATGACTCTTTATTTATTTATTTATTTATTTATTTATTTATTTATTTATTTTTTTTTTGCGGTATGCGGGCCTCTCACTGTTGTGGCCTCTCCCGTTGCGGAGCACAGGCTCCGGACGCGCAGGCCCAGCAGCCATGGCTCACGGGCCCAGCCGCTCCGCGGCATATGGGATCCTCCCAGACCGGGGCACGAACCCGTATCCCCTGCATTGGCAGGCGGACTCTCAACCACTGCGCCACCAGGGAGGCCCCATGACTCTTTTTGAATTATGGTTTTCACAGGGTATATGCCCAGTAGTGGGATTGCTGGGTCATATGGTAGTTCTATTTGTAGTTTGTAAGGAACCTCCATACCGTTCTCCATAGTGGCTGTACCAATTCACATTCCCACCAGCAGTGCAAGAGTGTTCCCTTTTCTCCACACCCTCTCCAGCATTTATTGTTTCTAGATTTTTTGATCATGGCCATTCTCAATGGTGTGAGATGATATCTCTTTGTAGTTTTGATTTGCATTTCTCTAATGATTAATGATGTTGAGCAATCTTTCTTGTGTTTGTTGGCAATCTGTATATCTTCTTTGGAGAAATGTCTATTTAGGTCTTCTGCCCATTTTTGGCTTGGGTTGTTTGTCTTTTTGTTATTGAGCTGCATTAGCTGCTTATAAATTTTGGAGATTAATCCTTTGTCTGTTGCTTCATTTGCAAATATTTTCTCCCATTCTGAGGGTTGTCTTTTGGTCTTGTTTATGGTTTCCTTTGCTGTGCAAAAGCTTTGAAGTTTCATTAGGTCCCATTTGTTTATTTTTGTTTTTATTTCCATTTCTCTAGCAGGTGGGTCCAAAAGGATCTTGCTGTGATTTATGTCATAGAGTGTTCTGCCTATGTCTTCCTGTAAGAGTTTGATAGTTTCTGGCCTTACATTTAGGTCTTTAATCCATTTTGAGCTTATTTTTGTGTATGGTGTTAGGGAGTGATCTAATCTCTTACTTCTACATGTACCTCTCCAATTTTCCCAGCACCAATTATTGAAGAGGCTGTCCTTTCTCCACTGTACATTCCTGCCTCCTTTATCAAAGATAAGGTGACCAAATGTGCGTGGGTTTATCTCTGGGCTTTCTATCCTGTTTCATTGATCTATCTTGCTGTTTTTGTGCCAGTACCATACTGTCTTGATTACTGTAGCTTTGTATTATAGTCTGAAGTCAGGGAGCCTGATTCTTCCAGCTCCGTTTTTCATTCTCAAGATTGCTTTGGCTATTCGGGGTCTTTTGTGTTTCCATACAAATTGTGAAATTTTTTGTTCTAGTTCTGTGGAAAATGCCAGTGGTAGTTTGATAGGGATTGCATTGAATCTGTAGATTGCTTTGGGTAGTAGAGTCATTTTCACAATGTTGATTCTTCCAATCCAAGAACATGGTATATCTCTCCATCTCTTTGTATCATCTTTAATTTCTTTCATCAGTGTCTTATAATTTTCTGCAAAAAGGTTTTTTCTCTCCTTACGTAGGTTTTTTCCTACATATTTTATTCTTTTTGTTGCAGTGGTAAATGGGACTGTTTTCTTGATTTTACTTTCAGATTTTTCATCATTAGTATATAGGAATGCCAGAGATTTCTGTGCATTAATTTTGTATCCTGCTACTTTACCAAATTCATTGATTAGCTCTAGTAGTTTTCTGGCAGCATCTTTAGGATTCTCTGTGTATAGTATCATGTCATCTGCAAACAGTGACAGCTTTACTTCTTCTTTTCAGATTTGGATTCCTTTTATTTCCTTTTCTTCTCTGAACACTGTAGCTAAAACTTCCAAAACTATGTTGAATAAGAGTGGTGAGAGTGGGCAACCTTGTCTTGTTACTGATCTTAGTGGAAATGGTTTCAGTTTTTCACCATTGAGGACGATGTTGGCTGTTGGTTTGTCATATATGGTCTTTATTATGTTGAGGAAAGTTCCCTTTATGCCTACTTTCAGGAGGGTTTTTATCATAAATGGGTGTTGAATTTTGTTGAAAGCTTTGTCTGCCTCTATTGAGATGATCATATGGTTTTTCTCCTTCAATTTGTTAATATGGTGTATCATGTTGATTGATTGGCGTATATTGAAGAATCCTCGCATTCCTGGACTAAACCCCACTTGATCATGGTGTATGATCCTTTTAATGTGCTGTTGGATTCTGTTTGCTAGTATTTTGTTGAGGATTTTTGCATCTATGTTCATCAGTGATATTGGCCTGTAGTTTTCTCTGTGACATCCTTCCCTGGTTTTGGTATCAGGGTGATGGTGGCCTCGTATAATGAGTTTGGGAGTGTTCCTCCCTCTGCTATATTTTGGAAGAGTTTGAGAAGGATAGGTGTTATCTCTTCTCTAAATGTTTGATAGAATTCACCTGTGAAGCCGTCTGGTCATGGCCTTTTGTTTGTTGGAAGATTTTTAATCCCAGTTTCAATTTCAGTGCTTGTGATTGGTCTGTTCATATTTTCTATTTCTTCCTGGTTCAGTCTCGGCAGGTTGTGCATTTCTAAGAATTTGTCCATTTCTTCCAGGTTTTCCATTTTATTGGCATAGAGTTGCTTGTAGTAATCTCTCATGATCTTTTGTATTTCTGCAGTGTCAGTTGTTACTTCTCCTTTTTCATTTCTAATTCTCTTGATTTGAGTCTTCTCCCTTTGTTTCTTGATGAGTCTGGCTAATGGTTTGTCAATTTTTTTTATCTTCTTAAAGAACCAGCTTTTAGTTTTATTGATCTTTGCTATCGTTTCCTTTATTTCTTTTTCATTTATTTCTGATCTGATCTTTATGATTTCTTTCCTTCTGCTAAATTTGGGGTGTTTTTGTTCCTCTTTCCCTAATTGCTTTAGATGCAAGGTTAGGTTGTTTATTCGAGATGTTTCCTGTTTCATAAGGTAGGATTGTATTGCTATAAACTTCCCTCTTATAATTGCTTTTGCTGCATCCCATAGATTTTGGGTCATCGTGTCTCCATTGTCATTTATTTCTAGGTATTTTATTAATTTCCTCTTTGATTTCTTCAGTGATCACTTCGTTATTAAGTAGTGTGTTGTTTAGCCTCCATGTGTTTGTATTTTTTACAGATCTTTTCCTGTAATTGATAACTAGTCTCATAGCATTGTGGTCGGAAAAGATACTTGATACAATTTCAATTTTCTTAAATTTACCAAGGCTTGATTTGTGACCCAAGATATGATCTGTCCTGGAGAATGTTCCATAAGCACTTGAGAAAAATGTGTATTCTGTTGTTTTTGGATGGAATGTCCTATAAATGTCAATTAAGTCCATCATGTTTAATGTATCATTTTAAGCTTGTGTTTCCTTATTTATTTTCATTTTGGATGATCTGTCCATTGGTGAAAGTGGGGTGTTAAAGTCCCCTACTATGAATGTGTTACTGTTGATTCCCCCTTTTATGGCTGTTAGTATTTGCCTTATGTATTGCGGTGCTCCTATGTTGGGTGCATAAATATTTACAGTTGTTATATCTTCTTGTTGGATCGATCCCTTGATCATTATGTAGTGTCCTTCTTTATCTCTTCTAATAGTCTTTATTTTAAAGTCTATTTTGTCTGATATGAGAATTGGTACTCCAGCTTTCTTTTGATTTCCATTTGCATGGAATATCTTTTTCCATCCCCTTACTTTCAGTCTGTATGTGTCTCTAGGTCTGAAGTGCATCTCTTGTAGACAGCATACATATGGGTCTTGTTTTTGTATCCATTCAGCCAATTTGTGTCTTTTGGTGGGAGCATTTAGTCCATGTACATATAAGGTAATTATCGATATGTATGTTCCTATTCCCATTTTCTTAATTGTTTTGTGTTTGTTATTGTAGGTCTTTTCCTTCTCTTGTGTTTCTTGCCTAGAGAAGTTCCTTTAGCATTGGTTGTAAATCTGGTTTGGTGGTGATGAAGTCTCTCAGGTTTTGCTTGTCTGTAAAGGTTTTAATTTCTCCATCAAATCTGAATGAGATCCTTGCTGGGTAGAGTCATCTTGGTTGCAGGTTTTTCTCCTTCTTCACTTTAATTATGTCCTGCCACTCACTTCTGGCTTGCAGAGTTTTTGCTGAAAGATCAGCTGTTAACCTTATGGGGATTCCCTTGTGTGTTATTTGTTGTTTTTCCCTTGCTGCTTTTAATATGTTTTCTTTGTATTTAATTTTTGACAGTTTGATTAATATGTGTCTTGGCATATTTCTCTTTGGATTTATCCTGTAAGGGACTCTCTGTGCTTCCTGCACTTGATTAACTATTTCCTTTCCCATATTAGGGAAGTTTTCAACTATAGTCTCTTCAAATATTTTCTCAGTCCCTTTCTTTTTCTCTTCTTCTTCTGGAACCCCTATAATTTGAATGTTGGTGCATTTAATGTTGTCCCAGAGGTCTCTGAAACTGTCCTCAGTTCTTTTCATTCTTTTTTTTTTTATTCTGCTCTGCAGTAGTTATTTCCACTATTTTATCTTCCAGGTCACTTATCTGTTCTTCTGCCTCAGTTATTCTGCTATTGATCCCTTCTAGAGTATTTTTAATTTCATTTATTGTGTTGTTCATCATTGCTTGTTTCGTCTTCAGTTCTTCTAGGTCCTTGTTCAATGTTTCTTGCATTTTCTCTATTCTATTTCCAAGATTTTGGATCATCTTTACTATCATTATTCTGAAATCTTTTTCAGGTAGACTGCCTATTTCCTCTTCCTTTATTAGGTCTGGTGGGTTTTTATCTTCCTCCTTCATCTGCTGTGTGTTTTTCTGTCTTCTCATTTTTCTTCTCTTACTCTGTTTGGGGTCTCCTTTTTTCAGGCTGCAGGTTCGTAGTTTCCGTTGTTTTTGGTGTCTGTCCCCAGTGGCTAAAGTTGGTTCAGTGGGTTGTGTAGGCTTCCTGGTGGAGGGGACTAGTGTCTGTGTTCTGGTGGGTGAGGCTGGATCTTGTCTTTCTGGTGGGCAGGTCCACATCTGGTGGTGTGTTTTGGGGTGTCTGTGGATTTATTATGATTTTAGGCAGCCTCTCTGCTAATGGGTGGGGTGATGTTCCTGTCTTGCTAGTTGTTTGGCATAGGGTGTCCAGCACTGTAGCTTGCTGGTCGTTGAATGAAGCTGGGTGTTGGTGTTGAGATGGAGATCTCTGGGAGATTTTCGCCGTTTGATATTATGTGGAGCTGGGAAGTCTCTTGTGGACCAGTGTCCTGAAGTTGGCTCTCCCAGCTCAGAGGCACAGCACTGACTGCTGGCTGCAGCACCAAGAACCTTTCATCCACACGGCTCAGAATAAAAGGGAGAAAAAGTAGATAGAAAGAAAGAAAGGAAGGAAGGAAGGAAGGAAGGAAGGAAGGAAGGAAGGAAGAAATGAGGGAGGTAGGCAGGGAAGGAGGAAGGCAGAAAGGAAGGAGGGAAGGAAGGAAGGGAAGAAAGAAAGAAATAAGCTAAAATAAAATAAAGTAAGATAAAATTAAAAGTTATTAACATAAAAAATACTTATTAAGAAAAAAAATTTTTTTAAAGAAAAAAGGGACGGATAGAACCCTAGGGCAAATGGTGGAAGCAAAGCTATAGAGACAAAATCTCACAGAGAAGCATACACATACACACTCACAAAAAGAGGAAAAGTGTAAAAAATCATAAATCTTGCTCTCAAAGTCCACCTCCTCAATTTGGGATGATTCGTTGTCTATTCATGTATTCCACAGATGCAGGGTACATCAAGTTGATAGTGGAGCTTTAATCCGCTGCTCCTGAGGCTGCTGGGAGAGATTTCCCTTTCTCTTCTTTGTTCGCACAGCTCCCGGGGTTCAGCTTTGGATTTGGCCCCGCCTCTGCGTGTAGGTCTCCAGAGGGCGTCTGTTCTTTGCTCAGACAGGACAGGGGTAAAGGAGCAGCCGCTTCGGGGACTCTGGCTCACTCAGGCCGGGGGGGAGGGAGGGGCATGAAGGCGGGGCGGGCCTGCGGCGTCAGAGGCTGGCGTGACGTTGCACCAGCCCGAGGCGGGCTGTGCGCTCTCCCTGGGAAGCCGTCCCTGGATCCAGGGCTCCGGCAGTGATGGCCTGCACAGGCTCCCCAGAAGGGGGGTGTGGACAGTGATCTGCGCTCGCACAGAGGTCTCTGGGCAGCGGCAGCAGCAGCCCCAGCGTCCCACGCCCGTCTCTGGGATCCGTGCTGTTAGCCGCGGCTGGCGCCCGTCTCTGGAGCTCCTTTAAGCAGCGCTCTTAATCCCCTCTCCTCGCGCACCCGGAAACAAGGAAGGAAGAAAAAGTCTCTTGCCTCTTCGGTAGCTCCAGACTTTTTCCCGGACTCCCTCCCAGCCAGCCATGGTGCACTAGCCCCTTTAGGCTGTGTTCATGCTGCCAGTCCTCTCCCTGCGCTCCAACCGATGCCCCAGCCTCAGCTCCGCCCCCCCGGCGGGTGAGCAGACAAGCCTCTCGGGCTGGTAAGTGCCGGTCGGCCCCGACCCTCTTTGTGGGAATCTCTCCGCTTTGCCCTCCGCACCTCTGTGGCTGTGCTCTCCTCCGCGGCTCCAAAGCTTCCCCCCTCCGCCACCCGCAGTCTCCGCCCACGAAGGGGCTTCTAGTGTGTGGAAACCTTTCCTCCTTCACGGCTCCCTCCCACTGGTGAAGGTCCCGTCCCTATTCTTTTGTCTCTGTTTTTTCTTTTTTCTCTTGTCCTACCCAGGTACGTGGGGACTTTCTTGCCTTTTGGGAAGTCTGAGGTCTTCTGCCAGTGTTCAGTAAGTGTTCTGTAGGAGTTGTTCCACGTGTAGATGTATTTCTGGTGTATCTGTGGGGAGGAAGGTGATCTCCACGTCTTACTCTTCCGCCATCTTCCCCTCGTCTCGGGACCATGTCTTTTGATACAGTCGTCAGCACTTACTGCACAAGAAAAAGATGTTTTATAATTCCTCCCTGCTCTCTCCCATCCCCCACCCACCCAAGGGGGTGGATCATGATAAGTAGAAAAGCCTCTTTTTTTTTTCCCCAAAATGGGCTAAGTTACAAGTTTGGAGAAGCTGCAGTTGGGTTAGGAGCAGGAATGAGAGGTCCAGAAGTACAGAAGGTTAATGAAGCAAAGCAGCTCTGAGAGGATGAAGGAAAAAATATCCCATTGGTAGGATGGTTGGAGAGAGAGGCTGAGACAAAGAGACATGTCAAGAGGGGGTTGATGAAGTTGTGTGTGATGTACATGTTTCCTTTATCTTCCCTATGAAACCTTCACCATACATTTCAGTGCTTTGTCAGTAGCTTTTCTTTCAGGGGTATGTGAAGAAGTGTCAAGATCGGTGGGGCAAAATAGATGCTTCCCATGGGGAATTGCTAATCTATGGATTATGGTAGACCAGCACACATGCCTCTCAATTCCATGTTCTTTCTAGGAAAGCTGATTTGTCTTATTTACATAGGCCTGTCATACTTGGCTGTCCTGATATCTCAGAGCCTCAGAAACCAAATGCAACTCTGTGTAAAGTCACCCCCAAGTATACACAGAGTGAGTGGCTACCTCTATGGTACTGACCCCCTTCTCTTTAGCCCATTACTTTATTCATTAGTCATTCCTTTTTCAACAAGGGGAAAGGGGAAAATAGAGAAAGATTTACCCTGAACCGTGAGTCCTGTTGTCCCCTTCCTTGGACACTCACTTGTCTGTTCCCCAGATCATCCTGTTTCCTATCTGAACCATCCCCACTCTGTCCGGTCTGCCACTCCCCTGGTGACCTGCTCTCTGTTAAGTCTCCAGGCCGCAACTCTTGTAGATGTCCTCAACCCCCCTCTTTCTTTTTCAGCCTTCATCCAATCCATCAGCAAATCCTTTGACTCTACTTTGAAATGCATCCACAATCTGACCTCTTCTCATCACCTCTACTGCTACCACTCTGATCCAAGCCATCATCTTCTCTCACAATATTGAGAGGGATATATTGCCTTCTTGCCACTTTTTTTTGTTTGTTTGTTTTGTTTGCGGTACGCAGGCCTCTCACTGTTGTGGCCTCTCCCATTGCGGAGCACAGGCTCTGGACGCGCAGGCTCAGCGGCCATGGCTCACGGGCCCAGCCGCTCTGTGGCATGTGGGATCTTCCCGGACCGGGGCACGAACCCGTGTCCCCTGCATCGGCAGGTGGACTCTTAACCTCTGTGCCACCAGGGAAGCCCGGCAGGCAGATTCTTAACCACTGCGCCACCAGGGAAGTCCCCGATTATTTCTTTTATAATTAAAAAATTTTTTTTATTGGAGTATAGTAGATTTACAATGTTGTGTTAATTTCAGGTGTATAGCAAAGTGAATCAGTTATACATATACATATATCTATTCTTTTTCAAATCCTTTTCCCATATAGATTGTTACAGAATCTCTCACCTGTTATTAATCATTGCACTCTAGCCACGTAAGTGACTTCTTTGCTGTTTCTCAAACACACCGGGCATGCTCCCACCTCAGGGCCTTTGCTGACTGTTCCTGCTGCCTGAAATGATCTTCCCCTACATATCTGCAGTGGTCACTCACCACCTAAGGCCTCTGCTTAAACGCTGACCATGACAGCTTTCGTGCAAGTCCTTTCTTTGGGAATGTGATCTCAGGAAGCAGGAGTGAGGGACACGGCAAAGCGTGACAAGGGAGGATATCTGAGAAGACTCATGAAATGTGTCTCAGCACCATTTTCTGGGGGTTAGGAAAGGAAAAGCATTTCTCCATCAGCTCCCTAACCTTCATGCAGGACTGGCTACGTAATTTACAGGGCTCAGTGCACAATGAAAATACAAGGCCCCTTGTTCTGGTTAGGCCAGAGGAAGAACTCGACAGTGTTAGCAGTTCTCTCTTTGTTCCTCCATAGCTCTTCTTTTCCGTGTTCCAAAGGAGCTAGGGAAAGGTGCAAGCTCTCCCCAGCACAATCTGTACCCTCCATGGGGTCATGGCATCAATACATTGGAAGATGAATGATGCAGCTTTTCTTTCTTATTCTTCCTCATGTCTGTGACTTTGTCTAGACTGCTATCTTCCTTCCTCTAGTTTGTGGCTTCAGTTGGGTGATGGGTGTTGATTTGGAAAATGACGTGCTATCATAGAACTTGTGCTGGAGACAGCTCGTCTTCCAAGTGTTGTTTTGAGTATGCAAAGAGCAAAATAGGGCTGGCCTTGACTTTCCATCTGTGGCAAAGACTGCTGGTCGATTACCAAAACACGTTCTTCACTTCCTCCGAGGAACATGGTTCATGGCTACACCTTCTACAGTCCTTTGTGCAGTAAGTTTAGCCATTTGACTAAGTTCTCCCCCACAGAATGCAAATGCAAGTGATGTCTGCTGCATCCAGGCCTTAAGAAAGTAAATATGCCTCTTCCATACTACAACTCATGACAACCTAACTTTAACCAAATAGATGACATCCATAATTTAAGGGATAAAGGGGCAACTTCCTAAAAGGCAACCAGATCCCTAAATGATCACTGGATCAGAGCTACCTTGCTTACCTGGACTATGTACTTATATTCCAAATATTATGAGAGAGATATATCACCTTTTTAAAAATCATTGTATTGTTAGTGCTGTTTGTTATAGCAGCTCATCATTTTGCCCTCAAATACTATAAATGCGCTCTATATGGACTCATCCCAGAGCCCCAAATTCAAGTTAGTATCTTTTTGCTGCAGTTAAATCTTGCACAGGTAAAGGCAAGCCTCATTACACCTGTAAACAGAGATTGAGTTGTTCCCATGGTGGGAATGTCTGCACAGATATTATGGCTATAATAGCACTTGTCCTTCTGGAGTGGAAAATGACCTGGCCAAGATCAGGCGTGAGATTGAAGTTGGAGTCAAGGGCGCAGTCTGCCTATGGAAAGCCCAAATGACCCATACTGAGACTGAATTAATCAAGACCTTGGCCTCATTAACAATAAGCACAAATCAATTGAGTTAATGATCCCAGGAGAAAGAAAGCCTGAGAGTATGGTAAGTTGTTTTCTTGAAAAATAGTGAAACAAAACCTTTACAATTCTGATAAAAGATCCTAGACATGGAAGAGAAAAGTCACATTTTTCATTCTAACTTGATTCTACGGTTACTAAAGACTGTATTCTGTGAGAAATTTCACTGGAATGGCTTATTAGAGCTTCAGATTTTCTTGACCAAGGAAAAGTAGTGTTGTCAAAGAGTTGCCAAACCTCAGAGACACTTGATACAAGGTATTCTGCATCTTTATGGTACAGAACAGGTATCCTTTCTTTAGGTGGCTAGAAATGGAACCTTTTGTCTTCCTAGAAAGCCACAGAAGGCCTTTGTTGATTTCATGAAAGCAGAATTGTGGGTTTATGAAACATCAGCTGTGTCAACTCCTTGAAGACACTGAGACATGTACACCCTTTAAACATGAAAGAAGTAGAGTGTGGATTATTTTAGCTGGAAGTTTAAAGGGTGATCTTAGAAATGTAATTCTTTAGCAAGTAAGATTTACTCCTCTTTATAATTGGGGGAGTAGGAGGTGAAACCTCACAAAGAATTAAGCCCATGTAAGAATTAAATATTTATTTGCCTTCTAAAGGAGATTGAAGCAGTAAATCATAAAAATTTCTTTGAAAAAAGTCTTTGAAAATAACTTTTCATGTCTCTCATGGGGAAAAGAATGTCTACCACCTGTTAAGCACCAGGTGGTATTAAGTAGTTGATTGAAGTTTTTCAACTAGGCAGAAAGTATTTTGAATTAGTTGGGGAATGTTTGTGTATATTTTTCCTGACAGTGAATGCTATTCTCTCAGGTATGGAGTAACCAAGATTTGCATGCCATGAACTTTCTGTTACTTCACATCTTTGGAGCCTGGAGGAGCAGTGTTGTCCGTTCATAGTTAGGTGATGTCTCCGTTTGCTTGGCTTTATAACCAAGCACCCCAAAACTTAGTGGCTTAAAGTCATAATCATGTTACTTGTTCACAGTTCTGTTGGTCAGTGATTTTGGCTGAGCAGTTATTTTGCTGGTTGTACCTGGGGTCACTTATGCAGTGAAGTAGGAGAGAAGGGTGAATCCAAATGCAGAATGGCTTCACCCTTGCCTCCTATTTCATTATCTCATGGAAGGGTCTTCCGTTGGCAAAAGCTAACCAGAGCCTAGCTGGCAAGATACTCCTGGAAATGTAGGTTTTCTGGCTTCCAGTAGTACAGGGAAGAAAATAGAAACTTAGGTGTGGACTTAAGTATCCATAGACAATATCTGACGTAAGTACCTATCTCAAAGGAAGTTGAAATGTTTAATGAGATATTATGTACAAATTGCATATATTATGGTTCCTGGCACATAGAAAACACTAAAAAAGTGGTAGTGCTATGTGTATTTGTGGGTATAAATACATGTTCATAATAGGCACTTTAAATGTATTTACCTTGCCTCTGTCAAATAGTTCTTTACAAACTAGAATGTTTTTCTTTTTCCTTCCTGTCCTCTCTTAGACTACATTAAGAGCTCCATATAGAATATTTTCTGATTTATTTCAAAATATTTAGCTGACAGAAGTAGATTTTTATAATTTTTGTCTTATGATGTATCCTAAAAATGTAAATATAGCATGTCAGCAGCTTTTAACATATTTCACTTTGCTCCCATGGCTATAACATGTGAGTTGCTGCTTGTCTACAACTTAGTTGTTGAAGTCTACTAATTATGAGTATCCCAATGACTAACTTTCATTTCATTACTATGATTTTTTGTTGTTGTTGCTCAGATTTCTGAGCTTTAAAGTATCATGAAGCTTACATTAACATAAATCTTGGGGATGACAGTAGCATTTAAATTTCTTCATGAAAGCAGCTTCAGATCAGAGATTTTCATTCCGCCAGTCTTGGCTAACTTCTCAGACTTCCTTACAGCAGTCACCAGATGGTCTCCCATATCTCTGAACTCAGACGGTTTTTCCACTGAGGCCAGATTTTGAGGTCCATCCACAAAGGCAGTTTCTGGCTAGAAGAACCTTCTCTAAATTTGGTGTTCCCATGGGCTTGCTCAACGCTGAATAATGCCACTGAGTGGTAGGAAATGAATTGGAACAGTGAGAATAAAATGCAAAAATGGGGAAAAAATCCTGTACAAGAAACTGGGAAGCATTCCCACTCACCTTTGTCTAGACGATTGTCAAGTTGTAACAACACAATCTGCATTAGATAACCCACCCCTCTGCTCTTGTGCTCTGTCAAATATACACTGGTGGGTCCCCTACCCGTGGCCTTACCCTCCACGTAATTGTCTCACTTCATATTTGTCCTTGTACTTGAAGCATCATCAGGCAGATGCATCTAAAATAATTGAGTGGTTCCTATTGCCTTTATGATGAAACTTACACCTCTCGCCATGGTGGTCAAGGCCTCTCCTATTTGTCTCTTTGCTACCTTTCCAGCCAGCCTACACTCCTGGTACTCTCCAGCTCATGTTGGATATCACCACCCACACCCATCCACGGTGCACCACCAATAATCAACAACCACTGACCACACTCACCAGCCCTAACCACCCCCATTAAGCCCTGCTTACTAGGTCTGTCCATTAGCTCCACTCCACCACCAGCCATACCCCAGCAGCCCTGGTCACCACCACAGTCTCTGCGCACCTGATATGTCTGCCAGCAGCAGCCCTATTTACTCTGACTCCCTCTTTCACAACCTTTTGACTTAGTGCTGTTGATTCTCCTTAATATCTCATTAAATGTCTCATGCATCAGTCCCCTTCTCTCTCATTCTCTCACCTTGCTCTGGATCAGACCACCACTCTCTCTCGCCTACAACACTGCACTGGCCTCCTGACTAGGCTCCCTGCCTCCAAGTTAGCCTCTCTCCAATCCATCCCATACACAGTGTTAAAGTGATCTTTCTGACACCTGAATATGACCCTATCTTCCTTCTTAGGACAAATTGTGTTGACCCTTAGAGCTGTCCACTAAATATATCTGGCTCTTCACACTTCTAGGCACATAGGATCACACTTCCCCACTCTCTTGAAGTTAAGTGTGGACATGACTTGCTTTAGTCAGTAAAATGTGAGCAGAAGTGATGCATGGCATCTTGGGGCAGAAACTTTAAGAGCTGGTGTACAATTTGCCCTATTCTCTGTCCCTCTGGTTCCAGGTGGTAGCTACACTGTTAGTCTGAGTCCACAAGTGAAGGGCCCCCAGACTACCCGCAATAGATATGTGACTTCAGTAAGAAATAAACCTTGTTGTTTTAAGTCACTGACTTTGGAGTTTTTACTGCAGCAGAATCTGGCACGCTCTGAGGTAAAGCTCAAACCCCTTAGCACGATACTGATAATCTTTTATAATCTGACCTCTACCTTCCAAGCTCATTTTAAACTATTCCTCTCCCCACATCCTACGCTCCAGCCAAACTGTTGTTCCTGGTATGCGTTCTCGTGCTTTCTTGCTTCGGTTATTTGCTTTTCCACCTCTGCTTTCAACTCAGCATGTCCAAAACCAACCTCTCCCTCCTTAGACTTCCATAAGCATAATATCTGGATCATTTTCCTATTTATATCAGAGTTTCTTATATATATATCTTACATACTTTGTTTGCCTGGAATCTCATGTCAGTGCTTGTGTCTAAATCATCTTGGTATACATCTATAATGTTTAGAACAATGCCCTTTATCTTGTTAGTGATTAAATGTTTGTCAAATGAGTGTACTGTATTCCTGAAATACAGGATAATTATAATACTTGTCTTAATTTTTGTTGTAGGTTTTTTTTTTAAAGAATAGCTGTATTGAGGTATAATTGATAGACAAAAAACCTGCCCATGTTAAATGTATACAACTGATGAGTTTGGACATATGCATATACCTGTGATATTATCATTACAATCAGGGTAATAAACATATCTGTCACTTCCAGCAGTTTCCTTTTGTGTGTGTGTGTGTGTGATAAGAACACCTAACATGAGATCTACCCTCTTAACAAAGTTTTAAGGGCACAGTACTGGGTTGTTACCTACAGGCACTGTGTTGTACAGCAGATCTCTAGAACTTGTTCATCTTGCATAACTGAAACTTTATACCCATTGAACAATCACTCCCCTTTTCCCCCTCCCCCTAGCCCTTAGCAACCACCATTCTAATCTTTGCTTCTAGGAGTTTGACTACTTTAGATACCTCATATAAGTGGAGTCATATAGCATCTGTCCTCCTGAGACTGGCTTATTTCACTTAGCATAATGTCGTCAAGGTTCATCCATGTTATCACAAATAGTAGGATTTCCTTCTGTTTTTAAGGCTGAATAATATTTCATTACACACACACACACACACACATTCTCTTTATCCATTCATGTATCGATGGACATTTAGGTTGTTTCCATACCTTGACTACTGTGAATAATAGTCAAGTTTGTTTTATGTGACTGGGTGGATTAGGGAGCAGCTCTGATAAAGTGTAGGGAAACTCACTAGGGGGATGGGACGGAGAAGGAAATAGGGGAGGGAACAATGGAATTGATGCATTACTACCTGGCATCTGCTCAAAACCTAATACTGTGCTAGGCACTGTGAAGAATTTCTAGAAAGAAGACATTATTTTTGAGCCCTATGAATTTTCCCTATGGTTTGGTGACAAAGCACTATATGCACGAAGGCATACAAAACCAGTGGAGATTACAGTTCAGATTTAAGTTACTAAAATCCTGTTCTAGACAGTGAATGTTCAACTATTTCTGCAATGTGCTACTGTATCTCTAAGGCTATTGCAAAAATTTTCAAGCAACACTGGTGACAGTTTACCTCAATTAAAAACTTGTCATGCATTTCAATTTAGGGAGAGGGAGCAATTCACAAAATCATGATTGTTGTAAAACCAATCCATGACCAGTGACACGCTCTTATGAATTTGAAAACTCTGGATGAGCTGAAACTTGTTTCTACTAGGTTTTCTGTGACCAGGTAGCATTTTTAATCTCCAAAGCTCTTTGAAGCCATTTGACATGATTTGAATATATTGTATGTGTGGTGTAGTGGTCAGTGGTGATAAATGTTTAGCAGTTATCCTAGGGGTCTGCCGGACCATGATTGCCAATTGCTGTGGTGTAAAATCTTCCACCATGGCCAATCTTAAACTACCAATTGAACATCACTGAATGTGGAGTTGGGAAGAGATGTGTACAATCAGCTTTCAAAAGCCCCTGCAAGCAGGCCCCCCAGCACACCACTCTGGGGGGGTTGTGAGTGGCAAGGAGGGAGGCAGAATGAGGAATGAGGGTGGGCAGGGATATAAACAAGCAAAGGGGTGGCTTTAAAAGCTCTAAAGGAAGAAGCAAGGCCAGAGGTTTGGATAATTTTGAACTACCTAATCAGTTTCCTGAAAAACAGAGTTATTGTTAAGCTACACTGCTAAAGGTGCTAGACTTCTCTCTGAGCTGCCTTGACAGTTGTGACAAATAACTTCAGTCTCTACTTTAGGAGATTTTTAAGTACTGAATGTACATTTTTAAGAAGTTGCTCACTATGAAACTAATCTATGGTGATACAAATCAGAATAGTGGTTAGCTCTTTGGAGGGGGCACAGGGGAGCTTTCTGGGGTGCTGAAAACTTTCCACATCTTGATCTGGGTTATGATAACTTATATGTTCATTTTATCTCAATAATAAATAAACAATCATGAAAAGCTGCCACTTTACACATCCTCCACCCCCGCCCCTGCAAAATGTTTCTTCTAGGTATATGTTAGGTAAAAAAAAATAGTGGGGGGGACTTCCCTGGTGGTCCAGTGGTTAAGAATCGGTCTTGCAATGCAGGTGACACTGGTTCGATCCCTGGTCAGGAAACTAAGATCCCACATGCCGCGGGGCAACTAAGCCCATGTGCCACAACTACTGAGCCCGCATGCCACAACTAGAGAACCTCAACTAAGACCCAGTGCAGCCAAAAATAAATAAACAAATAAATATGTTTAAAAATTATAAAAAAATAGTGGGAAGGGAGTGGGAGGCAGGGAAGAAATACAAATTCTCTATTGGGTGATGTACATACCAATAACTGTGCTATATATGATGTGTTTTTGCAGAGTGTACATTTCACAGAGTGCATTATTCATTACACACACTGTGGTATTAGCTAGGAAATTGGGATCAGGTAAATAACACCAGGAAGTAATGACTGTTGACATTACATGTAGTAATCTGTTTTCCTGGAACAAACTGCAAATGTATTCTGTTTGGAATTTAGTATTTTAAATTTTCTTTTTTTTTTTTTTTTTTTTTTTTTTTTGCGGTACACAGGCCTCTCACCGTTGTGGCCTCTCCCGTTGCAGAGCACAGGCTCCGGATGCACAGGCTCAGTGGCCATGGCTCACGGGCCCAGCTGCTCCGCGGTATGTGGGATCTTCCCGGACCGGGGCACGAACCCGTGTCCCCTGCATCGGCAGGCGGACTGTCAACCACTGTACCACCAGGGAAGCCCTAGTATTTTAAATTTTATCCATAAAAATGACTTATGAGATTGGATCCATTAGTTTATTATACTATCACCGTCATTATTCCAAACTTATTTATATTGCAATCAGTAGAATGGGATGTCTCTTCCGAGTAAGGAAATGAATGTGAATGCCAAGGAATTTCTCTTATTTAATTTTAATAATTGTAAATCATCATATGTGATATGTATTTTTCATATTTATGCCTGTAAGTAAATTCTACCAGAGAAAATAGAAGAGGAGAAAGCCACATTAAAACTTGCAAACTGTTTCTCTCAGACGGTTTTTGGGCTTTATGTTTCCACAATGAAATGATCAGCATTAAGTCATGGTCCCTAAATGAGGGTCAGGTATGGACCAGGAGTAATGAGCAAGGGCAGGCCCATGGCGTGGCACTCATTGCTTAAAATGTTTCAGAAGAGCTTCGTATTTCATCAGGATGTTTGTTAAGGCTAGAGCTTCCAATCAAGACCTTGGAAGATCCTGGAATGGCAATTCCTTTTGGAAGCAGTGTTCAAAAATGTTGGGTGGGATGTTGTTGGCTTCATTGTCTCTAGAAATTAGCCAATCAGCAGGCTTGAAATTTTACTAAGCCATTCATCCCTTTAGTTTGTAGTATGACCTCTGTGGGATGGCCCAATTGAAATATTCTGTCAGTTATAAGTGGTGTTTAGCAGGTTTCTTAGCATGTCTGTGCCTCAGTTCCCTCACTTGTAAAATGGAGAGAATAAGAGTACATACATCACAGGCTTATGATGATTAGAATGTGTAAATATGCCTCTCACGTCAAGGCATGATTGATTTATCATATTGTCAAATCTTTCTCAAAAGGCACCATTTCAGAGGCAATACTCAGGAAGAACGAATTAAATCGGAAACCTCCATATGGTGCTCTGTCCTCCGTAGGAAGAATGGAGGGTTCCGGGAACAAAGAGTAGAATCAGGAATGTCCCCACTAACCATCACTCTGACTGACCTACTGGAGGATTTTTTGTTTCCTGTCTCTGCAACTAAGCTTTACAGTGTTAGAGACCCTGGTCCCCAAAAGGGTTATACTCCCACCAGGGGCCATAACAAGGATCCCATTGACCTACAAGCTACGGCTGACACTTAGCCCCTTTGGGCTCTTTGTGTTCAATGACTAGTAGCCAAGAAAACTCACTCACCATCCTAACAGGCATAATTGAGCCTAATCAGCAAGAGGATAGAGGGATAATGTTCCATGAGAATAGAGAGGAATATGTGTGGAACTCAGATGACCCACCCAGGTGCCCCCCCCCCCACTATTCTCCAGTCCATTGTAACTGAATGAACACATGCAGCAACCCGAGTCTGAGGAGGGTATGACTTACCAGGGGTTCTGATCTCTCAGGAATGAGGGTTTGGTTTAAACTACCAGATAAGCCACTGAAACCTTTCAAAGTAAAAGCTGAGGGTGAGGGGAGTTTAGAATGAATAGTGGAAGAGGGAGGCATTGAATACCAGTTGCAGTCCAAGACCAACTGAAGTGGGGATTGGGAGGCTGTAGTTTGTCACACTTATCTCCCTCTTATTAGGCCCACAAGAGCCTTGGATGGGCTTCTCCCTGAACATGTATGGAGACGTGGATCAGCGTGATACAGGGATGGGCTGTGGCAGACCTACAGATGTGTTACTCAGATCTCTCTTCCGAAAGGACTCACTGCCCAGCTGCTAGCACCTTCAGGGTTGGTCTCAGCTTTTGAGTCAAGGTCCTGGTCTTCTTGGAGCAGCCTCTGGCCAATGACTGAGCAAGGAAGTGGTACAAGAGCCTAGCCAATTCTGTCCAATGTAGGACTCCTCAAATGGGAATCTTTGCTTCAAAATTTCCCCGTGGGGCTGGCAGAAACTTTCTCAGATCTGCATTGAGTCTGATGGCTCCCCCTACCCCAATCCTGCTTCCTCACTCTTCCTTTACGATGTCACTCCCCAATAAATCTCAGTGTTTGCTTCCTGACAGCCCGTCCTTCCTGCATTCTAGTGTTCTGTGAGGCCAGCTACTTCTGGATGGTGTGGCATGTGGTATGACCAGTGAATACCATGGTCATGGGCCCACTCCCATACCTCCTTTGTTGTGAAGTGGGATGTTGGATGCCATGCTGTGTGGAATTTCATACTTGTGGATCAAGCATTCCATAAGCCCCTGGACAGTGGTCCCAGCTGGGGTTCTGCAGATAGGAAAGACAAGCTCACCCCCCCAAATAGGTACCTATCCTATGAGAATGAACTTTTGGCCCTTCTAAGATGGATGTGGCCCATTGTAGTTAACTTGCTACCAAGTGGCTGATTGGTCTCTTTGGGGAATGGTGCTCTGCGCCGCAGGCCAGGGCAGATGATAGTGAAGGTTGTCCCTTGATTTGTTGAAAGAAATAGTAAAATGATAGCCAACACTTTCCAGCCCCCAGCAGTAGAGTCAAAGCGATAGAGCTTAACCACCAGCAGCCAGCGGGTTGTAATTATTGTAACAACAGGCAAGATTAAAGTGGCAACTATGTAGGCCCGATAAGTAGAGAGCTAGAGATGGTCAATAAAACACAGCATCTCTAAAAAAAATAATACACAGCATCCCTAGAGGCAAAATAGATAGGCAAACAGGGTATTGCTTAACATATAGAATAAAATAAAAAGAGTAAGAACAAATGTGCTACCTTAACTATGAGTTTACACCCACTTCTGGGGGCCCTGCTAGGGTGTTAAGTCCCATATCCTAAGAAAGTGCCTCCAAACCAACAAACTCTCCCTTGTCTAGTTTTGAGATAAAACACCTCTTGATGAAGCACCTTCAGAATCCAGTCTCATAGGTACTCCCCTGACTCCTGCCAGCACGTGCTGGTGAGGTCTTCCAGTCCCTTTCCTTCCCTATTAGGTCCAGCTTCTTCGTGGAAGGATAATGTTGCTTATAGACCTATGGCTTTGTGGGCAACAGACCTCTGTATTGTCTCTCATACAGAGGAAGCACTAACTGTTTTCTGGGAAGAGTGGGCCACTTCTACAGGCTGAGAAGTTTTAGAGAAGACTGGAGAGTCAAAACCTTCAGGAGCACCCACTTAGACGTCCCCATCGCATGTGTCAGTGTGCTGAGTTTTCGCACCTAGGACTTTGACTTCAGCAGAACATACCTGTCTCAGCTGAGCATTCAATGATCCTGGAAGTTCAGTCACCTTAATTATTGAATCCTGCGTTAGATCTTTGCTTTTTTATGCTCCCCATTGCTTGAAATGGAAGCTTCTTTGTAAGCTGGAGACTGTTGGCTTCTCATGTACGGTTTTTAATTGTTATTGGCCCTCAGCATTTTATTATCTGTTTTTAGGGCATCAAGGTCACTTAATAATAAGCACCAAATTCTATTTTCTTTATATTTATAATCTCCCATAGATTTCAAATGACTGATCATTCCCAGCTAGTGCATCCTCTCCACTGGCACATTCTTCCAAAATACCACAGGTGAAAGCTTAATAATTCGGTCACCTGGTAGTAGGGGCTGTCTGTGTAAAAACTCCCACCAGGAAGATGGTCTACATTACCAGTCAAGTGGTGAGGGATCTGGTCCCCAAGCCCCATCTATGGCCTTCTTTTGTGGACCACTTCTGTTATCATGATAATATTACAGGTTAGACTCTCAGAGAAGCAGGTGCCGAGAAGAGTTAAGAGTGCAAAAGCTTTATTAGGTGTATGGTCAGGCCACTCAAGATGGCTGTTCTCTTGCTGTCTGTGCTTCCCCTGCTTGACCAGTGCCTGCTTCACCTTCACCCTCCTCACATGAACGTGCTTGCCCCTTGCCCCAGCTAGTGACTGTTCTAATATTTAGACCAGAATGACTCCACCTGCTAGTTTATTAAAGGGAAACACCTGCCCTTGTGATGGTAATTAACCTGAGGGACTATGAGGGACATACCCTAGCTGCTGGTTTCCCTGGTAACTGATGAGCCAACCTGACGTCAATTTCCCCTATAAATGGTTGCCTCCTTCTCCACTGAGTGGTGAAGATGGTTGCCGTGGCCTGTCTGCGGGACACAGTAGGGGTGTCGTTCCAGGACTTTTTGCTTCAGACATGTAAGATTTCCCCTGTCCAACAAACCATGGATGTCTCTGTTGCTGTCCCCAGGCTCTTCGGTTTCAGGCTGGGCAACCACAAGGCTTGCAGGCCTGTGGGGTGCAGCCCAACATTAGGGAATAATGCCCGTGAAGGGATAGGGACAAAGAAGCAGGATTGAGCAGGGGCGGCCAGCAGACTGTGATGTGAATCTGACAAAGCCTCTGCCAGCCCAAGGCAAGAAAAGTCCTATATTGGGTACAAATAGCTAGGCTCTTGTACTACTGCTTTGCTTGGTTATTAGTTGGGGATTACCCTGAGACAGTGCGACTTTGATTGTCACCACTTTGCTCTGTCATTGGCTGTGGGCTACCCCAACAAGATTGTGACCTCGGTGCAAAAGCCCAGGCAGATTCTGAAGATGTTAACAGCTGGAGGCTGTCAGCTATCTACGAGGAGTCAGATGGCAGTAAGTCCTTTCTTGAAGAAGATATGAGGGCTGCGTAACTATGGTCTGCTAATGGACTAGCCTAATACCATTGTGTATGAGCGAAATTTATTTGTTTGGATTAAAATTTATATTGCCCACCCACTATCCAGTGGTTGAGTCTCACAAAGGAGATAAGATTTGCACATCTGAGTGTCCTGTGAGTGAATGTATGACCTTCATAGAGTGCAGTAGCTTGGGGCATTGGCCAGGGAGGGCACCCATAGTGGTGGTGATGAAGACTAGCACAGGAGATACGCCACATCCAAAGGAACCCGAGGGCTTGGCTGCCTGTCTGGTGGGGGATGAGGTAAGGCTTATTTTGGGAGAAGAGAGACATTGAAAAGATGGAAGGCTATGGGAAACTGCCTTGGCTAACTGATTATGTGAAGGGTGGACCTCTTTGGACAGAAAACTTGTGCGTTTTTTCATTTTCTTTAAAAATTTTTTTTATTGGAGTATAGTTGATTACAATGTTGTGTTAGTTTCTGCTGTACAGCAAAGTGAATCACTTATACATATACTTATATCCACTCGTTTATAGATTCTTTTCCCATATAGGCCATTACAGAGTATTGAGTAGAGTTCCCTTCGCTATACAGTAGATCGTTATTAGTGATCTATTTTATATATAGTAGTGTGTATATGTCAATCCCAACCTCCCAATTTATCCCTCCACCCTGTTTCCCCTCTTGGTTACCATAAGTTTGTTTTCTTCATCTGTGACTCTTACTGTTTTGTAAATCAGTTCATTTGTACCATTTTTTAGATTCCACATATAAGCGATATCATATGATATTTGTATTTCTCTGACTTCCTTCACTCAGTATGACAGTCTCTACGTCCATCCTTGTTGTTGCAAATGACGTTATTTTGTTCTTTTTTTTTTATGGCTGAGTACAGTATAAAGTGGCATCTCTTCTCTGTTCTCAACACTACTTCCTAAGTTATGCCTCTGGGTTTTTTTTTCCACTCGCACATTTCATTCATTTGCTCATTAATTCATTTGTTCAACAGACACAACTCTGTTTCAGTTATGGAAATGATTAAGAAAGAATCTGCCCATGGTCTAGCAGGGAAGACAATATATTGGATTGGCCAAAAAGTTCATTCGGGTTTTCTGTAAGGTGTTACAGAATATATCTGTGTGTGTGTGTGTGTGTGTGTGTATGGTATATATATATATAGAAATATATCACTGTAGTGCTGTGAAAGAGATGGGACAACAGAGGTAGGGTCTCTAACTCAATCCTGAGGGGAGAGGGCAGTCAGGGAATGCTTTGCAGAGGAAAGGATGCCAATTTAGTCTTTTTTTTCTTTTTTACATCTTTATTGGAGTATAATTGCTTTACAATGGTGTGTTAGTTTCTGCTTCATAACAAAGTGAATCAGTTATACATATACATATGTTCCCATATCTCTTCCCTCTTGCGTCTCTCTCCCTCCCACCCTCCCTATCCCACCCCTCTAGGTGGTCACAAACCACCGAGCTGATCTCCCTGTGCTATGTGGCTGCTTCCCGCTAGCTATCTATTTTAAATTTGGTAGAGTATATATGTCCATGCCACTCTCTCACTTTGTCACAGCTTACCCTTCCCCCTCCCCATATCCTCAAGTCCATTCTCTAGTAGGTCTGTGTCTTTATTCCTGTCTTACCCCTAGGTTCTTCATGACATTTTTTTTTCTTAAATTCCATATATATGTGTTAGCATACGGTATTTGTCTTTCTCTTTCTGACTTACTTCACTCTGTATGACAGACTCTAGGTCCATCCACCTCATTACAAATAGCTCAATTTCGTTTCTTTTTATGGCTGAGTAATATTCCATTGTATATATGTGCCACATCTTCTTTATCCATTCATCCGATGATGGACACTTAGGTTGTTTCCATCTCTGGGCTATTGTAAATAGAACTGCAATGAACATTTTGGTACATGACTCTTTTTGAATTATGGTTTTCACAGGGTATATGCCCGGTAGTGGGATTGCTGGGTCATATGGTAGTTCTATTTGTAGTTTTTTAAGGAACCTCCATACTGTTCTCCATAGTGGCTGTACCAATTCACATTCCCACCAGCAGTGCAAGAGTGTTCCCTTTCCTCCCACCCTCTCCAGCATTTATGGTTTCTAGATTATTTGATGATGGCCATTCATGACTGGTGTGAGATGATATCTCATTGTAGTTTTGACTTGCATTTCTCTAATGATTAATGATGTTGAGCAATCTTTCATGTGTTTGTTGGCATTCTGTATATCTTCTTTGGAGAAATGTCTATTTAGGTCTTCTGCCCATTTTTGGATTGGGTTGTTTGTTTTTTTGTTATTGAGCTGCATGAGCTGCTCATAAATTTTGGAGATTAATCCTTTGTCTGTTGCTTCATTTGCAAATATTTTCTCCCATTCTGAGGGTTGTGTTTTGGTCTTGCTTATGGTTTCCTTTGCTGTGCAAAAGCTTTGAAGTTTCATTAGGTCCCATTTGTTTATTTTTGTTTTTATTTCCATTTCTCTAGGAGGTGGGTCCAAAAGGATCTTGCTGTGATTTATGTCATAGAGTGTTCTGCCTATGTTTTCCTCTAAGAGTTTGATAGTTTCTGGCCTTACATTTAGGTCTTTAATCCATTTTCAGCTTATTTTTGTGTATGGTGTTAGGGAGTGATCTAATCTCATACTTTTCCATGTACCTGTCCAGTTTTCACAGCACCGTTTATTGAAGAGGCTGTCCTTTCTCCACTGTACATTCCTGCCTCCTTTATCAAAGATAAGGTGACAATACATGCGTGGGTTTATTTCTGGGCTTTCTATCCTGTTCCATTGATCTATCTTTCTGTTTTTGTGCCAGTACCATACTGTCTTGATTACTGTAGCTTTGTAGTATAGTCTGAAGGCAGGGAGCCTGATTCTTCCAGCTCCATTTTTTGTTTTCAAGATTGCTTTGGCTATTCGGGGTCTTTTGTGTTTCCATACAAATTGTGAAATTTTTTGCTCTAGTTCTGTGAAAAATGCCAGTGGTAGTTTGATAGGGATTGCACTGAATCTGTAGATTGCTTTGGGTAGTAGAGCTATTTTCGCAATGTTGATTCTTCCAATCCAAGAACATGGTATATCTCTCCATCTATTTGTATCATCTTTAATTTTGTTCATCAGTGTCTTATAATTTTCTGTATACAGGTCTTTTGTCTCCTTAGGTAGGTTTATTCCTAGATATTTCATTCTTTTTGTTGCAGTGGTAAATGGGACTGTTTTCTTGATTTTACTTTCAGATTTTTCATCATTAGTGTATAGGAATGCCAGAGATTTCTGTGCATTAATTTTGTATCCTGCTACTTTACCACATTCATTGATTAGCTCTAGTAGTTTTCTGGTAGCATCTTTAGGATTCTCTATGTATAGTATCATGTCATCTGCAAACAGTGACAGCTTTACTTCTTCTATTCCGATTTGGATTCCTTTTATTTCCTTTTCTTCTCTGATTGCTGTGGCTAAAACTTCCAAAACTATGTTGAATAAGAGTGGTGAGGACTTCCGAGTAAGATGGCAGAAAATTAAGACGCGGAGATCACCTTCCTCCCCACGGATACACCAGAAATACAGCTACACATGGAACAACTCCTACAGAACACCTACTGAACGCTGGCATAAGACACCAGACCTCCCAAAAGGCAAGAAACTCCCCACATACCTGGGTAGGGCAAAGCGGAGAGATTCCCACACAGAGGATCGGTGCCGAGCGGCACTCACCAGCCCGAGAGGCTTGTCTGCTCGCCCGCCGGGGCGCGCAGCGCTGGAAGCTGAGGCTCGGGCTTCGGTCAGAGCGCAGAGAGAGGACTGGGGCTGGCAGCGAGAACTCAGCATGAAGGGGGCTAATGTGCCACAGCTAGCCGGGAGGGAGTCCGGGAAAACTCTGGAGCTGCCGAAGAGGCAAGAGACTTTTTCTTCCCTCTTGGTTTCCTGGTGCGCGAGGAGAGGGGATTAAGAGCGCTGCTTAAAGGGGCTCCACAGACGGGCGCGAGTCGCGACTGAAAGCGCGGAGCCCAGTGACGGGCGTGGGACACTGGGGCTGCTGCTGCCGCCGCCAAGAAGCCTGTGTGCGAGCGCAGGTCACTGCCCACACCACCCTTCCGGGAGCCTGTGCAGCCCGCCACTGCCGGGGTCCCGGGATCCAGGGGCGGCTTCCCTGGGAGAACGCACGGCGCGCCTCGGGCTGGTGCAACGTCACGCCGACCTCTGCCGCTGCAGGCTCACCCCGCACTCCGTGCCCCTCCCCCCCGCCCGGCCTGAGTGAGCAAGAGTCCCCGAAGCGGCTGCTCCTTTAACCCTGTCCTGTCTGAGCGAAGAACAGACGCCCTCCGGCGACCTACACGCAGAGGCGGGGCCAAATCCAAAGCTGAGACCCAGGAGCTGTGAGAACAAAGAAGAGAAAGGGAAACCTCTCCCAGCAGCCTCAGAAGCAGCGGATTAAAGCTCCACAATCAACTTGATGTACCCTGCATCTGTGGAATACATGAATAGACAACACATCAACCCAAATTGAGGAGCCCGGAGTCAGTGCTGTGCCTCTGAGGTGGGAGAGCCAACTTCAGGACACTGGTCCACAAGAGACCTCTCAGCTCCACATAATATCAAACGGCAAAAATCTTCCAGAGATCTCCATCTCAACACCAGCACCCAGCTTCACTCAACGACCAGCAAGCTACAGTGCTGGACACCCTATGCCAAACAACTATCAAGACAGGAACACAACGCCACCCATTAGCAGAGAGGTGGCCTAAAATCATAAAAAGTCCGCAGACACCCCAAAACACACCACCAAACGTGGACCTGCCCACCAGAAAGACAAGATCCAGCCTCATCCACCAGAACACAGGCACTAGTCCCCTCCACCAGGAAGCCTACACAACCCACTAAACCAACCTTAGCCACTGGGGACAGACACCAAAAACAACGGGAACTACGAACCGGCAGCCTGCAAAAAGGAGACCCCAAACACAGTAACATAAGCAAAATGAGAAGACAGAAAAACACACAGCAGGAGAAGGAGCAAGATAAAAACCCACCAGATCTAACAAATGAAGAGGTAATAGGCAGTCTACCTGAAAAAGAATTCAGAATAATGATGGTAAAGATGATCCAAGATTCTATTTCCCAGATCCAAAATCTTGGAAATAGAATAGACAAAATGCAAGAAACAGTTAACAAGGACCTAGAAGAACTAAAGATGAATCAAGCATCGATTAAAAACACAATACATGAAATAAAAAATACTCTAGACGGGATCAATAGCAGAATAACTGAGGCAGAAGAACGGATAAGTGAGGTGGAAGATAAAATAGTGGAAATAACTGCTGCAGAGCAAAATAAAGAAAAAAGAATGAAAAGAACAGAGGACAGTCTCAGAGACCTCTGGGACAACATTAAACGCACCAACATTCGAATTATAGGGGTTCCAGAAGAAGAAGAGAAAAAGAAAGGGACTGAGAAAATATTTGAAGAGATTATAGTTGAAAACTTCCCTAATATGGGAAAGGAAATAGTTAATCAAGTCCAGGAGGCACAGAGAGTCCCATACAGAATAAATCCAAGGAGAAATACGCCAAGACACATATTAATCAAACTGTCAAAAATTAAACACAAAGAAATCATATTAAAAGCAGCAAGGCAAAAACAACAAATAACACACAAGGGAATCCCCATCAGGATAACAGCTGATCTCTCAGCAGAAACTCTACAAGCCAGAAGGGAGTGGCAGGACATAATTAAAGTGATGAAGGAGAAAAACCTGCAACCAAGATTACTCTACCCAGCAAGGATCTCATTCAGATTTGATGGAGAAATTAAAACGTTTACAGACAAGCAAAAGCTGAGAGAGTTCAGCACCACCAAACCAGCTTTACAACAAATGCTAAAGGAACTTCTCTAGGCAAGAAACACAACAGAAGTAAAAGACCTACAATAACGAACCCAAAACAATTAAGAAAATGGGAATAGGAACATACATATCGATAATTACCTTAAATGTAAATGGTCTAAATGCTCCCACCAAAAGATACAGATTGGCTGAATGGATACAAAAACAAGACCCATATATATGCTGTCTACAAGAGACCCACTTCAGACCTAGAGACACATACAGACTGAAAGTAAGGGGATGGAAAAAGATATTCCATGCAAATGGAAATCAAAAGAAAGCTGGAGTAGCAATTCTCATATCAGACAAAATAGACTTTAAAAGAAAGACTACTAGAAGAGACAAAGAAGGACACTACCTAATGATCAAGGGATCGATCCAAGAAGAAGATATAACAATTGTAAATATTTATGCACCCAACATAGGAGCATCTCAATACATAAGGCAAATACTAACAGCCATAAAAGGAGAAATCGACAGTAACACAATCATAGTAGAGGACTTTAACACCCCACTTTCACCAATGGACAGATCATCCAAAATGAAAATAAATAAGGAAACACAAGCTTTAAATGATACATTAAACAAGATGGACTTAATTGATATTTATAGGACATTCCATCCAAAAACAACAGAATACACATTTTTCTCAAGTGCTCATGGAACATTCTCCAGGATAGATCATATCTTGGGTCACAAATCAAGCCTTGGTAAATTTAAGAAAATTGAAATTGTATCAAGTATCTTTTCTGACCACAATGCTATGAGACTAGATATCAATTACAGGAAAAGAGCTGTAAAAAATACAAACACATGGAGGCTAAACAATACACTACTTAATAACGAAGTGATCACTGAAGAAATCAAAGAGGAAATTAAAAAATACCTAGAAACAAATGACAATGGAGACACGACGACCCAAAACCTATGGGATGCAGCAAAAGCAGTTCTAAGAGGGAAGTTTATAGCAATACAATCCCACCTTAAGAAACAGGAAACATCTCGAATAAACAACCTAACCTTGCACCTAAAGCAATTAGAGAAAGAAGAACAAAAACATCCCAAAGTTAGCAGAAGGAAAGAAATCATAAAAATCAGATCAGAAATAAATGAAAAAGAAATGAAGGAAACGATAGCAAAGATCAATAAAACTAAAAGCTGGTTCTTTGAGAAAATAAACAAAATTGATAAACCATTAGCCAGACTCATCAAGAAAAAAAGGGAGAAGACTCAAATCAATAGAATTAGAAATGAAAAAGGTGAAGTAACAACTGACACTGCAGAAATACAAAAGATCATGAGAGATTACTATAAGCAACTCTATGCCAATAAAATGGACAACCTGGAAGAAATGGACAAATTCTTAGAAATGCACAACCTGCCGAGACTGAACCAGGAAGAAATAGAAAATATGAACAGACCAATCACAAGCACTGAAATTGAAACTGTGATAAAAAATCTTCCAACAAACAAAAGCCCAGGACCAGATGGCTTCACAGGCGAATTCTATCAAGCATTTAGAGAAGAGCTAACACCTATCCTTCTCAAACTCTTCCAAAATATAGCAGAGGGAGGAACACTCCCAAACTCATTCTACGAGGCCACCATCACCTTGATACCAAAACCAGACAAGGATGTCACAAAGAAAGAAAACTACAGGCCAATATCACTGATGAACATAGATGCAAAAATCCTCAACAAACTACTAGCAAACAGAATCCAACAGCACATTAAAAGGATCATACACCATGATCAAGTGGGGTTTATTCCAGGAATGCAAGGATTCTTCAATATACGCAAATCAATCAACGTGATACACCATATTAACAAATTGAAGGAGAAAAACCATATGATCATCTCAATAGATGCAGAGAAAGCTTTCGACAAAATTCAACACCCATTTATGATAAAAACCCTGCAGAAAGTAGGCATAGAGGGAACTTTCCTCAACATAATAAAGGCCATATATGACAAACCCACAGCCAGCATCGTCCTCAATGGTGAAAAACTGAAACCATTTCCACTAAGATCAGGAACAAGACAAGGTTGCCCACTCTCACCACTCTTATTCAACCTAGTTTTGGAAGTTTTAGCCACAGCAATCAGAGAAGAAAAGGAAATAAAAGGAATCCAAATTGGAAAAGAAGAAGTAAAGCTGTCACTGTTTGCAGATGACATGATACTATACATAGAGAATCCTAAAGATGCTACCAGAAAACTACTAGAGCTAATCAATGAATTTGGTAAAGTTGCAGGATACAAAATTAATGCACAGAAATCTCTGGCATTCCTATATACTAATGATGAAAAATCTGAAAGTGAAATCAAGGAAACACTCCCATTTACCATTGCAACAAAAAGAATAAAATATCTAGGAATAAACCTACCTAAGGAGACAAAAGACCTGTATGCAGAAAATTATAAGACACTGATGAAAGAAATTAAAGATGATACAAATAGATGGAGAGATGTACCATGTTCTTGGATTGGAAGAATCAACATTGTGAAAATGACTCTACTACCCAAAGCAATCTACAGATTCAATGCAATCCCTATCAAACTACCACTGGCATTTTTCACAGAACTAGAACAAAAAATTTCACAATTTGTATGGAAACACAAAAGACCCCGAATAGCCAAAGCAATCTTGAGAACGAAAAATGGAGCTGGAGGAATCAGGCTCCCTGACTTCAGACTATACTACAAAGCTACAGTAATCAAGACAGTATGGTACTGGCACAAAAACAGAAAGATAGATCAATGGAACAGGATAGAAAGCCCAGAGATAAACCCACGGACATATGGTCACCTTATCTTTGATAAAGGAGGCAGGAATGTACAGTGGAGAAAGGACAGTCTCTTCAATAAGTGGTGCTGGGAAAACTGGATAGGGACATGTAAAAGTATGAGATTAGATCACTCCCTAACACCATACACAAAAATAAGCTCAAAATGGATTAAAGACTTAAATGTAAGGCCAGACACTATCAAACTCTTAGAGGAAAACATAGGCAGAACACTCTATGACATAAATCACAGCAAGATCCTTTTTGACCCACCTCCTAGAGAAATGGAAATAAAGACAAAAATAAACACATGGGACCTAATGAAACTTAAAAGCTTTTGCACAGCAAAGGAAACCATAAACAAGACCAAAAGGCAACCCTCAGAATGGGAGAAAATATTTGCAAATGAAGCAACTGACAAAGGATTTATCTCCAAAATTTATAAGCAGCTCATGCAGCTCAATAACAAAAAAACAAACAACCCAATCCAAAAATGGGCAGAAGACCTAAATAGACATTTCTCCACAGAAGATATACAGACTGCCAACAAACACATGAAAGGATGCTCAACATCTTTACTCATTAGAGAAATGCAAATCAAAACTACAATGAGATATCATCTCACACCAGTCAGAATGGCCATCATCAAAAAATCTAGAAACAATAAATGCTGGAGAGGGTGTGGAGAAAAGGGAACACTCTTGCACTGCTGGTGGGAATGTGAATTGGTACAGCCACTATGGAGAACGGTATGGAGGTTCCTTAAAAAACTACAAATAGAACTACCATATGACCCAGCAATCCCACTACTAGGCATATACCCTGAGAAAACCATAATTCAAAAAGAGACATGTACCAAAATGTTCATAGCAGCCCTATTTACAATAGCCCGGAGATGGAAACAACCTAAGTGTCCATCATCGGATGAATGGATAAAGAAGATGTGGCACATATATACAATGGAATATTACTCAGCCATAAAAAGAAATGAAATTGAGCTATTTGTAATGAGGTGGATAGACCTAGAGTCTGTCATACAGAGTGAAGTAAGTCAGAAAGAGAAAGACAAATACTGTATGCTAACACATATATATGGAATTTAAGAAAAAAAAATGTCATGAAGAACATAGGGGTAAGACAGGAATAAAGACACAGACCTACTAGAGAATGGACTTGAGGATATGGGGAGGGGGAAGGGTAAGCTGTGACAAAGTGAAAGAGCGGCATGGACATATATACACTACCAAACGTAAGGTAGCTAGCTAGTGGGAAGCAGCCGCATAGCACAGGGAGATCAGCTCGGTGCTTTGTGACCGCCTGGAGGGGTGGGAGGGAGACGCAAAAGGGAGGGGATATGGAAACATATGTATATGTATAACTGATTAAATTTGTTATAAAGCAAAAAATAAAAAAAATAAAATTAAAAAAAATAATAAAAATAAAAATATGAAAAAAAAAAAAAGAGTGGTGAGAATGGGCAACCTTGTCTTGTTCCTGATCTTACTGGAAATGCTTTCAGTTTTTCACCATTGAGGACAATGTTGGCTGTGGGTTTGTCATATATGGCCTTTATTATGTTGAGGAAAGTTCCCTCTATGCCTACTTTCTGTAGGGTTTTTATCATACATGGGTGTTGAGTTTTGTCGAAAGCTTTCTCTGCATCTATTGAGATGATCATATGGTTTTTCTCCTTAAATTTTTTAATATGGTGTATCACGTTGATTGATTTGCATATATTGAAGAATCCTCGCATTCCTGGAATAAACCCCACTTGATCATGGTGTATGATCCTTTTAATATGCTGTTGGATTCTGTTTGCTAGTGTTTTGTTGAGGATTTTTGCATGTATGTTCATCAGTGAGATTGGCCTATAGTTTTCTTTCCTTGTGACATCCTTGTCTGGTTTTGGTATCAAGGTGATGGTGGCCTCGTATAATGAGTTTGGGAGTGTTCCTCCCTCTCCTATATTTTGGAAGAGTTTGAGAAGGATAGGTGTTAGCTCTTCTCTAAATGTTTGATAGAATTCACCTGTGAAGCCATCTGGTCCTGGGCTTTTGTTTGTTGGAAGAGTTTTAATCCCAGTTTCAATTTCAGTGATTGTGATTGGTCTGTTCATATTTTCTATTTCTTCCTGATTCAGTCTTGGCAGGTTGTGCATTTCTAAGAATTTGTCCATTTCTTCCAGGTTGTCCATTTTATTGGCATAGAGTTGCTTGTAGTAATCTTTCATGATCTTTTTTACTTCTGCAGTGTCAGTTGTTACTTCTCCTTTTTTATTTCTAAATCTCTTGATTTGAGTCTTCTCCCTTTTTTTCTTGATGAGTCTGGCTAATGGTTCATCAATTTTGTTTATCTTCTCAAAAAACCACGTTTAGTTTTATTGATCTTTGCTATCATTTCCTTCATTTCTTTTTCATTTATTTCGGATCTGATCTTTATGATTTCTTTCCTTCTGCTAAATTTGGGGTGTTTTTGTTCCTCTTTCTCTAATTGCTTTAGGTGCTAGGTTAGGTTGTTTATTCGAGGTGTTTCCTGTTTCTTAAGGCAGGATTGTATTGCTATAAACTTCCCCCTTAGAACTGCTTTTCCTGCATCCCATAGGTTTTGGGTCATCGTGTCTCCATTGTCATTTATTTCTAGGTATTTTATTAATTTCCTCTTTGATTTCTTCAGTGATCACTTCGTTATTAAGTAGTGTATTGTTTAGCCTCCATGTGTTTGTATTTTTTACAGATCTTTTCCTGTAATTGATATCTAGTCTCATAGCATTGTGGTCGGAAAAGATACTTGATACAATTTCAATTTTCTTAAATTTACCAAGGCTTGATTTGTGACCGAAGATATGATCTGTCCTAGAGAATGTTCCATGAGCACTTGAGAAAAATGTGTATTCTGTTGTTTTTGGATGGAATGTCCTATAAATGTCAATTAAGTCCATCATGTTTAATGTATCATTTTAAGCTTGTGTTTCCTTATTTATTTTCATTTTGGATGATCTGTCCATTGGTGAAAGTGGGGTGTTAAAGTCCCCTACTATGAATGTGTTACTGTTGATTCCCCCTTTTATGGCTGTTAGTATTTGCCTTATGTATTGCGGTGCTCCTATGTTGCGTGCATACATGTTTACAATTGTTATATCTTCTTCTTGGATCGATCCCTTGATCATTATGTAGTGTCCTTCTTTGTCTCTTCTAATAGTCTTTATTTTAAAGTGTATTTTGTCTGATATGAGAATTGGTACTCCAGCTTTCTTTTGGTTTCCATTTGCATGGAATATCTTTTTCCATCCCCTTACTTTCAGTCTGTATGTGTCTCTAGGTCTGAAGTGTGTCTCTTGTAGACAGCATACATATGGGTCTTGTTTTTGTATCCATTCAGCCAATTTGTGTCTTTTGGTGGGAGCATTTAGTCCATGTACATATAAGGTAATTATCGATATGTATGTTCCTATTCCCATTTTCTTAATTGTTTTGTGTTTGCTATTGTAGGTCTTTTCCTTCTCTTGTGTTTCTTGCCTAGAGAAGTTCCTTTAGCATTGGTTGTAAATCTGGTTTGGTGGTGATGAAGTCTCTCAGGTTTTGCTTGTCTGTAAAGGTTTTAATTTCTCCATCAAATCTGAATGAGATCCTTGCTGGGTAGAGTAATCTTGGTTGCAGGTTTTTCTCCTCCTTCACTTTAAATATGTCCTTCCAGTCCCTTCTGGCTTGCAGAGTTTGTGCTGAAATTTCAGCTGTTAACCTTATGGGGATTCCCTTGTGTGTTATTTGTTGTTTTTCCCTTGCTGCTTTTAATATGTTTTCTTTGTATTTAATTTTTGACAGTTTGATTAATATGTGCCTTGGCGTATTTCTCCTTGGATTTATCCTGTATGGGACTCTCTGTGCTTCCTGGACTTGATTACCTATTTTCTTTCTCATATTAGGGAACTGTAATCTCTTCAAATATTTTGTCAGTCCCTTTCTTTTTCTCTTCCTCTTCTAGAACCCCTGTAATTTGAATGTTGGTGCGTTTAATGTCCCAGAGGTCTCTGAGACTGTCCTCAGTTCTTTTCATTCTTTTTTCTTTATTCTGCTCTGCAGTGGTTATTTCCACTATTTTATCTTCCAGGTCACTTATCCGTTCTTCTGCTTCAGTTATTCTGCTATTGATCCCATCTAAAGTATTTTTAATTTTATTTATTGTGTTGTTCATTGTTGCTTGTTTCATCTGTAGTTCTTCTAGGTCCTTGTTAAATGTTTCTTGCATTTTCTCTATTCTATTTCCAAGATTTTGGATCATCTTTACTATCATTATTCTGAAATCTTTTTCAGGTAGACTGCCTATTTCCTCTTCCTTTATTAGGTCTGGTGGGTTTTTATCTTCCTCCTTCATCTGCTGTGTGTTTTTCTGTCTTCTCATTTTTCTTCTCTTACTCTGTTTGGGGTCTCCTTTTTTCAGGCTGCAGGTTTGTAGTTTCCGTTGTTTTTGGTGTCTGTCCCCAGTGGCTAAAGTTGTTTCAGTGGGTTGTGTAGGCTTCCTAGTGGAGGGGACTAGTGCCTGTGTTCTGGTGAATGAGGCTGGATGTTGTCTTTCTGGTGGGAAGGTCCACATCTGGTGGTGTGTTTTGGGGTGTCGGTGGCCTTATTATGATTTTAGGCAGCCTCTCTGCTAATGGATTGGGTTGTGTTCCTGTCTTGCTAGTTGTTTGGCATAGGGTGTCCAGCACTGTAGCTTGCTGGTCGTTGAGTGAAGCTGGGTGTTGGTGTTGCGATGGAGATCTCTGGGAGATTTTTGCCATTTGATATTATGTGGAGCTGGGAAGTCTCTTGTGGACCAGTGTCCTGAAGTTGGCTCTCCCAGCTCAGAGGTACAGCACTGACTCCTGGGTGCAGTACCAAGAGCCTTTCATCCACACGGCTCAGAACAAAGGGAGAAAAAGTAGAAAGAAAGAAAGGAGGGAAGTAAGCAAAGAAAGAAAGAACATAAAATAAAAGAAAGTAAGATAAGATAAAATAAAGTTATTAAAATAAAACATAATTATTAAAAAATTTTTTTAAAAAATAATATAAAACCAAACAACAACGACAACAACAACAAAAAAATGGACGGATAGAACCCTAGGACAAATGGTGGAAGCAGAGCTATAGAGACAAAATCTCACACAGAAGCATACACATACACACTCACAAAAAGAGGAAAAGTGGAAAGAATCATAAATCTTGCTCTCAATGTCCACCTCCTCAATTTGGGATGATTCGTTGTAAAAAGAGGAAAAGGGGAAAAAATCATAAATCTTGTTCTCAAAGTCCACCTCCTCAATTTGGGATGATTCGTTGTCTATTCGTGTATTCCACAGATGCAGGGTACATCAGGTTGATTGTGGAGCTTTAATCCGCTGCTTCTGAGGCTGCTGGGAGAGATTTCCCTTTCTCTTCTTTGTTCGCACAGCTCCCGGGGTTCAGCTTTGGATTTGGCCCCGCCTCTGCATGTAGGTCACTAGAGGGCGTCTGTTCTTTGCTCAGACAGGACGGGGTTAAAGGAGCAGCTGCTTCGGGGACTCTGGCTCACTCAGGACGGGTTGGGGGGTGGGGGGAGGGAAGGGGCACGGAGGCGGGGTGGGCCGCGGGCCTGCGGTGTCAGAGGCCGGCGTGACGTTGCACCAGCCTGAGGCGGGCCGTGCATTCTCCCGGGTAAGTTGTCCCTGGATCCTGGGATCCTAGCAGTGGCGGGCTGCAGAGGCTCCCCGGAAGGGGGGTGTGGATAGTGACCTGTGCTCGCACACAGGCTTCTTGGTGGCGCAGCAGCAGCCTTAGCGTCTCATGCCCGTCTCTGGGGTCTGTGCTGTTAGCTGTGGCTCGTGCCCAGGCTCTGGAGCTCCTTTAAGCAGCGCTCTTAATCCCCTCTCCTGCCGCGCCAGGAAACAAAGAGTCAAGAAAAAGTCTCTTGCCTCTTCGGTAGGTCCAGACTTTTTCCTGGACTCCCTCCCGGCCAGCCGTGGCACACTAACTCCTTCAGGCTGTGTTCACACCCTCAGTCCTCTCCCTGCGCTCGGACGGAAGCCCGAGCCTCAGCCCCGCCCCCCCGGTGGTTGAGCTGACAAGCCTCTGGGACTGGTGAGTGCTGGTCGGCACAGATCCTCTGTGCGGGAATCTCTCTGCTTGCCCTCCGCACCCCTGTTGCTGTGCTCTCCTCCGCGGCTCCGAAGCTCCCCCCCTCCACCACCCGCAGTCTCCGCCCACGAAGCGGCTTCCTGGTGAGTGGAAACCTTTCCTCCTTCACGGCTCCCTCCCACTTTTGCAGGTCCCGTCCCTAATCTTTTGTCTCTGTTTTTTTCTTTTTTCTTTTGCCCTACCCAGGTACGTGGGGAGTTTCTTGCCTTTTGGGAGGTCTGAGGTCTTCTGCCAGCATTCAGTAGGTGTTCTGTAGGAGTTGTTCCACGTGTAGATGTATTTCTGATGTATCTGTGGGGAGGAAGGTGATCTCTGCGTCTTACTCTTCCACCAGCTTCCCCTCGTCCTCTCCAAACTCTAGAACTCCACCGTCCAGAGGCCGTCCTTTCCACTCGCTGCTTCTCCCCTTCCGCACAGGTCCTAAGCCCAATTTAGTCTTAAAGACAAGAGTGTGAGTTAGTCAAGCATAAAATTGAAGGGAAGGAAATTCTAGGCAGATGGAGAAGCATGGTCAAAAACATGGCCTCATGAAAAGACATGGCAAAGCCAGCAATTAAGTAGTTGAATATGACTGGGTCTTAATGGATATTTGTGATGAAGTGGAGAATGGAGGTGAAGAGGTGGTAAACGATAAGACTGGAGAAATGGGCAGGAGGCAGATCATGAAGGGCTTTTTAAATGATAAACTAAGGTAATTTATGCTTATGCCATAGGGCAGTAGGGACCCACTGATGTTAAGGAGTGATGAGATCAGAAAGATCATTCTGGCTGCAGTGCAGAGGGTGAATAAAAGGGATTAAAAACGAGAAAAAGGAGGAAAACTAAGAGGCTGTTGCATTAAGCCATCTAGAAAGTATTTCAAGCTCAAACTAAAGTAGAGATTCTTAGAAGTAGATGGATTTCAGAGAGATCGAGGGAATAGAGTCATTAGGACTTGGCTGAGGGTATGGATGAGGGAAGGAGTAGACAATGTTGATTTCTAGGTTTCTGGATTGGGTGACTAGGCTTATGGTGGTGATTGATCCCCTGTTCTACTGTCTTCTCTGTGTGGCCCAACCCTCTGTGGTGATGGTGAGAGTAAAGGAAAGAAATCAAAAGAATGGGCTGCTTACAGTGCTCTGAACGCTTACACAAATACACAGACTTGGCTTTCTGTAAACTGAATACATCTACCCATTCTTTGCCTGTTCGTTCTCTGATTCCATCCAGGTTCCACCTAGCATCTCCCTCAGGGTGATCAGAATCATCTCATATTATGTTTCAGGGAGTGGTTTGGATAGCTTGTTCCTAGTTTGCATATTCCTTCTTTGGTGATAATACTAGTTGGTTTGCACTCATGTGGAAGAAAACCGTGTTATGACTCTGGGATCCAAAAAGATGAGAAGAGTCATACGCTTTTCACTACATCTTACAGCTGTACAAGCTGATGGTAAACTGACTCATCTGTTTTTTTCATTGTCATTTGTGCTGTGGGTTCTATTTTTGAGTGCAAGCCTACTTTTTTCTTAGATTGTCACATCTACCAATTTTAAAGTTTATTAGATTTATTCTTATATTCTATTTTACTCTACATCAATGTGGTTTTAAATCAAGATACAGACTCTGGGAGGGATATCTGGTTTAGCCGTGGGTTGAGGGTAAGAGCAGAGATGATAGTTTCTGTGTTGGAAATGTTGAGTTTGTACATATGGGATAATCCAAGTGAGGAGGTGCACTAGATATTTGAATATACTGGTTTGGAGCTCAGGAGAGTATTCTGAGCTGGAAATGACGACTTGGGAGACCTAATATAGGTGGAAATGGAAACCATGGGATGGTACCCAGGGAGAACGTACATTGTGAGAAGAGAGGAAGGAACACGGTAGAACTCAGGAGAACATTGACATTAAGAGAAAGAGGGGAGCAGGAAGCAGAAGTGAAATTAGCTGCAGGGTAGGAGGAAAACCAGGGAAGAGTGAAGTCACAGAAGTCAAAGGAATAGAGACTTCCAAGATGGGAGAGGTTAATACCACCAAATTCTGAAAAGAGATCAAATAAGATAATGACTAACAAGTAGGGTAAAGTAGGAGTTAGCAAGCTTTTTCTGCGAAGAGCAGGTAAGTAAATATTTTGGACATGGTGGGCAATACTCTTGTAACTACTCGACTCTGCCATTGGAGGGTAAAAGCAGTCTCAGATAGTATGTAAACGAATGGATGTGGCTATGTTCCAAGAAAACTTAATTCACAAAACAAGTGGTGAGCCAAATTTGTCCTATGGGCCACAGTTTGCCATCCCTTACAATAAATTAGGGTTCCAGTTTATTGATGACCTTGGCAAGAGCAGTTCCTATAGAGTGGTCGGGCAGAAGGCATAGTACCATCATTAAGGAAGAGGTGATGGGGGTGTAGCAAGCTTTTCTGAAGCTATACTGTAATTGGGGGAAAATGTGGGCCTTAGAGGGCTTTACCAGGTTTAGAGAGGGTTTCCTGTCTTTCAAGAAAACTAGCAATCTCATGGGGGAAGACTGAAATGTTTGGAAATATTTGTAAAATTGTTTCACCCTGTCAGCCCTGCATTCAAGCTCCTTGAGAGCTGCCGCCAGAGCTTTAATTGACTTGTTCAGGCTTAATGAATATTTATTAAGAAAATTTTAAATCAACCATTTTGCTACAGGATTGAAGCTCAGTGAAACCACTGCAGGGATAATTTTGCCAAAGCTGCTGTCACGGGGAGAGGATTATTTTTGAGGCTGTCATTGCAGGTTCTTTTACACTTTTATAGCTAGGGCATCGTGAGTCAGTAAATAAGCAAATACCTCCTGCTTGGAGGGTGGGCAGTTTGGCAGGAAAGTGGTCATTCTGAGGTTTTCAACAGCTAGAGGCTAATAGGGGCCAGTGTGACTCCTTAGTTCAAAAGGCTCACAGCTTCTGAGGCACAAAGAGAAATTCAGTTAGATTCTACCTGATTACATTAGGAAGTGCAAATCCAAGTGAAGGGGCAGAGGGAAAGTCTTCATCTGGGGCTCTTTCTAGTTCTTTCTCTGAGCACAGGATTGGGCATGGATGGATGTAGATTCTTTCTAGTCATCATCTACCTTGCTGCAGAGACTGCAAGCCCCTGAGGTCAGGAGCCAAGTGTGCTTTCCCCTCAGCCTGGAGAGGAGAGGAAGAGAGTATAGGCTCTCCCCAAACCGTCTTGTCCAGGTGATGTTTGGTTACAAGGACAACAGTGGCTGTCAAAGAACTTGGGTATCCTGTCTATTCAAACGGGTTTGTGAACTCTCAAGTGTTGAGGATGCTAAGAAAGTGGCGGTAGGTTGGGACAATGGCAGACACTCCTAATACCTTCCTCCATCCTGTCCTAACAACAGTGCCCTCCCAGGGAGCCTTCTGAGAAAGTCCAATTGCACCATCTTCACTGAATGTAAATGGTTTGTCCGTGATTCTTAGTCTTAGGTGTAAGGGAAGTCTCCTAGCAACCTCATTCTTTCGCATTCAGGCCCGGAGGCAAGTTTCATTAATTCTCAGTGCCACCAACCACGCTCTTCCAAGACCTTGCCTTTTTTTTTTTAACATAAATTTATTTATTTATTTTTGGCTGCATTAGGTCTTTGTTTCTACACACGGGCTTTCTTTAGTTGCGTTGAGCAGGGGCTACTCTTCACTGTGGTGCACGGGCCTCTCACTGCGGTGGCTTTTCTTGTTGTGGAGCATGGGCTCTAGGTGCGCAGGCTTCAGTGGTTGTGGCACGTCGGCTCAGTAGTTGTGGCACGTGGGCTCAGTAGTTGTGGCTCACGGGCTCTAGAGTGCAGGCTCAGTAGTTGTGGTGCATGGGCTTAGTTGCTCCGCAGCATGTGGGATCTTCCCAGACCAGGGCTCGAGCCCGTGTCCCCTGCATTGGCAGGCGGATTCTTAACTACTGCGCCACCAGGGAAGCCCGACCTTGCCTTTTCTTTTTTTTAAATTTATTTATTTATTTATTTATTTATTTTTGGCTGTGTTGGGTCTTCGTTTCTGCGCGAGGGCCTTCTCTAGCTGTGGCAAGCGGGGGCCACTCTTCATTGCGGTGCGCGGGCCTCTCACTGTCGCGGCCTCTCTTGTTGACGAGCACAGGCCCCAGACGCGCAGGCTCAGTAGTTGTGGCTCACAGGCCTAGTTGCTCCGCGGCATGTGGGATCCTCCCAGACCTGGGCTCGAACCCGTGTCCCCCTGCATTAGCAGGCAGATTCTCAACCACTGTGCCACCAGAGAAGCCCGACCTTGCCTTTTCTTTAGTCTAGATCGATAGGGGTGATACTGTAAGTCCTCCCAGTAACCCCAGATTCAAAAGAAATTTCCTGATGGGACGTTAAGTTCTGTATGTTCCCACAACTGAATGCAGATATATTGTCGCTGAGTTTTATATCTACCAAGTGATCTGATAATAAATGGATGCTCAGGAAGCGCAGTCCAATAGGGTGAGGATACGAGGGGAGGGGTATGGCCGAGAGTAGCTGAACAGGTGGCTCAGATTTTGAAAGTAAACTCTCCAACTGATAATAGGCTTTGGTGGTTTATGACCCTATGAGACAACATGTCAGTGCATCTTCTGCTTCACTGAGTCTGGACTCTGAGGAATAATGGTTTTGCTTCTTGCTTCTCCATTTGTTCTCATCTTCTTCTATGTTCATCTTCCCAAGTCACAGTTGGCCCTTTCTCACCACCCAATACCAGGAAGGTGATACATAGGACCATATCTTCCACGATCCTACCAAGGTTTCCTTAACTACATTTGCCCTTCCTGTTTGGAGACTGTCCTATAGACAGAGTGTGATCAGATATGAGTGTTAACAGGGCGAGAAAACCAATGCAGAGACCAAGAGGCATTCTCCTCTTGTGCACAGGGGGAGTGACATCTGAAGGTCAAAGACTTTTTGGCAGACCTGGTTGGCGAGTCTGATCCTATGTGTAAGCAAGATATATAGCTACCTATGGTCTAACTTGAGAAAGACTAAAAGCACCTCTTGCTTCTCCCTTCCTCCCAGGAGAAAAACACTCAAACCCCACCTAAACCCAAGTTGTGCTCCACTGTCAACTGCCACAGCACCTGAGATGAACTTCTCCTTTGAGGAAAGGAACTGGAGTTCCTGTTAAAATAGAAATCTGTTATTTTGTAAGATTTGGAGACACTTAGTACTTGAACTGATTTCAGCAGCCACCAAGGGGACCACTGCTGTAATCTAGTCACTGAATCTTCTCCCTAGAGAATCATTCTCTTCTGGGGGACTGCTACAGGTGTCCTAATCAAAGAAAAGGAAAGCAGTTGAAGAGTTATAAAGTGTGAGTGTTTCACCAGATAAATGACATTTCAGAAGACAGTGAAAATGATAGTAATATGCTGAAACCTACAGGCCAAATTGACTGCCTCGTGTTTATATCAGCCTACACTTCCTAGTCTTCTGAGAGTTTTCCTTTCCCGCTCCTATCTTTCTCTCACCAAGGCCTTGTGTTCCTTGCTCCCTAACTCCCTAACCCCAGATATCTTTATCCCCCTAGCATCTCAGCTGCACTCTTCTTCCTTTCTGGCTTAGTTTCAAATTATCCCTTCTCTTTCTCCTATCATTACCCCCTGTTTTCTTTGGTGATCATCATCTAAAACTGGTCTATATTTAAACACTTGCTTTATTTGTTGGATAAAACTATATTCCATGTTCAGTATATATAATTCAGATTAGATCATTCGCCTTTTGTTTCTCTCTCAGAAACATTCTAAGATCAAGTATAATCCTAAATTCAGGATTTCCTTCTCTACTCTAGATCAGTGGCCCTGGGTGGAATAAAGATTTTCCAGTGGGACATTAGGTTATCATCAGTAATGAAGGCAGCAGCACAAAACAGAGCCAATTAACTAGGAGGACTAGGACAAATACTTGTAATGACATGGGAAAGCAATTGGAAGTGTTTTTGAAGATCATCAATCCTGAGTTTGGGCACTTCCTCAGGAGGCAATGGGAGGATGGGAGATCAGGGTCAGGGTCAAGGCAAATGTCTGAGGAGAGGGTCCCAAGGGGTGGAGGAGATGATCACTGGTGGTGATCCTGCAGTTGGGGTGGGGAGAGGCATAATCCTTTGTGAAGACCACCTGTAACGTGACTGTACACCATTGGTAAGGCTTCTGGTGGGAAGTAAATTGTTGACTAATAACTTCTTGGCACCTGCATCCAAGTAAAGTTTAAACAGTCAAAGCCCAGAAACAGAATTCTTTCTTTACAATTTTATTTACAAAATGTATTAAAACTTTGTACAATACCTCATGGCAATGAGGCTCCGTAATTTATGCCCACACATGCAATTTACGCTTTTACGGCCATTAGTTTGCTTGGCAATGTTTCTGTTCACTGAAGTACAGCTTTAACAACAAAAAGAAAATAATTGGAAAAAAAAAATCTTCAAGTGACTACCGCCAAACTCCCGTAGCTTGAAGTTAGTAGCAGAAATTTGAAGCAATCAATGTTTCTTTAAACATGCAAGTTTTTAAAAAATAACAAACCAATTTACCCGCCTCTTCATTCCCAGTGAAGTTTCCTCTCTGAAAAATTGATTTGAGTCAACTAACATCCACTTCTCTTTAAACAGTGCCTATGAGAAGTTTGTGTGTAGGTTGGTTAGCTTCCCGCGCTGGGACATCATAGCATTCAGAAGTTGAAAAATCACAGTTTCGTGAAAACAAAACAAAAACACAACAGCTTTCCTTTTTTGTTCAATACCATTTAAAATTTGACAGGTGAGTCGTTTGCTTATGACACAATTTTTGGAATGAAAGTTTATATTACACTTTTCCGGAAACTTTTCGTTGGAAATGAGACTTGTACCTTTCTTTTCTGAAGACGAGCAAATGTGCAGCAAGTCAACTAAAGCATCTAAGGGTCACACTTGGGAAATGAATTTGAGCTCCCAGTTTTTACTGTCTGGAAACTTCCCAATGCACGTCACTGATGAGAGCAAACTACTGAACTACAGAAAGCATACGTCGTTATATCGGAGGTAATTAGTGAGCGGAGACTATTTCCTCTGACTGTTCTGATGATGCCAATGGCAGGTACGCAGTTAGTTACTTGATAGCCCGTGGAGCAGTGGAGCGATCTTCGGAGTCAGTAGAGAGGCTGCTCCAAGCATGGACCTGGGAATGATGCTGAGGCCCTCGGTTTAGCAGTAGGTTTGGGAATGCATTTTAGTCTTTGCAAACTAGAGAAGGACACATGCAGTCTGACGGAGAGCCATGGGCAATCACAGGCAACAGCTGGTAAGACAGACCTAGCAAGAGTAAAAGTCAGATGAGAACTGTGGTCTGAACCCACTGGCCCGCCTTGCAATGCGGTCCTGTCCCCGTGGTGTACGCTTGAAAGGCATACTTAGCAGAGAAAGCGCAGCTAAACACAGTGTTGTTTCTGAGAAAGAGATTCCAAACACATTTGGGAGTGTCGGCAGCATTTCCCTCACCTCAATACTAAATACTCAGCTGTCTTGACTTAAAATGCACACTGAAGCAAGAAAAACAGATCTGTGAGCTGAAATTCCAGGCTTCTCAGAAAGCCCCAGGATCCGTTTTTAGGAAAGCACCGAGAGGTATGCTTAATAGTGCCCGTCCCTTGCTACACACAAGTCAATTTCGAAAGCTATGTGAATCCCTTCACCGAGTGGGAAGTTAGCAAAGCATTTTCACAAAACCATTTCAACACACAGAAGTCACTGTTCAGTCCCTTTTCCAAAGTGTTTCAATTTTCTTAAGTGTTGCATTTACATTCTAAAGATATACACATTTCAGCAAAGTTGAAAGGAAATAGGGTGCACAGAACATCACCACCAACAGGAAATACCAAAAACATCTGGTCAGCAGATCCTAGAAGAAATGCCAGTCTGTCCTCCCAGACAGGGAGTCAGATTTTTTTTTTAAATCAGGAGGAATTAATTATTTTAGCTAAGATGGGCCTATTTGCTGAATTAGAATTTTAAATTTGTGTGTGTGTGTTAAAGAACATGGTGTTTGTATACTGTGCAGTGGTATCAAAGGATGGCTTTTGTTGAATTGACTTCTTTTAAAATAAGATTAGTTTTCACATACTGGAATCTTGCATGTCCATTTTTTTGTTGATTTTATTTTAATTTTTTCAAGCAAAGCAAAAAGATTTCAATGATGATTTGCATTGTCGCGAGTCTCAGAGTATTCCATAAGGCACTGAAGGAAAAAAAAATCAGTTTTTCCTATTGAAAGGTCATTGCACCATCAGCAATATTCGTGTCATGCCCGACACCAAGGAGAGTGAAATCTGGCTCAGGATCCTTGAAGCAGCCACGTTTTCGGTGATTCCTCTTGTCACTTGCCTCCAGTGGGAAGGGATCTACAAAGGCAAGGGGGAAATTTAAATTTGAATGGGCTTTCTATTGGGAATCGAAGTTTACTATGGCTCAGTCTATCCTGGACAAAAACCACGGCTGTTTTCTCACACTGGCATCTCTGAGGCTGCACCCTGCTTGACTGGCTTTAGCCAACAGGTCTGTTTAAATTCTTTCACTTGAAGCAAATGCTTTGCAATAGGTTAAATTAGGTTCATTTTTTTTTTTTTTTTTTACTATGCATTGTACCAAGGAATACACGGACATTGCATGAAATCTAACTCAAAGAGCGTTAATCACTTAGGGTGTAGGTATACTGGAAAGCCTTCATGGCATTTCAATATAGATACTCAGGACAATGACACTGTAGAATGTATTCTGATTGCAGAACCTGTGACAGAGGACTGTTTACCTAGGACAGAGTGGAAGCAGTGTTCTACAGCTTGCTCATTTGAAATCCATTTGACTGCTCATTGCCAGAAAGGTCACAGCTTGTTTCTCTTCATATCTACAACCTTAGTTATTAAAGTCAGAAAATAGCACATGGACTATAAAGAGACAGCACATTCCAGGAAGAGGTCAGAACAGTGATACCCACGAAGGGGACTGGCTTCCATGGGGGTGTTTGCCCTGATATTATGGGCCTGATTGAGATGTTGATGCTGCCCTCCTTTTGGAGGCATTTGCCCCCAACTCTGAAAACTTAAGGCCACTTTCATGCCTCCTTTTCAAGCTCACATCCATCCTCTCCATCCTTTCCCTCTACACTAATGGGACCCTTCTTTTTCTCATGAGCTAACACTGAATTTTATCCCAAAGGAATGACATGATCATTATCTAACACTGGCCCTGGAATAAAAGTATCTGTAAGAAGAATGTCAGAGATGCATCTGAAGGCCAAAAGCCCCAAAGAAGCAGAATAAGACTAACATGGAAGTAGGTAAACCTCTTCCTTGGAATCCCTACGGTCCAGAGTCATACTATCTCAGAAGTTTGGGGAAAGCTTATGTCTGTGACAGAAAGATCAACCCTCTTCTCTCTCTATTGGCCATGGGACGTCATTTCTCACCTGTGTAACTTTGGGAAAGCCGCCTAATCTCTCAATGCCTCTGTTTCCTGTTTTTAAATGGGGGTAGATGAAATATTACCACTGAAGGAAAGGTCCTTTGGGGACAAAGAACATCACCACCACAGTTATCTAGAATACATTTTCCACTTAACATAAGATGAACTCTTTAAAGCAGGAACACTTCCCCAGCAAGAATGTCTATGGCTGCAGAAGGAAAATTGATTCTTTTGAAATGGGCAGCATGAACAAAGTTAATATTTTCTAGGAAGACTAAACAGAACTGTATTAGAGGAAAAATGGAAATCTTTTTCCTTAACCTCAGGCATTTTGAGGTCTTGAAAATAAGAAGGATTTCAAAAATATTGAAGAAACCGAAGAAGCCAGAAGTAGTTCTGAATAGCAATGAGGAAATGGGAAAGAATTTCTTAAAACAATGAGCAGAGTCAGCCCTAGGGCGCAGTGAATCTGGAACGCTTGATGGTTGGTCACCTGCCCAGGCATCCTGGGGGCCCCACTTCCAGTGGGTGGTCAGTAACCCAAACAGGCGGCAGGTCATCAAGAGGCCATCTGCTCCCCAGTGGGTGCTGGATCTGAGGCATGTGTTCCCACAATGAGTCCAATAACCCGGACTCTACTCTCAGCCATGGCAAATGAGAGATGACCCCTTTCTCTTTCAAGGATGTCTTTTTGTTAACCAGATTCCACCTAGATCATATTTTTGCAGCTGATATGCACTTGAGTCATTCTTCCTGAAGAATTACTGGTACCATAAACTGCTAAGGCTGGCTCTGATAATAGCAATAAAAGTAAAATCTCAGGGTGCTTCTCCATCTCTGCACCCCTCAATAGACCCTGACAGATCTAGGCCAACTAAGAGAACTGGAAGACTAATGACTAGGTAACAAGTCAGAAGTCCCTAGGAGATATTCCAGAACTTCTTGGGAAATAAAAGATGAGTGAACAAAGACCAACATTCCCCTAACATTACATCACCACACTGGCTGAGGACAGCAGAGAGGTTTCTATTTCCTGCTCAGCCTGCTTTGTGCCTTGACTGACACATGTCAGGTTTTTTCTGGCATCCTCTGAGGCTTTTCCTCCTTGTCTTTCCCTCCATGGCCTACATATTTACACATATATCCAGCCCTCCTAAGGGCACCATTGATGATCTCTTGGCATCATTTATTAAACAGACATTTGCTCTTTAGGTATCCCTGCTCAGAAAGGAGAAGTGAAGCCATGTAGAGCAGAGTATATCCCACATTCTCTCAGATCAATCGTACTACACCATGGATTCGTATATTTTTCAGGCCCAGAACAACATCCATGGTACAAATCCTTATCTCAACCCTTCTAGGATCACCATATGGAGGAATCAACTTGGTCATGAATTCACGAGGCCATTTTTTTTTCTTTTCCACTATGGGAAAACTCAGCACCCTCAAGCCACTCTGTCCACATTTCTCTCTTCATAAGAAAGAATCCAGCATGGCTCCAAACTACCTATTTTAGGTATTTCCTGAAATCAAATTGAAAACTAAATTGGACAGTTCTTTTTGAAATATATCAACATTTTTAGTTTTAGTTTTTTTTAATAAGCAGTTTCTACTTTCACAGGGGAAAAAAATGGTCTTCTTATCCTAAAACTGTCTTCATATGTAACACTGGCCATCACTAAGATGACATTGAACTTTGCAATGGCTTGTTTGCAGAGGCTTTCCCCAGGTTTTCATCCTAGGGATGACTGCCAAGGTGCTAGCTAACTGGGCTGTAACCACGTTGGCATCGATGTCTATTTGAGTGTGATTTTTGCCTCAGTTAGCCCGAATTTTGCTTCACAAAATGGATCAGCCAAGATGATGAAAGGAAAGCTAGATTACCAGAAGTTGTGGCAAGTTAATTTCTTATGCTCTTCCCCCAGGTTTAATGTTCTGGGCCTCCACTTCAGGACTGTAGCATTCTGCCCAAATTGCTGATCCCAGTTTGGTCTCCCTCTCTCCCTCTCACCCCTCCTCTATGTCTGTCTGTCTTTTTGTCACTCTCCTTCCCTTTCTCCCTCCCCCCTTCCTTCAGTTCCTTAAGTTACATCCTCTGAGACAACTTTCTCTAGAATCTTACTACTCCCTGGACCAGCAGCATCAACACGACCTGTGAGCTTGTGAGAACTGTAGAACCTCAGGCCCTATCCCAGAGCAGCTGCCTCAGGACCTGCGTTTTTATAAGATCCCCAGGTGATTCACATGCATATTGCCAGTTGGGAAGCACTGCTCTGGGCCTTTAATGAGAGACTGAGGCTATAGGAGTTGGGGAGCAGGGACATAGATTCTCAGATGGAATGGCTGATAATAAAGAGGGTCTGGAGGGTCTGTGTGACCCTAAGCCCTGTTACAGAAAGCTTCCTTTTGGGGAACGTAGGAGCGATTGAATATACACCCTCATGTCAAGTGCATAAGAAGGAGGGCAAATGGAGGCTTGGTGAAGTCTCTCAAGACATTTTTTGTAAAGAAGTGAGACATAGACTTAGGATCTGCTCTCCATTTGACAGGATCCCACTGGGGTTTCAAGGTTTCTGGAGAACACCGGGCCATGCGTAGAGAGCGGTGGCATAGTTTAGTGAAGAATATAGCTATAGGAGGAAGAAGAGCTGGGTTCTAGTCCCAGAACTGCCACTGTCTAGCTGTGTTGCCTTAAGCAAGTCATTTGATGTGGCTGGCACTTAGTTACCTGAAAGGTGAAATATTTTCTGCCCCATTACCTCAACTGAGGCAATAGATGTAAGACACTGGAAAACTGATATGCAGATTTCAGGTGTATTATTTCTTTGGATGCCAATATCTCAGAATTTGGGATAAGTAAGCTAGGATGAAATCACCCATGTACTCTCTTATGAGAAAGCAATAACATGCCCCCAATTGTAATGGGCCTATATAACCTACTCAAGAGTAAAATATTTTAAGCACACTGGAACATGAAATGCTTGCATGCAAACAATGCTAATTGCAGATGAATCCATGTATTGTCCATTCAACAATGCAATGGGAACACTTTGTTAGTGGGTTAGTCGGTGGCAAAAGGCTGCAGCCTGCAGCAGGAAAGAACAACCAGCAACTTCATCAAACAAGATAATGCCTTCCATGGTGAGGACAAATGATTTATGTGGATGAAATATTATTTAAAAATTGGCTGAATTTAGATCCGCACCATGAAATATAAGGAGGTCAAAACACAAATGCATTTGCAGAAATTCAAACACATGGACATTGACTCAAGAGGTCAAAAATCTACCTAAAATAAGGTCTACGAAGTTTCTAATTGTTCTGTTCCACTTGGGATAGGTGTGTTACTGATGACAGATGCACTTGAAGGTAACAAAACTATTTTCTCTTAAACACTTCCAGAATGGAGATGTTATCCTAACTCAAGCTTGCCTTTGAACATGTCTGAGTTACTGGTGAGTTTTGGTTATAGCTGCCAGAATCAAGGTGGCATCAGTCAGGTTCATTTAAGTATGAATTTGGGAACAGCCAGCAGCAGGGAACCTAGACTGTCCTTTAGGAGACACTTACCTCAGTGAACATCAGTTCCAAGAAAGGGACAACAAAGGAACTCAAAGATTAAAGAAATTGTCTCAGGCTTATACTTAAGAGATCTACCACACCCCTATAGAAGCACTACCTTTCTCAAGGTAGCAGCTCCCCATTTCCATTCCTCATTTTAACATCAGTTCCAGAGAGCTGCTTTCTCTAGAGCTTCACTGTCCAATATGGTAGTCACCAGCCACATGTGACCATTGAACACTTGATATGTGACTAGTGTGAATTGAGATGTGCCATAAGTATAAAAGACACCCCTGATTTCTAAGACTTCGTATGAAGAAAATAATGTAAAACACCTCATTCACTTTTTACATTGATAACAAGTTGAAATGATAATACTTCGAATATACTGGGATAAGTGAAATATATCGTTAAATTAATTTTGCTTGTGTTACTTTAGAAAATGGCTAGAAGAGCACTTAAAATTACACATGTGGTTCACATGTGGCTTGCAAATATTCCCACTGAACAGTGCTGCTCTAGAGAATTTTTTTTTTTCCTTTTGGGTCGCAGACCACGATTTAATTACAACTATGCTATTAGGAAAGCACCACTGTCTGACAAGAAAGCACAACCATTATTTTCAAAGAATGAAATGGTTGCAAAGAATAGACAATTCTTGAAACAATAAACCAAACTGAAAGACAACAAGAAAAGAAAAAGAGATTGACATACAGTAACATAAGCTGATTAGTTTACTAGACCTTAACCGTACCCCTAGATCTTAACACTCTCTGTTCCATACACGTTGTAGCCTTCTCTGTATGTAGCATAATTTTGAGTGTTGGTGGCAGGAGCAGGCTTAAAGTTTTGGGTGTTCTTTGTGAGTTTCATGCGTTTGGACTCTGCCCGTGATTTGTAACAGAATTCTATCAAAGCCACCATCATGGCCAGCCCCAGACCTCCGACAAGTATATAGAAAACGCCTGCCACATTGCTCAGGCTCAGAGCGCTGGTCTTGTCCTAAGAGAAATGAACAAGGCGATTAGTTCTTGGGGAAAACAAAGACAATGGGACATTATAATGCATTGCAACAGTATACGATCGTTCTAAGTTGTAAAATAGCTAAACATTGATGTAAATGCTATGACTCAACTCTGGCAACTGGCTGATGTTTCACAGTGGCCAGCAAGATGGTAGATTGTGCTTCTGTTGACAGTTGTGATCCTCCCCTAAATGTTCTTTTAGTTTGACTCCTTAAATCCATTAGTACCTCAAGATGGTGTCAACAACTAAATAAACAGCACTCGGCCATGGGAGCAAAAGTGGAAACACAAGCACAATTTATTCCTCTGCCAGCTTCGATAAACACCATTTGCCAGAGTTGAGCTGTGACATCGTCTCTGTCAATGTAACACTCTTTTCATTTGGGAACTTGAAGCACTCTTTCCCCTCTCTGCCCCGCAACACCTCTTTCTCCCTTGTTCTTGTCAACAACTGGTCTTTAAGATGACAGGTGAGAATGTTAGAGGTTCCTGATATTCATATCTGGGGAGTTATTTCACCAGGGTTTGTTTTAAAAGGATTAACTCTCCCCTTTCACCCAGCGGCTGAGAAATTGCTCCTTTGAGGACTGGTTGCTAAGGCCTCATCCTCAGCACAGCAAGCCTTTGTGCTGCGGGAACAAGGGCACAGCACAAAGAATTGGCTCTGTTCCCTCTTCCTGAGAGTTTAAGGACCTGCTGGGTCCTGAATTGGCTCCATACAAATCAGAAAACTTTTCCAGGAGGCTGATGATTAAAAAAAAAATTCAGCTCATTTTTAGCTTTTACTCCAGGGAATGTAGAGAATAATTAGGAAAACAAAACAAAACAAAACACCCCTATACTCATCTGCTCTCTATTTTAAATGGGGGGAAAATTGAGGAAGCCGGTCAGTGACTTTCAGGTCAAACTGCAAATCTGACTAAGCTATCTGCCTGTATGAAAAAGCAGAAACTGAACTGCTGAACAATGGAAAGAAAAAAGTTGGTGCCTTGAGCCCTACCTTGAGGTAGGATACAGCAAGGGCCAGGAGCCTTTCTTTGAAAAAAATAAAATAAAGTAGCATTTTGTAGTCTTTTTAGAGGGAATGTAACCATTTTGCTGCTGAATACAACGGAATGGAATACCCAAATTGTCAAGCCCGTGAATTATCTTATTCAAATGATTGCACAGTGACCAGATGACGGCCATGGCTGACATTCAACACTCTGTGGCTCAGCCAGTCCTGGTATCATGTAAAGAATTAAATGTAAAGACAATATGGCCATGTCCTGATTCTGTTTTCATAGGAGCCAGTCCTGCACTTGTTTACCTTAATAAAAAGGCCAATTGGAATCAAGTCGCATCGTCGGGAAGGGGGGTAGGGACATGTCTCATGTCTACAACAACCTTGCAAATAGTCACTCTTCTAGGATGAGTGACAGTTAGCTAGACAAGTGGTAAGAATTTCTATAACTTAGGAAACAATGGATCATCTCCTTAAGGAGGCAGGTGAAGCTATCTGCAAGGATGTTCCACAGTCCATTAGGAAAAGGACCAATTTCTGGTAACCTGCCCTCTCCCATTAGATTTTTATATGTATGTGGTTTTCGATGGGGGAAGAAGTGTCCTTTACATCACCCATGTAAGCCGTAGCAACAAAGTTTCAAGTTCCATGTATTTAAGTTTCAAAGAATTCCCTGCTGTGGGATGTAGAAAACCAGTAGCAAAATGGTTCACTGCACAAGGAAAATGAGTGACATTTCATGAAATGAATTAACTGATACCACAATATTAGTTCAAAAAAAGGAAAGGCAAAAATTGAAACTAAAAAAGAACTTTCTTAGGGGAGCAAAGGGGGGCAGGAAGGAGGCGGGGAAGAGTGTTTCATGCTTATCAATGTGATGTTATCCTGAGAAGGTATACCCTTAAGGAGCATGCGACTGAATTTTAAAAGTATTACGTACAGAGATTCAAATGACACCTTTGGAAGAGAGAAGTGTGACAGACTTAATGAGATTCAAGATCCAAATAGATGCTGAACTCAATACGACAGCAGCTGAGAGGAGGCTGGCTAATCATTCTGCTTACAGAGACCAGTCTTTGTTATTGATTTCTTTGACTGTTTTCAGGTGGGATCGACATAATATATTCATAACCAAAGGCATTTACAACTACAAAGTCTCTGACACTGTAAGAGGTTAAGAAAAAGTACTGTCACAACTGGGTCATTTTTTTGTTTTTTGGGTTGTCGTTGTTGTTCTATTTTCTCTTTGAACTTTCGAAATGTGAAATACAGTAAAACCCCCTTATAACACAGCTCGTGATTTTACTGCTTTGGGTACATGGTGGGTCAGATTGAGTTCCCTAATCGTAAGGATAGCTCGCCGGAGTCGATGACTGATGTCACATGGCAGGCATCTGAGACTGGTGTTTGCCTCATTCCCTCAGCGCTGGTGTTATAAAGGGGTCCCACTGTGTCAGGGAGTGTCTGTTGGGAAGGAAAGCCGTTTTAGGGTAGAAAATAAACAGTGGTTCAAAATGTGATTGCTAATCAGTACAAAAAGACCTTCAGCGACTGACCTTACTCCCGGAGTCCTTCGCTCCGCATTCCCCCTTATCGTACCACCATTTGTTTTTCAGCTTGTCTAAGATGCCTTGTTCACTGAGTTTCAATACTGCAAGGTTTACAGGCGTTCTTCACGTGGGAAATAACATAAATAACATTATATTATGTTATTTTATGTTATTCAAGCTTCAAACTACTTTAAAACTATAGAAAGCGATAAAGCAGGGGGCCCTGGCCACAGAGTAATTTTAGACACTGCAGGCAACCTGAGCATTACCTTATAAAAATTAACACTACAGCAACGCTATATTTACCAGGGCCTGCCCATATCGCTTTGAGTAATCGGCACACACTGTTAAATAATGAGGATAGAAAAAAGGCACTCCTCAGATAGGCTGTGTGGGGTGAGGAGGGTCTTCCCTCAAGTGACAATTGTCGGCGGCAGCTTGCAGTAGCTTTGTGACGGAGGTGTGTTAGGTTTGATCTAACTGGGTGTCTTGTTGTACTTCCAGACAGAAAGCACGTTTTATGGAGGAGTGGGGAAGGGAACGGGACCAGAAGGGGAGGCGTTTCCACATGTGGAGACAAAAGGATGAATCCGAACAGAATAGAAGATAGATTCTACGTGAGTAACATGCCTTCTGATGAGTTGTCCTTTATTATACATATCTGTTGCGCAGCTGAAAATGATCTCAGAAAGAACTGTACTACATACATGTCTGCACAAACTGAATTCTTATGCACATACTTGTCTTAGTATTAAAGGTATAACGTGGACCTCTGAGTTTTGGATAAGAGTACTTTCAACAATGGGGGAACTGGTCTATGGATTGTTTTTGAGTTACTGATCAGCTGTCTCTCTGATATGGTCATATGTCTGTGAGTGACTCAGATCACCAAAAGGTGAACTAGATTGTTTAAAAATGGATTATTAATATGGCATGACCTAAAATGGCAAGCTGACTGCCCCTATGGGTAGCGCTGTGGAGGAAGTTTAGATAAGCTCTTCTAGTGAGATGAGACTTCCTCAACTAAGAGGCTAATAAGTCCCCAGGAGGCCAGCCCACTGCTCCCTCGTCCTCCACCTCTTAAAGTGTGAGGACTTCATTCAGAGCCACTGGGCAAATGCAGGATACCCTACTGGTTCTAGGATAACGATTTTCTCTCTTAGAAATTTCTTCAGCTGTAAAATGGGAATAATGACCTTTACTTTGTCTTCTTTCTAGAGCTAATGAATCTTAAATAAAGTATCTCTAATAACTTTAGATTAAAAATGCATTATTTACAGAGGGTGGCATATTTCTATTATGAGGCAATAAACTACTGTGTGTTCAGATTCACGTGAACAATATTGCCAATACTAGTGCATGTTTTTCTGAATGCCACCAATTTACCAGGAGGAAAATAGATATATTTATGTAACTATGAACATTCCATAGAATTTCTGAGCTTATTTTGGGTAACTTGGACCCACTAACGTATCCAGTCATTGACAAGACTTCTATTGTCACAGAGATCTGGCCTCTATCAGACCAAGTCCCCAAAGCCTATTTCTTTTCTTCTCCCCTTTGCTGTTGAGAGCAGAAGGACCATCTCATCTTGAGAATTCTGAGAAACATATCATCATTTAAAAATAATAGGCAATTTCAGAGTACTTGGGATTTGAAAAACTGTAAACCTTTAGTGTCACAGAGGTGACACTTCCTTGGTTAGTGCAGAGCTTGGCAGCCAGGATGTCTGCATTTTGTTTCTCACCAGGAAACTGAGGTCCTTTTATACTTTAAACAAGTCCTTCAATCAGTGCTCAGAAGCTGAGGCTTCTCAAATGCTAGCCAGACTTTCTTGGAATGCAAAGCAACAAAAGATACTCAGATAAAAATTTGAGCCTCTTTAGGATATTACTGGCAGTGGAAGTTAAGTCTTAGACTTTTAAAGGACAGACAGGCCATCTGTGGCCCTGAGATCAGTGTTGGAACTGCCTTCTCCCCTAATCCCCACTATCTGGCCTCCTTCTCTCTCCTTTCCCCCTATTATTATTATTATTTTTTTTTTTTGCGGTATGCGGGCCTCTCACTGTTGTGGCCTCCCCCGTTGCGGAGCACAGGCTCCGGATGCGCAGGCCCAGCGGCCATGGCTCACGGGCCCAGCCGCTCCGCGGCATATGGGATCCTCCCAGACCGGGGCACGAACCCGTATCCCCTGCATCGGCAGGCGGACTCTCAACCACTGCGCCACCAGGGAGGCCCTCCCCCTATTATTTTTTACTTTATCACCACCACCTTTCTTCCAGTGCCGTGCCTTAAGCTAGGCACTGGGACCCAGGCTCAGGATTAGGACAGTTGGCTTAAGTTGCAGGGGAGATGCTTTCCAATGGCATATGGGTGACTGATTCCATCAGGACCTCAGGAAAAATTACAAAGCATTTTTTCTTCCTTTCTGTGCTTCCTCTTTTCTTATTGTAAAGGGCCCAGTGTCTTCACACTGCTCTCTAAGCCCTTACCAGGCCCTGACCTCCCTCAAGCTACTATACTCTTCAGATTACTTCATTCAATTTCTTTAGTACAGCTGCTCTTACTAGAGCCCAGGAACAGAGCAGTCTGATTAAAGGCACTCACACTAAGGTCCAAATAGAGACCTCTCCCTAGAGATCCTGGGTTTTAAAAAATTTGTCAACCCTTAAGTGAGCTAGGTTGATAAAAGTGTGACATGTTAGTTTAGAACAATAGTTCTCAAAGTGTGGTCTAAGGACCCCTGGAGGATCCCTGAAAACTTTTCATCATAGGGTCTGTGAGGTCAAAACTCTTTTTGTAATAACACTAAGGCATTCTTTGTCTTTCTTACTCTTATTCCCTCATGATGTACAGTGGAGTTTCCTGGAGGCTACATGACCTGTAATATCACAACACATTGAATGAAGAAGCAGAAATGAGAATCCTATTCTCTTATATTAAGCCAGATATTAAAGCTATTTGCAAACTAGGACAATGCCGCTCCTCACTAATTTTTTTTAAGGTTATTTTTCATAAAAAGTATGTTATTTGTGTTAATATACATTGGGTTTATTATTTTTAAGTGAGTTAATACATTATTTTAAAATTCTTCAGTTTTAATTTCTGATATGTTAAGTGTTAATAGACTTAATACATATGAACAAAATCTTTTGGGGGTACCCTATAACTTTTAAGTGTGTAAAGGGGTCCTGGGATAAAAAGGGTTGAGAAGCACTGGTTTTAGAGGAGGGTAGACTTCTCCCCTGCTGGGGCCTAGTCTGGGCTGCCACCCTCCACTCTTGCCAAAACCCAGGCTGAGCATTTAAGCATCCAGGTCAGCAATTTAGCATCCTACTTTTCTGACAAATGGCCTACCCCTGCCTTAGGCCATCAGGTGGCCCCCACAGAACGGTTGGTTGGTAGCTGCTCTCTGCTCCCATGGCCTCCACAGTTACAGTAGAGGTTACCTTAGAGCAATGGTTCTCAATCGGGGGTCATTTTGTCCTCCAGGGGACTTTGGACAATGTCTAGAGTCATTTTTCACTGTCACAACTGGGAGGGCAGGGAATGCTACAGGCATCTAGTGGGTAGAGGCCAGGGATGCTGTTAAACACCCACTAGGCACAGGGAGGCCCTCCACAACAAAGCCCCAGATGTCAACAGTGCTGAGGCTGAGAAACCCTGCCTTAGAGCGTCCAGACCTCATCTGTTGCCCCAGGGCTTTAGAGAAATCTGACAAATGACATACCCTTAGAAGTTTAGTCTTTGATTGGAAAAAAAAAAATCACAGGGCTTAAGGAACCTGGCAGGGAACCAATGTGTGTTTGGGAACTTCTAAATAAAAATGAAGGAGAAAAACAAACATTTTAAGACGTAGCACAGCCAAGGAGCATAAAAGCTGTAATCAGAAATCACAGATAATGCCACTTAACAAGGTTAGGATAGCTGCCAAGAAAAGAAAATACTTTAAAGGCCAAATCTCCTAGAATTGTATGTTGCTGCGGGGTAGAATAAATTCCCAAGATGGCAGAGAAAAACTGCTTTTATCCACATAATTTTCTCTCTTACTGTACCTTACTGGGTGTATTGCCAAACTCAATTCAAATCAACCAAATGTATTGACACCCTCCTCCCAACACACACACACACACACACACACACACACACACACACACACAATTTGGTATTTTAACGGAAGTGGAATTAGGTGGACATCCGGTCATTTTAAATGTCACTTTCCTCATGATGCCATTTTTCTCTTCACCCAATATTTTCTCTCTCTCCTCCTTCCTTTTCTACCTTGTCTTATTATTTGGGCCCAGGTCTTATGTCTCCCTCTAGGCTGTGTTTCTCAAGGGGAGGGACCATGACTTATTTGTATTCCCCACTCAGAATAGTTCTCTCAATAAATACTTGATTAGAAAACTCTCTTTTAGCTTTTGTTTTTCAGCCTAGTACTTCACACATAATAAAATTATTATTATTATTGGTCAAGTTTAATAATCACTTTAAGAAGGTAGATTTATGGTCTCTATAAGTAAAGAAATCGAGGCACAGATAGGTTAAGTAATCGGCTCAGAACTGCACAGCAAATTGTGGGGCAGGCCAGAAGGCAAATTAACATGCATCCAACTCTGTACTGTACATTCTCCAATGGAACACACAAAAAAGGGGTAGCAGTCCTCATTGTTTTCATTCTTAGGGCTTGGATGCTCATAATGAATTTTTTCTTTAGGGATCACCATACTCCAACTAACTATCAGCCTAGCAAGGGCATATCTAGCAGCTGGGGCCTTTCACTGTGATGCAGCAATACGTCTCCAGGGGAATGTTTCAGAGCAATTACTGTAGGCCCTTAACTGGTACCTGAGAGAATTATAAGTCAGAAATATTTACTGTACTCACTTCAGTAGAGAAAAGAAAGAATTAAACAAAGTAGGTCAGATTCCTATCATGGAAATTAGGCAGGCATTCTCCCCTCTGAAGGGCTTGCTATGGACGTTTTGCTGAGTAGAGCCCTCGTAAGACAAAAACACAGGTTGACAAGCTTAGGGAGAGAACAGGAGGGCTTTGTGATGTAGTTTCAGGGGGTCTGGGAACATCCCCCTGTCCACAGATATTTTCCTCACTGGTACCTGAATTTCCATCACGAGAATTTCACACCTTTAAGTTTGAGCCACATTCCTTGTTAAAACACAAAGCTTCCTGAGAAATGGGAAAGGAAGCAAAGAGTAACTATTTCTAAACTTCAACTCTTTGTTCCATTTCATTTAAAAAATGTTCAGGGGGGAAAGGGTGTAAACTTCTCCTATGTAAAGGGTGTAAATTGCACCCATGTCATAAAAATGTATATGGATTGTTGATCAGATGGAGAGGATGAGAGCGAATGTGAACTAGATAGTCAGTTAATAGTATGTGAAAGTAGCACAGACCTGTGGCAGGATGACTATTCCTGAGTGCTGGCAACAGTCACGGAGTAGCATCTATTTTTTTTTTAATTGGGATAGTAATGTAATTCATAATGCCTTGAAAATGAGTTCTATTTTTGAAGAAAACATAACTGGCTGCTACAAATTTCTGCTTATCATCTCTGCCATCCACACCTGGCAACAACTCAGCGACAAAGCACTGTGCTCATTAATCCAGGGCATCCAGCCCCGGGTGGCCGTTGTCTAGGTTCCCAGCTCATTCCTGGGAGCTATGAACCAGCCATTGCAAAGTTCAGTGTCATCTTAGTGATGGCCAGTGCTACATATGAAGACAGTTTTGGGTTAAGAAGACCATTTATTTTTTTTCCCCTGTGAAAGTAGAAACTGCTTACTAAAAAAAAAACTAAAACTAAAAATGTTGATATGTTTCAAAAGAACGGTCCAATTTAGTTTTCAATTTGATTTCAGGAAATACCTAAAATAGGGAGTTTGGAGCCACGTTGGATTCTTTCTTATGAAGAGAGAAATGTGGACAGAGTGGCTTGAGGGTGCTGAGTTTTCCCATAGTGGAAAAGAAAAAAAAATGGCCTTGTGAATTAATGACCAAGTTGATTCCTCCATATGGTGATCCTAGAAGGGTTGAGATAAGGATTTGTACCATGGATATTGTTCTGGGCCTGAAAAATATAGGATATGGTGTATGTGTATGGTGTAGTATGGTGTAGTATGGTGTAAATATGGTGTAGTACGATTGATCTGAGAGAATGTGGGATATACTCTGCTCTACATGGCTTCACTTCTCCTTTCTGAGCACGGACACCTAAAGAGCAAATGTCTGTTTAATAAATGATGCCAAGAGATCATCACTGGTGCCCTTAGGAGGGATGGATATATGTGTAAATATGTAGGTCATGGAGGGAAAGACAAGGAGATCACAGAGAAGTAAAAGAAATATGCGAGCAAGGATGGTGTATTTGCATAATTAGAAACTTGCTCTAAGAACACAATATCTGAATGATGATAACAGAAACTTATCACAAGCTAAGCTGGAAGCCCATCCCTCATGCTATGCTTCATCCGAAGCTCACTCTAAGTTACTGCTTTGTTTCTTGGTACCTAGTGATTTTTTTTGAACAGCTTCTAAAAATTATCTTCGGCCCAGTGGAGGAAGAAAAGCCATCTTTCACTGGCTTTTCTACTGAAGATATTTCAGGTTTTCATGGTGACAAGTCACCTTTCTGAATTGCTCACTTGCTTCCCTAGCTTTTTCAGGCAGGAAGGCAGTTACAGACATCTCTGCCCAGGCAGGGCTTGATTTATTAAGTTGAAGCCAATTGATAACCAAGCAAGAGGAGATTCTTTGTTGGATAAAAGGATTTATTCTACAGTCCTTTATATTCTTTTCCATAGGTTACCTTGGGATATGTGTAGTAAAGGGATTTACCTCTCTACAGTAGCTGTTGGAGGCTGTGGAAGTTCAAAATATGCCCTAGACTATATTAGTATCTGGACCCCTTTAAAGAAGCTGTATCGATTTCTTTTCACAGGGGTTTCTGGATACAGCATTCTAGGAGAATGAAGGTTTAAGTTATTTTAATCTTTATATCCTTGGATCAGCCTGAACTTTCTCCACAACCTGGGAGCAGGCACATATGACTGCTGGCAATACTGGACTCTGGCCGCCCAAGTGACCCTCATTCCACAGGGGCAGCTACAATGATTTGCAGAGTTGTGCAGTGCTTAGCTGCTAGACACTTCCTCTGAGACAGTATTTATATCATGTAGTTCACAAATGTAGCTCAAACCTATTTAACTCCTTGCTAAAGAGATCATAATTTAATATAAGTGCAAAGAGCAAATTCAGTAATGCATGCATATAACATTAGGAGTTGAAAGCTGTGAGTTATTTTACTGAGGGCCCAACAATGCTAATGATTGAAACCTATTGATGAGCATCTGTGCTAGAGAAGCAGCCCTCAAAGTCACTTGGAGATATGTGGATAAAACCAGGGCATTTCCAAATGATAACCTCTCAAATTCAAAGCGATAGATCCCTTGATTACACAAGTTGTGAGTTTCACTGATGGATTTCTGCCAAACCGGGCCTTTGTCCAATCTCTCCCTCTAGAACAGGAAACCTAAACCATTATGGGTTGTGAACTGTCTCACATAACCCGATTTGTCTGGGAAGACTTCTTACTCAATTTGTCCCTGACAGGGAGAAGGGGCTCAGGGAAGATGCTAAGCTTCTGGAGAAGCCAGTTTTGTTTAAGATGTGGCCACAGATAATTTCCCATGTACATAATTCATATGATTCACTTGAAAACTCTGTTTGGAGATCCATTAAAAATTCAAACTATCACACTTCGTTGGGTTTTATCACATACAAGTGTATTTTCTTTAGTTCATCCCAATGGTACTGAGAAAGAGAGGCATAGATTGAGAAGGACAGAAACCGATCTTTACCAGAAACTCACATGACAAATGTTTCTGAAGACATCTAGTTCATTCTCCTGATTCTAGGCAAAATATTCATTGAGAGTTTAATCTGATGGGTGCCAGCATCCTGTCTTTCCCCCCAATAACCCTCCGTTGACCATGACCCATAGAAAAATAATCAGTCTTAGCTTACACTCCAATAGATTGCAACAAATGGGGGTCTATATATCAGATCTGAAAGCTGACTTCTGGTTGCTGCTCCAGGGTACATGCCACCCTCTTCCAGCTCGCATGCTAGCATCCACTTCTCTGCATTTCCAGCAGTGACGCTAGGCAAGACACACTAGCAGAGTCTGTCTCTCCGTCTCTCTCTCTTTTTTTTAATGTAACATATGCTATTGTCTTAGGTCTATATTTTGAGAAATATTTGCTTCAAAGCCAGATGAAAGTAAGTTTTATGGTGAATCTAGCACTTGGACCACACTTTTGCCACCTTTGACAAATGGAGATTTGCCTCATGTGCCAAGGGCCAGATGCTATACCGCTCTCTAGGAAGTCAAAAGAGAATGGATTTCAGTTGTTCTCCCTAAAAGAAATCTGCCCCCACCCTGTTCCACCAACCTCAATTCCCACCCTCATCGAATGTATTTCAATCATTTCAAATCTTTTGTGTTTCTTTTCCATGGCTGTCCTACCTTTCAGAGAGTGTAGTTCTATAATCTTCTTTCCAAATGAAAGGAAACCAAATGATTTGGTCTTAGAGGGGCAGAAAGGGCATAGACATGTACCATTTAACTGTGCACTGCAGTGGTGTCTTTCTTCTTGGCAATTGTTCAACAGCATTCTTACCTTCAGGCTTTTCAGTCCTGCTGCTCTTTCTGTAGCTCTGGTGTTGGACATTTGCTCATTATTTGTCAATAAGAAACACATTCAAGTTATCAGGATAATACCAAAGGCAAATAATCACATCCTAATCATAGAAACCATGTTAAGGCCACGCAGTCAATTTCAAAAAAAAATTCACTAGAATGGATTAATTTTTAAAAATGTTTTCTTTCTGGATTACAATTTTTTTCCGGTGGTAGAATTTATTCTTTAACACCATCTGGTAAAATCAATGGTTTTGGTAGTCCCTGGACTGGTTCAGTTCTTAAGGCAAAAAGGTCCCTTGTTTGAAGCAGCCACTTGAAAGAAAGTGAGGGTTTGCTCTTGGGAAGAAAACCTGAGGAAGTTCAAGGAGCAAATTTAGTCACTATCAGGAAAGATAACTGTCAGTTTCTTCATACTTCCAGGAGGCGGCACCAGCATAGAGACATGCAAACCAACGAAGAGCGTAATATACTCACCCTACTCCTTGATCCCAAACCAGTCTCGGTGATTCACAGGAACTTCTTCTAAGACCCAGGGAGTGCCATCAATCTGTAATGATTCTTGACTACACACATAACAGTGTCAATAGAGAGTCACTGGGATCCATCTTAACCCTGGGTATCCAAAATGTCTACCTTTAGGGATGGCTCCTGCCAATAAAAGGTCCATCTTGTTGCAGGTAAAAGACAGATGCAGATTCACATCAATTACCCAAGGCCCAAGAATGTCAAAGAATTCTGGGTGTGGAAGAGAAGTGGTTAAGAGATGGTGGCATAGGAGAGGAGAATTGTAGACATACATGGAAGAAGAAGAAATACACACAAAACTGAGGATCTCATTTATATATATAGGAAACACAGTACCACATCATTCATCTCTGTACCACCAAACAGAAGCCGAGGACATTTGGAAATGTGCTGTCCTAAAGTATAAATTTTTTTCTATCTCTTAATAGGACACTTGCTAAGCAAATGTATGGGATTAAAAAAAAAGATTGTTAGTTATAGGGAGGAGGAACATGTTTGAATTTCTTAAGAGAACAACTCTTTTTAGGTACTTTAAAAGCACCCATGTGAAAGGAAGCACAACTAATTTTAATTGCAAGCCATTTTTGGAATTTACTAAAACAAGTTCCCTAAGTTCTTTCCTAGCATCACATTGGTTAGTTTATTCTAGTTCCTATATATTTGTGAAGATAATAAAACTGCATTTCTCTATCAATACTCTATAAATCATAATGGTCATCCAACCATTTACTTAATTAATGGAAGTTTAAGTTCATATCCTATCCTTATCCCTTACTTGCCTATATGCCTTACAAGTTAAGGCAACTCTCATTGCAGTCAAGTAGTTCAGAATGGTCTCCTTTAAACATTCTGTTCCAATGTCCCCCAAAGCACGCAAAGTGTGCTGATTTTCTGCTTGGAAAATATGCACACTGGAAGTCGATTTAAATCCCGGGATAGAACTAAAACCAGGACAGTTCTAGGGTGAGGTGGGGTAGAGTTTATAATGCCTTATCACCCATCACAAATAGATTGTTTCATTGACCAGCCCCCTTCAGGTAAGGTAAGGTTAGGTTACATGGGGAAGCTAAGCTGGTGCCCTTTATCCAAGATTAAGGGAATGAAGCGGGGTGGGTGGAGGGATCAGAATTTGAAAGTTTGAGGGGACAAGCAGCTGGGGAGGGAGGCTGATGTGGTAATTCAGCAGCTGAATCTCTATTCTGTGATTTACAGCGACAGACTTTCACTGGCTGTGTCACAAACCCCTGGTGATTGGGGTTTATCGCTCTTTATTGGCTCTTAATTACTGCATTTGCACACACAGTGTAATAAAGCACTAACACAAAAGGGTGGTTTGCAGGTTAAAAATTCCCAAACCACAGCTCTAATTTCCATGATCCTTGCCTGTGCATTTATAGTCCATCATGGAAGGATCAAGTCTGATTTGTTTAGGCCCAATTAACCCAGGTTTAGGAAATTGGTAAAACCAAGCAGTGTTTTAGTTCTAACCTGTAGGTCTGCTGCAGGGGCTACCTTGGTGACTGACCTTGTCTTTATTCATTGTATCAGAAAAATAAAAAACTCTATTTCATTAGCTTAAGCGAGTGCACATTTAAAACAGCCTGATCATTGCTTGTTTCTTCCATAGAATAGTAACATTTTGAGAAAAGGCTTAGAATGTGTAATGTCTCATGTCAGGGGGGAAAAGTCAACAATTTAACATAATTGCCCGTTTATCATTATTTAAAGGTTGCAGGGGAGAAAGAGGTGGGGGGGAGAGGGGGAGAGAGAGGGGGTGAGGAGAGGGGGAGAGAGAGGGGGTGGGGAGAGGGGGAGAGAGAGAGAGAGAGATAAGTAATATATGCTTTTCTCCGTCTCCTGGTCTCAGAGATAATAGGTGTAGAAGCGTTTTTGAAAAAGTAAAAGCACTCATAAATGTCAGGCTTTGTGATTATTGTCATTTTTAGTCATCAGTACTGAGGGCTGGAATGGCTTAAATATGCTATTTGCCTTGTAACCAAGGTAGTTGAGAATAAACCTGATTTTTATGGAAATCTATCACATGCAATCAGATTCACATTGCTCATTGGATGGGTAGATGTGATAAATTGCTGTCTACAATATTATCACCAGAGGTGACCCTGAAAGTCAGCAGAGATTTGTGACAGCATTAGCTGTGTGACCTTTTCAAAGTCACCACCATCTCTGGGTCTCACTTTCTCTATGAAATGATGGTCTATTTGTCAATTGTCATGTTAACTGGGGATGGAATACAATAAAGAAATGTAATTCTCAAGCCATTTTACTAATACAGTTAAAACTCACTGATTTGGACTAACAGAGGGGAAGGATTATCTGAAGAAGAAAGTCCTGAATTACAAAATAGGTTCGAAGAATGACAGTTTCATTACTTTAAGTCTGTTTTGTAATTCAAACTCACTATAAAACATTGCCTTAGTGGAGGTCCTCGTGAGAACTGCTTTAGCAGATAAATTTGTAATGAATATGATTATATCTAAAACAATGCTTCCGACATTTGAAAAAGGTTTGTTCTCTTAAGGAAAAATTCAACTGGCAGTCTAGTCTAAACTCTTCATTTGTTTAACAAACCTCTCGACCTCTCTTAGACTGTAGACTGGTGCCTGTCCAGTTTATCTCAAATTATAAATTAGAGGGCTCCAAAGTAATGAGGTTCCACTGCCTTTTCTACCTTCTTCTCCATTGATTTGTTTTTGGCATCACCACTAAATAGTGGTAACACAGATTCAAGTTCATCTCTTGCCCCTTCTCTTGCTCGCTCTCAGAAAACTGCAGGTAGCAAGAAGGAAGGAGATAAAGGCAAGCTCCTTGGTAATCCAGAAATGGAATAAGCAATTGTTGGATATGCAGCACTGATCATACTATTATCCATAGTTGAGAAAGGGCTCGACTTACTTCAAAAGGTTTTCTGGAGGAATGACCAAAAAAAAGTGATTTGAAAGATGCCTGGCAAGTAGCACTATGGCCAAAGACATTGGAAATATCTAAGATCTACTGAAATATTTTTCTATTTGCATATCAAAAATCAGATAATCTGGAAATCGTGAGGCTGGCAACAAAGTTACTTGATAATTTTGCAGCAGTATTAGCTGAGGAAATATCTGGGTGAAAAGTAAAAATTCAGCCAGATGTGTGCAGGTTTTTTTGTTTGTTTATGTAACATCAAACATCTGGTTATTTGAAAACTTCTGGGCAGTTGGCATCCTGTGGATGTTTTAGAATCATCTTGATACAGTCCATGGCTCCTTTTTAACCATGCTGGGTATGAATGATGAATTCGTGACAGCCATGTATCCAATCCAGCTCAGTTTTTCACTCTGCAACTCACTTGAATGATATAATTAGGTTCTCCGTGGCCTGATAATAAAATGAGAAAAAAGACCAGGAAGAAGGTTCTAAATACTCTAGGCATCAGGTGAGCCACTACAAAACTCAAATGAGCCAAGTCAATGGCATCAGTTCACACTGGTGGGAGAGGAAGTTACTGCTTTTTGACACATAGTAAAACCTTGATTAATTGGAATCCATTAAGGGATGGATGGAATTTTCAATAAGAATACTCATTTTGTCTCATTCTTGGCTAATCACACTTTTTTTTTCTCAAAATGCTTGTATCCACTTTCTTGCCTCAGGCAAGCGGCCTCTAATGTTTGAGGGTCAATCCAGATGGAGAGCAGATAGAGCTGAGTGTGACCCAACCATAGGTCATCTCTTGGCAAGTGACTGAAAAAAAATCAATTCCTTGCAGTCTTCTTTTTTGGTACTACTGCTGCTTTCTCATCAATGTGGAGTACTGAGGGGGGGCAATTCAGTTAGTTGGGGTACTGGTTAGGTGAGCTCTGGTTAATCAAGGTTTTACAATAAAAGACCTCGCCAATGCTTGGTAAGATTATGTCCTGAAGAAAGTCATTTTTAAATTTATTTCTTGGAAAGTGCTCTGTGTTTCCAAACCCATATTATACTGCAGACTGGCAAACTAACTTTTCCGTCAGGGTCCTGAGGAGTGGAGAGAGAAAGAGAGGAGCAGAGGTGTAACCATTGTCTCTGAAGGAGAAAAGTTTTGGCTTGCCTGTCTGTTGGTCTCTGATTGGGAAACACTATTCTTCACCTTAAGACGCCCATGGTATCTTGGTCGTAAAAGAGCCGATCTTACATGCTTCAATATAATTCTCATGCCCTTTGGGCCATGGAGGATTCTGTTTTCAGGTCCTCTCCTGTACTTACCCGATGTGTCTTTCCATCATTTGGTATTGTGGCTTCTGAGCTTGCCCCTATTTCTTGTTGCTTGGTTGAAGGCTATTCATCCTTTCTAGCCCCAAAGAGCATTAAGGAGCCAAAGGAATGCCAAGTAAGATGGTTTTTCTCACAACGGTAGCCTGGATAACCATTAGACCTACCTGAACTAAGAACACAGCTAAGGAGAAGCCACATCAGGGATTCACACACATAGAGTATCAGTTAGGTGACGCGCTTGTTTAAATATACAAAATATCTTTGTAAAGTCTCTATATGTGGTGACTTATTGAAGAAAGACCCCATTTAACTTGAAACTGAGCTTGCTCTTTGGCTTTCAAGTTGAGTGGGGCCAGCTTAAATAGGCCATCACATATAGAGAGCAACATCTCACCACTCAAACACATGATGGAAGAAGCCAACCAGCCACTGTAAGCAACCATCATACCATCATGCCTTAGGGGAAAAAAGGCTGTAACCTGACTTTTCAGTAGATGGATTTGATTTCTCACACCACTCATCTGAGGCAGGTGGGGACAGTCTTAAGGAAAGCCTCGGGCTCTTGAAAGCCTAGGGCATTGAAACCTACACCACAGCCTTCATAAGGCAAGCGGTCTGGTGTGTGAGGGGAGGGAAGGGGTGGGGATGGGGAGCCTCTGTCTGGGAGTTTAAGAAGGGACCCAAGTTAGATCAAAACTGCGGGCGGTGCCCTGGAGCCTTTCTAGGTCCCAAAGCTGCCAGGCAGGGGAATAACCTGGTCATTCCACTTTATGTGTGAGTCTTGTGCTCTCTCCTCAATAATAAGATAACAGTCTTGCCGATTACTCGTCACTAAGGGTACCCGGTTGTGGTGACATTGAGGCTGACCTTGGAGTCACCGCCCCCGCTGCCGCACTCTCCTTTGTCGTACCACCATTTGTTTTTCAATTTGTCCAAGAGGCCTTGCTCATTCAGTTTTAATACTGCCAGGTTAACAGCATTTCTTGAAACGATAAAACATAACTTGTAAGAAAATGCACAAATGCTTAGGAAATCGTTAACGTATAAAAAGGAGCACAAGAGGACAAATTGGCTAAATTTCACAGAACGTGGAGCTATAAAAATGTCTGTACAGCAAATACAGGGTTAAATATTGGAAGGTGGCATGGAGGATAACATTTGCTCAAAACTGAAGTGTGCGGGATGGGGAGATTGTCTTTGATAAAGAAAGTAACAAGAACACCACATCCATGCAATTAACATTCGTCACATATGGCACCATAGCTTGGCTTTTACCATTTAAATTGAAAAAGCCGTTGAACTGTAAAATTAAAACAGCAACAAACAGTCAGAGAGGACAACACAGAGAGAGAACATTAAAAAAAATGGATGCATTAAATAGATGAAACCATAATTTACCGTCTTATTTAACTCCATGGAATATTGTAGATTTTAAACTTTTAAAAGTTACCTCAAAATCCACAAGAAAGAAAATGACAACAAAATGCATCAGGGTAGGTGGAATACTATAACAACACGGATATTGTTATATTATTCCACCCACCTTAATGCTGAGCCTTTAGGGGTTGCCACACCATAGCCTTTGGAATCCAGATTTCCACCAACTTTCATCGTATCACACGGTTTTCTCTGCTCAATGTACTCATTCATGGTTGACTCCAGCAGGAAGGCGAACTTTCCCTTGGACTTCCGCACTCGGGCCACTCCGTCTGCTGTTGTTTTGGTAAACACAGATGGCTCTGCTGATTTCATGTAAGACCACATTTTCTCATAGACAGCAATCTTGGATCTCTGCAACAGAGATGAGAATTCTTAGAGCTACCTTCAGATATTAAAACTGGAAGAGGCCTCAGTGCAGTGGTTTTCAAATAGTTTTGATTGCCATCCACAGTAAGAAAAGCACGTTACACTGCAACCCAGTAAGTACATTCATACATATGTAAACATGGTTCCAAAATAGGTTTCTCAAAACCATACTCATCTTTGCTATGTGTGGTGCTCTCTGATAGCTTCTATTCTATTTGAATTCACTTAGAAAAATGCCAGTCAGGACCCACTAAATTGATTTTATGGCTCCAATAATGGGTCGCAACACTTTGAAAAACACTTTCTTAGTTCAATATTTCTCTCAATTCAGAAATCACTCCTACACTATCCTGCTATGTGATTACCCTATACTGCCTGCAAGAAAAAAAAAAACAAAACAAAAACGGCTATTGGAAGGGAGTGTACAACCATTTTAGTTAGCCTACTCCAGTATGGGGCATTAATTATTGTAAGAAAGTACTTCCTTATTCTGACCTGAAATTTGTTTCTCTATGACTCCTACCCTTTACTACTATCCACTAGAGCTATGCAAAGTAATTCTGTTCCTTCTTCTACATGGTGGTCCTTCAGATATTGCAAGGTTGTTGTTATGCCCCCTCTTCATCTCTTCATCAGGTTAAACTCCACTGATGTCTAATACTATTCCCGGAAGCCTCATAGAACCCCATGGGTCTTTTCCCCATGGGGTTCTAGCTAGCAGTGTCTCTCTTAAATTGGAGTGTCCAGAAATAAGCATGGCATCCCTGTTATACGAGAAGGACAGAATTAAAAAAACTGCTTCCTGTCATTGGAGCATTATTTTCTATCACTACTGCTTGAGCTTTCGTTAACATATTTAGTCTTTCAACCATCCTTTCAACAAATACCTATTGAGCACCTGCTATATACAAACCACTCTGCTCAGTGGTGTGAAGAATATGAGAGTCCTTCCCTCAATTCAGATTGAGGTCAAACCCTCCAAACTGTTAGCTTTTTGTACCATGCCGAGTTTCCCTCATCATTAGCTTTTTGAATTTAATTCCATTAAATTTCAATTCAATTCAGGTGGTCCTTAGAACGTGTACTAAATACTTACAGGTCTATGTTAGGCATTTCGGAGAATATAAAGGAAGCATGGTCTCAGTGACCCCATGACTTACAATTGAGTTGGGAGCTAGATCCTTAGGAATGAAAACCCTAGAGAAAAATTAAAAAGAATCTTTGACCAGAAGTGAGATAGCCTGGTAGAAACTATAAACACATGCCATGTTTTCAAGCATCCTTTTATTGCGTTTTCTGGCCTCTACCTCAGCTTTTTGGATTGTTTATTTAGCTGCTCTTCTCTGGACTGTGGCCAGCTGCACTGTGTCTTTCTTGAGGCTTGCTTGGACCTGCTCAAATAATTCCAGAATTATTTGCACTCCCAGAACTATCACCATGGAAATTAAGCATTGTGTTTATGGCAAGCAGATCCTTACTGAGTCACTGAAATTATTCACTGAGATGAAATATGCTTGATTTTGCATAAAGAACAGGACAAAAAGCCAATATGGCTGAAGCCGAATGAACAAAAGGAAGAAAGGTAGGCAAAGAGCTGAGAAGAATAATCAAAGGTCAGATCTTGTAGGGCCCTACAAGATAAGTCATGGTAAAAAGTTTGGATTTGTTTTACATGTGATAGGAAACCATTGGAGGATTTGAGGAGGAGTGTGAGAAGATCAGATTTAAAAATTTAAAGCATTACTCTAGCTGCTGTATGGAGACTAGACTATGAGGTGGGCCAGAGTGGAAGCAAGGAGATTGGTTAGGAGGCTATCCTAATGAGCCAGGGAAGAGATGGTTGTGACTTGGACTAGGCCGGGAGCAATGGAGGTAGAGGGAAGAGGTTGGATTCAGGATATGGTTTGGGGAGATAGCAAACAAGCCTTGCTGATGGACATCTTCACCTGATGGACCTAGAGACACTTTCAGATTAAACATTTCCAAACCAAGCTTACTGTCTTCCTTGTACAGCCTGGTTCTCCTTCTAAATTCATCAGCAAACTACCTAACATCCAAGCTAGAAAGTTTGGTTTTTATTCTTTCTTCAGCCTCTCATTATGCCATGTTTATTCTAACATAGAAATGCCTGTAGGGTCTATCCTTTTGTTTTCTTTTCGTTCTCATTACCGTTGTCCTGGGGCAGGCTCTCCTCAGATTTTGGTCTAGACTGCATTGCCTCCTAACTGGTCTCCCAGCCTCACCTCTCTCTTCAATTTATCCTCCAGTGATCCTTCCAAATGTAAATCTCATCAAGTTACTTCATTCTTTAAAATTCTCCGATAGTTCCCTAATAGCTACAGGCCAAAATCCAAACTCTTACGTATGATGATATTCAAGAGTCTTTATGATCTTGACTACTCTCCTAGGAGCCAGTCACAATGGACTACTCACTGTTCACTGAAATATACCACACATTTGCATGTCTTCTACCTCTGGTTATGCTTTTGCTTCTGCCTGAATTATCCCTATTCACCCTACAAGATCCAGAGTGAACATCATGTCTTCTGTGAAATCTTTCTTGACTCACCTCTGTCCCCACAGAAGTGCTTCCTCAGCTATTCCCCCAAAGTACTTTGTTCGTACGTTTGCTATAGAGCTTTTACTAAATAGCATTAAGGTGAATTGGCTATGGGTCTGTCTTCTCCATGTTTCTGGGTGATTTTGAGGACAAGTTCATGCCTGATTCATTTTGGTAGCCCTCTTGGAATCCAGCATAATGCCTGATGCATGGTAGGTACTCAAGATATATTTAATAACTGACCTTAGGCTTGATCAGGGTGACAACAAGATTCTTGGTCAAAGATATCAGAAGGTTGGTGAAAATGGCTACCAGCACTAATTTTATAGCACTGTAGAATTTTAGAGCTGAAGTTACTCTAAAGATCATTGGATCTCTCTTTTTTGTAAATAGGTTCATTAGAAAACAAACTTATGGTTACCAACAGGGAAAGCGGGGGAGTGATAAATTGGGAGATTGGGATTGACATATACACACTACTATATATAAAATAGATAGCTAATAGGAACCTGCTGTGTAGCACAGGGAACTCTACTCAATACTCTGTAATGGCCTATATGAGAAAATAATCTTTAAAAAAAGAATGTATGTATGTATATGTATAATTTTTTTAACATCTTTATTGGAGTATAATTGCTTTACAATTATATGTATAATTGAATCATCTGGCTCTACACCTGAAACTAACACAACATTGTAAATCAACTATATTCCAATAAAAGTTAATTAAAAAAAAAAGATCATTGGATCTTTCTCAGCTAAACCACTCAGGATATATGTTTTATAATCCGTGGTTTGTTTGGTTTTTTGCCACTAAGCCTGCCTTTGATGTCCACCCTAATAACTTTCCTCCTAGTAATCAAGACCTCCTAAGATTGAAATGAAATCTCATCCATTGGCATTTATGCTCATTTCACATCACATTATCCTCATCTGACACATGAAACAATTTCTAAGCATCATAATGAAATATTCTCAATGACTTTATTTTATTTCAGTAGGAATTTCCTAGACAATTGCTCAAAGAATTTTTCAAAGTAGTAAATAATTCTTATGCACAGAAAGATATAAAAAATTATGTTAAGAACACCTGTGTACCTGTCACGAAACTTAAGAAATAAAATATTATGAAGTTAGTTGAAGTGTGCCTATGTATCCTCCCTAATTGCATACCCCTCCTCTGGGCCAAAAGTAATCTCTATACTGAATTTGGTCTTTATCACTCCCTTGCATCTCTTTATACTTTTTCTCCTTTGTAATGGCTGCATAGCATTTTAATCTATGAATATATCATACCTTATTTACCCAATCTCCTACTGAAGGACTCTTAGGCCAGTTCCAATTTTTTGCTATTATAGACAACACTGTGGTGGGTATGTACCTTTGTTCACTTACAAAGAGGCATGTTGTGTTCTTCATCTTGGCCCAATCAAATCTGAGTGAAAGGGAAAAGGGGTTAGAACAATTTGTCTCTTACACAATTTGCAAATAGGCCATTGCTTCCAAAGATAAATTTATAAGGCAAGGGCACAGGGGCCCATGAATTTTGATCTGAGTGTAGTATAATTTGGACTCATTTACTTCATCATTTACTTGAGCTCTTTGATTGCTGATACAGGTTAAAAGGTTTATTCCTTTAGGTAATGATGCATTTCTAGGAGAATAAATGGCAATACTTGAAGTGGGTACTTTAAATGTGTGTGGTGTACATGCAACAGATATTAATGAGTGCAGTAAATGAAAAGTTAGTTAGTGGCAGAAATGATTGGGTCCTGGTTGATGACTGATTTCTGAAGGACGTTAGAAGGGGGAAAAAGAAATGGCTCATTAGTGAGAAAAATTAAGCTGAAATGTTTATCTTCCTAACTAGTATTTAAGTGACAGTATAACATTGAGAAAAAAAAGAAAAAAATATCGCTAGCATATATATTTTTTGCAGTCTGTTTTATTTTGGCTGAAATATTGAAGGCAATCAAAGGTATTGGATTTTAGCTCAATCATCTGGAAGAAATTTTAAAAATTATGGGCAGGATGTGTAACAGCAAATTCATTTTTCTCTAACCCACCATGATTCATTTATTTCATCCCACAGAGCACCATTTTGTACCTAAGAAGGAGTAAACAATGGTTATGTAGAGAGGCCATAAGAAATTCTCTTAGAACTGCAAGATAATTAGCAAATGAAATCCAGAAAGAGAAATGCATGAATGGGGGAGGAACAGATTAACCCAAAACAGTAGATAAAGTAGCACACTAGCATTCATGGATTCCACAGTCACTGTTCTGACTATTTGTGATAGACCATGAAGGTCAATGATATGGAGAAGTTTGCTTTTTTGTTGAGGTGAGAATTTGAATCTTGGGCTCTGTGAGGCTGGTGTGTGGAAGCAAGTGATTAGTGAGGGCGCTCAGCCCACCACTCAGCCCTTGGCTTTCTTTGCAATGGTGTTGGTTGCTCCTTGTCACTGTGCATAAAAGTGTTCCTCTGTAGACCCAGGTCAGTACAAGGTAACTGTGTGGTGCAGTGGTTGAGAGTATGGAGTCACACTGCTTGTGTTATAATCCCACTTGCCTAGTGTATAAATGACCTGGCCCCTATGTGTCTCAATTTCCTCATCCATAAAATGGGATGATTTTTTAAAAAAGTGTCCACTTCAAACGTTTATTGAGAGAAATTACATGAGTTAACACAAGCATCTCACTTAGAACAGTGCCTGACACACAGGAAGTGCTGAAAAACAATACATATTTTTATAGTACAGAAAGCATAATTTGTTTTAGTGGCAGAATTTAATAGCACTATAAATTACTTCAGTCCCATATTTACAGAAACATTACTTCATTTTATAGAGGAAATTATATGTGCAAGTATTATTCACGTATCTGGATCTTCAGACATATTCCTGGTGAATGTCCATGGTCTGCCATCAGCAAAGATCACTGTCATGTAATCTGGATTTAAAAATTTTTGTTGGTGGAGGAAAAATGAGTAGAATGGCAAATTTCCTTTTTTTAAACATCTTTATTGGAGTGTAATTGCTTTACAATGGTGTGTTAGTTTCTGCTGTATAACAAAGTGAATCAGCTATATGTATACATATATCCCTATATCTCTTCCCTCATGCGTCTCCCTCCCACCCTCCCTATCCCACCCCTCTAGGTGGTCACAAAGCACCGAGCTGATCTCCCTGTGCTATGTGGCTGCTTCCCATTAGCTATCTAGCAAATTTCCTTTTAAATTTATGTTTTGTGGTTTAGTTGAGGTTCATACATTAAAATCCTCATTAGTGGGCTTCCCTGGTGGCGCAGTGGTTGAGAGTCCGCCTGCCGATGCAGGGGACACGGGTTCGTGCCCCGATCCGGGAAGATCCCACATGCCGCAGAGCGGCTGGGCCCGTGAGCCATGGCCACTGAGCCTGCGCGTCCGGAGCCTGTGCTCCGCAACGGGAGAGGCCACAACAGTGAGAGGCCCGCGTACCGCAAAAAAAAAAAAAAAAAAAAAAAAAAAATCCTCATTAGCCAGAACACCGCTACTGGGAGACCTGGTGACTGAAATTTTCTGCTTCCCTCAGAGTTAAATTAGAATATTCACTTGGTCAATAGAACATCCAGTTGGAGTCAGTAGAGTAACAGACTTTTAGGGAGAGAAGGGACCTTAAAAACCATCTGGTTCAGCCTTTCACGCAGTGTTGCAATGGCTTCTCTGGTCAGATGCCTCTAGCGGTCAGGCACTCCCTAGCTCACAAGAGGCTCAGGAAGTAGCTTACTCCATGGTGGGACAGTTCAAGTTGATAGAAAGTTCTTTTTGTTGGGCTGACATCTCTCATGAGAGCCTCTCTCCCCTCCAATCCTACTTCTGCCTTTTGCTTGAATTGGGCAATCTCTCGGCTTCCCTTTCTCCACTGTATGTAGCACTGATTTTACTGCCTTGTAATGGTCATCCCCAGTGGACTCTGAGCTTCTTCAGAGTAAGGACTACATCTTTTTTTTGTCTCTGTATTCCCATTGTCGAGCATAATGCCTGGCATGCAGGAAACTCTCACTACGTATCTGTGGAACGAATGAATGTTAAAATTGTAGTTCCACCCACTGGTCCTAATTCTGCCCTCTGAAGTGATACTGAATAACTATGCTCTCTTTTCCACATGATGTACAGCCTGAAGACTATCACCACCATGTCACCTTTTAATTGTCTCTTATATAAGCTAAATATTTTAACGGGCTTCACTTGTTACTTGTATGACATGAATTCCAGTCATCCCCTTCCCCTTCTGGTCACCATCTCCCAGCTATATATATATATTTTAATTTTTCAAAGTCCCTCCTAAAATGTGACCCCCAGAATTGACCACAATATGCTTGATATAGTGGCACTAGCACAAATGACAGTGAGACCGTTTCTTCCCACGATCTGAACATGAGCACAATTTTTCACTTCGACAGGATTCAACAGGCATATTTAGATATGTTCATAGTTGGGAATTAACTGCATTCACAAAACAGACCAATAAATTGAAAGCATAATTGTCCACAGAGGCATAATCTGCTAATTCACTTTATGGTATCAATTTACTGTCAGCTTGCAGGCAAAGTATTACACAATTTGTGAAGATAGTATTGGTGCTTGTGACATCTCTATGCCTCAAAGTGTAAAATGTGTTCTGAGTGAATAATTTGGGAGGGCAGAATGAAAGGAAGGTAAGGGGAAGATGGTTTTAATTACTTCGTACTCCATTGTTCCTCAAAGGGGAATGGTCTAGCTTTATGTATTTATTAATTTTTCTTGGCCACTGTTGCCATCATGCCTATATTGTCCATTTGCATCACTGTATGTATAAGACTAGCCTTGTAGAGACATGTCAAAAAGAGGCTAGATTTAGCTTTGGATTCTCAGCCTCTGTCTCCCCTGATTTCACTGTCTTTCTTCCTTATCCATCCTGTACCCCTTTTTTGGTATCGGTAGTCTTGGTCCTCATGGAGGTGTTCACTGATGTTATAAGGGCTTCTGTTACCCTTGAGCAAGGGATAATTTTTGTTTGAATATGGGATTCACGTCCCGAAAAGGAGAGTGAGTTTCCTGGTATCATATAAGGTGCCTTCTAGAGGCTGGAGAAGACCAGCCCTATGAACAGGACACTAAGAAAGGGGAAAATGGTGAGAGTTTCCAACAAAAATGCCTTCCCCTCACTCATTTTTGCCTTCTCTAACTTTATTGTGGACTGTTTATTGCTTAACAATTTGGTCAATTTCTCCTCTAGATCATACCTTTAATTAAGAGAACATCATTAAAAACTATAATCTGCTTTCTCTTCTGAATTACTTAGCCCCCTCTGAAATTTCTGCTTTTAATAAAGGTTCAGGTGGCATTACTAGGTGGTACAAATGAAAAAAAAGGCGGCTTTGGGTCTCTGTCTGCAGATTCTAGTTTGTATTGTGCATACCGGTGATGTCAAGAGGGGCCACAGAGGGCTTTTAACCTACCTGCTCTTTTCCACCAATCCACCCCAAAGTCACCAAACAAACAAGTCTGGAAAAACTGTGTGCTTGCTATGCAAACAGTTTGCAGATAGATCCCAACCAGAATGCCACCCTGAAGGGCCTCCTATATAGAAATTCGGAGATTGTCACTGGCTCAATAACTTGCCCCAGGTCACACAGTTAATGAGGAACAAAGCTGAGACCCCATCCAAGTCTGCTGAATTCAAGGCTACAGACACACTTTTTCCACTACAAGCCCAGCCTCTTCAGCTCTAACACTGACCATATCCTTTCTGGTGAAAGAGAGCAACTCACCTTCAAAAACGTTTATTTCTTCAAGTTTTGTTTTGTTTAAAGTCGGGGCAAATTGTAAATTAACTGCAATCTCTTCCCACTGAGGCACTGCAATAAGTGAACATTCTTGTCACACACTGTAACACTGCTACAGGCCCCTGGTGTCCACACTTCACCACGTGAAGGGATCAGAGCAATTTGGGGCAGAAGAGGAAGAGCACATCTGGCTTGCCAAATGCATCTGACACACGTTTTAAAGAAATCAGTAGCGCTGATGAGGTGCATTTGGGAAAAGGAATCATTGAATTTTACACATTTTTTTCCCTGAAGCAAAGGAAATGGTTTCCATGTTGACTTGGAGCAAGGCACACAGGAAATGATTTCATTTCTAAAGCATGACTGAAGCCCCAATTTCATTGTCCTTATTTCCTTCACTTCAGTTCACACCTTTCTAAACTTTCAGACTGCTTGTCAGTTTCCTTTTGCCTCGGACAATCAGTGGCTGCGCTGCGACTGTTTTAGTGAAAGTATGGGGAGGAAGGGAATGGAATACTGGTTTCTGTTCTTTGTTTTTCTCTTGGTGTGCTATGATTCTGGCTGAGTTATTTTGGGGGCTGGGCTTTTAGATAACTTCAGTGCAGGCGAGGTCACCTTTTGCCTAGACATTTGAGTTTTGCTCGCAAATGTCAAGTACACATCCCAAGTGCCTTTGCCTGACGTTTTCACGCTGTGCTCTAAAGTCCAGGGACAGGTTTCCTTCTACCTCAAGGAACACTATTTCAGATGTCTCCTTTCCAAAGGTGCAGGTGAAAACCCAGATCAGTTTCCGGTCACCTTCCTAGTGTCCCTCCCTGGCATACAAAGTCAGATTATTATTCCGATTTGTCTTCTGCTTCTCTGGTCAGGTCAGGCTAAGAATAGTCCAATGGGTTGAAAGTAGCATCAGTGGCTCTATGACTTTGAAACCCAGAGTCAACAAACTCTTGGGGAAAGTGGTTCTAAGGTCCTATTGCTCTATTCTGAGGGAATAGAGGAAGGGACGCAGTATCCTCTACCCCTGTGGCTCTCAATCAGCAATGATTTTGCCTCCCAGGAGGCATTTGGCAATATCTGGAGACATTTTTTTTTATTGTCATGACTTGAGAAGAGGAGGCATTACTGGAATCTAGCGGATAGACGCTACTGATGCTGTTAAACATCCTGCAATGCACAAGACGCCCCTACAACCAACGATGATCAACGATCAACCAACAATGCTCCAAATATCAGTAGTGCTACCCAATTGAGAAACCCTGCTTTATGGGTTTTGATAAAGCCACCATTAAGTGGGCAAAACAATAATAGTTAACATTTAATTGAGCTCATACTTTGTTCTAGGCTCTGTTTTAGGGGGTTTTACATGTGTTAATTCATGTAATAATCATGACAACTCCATGAAATAGATATTATTATCCCATTTTCAAAATGCAGAAACAGAGAAATTAAGTAACTTGCCCAAGGCCATACAGCTAGTAGGTGAAGGAGCTGGGAACTCACTCACACAGACTCCAGAGTCTGTGCTCGCAAACAGTACACTGTTCCCAGGTGGGTTAGGTAGTGGTTGTAAATCGTATGCTAGAGCTGGACCATATCCACATAAATTCTGTTTGAAATGGTGCCTATACTTTAGCATAACTTCAAGGGTCATGATATTTCTATTAATACCTCCCTGAAATGTGAGATTGGAGACCAGGATGTCTTGCTCTTAACCCACATGAAAGCCCCACTTTTTAAAAGAAGTCAACAAATTATTTTTTTCTCTTTATTTTGAGAATGAAAATCTATAAAAATGTACTACTAGGGCTGTTATCAAGCAAGACTGAATTAACTTTTACTGTTTCTGATACACTTCATTTGTCATTTCCCCACCTAGGCAGTACCTAGTTCCCCATTTACCTTACCAGGTATAAGATGCCCTCCCACTACCCTCCCCTGCTCACAGAAAAGGATTGGAAACATTTGCACTGAGGAATAAATGATGGAAAACAATCAAAATTGTGATCCCCTTGCAGGAGAACTTGCATTTCAGCAAAAAGCAAAACATAGCTAAAGGAATGATAGCCTAAGTGGTGGACATATCAATGGTTAAGGGAGAGGTGTGTGCATGTGTGTTGAAAAGCTGACTTTGCTAACTACATACCCTCACCTTTAGATTGCAGAATCTGTGGCTACAGAGAATGTGTGCCTGCTACACCCTTTCACTACTAATTAGAGCAAAGTCTCAAACTCCATGACTCCCAAGCAGTGGATTGGCTCTAGGGCTTCCATCACTATCAAACACTGCAGGGCCATTTCCCTCAGCTTGGCTGGAGTTCTATCTGTCAATGAAATTTCATCTTCAGCAATCCGGAGCCTATTACCCTTGACCAATTGGACTTCACTTTCCAACTGTGTTTTTATTTTCTATCAGTAAGATATTAAAAAGAGAAGTTCAATACTCTTATTATTCTTGAATCAATTAATTGTAATGCAGAGGGCAAACCTGACAATGCAGAGCCTAGAAAATGAGAGGAACAAATTCTCTTCTATTAAGAAGAAAAATCTATCCTGGAATTACAATCTTTTGAGTTTCTGCAGTGGCTGTTTCTTCCAGGTCCTTAGAACAAGAATTATTTTCATACTAAGGGAAAAAAAGCAACAGAAAAGGGCTTCCCTGATGGTGCGGTGGTTGGGAGTCTGCCTGCCAATGCAGGGGACACGGGTTTGAGCCCTGGTCTGGGAGGATCCCACATGCTGCGGAGCAACTAAGCCCGTGCACCGCAACTCCTGAGCCTGCGCTCTAGCGCCCGCGAACCACAACTACTGAGCCCATGTGCCACAATGACTGAAGCCCATGCACCTAGAGCCTGTGCTCTGCAACAAGAGAAGCCACCCCAATGAGAAGCCTGCTCACCGCAATGAAGAGTAGCCCACACTCACCGCTAGAGAAAGCCTGCATGCAACAAAGACCCAACACAGCCAAAAATAAATAAATTAAATAAATAATTTTTTTAAAAAAAGCAACAGATAAAAAGAAGCAATTTTTCTCAGGGATATCAAGAAGAGCCCAAATTTTCCACTTAGTATTTTTTTGGAAGAGTTAGTTTCCCAAAAGGTAAGCTGGAACTAATCTGAAGAGTTCTCTTAAAGCCAGCTCATCTGTTCTCTATCTGTAGGTAATACATACCTGGGAAGCTACTGATCACTGCTCTTGTGATTCTGATTTAATTGCATGATGTGGGGCCTACATTGAAAAAAAACTTCCTAGGTGATTCTAACATTCAACTTGGGTTTAGAACAATCAACAAAGTTTGTACAATAGCAACAACTAACTGCCAGTTATTTGCAATGAATACTGACAGTGAGAAGGCTACCATTTATTAAGCACTTACATGTACAGGAACAGTGCTTCACACTTTACATACATTATTGAGAATCCTTAAAATGACCTTGTAAAACAAATATTATCCCCATTTTATTGATGAGGTAACTGATGCTTATAGAAGTTAATTTGCTGGTTCCAGATGATACAGCTGGTAAAATTTCTAGCCCTGACCGCTTTAAACTCCAGGCTCATTTATCCAACTGTCTACCTGACATCCCCACTTGGATATCTCATAGGCATCTCCAACTTAGCGTGGCCAAAGTGCAGCTCTTGATTCTTCCCCACCCCTGCTTGCTACTCCTCCAGGGTTCTCCATCAGAGAAAATGGCGCTACTCTCCAATTATTCCAGTTGTGCAGGGCAAAATCTTTGCAGTCATCCTTGACTTTTCTCTTTGGTCACACATTCCACAGCCTGTCAGTGCAATCTTCAAAATACATTCAAAATCCAACCTCTTCTTACCACCTTCATCTTAGTCCAAGCCAGTCACTTTTCACTTGAAGTCATGCACTCATTTCTTAAGTGGTCTCCCTCAACTTTCACCCTCACCTAGCAGTCTACAGCATCCTTTTGCACATAAATCGGATCATGTCATTCCTCTGCTCAAAGCCCTCAGAATGACTTCCTATCAAACATAGAATAAAATCCAAAGTCCTTACCAGGGTTTAGAAACCCATCACAACGGGCTCTGGGTTGTCTTTGCTGCTGTCATCTCTTTCCACTGTTTCCCTCTCTCACTTCACTCCTGCCACATGGGCCTTTAGCGTCAAACCTACCAAGCACATTCCCATGTCAGGACCTTTGCTCATGCTGTAACATCTTGAATGCATTTCTCCCCACCCCTACTCCACCTCATATTTGTGTAGCTGGCTCCCCTCACTTCATTCAGGTGTCTGGTCAAATGTCACTTCAGCAGAGAGGTCTTCCTCCATCAGCTGAGATGAAGTAGCACTCCCAACAATTTGTCTTCTTACCTACTTTTTTTTTTTCATTTTACTTAACACCAGCTGAAACATGTTATTTACATATTTATTGTTTTTGGTCTCATCCACTGCAGTGAGTGCAAGGACTTTGTTTCGTTTGAGCACTTTGAGCGAGGGCTGTCACATAGAATCTACTCAATAAATATTAACTGGATGAATAAATTATCTGAAAAGATTAACTGGAGTAGCTGAGATTTAAACCCAGATCATTTGACACCAAAGTTTATATTCTTAGTTACATTGTCATCATTGGTCTCCCTCCCACCCCGTTTCACACCTCAGAGAAGTGAAGTGGCAATTCCAAGGTTGCAAAGATGCGAAGTGGCAGAATTAGTACTCAAATCTAGGTATGTTGACTTCCAAAGCCTATGCTTTTTCTACTACTACATACTGCCTTCCAGTGGAGAAATTGCTAGGACGACATGAACCAATATGCCCGTGAATTGATTCAGGTTTACTTCTTTGACCTGTCATTTTGACATGATTTTATATAGCCTTAATCTTCTTTGGCTCAACTTTGAAGCCTGTGCAATATGCTATGAGGTAAAAGGCAACTATATAATACTCCACTAGCCTGTCACAAGGCCCTAAATCCTACCACTAGAGATCATGCCTTATTTGACTTAGACAAATTACTTAAATTTCTCTAAGACTCTAATAATTATCTCTGAAATGGGGATAGAATATTAAATGAGATGATTTATCTGAAGCACTTATCACAGTTCCTGGCATGTAGTAAATCCTCAATAAATTAGATTATGCTATCATGGCGAACGGAAGGGTCACACAACCCATTACCACCACATTTATATGACTTGGTTTGTTAGAGAATTTGTGCCAAAGGACTACTGGAGGGAAGGAGAATCAAGATAGTTCTTGGGGAGGGCAGGCAAGATGAGGTGTTACCCTGATAAGTCAGGGGGCAGATGAGGGCATGGGCACATGTAGATGGGCAGAAGGATGGTGCCAGGTTATGTGATGTCAGTGGGACTGAGGCACAGACTAGAATCAAAGCTAATTCACTAGGTATTTAGCAGAAAATACCTTTTAAGGCCAAATGGGGCTACTAAAATGCTCAATTTCAATATAATCACATTTCACCCTCCCCTGTGGCTCTCAATTTTTGAACAGTTGAGTTTAAGATTTAAGTCTTTTCCTTCTTGATATGCAAGGAGTCTTCTGGTAAGTATTATTTCTAAAGGCGCTATGCTGAATAAAAAACGTGGCTGGCTGGGGTTTTGTCTGGCAAACACACTGACTGTGAAAGCTGCAGGAAAATTGATTTTCTGGCATTTGCGTGTCCTGGCACAAGCTCTGTGGTATAGAAACTCAAGTATTAGAACCTTCTGGTAAGTTTGGCATGTGGAGGTGACTTCACAAAATGATTAGGTTTCACTAACCTTCACCACTGGGGACCAAGGCAATGGTTCCCATATGCAAAATGGCAGATAAAACTACTAATTTACTGTTACCTAATTTAGAGAAGTAGTCAGATAGCCACTTAATTTGATACGTACACTCAAACACAAATCAATATACTTTACACCTGTATTTTTCATGCTCAGGCCTTGATCCCAACCTGTCTTTATTCTACTTTGGTCAGCATGAGGGCTGTGGAGAAGCCACCCAGGCACCACTTGTTCTGCAAGAGGCTTGCTTGTCTATAGTGAAATTTCAGTGACTTGTTTTCTTTAGGTGCACAGAGCAGTGGTTAAGAACATAGGTTCTGAAGTTATAAAGACCTGGCTTTGGTTCTTATTGCCTGTGCGACTTTGGGCAAATAATTTAACCTCATTGAGTCTTAGTTTCCTCATCTGGAAAATGAGGATGGTAATAGGACCCACCTCATAGTGTTCTTGCAATGATGAAATGAGAGATTGCTTATAATGAATTGAGCATAGCTCTTGATAACATAGTAAGCACTGAGTTACTTAGTTAAGAAAGTTAAGTTAGAAACTTAGTAAAGTTTCTCCTGCATTCAATAGTTGTATCAGGCACTGTGGAAGACTGCTGTAGGGGATGAAGATATTGAAAGGCATGGTCCTTATGCTCAAGAAGCAAAGGGAACTAACAGTCAGAAACCCTGTCCAATAGCACGTTCTGAAATATTCTAAGTTTCATCCAATATGGTAGCTTCTAGCCACACATGTCTGTTAAACACTTGGAATATGGCTAGTGTCACCAAGCAACAGAATTCTAAATTTAATTTTAATTACTTTAAATAGTCACATGTGGGTGGTAGGCACCATATTGTATAGTGCAGGTCTACAGCTTAAGTAAAGGAGAAGGCAGAGAGGTACCAAAAGGCAGCACCAAGAACTATTTTGCCTGCTTCACAATATTTTTCTTATTTTCCCTGATGATTGAAGTGATGGGTGCATGAAATGGAAGTCCTGCCTGCACCAGTTGGAGGAGTTGGCTATAGCCTAGGTCAAGGGGCAGGGGAGGAGGGGGAATAACTCCTGCCTTATTCAGGGCTAATCTGTAACTCTGGGATAGCTTACCCAGCCTGTGTTTATGGAAGACCTCTCTAGAAAAAAGGTAAGCTGTATTATTTGCGTGGGCAAAAATCCCTTGGGTGTATGTAGGAACTGTTTCCTTTAAATTTATCCTATTTGTGCAAAATTGAAAATAAATGAACTCCTGGGTTTAGGTACACCATGAAAGAATATTCTTTTTATTGCTGTCTGAGAACCATACTTTTCTTTAAAAGAGAAGATCATTATCCAAGGAAATATTTGTGCAAAAAAAATAGAGTATGCTCCCTAAATTTCCACCCAGCCTGATTTTTCTCTTTCTGGCTCTGTGAGTTGCTACATTAAGTTGTTTGGACTCCCACTCTCTGATTCCCCTTTCCAAGGGAAGAATTACAACAGCAGTGGGCAGGCAAGTGACAACATTCACAATTTCCCCTGGTTTTTGAAAAATAGTACTTCCATGTGGCAGCTCTGATAGATAGGTAGAAAGATGGAATATAATCAAAATTGAAAGAGCTAGAATCTCCAGAGATGCTTTCCTCTAAAAATTCCAAATAACTTTGTCAAGTACTCACTCCAAATGCCTCTGCCTAGCATTTTCAAACTGTGTTATAGTAACATTAAGGTCACAGATATAAATTTGCCTTTTCTGAGTCACCAAAGGAAGGATGGGACCAGCATTCGGTACAGAGTTAAGACTGGGGGAATTAGGTTGAAAGTTACAGTCATTCAGCTTGGTTACTGTCATACAGTGACCAGGGGCTTGAACCAAGGTATGCCAAAAGCCCTACACTGAAACCAGTGCTGCCAAACTGCTTATTTGTAAATCAAACTCCATTAGAAATTTTAAAAAAAAGGAAACAGAATCATGAGCTGCAGCAAAGTTGTTGTTTTTTAAAAAATCATCTGTAAAACTAGGTTGTTTTATTTTCAGGCCTGTGTATTTACTGCAACTATTGAACAGAAACAAAACCAAAATAAGAAAACTCTCTAAAGTAAACTTAATCTGACAATTATTTCAATTGACTTGAATTTCTGATAGTCTTCTTTCTCACTTGAATTTCTGATAGACTTGAACTTCTATTCAGTAAAGGTCAATAGTCAAATTGCAGAAGGAAGCCATGTTGAATCCTAAAGGACTTAGAAGAGTAAAGGGAAATGGAAAGCCTAGTTTGCATTTCCAAATTTCATATATTTTCTAGAACCCATGAAATCTGTGGCCTGTGGGATAATTTATTAGCAATTGTTAGTTTGAAATTCATTTCTCTTAAGTTCCCGGGACCTTATTACCAAAGAAATACAGTAACTTAAAAACAGGCTTCTATATCTCAAGCAAGACTGTTATTATTTGTTGCTATTTCAGAGAAGTCAATAGGCCAATAATACTTTTAAAAAATTATGTATTTCCTTAAAAATGAAAACACTAATTCAAAAAGATACATGCACCCCAAATCTTCATAGCAGCACTATTTACAATAGCCAAGACCTGGAAGCAACCCAACTGTCCATCAACAGATGAATGGATAAAGAAGATGTAGTATATATTATATATACAATGGAGTACTACTCAGCCATAAAAAAGAATGGAGTAATGCCATATGCAGCAACACAAATGAACCTAGAGATTGTCATACTAAATGAAGTAAGTCAGAACGAGAAAGACAAATACCATATGCTATCACTTATATGTGGAATCTAAAAACTAATACAAATGAATGTATATATAAAACAGAAACACACTCACAGATATAGAGAACAAACTAGTGTTTACCAGTGGGGAGAGGGAAGGGGGGATGGGCAAGATAGGGGCATGGAATTAAGAGGAATAAACTACTATGTATAAAGTAGATAAGCAACAAGGATATATTGTACGGCACAGGGAAACATAGCCACTATCTTGTAATAACTTTTAATGGAATATAATCTGTAAAAATACTGAATCACTATGTTGTACACCTGGGACTAACATAATATTCTAAATCAACTATACTTCAATTTATAAAAGAAGAAAAAATATTTTCAGTTAGAAGGAAGTTATGTATATTCCTTTAAGACTCTCCAGCTTGCCTTCTATTCCAACTCTGATCAGCCAATGGCAGACCTTTGTCAGCTGGACTGCTTACTACCCAGTACCTCCCGGACCTCCATCCTCACCAGGGTGCTACAAACAGCAGTTAACGCAACAAATTAAGAATGCTTATGAAGATCCATATGTTTTTTCAGAGCTCTTAAGGATAATCTGTGGCTAAGAGTTATCTGGTTTTCTGCTTCATAATTAAATGGCTTGTTTCTATTAACCCAAGATTTTAAAAGTCATTTGCAAATTTTAATTTCCATCAGAAGGACTTTTCTGTCACAGTCCTACATGTAAAGACAAGGCAATATTTAATTAAGAACCCTCCTAGACAGTCATCTCTTTTTAAGGCCTGCTTTCTTTACCTTCTGCCTTGAAATTGCTTGTCGGTGTGGTAGACAAAGTAGATTTCCTCCCCCTTCTCCACCTAATGGCAATCTGCATTTCTACTGATTTCTATCCAGGTCATTCATTATTCACTCACTGAAAAGTATGTTATTAATGAGAAACAGGTAGGAGTCATGCTGTCCTCCCCAGGTTTAAATGAATCTTTAAGATGGTACAATCAAGTGGATATGCAAAATAGGCCATTAATGCAACATTAAGATTACAAATTTAAACACAAAATCAGGGACTGCAGAACTTTTAAAGTTTCTCATCATTTCTGTGCTGGCAACATGGGACATGCTGAATATATAGTACAGCGTTAGGAAGACACGGACTCACATTATTGAAAAATGACTGATGTTTGTAAGGGAGACTCCAAGATTAGCTACCAGACTTCTGGAATGCTGTAACCATACCTACGTAGATTGCCTCAACCTCAATAAGTAAGTTTTCCAATGCCTTTGAACTTTCCTTCCCCTGGTTTGTGCCGCTTTGCCTACGTTAAGAGCATGCCTTCCATCATGTAGCAGATAAATTCCTAGAAAAAGCTGTGCCATGAATTAGATTCATTTTTGAAAATCAACTTTTATTTCTCTATCGATGCATGGGCTGTTTTATGTTTATTTCTGAAAGCCTTCCTCTTAGGTTTCTCTGACAAGCAGTTAATGATCTGTAAACACCAAAAGGCACTAGGGGGATCTCTGTTTTCCAGGAAAGAATATGTTTCTGATGTGAGGAATTACTATTTATTGCTTTTATCAGTTGTGAATTTTCTGGTATATGGATTACTTAAGGTAGGGTCTAGCTGTGTTTTGTATCCAGAGGTTTTGGAATAAAAGGGAAGCCTTAAAGATAACAAATGGTTTAAACTAGTCCTTGTTAATCTCTGGACTGGCAGAAAGGCAAGCCAAGTAATTGCCTGGGAAGGCAAAAAAAGCCAGTCCAAAGTGGTTCAAGGTGGGAGGTCCTGATATAATACATAATATGCTGCATCTCATCAGTGCCACTGGAAGAGGTATCCATGGTAACAGCAAGGGTCCTAGCGGAACAGAGTGGAAAAAGATCAGACACTAGCCTTACCAAAGCTGATCTGGTCTTCATAAAAGAGAGAAATTACTCTTCAGCAAGTGGGGGAGGCTAGGGTTCTCTTTTCTGTAGCAATCGGGATCCACATTTCTATTTGGGAGATGATGGCACCCCAGAGGAGGTTAGAAAGAAGGAATGGTTCCTCTTAAGTATTTGTTAGCATTGCAAATATCTGTGCTGGGAAAACTCTACCTACCTTGTTAACAGTTCCCCACACCAGCTTAACCCTGTATGAGTCTTATCAATGCCCACAGCTTGCACTTGATCAACTGCCTCTATAACCGATGCTGTGGATGAAGGCTGGGCAATCTGGCCTCAGGGCTGGAAAGCATTTCTCTCCTGCTTGGGAATTGGAACATTCCCACTACCACCCTGGTGCATCACACTTCTGTTTATCTAATACCCATAGCATGTAAAAATAAATGGCAATGGCATTGTAGAATTAACAAAAGGAGGGAGGGAGGAAAGATCACAGCCATCTTACTTCTTTCTTTAAGGACTAAGGAGCCAGCGTTTCAGTCTGGTTATAAATGTTTACTATACCACTCTTTTCTAGAAAGATAAGCTCTCACTAACCCTCCTTGGTAGATATACTAAAAGGATGGGTCCAGCTCAAATTCCCCTCACGAATCACCTCCACTTACTCTCAGGAGGCGGCACCCTGCCATCCGGGTACTTGGGGCTGGCCACTCAACGAGTTTCCTACGTGGGGAAGGTTGAACCCCCGGTCTCCCTAATGCCTCCGTAAGAAATGAATGCAATTACATTGGTTGCCCAATGCCCAGTCCCAGCAGGTAAAATAGGGAAAGGGAACAGGGTAAGGAATAGGGAGTGGTACATGAGAAAAGTTCTTCTGGCTGAAGGGCGGGATTTTCCTGACCCATGGTTTGTCTTTTCCCTCTGTACCAATTTTAGAATACATTCCTCTTCCTGATAGCATTTATGTCCTCTTCATTTTGAGCCGTTCCTGGTGGCCGGGTTCATGTCTACCCAGCTAAGTTGGGACCTTTGAGCCATGAGGCTCCCTGAAGCCTCTGAAGAGCAGTAACACAGTACAGCTGCCTCATAATAAAAGGCATGGAAAAGGACCAAGAGGGAGGGAAGCGAGGGGTAATGTTATAGTAGGAGAGAGCTTTGGCTAATGTCCAAGAGCTCAAAGCTCTTGTTGTAATTTCTCATTCTGCCCCTTCTCATTTTAAAAGGACATTTCTCTTGCCCATAGCTTCCAACTATATGTATATGTATATAAATATATATGTATATACACACTTGAAATATAGTTGATTTACAGTATTATGTTAGTTTCAGGTGTACAGCACAGTGATTCAGTTATATATATATATGTATATAATATTCTTTACATATATAATAGTCTTTTTCAGATTCTTTTCCCTTATAGGTTATTACAAAATATTGAGTATAGTTCCCTGTACTATACAGTAGGACCTTGTTGGTTATATATTTTATATATGGTAGTGTGTATATGTTAATCCCAAACTCCTAATTTATCCCTCCCCCCCTTTCCCTTTTGGTAACCATATGTTTTTCTATGTCTTTGGGTCTCTTTCTGTTTTGTAAATAAGTTCTTTTGTATTATTTCTTTAGATTCCACATATAAGTGATATAATATTTGTCTTTCTCTGTCTGGCTGACTTCACTTAGTATGATATCTCTAGGTCCATCTATGTTGTTGCAAATGGCATTATTTCATTCTTTTTTATTGGCTAAGTAGTATTGCATTGTATGTCTGTACCACATCTTCCTTATCCATTCATCTGTAGATGGACATGTAGGTTGTTTCCATGTCTTGGCTATTGTAAATACCAGCCATATTTTAATACTTGAACTTCCCCATGTGAAGCCCACCTCTTCTGTATGTCTACCTAACTGTCCTCTAGACTGGGGAATTTTGAAGCTTGGGATTCCTGGAAGCCTCTGTAAAAACACTGAAAGCGCAGTCCTGGCCACCTGAGACCCTGCAGGTCAAATGGGGGAAAGTTAGAAGAAGGTCTGTTAGGACAGCTTCTGTCACGTTGGCAGATTTCAAGCTCCTGAGCAATCTCTGCCTTCCGTCCTATTGTTTTCTTTCTCCTTATGAAATTTTTTGTGCCCCTTTCCAGGTTCTATTGCCTTTGTTCTTCCATGCTGACTAGCACCTAGGGATGTTCACCTAAATTCTTCCAGGTAGGGACATTTGAGGCAAGAGGTTCTCTGAAGCCTCTGTAAAAGCATTAATGCAGCAGCCCTGACCACCCAAGACCCAGCAAGTAAAAGAAGGAAAGAGAAAGGGAGGCAAGGGCAGTTAAAGGAAATTAGGAGAGAGCTTCTCTCTAAAGGGTAGGAGTTTCCAGCTCCTAGTCTAGTACTTCTGTCCCATTTTTCTCCTAAGAAATTCTTCTTAACAACAACCTAGGACATCCTGATTGGAAATCTCCACTGATAACCAACACTTGGACCTGGCTGCCTCCAGTCCTATAGGATGGGAAGTTTGAATCGTGCGGCTTGCTGAAGGGTCCCTAAAGACATTAACCCAACAGTCCTGGTCACCCAGGCCTCATCCTGTAGATGAGCAATGGAAAAGGAATGGTGTCATATGGATCATAGGAAAAAAAACTAGGTCAAAATTGTAAACACTTCAAGGCTTCTGGGTATTATCCCCCTGCAGTCTCATTTCACTCTCACTTTTAATTTTCTTCTTTTTTTTCATGGAAAGGCATTTTATTTTAAACATAGCAGTGTGTACCGCTTTTAGTTTTCTTGGACTTTTATTGACCCTAATCTCCAGCCCAATACCATTACTTGAGCTTCCCTGCACTTGGGGCACCCTTAATTCTCAGTGCCAGCTCAACCTCAGATTCCAGCCCCCGAAACAGTCATCTCCCATTGGTCCCTGTTGATCAGAGGAAGGTTTTTCCTTTCTCTCCCACCCCAACAGGAACACTCAGAGGAGGAGGCTACAACACAGCCATCAGCTGTGACCATCCTCAAGATACTTCTGCTCAGACTTCCCTCTGTCCCACAGGCCCAGCCTCTAGCCTCTTCCCTGCATCTTTCACATAGGATTAATTGAAAAAAAAAAAAAAAAGCAAATCCAAATCGTCAAAGCAGAAATCCTCTGATACATTGTATTGTCAAACGTTCTTCAAAGAGTGGTTCTTAGTCATTTGTGTTGCAGTCACTTGGGGGTGCTCGTTTAAAAATGCATGTTAATGGAACCTATGGAATAAGCATCTTGGAGGGGGAGGTGTGAGAACCAATAATCTGTGTTTTAAAATAGCTCCCCAAATGATTTTCTCTGCAACCAGTGGTGGAAGACACTGGTCTAGTGTAATCATTCATCAGATTATTGAGTCCCCTACTGAACATCTCTGACAAGTGGCCATTTGCCTATTCCTGGCCTATAGCCCTTCAAAGATGAACAGCTCACTATCTATGGAGACAGCCCAATCTATTTTTGTATTCCTTTATTAGAATGTTCTTTTTACAATGAGCTAAAATCTCTATCCCTGTAATAGCCACTCTTTGATTTTGGTTCTATCCCTTAGGGCCCCACAGAAGAAGTACAATTCATCTTCAAAGTTTCTACCCTTCAAATATTTGAAGATAATCCTAATATATTCTACTCCTGCATATTTTCTTCAGGCTAAATAGTCTCAATTCTTGTGATGGGGGAAACAATCTTGTAAAAAATTGCAGACCAGTCCCCATAGGTCAGCTCTTTGGGCAATTCCAGATAGAAATGTTTTAAGACAAGACCAGTAGAGAACTATGAGAAGCCATGTTTTTCCTCTTGATGTCAACTCTAAAAATCTGGAGGTGTCCCTTACCTTTAACAACATTCTATGGATCCATTTTGCATGAATTTATCCAAGCCTCCTTGAATTTATTTATATTTCTTCTCAATCATTGACCATGCTATTCTCAACCTTCTTGTTTGTACACTTGGCTGAAACCCCAGGCCAAGAAAATAAAGCAAAAGTGTTCTTCAGGATCTGGCCAGTTTACTCCCTGGTGCTTTCATATATAATAAACTTTAATTATTTGCTAATCACAATTACCCAAGTTGTGGGGCGTGTGCATGTGTGCACCTGCACATGTGTGTGTGTGTGTGACTGGAGAAAAGGGACAAGATACAAATATTTTGAAATTAAACTTCAAAATTTTGTGTAAAGGGGCTTTAATATGATTATGTTCATGATTATTCTATTAATACTACCACATCAGGAAAGGGGCTGTTTATTTTAGATGAAATAATGTCTAATATCATGGGGTTGTTTTTAAAGATGAAAGGTTCTTACAGTTCAATTTGATATTATTTGCCAAAGCATAGATGGATTTTGCTTTTCAACACTGGTTCCTCAAACTCATTTAAAAGAAGTAAAGTATTCTTCAGAGAAAGCAAGGTGTTCTTTGGTATTCTTTTTAATGAACTCCATCTTCATGTGTGAGATGTGAATTATGAAACTAGAAATAAGACACTGCTCAGAGCACCCTGGCCTTAAGCGGTGATTTCCAATTTACCCTTGGCAGTCTGTTGATTTCTACTATGATACTATTGTTTCAAGGCAATAATTTTTTCTTGGAAACTGTTTTTTTTTCCATCCTAAACTCCCACCCCACCCCAAACACATATACATACACTATTTTGTGCAAAGAAATCTTAGTGTGAACACTAGAGAGAACTAACAGTTCTTCAGTAAATAGTGGCCACAGTTTAACATGATATAAAGTCATGGTCTGTCTTGTTGTTTTGGCCACAAGTACATTCTTACATATCCTTTGAACTATTTTTGAATTCTATTTTCCCTCCAGATATTTTTTTTTTTTTTTTTTTTGTGGTACGCGGGCCTCCCACTGCTGTGGCCTCTCCCGCTGCGGAGCACAGGCTCCAGACATGCAGGCCCAGCGGCCATGGCCCACGGGCCCAGCCACTTCGCGGCACGCGGGATCCTCCCGGACCAGGGCACGAACCCGCATCCCCTGCATCGGCAGGTGGACTCTCAACCACTGCGCCACCAGGGAAGCCCCCTCCAGATATTTTTAAGATACCCCCTTTTCCAGAAACCTTTCCTGGCTAAGTCACCTGACTCCTTTATTATCTGCATACTGAACTCAGGGGTTTGGATGGCATCTCCTATTCATTCCCAGAGTGTCTAGGACAGAGTTCTTTACCCAGTGAGTTGGGAAAATGAATGTTACTATATGATACCAGAAATCATCTGTAATCCAGACCACAGACTCATGGAAATCAAACTGAGAGTGAAATAAATCAGGCTGTGATCACATAAGAATTTTGATAAAAGTAGGAAGTAAGAATCAGTTCTGGGATGCAGGTTCCTCTAAGCATAGCACCTAATTACTCTCAGGAACATCTTCATTTAGGGCACCAGAGAGTGTACAGATAGGAGATCAGTTTTGGGGATAACACACAAACAAATACCTACAATCCGAACTGGAAAGAAATGCCATAGATCATCTCTATCCAAATCCCTCCCTTCAGACAGGTAACATTCTAAACCATTTACAACAGGAGGGGCGATGGGTTTCATTCTACCATCCATCACCTGCATTCTAGTGCAGTCTTGCTGGGGCATCAGAATTGTAGCCCAAGCACGGAAAGAGGAAGCATGCTCCTCCAAGATTTTGCTACAAGCTGAAATCACTAGCTAAAATATCCAGGGCCCTCTGTACATGTGTGTGGTGTGCGGTATAGACAGGAATTTAGGTCTTTTTCAACACATACATACACAGCATACCTCCCTCTCAACTTCAGTCATGTATCAAGATAAAACTTTGTGATATTAACTAAAGTTCTGTCCCCAATACCAGGTACCCAGTGATCTTCTTCCTATTGGGATGGGGGCATCAATGGCCTAAGAGAAGATTAGGAAGAAAATATCAATGGAACAGAAAATGCCCTCACCTTTTCTTTCAAAACAGACTTTCAAAAACTTACAGAAGAAAATAATAGAGCTGGCATATGATCCAGCAATTCCATTCCTAGGTATATACCAAAAAGGAATTAAAGGCAGGGATTTGAACAGATGTTTGTACATCAGTGTTCATTGCAGCATTATTTACAATAGCCAAAAGGTGTAAACAACCCAAGTGTCCGTTAAAAGATGAATGGATGAGCAGCTGCATAGCACAGGGAGATCAGCTCGGTGCTTTATGACCACCTAGAGGGGTGGGATAGGGAGGGTGGGAGGGAGGCTCAAGAGGGAGGGAACATGGAGATATATGTATACGTATAGCTGATTCACTTTGTTATACAGCAGAAACTAACACAACATAGTAAAGCAATTATACTCCAATAAAGATGTTAAAAAAAAGATGAATGGATAAGCAAAATGTGGTATAGATAGATAAATTCAGCCATAAAAACGAATGAAGTTCTGACACATGCTATAACATGGATGAACCCTGAAGACATTGTGCTAAGTGAAGACATTGTGCCAGACACAAAAAGACAAATATTGTATGATTCCATACAGACTCATAGAAATGGAAAGTAGAATAGTGGTTACTAGGGGCCGAGGGAGTGGAGGAATGGCAAATTGTAGGGGAATGGGAAGTTATTGACTAAAGGTTACAGAGTTTCTGTTTGAGGTGATGGAAATGTTTTGGAAATAGACAGTGGGGTTGGTTGCACAACATTGTAAATGTAATCAGTGCCACTGAATTGCATACTTAAAAATGGTTAAAATGGCAAATTTTATGTTATATATATTTTATTATAATTTTTAAACATTAATAATGTAATATACCAAAACTCATTGAACGGTACATTTTAAATGGGTGAATTGAATCTTAATTAAACTGTTTTAAAAAGTCATAGCAGATACAACACTACCTTGAAAGCCAAGTTTTAAATTAATAAGAACCAAGCTTTCTGATAAAAAAAGAAAGGTTTTTGAGTTTCCAAATTCTAATTCCCTTTAGAGGGAAATATGAAGTTTATGCCATACTCAATAAATTGGAAAGCAGATGGATAAAGAGCCAGACTAACTACCCTAGGAGGCCAGATAAGAGCTGAGGCAGAGAGGAGTACAAGAGAAGTCAGACTGGGCTATACGGCTCTGAGAAAGGTCTCTGTGCCCTGCCCCCCATCTCCCACCCCCCACCCCAGCTCTCCAGAAGGGGGAGGGAGGATGGGACTCCCAGGGCAGAAGTAACGAGGCCTTACTTCCCAGGGTGTAGCATAGGGATGATAAATTGAAGAGAACAGCCCATGTCTAGCTTGGTGCTGGCGTCGTAGAATAGCAATGGTTACGTGAGATCTATGAGATCTCTAGGAGGAAGGCGCTGTCCTAGACTGGTGGAAGGAGAGAAGGAGACTATTCCAATAGCCCTATAACAGTGCAAGGGGGGAGAGAGACAGAGAGAGAGAGAGAGATCGCGAGCTGAAATAAGTGCAGGGTTAGTTGGTCTGCAGAGGTCTTGTGGCCTGGATGAGGGGATGATGCAGCAAATGTCAGTGTGGAGGGGAAAGACTACTTGACATCCAAACTGGGTGGTACAGCTCAATGGATGCCTGGAAATGATCCTGATGATCTGGGGTTAGATGGCTGCCCCTGATGCCATGATACATTTTCACATGGCTAACTCTTATCATGTAAAGTCCCTGGAACTTGGATATTATCCCAGGAAAGAGGGAGTGAAAAACCCTGAAATGACTAGGAAATCACTAAATTTGCCTGAATTTATCTGGGTGTATCTTTTCTGCCATGTGGCAAAAATGAGGTACCAGTAACAGGAATATAAAGAAAGTTATGTTTTTGCGAAATGGAGTTAGCCATCTGTGAAAATATACCTCTACCATAAAACCATCTTCTAAGAAGACCGCAATAAGACACAGTAAAGGCATGAATCATTAGGGGCTTCTGGACTTCTAAAATTTTTTGATGATTAACCTTAAGACTTCTTATTTTCTTACTTGGAAAAATTCCCTAACCAGCCCTAGTGTACCTTTTCAGCCCTTGTTATTACAGTTTCCTTTGTTACTATAGTTTGCAGTTCACAGTTACTACAAGTATCCTTAAATCATTTAACAAATGTAGGACTTACAGATTTCATTAGTGGCCACTGAAAAGGAAGGCCAAAAATCTGAGCCCTTCCACTTTGCTCACAAATGTTATCTAATTCATCAGCAAATTCTGTGACTCTCTCCAAAATATATCCTAAACTTGACCACTTTACGCAATCTCCATCACTATAACCCTAGCATGTAATTCCAATCTTTAGTCACCCAGGTTGTCTTCCTGTCCCTTAAACACGCCAGGGTTGTTCCTGCCCCAGGACCTTTGCACTTCTTATTCCTTCTGTTTAGAATACTCTTCCACCATATTTTCACATGGCTAACTCTTATTCAGGTCTTTAATTAAATATTACCTCCTTAAAGAGACTTTCCCTGAACCCCTCCTTCCCAAGCTCCCAGTTAAAACAGTCCTAAGTCATTCTCTATCATAATACATAGAGCACTTATTGGTGCCTGAAATTATTTTATGCATCTATTTGTTTACATGCTTACTGTTTCTCTCCTTCAAACAGAATGTGAGTTCCTTGAAGGTAGGGATTCGGTCATATTTCCCCTACTGTATCCCAGTTGCCTAAATTGGTACTGTAGACACTGAATATTTCTTTATTCACTGGTTAAAAATGTAGAAGATTTTGAAGACTGGAATGAACCTGACCACAGGCATCTGCTACTGCCTTTTTGAAAAAAAAATTCACATCAAGATTTTGTTTTTGTGAGTTTCCTTCTCCTTTCAAAAGCAGAGTGCAAGCATTCTAGTGAATTGAATGCTGTTGTGAATTGAGTTTCAGTAAGTTGAAATTTTAGTTGATCCTTATGGTCAACAATTTAGGCTTCTCATAGTGATGAAAAGGAATTGTAAATAATCAACCTGCTCAGGCTTGCCAGGTGAACTCAAGGAAAGTCTAATTGAACAGATGAGTCCCTGTCCTCTAATTGCAAGGCTATTAGGTGATTTGACTTTGTCAGACAAAAAAAGAAAGTGAGGTCCTGAGATGAGTTCCTCTAGGGAAGAGAGTTTCAGAGTTCTCACAAAAATCTGGGAGTTCTGTGTGATGTTAATTATTCTGATGTGGTCTGAGAAAGTTGGCAGCATCAAAAATAACAAAGACTTAACCCCCTTAGGCTTTCTGAGCTGTGAAATGCTCTCATAAGCAAGTAGGTTACCTGGGAAGACTAACGGAGACAGACTAATGAAATCCATATGGTTGGTTACTTTGGGCAGATGGTCTGCATGCCACCTTGGAAGCACCTGAAGTTTCTAGGTGGTCTTTAAGGGCAGCTTTAAATTGTGCATGGTGAAGTTGTCGAATCTGCAGACCACAAAGAAATGGCTAAAGATGGACTAAGAGATGAAGTCAGTAGTCATATATATATATATTTATTTATTTTTTGCGGTACACGGGCCTCTCACTGTTGTGGCCTCTCCCGTTGCGGAGCACAGGCTCCGGATGCGCAGGCTCAGTGGCCATGGCTCACGGGCCCAGCCGCTCCGCAGCATGTGGGATCTTCCCGGGCCGGGGCACGAACCCGTGTCCTCTGCATCGGCAGGCGGACTCTCAACCACTGCGCCACCAGGGAAGCCCTAGTAGTCATATTTTATAATAGGGGTAGGAATGGGATCAGGAGGATGGGGGAAGGATATAAATGAGCTTTATCTCTCCTCCCAAAGCCAGAAAAAATCCTCACCTCTCTTCCGTTGAGCAAGCAGAGATTATTTTCTTTTATTTTTGAGAAATAGCCCTCCCTTATGTCTTCACAGAGCCTTATTTGGACAGTCTCCATGCTTCAATGGCTCTATTGCTGGGCCCTTTTCTTAAAAGTCTCCTGGGATTTGTAGAACCCTTCATAGCGTTAAAGAGATTTTTCTGATAGTCTAACTAAACCCATAAGGAAGGTAGAGCAGGGACTATTTCCCTTGATAGATGAGGAAACTGAGACCAAATGACCCTTACCCAAAGAAAAACAAGAAAGGCATCAGTGGATGTGGATTGCTGCATTTGTGGCATTCACTCTAGTTTTATGGACGCCTTCCTTTTCTTTGCCTTCTTATCTTGGGTCCTTTTGAGATTGTCAGGGCCTGGAAAAATGTCATTTAACAATGTGTATAGGTTTCCTTTTCTAATTGATCCATCAAGGGGAATAAAAACAAAGATCAACCAGGAGATGATACAGATGACTTAACATGTGCTGTCCTAGAGGCTTGATTCGTGCATAGGACCCCATGTTTCTATGAACACTCACACCAGAAAGGCACTGAAATGAAATGGGAAGAGGACCCAATCTGGACTCAGAATTCTAGCTTGTCCCCACTGAGCTGAGCGACTTTCGACTTTCGGCAAGTCACAAGGTCATCTTGCCTCAGGTGTTTCCTCTCTGAAGGAGGTGTAATAATACCTGTTCTGGTTGCGTGGCAGGATTGTTGTGTGAATAGAGTATGGTAATGTATGTTAATATGTGTTGAAAATCTAGCCCACTAGACTGTGAGCTCCTAGGGGGTAGAGGCCATTTCTGTTTTATTCATCACTTAGCTGACCTTCCTGCTGGGGTTACAGAGGATCATTAACCCTACTCTTGTTCACCGAGAAGCATACCCAGAGACTGGCACATGCTGGGAAGTCGCTCCATAGAAATAAACACCGTCAGCTACCCCGGAGGGATGATCATCTAGTTCTCTGAGATGCCTATATTTTAAGTCAATCTGTTCCCCCAGATAACCTCCAAATATGGCGAAAAAACCTATCTAAGTATTTTCATATGATTTGGCAAAAGGCAGAAATTTAATTTCGTTTATGGAGATGGCTCTGCAGTGCTTAGCCTGGAGTTTGGCATATAGTAGGCGCCTAAAAAAAAGTTATTGAAAGAGTGATGAATAAGTAATAGAACCTAGGGCATTGTTATTAGCCTGTCTTTGTTGCCACATTTCCTCCATTCTCTCGGAGACAGATATTAGGTGTGTTGTGTGTATAGTTGTCAGGTCAACCTCTACTCCCTTGGTGAGTGTCCTTTCCACCCAGCTTGAGACTTGCCTGCAAGGAAGACCCAGGAAACCACAGATCCCTGACAGCTGAAGGATGGGAAAGGCTGACAGCTGTCTGAATGTACCATGTGGCCAGGCCTCAGCATCCTCACATTGTACCTGCTGCTCTACCTCCAGTCTTAACCTGGAGGTCTATGAGCCTTGCTGTGTTATATATTATATGACATAGGAAAATAAGTTTTGGGGGGGGATAAGGCGGCATCAAAAGGGCTATGTAAATAATTAAAAAACAATTTCTTTTTTAAAATTGTTAAGTAATACATACAATAAATGTCTCTGACCTACCATTCCTTGGTATCAACTCATCTCCTGTTGCTGCTGTTATGTGTTCCCTAGTGTGTAGTTGGCTGTGTCCGCAAGCATTCGGTCACATCCTGTATGTCTTCAAACTAATTAAATGTGGTTGCAGTTGTCCGGGTACAGTGTCAAGCTCTCAAATTCTTCATGGTACTTGCTGAGAAAATTTTTAACAAAAGAATGTTTACATTTTGATGTGTTTCCTAAGGTGAGGAGATGGGTAGGGGTAAGGGAGGTCTGTTGTAGTAAAGCTTAAAGATTAATGGTTAGTTTTCTTAATCATGTCCAAATGTCACCATACCTAGCATAGGGGAATTTGTGGAGAGATTGTTCTTCTTTCCCCATAAAGTTCAAAAGCCCTATAATAAATAACCAATAAATGTTGAAATGTGGACTCTGATTGTAAATGTGTGTGTGTGTGTGTGTGTGTGTGTGTGTGAGAGAGAGAGAGAGAGAGAGAGAGAGAGAGAGAGAGAGATTCAGAATGTATAAGGAGAATCTACATACTCTTGGAGGGACTACTTCCCAAAAAAATAATTTTTTGAAATACAGGGCTCTTCTTTTTGCTGCCTGCTTTTCAAAAACATTTAAAAGTTAAAGTGAGTGATGACAACGTAACAGTGTTGAGATAAAACATTCTTCATGAGTAATTCAACTGCGCTTCATGCGGCTTAGAATGTCTGCAACTCAGAAGACAGGGCAGTTCCCTTGGTGGTCTCCAGATAAAGTTCAGTTTTTCTGTCCTGCCTGGGGTGCTGGAGTAAGGCACGTCTCTCCCCATTCCATTCCATTTATATTTATTTTCTTAAAAGGGTTTAAATTAGCATTAACATTTCAGTTTAAAAAGCAACATCCTTTTATACCCTGACCTATCTTCAGTGGGGATATGGCCAAGTATCTGGAAAAGAATTCACTTCATTATAAAGCAGAAACTAACACACCATTGTAAAGCAATTATACTCCAATAAAAACATTAAAAAAAAGAGTCAAGCATTGTAGTGGTCTTCTAATATTTCTAGGGGTCTGAAGGCAGAGAGAATTTTGGAATTGCTTTTTCTCCCAGATCAACTTTTTAACCTGAATCTGCATCAGGTTAAAATTTCCAAACCTAGTGGAGAATGATCATTTCGGTGTAGCTTTCCAAATCATAGTGGCATTTCTCTGGGCAATGACAGTGAAGCTGTCGATTTGTTTTTTAGCATGGGTGCCTCCACCTTTGGTTGGGACATTTAGTTTTGGAGCTGCTGTCTAAGGAAATCAGTTTTCAAGTCAAGAGGGTTGATGGTAATATTTCAGATGTCTCTTCCAGCTGCATGCATTTTGTTTGGTCCCTCCCTGCCTTTCCTGATGGAACAGGTCCCTCTGTGCCAGTGACTTTATGTGATTGTAAGGTAGCAGCCGAGGATAGTTCAGAAAATGAGAGAAAAGAATCATTTAAAGATGTCATCATTTTAATGGCAGCCTTACCCAGGACAAGTAAAAAACGTCTGTAGGGCAATTAGAAAGGAATTTACTTTTACTTATTTTTCTCTAGAGGGCTGGCCCTGGGGCTGTTTTATGGTGTTACTGCTTGGTCCCTGTGGTTTTAATATGGAGTGAGAATGGGAAGAAATGAGCTCATGTTATGTTTGTAAATGTTGCATGTGATCTTGTTTTATCCTCTAAAGTTCGGAAGGCATGCCATCAGGGGTCCTTGATTTTTTTTTTTTTTTTGGCATGTGGAGGAGTTACTGCTCTTAAAATAGCCTTGAGATCTTGGAGGACTGAGAGGAAAGTGACATGCTGTGGCGGTTAAGTCCCTGAATAGGAGATGATGTGTTCTTGCTGGCTGCCTTCTCTGATTTATGGGGTTCAAGGAGGGGTAAAGTAGAGGATTTTGAGAGGACAGATGGCTTGGAAACCAATTGGTTGGGCCTCTCTGTATTATATGAATACCAAGCATTCCCTTTGTTGGGTTTACAGAACATTTTTCAGTACAAGCAGGCTAGGAGCTGCTTGTCCTATACTGCTCAGTTCCACTCTTAGATCATCAACTTTTTTGTGCTGTCCTAAAGAACTTCTCCACAGTCCTTACTGCTGTCACTAGCAACCAATTGAGGAAAAAGAAAACTGGCGTGCGGGAATTAGAAAATGATTTGCACTTCTTTATACCTAGAAATATCTGGCTCCTTTTCTAATCAGATTTTCAGAACAGTTCCATTTCCATACGAATTACTCATTGGCTGTAAAGGTCACTAGGAATTGCTGAGCATGGGAAACCGCAAACCAATTAGAATGTGGCAATAGCTTTGCTCAGAATTGAATGTTGATTCAAATTGGCTCTGGTAATAAGATGCTCTTTAATGAAACCATCATTGAATGGATTAATAGATGCTTTCTTAGTTTTTGAGAATGATACAATATGTGTGGGGGATGTGGTCTGGGCATGGGGACCATGACTACTTGGTCACAATTTCAAGCCTTTGTGTTAGTAAATCTTCCCAGAGAGCCTCCTTTGCCTGCAATATGGATGAATGGCCTTTGAAAGCTTAATGGGAATTGATGCCACCTATCGATGACCATTTAAAGCACACCTTCCTAATTTCTTATCATCGCTGAAGGAAATATGCTTTCCAGTGGAACAAGTATCCCTAATTGGAGGGTCCAAGTCTGGCGTCTTGATAGCTTAAGTAGTCAATTACTTCTTCTAGCAACTTGATGCCTATTGGGTTGGTGAACATAAGCTCTGCTGAAGGTTGATACTAAACCAGATTTCCATGGAGCTGATTATGTGCTGAGTACTCAGCAGATGGAAATCCCTGGCTTGCTGCCCTGAAATGTGTGAGTGATTTCATGAGGGCGGGGGATTATTCCCAGATAAGCTTCTGGAACTGCCAACGTAGTGAGGGTCAAGGTCAGGTTAGTTCCAGAGGATCTTCATATCATTTTGATGCTTCTAGTACTAGGCCCCTGTCCCTGGTTGGAGATTATGAACTGCTCGATAAATAGTGGTAGAGGTGAGATAGGGATATCCTGAGCCAATGAGATTTCTGGAAAGGGTCTCAGAATTAACCCTTTCTCCTTCAGGGAATGAAAACAGTTTTTAGTGAATTGCTATAATTTCAAGAAACACACTCCTCCTGCTTTCCCATGAAACAACTGGACAAATCCCATGATGACACATGTAGAAATATATTTCTTACTGATTTCTTAAAGCAAGCTGGTTTAGAACCAACATTTGTTTACTGTGGATCTTTGAGGAAAAGTCAGTAATTATACCTGCCATCCGATAATTTGATTATTGGTTGGAGAGAATGACTAAACTTTTCTTCTCTACCTACTACACGAGTGGCTTCTGGATCACTGCTACAACCAGTTACATGGTTTACAGTAGCAGGCAGTGGTATGGATAGAATGGGTCCATTTTCTCACTGAAACCACCATATTTTCCTGGTTGGGGCAACTGAAAAATCATGTGAGTTCTTAAACACTCCATTGGTAGCCTTTCTTATAGACCAGTTGCTACAGAACAAAAATATTGGTATTTTATGTAAAAGTGGTTTTGTTCATCATATTATCCTTCTATAATATTCTCCTTTGATCTCCTTTCTTCTTTCTCCTTGACAGTACTTACACTCTACTAACTTGTGCTAGTGAACAACTTGCTGTTTCCTCACCAAGATTTGGCCTTTGTGCGGGTAGTGAGGGGGAAATAAATCTACTCAAGAAGTTAAAACAATTATCAGCTTCCCAGAAAATTGAATTATCAGCATGTACATGAATACTTGAAACAACTGTAATACATTTCAATAGAAAACCAATGTCTAAAATAGAATATGTAATTTTATAGTTCATCACTCCTCAGATTCTCAGAGTCAATTACCTAACTTCTGTGAACTGCTGAGACATAAAATCACTGCTTTTGTAAAAGCTAAAAAGGAGAATAGATATTATTTAGTTCAATCCCCTCATTATTCAAGTAAGGGGACCAAGGCCGACAGAAGTTAAATGACTTGCCCAAGGACAAACGATCACTTTGTGGTAGGCTTGGGATTCAAACCTGTGAGTTCAAACTCAGTGCTCTTGACATGCCCCCTGTGATGTCGCACACGAGTCTTAGTTCTAAAGGACAATGAATTAGGTCACCAAGCAAGTAGCTCTGTATTTAAGATGCTCTGCTTTGATAACATTCCCACCGTTTCCCGATCCTCCCTTAAAACACTGTGAATCTGCCTTTGTGAGCAGATGATAAAATAAAATCCAGCAGGCCCAATTAACTGTAAAGCACTTACTCTGAAAAATTCTTTTGTTGAGCCGGAGTCCAGGGTCCCATATGCAATTTCAGTCTGCTTAGCTAAGTCTTCAGCACTCTCTATGGGAGAAACCATCCTCTCCACAGTCAGGAAAGCAGCGAGATTGGCCGTATAGGAAGAAATTATGATCAGGGTGAAGAACCACCAAACCCCTCCAACAATGCGCCCGGAGAGTGATCTACAAAACAAAGACCAATCCAGACCCAGAGGGGCCGGATTTCAGTTTAAGAAATGCTTATCTTTACTTTTGGAAAGAGGAATGGTTTCAGTGTAGCTGATGAAAGAGGGAAGTAAATGATGTCAGGGAATTAACACATCAAACAAAAGTGACACGTTGACAGTATCACCACATGTCATGATGGCATGTGATGATGGTACATGCATAATGCTCTTCAGGCCTATATGGGTTTCAAAGCAGTATTATTTATTTAATCACGGGAAAAAAAACCTTCTTTTTTCCAGTTCCTGCTTAGGTGTAATAATTGTACTTACCTGATTCTCCTCCTGTGAGCTTTTCTGGGCACACCTGTGGAAGACTGCTCTATTTCCTTTAAGGCAAGTGGTTCCCAGCCTTGCCTGTACCTTAGAATCGCCTGGGATCTTTAAAAAAACTCATGCTCAGACCCAGCCAAGACCAAAGAAATCAGAACCTGAGAGGTGGGACCCAGACGTATGTATTTTTAAAATCTCTCCAGGCAATTACAATGTGCAGTCAAGGTTGAATAACACTGATGTAACGTGATGTCATGGGAGAAACCCAGAGTCGAAAACCTTTACATATTTGAAGAGAAATGATTAGGTGCTAGCTAGTAAACAAGCACTATGCGCTATGAGTTTAACAAATTTAATATAGACATTGCCATTCTGTGGAGCTGATTACCCATAAGGCAAGGGGCCATAAGATAATATTTATTATTGTCTTCATATAAATGGCTAGTGGGGTTCAGGAGTTTAGATCCAGAGATTGAAACTCTTCCCTTTTACAAATTGAGATGTAGCACATAGGACAGGCCTCAAGTGAAGTAGGAAACTACCTGATTAATAGGATTTGAGAAGCACTAAAAGGTTTGTCTGTACCTTCCCCCACCAAAATAATCAAAACAAAGAAAACCATCCTCACTGACCTGCCCTAGAAATTCTTACTATTGGAATTATCCTCTGAGCTTTCTTCAGGAGGCTTGGTTAAAATGTAACATTTTACTTCAACAGCATCTATTATCATATTATCCTGGATTAGTCTATGCAATTAGTGGAGAATGGGACAGAAGATGGGTAAGTTTTAATCAGGGAAAATTTTGTTCTTAAATGTAACTGTGCATGGGCATTACTTGGGGTGTTTGTTAAAATACTGCTTCAGAATATGAGTGCTCAAAAATCTGGACTTCTCCGGTATGGAGGTTCCTTAAAAAACTACAAATAGAACTACCATATGACCCAGCAATCCCACTACTGGGCATATACCCTGAGAAAACCATAATTCAAAAAGAGACATGTACCAAAATGTTCATAGCAGCCCTATTTACAATAGCCCGGAGATGGAAACAACCTAAGTGTCCATCATCGGATGAATGGATAAAGAAGATGTGGCACATATATACAATGGAATATTACTCAGCCATAAAAGAAATGAAATTGAGCTATTTGTAATGAGGTGGATAGACCTAGAGTCTGTCATACAGAGTGAAGTAAGTCAGAAAGAGAAAGACAAATACTGTATGCTAACACATATATATGGAATTTAAGAAAAAAAAATGTCATGAAGAACATAGGGGTAAGACAGGAATAAAGACACAGACCTACTAGAGAATGGACTTGAGGATATGGGGAGGGGGAAGGGTAAGCTGTGACAAAGTGAAAGAGCGGCATGGACATATATACACTACCAAACGTAAGGTAGATAGCTAGTGGGAAGCAGCCGCATAGCACAGGGAGATCAGCTCGGTGCTTTGTGACCGCCTGGAGGGGTGGGATAGGGAGGTGGGAGGGAGACGCAAAAGGGAGGGGATATGGAAACATATGTATATGTATAACTGATTAAATTTGTTATAAGGCAAAAAAAATAAGTAGAATTAACAGAAGCAGATAATGTACCTACTCTGTGATCACAGCCATGTGAAAATCATAAATGCATAGAGACAAACTAGGAGTGTGGGAGTCAATGTGCTAAGGTGATACCATGATAAGTGGATTATTCTTTATAAAATTGCCATTCTTAAAAAATAAGGATGTTGGACAGCAAGGTCCTACTGTAGAGCACAGGGAACTATATTCAATGTCTTGTGTTAACCTATAATGGAAAAGAATCTGAAAAAGAATAGATATATGTGTGCACGTGTGTGTGTGTGTGTGTGTGTATGTATAACTGAATCACTTTGTTGTACACCTGAATCATTGTAAATCAACTATACTTCGATTTAACAATTCAATAAACAAATAAATTAAATCATAAATAAAAAAAAAATCTGGACTTCTCAAGCATCACTGGTGATTGCAGTTGTCTGCGGCCCAAACTGAGAAATATTGTTCTTCTTCTACATCAGTGATTCTCAACTCTGCCTGCACATCAGTATCATTGGGGGAGCTCAAGACAAGACAAAACAAAACACAATGACCAAAAAACTGCCTAGGCTCCACCCCAGGCCAACTAAATCAGAATCTCTGAGGGTTGGGCCTAGGCAGCAGCATTTTTATAAGACTCTGGGGCAGCCAAGATTGGGAGTCATGGTCCTACATCATGAATGCTACTCAGGGAGAGGGTCTGTGGGCAGTTAGGGGGCAGTGTGAGGGCACTGAATGCTCAATGGGTAAGGGCTTGTAGTGAGGAAACTTCATGTCCTTCACAATGCTGCTGAAGGCTGGCTCTGTTTGCAGAAATGAAATCTGGTCACTAGGTTTTATAAAACATTGCCACATTATCCCGAGGATAGTTCTGCTCTGTGGTGGAGCTCCATCCTGGTTAGGCTGTGTTCTCTCATGCCCAGAAAAGCTCACAGGAAAAGAACCCACTCTGTCATAGAGTCAAGAATAGGCGTAGGAGCCTGGCACATCTCCAGGCTCTGTGGGAAGAGGGCAGCTCTGGGCTGAAAGCTGGCAAGTCAAGCTCTTCTCTGTCTGTACTCGCATTTTACCACTCTGAAGCAAATTTAAATTCCTGTGTCCCAAGATAACCTTTTTTTTAGCCTCTGGAAAATTCAGTTGTTTTAGATTTTACACCCTGATCAAATAATTTTGGCAGGTGTTTTGATAAATAGTATTCTTTATTGATTAACTGTAACAAAACTATTTGGTTTTTAAAAGCCTGTAATTCCTATTGGTCCCTGGATGCTTCACATAACCCTTATTTATTTATTTCTGAACATAATCACTTTTAGCTTTGGGGATGTGCAGGTCTGCTTTGCAACAGATTTTCTAACTGATAGTTATACTCTCTCAGGATTTCACCTGGGAACATTTCCCTTTTAATCAGAAGATGTAAAAACATCTGGAGTCAGAAAGAATGTCACATCTGAATGCTAAAAGTGTACAGAATATTTCAATTATGAATTTGAAACTTTCATAGTCTTTCTTCATTGTTAACATATACATTTTATTTATTCTGGGTTGATCTGACTCTGGAAATAATTTTACTGTATAAAAGATGAATGCTCAAAGTAGCATTCATAGTAATAGGGTAATAAAAATGATAATAATAGCTAACATTTAAGGAGCACTTACTATGTGCCAGACTCTGTTATAATTGTTTATGTATGTCAACTCCTTTAATCCTCCATCCCTTTACAGATAAGAAAATGGAGCATTCTACAGGTAAAGAAATTGAGGCACAGAGAGGAGAAATAGGAAATAAATCATCTAGACTTATGCAATCGGAAAGACATGCCCACATTTCTGTAGTATAAAATACTCATATTTTGTATAAGAAAACCCAAAATGGTGTGTAAATTATAGAAGGAGCAATTTTCCTACAAACACTGAGAAATATAGCTGCAGGAAAACCAAACATGTTTGGATAATTATTGTTTATTATCTGTTGTTCATTTGGAATGGAACTGTGAATGTCATCCTTATTTGGGATGATGGGGTTTTACTGAGACCAAGGGGAAAACTGATTTTGGAGTATTTCCAGAATCATGGTTTGGTATGGAAAAGGGTGTATTCTGCTGCTGTGAATACTAATGGTAGTTTATGTATTATCTGCTTGAAATGTGGAGAACAACACATTAATTTATGGAAATTACATTTGTGCCATTCTATTGCAGCTAATGGACTGTGGCTGTGTCTGTGTGATCTAAAATCAAGCCTGCACATCATAATCTGGTTATTTTGGCCACCTTAATGGCTGACTCAGATAATCATGTGGTTGATCTGTATGACTCAGCTCAAATTGGCTGTTGACATGACTGAAAATAAACCTAAAAGCAAAATGGTCTTTTTTGTGGCCTCTTGTCTACATGGCTGTTGATTTTGGCAATTATGTGGTTAATACTGTGATAGACCTATGATCATGGAGAATTTTGGTGAATATCCACATAGAAATGGTAAAATAGTATCCACGAGCATCAGCATAGATGGAAAAAGGAGCTCCCTTGGAATCAGCATTGAATGCACAAGCTTGCATTCAGCATTCTCCCTTCAAGACAGTAGTAGCTTTTGTGCCAGTTCAAGTAAGAATTTAACCTCTGTAAAATCTAAAAAAGCCAGACTTGGGCTTCCCTGGTGGCACAGTGGTTGAGAGTCCGCCTGCCGATGCAGGGGACACGGGTTCGTGCCCCGATCCGGGAGGATCCCACATGCCGCAGAGTGGCTGGGCCCGTGAGCCATGGCCGCTGAGCCTGCGCATCCGGAGCCTGTGCTCCGCAACGGGAGAGGCCACAGCAGTGAGGGGCCCGCGTACTGCAAAAAAAAAAAAAAAAAAAAAAAAAAAAGCCAGACTTATAGAAAAACAGAAGAGAATATAGGTTTTCAGGGGATGGGAGGTGAGCAAAATAGGGGATGTTGGTCAAAGTGTACAAACTTCTAGTTATTAAGTGAGTAAGTTCTGGGGATCTGATGTTTTTTAAAGGAACGGATTTTTTAAAAATATAAATAAAATTTTCTGTTCATCCAAAAAAAAAAGAGAGACAGTGGTAGCTTTGACAAGAGTCTTGGTGGAATTTCTACCACTTTCTTCCCTTGTATGTCATGGGTGCCTAAATCCTTTCACTGAGAAAATGTGCAGTGGAACTCACAGGGAAGAAGCTCTATAAGAATTTTCACATTTCCCTTTTCTCATTAGTGAAACTATAGCCTTTTAAATCCACATTTCACATGGAGGCTATATAAAAAGTGACTGATGGGTCAGCCCCGTCACATTTTTAAAAGGATCTATTAAAACAAGACAAGACTTTATAGTTGAGTTAGAAAGACCTGTCATTTCCCAGTATCTTTTCTTCCATTAATGCAGCTTCAAAATGTTTAACATTCATTTCAAGTAGTTTTGTTGCACAAGACAGATTTTGAAGTTAGCATAATGAAATGACCATAAAATGCTGTCATTTAGTATTTATAAAAAATGCATTAAAGGAACATATCATACCTTTTGAAGAAATGTAAGAGGAGGCATGAAGTTAATGAAAGTAAATTAGCAACAAGAGAAAAACAGACATAACATTGCAAAACAATACACAATGCTCATGTTATCTGTGATCATACGAAACTAGAGTTTCCAAGTTAATAATAAAATGTATTTTATGGCCTATGAAATGATAATAAAAGTGAGCTATGTGCTGTAACCTTCATCCTGTAAGTAAATTTTGAAATCGGCACTTTACTAGCTTCACAAGATGAAGATCTGGAACTGCAAACTGCCTCTCTCCTTTGCACAAACTCTTTATCATTCCTTTTCTCCCTCTTCTTTCTTCCACAGTAGGCATCATTTCTACACTGCATTCAATGCTGTCTATGACAGATTTTTTAAAAATGTGCAGAGTCAATCTTTGGTTCTTATAGTCTTCTCTGATGGGAATAACTAACCATTTCCCAAAGACTGAAAACTACAGCTTTCAGCCAGAAAAGTCATGAAATAGTTGTAATAAAAATCCTGCTACTACAATTAATTTATTACCACACCACTACTGCTTTGAAGTGAATTTGCAGTTGCAGTAGGATGAAGACACTGGTCATACATCAGTAAAGGAAAGGCTATTGTTGCTTTAAACGGAGCCCCAAACTCTCCTATTGTCTTTGATCCCATTCATTTTTTATCCTTCGTATATTTTATTATTCTGCACATACTTTCCATTTAAAAAAGGAGGATCTATGTGTTAGCTAACCTGGACAGATCCCCTGCCTGCTTCTCCAAAGTGATTGCTATCTGGAAAACTTAACAGGAGACTAATGCCCATGGAATAATCTATACACAGTAACCAGGTTCAGGTTAGTGTGTTCTTTCCATTTTCTCTGCTGCAATTCCCTGGAACCTTGTCTCTTCAACTTGGCTAGCCCTCAGATGTCCCTGCAGCTTTAGAGAAAGTCAGCAGGGGGAGCATTTGTCTGGAAGGACTTGGACTCTGGCCTGCTTAGCAGTTCTGTCAACGTTTTACAAACGAAATAAATTTCAGATTAAAAAAAAATTCCAACCACCTGTCAATATCAGCAAGACATTGTGGAATAATACAATCAAAATGTTTGCAAGTGGTGTAATCCTTAAGGAAAGCACTTTATGGGTTCAGGAAGGAATGTTGTTGGTTATTTCTCATCGGAAATCGGCTATTTGGCACTGACAAAAATTTTAACCATATTCCTAAGGAGTATTAAGAACTAAAATGCAAGTGCAATGTGAACGATTAGTATTTGTGAAGCCACGATGGTTAGCAGCAGCCAGTTTAAAAATGATAATAGGTAACGTGTATTGAGAACTTACTATATGTCAGGCACTGTGCTTTACATTTTAGAGATGAGGAACTGAGCCTTAGCAAGATTTAGTACCTCGCCCCACGTTACACAACAGCTAAGCGGATTGTGAATCTAGTGAGATGAACTTCAGGACCCGCATACCTAATCACTATGTTCCCTCTATCTGGCTACACCCACTGGCTATCTCCCCATCCCCCAATCAGGGGGAAGAGGGTTGAATGCAATCTCCTCATACTTTCTTCTCCTGACTCCCCCCAACAAATTAGTTCGTGTATGAATATAACCTCAGCTTATTACATTGATTACTCAGTCTCCACCTGAATTGGTCACCCTGAACAATTGGGGTAGTTGAAAATATCAAACCTAATATTGACATAGACTCTTTAGGCTTCTAGGTTACTGTTCATAGCTTTATTTGATGGCAATGGAATCATGCTCAGTTTTCCTCATGATGTCTTGTTGCTGATCTCCCAGTCTTTAACTTTGAGTGAACACATGTTCAGCAGCATTCTTAAATGCTCACTGCCTATTTTCTTAAACAGCCAGGGCAAAGGTACTGTTTCATCAGAGGTTGGGAGACTGGAAAACATCTCTTGGGCATGAGCATGAGGAAAAGAATGGAACAAACAGTGCACCTTTAGGTCGGTAGTGCGTGGCTGTGTGTGGTAGTGGAAATAATTGTACTGTTGGCTCTTAGAGCCTCCATGCCCTCGGGTTCCATGACATTATCTCTCCAGGTACTATTCCTTTCTCTATGATATGGGAAAAGCAGTATGAAGTGAAAAGAGCACAGGTTCTGGAATTGGAGTTGGGTATGAATACTGGCTTTGTCATTAGCTGTGTGACTGGGCAAATTACTTCACCTGAGCATCACCTTCACCTAGAAAATAAGTACGATGCCCACCTTGTGATAGTGTTTTGAGGATTAGAATTCATATGATAATACAGGTAAAGTGCCCAGATGCAGTGGGAACTCAGAGAAAATTGTTGTTCCTGGGCCCTCAGTAAATGGATGCAGCTGTATTAATTTATCTCTGACATCTCCTCCTGCTATGATATTTGATAACGCTACTTTAAAGTGTGGTCTCTTATAATGCCTTGAATTGCTCCAATTTTGAGAAAAGTCAGAGTGTACAATGCACGCTCACATTCTGGGCTTTCTGGAGAGTTTGCATTCCAAGGATGGCCATTGAAAAGAAATGGGGCTGTGTGCCCCATTGCTGGGTTGAGTTGTGACTAGCATTTAGAAAAAAAAAAGAAACAGAATAGATAATATCAGAGTGCATGGCACACTGTAAGGGTAATTTCTGGTGAAACTTTTGTTACGTACATATATGTGTACTGAGCTGTGATGGAAAATTTATCTCTGACCGAGGGTTGTGCTCCAAACATTTGAAAGCCATCACTCTCTAGGACAGTGTCTAGTGCAGAATAATAAAATCTGTACCTTGAAAAAAGCACTTGATATATTTCAGCACCACAGAAGAGCCACAGCTTAAATTCTGCTACAAAAATTGAAAATAAAGAATCTTTCCAGCTTGTCATTTTCAGGCCATCATTTTTAAATTATTACTTAATGAGGTAATATGCATAGATACTTCTAAAAACAAATGGCCTTTTAAGAGTTCTGTTTGAGTATGCACAGTAGTATGTAGCACTCCAGTGGGGATATCACAAATTTAGTTTTGAAAATGCATTTACAGAAACCAATAAAATCTCCAGCCTTAATAAGTCTTTAGCATTGTCTCAACACAGATTACCAGCCATGTTAAAATCATTCAGGGCTTCCCGGGTGGCGCAGTGGTTGAGAGCCCGCCTGCCGATGCAGGGGACACGGGTTCGTGCCCCGGTCTGGGAGGATCCCACATGCCGCGGAGCGGCTGGGCCCGTGAGCCATGGCCGCTGAGCCTGCGCATCCAGAGCCTGTGCTCCGCAATGGGAGAGGCCACAACAGTGAGAGGCCCGCGTACCGCAAAAAAAAAAAAAAAAAAAATCATTCAATTACAGGATCATTCAGAAACCCTCATCTCTTGAAGTGAACATTTAAAAAAATCAGAAAAGAAAGAAACTAGCACAATTAACTCCTAGATGATATCACAAAACGACACACATTGCAAGCACAAAAGGAATAGGGAGTGAAATAATTTGGAGAATCTGACCAAGCAGATTGAGGGTGGCAAAAAAGAATGACAGATAAATGAGGCTTACCCCACACGTGTTATGGGGTAAAAGCTGCTGAAGATGGTTACCAGGGATTTATACTGCAAAACTTCATTTTAAATGTTTTGTGCTCCAAGTGGATAACCTCAAATGAAGTATGCTATAAAAACATGGTAGGTGACCTTCTGAGTCCTTCTAGTCTAAATGAAAATCCCTATATGTTTGTATAATTGACTCTGGTCAGTATTTGGATTAATGTTCAATTTTACCAAAGCTACAACTTTTTATTTCATTTTTTTTCTGATTATAAAGATGTTACATTTGCTTACAGCATTTTATAATTATGAATTTGCCACCATTTTTGTTTAGGTGAGCCGACACTTTAAGTGGGTAAGGTCTAGGATATTCACATTCAATATCTTCAATAGCTTCACTGAGGTAAAATATGCATACCATACAATTCACCAATGCAAGTGTACAATTAATGATTTTAGTAAATTTAGAGTTGTGTAACCATTGCCACAACCCAGGTTTGGAAAATTTCCAACACTCTGAAAAGTTGCCTTGTGCCCTTTTGTGGTTAATCCTGATAGGAATGGGACTAGGGTGAGGCAAGTGAGGCATTTGCCCCCCACACAAAATTTAAGGGGGTGCCAAAATCTCATTAATCAAAATAAAGAGAATTTTAGTATAATTTTTTTAAAAAATCAAAATTAATTCAAAACAATCCATGATTAACAAAATAGCAAATTTTAAAATAAAGACTGGATCTGACCCCTGTACTTGCTCTACTCAGCTTCACTTGCCTCACCCTAATCCTGATCCTGATCAGCCCCTCTCTGCTCCCTCCAAGGCCCCAGAGACCAACAACGTGCTTTCTGTCTCTATTGATTTGCCTATTCTGGACAAATGGAATAATACAATATGGGATAGTCAATAAATGGAATTCAAGTAATGGAATCATATGGTAAGTGGCCTTTTGCATCTGGCTTCTTTCATTTAGCATCATGTTTTCAAAGTTTATTTAGTGGCATGTATCAGTTGTCCTTTTTTTAGTTGCTCAATAGTTTTCTGTTCCAAATGTGGTACGGATATGCCACATTTTGTTTATCCATTCATCTGTTGATGGACATTTGGGTTGTTTCCACTTTTGGCTATAATAAATAAAGCTCCTATGAACATTTGTGTATAAGTCTTTGTGTGGATATATGTTTTCTTTTCTTTTAGGTAAATAAGAGTGGAATTGCTGTGTCATATTTTAAGTGTATGTCTAATTATAAGAGACTGCCAAACCATTTTCCAATTTGGGTGTAGTATTTTGCATTCATGCTACTAATGGATGAGAGCTATAGTCATTCCACATCCTTGTCACCACTTGGCATTATCTGTCTTTTTGATTATAGCCATTCTAGAGGATGTGTAGAGCTGTCTCACTGTGATTTTAATTTGCATTTCCCTAATGACTAATGATGTTGAGCATCTTTTCATGTGATTATTAACCATTTGTATACCTTCTTTGGGGAAATATCTATTCACATCTTTCATCCATTTTTAGAATTGGGTTGTTTATCTTCTTTTTATTAAGTTGCAAGAGATCTTTATATATTCTGCAGACAAGTCCTTTATCACATGTATGATTTCCTAATATTTTCTCCCACTGTGGCTTGTCTTTTCATTTTCTTAATGATGTCTTTTGAAATGCAAAATTTTTGAATTTTGGTTAAGTCCAGTTTATCAATTTTTACAGTGGATTGTGCTTTTTGCATTCTGGAAACTCTTTGTCCAATCCAAGGTCACACAGACTTCCTCCCATATTTTCTTCTAGAAGTTTTATTGTTTTAGTGATAAAACTTGGGCAAGGTACTACAGTGAAATAGTTCTAGGCAGTCAGAGAGCAAAATGAAAAATGGAGGGGAAAGGGGAAGGTAGGAGGGTTTTAAAGAAAAGTTCTGTCTTTTAAATATTTTCTAGATCCAGTCTCTGGACAAATGAGAGAATGTTCTAGCTCAGTTAATGAGGAAACCATGCCTGTTTGTTCTGATCAAGATTTAGTGTTAGCTTTATCTGAATAATATCAATATTAGCTGGCAATGTTGCCTTTATCCAGAGTTCAAATGTTTGCTATAATGTGTATAAATTGATGATACCATAGAAATGCATGAAAGACATTCAAAGCAACACCAATAACACACTCACTTCATGGATGCAAGCAAACAAAAATGGCTTGATGATAATTTGTCACTGGATGGAATGTTAAATGAAAGAAATCTGGACTTGAGATGGGTGAATATCAGATGTGCATGAATGGATCATGGCCATAACATGCAAGTAGGCATTGGGTATGACATGGAAACAAACCTTGGAGAAATATCACATCCTTGCTGCATAAAGGCACCCAAGGAAAACCAAAGACTGTTAAATATTCCAAATTCATTTGGAGGATCAGGAGGGCTTTGCGGGTCACGAGGTTCTTCATTGTTGTCTTCCAAGTGCCATTCGTAAGGGCTGAATCTGCTGACTAGGAAAAGAACTACACTGACTCCAATGTAAGCAAAGACGATGCACATCCAGATTTCATAAGCCAAGGGATCCAGAAATGAGAATACTCCTGGTTTTGATTTCTGAGGCTTCTTTATCATGATGGAGATGCCCAGGCTCATAAACGGCTTTGAGAAATCTATGACTTCTTCACGGACCAGCGTTATAGTGAGTGGAGCAACAGCTATATCAGCCCTCTGGAAAAAAAACATTTTTTGACTTTTAGAGACAGTATTTCCATTAGTCATTTGCCACTTAATATACCTCTTTGGTAGAAATATAAAGTCTTAAGTCACTGTAACCAACTGATTTGTCAATGCTTTGGTTAGATAAGTAGTAGCATTCAGTGGGTCCTAAAATACTCTAACTTGATGGTAAGTTAAGGAAAAGACACTTCGTCCTCTGAGGCTTGGCTTAGGGCAACTGCTTCAATTATTTTTCCTAAAATTGTTTTGCTACCTTGCAACTCAACTTCTACTCTCCTGTGACATACCACTGTTTAATTCTTACATTCTTATTTTAATTTTCATTCACTTATGTCATATCTCCCTTACCTGACCGGAAATTCTTGTGGGAAAAGCATAATAGTCTATACTTTTGATATGTGCCTCCCTCCCCACCATGAGGTGCAGCACAGGACTACAGTACTCAGTTTAACACTTGAGTGTTTGCCATTATTCCTGACTTATTTCTTTGAGAGTATGTCTATAAAAACATAAGTTCTTTGAAGGCAGGGGTTCAATTTCCTATTTTTGTATCTATCACTGCAAAAGATCCTAAACTAAAGAAACTGTAGATGCCTAAAAAATAAGCTCTTGACTATTGAATACGAAATATGCAAACATGAAAGAATTCTGCATGGGCAATAAGGGCAAAGCAGTTATTACAATACATATTAATTTATATAGTAAGCCATCATTTCTAGTGATAAATATCAGTGTAGCACACATGTATTGGATCAATAAAATAAATGTGTCAGTAGTGCACTGCATTAGTTCAGGCAAAGGCAGACAATGTTTTTATATTAGTCCCATGAAAATAGGCACTAGGAACTTCTACCCTTATTTCTTTTGTCTTCCACAATAGTTCCCTTATGTCAGTAGTAGGTTTTAGTCTGAAGCCAGGCCTTAAAATGCATACTTAGAAAAATGCTCATGAGGAAGGGCTTTGGATGGTATATCAGGTATACAGTGAAAACACCAATTTTGATGATCATTTTTTCTTTGTTAAATAGTTATGCCTCAATATCCCTACCAGTAGGGGAAGAATGATGAAATGATGAAATCTGAGACAGGGTTTTTTTTTTAATGTTTTAGTACTTTGATTTACACATGGTGACTCAAACTGGTTAAGAAACAATCCTTAGTTAATTGAAGGGGAAATGCAGTAATAAACAGCCAGCTAACATTGATTCACTGCTTACTCTGTGTGAGGTGTTGTGCTAAGTCCCTTATATATATTTAATTCTCACAGCAACCTTGAGGTTGGTCCATGATCATTCTCATGTTAGAGAAGGAGGAAGTGAGGCTGGGATTAGAACCCTGGTCTTCAGATTCCAGAACTCACTCTCTTAACCACCATAATATTCTAACTCCAGAGATACTTGCACGTGTCTACTATATATTACTTTATGTACAATAATCAACCTCAGCAATGCCTCTCGGGTTCATTCCAGTGTATATCTGAGTGCCTATTCTGTGCCAAGCACTATTCTTGGTACTAGGGGTGAAGCAGTGAGCAAGACAAACAAAACAGACAAAAATCTGCTGCAGAATGTATGCATTTATTGAAGCCAACAGCCTGCTGACCAAATCTACCTTGAAGGCTGACTACCATCTCAAACTCACCATTTCTAAAATTAAATCCATCATCTATCACCGTGAGGTTGATTCTTCTTTAAGTCCGTGAATGATGCTTATTCCAAACGTTTCCCAGTCCCTAATCCTTACCTACCCTCTCTGCAGATGATCTTGCCTCTTCCTTTACTGAGAAGATGGAAGCCATCTGGTATGAGCTCTATCACCTCAGTGCCTTTCTTCTCTTCCTCAGTATATTGCTGTATCTTTATCCCTGCTGTCATTCCCATCGCTTAGAAAATGAACTCTTTCTAAGATTTAATCTACGTATTCCTTGCATCTCATACTCTTCTGTCTCCTTAAAATTCAGCTGTTTATTCTCTTTTACTATTTTCTCCTTCTCAGTCTATTCCAGTGGTTCTCAGTGTGTGATTCCCCAGACTTAGCAGCAACAGAGTCACCTGGGAACTTGTTAGAAATGCCAATTCTCAGGCCCCACCCCATGTTTATTAAATAAGAAACTTGGGGGGGGTGGGCCCAGGTGGCCCTCCAGGTGATTCTAATTCTTGCTGTAATTTGAAACCACTGAGAGATCTTATTCACTTAATAATTACCACATACTCAGGTAATTCCGTTTACTGACAAAGAAAAATGAAACAAAAAAGCACTTCTTCCTCCTTTTTTTTGATCCTACTACCCTCTTAACCATAGAGCATCACTCCCTATCACCACTAATCTTCTTGAAAAATTCGTCTTTACTATCTCTTGATTTTAACACAATGTTTCCCTTATACACCTGTGCTCTAACTTCCATTCCCCTCCAATTTAGTGAAATTGCTTCTTGAACTATATGCTTGGTTACCAAATTCAAAGACCTTTCCGCAGACCACTCATATGATACCACTGGCCCTTAGCACTATATATACCCTCTTTCCTTAGCTCTCTGATCCTGAAGACTATGGGTTCTTCTCCTACCTTTCTGAATGTTCATTTTCTGTCTTTGCTTCCTAGTTCTCTCAGTCAAGATGTACGTTTGTACCTCCACAGTCTATTCACGGGCCCTGGTTTGGTAGGTAATTTATGAAGGTTTGTGGAATAAGCAAGTCTCTTTAAGGTTCTGTTCTTCCTTTCTCCCCTCAGTATTATTACCTATGGCTTCAACTCTTCCCTCATTGCACTAACTCCTGAATCACCAGTTCCACATTTCTAACTGGAGGGGGAGACAAACACAGATTTTATCTATTTTACTCTTTTGCCTGGGGCCAGACCAGGTCATAGAAACAAAAGCAACTGAGGAGAATGGAATTGGCCCAAAAGCTAGTGGGGTTTTTTGGCACAGAGAGTCTGAATCAGCTAGAAAGAACCTTGTCATGCCAAGAGAATTCACAGATAAAGCCACCTTCTATCCCTGCCAACAGATTTCTACCTCCTGCTTAGAACGTGCAAATGCCCTGCTAGCAGCATTTCCCATTTGATCTCATTTGATTTAATTACTTCATTTGACTAGTTTTTTTATCTTTAAAGTCAAAATACTAGATAGTTCTAAAAGAAATTGCCACTTCTTTGTTTTGGAAGGAAGAACTAAGGGACACTTGTGTGAGAAAATCACTTCGGATTGAGTTTAGGGGAATTAGGTTCTTTTTCAAGCACATCAAGAAAGGATTTTGAGAATCTTGACACCCTTTAAGAGAAAAAAACCTAACTCAGTGACTGAAACACTCACCAGATGATAAGCACAGCTAAATGCTAACAAGATGTGGCTAGATAGACAAAGCGGGGCTTCTTGTCTGGTTCCCAGGAACATGCAGCAAAAGAACAGATTCCCAAAGAAAGCCATTTTTATTTTTATTTTTTAAAATTTTATTTATTTATTTTTTGCCTGCCTGAGCATTTGTATTTTTTTTTTTACTGAGGTATAACTACTGAAGCCTGCGCACCTAGAGCCCGTGCTCTGCAAGAAAAGGCACCGCAATGAGAAGCCTGCGCACTGCAATGAAGAGTAGCCTCCGTATGCAGCAACGAAGACGCAGCCAACAAGAAAGCCATTTTTAGTTTGAAGTACTTTTGAAGTCACACAAGACAACAGGAAGAAGCTGCTCCCCTCAGGCACTTGCTCTTCAGACAGTCTTTTCTACCTTTACTGAACTGTTTCTTTCTAAGGAGCTTTTTCAGAGATGGCAGTTTGTTTTTCTGGAGGGTGCTTCTTCAATGAAGAACAGTGTTAAATCTGTGCTCAATTAAGCCTCATTGATGTGGACCTGCCTCCAACATGAGAATTACCACACTGAACCTGAAAAAAGACATATACAGACAGAAATAGACAAAGGGATAGCAAAGAGCAGGTAGAAGGCTCAACTGGTAGAGGAGAAGGGAGCAACCCCTCCCATCTCTTGCATGCTTTGTGAGACCAATGCAGCGGAACGGTCATATCAGCTCATAGCCAGCCTTGGAGAAACCCTTGCCCTCTGCCACCACTATCCCTTCCTCCATATGAAAAGGCTCTTGTCATGGTCTCTTATTTCAGAGCTCAAGGCCTGCTTGGCATAATGTCTGTGACGCAATCAACATACTTATTAGAGGAAATGGGGAGTAGCAGGTAACTAACTAGTGTCAGAAAAGACCCATTTAGCTCTCCTGGGACAGCTGTAGCATGCAGATGAGCGGAAAGGTCATTTTCAGGTCAAGTTAAAGATTTCAGGGGCCAACACTGACGAAAAAGTGAAAAAGGCAACGCCCCAAATGGCATTCTTTTCCTGGTCTCGGCTCCTTATGAAAGCCAGCTGTGTCTGGGAGAGAGTGTTAAGAATTCTCCATAGGGCTAGGGAGCAGCTGAAATTCGGACGCAGTAGTGAAGTATCTCACTTGTGGCATCCTGAGTCAGTCCAGTGGCCTTTTGTCCTCAAGCCTCTGCCTGTGCTAGTGACAGCAGTCAGCAGGCCATTTTCAGAAACCTTGGTGGGGAAGTAGGCGGTGTGACGGTGCTGTGGGTGATGGACAAAACCCAGCAAATGGAAAGAGCTCAGGGTGAGTTTGCTAGCGCTTTTGCTTGCATCTTGACTACTTAAAGGATTTTCATCAAGCAGCTTAAGAGTGGCTGTGTGGGCTCAGTAAACACACAGAATTAGGTTTGATTTTTCCACTCATCAGTGGCAAACCCGGAGTAACTGCACTATTGCAGGGGATTTAGCTTGAGGGGATATATAATCCTTTTCATAGGTGGGTTGCCAAAGTCGTAAATTTCATAAAACTTAAAACCCAACAAACTCATATGTATAGGGACAATGCGCTTAAGAGTCTGACAGGTTGAAGACAGAAATTACACTTATTTTTTTAACATCTTTATTGGGGTATAATTGCTCTACAGTGGTGTGTTAGTTTCTTCTGTATAACAAAGTGAATCAGCTATACGTCTACATATATCCCCATATCCCTTCCCTCTTGCGTCTCCCTCCCACCCTCCCTATCCCACCCCTCTAGGTGGTCACAAACCACCGAGCTGATCTCCCTGTGCTCTGCGGCTGCTTCCCACTAGCTATCGATTTTACGTTTGGTAGTGTATATTTGTCCATGCCCCTCTCTCACTTCCTCCCAGCTTACCCTTCCCCCTCCCCGTGGCCTCAAGTCCATTCTCTACCTCTGTGTCTTTATTCCTGTCCTGTCCCTAGGTTCTTCAGAACCATTTTTTCCCCCCGCCTATAGCATTTGTTGTAAAGCTGGTTTGGTGGTGCTGAATTCTCTTAGCTTTGCTTGTCTGTAAAGGTTTTAATTTCTCTGTCGAATCTGAACGAGATCCTTGCCGGGTAATCTTGGTTGTACGTTTTTCCCTTTCATCACTTTAAATATGTCCTGCCACTCCCCTCTGGCTTGCAGAGTTTCTGCTGAAAGATCAGCTGTTAACCTTATGGGGATTCCCTTGTGTGTTATTTTTCCCTTGCTGCTTTTAATATGTTTTCTTTTTATTTAATTTTTGATAGTTTCATTAATATGCGTCTTGGCGTGTTTCTCCTTGGATTTACCCTGTATGGGACTCTCTGTGCTTCCTGGACTTGATTAACTATTTCCTTTCCCATATTAGGGAAGTTTTCAACTATAATCTCTTCAAATATTTTCTCAGTCCCTTTCTTTTTCTTTTCTTCTTCTGGGACCCCTATAATTCAAATGTTGGTTGAGTTTAATGTTGTCCCAGAGGTCTCTGAGACCGTCCTCAATTCTTTTCATTCTTTATTCTTTGTTCTGCTCTGCAGTAGTTATTTCCACTATTTTATCTTCCAGGTCACTTATCCGCTCTTCTGCCTCAGTTATTCTCCTATTGATCCCTTCTAGAGAATGTTTAATTTCATTTAGTGTGTTGTTCATCATTGTTTATTTGCTCTTTAGTTCTTCTAGGTCCTTGTTAAACGTTTCTTGTATTTTCTCCATTTTATTTCCAAGGTTTTGAATCATCTTTACTATCATTACTCTGAATTCTTTTTTAGGTAGACTGCCTATTTCCTCTACATTTGTTAGGTCTGGTGGGTTTTTATCTTGCTCCTTCATCTGCTGTGTTTCTCTGTCTTCTCATTTTGCTTAACTTACTGTGTTTGGAGTCTCCTTTTCACAGGCTGCAGGTTCGTTGTTCCCGTTGTTTTCGGTGTCTGTCCCCAGTGGCTAAAGTTGGTTCAGGGGGTTGTGTAGGCTTCCTGGTGGAGGGGACTAGTGCCTGTGTTCTGGTGGGTGAGGCTGGATCTTGTCTTTCTGGTGGGCAGGACCACGTCCGGTGGTGTGTTTTGGGGTGTCTGTGGCCTTAGTATGATTTTAGGCAGCCTCTCTGCTAATGGTTGGAGTTGTGTTCCTGTCTTGCTAGTTGTTCGGCATAGGGTGTCCAGCACTGCAGCTTGCTGGTCATTGAGGGAGCTGGGTCTTAGTGTTGAGATGGAGATCTCTGGGAGATTTTTGCCGTTTGATATTACATGGAACTCGGAGGTCTCTGGTGGACCAGTGTCCTGAACTCAGCTCCCCCACCTCAGAGGCTCAGGCCTGATTCCCGGCTGGAGCACCAAGACCCTGTCAGCCACACAGCTCAGAAGAAATGGTAGAAAAAAAAGAAAGAAAGAAAAATAAAATAAAATAAAATAAAGTTATTAAAATAAAGAGTTAAAAAATATTAAAATAAAAAAATTTTAAATGTAATTAAAAAAGAAAGAAGAGAACAACCAAACCAATAAACAAATACACCAATGATAACAAGTGCTAAAAACTGAACTATGATAAACATATAAATCAGAAACTATTCAGTCGCATACTGCAAATCCCAAGACTACAGTTGCTCCCAAAGTCCACCTCCTCAATTTGGGATGATTCGTTGTCTATTCAGGTATTCCACAGATGCAGGGTACATCAAGTTGATTGTGGAGATTTAATCTGCTGCTCCTGAGGCTGCTGGGAGAGATTTCCCTTTCTCTTCTTTGTTCGCACAGCTCCCGGGGTTCAGCTTTGGATTTGGCCCCGCCTCTGCGTGTAGGTCGCCAGAGGGCGTCTGTTCTTTGCTCAGACAGGACGGGGTTAAAGGAGCAGCTGCTTCGGGGGCTCTGGCTCATTCAGGCCGGGGGGAGGGAGGGGTACGGAGTGCGGGGCGAGCCTGCGTGGCAGAGGCCGGCGTGACGTTGCACCAGCCTGAGGAGTGCCGTGTGTTCTCCCGGGGAAGTTGTCCCTGGATCCCGGGACCCTGGCAGTGGCGGGCTGCACAGGCTCCCGGGAGGGAGGTGTGGAGAGTGACCTGTGCTTGCACACAGGCTTCTTGGTGGCGCAGCAGCAGCCTTAGCATTTCATGCTCGTCTGTGGTGTCCACGCTGATAGCTGCGGCTTGCGCCCGTCTCTGGAGCTCGTTTAGGCGGTGTTCTGAATCTCCTCTCCTCCAGCACCGTGAAACAATGGTCTCTTGACTCTTAGGCAGGTTCAGACTTTTTTCCCGGACTCCCTCCCGGCTAGCCGTGGTGCACTAGCGCCCTTCAGGCCATGCTCACACAGCCGACCCCAGTCCTCTCCCTGGGATCTGACCTCTGATGCCCGAGCCTCAGCCATGATGCTTAGTTTAAATGTCATTTAAAACTTTTTTTTGAGCTGAAAGGCGTATGTTATAGCTGAATCATCTGATGATCTGATGCAAAACGTAACCCACCTGGAGACTGTGCGTGAGCAGGAGCTTGTCAGCTACAATTTTAAAGCACTTGTTGAAAGCAAGGGGGAGGATGAGAGAGAGTGGGTAGGCAATGCATTGGCGTGTAGTGCATAAGATATTATACGTCATCTGAGAGAAGAGGCAGACGTGACCTGACCCCTCATCCCTGTATCAACCATAAGGTTCTAGTAGCCTTTGGCAGACATGTTGTTTGGAAAGTTTAAATGTGTTGGAGAAAGGAGTAGGACAGAATCAAGCTAGACAATAGGAACATAATTGCTACCTGTTGGGGGCCTGGACTTAAACTGCTTTATTGGCTGTACTCTATGGGATATTTAACGTCTGCAGTTGTTTGGATCTGGAGAAAGGGATGAGGTCTATTTAAATCTCTGCAACAACAAGCAGTGTCACAACAGGATCTCCTCGTTTCTTTATACGGAACAGATGTCCCAGTCTGGATCTCTTGGTTAGGGCTCCCTGTCCTTGGGGAGCTGAGAGAGTTATAGACAAAGTGAAGATAAAGGAGTGTCCCTGGAGCTGGGTAAAGGCCTTGTGAGACTAAATTTGGTTGGAAATATTTCCCCACCGTGTCTGCTCAGAATGGCAGACTTCCATGCATCATTAATGCTCCTTCCTGGAATTCATATGCCTCATTTGAAAGAGAGGGGTGCTTTTATCAAACCATCAGCCCTCCTGCCAAAGCCCAGTGTAATCACCTGAAGAACAGAAGAGAATATTTGGCATCTGTTACTTCACCCTTGCTTCTCTGCCTTTTAGCTGGAAGGACAGATCGACTTTCTGTCTTTCTTAATGGGAAATGAATCTATCTTAGGATAGTGACAACTTAAGAGACAATTTCTTCTAGGTAGAGAAATGTCAGTGTGAATAGCATCTGTAAAATTGCCATTTGTCCCAGGAGTGTGAAGGAGTCTGAGGATGCCCAGGGGATGTGACCTGGAATCAATTGTCCTCCAGCCTCATCTCTACCCGCAAGCTCTCTGCTCTCTTGTAAGCCAGAGGTACCAATCTGGTAGTATTTTGTCTGTCCTTTCCTATCCTTAGTTCTAAGTACTAGGAACATAAGGAACATGGCAGCTGCCCACTGGGAGGTGTCCTTTTGTCAATTAGGACCTCAGTTTCCTTCCAGCCCTTGTCCTGACTCTCTTTTTCTGTTAGATCATATCTCCTCTCAAAGGGCAGAAACCCTCAGCTGCCTACCTGGGTTTTCAGATATTTCAAGTGATAACTAGAGATGTGTATTACATTATCCTGGAGGCCACAGATAAACAGGATGGGTATCTCAGATGGAAAAGCTCATAATCCAACTAGATTGTAAGCCCCTTGAAGACAGGTAGGATTATCTTCCCATAATTGGACACGCTTAGTAAACTGAACCAATGACTCGGTGGACAGAGTACTGGACCAGGAATCATGAAACCTGAGTTATAGTCTAAGCTCTGCCAAGCTGTGTGATTTTGTGACTTTGTCACAATACCTGCCACTATTCCTGTCATCCCTGTCCTATAGCAGGACTTGGTTTCCTGGTTTACCCAATGGGCAGTTCTAATGTTCAGTCCTGGCCAGTCTCCACATTTATGTGTAAAATGAATGAAAAGGTAGGCTAAAGAATATCTAAGAGCCCTGCTAGCAACAAAATGTTTTTAAATGTCCTCTTAAAACACATGCTATTTGGGAACCGTAAAAACTTGTGGTTGAGGACAACTGCCATGTGGCGATGTTACAGACATTAAGCTCAAAATCGAAACTTCTAAAAGCAGGTGGACAGTTTCAAGTCCATAATGTTCTGAAGAGCTTATATAACGGGGGCACATTGTGTCCTACTGACATTTGTTTCAAAAATAGCCTTCTTAGCGATACAAGGTGGCCCAAACATCAACCTTGATTTGATTTTCTTTAGAGGAAAAAAAAACCATTTAGGACTCATCTGAAAAGAGGCTGATTGGCTTCTTTCTTCTTTACCAAGTTTAATTTATTTTGACTCTTTCTTGAGACTTTATGGCAGATACTGAAATCTCCTTTGCAAAGCTTTTTTCATCTCTGCCTTTCTTCATTTTTTTCCTACTCTGATCTGTTGTACATACTAAAAGTGTAAGAGAAAATGCCCTAAAGATAAAGCTGTGTCTATCTGTGTAGTTTTCGTGTTATTGCAAGAAATACTTCCATGTTCTCCATCCTTTTGCTTATTAAGCACTTAGGGAAGTCACTGGGGGGGAGGGGTTTGCCCTTCTTTTTCTTAAGCAACTTGCAAACCATAGGAGACCAGGCCTGCCAGAAATGAATGCCTGTTTTCACTTTTCTCCATTTCTGTCAATGACAGAGAAGTTGCAAATTTCCCAATGCTGAAAGATGAAAACTTCTAAATGAAGAGGAAGACTCACTTAGCTTAGATCATCCTCCCTTACAGACAGCTCTCACTCTAAGCATGAGAAGAACGTCCATTTTCCATAGCCACACATCTTAGAGGAAAGTGGAACTTGGCAGTCCACTCAGATAGGTTGGTTTGTTCTCGGTTCCCGGGAATCACCTTGTGTTACAATCTCAGAAAGCACCAGACACTTGTTCTAGGTCAAGGGAGGGAGGAGGACATTTCTGTAAGAGCCTTCCCTGGCTATTGCTTTTATCTTTAGTAGAAAGAACTGGGTGAAAAAGATGGGTAGGCTCCTCCAGGAGAATTTTTACCTCTTCAGTAGTAGAGAGTTGGTTTCTAAATTACTAAACAAATATGGGACTTGCTAATTCTCAAGCTCCCTCACTCACATATACACAAACTGGAAAGAGGAAGAGAATGTGCAGATTAAGTGGGTGCAGTACAGAGGACATGCCAGAGGAGAAACCAAAATCCACTGAGAAAGCTGGTCTTTGTCTGAACAATGTCAAGAAATTTGCCTTGCTCTTCAGCACTGTGTTTAATGTCCTGTGCAGTGACAGGAGGGCACTGAGCTATTTACACAGCGTGACAGGCTTTCTCTTGAGACAGTAAAGCGCTCTGGCAATTGAGACATAATGGGCTGGTAGAGCCCATGCCAGTTACTCTGCCCTAGTGGAAACAGCCCCTAAATTCCTTGTCAGGTTTATGTGGCCAAATACTCTTCCCCACAGAGTGGCTAAGGCACCAAGGGCCTTTGCAATATGTTTCAACTATCTTTTAGGATGGGATGGGTCTGCAACACTTGGCTGTTAGGCGGTATAGGGCAAAGGTTAAAGAACACACACTTCATAGTCAGAGACCTGGGTTCAAATCACTGTGTCAGTACAAGCTGTTTGACCTTGATATGAGACTTCACCTCTCTAGGCTTCAATTTTTCTCATCTGTAGAATGACATTAATAGCGTTTTGAGAATTAAGTTACATAATGCTTGTAAAGCACTTGGCACAATGCCTGGCGACCAGTTAAATATGCAACAAATGGTAGCTAATAATAATAAAAATATTATAGGATTACCTCTCACCATGAACTCAACTTAATGGATATTGGCTGGGCATTATTATGTGCCAGGCATTCATTCATTAAAGCAAAAAGTGAGTATCTCTTATGTACCAGGTAATGTGCTAAGAGCAGGGGAGAGCTGTGAGCGAGACAGGACCTCTTAGAACCTGAGTGTTGGGCAGATTAGGGACAGGAAATAGAAGAAGACTTGATCACCAACTTGTAAAGTAAGAGGTTACAGCTGTGTCAAGATGGTTCCGAGCTTCTCAGAAAGCATGATGGATGCTCTGTCCCTCCTTCAGTCCCTCTCTCTGGCCTTAGAAGTTCTTCTTTCTCATAACTGGGTTCACTTGCATCTTATCTGCAATTCAGCCCTGCCCCAGTTCCCAGGACCAGCCTTGACCCGAGACAGGGTCCAGCCCCACAGTTGGGGGCTAAGGTTCAAATCGCCTTGCAGCTTGTGTGACTGGAAGATGGTGCCTTGGTTTTGATACTTGAGGTCCAGTCTCATTTTAAGCCTTAATTCCCTTTCTGTGCCCTTATTTTTAGAAATGAGCTTCTGCCTTTGTGCATGTTCCTTAGGACCTGTTCCAAAAACTTATTTAGTGACCCCAGTACTATCTTACGATTGGAGAGCTATACCTTATTCTTGTTAATTCCTGTCTCAAGCGCTAGAGACCTCATCCTAAACCTCAGTCCAATAGCTAACTTGTGGACATTTGCTTCTTGCCAGACTCTTCTCAATATATCCACCCCCTAAATTCCTCTCCTTCCCCTAACCTGTTGTTTAGACAGGGACTGGTGGTTGCAAGTAACCTTTGTCTGTTAGAACTAAACCTCTGCCACTGCCACCTGCACTTGGGTTAGTTTTTTTGGGACTGGTTCACCCAATGGGTGGTTCTTATGTCCAGTTTTGTTTATTTCCATATGCCTCATTGGGTGGCCCAAGATCTGACCTTCCCAATCAGAGGCCCAAACCTTTTACAGCTAAACCCCTGAGGAGCTCTGAAGATACTACTGTACCCCTTTTAAAAAGCCCTAACTATTAGTATAATTCTTTTGTACTTTGCCCATGGGCAAGCCCTTGGCAGAGCCATTCTGTTCATTCATTAATTCATTCAAGATATATTTATTGGACTTCCATTATGTGTCAGGCCATGGCATATTGAAATGAATCAGATATGGCTTCTGTTTTCAAGGAGTTCATAGACTAGTTGGGACAGCTAAACTTGAAAACAGATCGTTATAATAGAGGTTCAAAAGTACTATGAGAGGGCTTCCCTGGTGGCGCAGTGGTTGAGAGCCCGCCTGCCGATGCAGGGGACACGGGTTCGTGCCCCGGTCTGGGAAGATTCCACATGCCGCAGAGCGGCTGGGCCCGTGAGCCATGGCCGCTGAGCCTGCGTGTCTGGAGCCTGTGCTCCGCAACGGGAGAGGCCACAGCACTGAGAGGCCTGCGTACCACACACACACACACACACACACACACACACACACACACACAAAAGTACTATGAGAAAGCAAAAAAAATACTATAAGGAAGCAAAAAGCAGGGGCAGCTAACCAGATTGCAGGTGGGTGCATAAGATTAGGGAAGGCTTCCTGAAAGAGGTGACACCTCTGAGTTCTGAAGGACCGGTAGGTGGTGTTAGCCAGCTGAAGAGAGGTGAAGGTCCTTCCAGGCCTGCCTTCAGGGAACAATGCATACTTTGCTATAGCTGGAACATTGAGTGTGAAGGAGGAAGAGGACCAGATGAAACTAGAGAGGTAGGTGGGGGCCAGGTGACAAAGTGCCTTCTTTGCCATGCTAAGGAATTTGAATTTTATCCTGATTTCTAAAGTGAGAAACTACAATAATATGGATTTGATTTGCCAGGGTAAGAGCAGAGGCAGGGAAACCAAGTAAAGACTGTCAAATGGTAAGAACCCTAACTAAGATGATGATGGTGGGAATGAAGTGTGTATCTGGATTTGAGAGACAGAAAAGTAGAATGGATAGGATATGGTGACTGACTGGATATGAGGGGATCGATGAGGAAAGATGACCTGGTTGCTTAGGCAACCAGGTGGGTGGTGATTCTGCTGCCTGAGACAGGGAACACAGAAGGAACAGATTTTCAATAGAGGGCAGGCTGTACTTAATGTTGCCAGATAAAGTTCTCCAATTCTACTTTCCTTTTAGTAAAATAATCCTGTTGCCCAAAGGATGCTATTGACAAGCTACCTTTTCAGAATTCAACCGTAGAATAAAACGTTTTTTGTACAGATCATATGAAAACTATACAATTGGATAAATACTGCACTTGAAAATTAAATTCCTCTATCTTTATTAGTTGGAAGGCATAGAAATAAATGAAAACAGAGTTGGAAAAAACTTACCCCATAGACAAGTTCCCCAACCATGCCGTTCCATATTTTAGTCTCCGGATCCCTTGCACCGTATTTCCCATCACCGACAATGGACAATTTGTATTTGATCCTTACATGTTTGGCTATTTCATAGGCTAAGTCTACACAGTAGCCTTCATATCGCTCATTTCCTTCCAGTTGCTCATGATTCTTCTTATACATTACATATGGTGATTCCTTTGGGATCAGAAGCAAGATCAAAGGATTACTCCTATACATTTTTCTAAGAGATAATAAATGTAGTAATGAAGTTTTGTTCCCCTGTGGCTATTGAGGTTTGGTGTGTTAAGAGAGCCTTTAAAAATGTTTGCTTAATAAGCAGAAGAGCCTCAATCGACTATTCATGGGGTCACATATTCCTTGGAGTCCTTAATTGATGATTTAAGGAAATAGAGAAGAATTTAAGTTCTTTCTGAGAGTTTGAAAGAACCAGTTTCCACCTGTAAAGTCTTTGATTTAGTCAGATTGGGCAGAGGTATTTCTCTTAGTTACACAAAGGTGAACTGTCTTTGATTTCTTGGGATTTACTATGTAAGAACCACAGCCAGCCCTGGCAAGCCCTAGGGAAGCACTGTGATCTTTGTGAGGTCAGGGTCTGTGGCTTATTCATTTTTATATCCTCAGGGCCTACTACAGTACCTAGGACACAGTGAGTATTTGATAGGCATGTCTAAATGAAAGATAAACTTCAGCTGAATCTCCATTTAATTAATCACAATTTCAGACCTACTCATTTTCAGGCATACTCATTTTTAACCCGGGTTTGCACTTCATTCAGTAATGAAACATACCAGGTTTTAGAAAAGCATTTGAAAATAAGTGAAAATACTATTTCACATCCCAATAGTGCTTTTAGTTTTTCAGAAAAGCTTTACATGGTGAATATTGCCTTGAAACGTCTTATGACATGGATAGGAGATTATTATTATGACCATTCCATAAGTTAAAAAGGAACACAACTTGAGGCTCAGAGAAGTTGTGATTTGCACCGTTAAACTCAGGTTAGTGGTAGACCTAATATTAGACCCCTGACCTACTCTTTCCTCCATATAACGCTATCTCCCCCACAATGAAGAATTACATTTCCAGTCCAGATGAAGCATCAGTCCATGAGGGTAACAAAGAGGATAACAACATCTAAAACTATTGCGAATTCCTATTCTTTTTCTTTACTTAAATGACATTCTGTTCCTCATCATGGCAAGACGTTTCAAAAGGTTCCTAAGCTGACCTGTTGGAAGTTTCCACTGTTTGAACTTGAGGTCTTTCCTACTGGCTGAATAATGCTTTTCAGAAGACAGAAGTCTTGCTGTACAGAAAGCCCACCTACCTTCCATCCATACTTACCAGAATGGTGGTTACTACTATGGTCCGGTTCTCTGCAGATGCACTGTCATTGCTGATTTGCTGATCCGAGAAAGGCACAAACCTTTCATACTCATTCCAGTAGCCAGCCTAGAAAGAGCAGACATTTGACCTGGTTGCCTATTTTTTAGTCAAAAAGTGCTGCACGAAATTCAAGTGCTGTAGTAGAATGAAACTTTTTTGTAGTTGCTTGAGCAACAGAAGTGCTGTTCCTTCATCCTGGGGGTTCCCATCCCCACCTTGCTTTTACTGATATTTGGTAAAAATAAGTTAGCCCACTGTAGAATGATCAGCCTTTTTGATTCTTTAAACTCAGATAGCAGAAAAATTCTTTCCTTAAAACTGTAGGAAAGCTGGGTGGGCAATCAGTTGAGTATCCTGTAGAAATGGTACAAGATATTTTATGTTCTAAGGTTTTATTAAGTAACTACTAAATTCCCACTTCCTGACTAACTCACTATTAGTATGATAGACGCAAAGTGGTCATTATGAAATTTAGCTGTAGGGAAAGGTACTTTGTCCAGAGTCATTTTGGTGGGTGAGTTGGCAAAATGGAGAGATTACCTACTTTCCAATTCTTTTGCTAAAATCATGTGTATCTTGGCAGCTTCTGTTTAAATAACATGCTATAAAATTTGTAATTCCTTCCCTGTATTGTACGAAGCTGTTAATTAATCTTGAGTCTACCACTTTTTTTTTTTTTTTTTGCGGTACACGGGCCCCTCACTGTTGTGGCCTCTCCTGTTGTGGAGCGCAGGCTCCGGACACGCAGGCTCAGCGGCCATGGCTCACGGGCACAGCCGCTCCGCGGCATGTGGGATCTTCCCGGACCGGGGCATGAACCCGCGTCCCCTGCATCGGCAGGTGGACTCTCAACCACTGTGCCACCAGGGAAGCCCTTGAGTCTACCACTTTTAAAGGACCAGCCTCAGAGGGAAATAAATTTTAAAATGTGTAGATGGAATACTTTGATTACAAAACAGCTCTGCATCGTATCTACACTGTTCACCAAATGGAAAGGCAAATATGATGTGTGGGAATTTGCTTTGGGTGTGTTTCCTAACACCTATTTCCTTGCATCTGAGGGCTGTTACTTTCTGAGAGATTTTTTATTTGGATATCTGTTTGGGTTACTTACTTTACGAGAGCCAGTGGCTTTCATTTCATACACATCGATGGTATAATTTGTCCTACGTCCATAAGTGTCAAATTGGATGTTTCCAGTCATTCCTTGTACTTGTACCTGGTAGAAAGGGAAAAATGTAAAATTTAAAAATAGCACCACATTATTGCCTTTTTGGTTTTTGCGATGAGGTCCGCTGACAGATCTTGGAATCTTGGAGAATGTTTATCTTGAGCCATTGAGCTATAGCCACCAGATCAGTCTATACAGATCTTCATTTCCTCTGCAGTGTTTTCTAAGTATGCCTTTTAGTTAATGAAGCTTTGAGTGGGTGTGACAGGCAGTTTCTTATATGATACAGTGAGGGCCCTACCACTACTTTTTCAAGGACCTGAAATTTCTTTTTTTTAAAAAATACTTAACTTTCTCTTTATTTACCAGTTTTCAGAATAAAAATCTTTCATAGAATTGTCTAAAGGTAACCCATGTTTTTAGTATTATTATCAACTCATAGATTTAAATGTATTTTGTGTATTTCAATCCCTTTTTTTGAAACTGATTTTTTAAATTAATTTTTATTGCAGTATGGTTGCTATAGAATGTTGTTAGTCTCTACTGCACGACAAAATGAATCAGCCATACACATACAGATATCCCCTCCCTTTTGGATTTCCCTCCCATTTAGGACACCACAGTGCATTAAGTAGAGTTCCCTGTGCTATACAGTATGTTCTCATTAGTTGTCTATTTTATACATAGTATCAATAATGTATATGTGTCAATCCCAGTCTCCCAGTTTCTCCCACCCCACTCCTTTCTCCCTTGGTATCCATACATTTGTTCTCTACATCTGTGTCTCTATTTCTGCTTTGCAAATAAGATCACCTATACCATTTTTCTAGATTCCAAGGAACCTGAAATTTCTACCATTCATCTTTTCTGAAGGGAGTAGCCTGAAGAGTATTCTTAACTAAGATAATGCATTATTCTGAACTGTGAGTTCCACTGTTCCCAACATCCAAACATAAACCAGCTTCAGTAACGTGGGCTCTGGGGCTCCTGGATTCATACTGTAACTTTATCACTTACTAACTGTATGACCTTGGGGATGTTCCTTAGTGCTTTTGTACCTCAGTGTCTTAATTTGTAAAATGGGAAATCCTAGTAGTACCTATCCCATGGAGTAGTTAGGAGGATTAAATGAGTTATACATATGTAGTGTTTAGATCAGTGTCTGGCATGTAGTGAGCATTGCAATACATGCTAGCTCTATTAATAATTATTATTATTAATCAAAATGAATTTAGTTCTGTTTCTTGAGGGGTTTACACATTTATCAGCTACCATAGTAACAGGGATGAGTTTTTCCTCTTTTTTTTTTAATCTTCCCGGACTGGGGCACGAATCCATGTCCCCTGCATCGGCAGGTGGACTCTCAACCACTGCGCCACCAGGGAAGCCCGAGTTTTTCCTCTTATTTAACCTATGCCCAGTTCCAGACAGGTAGTGGAGAGCTAGGCCATGGAGGGATAATCCATAGACTGATGAAATTTGTTAAGTCTAGGGAATCAGGAGTATTGAATACTATATAAAACAGATAGAGGTACTAGAATAGGCCAGACACCTAGTTGGGAGGCCAAATGCAGATGCATGTATGCCACAATTTTTACTGGGTCTGGGCCCCGTATTATGAATTAATAAGAGGCCATCTCTACTGGGTGGAGAGATTTCCTTACCTATTTTACAGTTCAAGGACACTGGATGAAAGCCCCTCTATAAATATGTCATTATTGTTACCCACTTGAAGTACTTATCTGGTGAGTATGGGTCAAGGAATTTGCTTCAAAGAAAAAGAATCTGTCATTCTCCCAAGATGAAAGAATGGAATACTTTTTCATCTCTTATAGAAAAGTGACAAGCTGTTTGTTAAGCAAGTGAGAAGCGGTAATGGGCTTGTGCTGCAGAAGAGAAAATTGATGGCAAATAGTAGGGAGCATCTTTTTAAAGGGAACGGGGCTTGTTTACCACCAGTAGGAGACCATGGAATATCTGTTGAAGGAGAAATGCTCCAATGTGACTCCCTGAAGACAAGTTGATTGTCCTACTAAATGAACAAACCTAAGCACTACTGTCAGCTTAGGCTTGCAGAGAAGGTGATGTCATGCTTCTGGCTAAAGAAAAGGTCCTTTGTTGAGATAGAAATTGCTTATCCAGTAGGATGGGTCTGATGCATACTGTGATGCATGAAGGGTTCTTTACACTCTATTTTGAGCACTGAATTCTAGGAGAGGAGATAGGCAGGGTAGAGACACTGGCAGAGGAAATTATTAAGGAAATCCTTCGTTACTGAAAATAGCAAAGTCTTCATTCTCATTAAGAATTGTATATTTCTAAAGATTCAGCCTATCTGAGCATGATCTGCAAACTGGACAATAGCCTAAGCTGATTAGAACTTTTGGTGAGCAGAAGTCGAATTGGACTACCGCTCAGAGAGAAGTCTATTTTTAAGGATGTGAATGTCAGTGACAGTTTCCCACCATCCCATCTGGGATCCCTTCTTTAATCCTCTCCACCCCGCACCTCAGTCTATATTAGGTGCTTCTCCTCTGGGTTCCCATAGCATTCCGTGTGGAGCTTCACCATAACATTTTAATCATCTATGTATTTCCAGCTCCCCTGCTAGATTGGGAGCACCTCAAGATGAAAGACATTCTTTTTCTGTGTTCTCAGCAACTAATCCAGAGCCTGGGATAGAGCAGGTGTTCAATAAATGTTTACTGAGCAAGTTGACAAGTTTCGATGACTTAGAATTGTGACATATTTCAGTAGACCAGGTTGAGGCTAATCTTTGCACCATCGATAGATTGTAAGGATGATGATTACCCAATCTGCAAGTCGCTTTAAGGTTTTTAAAAGCATTTGTTTACATATTAACAATTTAAATATGAGCTCCCCTCATCTTATTTCATGTTTGCATTTTAACTTGGAGCCTGATACATAGTCGTTGGTGCTCAGTAAATATTTGTTTAATGAATGGTGTGATTATTTATTCATTAAAACAGGCCCCTTAGGAGACTCTTTCAGGCAATGATTTTGTTTGCCAGATTTCTTTGAAGGAAGAGAATGATTGACTGAGCAGCAACTATGTGCTAGTCACAATGAGGGATGCTTTTACATCATGCATCCTCACTTTTAGTTAACTTAAATAAAATGGGATTTCTTTTAATATGGTAAAAACCTTTAGTACTTCAGACCACCCTCTCTTGCAGTCCTCTGAAAAGTGGAGTTTCACTGATCATTTGTCACAAGGCAACATGTACTTTTGGAAGAGGCTGATACTTTCCAGCCTCTCCGAAGCCTTAGAAAGAGGCTGGCCTATGGAAAGAGGGAAAGCATCCTTTCTGTTGAGTGTTTTATCGTGAGGGCCTGGGGAGGAAGGTTACTTACCTGGCTTACAGCTTGAGCTTTATCAGTGAGTTAGACATGTGGAAACTTTGTGCAATAATATGATCAATCTAATGTTTTTCTTGCCAAATTCATTTCTTGTCCTTCAGTCTGGTAGCCAGTTTTGTATTTGGGGAAGAGAGTCATTTGTGTCATGAATGGGAAGTCAATCAAAGATGCTGGCACTTGCCCCTTGAGGTTTTGTTGAAAACTCCTTTTGGTTCACTCTGAGGGAGTTTTATATTTCACTCATCATTATGTTTCACCTGACAATACAAATCTTGTAACAGCTATGAAGGTTGAATTTAATTAACTGTTCTTCAAAAATTGTGCAGTGCTACCTCCATAAAACTACACTTAGGGCATTTGTTAGGGAACTGACATAATGACATAAAAATCTGCATGATGGGAGAATGAGTCATATCTCTTTCTTGGAGAGAGACACAGTGGCTACTAACCCCTTTCTATTGAATGCTTCCAACTTGGCAAATTTAAGGCAGCAGTAAGAGAGCCAGCTACACAAAATGATGTACATTATGAGGCCATTACAGATTCCTAGTTGCTGGGTTGTGCACAGAATTATCTTATCATTGCCTATCTCTTTGTTGATTTGGATGTTCTAAACATCAGGATAATTAAAGAAGTAGAAATAAGAGAGTCTTTTACTCTCGAAGGCTTATTTTAATGCATGCAGGCGTATGTAGCTTAAAGCAAAATATTCAGGAAAGAGCTCTTGCTTAAAAAGCTACACTGAATGGGTGATGCTGCTCCTAGTGTAAATAATGGAATCTGTTCAAAGGATACTGCTCAAAGCCTTAAATGCTCTCCCACCCAGTAAATACTAAAAACAAGTGACCTATTTGACTCTCTGCCCATTGATTCCTTGTTCTTTCCTTCAGGCTTTTTCTCTAGGGCATTGGGGAAAAAACTCTTAAGTAGGCCTAGAATGGACTGTGTTCCTGCATTTCACCATGTAGAATAGTATAAAGGTTCTTTTTGACAAATAGAAATACTATCACACTGGCTCAGTTCCACAGTCCATCCAGGCTAATAATTTGTCTGTTGAGCCAGAGGATGCTGGTAATGTCTACCCTAAAGTTAGGAGTTTCCTACAGAATATCCCAGCCCCCCTAAGCAACATCATTTTCTGGAAAGTCTGAATTTTTTGAAGCCATTTACATGTTCAATCCATAACTTTCAAGGGTACTGAGTTTGATTTACTATCCCCACTTTAATACAGAGCTAAATATTCATTTGCCCTAAATTTACCATTTCTCAAGCTTCAAGGAAGAATCTTCTAGTTTTAGATTTCTAGATTTTGATGAATAAATATCGATGCTTATCTTTCTGTACACTTTGAACATTCTACAGACTCTGATCCTATTCCCTTTAGGTTGTCTTTTCTTAAGATTGAGGTCTTACTCTTTTTGTGTCTTTATAAGGTGCCCCCAACCCAATAACCCACTGTGGTCATTACCATTTTCAGAGCTCTCTCGATATCAATTCCTTGACTCCAGGGCACAGCAGGGTTTGCTAAGCAATCTCCAGCACTGCCTCTCCGGGACACATCCACTCGCTGCCTCCTCAGATAGCGGAAAGCTTCTGCTATGACCAGTATTGCATCGTGCGTCAATGCAGATGTGTACTGAAATGGATGTATGGAAAACAAAATATCATGACAAATGATGCCCCCAAAACTTGCCTCATTTCTTATAATTTTCATTCATCTCCAACTCTTGTTCTATGAAGTCACCCTCTTAATTACTTGAATCAAGAGATCTCTCTGGGCAAGCCTGACTTTGATCCATTCTAGAATGATGCATCTTACCTCATGTGTGCACATGTTAAGATTATTAAGATCAAATGGCTCAAGGGAATCTCTCTTTCTCACAATACTGTGTTTCGTATTGAGTGAGTGACTGCTAAAAGGCCAGCTCCTTTATAGAGATTAAAATATGTGGGAAGTTAAAGGATGGCATATGTAGATTGGAGAGGAAACGGCATATCCTAAAGCAAGACTGGGCTATTGCTGTTTGTAATAGAAAATTCAGATCTGGTGTTTACTTAGGGGAAAATGGAAATAACTAAGTTAGACAGCTTGAAATTAATTTGGAGGGAAACATTAATCATTTCTGTCTGGACCACGTTTCTGGTGAACTAGGACCTCTGGCCAGCAATAAATCAGTTTTTGTTTCCTTGGGAGAGCAAAATCCAAAGCTGGTTTTTTTTTTGACTGTAGAAAATTACAATTGTTATTGAGTTTTAAATCTGATAACATGGACAATTCATAGGCAATACTTCATGATGCTACCTTTTTCAGGCAAGAACACTTACTTTCTATTTCTTGGATATACTGTACTGATACACTGTACTAAGGATGAGGCCAGTCATTTAATACAAGGGATTTGATTATCTGCAATTTGACATGGTGGATGCCTTTTCATTAATGAATCAACAAAGTGTGATTAAAATTAGCTGGCCTCTGTTTTGCAGGGGTGACAAATACTGGTAGAATATAGAATTCTGTTGATTTCTAAAAAATGAAGCAAAATGCCCTGGGGGGAATTTTCTGTCTATATAGTATGTCCCAATACAATTGTGAGTGAATGCATTGTCATCTTTACAACTATCAATTTACTTTTCTGACTTTTTTCGTGTTACTTTTCTTTCAGGGCCAAGTCATCAAGTATGACTGTAACAGGGGACATATGTTCTTTCATGAAAAAAAAAAATCTGTGTCTGCCCGTGCTAGCACTACATAAAGCCAACATGGTGGTGATTTTTTTTTCTAGCTGACTGCATAAATTGTCAGCAATCTTAATGTAGTCCTTTCCAAGCCATGCCAAAATAGCTATTTAATTTTCTACTTTTTCAGCTTCTACGGACCAATGTGTGACCATCTATAAACAAAAAGACCCCAGAGGAAATGTTCATAAAATACAGAATAAATTAAGCATCAAGATTTTAATCTCTAGACAATTTTATTTCCTAATCAAAAATATTGTACATAATTTTTTAACATGGGCTTTTTGTCTGTTTGATATAGAGACAGGTTCCATAATGACTAGTACAAGTCAAAGTAATCCGAAAGTTGTAACCACCTATTTAAGTATTTCATTTTCTTAAGGTATTTGAAGGGTTTTGCTTATAAGTCTGAACAATTCTTCTCAGTAAGTTCTAAGAACTTTACATTACACATATCATGAGTTATCAGTGAATAATCCAGAGCTGAGATTGTCTTCCTTCTCTTCTGTACACCTCTACAACTTCTGAACAGGCATAAATGACTCTGTAGCACCCTTTTCATACTTTTACTCTTGTCCATTTTTTGTGCCTATCATAGTGCCTGACATTTTGTAGGTAACCCATAACATATTGAATAAATGAGTTTTTTTCCTCTACCTATTGCCTGCTAAATCTAAGGATGGCAAAACAGTGGATAGGCAGTTGTATGAAAATATAAATTAATATAAGCTCACCTAAATGTAGTGGGCAGATTTAGTCCATAAAAAAAAGAGTTGAATCATCAAAGAAATGCAAATCAAAACCACAGTGAGGGACTTACCAGGTGGCACAGTGGTTAAGAATCCACCTGCCAATGCAGGGGACACGGGTTCGAGCCCTGGTCCGGGAAGATCCCACATGCCACAGAGCAACTAAGCCCGTGCGCCACAACCACTGAGCCTGTGCTCTAGAGCCTGCGAGCCACAACTACTGAGCCTGGGAGCCGCAGCTACTGAAGCCCGCACGCCTAGAGCCCTTGCTCTGCAACAAGAGAAGCCACTGCAATGAGAAGCCTGTGCACTGCAATGAAGAGTAGCCCTTGCTCGCCGCAACTAGAGAAAGCCCGCGTGCAGCAACAAAGACCCAACACAGCCAAAAATAAATAAATAAGATGAATAAATTAAAAAAAAACAAAAAAACCCCACAATGAGATAGTACCTCACACCTGTCAAAATGGCTATTATCAAAAAGACAAGAAACAACAAGTGTTGATGAAGATGTGGAGAAAAGGGAACCCTCGTGCACTGTTGATAGGAATGTAAATTGGCGCAGTCACTGTGGAAAACAATAGGCAGGTTCCTGAAAAAATTAGAAATAGAACTACCATATGATCCAGCAGTTCCACTCCTGGGTATCTATCTGAAGGAAATAAAATCACTGTCTCAAAGAGATCTGCACCCCCATGTTCATTGCAGCATTATTTACAATAGCAAACACATGGAACAAACCTGTGTTCATCAAATCATCAAATGATGAATGGATAAAGAAAGTGATATACACCCACATATATATACATATATAAAGTCATGTCAATTATATTTCAATAAAAATATATACACACACAGACACACATACAATGGAATATTATTCAGCCATAAAAAGAAATCCTGCCATTTGTGACACACAGATGGACCTTGAGGGCATTATGCTAAGTGAAATAAGTCAGACAGAGAAAGACAAATACTGTATGATCTCGCTTATACATGGAATCCAAAAAAAAAAGAACTCATAGAAACAGAAAACAGAATGGTGGCTGTCAGAGGTCAAGGCTGGGGAATAGGGAAAATGAATGAAGGTGGTCAAAAGGTATAATCTTCCAGTTATAAGTTCTGGGAATGTAATGTATATCATCGTGATTATAGTTAACAATCCTGCACTGTAGTTTTTGAAAGCTGCGAAGAGAGTAGTTCTTAAAAGTTCTCATCATAAGAAAAAATTTGTAGCTGTGGTGGTGATAGATGTTAACTGAACTTATTGTGGTGATCATTTTGCAATACATACATACATCAAATCAGCATGTGGTATACTTAGGAGTAATACAATGTCATATGTCAATCATATCTCAATCAAAAAAATAATCATCATCTTAAAAAAAAGATTTGACTACAAAGGATTCCTCATAGGAATTGTGACCATATTTACTGAAACATATGAGGACACCTGGAAAAATCTGGCATGTGTAATGTAATCACTACAACTACAGAGGACCACTTAGCTAGTGAGTGGCTTAAATTAATACAAAAAGATGTAAAAAAGATGTTTAACTTATGACTTTTCTAGAACATACCAATTGCATAAAGTAAGGTCCCACTTGTGTTGATGTGACCCATTCAGGGTGGACCTGCATAGGTGATTCAGAATGTGTCTCTTTTCTGTCTATGTCCCATTGTTCCTCCTTCTTCTATTCTTGCCAGGGAGGAAGGATATGAGGATGGGTATCTTGAAACCATGAGAAAGGAAATGTCCCCTCCCCTTTCCTTTTTTAGGGAGGGGCCTTGAGCCTTGACTCTGCTTTGATCTCTCATCTTGATCACAAGGATCCCACAGCCATGGTACATACATACTTTCACATACATATCAGGAAGGAAGAATTTAAAGTCTGTTTCATACTTGAATCAATGCACTGAGGGAATGGGTTACTTAAAAAAAATACATTGGAAGGATCCTTTGTGTAACATGAATAACTTTCCCCCCATTTATCTGTTTTACTTCCTGATTTTTATTTTATTTATTTATTTATTTATTTATTTTTTGGTGGTACGTGGGCCTCTCACCGCTGCGGCCTCTCCCGTTGCGGAGCACAGGCTCCAGACGCGCAGGCCCAGCAGCCATGGCCCACGGGCCCAGCCGCTCCGCAGCATGCGGGATCCTCCCGGACTGGGGCATGAACCCGCGCCCCCTGCATCGGCAGGCAGACTCCCAACCACTGTGCCACCAGGGAAGCCCCTGATTTTTAAATAATAGGATTTCTAGCCATAGGGAAACGCATGAAAATGTGCACTTCAAGCATGACTTTCTGCTTTCAGTGTTCTTATCTTGATTTCATGAAAATGAGCAACTTAGGTAATCTAATTATTGAAAGATACTTGTGCAGGCAGGAAACCATTTCCATTCAATATATGTATAGGCAACGTGCACTCTGTATTAGAGCCTAATTCACTTGGGTGTACTGAGATTCATGAAACTTATTAACACAAAGCAATCACATAAATAATGTAAAATCTAATTTTCTGTTTCAAACTATCAATTTTCCTTACCTATTCCCACTGCCCCCACTCTTTGCCTGATTCAGGTTCTTGTAATATTGTAAATTATGAGCATATTAAAAATGAAATTCATTAAAAAATTAAGTTAACCTTCCCAAACGCTGAGTTTTAAAAGACCTCCTTCTCAATAGCTTCTTTATTTGGGAATTTAGTTTTCAAGTGCAGCAGCACTATCTGCAGTTGTGTTTTAGCATCCTTGAAACACTTCTGAGGGACGACCACTTGTCCACTGGATGGCCGTAAATATATAAAGGCCATACTGAGATGCTCTGAAAAGCTGGCCTACGGTTTCTACATGTCGTGGAACATTACCTTTAGAGGTGCATTCTTGGCTTCAGGGAATTCCCTTTCATCCAGCCTCACCCAGCGCTGTATGAACTGCTGAACCATAGGGTTTTCGTTGTTGACAATCTGGAATCCTGTAATGTTGGCTCCCCCATGCATGACTCTTTCTAGCAAAATATCAGTAAAACCCTAGAAAGAGATTGAAAGAGAATAATGATTGTGGGAGGTTATGCATTCGTACTCATCATATCTGTTGGTTAGAGTGCTAAGGAGGAAATGAAAGTTCCTTCCCCAGGATCCTTCTTTACCAATCAAGGAAAACCTGGACAGATTGTTATATGTCAATTATATCTCAATAAAAACCAAAACCACAACAAACAAACAACCGTGATATGGACTAATTCTTAGGGCACTCTGGCTCTGAAACTACAGGCACGATGGAGAAAATATACATCCTTCCATTTTAGTGCCTGTGTCTTTAGTGTAGCTGCTGCAACGACAAACATAGGTGTCAACTTCAGATGTCTTTATTTCTTTCATTTACGTGTATTTTTAGTTTTTCTTCATTGAGTACAAATACAATGAATCATATAACTGGAAAATGTTGAAAAAGTTGACCCTAGCTAGAGGTATCAAAAACTCTTCTTCAGCTTAACATGCCGAATGCAGCAGATTGCTTCAAACTCTAATAATGAGTACTTTCAACATTTGTAATTTACAGAAATGCCAAAAAGCGAAACTGACAGCTTGGTTGTATATGATGGTACAAACCCCGGGGTATGTCTCACATGTGTCCATGAATGTGTTTTGACATCTACTTCATAGCATCCACCATTTTCTTCTTCTTTTGTCTCTTGCCAATTGCTGCTGATGCGCTTGGGTCTCCAATGGGCTGGAGCCAATATTTATATTCATAAAGAAATGGGAAGAATGCTTCCTCTTTCCTTTAGATTCTCCTCCCCAACATTTACATGTAAAAATTTTCAAATATACAGAAAAGTTGAAAGAATTGTACAGTGAAAAACCAAATAGTCACTTCAGATTTTACAATTAATATTTTTCTATCCATTCATCAATCCATTTCATTTTTTGGATACCTTTCAAAGTAAGTTGCAGATATTAGTATACTTCATACCAAAAGACTTCAGCATGCAGGCCATTAACTGGAGTTCAGTGTTTGCAGTTTCCATCCATCCTTCCTTCCTTTCTTTCCTTCTATCTTTTGGTAAAATTTACATCCAATAAAATGCACAAATCTTAAATGTACCACTCGATGAGTTGATAAATGCATAACTGTATTACTCAAATCCCTACTATTTCTCTAAAGTTTTCTTTTTTTACATTCTAAGTTTTCATTGAAGTATAATCATCATATAAAAAAGGGTATGCATCTTTTTTTTCTTTTTTTGGAATGATAAGGCTTTTCTTTCTTTTTTTCTTTTTGGCTGTGTTGGGTCTTCGTTGCTGCACATGGGCTTTCTCTAGTTGCAGCGAGCAGGGGCTACTCTTAGTTGCGGTGCACAGGCTTCTCATTGCGGTGGCTTCTCTTGTTGCAGAGCATGGGCTCTATGCTTGCGGGCTCAGTAGTTGTGGCTTGCAGGCTCTAGAGCGCAGGCTCAGTAGTTGTGGCACACGGGCTTAGTTGCTCTGCGGCATGTGGGATCTTCCCGGACCAGGGCTCGAACCCGTGTCCCCAGCACTGACAGGTGGATTCTTAACCACTGCACCACCAGGGAAGTCCCAGTGCACACATCTTTAAATATAGCCTGATGAATTTTCACAACCTGAACACATGAATGTAACCAATATCCTGTACACCTCTCTCTGTAGTCACCATCCCTACAACTGCTTCTTTTAATTCTGCATTTCTTTAACATGGTCAACAAGGCAGTCGTAGAAAATATTTTAGTGAAGCAGCATTTTCAGTTATTACTCTCAGCCCCATTCCTCTTCCTTTCATAAGTGGGATATGCGCCAATGGAGACTGGATAAAGGGCCAGATAGTTTGCATCACTGAGAACCATTCCTCCTTTCCAATGACCCCAAAGTACTTTTTTTTTTTTTTTTTTGCTTTACGCGGGCCTCTCACTGTTGTGGTCTCTCCCGTTGCGGAGCACAGGCTCCGGACGCTCAGGCTCAGCGGCCATGGCTCACGGGCCCAGCCGCTCCGCTGCATGTGGGATCTTCCCGGACCGGGGCACGAACCCGTGACCCCTGCATCGGCAGGTGGACTCTCAACCACTGCGCCACCAGGGAAGCCCCAAAGTACTTTTTAAAATTAAGATTAACTTGTTAGGATGAGTTTTCTCCTAAAGGCCTCCTTCCTGAAAGAAACTAAGACTCAGTGTTTTCTCCCATTCGCTCCCCTCTGCACTACAATCAGCAGAGAGGCTTGCCTGTGTGTAAAGCCTAGCAGAAGCTCCAGATGGGGCTTAAGCCTAACTGTTATCCAACTCCCAACTCTCACCCCCTAAACAAATATACAAATAAAGAGCTGAGGGCAAAACTTTCACAAATGGCTTTAAGTCGTTTTCTGTGCCAAACCATACTTGCCAGTTAACAAGTATTACACAAGACCATTGAGCAACTACCCATCTGTCTGCTGGTGGGGGTGAAGAGTGGGCTCTCTGGGGCTCTGCTGTGTCCTAAAAGCCTGGCCTGGCAGGTGGAGCCCCCTTCCTTGAAAGAAAGGGGTTGAGAACGCTTCTGCCACCATGTTGGTCCCCAGAGTCAATGGCCACAGTCTGCACTAGGAAGTAGTATTTCTTGTGTCTTTTATACTTTGATAAGCATCACATCCCTATTTACCTCATACCTTAGCATGTTAAAATGGCAACACAGGATTAACAAAAAGGAAGGCAAGAGAAAGGATCCCAGAAATCTCACGTCTGCCTTAAGGCATAAGAGCCAGCACTTCAGTCTGGTTACTCACCATACCACTCCTTTCCAGAAACATTTTACCTCACTACCTTTTTCTTACAAGAGATACTAGAGGGGTCCAACTCAAATTTACCTCACCAGTCACCTCTGCTTACTTCCAGGAGGCTTCACTCTGCCACACAGGCCCCATGTATTCCCATTTGGCTGTCTTCCTCTCCAGTAGCATACCATAGCACTGAAGGCCTAGGAGTTTCTCAGTCAACCCATGTTTTATGACAGCCATATCTGGGATTAAGTTCTGGCACCCCTTAGACTGGAACCAGCCTGGCTGTCCTCGTGAGATTAAATGCGTCCACAGCAGCACAAATCAAGCCAGGGGAAGGTCACCTCAAATGGCTTTTCTGTCTAGCAAGACCTCCGCGACACTAGCTCCTATCAACTGCCCTGAAGATTTACCCGTCCACAAGTGCAGAATGCCTAACACAGCCCCATGGACAAAATCGAGAGAGCATAAGTGTGGGAGAAAAAGAAAGGAGATACTGTAATAGGCTTTTTTTGTTTTCCTTTCATTCTCATATATTTATTTTCATGACAAAGGTTTCACAGTGCTTACAATAACTGTAACAACAATAATTGTAAAATGGGAATAATGCTGATGAGGAACCCCTTCTATTTTAGTAAGAAGTCTGATGAAATGTAGTTTTTCCAATAAAATTGTACTTTTAATATTTATTTATTTATTTAACATCTTTATTGGAGTATAATTGCTTTACAATGGTGTGTTAGTTTCTGCTTTATAATAAAGTGAATCAGCTATACATATACATACATCCCCATATACATACATCTCCTTCTTGTGTCTCCCTCCCACCCCCCCTATTCCACCCCTCTAGGTGGTCACAAAGCACCGAGCTGATCTCCCTGTGCTATGCAGCTGCTTCCCACTAGCTATCTATTTGACATTTGGTAGTGTATATATGTCCATGCCACTCTCTCACTTCGTCCCAGCTTACCCTTCCCCCTCCCCACGTCCTCAAGTCCATTCTCTACCTCTGTGTCTTTATTCCTGTCCTGCCCCTAGGTTCTTTAGAACCTTTTTTTTTAGATTTCATATATATGTGTTAGCATATGGTATTTGTTCTTCTCTTTCTGACTTCACTCTATATGACAGACTCTAGGTCCATCCACCTCACTACAAATAACTCAATTTTGTTTCTTTTTATGGCTGAGTAATATTCCATTGTATATATGTGCCACATCTTCTTTATCCATTCATCTGTCGATGGACACTTAGGTTGCTTCCATGTCCTGGCTACTGTAAATAGAGCTGCAACGAACATTATGGTACATGACTCTTTTTGAATTATGGTTTTCTCAGGGTATATGCCCAGTAGTGGGATTGCTGGGTCATAGGGTAGTTCTATTTGTAGTTTTTTAAGGAACCTCCATACTGTTCTCCATAGTGGCTGTATCAATTTACATTCCCACCAACAGTGCAAGAGGGTTCCCTTTTCTCCACACCCTCTCCAGCATTTATTGTTTCTAGATTTTTTGATGATGGCCATTCTGAGCAGTGTGAGATGATATCTCATTGTAGTTTTGATTTGCATTTCTCTAATGATTAATGATGTTGAGCATTCTTTCATGTGTTTGTTGGCAGTCTGTATATCTTCTTTGGAGAAATGTCTATTTAGGTCTTCTGCCCATTTTTGGATTGGGTTGGTTTTTTTTTTGTTATTGAGCTGCATGAGCTGCTTGTAAATTTTGGAGATTAATCCTTTGTCAGTTGCTTCATTGGCAAATATTTTCTCCCATTCTGAGGGTTGTCTTTTCATCTTGTTTATGGTTTCCTTTGCTCTGAAAAAGCTTTTAAGTTTCATTAGGTGCCATTTGTTTATTTTTATTTCCATTTCTCTAGGAGGTGGGTCAAAAAGGATCTTGCTGTGATTTATGTTGTAGAGTGTTCTGCCTGTGTTTTGTAATAGGCTTTTATGGAGATGAAAGGAGAGATCTTGTTGCTAAAGGGCAAGAGTTACCTGGCTCTTGGTCCTGTTTCTCCCTCTGGCCTATTTGTGTACGTTTTGCTTGTTTGTAATCTCTAATCAGATTCTATGGCTTTAATGTTGCCCTGGTGCCCAGCATTTAGATGCAGCAAGTCACAGTTCTCAAGGTTGAGATAATCAAGGCTGGATTTTCCCTAATCCTTCTGAAAAAACACTAATGTGACAGAGCTAACCAACAATTATCAAGGACACGGAAGGGAAAAGGAGAAAAGAGGTGAATGGTAGAGAAGGGGATATAAGGCAAACTGACTGAAAGGCAGGAGTTGGTTGACTCTTGATTGTCCTTCTATTTCTGATACCTTTTCTTCAAAAATAATTATCTTTTTGTATCAAATATTGCTAAATTCCATGGTTCAAGTGGCACTGACAGTCTACAAGATTGTAAAATTTAAAGCTTGATTCTTTCTACAGCCTCTTCAGAGACACTAATGTGGCAGAGCTGACATCCAACAGGTAGGAGGGGAAAGGAGGAAAGAGAGAGAGAGAAGGACGATGACAATTCATAGAAACATTCTGCCTACGGGCAGGTTTGGTTGGATTCTAGTCTTCCTCCTCCTATCCCACCATTTTAAGGCATTACACCATCCCATAATAATCTTTGATGGATTTTTATCGTTATGACATCTATAACCCTAAAAGCAGGCCAAAGACCCCCCGAAACTTATGTAAAGACACTAACACAACACAGGAGATGACACAACATCCAGAAAGCAAAATGGAGTAAATGACAGAGCACGAGGTAAGTGGTAGGAAGATGGAAGTTAAGAGAGAAGTATGGGCTACTCCTCCTCCTATCCCATTATTATTATTATTTTTAAAACAAATGGTACTAAATTTATTAAAAACTAATTTTTTTTTTGCCATCCCATGCAGCATTCTGGGTTCCTAGTTCCCTGACCAGGGATTGAACCCGGGCCCTTGGCATTGGAAGCCTGGAGTCCTAACCACTGCACCACCAGGGAATTCCCAGTACTAAATTTATTTTTTCTTCTTTTTTTTGTGGTATGTGGGCCTCTCACTGTTGTGGCCTCTCCCGTTGCGGAGCACAGGCTCTGGACACGCAGGCTCAACGGCCATGGCTCACGGGCCCAGCCGCTCTGCGGCACGTGGGATCCTCCCGGACCAGGGCACGAACCCGTGTCCCCTGCATCGGCAGGCGGACTCTCAACCACTGCGCCACCAGGGAAGAAGCCCCCTAAATTTAGTTTTAAAAATCAAAATGGAGAGACTTCCCTGGTGGTCCAGTGGATAAGACTTTGTGCTTCCACTGCAGGGTCTCAGGTTCAATTCCTGGTCAGGGAACTAGGATTCCACATGCTGCACTGCGTGACCAAAAGATATTAAAAAAAAATCAAAATGGAGATTTAACATACCTTTCTCAATTATTGGCAAAGCAAATAGAAAACAAAGGCACAGAAATGGGAAGATTATAGTAATACATTTTGATTTAACAGATTATCCCATAATTTTAAAGTATTTCATCCATTTATAGCCTCTGGTTAGATCTCCTCCTTAGGCTGGTGAACCATAGTCTTCAAGGTGGTAAAATTGAGGCTGAGTCTCTTAAAACCTCTCAAAAGACATTGACACAAAAGAGATGATCACCAAACATATGGATGGTATAAGGGGAGAATAAAAGGGGAGAGGTCAGTGGTAGAAAGATGGAGGTTAGGAGAGGAGATGGTTAAGAAGGGAGATTTTGCTGGTTCCTGGTCCACCTCCTATATCTATCCCATTGTTTTTTATTTCCAGAAGAAGTTGCTAGAGTCTATGATCATGTACAACCATAATTGGGAAAGTTGTAAACTGGGGCCTAAGTCTACCCATAGCTTCATTGAAATAACCAACACAACAAAGCTGACCAGCAAACACACAACAGGTAGGCAGGAAAAAAGGAAGGGGAGTGAGATGGATTCTGGCCCAAAAGTAAGAGGTGCCAGGGTACTGGTTCTCCTTCTCTGATATCTAAATTTAAGACACTGCACTTTTCTAGAATATGTTGCTAGATTTTAGTTGTGCTGGTCACACCCCCTCATGTATCCCTGAAACCCATGTAAAGACACTGAAGCAGAACAAGAAAACAAACCATGCAGAGTGTATAGAAAAGGAAACAAAATGATGGTGGCAGGGAGTATTCTGGTAGGATGATGGAAGTTAGGAGAAATGTCTTGATTCAGGGGAGAAGTTGGCTGGCTCCTGGTTCACTTTCTCTACCTGTGTGATTATTTTAAGACTTCCCAGTTGTCCAGACCTCTTGCCAGAATTCACGGCTTGAGTTGGCTACATAGAGACCCTGAGATGGGAAGATGTCTGTCTAGAAACTCTGAGCAGGAACTAATGCAACAGAAATGACCTTCAACCATCTGGATGATAAAGGGGAAAACAGAAGATGAAAGACAGTTACAGAAATTTGAAGTTGGGATACAAGTTCTAGCTACGGAGCAGGGGTTGGCTGGCCCTTGATCCATGGTCACCTCTTATCTCATTATTTTAAGGCATTGCATTTGTTCACAACTCTTGCTAGTCTTCTCTTTATGACTTGGTCACAGAAGGGCCTCAAGTTGAGAACACTGGCACTGAGTCTCTCCAAAATCTCTGTAAGACACTAGCACAACCAGAATGAATGCTAAACATGTGGGTGATAAAGGGGAAAATAAAGGGAGGAAGGTCGGTGAACAGAAGTAGTGCAGTGACCAGACAGTAATACATGTGAATACAGATGGATTTTTTTATTATTATCACAAAATCCTTGTCTTTAGAAAATGTGTAAGTTTGACTACCAATCTAAATATGTGATAAGTAAGTTTACAAGTTTTTACTTTTTAACTCATTCCCTTGGCTCAGAACAAAGGTAATATTTAAAGTTCTTTAAGTCTTTTTAGTTTGTTCTCATTTTTGTTTCAGGGTTTAAGTGCCTGACACAAGCACTTCTTCCAATAGTAACTGCTTAAAAAAGGACAGAAAACCCATATCCTTTTATTTAATACATGCATTTAAACATGTCTGACTTCAAAGGAAATTTCTGTATCATGAATTCTGTTTCCTCACTGAGCTTCATCTACTATTAAAAATTATATACTTTAAAATAATATAGTTTGACCGAAGACAAAATGCATTCCAGTAGATTTCTTTGATATTTTTGTGGGAAAGGATGGCTCATTTTGTTTCAGCAGGTTGCTGTTTTATAGCAACTGCTCTATTGCTTCACTGAATCATAGCAGTTCATTTGTTGCTTAAAAATCAGTTTCTTCTTCTGGCATCTCCCATCTAACCAAAGATATTAGAATTTCTTCATTTTCTTTTTCTTCGCCTTTTTCCATTTAAAATTTTGAGTGTGTGTGTATGTGGGGGGGCAGTAGATAGTCATGATTCTCACATAGCTGGGCTCTGAGAATCAACTTTTTTAACATAAATGTTACTCTGTTATGATAAATAACATTTATGATACATAAAATACCTCAGCCAACGAATTTGTTACATTTTAAGGCTTAGAGTCTATAAAACAAATTAATTTCTTGTTTTCTTTTGGAATTTTCAACTCGAATTCACTTTGAATGAGACACCAATGAGTTTCCAATTAGAACCTCTCTTATACTCTAGAACCCCCTTTTCTAACTGTCTACCAACTAAATTGACTTCCTTATTCCATGTGTGTCTTAAAAAGAATGTGCCCCAAAGCAAAGTTGTTATATTCCCTTAAAATCTCTTCCTCTTCCCGTATCCCTTCTTTCAATTAATGGCACTTTTAAGCCTATTGGGTCACTGGGTATGGGGCCCAAGCACCTGTCTTATTTTTTTTTTAAATAAATTCTACAGGTGACTTTGAAGCACAAGTGGGTTTGGGGACCACCAGCCTAGTTTATCGGCCTGGCTTCCTAGGTGGTGCTCCAACTTCTAGTTCTTTACCTTTCCCGTTTATTTTTTGCATAATAAATTTATCTTCCTAAAATATCTGTTAGAGCATAATACTCCTTTCCTCAAATCACTGCAATGATTCCCTACTTTCTACAGACATACTGTCAGCTGAATATCTTGACTTGACCTTCAAGGATTTCCATTATCTGTTATCTTTTGTTCTCTTGGCCTTTATCCACACCTTTTCCTTCAAGAGACCTCATGCTCTAGCCACATCGCTCCCTTTTAAACCTTGGTACCTTTGTTCTGTTTCCTTTGTCTAGAAAGGGCCCTCTCTTCATCACTTATAGCTCTGGGTGTCTACTGAAATTTCATTCTTCAAGAGCCATTTCAATTAGTAAAATAATGACTAAGAAACAACTATATTAAATTTGTCTCTATATTCTCTACCAGATAGTAATAAGGCCAATTGTGTCCCCCTTTTGCCAATTATTACATAGGCTCTTGCACATTGTTGACTGCTTATGGGCTCTTGTCCTCCTTCATTGTCGCATGCCTTCCCATGCTTTCCATGTAATACGTTTATGTGTAAACTCCACAATATTATTGCTAAGTGACTCCGAGGTTCCAAATCCCCTGCTGTACTGAGTGGAATTTCTGTTGAGCCCACTTTATTATTTCATAGGGATTTTAATAACTAGAAGTCATGATCAGATACTCAATGATTTTTGTGTGTTTAGATTAGATATCAAATTCTAGTGCTCCTTGCATTTCACCAATTTGGTTTGCTTGAAATTGTGTTTTGTTTTTTGCTCACTGCCATGATGGTCTCCTTTCCTTTGGTTGGTCCAGTAAACTGTATGCAGAGGGAGAGATTAAAGGAGATGAGAGAAGGCAGAGAAAGGTTGGAGGCAATCCTAGTGCTCACAGATAGGGTGAGTTGAAACTCTGCTTCCTCACTTTCTATGTTCTAAGTATCTGTACACTTGACTATTTGCCTCTGTGCAACAATGGCAACATTTGTTGGAAATATGAATATAATCTCCAGAAGTTATTCCTTTGAGAAGGAAACTACTCATTTAGATTTGTAAGCTCTGTCATATTTCATCAATTGCATTGCTTCTCAGTCACATCACATCTGTTTGAGCCAGTGACTGTTGCCCACATCTGAACCCAACAGTATAAAACCAACCATGACCTCTGTGCCTAATGCAAGGCCTTGTAAGCTACCTTTGATTAATTCTCCAAGGCCATCTTTTACACAGGCACTAGTTACACAACTGGCATCCAAAGAGAGATTGTCCTTGATTTGAGAATAGCCAGATAACTCAGTCTTCCAAAGATCCAGATGACTTTGGTATTATCCTGTCTCCCTTGATTCATACATATAGTACGGCAATTCAGTTTCCTTCTGGTAAGATAATTGAGATTTGGAAATAGATATATTCAAGGCTTACTTTTAGAGCACTTATTTTTAAGATATTATGTGGTGATTTCCTTCATATAATATTATTGTTAGGGTACATTTTGTACAGAGAGGAAAACAAAGACAAGATAAGTTGGGTGACTTTCATTGAGTTGATGGTAGACTATGGGTGAGAAATGAGAAAGGTGGCTTGCCTATATGGAAGATAAAAGCAGTAGAATGAGGGGTGGAAGGCTGCCAAGGAGGAGTATCTGTCTCAATTTGGATGAAGGCTGGCTCTGCCTTTAGTGCCATCTGAATTGTTCATCTGGGTGATGCTTTGATGGGGAAATGCACGGTAATTGTGGTGACTCAAGTTATCAGATTGCTAATGAGAGACACAAGTCTTTTTCCAGAAGCAGATCCATCCTCCTGGGAGGATGTAATGCATAGAGTTAAAGATTACACCATATAAATTAGCACTTGATTACAGGTTGCTTGTATTGTTCACTCACTGTTTTATTCTCTAATCCAATTAACAAACATACTTTGAAACCTTCTAAGTGCTATCTGTTGGTACAATGGCGAGCCATATCCAGCTTGGTCCCTAACCTCACAACACTTTAGTCCAGTGGGAGTTATCTGTATGAATATACAAATAATTACAAGTTGACATAAATGCTATTAGTGGGAAAAATAGGCACTGATCTCTTTTTTATTAACAGTTATATTGAGGTATAATTTAAATATCATAAGATCCATCCATTTGACACTGATTTTTTTTTAAAGCAAAAATCAGGTCATGTCTCTCCCCTGCTTGAAATTCTCCAGTGGCTTTCTGATGCTGTTGAAAAGAGCTAAAACTTAACCAGGCAGTAGGCCTTAGATAATCCAGATCTTGTTGCTCACTCTGCTGTAGCCAAAATTGCCTTCTAACAGTTCAGAGAGGTATCAAACTCTTTTCTGCCTCAGGACCTTGGCACATGTTGTTCCCTATGCATTACATGAACTTTCCCTGATTCTTCATATAATTGGACCTTTCTCACCATTCAGATCATTGTTTCAAAGTCACCTTCTCTGAAAGCCCTTCTCTGGCCATACTATGCAGAGTTTTGACTCCCCACCCTCTGCCTTCTCTTCATTCCCAGCACAGGTCCCAGTACCTGTTCTACCTCCATGCCAGTGATTCTAAGTTGTGCCAGTTTGGTCTGTTCAATATGTTTATACGGTTCTGCCTTCCCTGTAGTAGAGTGAACAAGGTATTGGGCATATACGTGGTATATAGAAAAACGAACTTGTTATAAAAATCTTTAGAGTAATATTAACTGAATTATATGTGGACTGGTGCTGGTCTGCTGTTTGTTACCAGTCAGAGATGATATAAGGAGAGAAACTGAATATAAGCCTTTAGTTTATAAGCAAGTTGACAGAGTAATATGGCTGTTGAATCTAATACTAAAAAAACTTGGGCTTGTATTTTATATGTCTTGTTTTGTTTATTTCATGTTTTTTAGTAATTTATTGTTGTTGTGCTTTTATTGTGTGAATATTTGGGGGAAAATCTGGCCCTTCTTCACAGATAATTTGAGAAGCACTGTTTTAGCAGATATGATGTGGGAGGGGCCCGGGGGAGAAAACAGAATTTTTTCAATGCATCTTGATAGAACATTGAGTAGGAAGTGATCTTTCCTTGTTAATTTCAGGTGGGGGGTGTATGGGGAGGAGGCAGGGATGGTTGACTATAATGGAGGCATTTTTGGAGAAGGAGAATGAGAGTCTCAAAGTTGGCTACTTCAAGCTGACAATTGCCTGTGCCTTTCTAAATGCACGGTAGGACGTTGGACCCCTGCCCAGTCCCCACTCCTCATTCCCTTGATACTGTGCTGTATCCTATCTTCATTTGGAGAAGAAAGTGAATCCTGAGCCACCAGAGAAGCTGTGTACTCAGGGTAGGTGACCGGGCTCCTGGCATTGGGGACCAGGGGGGATTTTTCCCTTCAAGCTCACCTCCTTTGCCTGTAAGGCTGGGCTCCAGCCCAGTGAGCTCTGTGTTTACATGCCATCTGCTGAGGTGTCAGTGATCACAACACATGACTTTGAGCATTTGAATTTTTTATTTAGCGCATTAAAAATGGAAGTACAAAGGAAGGGAAAGAGTAGAGAACAGAACAAGAAGACCTGGGAGGGGAAGGGAGCAGAAGGGAACAGTTGTTATTGACAAGCAAAACAGCATGACTCAATCTCATTCAAACTTGTTTTCTCTTTATTTTTTATTTATTTATTTTTTTGGGGGGCAAAACAGGGGATAAAGGGGACATTGTTTTCACATCCTACAATTTCTATACCCCATTCTCTCAAGGAAGAGGGTCAGATGTTTATCTGTTTGCTTTGTTTTTTTTTTTTTTTTTTTTTTTTTTTTTGCGGTATGCGGGCCTCTCACTGTTGTGGCCTCTCCCGTTGCGGAGCACAGGCTCCGGACGCGCAGGCCCAGCGGCCATGGCTCATGGGCCCAGCCGCTCCGCGGCATATGGGATCCTCCCAGACCGGGGCACGAACCCGTATCCCCTGCATCGGCAGGCGGACTCTCAACCACTGCGCCACCAGGGAGGCCCTGCTTTGTTTTTTTAATAAAAAAAATAGCTGTAGAACCTGAGCTATGGGCCTTCAAATCACTATTAAGCAGAGGTCATTTTTTTCAACTGAAACATCAATACATTTGGCACATAACATGGTGTAAGTTTAAGGTGCACAATATGGTGATTTGATACATTTATATATTGCAATATGATTACCATTGGAGCTCTGGCTAACACCTCTGTCCCATCACATAATGATTCAATGTATGAATCTGGGTGGAACACAGTTTCATCCAAAACAGTCTCTCTCCAAGAGATGATGAAACTAAGACTGAGAGAGGGCATACCCCTTGCCCAAGTTCACAGTGAAGACATAAAAGAACAAGGATTTGAAGCCACATGTGTTTGTCCTCAAAACCTACACTCTTAGCCAGCACATCACACTGCCTCAGGTGTTGGGACAGAGAGGGCAGGACTGGCACATGCTGCCTGCTGCCCTGGTCTCGTGGAAAAGTGGGGTGCTGTCCTACCTAGTAGCTTGTGCAGGGAGGATTCTCTGTATGTTCTTAATGACGCCGATGTTAAGCGTGGATTACTGTTCACCTGTGGACACGTGTCAAGAAGAGAAGGCAGCAGGGCCATTGCAGGGCAAGCCTGGCCAAGGCGGGCACAGAGCCCAAGCTTTCCAGTGTTTATTAATCCACCAGGCGCTTATCAGCAAGTCTCTTGGTTTATCAGAAGGGTGGAACGTTTGTCTAAGTTAATATTTCTATCCAATCTTTCTAGACCCAAAGTTTCTGTGGGGACATCCCCAGCTACTGGGGTTCCCCCTGCAGCCGTCTGTCCAGGCCCGCCCCTTTGGGTGCTACTTACCCAACCCCCTCTACTTTGTTCGTTCACCTGGGTTGTATTGGAGACACTTCCTAAGGAGGGGCTCTGGACTCACACTGTGCTCTTGTGAAAAGAGCAAATGAGTGAATGAATAAAGGAATGAATGATTTTAGAAATCAGACAAACATGTCTCCCTTCAGCTTTTGAAGGACTCCAGAAAGTAATTCAAAGAGACCACAGGACATGAGCTCTGATTTCCTAAGCTAATGATTTCCAACGTGATGCTTAGTACAGAAGAGCAGTAAGGAGAGTGGACACCGTCTTCGATCTGCCTGGGTTTGAATTGCATCCCCACTGCTGCCACCACCATGTGACCTCAGCAAGTCACTTAACATCTCTGTGAGTCAGTTTCCTCTTCGTTTGGCTCTCCTGAAATGCCTCTGACATGGGCTTTAGCACAGGAGTAGTAGGTGCCCAATAATGCCATGACAATAATGTCAATAATCACAACCATAGTGACAGCTGTGTGGCAGGCACTGTGTACCATGCGTTCCACATGCATTCTCTGAAACCTCCAGCAGCCTTGCAGGATAGTCACTTAATCCCTGTTTCCCAGAAGAAAGGATGGAAGCTCAGAGGGGAAAGAATGTCTTGCCTAAGGCTACATCATCAGAAGGTAGAGTTGGAATTCTCATCAGAATTGTCTGAAAGATCATACAGTTTTACTGCTTTAGGCTAACTTCTCATTTAAAATCATTTAAATTAGAGATGAAGATAATAATTGTATTCATCTCTTTCCCAGCATCCAGTATGTGCAGGACACGGTAGAGGCTTTCCATTGCAATTATTCAGTTCTTACAAGGACCCTCTGAAGGAGTAAAGATTATTGTTCACACTTTACAGAGTGTTGTTTTCTCTTTAAACAGAGTGGGCCCCTCTCTGTTTTAGGTACATCCCTAGATCTGGGAAGCTGCAGAGTTCACTTCTCCAAGCTCTGGTTACTCCTGGATGCTTCTTTGGAGTTCTATTTTTTGACTAATGCTTTTGTTTTAGTAAAATTTTAGAAAAATTAGATATAATCTAGTACTCCCCATCGTTATTTTCTGGCATGCTAATCATATGAATGGGGCAGATGTCGAGGGAAAGAGAGAAGAGGGAGCAAGAGAAAGAAGGGGGATGAGAGAGCAGGGGAGAGGAATATGTGTGTGTGTGTGTGTGTGTGTGTGTGTGTGTGTGTGTGTGTGTGAGGGAGAGAGAGAGAGAGAGGATGAATATGAATGTAGCAGGGGAGAAGGCAGTGATGGAGATGTAACTGGTGCCTGCTAAGATACATTTCATATTGGCCCATTGGACGCGTTTCAAACCCAGATTCACAAAGCTGTCCTTGTTTTTTTAAGCCTTTTTCTCTCTGATTACTTCACCCTCATAAATTTATAGTTTATACGTCATTCATATACATTTATGTCTTTGCAAATGTTCTTATGTGACCTTTGTGGGGCTGGCCTTCTGTCTCACTGAGATGCTTGAGTGGGTAAAATGAGAAGAGCGAGATGCTCTTGGTAAAGTGTCTGACCAACCTGGACTGGAAGCCTAGCTTGGCAATGGATTAGCTGTGAGACTTCAGACAAGTCATGTATTTTTTCTGAGCCTCTTTTCATTGGAGACATTAAAGGAAAAGCCTAAAGAAAACAGCTAGCACAGCAGGGAGGAGTCTCAGATTGTCAGCTCTCTGCCCCCTTATGTCTCCTGGCACAATGGCTAACTTGATCACCGGTCCTACGCCCTCTCCTGCCGGCAGCTGACATTACCTAACTTCCACTTGTAGGGTCCACAACTGTCCCCAACCCTGGGACCAGTCTCAGCCTAGGCAAGGAAACCGTCGGGTCTTCTAAGGCAGAGGTTAACTGGCGCAGCACTGAATGAGTCCTACCGTGGCTTACAGTTTCCCCTGGGCGCCTCAAATGCTTGGAGATTTTTGGTTTATTTGGGGGTCTGGGTACTGAACATCTGTTGTTGGATCATCTCAACCCGGATCCAGTTTGTTCTGTGTCAACTATTAAATGGCTTTGATTGATCTTTTAGAGCTGCAGCTCTGTTTAGAATGTAGCTAAGGGCACTCAACACCTTGCTTGGCTTTTGCCCCCCCGGACTGATTTGAAGTCTGCTCTCTGACAATATCCCAAGGCTAACAGGGCTCTGGTTGTGCTCCCCCACTTATGTCCTCCATATTCACCCAGCTGCTGTGCCTACACTCTCACTCCTGGCCTTCCCTGGTCCAAACTGACCCTCCACGAGGGAAGAAATGTAGAGCTGGAAGTCACCTTGGAGTGTTTTTCAAATTTTAGCCTCTAATATACCACCTTTACAGTTTTTTTTTTTTTGCCGCATGGGTGGATCATCTGAACTAGTCTTTACCTCATATATTTTCTTTACATCGACTAAATTTTTAAATCTAAATATCTAATTTAGCTTCATAGAATTGACGGGAGAGTTATCTTTTTTGAATACACATTTAATATAAATTCAAAACTAATCAGTCTAAGAAGTTTTGCCATATACTACCTAAAATCATCTTATGTACAAATAGCACACTTTGGGAAACCCTGATCTGGTCTGTCTCTTCATTTTACAGATTAGGAAACAGGTTCAGAGAGGTTTGGTTTGTCACAGGCTAGTTAGATCAATTCTTGGGATTCGAACCTATCTCCTAGCTCCTGGTCTAGTGCTTTTTTTCTTCATTATGTCTAGGATTAGTCTAGGGTTCTGCACACTATTATTATTATTATTTTTTTGCGGTACGCGGGCCTCTCACTGTTGTGGCCTCTCACGTTGCGGAGCACAGGCTCCGGATGCGCAGGCTCAGTGGCCATGGCTCACAGGCCCAGCCACTCCGCGGCATGTGGGATCTTCCCAGACCGGGGCACGAACCCGTGTCCCCTGCATCGGCAGGCGGACTGTCAACCACTGCGCCACCAGGGAAGCCCAATGCACACTATTATTGACATATATGAAACAATTAAATCACAGTACACAACATGCCTGGAAATGCAGTGGAAAGGATCCTGATCCAGGACCTTACCATGAAAGAAAGAGAGGTTGCTTGACTGACAAATTGTATACCTGCTGGTTACCTCTGGTACTAAAGTAGAGACACATTACCACCTTAGGGAGGGTTCTGGAAGAGGAAATAACAATCAATTGTAGAACAACCCCTAAAAAGAAATGACACCACCGACTGATACAGAATTTGTAAGAGACTTACTTACTCTTTGATTATTGGCATGTCCACTTCTGGCCTGACCAGATCACATCTCTGGCCTGTGCTCCCGATGAAATCTTTTGTTTCTTCCAGGGATTTCAACAAGTTAGAACTTTCTGCAGCTTGTCGTCCATTCTGAAATGTACACCTTGACCTATGAAAGGTCTTTGTTGAAGCATTTACAGAATATCCAGGTCTTGTCACTTTAGCATTGCTACCAGGGAAGGTCCATGTAAAAGCACATAGAAGTCATTGCCAGATGGATGGGACTTAGTAGCAAAGGGGACACTTGGGGCTCTGGTGCAGGTGGTTCCAGAAAGCTTAGGTAGGCAGTGTGAGTGTTTTTGATTTTGCATCTGTTGAAGAAGGCAGTGGTTCTGTGCTGTTGTTACACCAAGATTCAGATGAGAACTTCTTCCCTTGTGTATGTGTCCTCAGCTTTCATCCAGCTGGCTCATCTTGAAAGGAAACATCTTCTTAGCCCCACTTACCCATTTTTGATCATCTAAATGACTTCTAAATAGTTTTGGTTTGCTGTGTGTATATATGTATATGGGTCTTTGGGGTATTTTTAGCTGCTTAAAAAAATCCGGTAACCACGGAAGGAATAATGTGGCTCATTATTTTACCAGAGGTTAGTAATGGTTCCTATCTGTATTGCCCATATGCAATTTGATACAGAGACTTTGATATAGGGACTTATGGAGACACATGGCTGTGTTCCAATGGAAAGAAGGTCACTAGAGGAAGAGAAGGGGTGGCAGCTCAAAGCACGGTAAATGAATTCATGTTTTCATTATCCAGACTGACATGACACTATATATTACATTCTTTCTGAAGGAACAGACTTTGCTTATTCTTGTAGTAGGCATCTTTCCAAGGTTTCATAATTCTGAGTTCTGTGTTAGGCATCCAGTTTACCATTCTTTTCCCCAACCTTGTCCTAGTGATTTTCTCTTGCAGTTCTGTCACTCTACATGCTTTCACTTCTGTCAGGTCTGGGTCTCAAAATTGAAACCAGAGTTCAGAAGGATTGTCAGTAGGATTAGAGAGGCCCAGTTAGAAATCCAGAATGGGAAAGGTCTTTACAGATCATCTGGTCACCTTATGCCAACTGAGACAGCCATTGATGTGCACGGCTCAGGCTTAGATCTTTTAACATTGAACCTGCCTCCAGGACGTGAGTTAGCCGACAGTCTCCAGCTTCAGGTGCCTTCAGGATTTACCCCAGCTCTCAAGTGGGAGGTGGGTGCTTCCCAGGCAGCTGCCAGCCAATGGCTGAGCAAGGTCGGGGTACAGTGGCTCACCATTTTGGGGCAGTGTGGGGCTCCTCCAGATGGAGTTGTTGCACTGTAGCTCCCAGGTGTGCTATCCCATGGTCTGAAGATCTTTTTTTTTTTAACTTTTAATTTTATATTGGAGCGTAGTTGATTAACAACGTTGTGTTAGTTACAGGTGTACAGCAAAGTGATTCAGTTATATACATACATGTATCTATTCTTTTTCAGATTCTTTTCCCATTTAGGTTGTTACATAAATATTGAGCAGAGTTCCCTGTGCTATACAGTAGGTCCTTGTTGGTTATCCATTTTAAATATAGCAGTGTGTACATGTCAATCCCAAACTCCCTAACTATCCCTCAAACTTCCTTCTTTTTCCCCTCCTTCGCTGATATCAGACCTGTATTGTGGTCTGAAGGGCTTCCTTTCTACTTGTGTCCCTCTCCCTTTTATTTTTCACAGGCATTACTCCCAATAAATGTCTTGCACTTCTATTTATATCTCAGCATCTGCTTCTAAAGGATCCAACCAATACCTCAAGAACTCCCCACTCCCATCTGAGTTTTACAGTATGGAAACTGAGGTCCTCAAAGGTGAGGTGACTTATCCAGCATCCCATAGCTAGTGAGTAGCAAAGTCAGTAGGACAATCCAAAGTCTCTGACCCCAAGTTCAATGCTCTTTCCCAAACTTCAGTCATGCATGTACCACCACAACTGCATATACCCCAAACAGATTTTGCTGTATCTGTTTATAGCAACATGCTATTGTTTACTTGACACATTTGACATAATTATTTCATTTGTTGTTAAATCTCTAGCCCTGTATGAAGTAATAGCATCCACAAAATTTGGGTTTTGATGTGCTAGTTTTTCTAATACATAGTAAATAAATACATTTACCATTGTAATAAAAAAAAGTTCGTGTGTGCACTACCTAAAGTTGTCTCATGTACCATAAGTGCTGAGTGAACCCTAGGCAGAGGAGAAGAGGAAGGGAGAGGGAAGAAGGAAGGAAGAGAGGAAGGAAGGAAGGAGAGCAAAAATACTTATGGGTGAGAAAGAAATGGTAAAAATCCTTCAATAACTGCCTCAGATACCTTGCTATAACCTCCATGTTTCCTGCCAAAGCCTGCTCTAACCCCCAGTGAGTCAACAAACATCCTTTGCCTATCAGTTGTCTAAAAACAAATTGGATGTACTCAGATGTAAATTATGAATCAAGATTTCTTCTCCTAAAAGAGCTGATTCACTTATCCCTACAATGGACTGAAGCGCTCCACTTTGAGCAATTTATTGGAGAAGATGCACACATTTCAAAGCAGTAGCTCTAATCTTCATCTTATAAAGTGTTTGAGTGCACACACTTCTTAAGGAGGTTTAAGTAACATTTCCTTTCTCATTTAAAATATTCATTATTAAAACAAGATTTTTTTCTTTGATTTAAGAAATCTAAGAATATAATTACGATAATCTTTCACCTTTGTTGCTATTCTTTTGGTTTAAGAGCTCTATAATGATTATGATTCTCTTGTGCTAATGAAATAAAATTGGGGCTAGGACTCATGTTATGTAATAATTTAATAGATTCTTAGTATCATAGTGATAATTTACCATTCCTCTTTCATTACAGGGAGATAGTATTATTCAGAACCTCTGCCAAACATATATTACGGATTCAGAAGCCACTTTGTTAATTCCTAAACCAATTGTCCTTTTAGAGAAAGAAGACCTATAAACCAACCTTAGTAAAAAGTAATTTCTAGAATGTCACAAATTTTAAAGGCATGGGGAGTTTGAAGGTAAAGATTCAAGTTGTGTTTTGGTATATGTAGAAAGGTGGCTATACACTTTGACAGGATTACTTAATATTCTATGTTCAAACCTACTGCTCACATCTGGTTTGAAAAGATTTGGTAGTGGCCTGTTTCTAGAAAGACAAATCCAATACTAATGTGCACATACCCTTGGATTAATTGGGGAAAGAGTCAGTTTCTTGTGTCCCCTGTCCCTTGTTTTACATTTTAAACTCGATTAAAATGGTTGACATTTCAACTCCAAATTAAATCTATGAATAATCAGTGAAGAATCATATCAAATTATTAGTTTTTCAATGAGAAGAGGATATAAGCTTCACAGCTAAAACAGACACAGCATAATTGAAAACAAGGCTATTGCATTCAGGTTTTAGTATTTACTGACTCATTTCTCCAAGTGTCTAGAGAACATATTAGGTTCTTCTTGTATTTCTTTTTGGGATAATTACAGGCGACACAAACTAAATAGAATATAATGCCCTGGAAACTTAAACTCTGCTTGTTCTTACCAGGTTAGCAAGCATGTAGTGGTAACCTCTTGAATGCTTTCCCAGGATCACAACCTGCAGAAATAAAAAATAAGAAATATTGCTTATTCAAGGACATTTTCAATTGCACAGTCATTGGGATGGCTAGAGCAAATTACTTTTAAATAATCAACAAAGTGTTAGGTCGTTTATAGTAAACGTATATAGTAAATCATAGTTAGTTGGGCCAGATTTCTTTTTGTTGCATTTTACTTTCAGGCATAGGGTACAGGAAGAATTGCTAATATGAAAGTTAAAAATGTCAACAGCAAGGGAAAAAAGCTCTTTAAACTTCCAGGTCAGTGGCATCATTATCACTTAAAATAGATGGCAAAAGTGATGAAACTGATGATCCCTCACCCATGAACTGGATTTCTGTACTTAGCTGTTGAGCTGGAAAATGGGCTGAACTTTGCATACAAATTAGAAAATAGAATGTATGGTACATTTTTCTTTCTTTATCTGGAATGCTTAGGGAATAGAACACTCAAGGAATGGGGTTAATGTGATTTTCAGGTTAATCGAGGTTGCTTTTGCTTATTGAAAACTTTTCTAGCAGAAGCAGTTGAGAAAAAAAAAACTTTTCTAAAATGCTTGCCTTTCTTTTCTTACCTTAATATGAAAGACTTGTGAACATCTGTACATCTTTTGGTGCTGAATGTGCCTTAAGGTATTGAGGGAAGGGATTTTTCCCCTAGGGGATATTTGGCCATGCCTGGAGAAATCTTGATTGTCACATCTAGGAGGGGTGACTGGCATCTAGTGAGTAGAGGCCAGAGATGCTGCTAAATATCCTATAATGCACGGGGCAGTCCCCACAACAAAGAATTATCAGCCAAAAGTGTCAATAGTGCCGAGATTGAGAAACCCTGCCTTAGGGTCATCACTCTTATCATAATTTTCATGAGTAGCACTGTATTAATGCTAAGCTTTACAGTTTACAAAGCGCATTTTTATTATCTCAAAATATGTAAGTGGATTGAATATTTTCCAACTAAATGTATTGGTTGGCAGTTGAAAGTTTTTCACAAAATACCTGACATAAGCTTATTTCCTTATAGTTAAGTACAGCAAAAATTCTGGTTAATTGAAGATTTTATAAAATGTCATTGTTTTGAGTACTGACTGTATGCAGGAGTGGGAGTGAGGAGGGGGATATGATAGAGGTTAAAGACACAACCAGAGGCACAACCAGGTTTTGTGCAGGCCTGAAGCTAATATCACTTTAAGAGCCCTCTTTAAGAAAAATAATACAAAATTATGAATACAGTATTTGGAATAAGGCCTCAGAAAGAACCTGTGCAAGTAAGGGGCCATTAAACTTCACCATATATTCCTCTATGGACACAGCTGTCAAGGGTCTAAAAACAGTTTGAGAAAACAATGTACACATATCAAACCAGAACTATATATAAAAGGTCATAATGATAATATTAAAAACAGTTGCCTTTAATTGAGTTCCTAGTATATGCCAGGCACTGCGCTAGGTGCTGTATTTAATCCCTAGAACAATTAAACAGATTAAGTATCATAAGTTTTATTTTACAGATGAGGAATCTCAACCAAAGAGAATTTAAGTAATTTACCCAAGGCCACACAGCTAAGAAATGCTAAAGCTGGAATTAGAACCTAGGTCTGTGTACCTCTAGAACCCACTCTCTTGGCAGTACATTACATGGTTTCTTAATATGTGCTAAATGTCAAATAACAAGAATTACTGTAGGTTCTTGGAGAAGAGGAAGAAGAGATGTCTAAGGCCTGCTGGGATGGATAGGGAAGGCTCCCTGGAGGAGATGAGGTTTAAGCTGGCCCAGAGGTGTGGAACCACATATTTAAATATCATGCTTATTTCAATTCATTTTAAGTACTGAGAGAGAGAGAGAGAGAGAGAGCGAGCTATTTTTGATTAATTTAAAATGTGAGCCACATATCTGACTGATTATTTACGGAGGAAATGAAAGGTTAATGAATGTCTTGAGGAGGTGATTTCTCACACCACTGTGACACAAAATGAGCTGTTAGGTATCTGCTGGGATGTATTCTTCAGTGTCCGCTTGTGAGAAACATCCTTCCTGGTGACGTTTGTTAACTTTGATGGCAAGTTGGGACGATACATTTGTTGAATTTTTAATTCCCTGAGAACCTTCAACATAATAAAATCAGAGGGTTTTGAGTTCTGTTAGAAAAATGAGCAAGATTTCTAAGGACATCTGGCAGAGCTTGGAGAGAAATAAAGAAGCAAGCCCAAAGGAAACAGAGTAAGTCTGTCTCACCAGAGGCAGCGTTTAGTGTTCTTCTGAGCATAAGAAAGGCAACAGAGAGCCACAGAAAACATAAGTGTTAGACGACCCCCGAAAGAGAACCCAGGAGCCCAGGCTTGTCACGTACTCAGTTTGATTGTGGGCAAATCACTCAACTTTCTCCAGCCTCCATTTCCTTACCTGTAATCTGGGACCATGAGCCTGGCCTTTCCTATCTCAGCACTGTTGTCAGAATCAAACTGAATAATATCTACAAAAGTGTTTGGGATGTGCCTTATGTAATTATGTGGGGTTAAATAACTGTGGAGAGAGGTCATTCACTAAGATAGTGTTTTTCAGGTTCAGAAAAACTTGAAGCTATTAGAATATCTGCTTTAATCCATGCCCAGATGGTCTGTGCAAAACAAACTCACTTATTTGAAGGTAGTTCTCTCACAGCACTACCCTTTCAAAATTTAGTTTAAACTGGAAGAGGTGGGAAAGTTATCTAAAGATAGGAACCTTTAGGTGTCACAAAGCTGTTGCGTTAAAAGCCGTAATTATTTCCTCATCCTTACTTTCAGTGCCTTCTTAACTCTTACTTAACATACAGTTCTTACCAATTTTGGTTTTCTAGTTCACAGTAAGTGAAAAGCTACAAATTAGAAGGGGTGAGTATGGAGGGGGGTGGTGGTATTAGAAAGAGGTGCATTAGCAGCAGAGGAAGTGACAAACTGACTTAAAGGGGAAGGATGAGTCCCCCCAAAAAGCAGACAACATTGTACTACGTCACAGTATAATCATGGATGTTCATCCTGAGTGCCTGACTCATCAGGGTATGGCTTATTGCGTTCAGTAATTTCTGCTGAAAAACCTAGGGAAATTATAATACATCTGAGGGAAGGTTTCCATCAGAAATGCTCAAATTCCCGATACTTAAGAGAGTACATTTCAATTATCTTGAAATGTTACTCACGTAGGGCAGCAATGATCCTACTGATGTGAGGTAAGTGAGGCCTCACTGCCAAAAGTGTCATGTTTTGCTCCTGATCTTTCCTTTCTTTGAATTTTTGGTGCAGGGCTTATGGGAGTAGGGGTGGGATGGGAGGCTTGTGCGTAATACGGTGCACAAAGGAACTAGTCAATGGGAGCGGTTCTTGTTCAGTTAGTCTTAAATCTTTTTTCTTTCCATCTGTTACAGATGAACAAGGCATAAATTGTGCCCTCGGTTCTTTAATGACTTTGGTAACCAAGAGAATATTCAACTTTGCTTTTACAGTAATTATAATCGCTCTTTCTGAACTAGTTTCAGAACTTCAAGTATAAAAGCCGTTTTACCGTCTACTGTGAAATTTAAGGAGGAAATATCAAGTTCCCGGATCCATGTTGTGTGTTCACTGTGCCTTTGTAAGATTTGTTGGAGAAGATGGATAGCTTGATACAATGGTAGATATGATAAATGCAATGAGAGAATATGTGTGAAATGTAGATAAAATTCATTGTTTTAAGGAGATTTATTTTTATGCCCACAAATAGGACCTGAAAGAAATAATGCCACAATCCTCATTCACTGAAACTTCAGCAGTAGTTTCATTCACTGAACCATGCAGATGGCAGAGCATTAAATTATTTGTTGAAGAAGTCAGTGAATCCTAGTCTACCCATTTGGGGGAGACCTCCCTTTATTGACTCCCCCAACCACTTCTCTGTGAAACTGGGGGCTGGGTATCACTGAGAATTAAAACTGCTGGTGGGAATGTGAGTTGGTACAGCCACTATGGAGAACAGTATGGAGGTTCCTTAAAAAACTACAAATAGAACTACCATATGAGCCAGCAATCCCACTACTGGGCATATACCCTGAGAAAACCATAATTCAAAAAGAGTCATGTACCAAAATGTTCATTGCAGCTCTATTTACAATAGCCAGGACATGGAAGCAACCTAAGTGTCCATAGACAGATGAATGGATAAAGAAGATGTGGCACATATATACAAGGGAATATTAGCCATAAAAAGAAACCAAATTGAGTTATTTGTAATGAGGTGGATGGACCTAGAGTCTGTCATACAGAGTGAAGTAAGTCAGAAAGAGAAAGGCAAATCCCATATGCTAACACATATATATGGAATATAAGAAAAAAAATGTCATGAAGAACCTAAGGGTAAGATGGGAATAAAGACACAGACCTACTAAGAGAATGGACTTGAGGATATGGGGAGGGGGAAGGGTAATCTGTGACAAAGTGAGAGAGTGGCATGGACATATATACACTACCAAACGTAAAATAGATAGCTAGTGGGAAATAGCCACATAGCACAGGGAGATCAGCTCAGTGCTTTGTGACCACCTAGAGGGGTGGGATAGGGAGGGTGGGAGGGAGACGCAAGAGGGAGGAGATATGGGGACATATGTATATGTATAACTGATTCACTTTGTTATAAAGCAGAAACTAACACACCATTGTAAAGCAGTTATACTCCAGTAAAGATGTAAAAAAATAATAATAATTCAGAAGATGTTCAGCTGGTTTTCTAGAGGCCCTTTCTCTTCCAATTTAATGCTTAATCTAGACATTTTCATAATTTTAGAAATCTGAAGTTAAATTGCTCCATAAGACTACTCGAGAGAGGCCCACAGACCCTTTGGGAGCAAAAGCATCTGTTTTTCTATGCTCATATTTAAAAAAAATATGTGTGTGGAAAAGTGTCTATGTTTTTTCCCTTGGATCCATCTGGTATGCAGATTAGGTTATTTGCAGACCTAAGTATCTCCATGTTTGGATTTTCTACATCGGTGCCAAAAAAGGATCTATGTATAAAGATTGATCTTGCTTTGAGTACAGAACAGAACATTCCTTGCCGTTCACCTTAATCTGTTTCTCTTTGATTTAGGTACCCTGAGAACATGTGGAGGGCTGGTGGGGGGGCAGAAATGAGGGAGGTTTCTGGTTTTAATTCACCAGATTTACCTGTTACATAGGTATTTTCTCTTTAAGAAAAAGCTATTAGACCACATTTTTTGGTGTGTGTTCAAAGAGAAGACATTTCTTCAGCGCCCCCTTCCCTTTTCTACTTCCTCAGTTACAAAAAGATACTGCTGTCCTACGGCAACCTATCTGATTTCAGCTGTGTTGGGGGTTAAATGGTGGTAAGCTACAGAAATCAGCCTCAGAATATGCCAGACTTCCCCAAAGAAGTCTTCCATCAGATATGATAAAAGCCGTTCATTTTCTTGAATGAAAACCCCGAGCTACTAAATTGCTTTAGTCTTAGTAAACATATATCAGAAGTCCATTCCTTTAGAATTATTTTTCTAATCATCTCAATCTGCACACACACGCTTTCTAACCGAATGACAGTGCTTCATATTGCAGTCATCTGACTTGAATAAATGTGCTGGATTAGTGAGGCCGAGAAGAGCCAATCACCCAAAGTCAGCCCAGTAGTGGGGGTGGTACAGATGGAAAACAAAAGGCTGAAGCTTTTCATAAAGAAGGAAAATGGGAGTATAACCGAGAAATCTCATCACTGTGTATACTCTCTTCAGGGGAAGCTTATGCAGAGAGAAGGCAACTGAATAGAAAATAAAATCTATTTTATCAAATGTAAAATCATCAAATAAGATGCTACGATGTGAAGATTAGAGGACAAGGATTTCACCAAAGAAACATGTCTTTGGGAAGTTTCACTTCCCAGACTTCAATATTGCATTCACTAAGACGAATGGAATATGCTGAAGATGTAAACAGTGGGAGAGGCAAAGAGAATATACAAATAAGAGGCAGTAAATGGCCACAAGTAAGTTAAAGGAGCAACAGATTATTCCTGCTCGTAGGAATAAGGGACCATTTCAATGCATGTTAATCTTGGTGGGAACACCTCATTGTATTAGCCCTTAAACATCATTTCTCGAATTTCATTTCCTTACAAACTTCCTTAACAATTTGTGATCTATCCACATACCACAATACTATTATTTTCTTAATATTTATCTTTATAGCTACTCATTTACTTAAAGTTAGCAGTGTCCAAAGCAATAATATCCATGAAACTACATACAAGAAAATAAATACAACTGTGTGAAAATAGAATCTATTCATCCAGATGTCACTGAAAATCCTCTGGTGTACCATCAGGAGTGGTGGGTAATATTGCCTGAACGCAGTCGTGTCTTTAGGAAGAGAATAAAGATCATATCTTCCTGTCCAGATAAAATATGGTTAATTTGCCTTATGGTTCAAATCTTAAGAGTATCCCTGTCTACTTTCAAAGGTTCACGAGTCTCGTAAGGGAGCAAAATGATGGGCAGTTTGGGAGGTAGCAGATAATGCCTGGGACTGCGTACAAATGACAGATGTGGAAACTTACAAAGCCTTTCCTAAGGCAATTTCCATGTACTGCCCCACCTAGGAAGCCCAGCACCTTTGATCAGCTGGAGTTCTTGGTCATAGGGCCAATAATAAATACTTAAAACATCTGGAACTTTCCATCAGCTAACTTCCTGTAATGTGATGCATTTCCAAACACTGTGTCTTTTCTTGGAGTATCTCATCTAGAAGACCTTTCACAGCACCCTATTTTTATTTGGAAATAACTCTAGATGTTTTTTCCGGGAGGTGAGGTAGGGGTGATTTTAACTAGTATTCAACCTAGAATAATACAGCAAAAAGAACATTAGTTTCTCTTCAACATAGCCATATGTATGACTTTTGTAGTCTCTGCATTTTGCATTGGCTATCCCCCCAAATCAGCGATAATTTATTTTAAACAATACATTTTAAATAACAGTGTTCTTTATGCATACTTTTATGAAATTTACTGTCACCTATTTTATGTTCACACTTATAGCAACTTTTGTTTTAATATTTACAACTTTATTCTAAATATTAAGTTGTATCTTTTTTCTTCTCTCTGTAGATCTTACAAAATTGTTTGGGCCCAAAGCACTATAATCCTGAATTTCAAGATCTACTTGAAGGACTGTATGGGTGGTAAGTAGAAGGCTTGGCAGTGCCACTAGACTCATTATTTGTATTTAAAAAAAAAGAAAAAGGAAAGGCAACATCTGGCATAAGGCTGAATAGTCACTCCAATATGTGTCTTTTCCAGCCACAACCACTAGGGGATGGGTGGGATAACGCGGGACTTCTTCACTGGCCCAAGAGTCACACTTTCCCATCTTTAGATATTTATCAGGATCAACAACTCTAGTATCTCACCTGAAATGACGCCTTATAGAATTGAAACTTGTAAGAGTCTAAAACTCTTTATAGATGTGATCTGAATCACCCTTAAAGCTTAGAACAAATAGGTATCTATTAAAGGTGATGTACTAGAAAGAGCCGTAATCATTGAAGTCAGATGGTTCTGGATTCAAATCCTGCCATTTACTTACTAGCTCCGTTGCTGTGTGCAAAACTGAACCATGGACGGTTGGGTAGAGTTTTAGCGACCCAGGTTCATCCCAGGATGTTGAGGCCTTCAAGTCAGGAGGGGAGAGGAAGAAACATGGTGTGGGGATGTGTCGAATGAGATGTTCTCCTTAGAACTCCCTGATTTTGCCTCTGTGAATGTACTTTCTGTCTGTGCGATGCTTCCAACATTTGACACCCTAATCTGTGAAATTTTCTGTTGGCTGAAGGAAGCAAGTGAATGTGTTTTTATTTTCAAGTAAAAGTAAATATCTCTCAGAAACCCAGTGTGTTTCTCGGGCCTTTGGTTTTCAGGATAGTTGCTTACTTGGCAGGTTTCTCTCTCTTCTGGGAGCCATGTCATTTAAGTTTATCTCAATTTGAAAATGGACAACAAATGATAGAGGCTTAGTTTCTGGGAGGTAAAACACAGAATTCTCCTAATTCACAAATGTTTGGTTTGGTCTTTCACTCTGGCTATTTGAACTTCCATTCTCTTCTTCATCTGATAGCTCATCCACCTTTGTGATCACACTGACATGATAAACCATTGGTAGCTTGAAGTCAGCCATGGTGGAAGTATATACACCACAGAAATCAGCCAACACTACAAATCAGGGCTTTCTCCCCTCACCTTGAGAGCCAGTTTACCTGCATACCACTGGATTCAGAAGGAATATAGACTGAAGTCCCTAGTGGATGGAAGTGTTGTTTTTCTTAACCACATTCCATTCATTTCTTCTTTCAATGAACATTTGTTGAATGCCTGCTCTGTACCAATCCTGGGGCCAGACACAGGGGAGACAGAGGTCACCAAAACCTGGTCCCTAGCCTGGAGGATCTCACCATTAGGGTAGGAAAGACTGCCAAGTTAACAGACAACTATAACCCAGCAGGAGAAGTGTGAGAACAGAAATATGTACAGCAGACTGAGGAGAGAATGATTAACTCATAACCTGTTAGAGATAGAGAGTACTTTGTCTCCAACTGAAGACCTAAAGAATATTTTTCCTGTGGTTTTTATAAGTGGGAGCCTGACAAACAGGTGACTTAAAGAGAATGCTATTTTGAAAACAAAGAGAGATGTATTTCAGAGGGCTATTTCTCTTGATTTCAGGAGAGCCTTGTTGTTCCACAGTGCTTACACACTAGAGGGAAGATTTTTATTTGGACCAACTATAGGCATTTGTTGTGATGGTAAGCCAGGGCTGGCTCTATAAGAAATTGTGACTGAAATGATTCACTGGAAAAACTAAGTTAGAAGGGATATAAATGGTTATACAGTAAATAAAAGGCGATCTGCTAAGGCCAATGCATCCCAGCTTTGCCGATTACAAGCTACATAAACTTAGGCAAGTTACTTAAACTCTCAGTGTCAGTTTTCCATCTGTAAAACAGGGAACATAGTAGTTGAGAGGCAGTGAAGTAAGGTGGTCAAGAGTATAGGCTAGACTACCTGGGTTTGGGTCCCTACTTTGCCCTTTTATAGCTGTGTGACTTTGGACAGTTAACTTAAACTCTCTCTTTCAATGTCCCCATTTGTAAAATAGGTCTATCATTAGCACCTACTTTACAGACTTGCAGTGAGGAATAAATGAAATAATGTATCTAAAGCTCTTAACACAGTGCCTGATGCTTATCCTACCTATATTAGTTAGGTTTTCCCTGCCTTATTCCTATTGCAGTGCTCCCTCCCTCTATCCTCCCCTGCGGCAATCACATCTATCCTTCAAGGCCCAGCTTATATGCAGCCTCTTCCATGAAGCCTTCCCTGATTTTATGTCTTCACTTCTAAAATGTAGAGAAGTAGTTTCCTGCCGCTATGGGGTGAGGGATTTGGAGCGGTATCAGAGCTTGCTGCAGAGGGGTATTGAGGCCACTGGTTAGGATAGCACTGGGTTGGAGGTACAGGAAAGGAGCTGAGGTTTGCACTTGGAGTTCAGGGGGATAAGCTGAACTGGGGGTTAACCAACAACAAGGTAACTCACATTGCTACCCTCCACCGCCCCTTCCTCTCCTGCCTGCATCATTGATCAAAACGCTGAATTCAAACCACACAGGAACTGTGGCTCTGAAGAAGATGTGTGTGGGGAGGTAGGGGATTGTTCTGCCCAGAGACAAAGGAGCACAGGCCATAACCTAACTTTTCACGTGTAGTCATCACAGTGTTTCTACCACAGGAGAGAACAGGGGCTGGGGCTGGGTGGTGAGAGGCGTGAGAGCAGAAGTTTGGCAGGGTCAGGAGGATGGATCTCTCCTCTGCATTATACACCATTGCTCAGGAGTCTCGGGCCGCCCCACTCTGACAGTAACAACTGGACTTGGCTCATCTACGCTTCATTTCAGGAGCAAGGAGGCATAGCTATTCCAGGCTTTCTCACTTGAATCCACAGAGGCCTTGGCTGTAGAGAGAACACTGAGGAACACGATTCACATTCCTTGGTAGCTCAACCTCGGGAATGTCTTAGGACAGTATTTCTCAAAGTGGATCAGCTGGAGAATCTGTGAAGATGCAAGCACCTGGGTACCCCTCTCTAGAGATTCTGATTCACAAAGTCTGGGTTAGGGCCACGGAGTCTGCATTTTAACACTCAGGTGATTCTGATGCACACTGAACTCAAAGAACTGCCTTTCCATATGATAATAAATGCACTTTGAAAAGCTAACAGCAGGACTGTCAATGATGGATTCTCATGAAAGGGGGTAGGAAGGGAGATATTGAGCTTATGGGGGTGCTCCCTTGGGGACCTCCCATGGGAAGCCGTGGGCAGGGAGGGGGCAGCCTGAGAACACCCACCCAGACTCCTGGGAAAGGTGCCAAAGGAGGAATTTCTCGGTAAACCCTGAGACAGAGATTTGAGGGCCAGTGGTTTAATTGGGAGTTGATTCCAGGATGCGCTGGTAGGGGAATGAGGACATGGGACAGCAAAGGGAAAGAAGCCAGCGCAGGTGCATGAATGAGCAGGGTAGCTCTGAGCACCTCTGGGAGTGGTGTGCCGCACACCCACCTGAAGGGCCAGGAAGCTGAAGTCTGAGTCTTTCAATTCCTGTTCACCGCTGGCTGGTAGCTTCTGTCAGGAGGATTAATTCCTCCCCAACACTTCTGACTTGTCTGACTCTCAGGCTGAGAGAAAGTCTTCAAGTGGAGAATCGCACGTGCTTACAATAGGATGCCATTGGCACGTATGAAAAAGGCTAGTGCCAAACATGGGTGGGGCACCAACAGCATCTGCTATAACTGCAGTGACTTTATGTCACATGTATTGTACTTTATCGTTTACATATTGCTTTGATATGCGTCACTGCAATTGATAAAAAAAAAATGAGGTAGGTAGTAAAACATGATGGTGGTGGGAGTGGCCTCTAGAGTCAGACCGACCTAGAACCGACCTAGTTCTTCCTCTTTGTAGCTGAGTGACCTTGGACAAGTCATTTTCCCTCGCTGATGCTCACTTTCCACATCTATAAAGTAGGGATCATAATGGCAGCTATTTCTTGAGGTTATTTTAAGGCCTAAATGCAGAATTCCCAGCAGAATGCCCATGATATTAAGGGATTCAACCAATATTCCTTCCCTTTCTTCCACCCCTCTCTCTCTTTACTCGTCTTTTTCCCCACAGCACACAGCCCCAGTGTATGGCACCAAGGTGGTGCTTAATAAATGTTTCTAACACGGAAGGCTTCAGTACACCCTGAAGAAAAGTCCACATTGCTTATGAGTCAGTAGACTGAAGGTGCCATTTAAAATAATATAAAATCTAGAAAAATGTACTGTGGGGATGGGCATTGAACAAACTCAGATGCAAGGAAGGCTTCCGCCCTGGAGAGGAAGATGTCTTTTAGACTAGATTTTGAATGATGCAGGGGAACTGTTTTTGGCAGAGAGAAGGGAAGGAGGATCCCAGGTGGGAAGATGCCCTGGACAAAGGCCTGGTGGTGGGACAGAAGACAAACATAAGCTAACATTTATTGAGCACTTACTGTGTACAAGGCACTGTGTAAAGTGATTTTTGTACATGCTTTATTTCATCGAATCCTTACACAACCCTGCAAGTTAGGCACTACAATTAATTTCATCTTCCATGTTAGGAAATTGAAGCACAGAGAAGTTGGGTAACTTGCCTGAGGCCTTACAGGCAGAACGTGATGGAGCCTGGAGTCAAAATCATATGTCTGCCTCCAAGCCCAGTTGCTAAGTGTTAGCAGCTATAATGATAATTACGAATCATAAGAACTATCATTGTTTCTGTGGAATGATCAGCTCCCACCATGGATTCAGTAAAGACTGAGTACCTACTTTTGTTATGTATTATTACCTAAGTACGGAGCAGTTATAGCCTCAATCTTTGGAAATTCTCCTTTATTGTGGAGCATCCTGGGAAATTCCCCTTTGGTTTCCCCTAAGTATTTCTCAAAGCCTTGGGCTTGGTTCATATGATTATGACTCCCATTTTCGATTCCCTATCAGCATACGACATGAGTTGTCATTGTTTAGTCACAAGCTGCACTTGTGATAAATGTTGGATAATCAGAACAAAAGCACAGGAAAAATAATTAGAGGGAACCAAAGGGAAGAGGCTCACAGCCTTGAACAAGAGACTGTGTGAAGGTTTCTAAGACTCAGTCCCTGAAGCTCTGACAATGCATTTTGATCCTTGTCTTAATGCAAATGAATGACTCCATCAAATCATAGGCAGTTTGTCACAGTGCAGGTTATTTAGCTAGTTAATTAAAAGTCTGAGTGAGCTGGTGCCTCCCTGCACTGGGCTCTGAAGATAACCAAACTGTGTTCTGACCAGGCAAGTTAATTTAAAATAAGTGACCTCAATTGGGTAATGGCTGCAAGTTCAAATTCAAGAATCGCTATAATTAGTCCCAGACGGATCTTAATTGTTCCTTCAGGAAACAGAGTGAGGAAGGGGGAAAGAGAAATGCCCAAGCACCAAGTAAATGTTATTTGCCATATCTTTCAAAAGCAGGGGAGCTGACTGGGTTAGGGCATAGTTACTATGGTATAGCAAGACTTCCATTGCTGCTTTCCAAATGCGTCCTTCTAGACGTAAAATGGGTGTAACTGTTTTGGGAACAAGAACTAGAATTCAGCTCTCTTAACGATGTGATCTCAGGCAAGTTATTTAACCTTCATATGTGTCTGTTTCTCATCTATGTAATGGAGAAAACACTATTAACCCTACCAACCTCAGAGGATGGAAGGAGATACTTTGCAAAACTGCTTTGAAAAAAAAATAAAGCTCTACAAGGCTGTATTTATTCTTTTTTTTCTTTCTTTCTTTTTTTTGCGGTACACGGGCCTCTCACTGCTGTGGCCTCTCCCGTTGCGGAGCACAGGCTCCGGACGTGCAGGCCCAGAGGCCATGGCTCACGGGCCCAGCCACTCCGTGGCATGTGGGATCTTCCCGGGCCGGGGCACGAACCCGTGTCCCCTGCATCTGCAGGCGGACTCTCAACCACTGCGCCACCAGGGAAGCCCTGTATTGCTTTAATCCAGGAAAGTTTCATAGTCAGAGACTTTTGATTTTAGAGTATAATACTACTCTAGGTGTGTTTCTCTTTTTATTTTTTCCTTCTACTCTGCCATAAACCCAGTACCTTCTGAACCGCACCCCTTGAGAGGTGAAAGGATCACAGCGGGCAGTACGTTCAGCACCGTATCTGTGTGGTGGTACGTGATGTTCTAATTTCTTAGGAGGTGTGCCCACAGAGCTGAAAATGATTTCAGCTTTGTGTGCTTTTGGAAAAAGTCAGAGGGCACACACATTTAGCATTTCTTTTTTATTACAAAATCGGATCCTTCTCCATTCATGTTAATATACATCTTTGACTTGAAATTACATGCTGGCACAGCACTGTGGTACCACGAGGTTAGTGTAAGTCATGGTGAGAGCAGGATGGCTTTATCTTCTCTTATTTTTTTATGTGAATGCTTGGTTTCCCTTCACTGTTCTGATACATCTGATACATACACATATCTTCCCAAGCTCTGGAAGCCAAAGGTAATAAGAATTTGTACAATGATAAAGATAAATAAGTGACAAAATCATAACCCAATACAAAGCCTTGGAAGACCAAGAACTTGACCATTTGGGGATGCACAAATGACTGCTTTTGAAGCTGCTTTTCTTTCTGGATTCCACATTTTAAAGGGAATTGTATTGTGATGCCCGCTTGAGTCCCCCTTAATGGAATGTAAGCATCTAAGACAGAGATTTACAACCTATACCTACTGACAGTAATCGCAACTGTTTATCATTTAAGCCTAACCAAAACTCGTTAAAGGAGCTTGCTTTGGAATCAGAATCTGTGTTCTGCCTAGTTAGATGAGCCAAGCAAATAATGGAGTCATATCTCCCAGAATTGCATTACTATCAAAGGGCTGTGCCTTTTGCTGAAAAGAGCTTGAGGTCATAATGAACAAATAAACAAACAAAAAACCCTGGTTCCACATTACCTACCCTTCATCGCTGGGGAACACCCATCCATGGTAGGGAGCTGCAGAGGGCACAGCTTTGCAAGGCTTTTGCAAAGGTTTAAGCCATAGGCTGAGCAGTCGTTTCTACAAGTCTCCCTCGGGAGTTTGTGTGGTGCACCATGAGTAAAAGCTGCAATATGCAGTGCACACAGGACTGGGAATTATTCTCCAAGTGATAAATGTCCGGACTTTTCTCCCCCTGGAAAATGTCAAGAAGCTATTTATTTAATTCTACAAATATTTATTGAGCACTTACTAGGTTCCAAACTGTTTTAGGTGCTGGGGATATGGCAGTGAACAAAACACAAAGCACCCTGCCCTCATGAAGCCTATATTCTAGTTTGGTTCTCTGGCGATCACTCCCTCCTGTGAATTCCTGTATTGTTTCTACCTCTCATCCTTCCCTCAGACTACTAAGTATTTACCCAAACTAGGCATGTGTCCGGCCATCCCAGTAAGTCCTTGTGGGCGGGGCCCCAGTTTAAACTCATTAGTATGTACATCATTCAGCACGGTGCCCTGTAGGCAGGTGTTCAGTCAATGTTTGTGGATGATGAGAAAGAAGAAGACTCCAAATACAAGGAAAAAGGATGAGAATTTATATTAACTTCAAATGTTATCTTTCTGGTTTAGTATGTTTTCTTACCAGACTCATAAGCTAAACACTAATTCCAGGCAGTTGGGTGGGAAGTGGAATGGGGGTGAGAAGGCAGGTGCCCTTTTCAGGGGAACCCATATGTAGATATCTATTTGGTCCCTGTATTGGCATAGTCTTGGGTGGTGTGGCACAAGGAAGATGGACATTGGAATCAGATCTGGGTTTAAATCTGTGTTTTTTCACTCACTACTTGTATGGCCACTATGTATTAGTCCCTCTCTCAGCACCTCAGTTTCTTCATTGTAAAATGATGGGATAGTTTAATCCCTAAGCAGAACCTACTCGTATCAGATATCAAGTTACTGTATTTCCTAGTGGAAAAAATTCTGTTTCTCGAGGATCAAAAGTCATGATGAAAGGTAGAGTCGTGTTCTGGTCAATATAGCCTATCTTCTTATTGGTATCAAGTTTCAATGATTCTGCTTTATGACGTCTGAGTTATTCTCAGTTTCCTAATTGGCACTGCTTATTAGCATTCACTCTGACAAGTGAGCTTGTCATACCTACGCAAATATAAATTTCCACCAAACCAGGTGAACTATTGGCCCTTGAAGACTCGGTTCAACAAATCATCAGGAGAAAGCCTCCCTGATCTCCGAGTCAGGCATGTTTCTTGTGCATTCCCATTAGGATCTCTGTTCCTCTCTGTCATTGCACTTAGACCTGATCATCTGTTTACTTGCCTGCTTCCCTACTAACCCACGAGCTCCTTGAGGGCTGCAACAATGTCTTATTTGTTTTTCACTTTTTCTTTAAACTTATTACTAGCTCTTACCCAGGACAACAGACACAGACAGCATGGATAGGAATGTCTTACTTTCAAGGACAGCTTAAAACAGTCTCTTTACATTTCAGCAGTTCTACTGGAAAGGATTGTGCATAAGAGCCTTCTGTTTCCTTTTTTCATGCAGTTGAGAAGATAAAACTATTCACTTGTTTCTGCCACTTCAAATATTATTCTTATTTATGTAGATTCTATGAAGAGGACATTTGAGTAACGGGTCCTTTCCAGTTTCCACGAAGAATCGAGTCTGTACTAGTCCCCTTTATGCAAAAAAGTCTTTGTTAGATGTGTTGGGTTCTGCTGCAATGAGATTGCAAACGAAACCGTCCCCATCTTCCTCTGGGGTATGGTAAAGGGAAATTCATCTCCATCTGACAACTTTTCAGCTAAGCTCTCTGAGCAAAGCCAGTAATATGGAACTCATGAAAACAGTTTGAAGACTGAGCAGCTTTCTCTACATGTGGAGAAACCGTACCATTTTCTCTTGGCTCCTAAATCCTCCAGTACCTGGACCATTACTAACATTGCTCTTTCTCTTTAAAAATATAGTTTGATGGTGAGATTATCATGCATGCATTCTTGACATGAGTTAAGAAAGTGAAGAGAATGAGTTGTAGGTCACTGAGTGTTAGGGACCATAAAAGGAAGTGGCTAGGATTTCACATGTATTGTTTTTTGGGGTGTTGAGGTCACTGCCTGTAATTCAGCAAGCAAGATGTTGTGGTGGAGGCTGCAGTGTACCGAGTCACTGGGGAAGAATACTACTGGGAAGTTGTCTCGGGCAAAATGTGCCCTCCTACTTGGTTTCAACATTTCATAATTGGTGCTTTAGCTTCAACAGGTTGGGTGTGAGAAACAGCCCCTAACTCTTCTGGGGAGGAACATGAACAACATTACCCCTCCCTAATGAAAGCAAATGCCTGAGGATTCAGGGATGGGTCTTCTGCTACCTGTTATCAAGGGAGCTAATGTAGAAGAGTTAATGGCTCTGTTGGGAGATGCACTTTCCCGCCACTCCTTGCAACTCTCTCTGAGCAGCTGGTGGTGGTTGCCATGGACACCAAGTAGCAAATGGGCTAGGGTCAGAGTTTGAAGGATTGTCCCTGTGCTTGAGTGGGTGAGACTGAAATTAAGTTAATGTATGTACAAATAAGATGTGTTTCTTTCCTTTGTGCCTTTGAGATAATGGCAACAAAGCAGTCTGTCAAGCAACAATTGATTTTATATTGGCCAGGGAAGAGGAAGGAGAAGCAATTTATTGAATAGGAGGTTCTCAAGTTAAGCACAAGCAGTAGTTTGAAATAGGTCAAGAGAAGTGAAAAGGGCTCTCAGAGCTGCTGAAGAGATAGTAATGATGGAAAGGCACTTAAGAATCGCCATTAAGAAGCTTTCTATAGTACCTTCTTAGACTGCCTAGTCCATTGCTTCAGGGTCCCTGGATCCTCATTTCTTAATCTAAGACCGAGTATTACTGAGATTTCACTCCATTCGGTTCTGCCCTCTTATTTACCTCTGCAAGTGTGTGTGTGTGTGTGTGTGTGTGTGTGTGTGTTTTAGATAGCATTGTTTCAAATCAGTTCACCCAGTTTTCCCTTTTCTATGTCCCCATACTTAAGATGGGTGGGCACACTTTCTGCCAATGCTGAGCTCTGAAAGAGACTGCACCCTTCCTGCCCCTGTTCTCAATAATGATCCAGTTATAGCTAGAGCCAAAATTTCCACTGTTGAGGGGCTTCCCTGGTGGCGCAGTGGTTGGGAGTCCGCCTGCTGATGCAGGGGACACGGGTTCATGCCCCGGTCTGGGAAGATCCCGCATGCCGCAGAGCGGCTGGGCCCGTGAGCCATGGCTACTGAGCCTGCGCGTCCGGAGCCTGTGCTCCACAACGGGAGAAGCCGCAACAGTGGGAGGCCCGTGTAGTGCAAAAAAAAAAAAAAAAAAAAAAAATTCCACTGTTGGGACAATGAAAAGCATGGAAACAATTTAAGTTAAAGCACAGAAGTTTGAATACAGTACCCTTGTTTATGACCAGTTAACCCCACTATGGTAGGACAGTCCTGTTTGGCCCACAAAACCATAATCAAAGCACTTGCCACCCTCTTGGTAGCACTCACAAATCCAAACCTTTAGAAGATCATAGAAAAGTAACAGCACACCGTCAAAGACAATATGAAGACTCCAAATATCTGGGGAGCATGTCCTAACCACCAAACTCTTCTCTTACTCCACCACGTCAGTCTCCCTCTCTTGAGACCTGCCTCAGATGATAGAAGGAGCTTAAGTGCTCTTTGAGTTTTCAGACTCAGTGACCACACGTTCCTTTCTTTGTTCATTTTCTCCTCCTTAAGAAATGAGGTGCAGTGACTCTAATTATAATGCTTGATATTTGTGGACTTGCCAGGGATTCTCTCCAGGGAATCTTCAAATACCTTAGAGAAATTGTCTGATTCATCTTAATGTCATTCTGGTAAGGCAGGGAAGGCTTTTTCTGTTTTATGGCTAGGATGACGAAAGGTGACTTGGCGGTTGCAAGGTCACCCAGGGATCTTGAGCTAGAACTCAGCCACCTTTCTGGTCTTTGGCCTATAGTGCTAGATGACTTCAGAAGATATTTTTCAATTACTATTCTTTTTCAGAGTAGGGTGTTGGCTGTATGTGTACATCTGGAAGGCTGCTTGATAGTTATATATATTTTTCAAAAGGTTGGAGAGAGAATAGTGGTGTCTGACTACTAATCCCTTCCACTTTAGCTCTACCTCTAGTGACATGACATTAATTGCCACCAGTCTCCCCAAGCCCTGACCCTGGCCCATTGAATTGTGCCCCTCACTTGTCAATTTGTTATAACCTTTGGGCAGAGACAAGTTTGACCCTGTCAAATCTGGACAGAAAGAAAGCTGCCCCAACAAGGGTGGGATTGATTTGACTAAAAGATCCAGGTGAGTGGTTGGTAACAATGGCATCAAACTGATCAAGGGCTCTTTCCCACCCTCAGTCTCATCAAAGTTCAGACCTTGGCATGGATCAGTCAATGGCCTTTGCCCTTCAGTGTTAGTGCAGTAAAGAACTTGAGTCTGCACATTTTGTTTTATTTTTTGTTACCGCACTTATTTCGCATCGGCTTGGTGTCTCTCTGTAAGGGAGTCTAGAGGTCTAAATTATTTAAAATATAAGGGTCCTGTGGCACAGTAGCTTTTGTGTTTCTGTTGTAAACTGTGGTTCTTGCAGCCCTTATGAAACTGTTTGTTACAGCATCTGTTAGAATCTAGGACAAGATTCCTGTAATCAGGCAGCTGTGTGATGAACCTTCTAATTGCTATATTTTTGTTGCTCTTAATCTGGGAAAGTTTCCTAATAAAGCTGGATGATGATTCTAAAAAATTCATTAATGTTTACAAGCCAGTAACTCTAACCCACAGGACCTTGTCAACCTCTCGGTGCCTGCAAAGGCTTAACTGGGACACTCACAGTGTCAGCCATACAGAGGAACAGGTGTCAGGGTGTTTTCCTCCCGTGCCAATTGAAAACATATTCATTGCCTGTGGAGGGATAAAATAGTTATCTGTGGTTAATGTTTCCTTTCTTTCTATTTTTTTTAAAGAATGGATCTGAGGTCTCACTTGATCTAAGTGATGGGATTAACTCAAAACAAAGGAGGGTATTTATATATTTTTTTTCCATTTGAATTGGTTCATATTTTTATAATTTTAGAATAAGGTACCAGCCTTGGTCTTAAAATGTTGGTGTTAATGGGTGGGAGAGAAGGTCTTTTGATTTAATAAATCTTTGCTGCAATCTACTATACTTTTCTGTGTGCACAGGGCATCCGAGCAAGATTCTCAGTCAGCAAAGAAACATTCAGTGATGGTCACTAGCCTGGAAATCTGAGGAAGCAGGAAAGTTGATTCACACATTTTTAGATACTTATCATACTCTGCCTTCCAGAATTATTACGTTGCCTTATCACCCCTACTACTGTAGCATGGAAGACCTGTCCTTTCCCCCTCCCACCATATCTAGCACTGCGTATGGTAAAATGGGTCAGGATTCAATCAGTAGTTCGTGAATTGAATTTCTTACCTTGTTTTTCACAGTGCTGGGAATCATAGCTTGTTGGAATGGGAAGGGACCATCATATTCAACACATTCATTTTTACAGTTTAGGAAATGGAGGCACAGAGCGATAGGGTGACTTTTTGAAGTCATACAGCTTGGGGCTAGCACCTAGGTCTCCTGCCTCAAGACTTCTGTACTCTGCTTTATAAAACTCCAGGATGTTTTCAGTCATCCCAAGGACTCTTGTGAGGTTCCCTAATGAACATTTATTTGAATTTGCATTTATTTTTTAAATTAAAACCTCCAAACCACATAGGAAATAAGCAAATAATGAGGTATCACAATTTTTAAAAATGGGAGAAGGGGAGGGAACTGTTGGTTGAACAGGAGCATTTCCTTTTTGAGACCAAAGTGTCTAGCATCTGAAATAAACAAGAGTCTTGCTGTTTCAAAGTAACGATCTTGAATGAGTTTTTTCTCTTTATTTTCCCAGAGGGGATTTGCTTCTAAATATTCAGGAAGCCAGTCTAGTGTGAAGTATGACCAGAGAATCAGACCGTCCTTTTTAATAAGCCAGAGATTAAAATCTCTAAATATAGAATACTGATGTCTGCTACTAACTCTTAGGATAAATATCTTTGCATTTTAGGGAACAAGTTTATTTAAGGCTGCCAGTGAGTGTTAAAATCACCTAACATGTTGAAGGTTTTTACTGCAAGTACAGGGTCCTACTCACTTAGGGTCTGGAGAATGGTAGGCTGGACTTCAGAGAAACCACATCTGCAGTGAGCATCTTTAAGAAATCCAACCATAGGTTTTGCTTTTTTTGGGACACTGTTCTGCAATTGTGGGGTGCATTTTTGCTTCAAAATGTTTATTAGGGTAGTCTGAGATATGTTAAGTAATAGGATTAAATCACCACGTCATTAGGGTGAGAAATAGAGACCACTGGACACCGTGATTGGTGAGGTAAGAAAAAGGGTCCCTGAAAGGGATGAATGAGGCAACAAATTTATAGAGAGAAACCTGTAATGGCTGGAGGTGCGGAAGGAAATGGTACATCTAGTAACATACAGTAAGAGATGAAGGAAGGCCAGTGGGTATGATTGGCTATGTATTCAACTATGTCTGGAAGCATGCCCATTAGGAGACTGGGGAGCAGGGAAAGCAAAGAGGAATGGGATGTCTTTTTTTATATATGGGCCTTAACATGTGCCTGGGAGAAGAAGATGGAGAGGCATAGGTCTTAGAAAGCCTTTGACCTCACATTTTATGATTTTATGATTAGTTTACTCATATATAAAAATAAGCTGCAGGCTTTTCTAATTCCTTTTATTCTACAGCATATATGTACCTAGACTTTATTATATTATTTTACATTTGGTGAGGTGTTGTCCTCTAACTTGATTCACCTTGCTAGGGGCTATTACAAATTTTAAGAAGGAAAGAAAGAACGAGAAATTTTGTTTCTCCTAATAGCGCCCAGTATAGTAATCTGAATATAAGCTCTTGTGTGATGTTAATCTCAGAACAGTTGACTGGCCCTTGTCTGGGAAATTTTCCTTGTAAATTATAATACCTGTTCTAGAGATCTGATACCTTTGCCTTCCTTCTTTTTCGTGAGTTGCCTCTTTCGTGATTATTCAGTGATTTCTTAGGTAGCTAGGCAATTTTATCCACTCCAAGAGGTCCTATTCTGTATGGCATCTTGTTTCTCTATCATGTGGGTATGGCCTCAGATTGCCCTTTGAAATCCAGGTAAGTAACACCTGTCAAATCCCTTACCTATGTTTGTCTTTTGAAGATTCTGAAAGACATCTCCTTCAGTCCACCTGTAGACACAGGCTGGTAAATAAATGGCATCCTGCCTTGGTTCAGGGGGTCTCCAGTGTAGCTGTACTGTCTCCTATCTAGTATGCAGCCCACCATATAATGTGAATATCATGGAGGACATAGACCTAAGTGTGAATTATAGAACCACTACTACGTGGTGGTGGAAAAGTGTTTAAGTCTCAGCCTCTAACCATGCCTCTGAAAGCAGGTCTCTAGAAGAACTTTGGAATGCTAAGTATAGAGAATCTTTCTTAGACAACCTCTAGTGTTGAAAAGGATCTGAGCAGACATATGGTGGGTTGTGGCACTGGGCACAGAAAGGAGGAGGAGAAATGTGAGTAACTTCTCTGTCGCTGCCCCTTCAGACCTCTAATTTATCCTAACCATGTCCCCTAACCATGTCCATCTTCTTTTTTTGACTTTGGATAGGGTGAAAGGGAATATCTATGGAATAAAGCAAAAAATGCAAGAGCATCAGGAAGATTCTCTGGAGTAGCTTGTACCCACCCCCGAGAGAGAGAAGTAGGGTAAAAATCTCCCGGTTCACTCTCTATCCCGGTTCTACCAGATACTTGATTAACTTTCCCTAGCATTTAAGCTAGTCAGAGATTCCATTACTGCGCAGAAGCACCCTCCTCAACCCTGCCTCACCAGGCAAATATCACGATAGGTGATTGGAAGAGCTACATTCACACTAAATGAGACTATTCAGAAAAACCTACTCTCCAGGAATAAATTGGACATTTTGACGGGGGCATTTATGTTTTTAGGCCATGAGAGAGACAGGAGCAGGCTCACCCCTAACATTTTTGGGGCCCACAGCAAGAGTACAAATGGAGGACTGCATACCATATGCCTAAATGTTACAAAGTCCAAAAGCAAGATATGCCTTGGCCTGGTCTGTGTATCCACCTGTCAGCCTAACTAAAGAGATAAACCGAGTTAAGCTCAAACTACCAGAAATTGAGTTTCTTTGGAAATAGTAGAGAAACTGCAGTTCAGGAAGTACAAACTGTAGCAAGCTACAGAGGACTCTTTTGAGGGTTTGGGGTGGGCTGCATTTATGGGCAAGGGGCACAAAGAGGGGAGCACAAGAGGGGAACTTGTCCAACCAGAGCACAAGCAGTAAGTTCACTGGCTTGAGGATGGTAGGAGATCCTTGTCGGATGTTCTCTGTCGGGAGATAAGGCTTGGAGGTCTGTAATTTAGGCACTTACGGGAAATCAGTCTCTCAGTTCTTGAGGTTCATTTTCCTGAGGACACACACATGAGATTCTCTATCTCATACACCCTGTTGGGGCAGGGTAGGGCAGGGTGGGGTGGAAGCCGGGCCCACGGCTCAGAACTCCTGGGTGGACACTGGTTCTACCTGAAACCAGGATGGGGTGGACCTGTCAAGTTCTCCAAGAAGCCAAGGACAGTAAGTTCCCCAATCCCAACGTCTCACTTTTCTGACTTGGAGTTGCCGAGCAATTCTACATGTCTGCCAAAACTGTATCATTCAAGTAGTATACAGGGAGGGAGTGCAGTTATCTGGCAAAACTTATCTGCCAAACCCCTTCACTTAGCGTGATTTGGGGAGGCCAATTTTAAACAAAATTAGCCATTTTTTCTCTGGTTTCCTATGACATGAGTTGTCCTTTTCTCCTTCACTGCCCCTGCCCTTGACCCCATGTGCCTTTTTGCTCTGATCTGGGAGCCCAGTTTGGCTTATGTGTCCTTTTCCTTTCTCCCCATGATGTTCAGCCAGCTACTAACCTTTCAAAAACTCTGAAGACCAAAAAGAAAAAAATGTCTTTGCGTTCCAGTGTTTATGATATCAGGGGTCCTCTAAAGCATGGAACTCAAGGCAGCTGTCCTTATCACCTGGGTTTAAGGGTGATACTGGGTGCTCAAGTCTGGTGGCCCAGAAAAGCTGAGCACCCACCCCAAATACTTATCCTATGGGCATTTATGCTTTTCCAGAACCGGTCTTATTTTATGCTTGCTTTTCCAGGAGTTAATGGAGGGAAGGGGAGTTGTACCTTCTGGACTTTGCCAGTTACGTTCAAGTTATTCCCTAGTAAGGGAAGGAGGAAATGCGCAACCCCTAGGGCAGTTTTTGGTAAAATAATGAAGATTGTGGTTCTTTATCTGAGAATGAATGCCCGCAGATGGAAATTCTAGTTGTACTTACATATCACTCTGAGAAAGCACCCCTCACAATTTACTCCTACTCTTGTGGAGCCCATTGCATAGTTAGATTGTTTTGGAGCCACAAGTAAATGAACCTGGGTAGGTTTAAGGGGCACATTTTCAATTCCGTGTGTTAATGGAATATGGATCCTTGTCAAGTGGAGAAAACATCTGTGAAATTCTTGTTGTTTAACAATGCTTGTTGTAAACAAAGCTGCTGCTCCAGGCTTCATCAGGATGCTTATCTCTTATAACCTGTGGTTGAATCTATTCCGATTGAAAACCTCTGTCAGATGCAGGGCTGATTAGTGTAGTGATTAACAGCATTTGGAGCCAGATTCCCTGGGTTCAAACTCTAGCTCCACCAATTATTAGCCGTTTGACCTCTAAGCCTCAATTCCTCCATCTGTTAAATGGAGATAATATTCCCATCTGCCATTTAGGGCTAATATGAGGATTAACTCACATGAGATACAGAAATGGGCACATATTCGCCCACATTGATTAAAATAGTATCTGGAACATTGTAAGCACTTAATATATACTTGTTATTAAAAATGCCCAGTTGTCATATGTAGCTCAAGGCTGTAGTGTCTTTAATTATTTTAAGTGATGCTGAAAAATCTAGTTAATTCTCAGATAGTCCTTGGGCTTATCAATCAATGTGTCTTACGCAATATTACACTGGAGAAAAACCAGGTTGTCTAGCATGCTAAACATATTAGTGAGAACTCAGCATAGCTCAAGTCTTAGACTCTGTTCTCATGATAAGACCTTAGACTGAGCTGATATCTTGGAAGATCCATGAGGACACTGTTCTTGAACAACAGTCCCTAAATAACTCATCTTCATAAGCACAAACACCTACCACTCATGAGCAAATAGCTATGGTTACCAGTTATTAAGTGCCTACTGGGTGCCAAGCACCGTGCTAGGTGCTCTCCCCATGTTACCTTGTTTGATCCTCCCAATTCATGAGGATCCCATGAAGGGAAGGTAGTGGAATAGTCTTTTAAGATGAGAAAATTGAGCCTCAAAAAAATTGTCACTTTCCTCAATGTCATGCAACAGGGAGGTGAGGGAGCTAGGATTTGAAGTCACGTCTGTTTGATTCCCAAGTTTGTGTTTATTCAACCATACCACACAATGTTCCAAGAAGAGAAGATGATACCCTCAAACCGTCATATGGACTGGCAAGTCAGCTCAATGTTGTACAAGGATCATTGAGAGTAAGGGCTGAGACAGAGTGGGAGCAAATAGGGGAGAGGAACTGGACAGTACCAGTATGTGCTGAGTGGAGGGTGAAGCAAGGAGAGGACATAAGCCTCTAACGTTTTTATTTCACTTGACTGAGGTCTAGCCATTGGCAACAGTGCTGTAAGTGACCAAAAGTGCTAGACGTATATTGGAGTGAGCAGTATGTCCTTTGTGTTATAGCCTCATACTTTACAAGGACCCCTAATATTGTTCATCTTGTTTAAACTGTTATCTTTAGAAACTTGACTTACTAACTTGGATGTTTCGTTTCTTAAAATGACTGTTTTTGAAGTGACAGTCAAGGTCAAATGAAAGGAACCTAAGAGATTGACCTGCTTCAGGATTCTGTCCTTAAGAAGCACTACTTTCCATGAGGAGGTGATTTTAGCTTGAAATATTTATAGGGGAAATCAGACTTTCTATATTTTTTCTGCACAGCACATTGAAACATATTGGTTTGGACTCCATTAAGTTTGCATATGCTATAATTCAAGCAGGGGCTATGCTGAGATTTACCTTTGAATTATCTATGGAAAAAATAAAAACATGGTAAAGACCGAAGGGGGGGGGACTTCCCTGGTGGTCCAGCGGTTAAGACACTGTGCTTCCACTGCAGGTGTGGGGGTGAGGGTGGGGTTCACGGGTTCAATCCCTGGCCCTGGCGGGGGAACTAAGATCCCACATGCTGCATGGTGAGGCCAAAAAAAAAAACAGGGAAAAGATATCCAATGAATAGGCAATTAGGAAATATTGTTATCTATTTGATAAAATAAGTCTTCTATAAGGATATTTACTTAACAACACAGAGGATTAATTTGGAATACTTGTATATTCCTGAAAACAATCTTAAAACTATTCTAGATCTGACTATTCTAATTCAGAATGGCCTCACATTCATATAGCCCTAGCTGGTGGAATTTTTTTTTTCACATCTTTATTGGAGTATAATTGCTTTACAGTGTTGTGTTAGTTTCTGCTGTATAACAAAGTGAATCGGCTATATGTATACATTTATCCCCATATCTCCTCCCTCTTGCATCTCCCTACCCCCTCCCTATGCCACCCCTCTAGGTGGTCGCAAACCACCGAGTTGATCTCCCTGTGCTATGCGGCTGCTTCCCACTAGCTATCTATTTTACATTCGGTAGAGTATATATGTCCATGCCACTCTCTCATTTCGTCCCTAGCTGGTGAGATTTTACTTTCCTCCAGTTTCCTCTCTCCTGTAATGAGTACTTTCTGATGCTGACTCTCTCCCTAGTCTAGTTAAGCTCATTTGCTCTGGTACTGTCCTTAGGCCTGCAGAATGGTTGGTCAGTGCTCTCTTTATGATAACTCTTTATACTTGAGGATAGTGATTAAACTGCCTCTTGGCTCTCTTTCGCCAGGCTAAACAACCCCAGCTCATTTAGCCTTTCCTCATAGGCCCTATTTTCTAATGCTTTTATCATTTTTTACTGAGCTTCTCAGGATCTTGTCCAATCGCTTTTCAATTGTCCTAAGATGTAACCTGGTGAACGGGCCTAATCTAGGGTTTGGTATTGGCTAAATATTTAATAAATGACTTAAAATTAAGGAAAATGGTTTAGTGCAGGCGTAAGAGCACTGGACTAGGAGTCAGAAGACTTGAGTTTCGTCTTTGCTCTGCCACTTACTAGGATTGGGCAGAGAGCCACATTTGGACAAATCATGTAAATGTCTCTAAGCATCAATTTATCATATGTAAATTTAGGATAAACACATCTGCCCTGCCTGCCTCCCATAGTGAGGCTCAAATGAAATAATCTATGTGAAAACCCTTTGTTTAGCATCAAAGCACAATGTAAACACTATGTGTCAGGAACTTTTCTGAATGCTTTGCATATATTAACTCATTGAGGTACAGTTATCATTTCCATTTTACAACCAGGAAATGGAGGCTCAGAGAGTTAAGTAACTGGCTCTAGGTCACACAGCTAGTAAGTGACAGAATCCATGCAGATAAATATTAAACATCCAACAGAGACATTCATTTTATGGGGCCAGACCTTCAAAAGCAGTCCACAGGTGGACACACCACTGGGATGGAGGATCTTTTCAGTCATGGGTAGATAACTCTATAAGAGGCAACTTTTTCAAAAGTGAATGTTTAGGTTGGTCATTGAAGTAGGGCAGCTGTCCACCAGTGGGGAGGGCCTCATGAATACAACACAGTAATAGGAATGCTGTATCAGGTCAGGTCAATGGCTCATTCTTCCCAGGACACCTAAATCATCCTATGGAAAGGGCTCTTAATTCTTGGATTCAAGATCTGCAGTTTCTAAATATTCTCTATGAGTTCTGACAACCCTTCATGGTTTCAAATGTCTCTAGCTCTGCCCTTTTGTGTGTTAATTCTTACAGCTATAAGTTTGGAATACTTTCCTCATAGATTAACTGTTAAGGAGAAATATTAAAGACAGAATAGCACCTAATTGAATCTTTTTTTTTTTCCTGCTGTGGTCTGAAGAGTTGAAAGAGATTTTAAAAAAAGCTTTGGAGCATGGACATATATACACTACCAAACGTAAGGTAGATAGCTAGTGGGAAGCAGCCGCATAGCACAGGGAGATCAGCGTGGTGCTTTGTGACCGCCTGGAAGGGTGGGATAGGGAGGGTGGGAGGGAGACGCAAAAGGGAGGGGATATGGGAACATATGTATATGTATAACTGATTTAATAAAATAAAAAAAAAACTAAAAAAAATAAAAAGCTTTGGAAAGAAACATTGGAATAATTTGATTTACCCCATAAGTGTTTGAACATTCATAGGGAAAATTAGAACTTAAATCATGAAATGGGGAGGTTATGCTATATAGTAATATATTGAAAACTGCTTATATTTGAAAAATTGTACCATATTGAGGTCTTTGCATTAACACCATTAGATATAGAATACAATATGAATTTACTTTATGCCAAAATCTCATCTATAGGGAATAGGGTTGTAGTGGTGTAATAGGTTCTTCTACCTCAAATAGTGGCATGAAGTATCATTTTATGGGAGACTATAGAATTTTCCTTCCATGAAAATAAACTCAAAGTTGAAAATACCTTTGGAGGATGGGAGATTTTTGGGGAGGACTTGATACTATTTGAGTTGTAAATGTTATCTTTCTAACTAGAATCTGTATAGTGAATCATGATGTTTGTCAAGAATGGTTGGGAACCAATAAGAAAAAGTGGGTATCTCTGTACCTTAGTAGTCAATTTATTTAAAAAAAGTTTACTCTAAAGAAATATTATGTTGAATTTGTTGCTTTTAATAATTCATTTAGTGAGAAATCTATTTTTATATAAAGAAATAAATTTTGGCAAACTCATGATATCAGAACAAGCTTGAGCACAGAGCTACCATCTTAAACCTTTGAGAAAATGTGTACTTTAATAATCACATCATGTGGCGGTAGGCACCATTTTGCCTCTTGATGGAAGCACAGCAAAATCACAGTAGAACTTACTGAAATGTGCTTGTTCAATAATCATCCATCTATCCATTCATCCACCCATCCATCTTTCCATCCAACACGGTGTGCCAGGTACTCTACTGAACACTGAATATACAATACTGAACAAGACAAACATGATTCCTACCTCACAGTACTTAATGGCCTAGTAGAAATTCCTTAAATGGTGAAGAAAGTAATCATGAGTAGATAGTTTTATGACAATTTTTTGGAAGAGGGGAAAGAATAAGTGAAAGTAACTCTCTAGCCTTACTTGAATGTTGTTAAAAGTTTTCTTTGAACAATGTTCCCTGAAAAATTGTATAGAAAGTATTATGAGAGATGCTGTGAATGTGCATACGGAAGAAAGGAAGATACTGAGACATTAAAAGAGAGGACAGGGAGTTAGCTTCAAGATGGCGGAAGAGTAAGACGTGGAGATCACCTTCCTCCCCACAGATACACCAGAAATACATCTACATGTGGAACAACTCCTATAGAACACCTACTGAACGCTGGCAGAAGACCTCAGACCTCCCAAAAGGCAAGAAACTCCCCATGTACCTGGGTAGGGCAAAAGAAAAAAGAATAAACAGAGACAAAAGGATAGGGACGGGACCTGCACCAGTGGGAGGGAGCCGTGAAGGAGGAAAGGTTTCCACACACTAGGAAGCCCCTTAGTGGGCGGAGACTGTGGGTGGCAGAGGGGGGAAGCTTCGGAGCCGCGGAGGAGAGCACAGCAACCGGGGTGCAGAGGGCAAAGCGAAGAGATTCCCGCACAGGGGATTGGTGCCGACCACCACTCACCAGTCCGAGAGGCTTGTCTGCTCACCCGCCGGGGCGGGCGGGGCTGAGAGCTGAGGCTCGGGCTTCGGTCGGAGCGCAGGGAGAGGACTGGGGTTGGCGGCGTGAACACAGCCTGAAGGGGTTAGTGCGCCACGGCTAGCCGGGAGGGAGTCCGGTAAAAAGTCTGGACCTGCCGAAGAGGCAAGAGACTTTTTCTTGCCTCTGTTTCCTGGTGCGCGAGGACAGGGGATTAAGAGCGCGGCTAACAGCGCGGACCCCAGAGACGGGAAGGAGACGCTAAGGCTGCTGCTGCTGCCGCCACCAAGAAGGCTGTGTGCAAGGCTAGGTCACTGTCCACACCTCTCCTCCTGGGAGCCTGTGCAGCCCACCACTGCCACGGTCACATGATCCAGGGACAACTTCCCCAGGAGAACGAACAGCGTGCCTCAGGGTGGTGCAAGGACACGCTGGCTTGTGTCGCCACAGGCTTGCCCTGCACTACTTACCCCTCCCTCCGCCTGGCCTGAGGGAGCCAGAGCCCCTAAAGCAGCTGCTCCTTTAACCCCGTCCTGTCTGAGAGAAGAACAAACACCCTCAGGCGACCCACACGCAGAGGCAGGGCCAAACCCAAAGCTGAATCCCAGGAGCAGTGCGAACAAAGAAGAGAAAGGGAAATCTCTCCCAGCAGCCTCAGGAGCAGCAGATTAAATCTCCACAATCAACTTGATGTACCCTGCATCTGTGGAATCCCTGGATAGACAACGAAGCATCCCAAATTGAGGAGGTGGACTTTGAGAGCAAAGATATATATGTATTTTTCTCTTTTTCTCTTTGTGAGGGTGTATGCCTCTGCTTCTGTGTGTGATTCTGTCTGTATAGCTTTGCCTTTACCATTTGTCCTAGGGTTCTCTCTGTCCTTTTTACTTCTTAGTATAACTTTCAGCGCTTGTTATCATTTGTGGATTACTCTACCCAGCAAGGACCTAATTCAGATTCAATGGAGAAATTAAAACCTTTACAGACAAGCAAAAGCTAAGAGAATTCAACACCACCAAACCAGCTCTACAACAAATGCTAAAGGAACTTCTCTAGGCAGGAAACACAAGAGAAGGAAAAGATCTACAATAAGAAACCCAAAACAATTAAGAAAATGGTCATAGGAACATACGTATCGATAATTACCTTAATGTAAATGGATTAAATTCTCACACAAAGGACATAGACTGGCTGAATGGATACAAAAACAAGACACGTATATATGCCGTCTACAAGAGACCCACTTCAGACCTAGGGACACATACAGACTGAAAGTGAGGGGGATGGAAAAAGATATTCCATGCAAATGGAAATCAGAAGAAAGCTGGAGTAGCAATTCTCATATCAGACAAAATAGACTTTAAAACAAAGATTATTACAAGAGACAAAGAAGGACATTATGTAATGATCAAGGGATTAATCCAAGAAAAAGATACAACTATTGTAAATGTTTATGTACCCAATATAGGAGCACCTCAATACATAAGGCAAATACTAACAGCCATAAAAGGGGAAATCGACAGTAACACAATGATAGTAGGGGACTTTAACACCCCACTTTCACCAATGGACAGATCATCCAAAATGAAAATAAATAAGGAAACACAAGCTTTAAATGATACATTAAACACGATGGACTTAATTGATATATATAGGACATTCCATCCAAAAACAACAGGATACACATTCTTCTTAAATGCTCATGGAACATTCTCCAGGATAGATCATATCTTGGGTCACAAATGAAGCCTTGGTAAATTTAAGAAAATTGAAATCATATCAAGTGTCTTTTCCGACCACAACGCTATGAGACTAGATATCAATTTCAGGAAAAAATCTGTAAAAAATACAAATACATGGAGGCTAAACAATACGCTACTTAATAACGAAGTGATCACTGAAGAAATCAAAGAGGAAATCAAAAAATACATAGAAAAAAATGACAATGAAAACACAATGATCCAAAACCTATGGGATGCAGCAAAAGCAGTTCTAAGAGGGAAGTTTATAGAAATACAGTCCTACCTCAAGAAACAAGAAACATCTCAAATAAACAACCTAAACTTACACCTAAAGCAATTAGAGAAAGAAGAACAAAACACCCCAAAGTTAGCAGAAGGAAAGAAATCATAAAGATCAGATCAGAAATAAATGAAAAAGAAATGAGGAAACAATAGCAAAGCTCAATAAAACTAAAAGCTGGTTCTTTGAGAAGATAAACAAAATTGATAAACCATTAGCCACACTCATCAAGACTAATAGGGGAACACTCAAATCAAGAATTAGAAATGAAAGAGGAGAAGTAATAACTGACAGTGCAGAAATACAAAGGATCGTGAGAGATTACTGCAAGCAACTCTATGCCAATAAAATGGACAACCTGGAAGAAATGGACAAATTCTTAGAAAAGCACAACCTTCTAAGACTGAACCAGGAAGAAATAGAAACTATAAACAGACCAGTCACAAGCACTGAAATTGAGACTGTGATTAAACATCTTCCAACAAACAAAAGCCCAGGACCAGATGGCTTCACAGGCGAATTCTACCAAACATTTAGAGAAGAGCTAACCCCTATCCTTCTCAAACTCATCCAAAATATAGCAGAGGGAGGAACACTCCCAAACTCATTCTATGAGGCCACCATCACCCTGATACCAAAACCAGATAAAGATGTCACAAAGGAAGAAAACTACAGGCCAAGATCTCTGATGAACATAGATGAAACATCCTCAACAAAATACTAGCAAGGAGAATCCAACAGCACATTAAAAGGATCATACAGCATAATCCAGTGTGGTTTATCCCAGGAATGCAAGGATTCTTCAATATACGCAAATCAATCAACGTGGTACACCATATGAACAAACTGAAGGAGAAAAACCATATGATCATCTCAATAGATGCAGAGAAAGCTTTCAAGAAAATTCAACACCCATTTATGATAAAAACCCTGCAGAAAGTAGGCATAGAGGGAACTTTCCTCAACATAATAAAGTCCACATATGACAAACCCACGGCCAACATCATCCTCAATGGTGAAAAACTGAAACCATTTCCACTAAGATCAGGAACAAGACAAGGTTGCCCACTCTCACCACTATGATTCAACATAGTTTTGGAAGTTTTAGCCACAGCAATCAGAGAAGAAAAAGAAATAAAAAGAATCCAAATTGGAAAAGAAGTAAAGCTCTCACTGTTTGCAGATGACATGATACTATACATAGAGAATCCTAAAGATGCTACCAGAAAACTACTAGAGCTAATCAATGAATTCGTTAAAGTAGCAGGATACAAAATTAATGCACAAAAATCTCTTTCATCCCTGTACACTAATGATGAAAAATCTGAAAGTGAAATTAAGAAAACACTCCCATTTACCATTGCAACAAAAAGAACAAAATATCTAGGAATAAACCTACCTAAGGAGACAGAAGACCTGTACACAGAAAATTATAAGACACTGGTGAAAGAAATTTAAGATGATACAAATAGATGGAGAGATATACCATGTTCTTGGATTGGAGGAATCAACATCATAAAAATGACTCTACTACCCAAAGCAATCTACAGATTCAATGCAATCCCTATCAAACTACCACTGGCATTTTTCACAGAACTAGAACATAAAATTTCACAGTTTGTATGGAAATACAAAAGACCCCGAATAGCCAAAGCAATCTTAAGAAAGAAAAACAGAGCTGGAGGAATCAGGCTCCCCGACTTCACTGAATACTACAAAGCTACAGTAATCAAGACAGTATGGTACTGGCACAAAAACAGAAATAGAGATCAATGGAACAGGATAGAAAGCCCAGAGATAAACCCATGCACATATGGTCACCTTATCTTTGATAAAGGAGGCAGGAATATACAGTGGACAAAAGACAGCCTCTTCAATAAGTGGTGCTGGGAAAACTGGACAGCTACATGTAAAAGAATGAAATTAGACACTCCCTAACACGGTACACAAACTCAAAATTGATTAAAGACCTAAATGTAAGGCCAGACACTATAAAACTCTTAGAAGAAAACATAGGCAGAACACCCTATGATATAAATCACAGCCAGATCCTTTTTGACTCACCTTCTATAGAAATGGAAATAAAAGCAAAAATGAACAAATAGGACCTAATGAAAATTAAAAGCTTTTGCACAGCAAAGGAAACCATAAACAAGATGAAAAGACAACCCTCAGAATGGCAGAAAATATTTTCAAGCAAAACAACTGACAAAGGATTAATCTCCAAAATATACAAGCAGCTCATGGAGCTCAATATTAAAAAAACAAACAACCCAATCCAAAAATGGGCAGAAGACCTCAACAGACATTTCTCCAAAGAAGATATACAGGTTGCCAACAAACACATGAAAGGACGCTCAACATCACTAATCATTAGGGAAATGCAAATCAAAACTACAATGAGGTATCACCTCACATCAGTCAGAATGGCCATCATCAAAATATCTACAAACAATAAATGCTGGAGAGGGTGTGGAGAGAAGGGAACTCTCTTGCACTGTTGGTGGGAGTGTAAACTGATACAGCCACTATGGAGAACAGCATGGAGGTTCCTTAGAAAACTAAAAATAGAACTACCATATGACCCAGCAATCCCATTACTGGGCATATACCCTGAGAAAACCATAATTCAAAAAGAGTCTTATACCAAAATATTCATTGCAGCTCTGTTTACAATAGCCAGGACATGGAAGCAACCTAAGTGTTCATCAACAGATGAATGGATAAAGAAGATGTGGGACATATATACAATGGAATATTATTCGGCCATAAAAAGAAAAGAAATTGAGTTATTTGTAGTGAGGTGGATGGACCTAGAGTCTGTCATACAGAGTGAAGTAAGTCGGAAAGAGAAAAACAAATACCATATGCCAACACATATATATGGAATCAAAAAAAAAAGGTCATGAAGAACATAGGGGCAAGGTTGGAATAAAGACACAGACCTACTAGAGAATAGACTTGAGGATATGGGGAGGGGGAAGGGTAAGCTGGGACAAAGCAAGAGAGTGGAAAGGACATATATATACTATCAAATGTAAAATAGTTAGCTAGTGGGAAGCAGCTGCATAGCACAGGGAGATCAGCTAGGTGGTTTGTGACCACCTAGAGGGGTGGGATAGGGAGGGTTGGAGGGAGGGACACAGAAGAGGGAAGAGATATGGGGACATATGTATATGTATAACTGATTCACTTTGTTATAAAGCAGAAACTAACACACCATTGTAAAGCAATTATACTCCAATAAAATGTTTTTTTTTTAAAAAAAGAGAGGACGGAGTTTTCGAATAATGTTAGTTTAGTTTTCCTGAAAATGTTTAGTAATAATAATTTTTTTCTATAGCATTTTACGCTTTGCAAAGCAATTATACCAATCATGTGAGGAAGAGCAAATTTTATTGCCCATTATGTAGATGACACAACTGAGGCATAGATATTTTAAGTGCCCAAGATCCCACAGCTATATCGAATTCACAGCTCTACCCACTGCTTTTTCTACTACGTTATGCTGAAAAATCCCAGACTCCAGTAAAAGGGTCCTCTAAAACCCCAAAGACTTATCAGAATGTACACTATTCAAGAAGCCTAAGTCACTAGCACCAAAGAAGGAAAACAAAGTATGACATGGAGGATGTTCCTCTGCTTTAGGCTATTAAGTAGGTCACCCACTAAGAGGCTATTTTGGTATGAAATTTTAGAGGGCATGTAGTACATACACCAACATCACTGACCTGATTCTTCACTTTCAAGATCTAAGAAAATCAAAGGCAGGGTTTTTTTTTCTTTTGGAAGGGAGGGGTGTATCATTTGGGGAGCTTAAGAGAATGTTAGTTGGGAAATTTGATTTAGCCAGGCTAGTGCTCTAGATTTTTTGTGAGGTTGGTTCACTAGAGATGGGGACAGCTTTGTATCTCTGTGATGCAGAGTCAGTGCTTCCTTCCTTCCTTCCTTCCTTCCTTCTTTCTTTCCTTCCTTCCTTCTTTCCTCCCTCCCTTCCTTCCTTCCCTCCCCCTTCCTTCCTTCCTTCCTTGTTCTTCTTCTCTCCCATCCCCTCCCTTCCCTTTTCTTACTGCTGGATTTTTTTTTTTGCATTCTCTTCTTATGGGAGCATATCTGACAAATTGTTAATATTTAATTTGCTATAAAACAGCTCTCCCAAGCAATGGCTGCTCACTATAATTTCAATCTCTGAAGCTGTTTTGGCCCCTAGGTACACTGGGATCGAATTAGAATGGAAATGTTTCCCTTACAGTTTTGTTTATGGCAGCATAGGCACTTTGTTATTAACTGGCGAACTGAGACTTCTAAGGAAAATAATAAACTTTCACCACATTTCTATTTGACTCTTTACTCCAAACAGGATATCCATCTGGCTTAGGGTAAAACAACTCTTCTAATATGTTTCAGTCTTAAATTTAAATATCCAAGATTAATAATGAATATATTTTGGTCCATTGAATTGTATTTTTCCCCAGTCTGATGCTTTTTCACTTTTTTCACATTTTAAAAACCATAAATTTTTTTTCTCATATGCCATCTTACTTTATAAAAATGATCTGCAATTATATATATACATATTCTCATTCATTCTCTCTTGCTCTCTGTTTCAAACCAGAGGGGTATTCTTCAATAATATCCACAAATTCAAACCTAGTGAATACTGCTCTGATACTTTGCAACTAGGCCCCTGAAACAAAACCCCTACCCTTCTGCCCTGCCTAATCCCTTGTCTGTTCCTTGCTGGGAGGAAGGTGTTGAAAGGAAGGAGATTACTTTGAAATAGTCAGCTATCTATGAAACAGAGGTGTGAAAGTGTGTGTTTATCTGATAAGTAGCATTAAGTTGCAGAGACTACCAGATTAATCATGGTATGCAATTTTCAACAGCTTAGATTTTCTTTTATTTCTCTCTCTCCTTTTCTGCAGCCACTGGGGAGGAAAAAAGGATTAGAGAGACTATCAAAACTGTTGGCAAGTTTAGTCTGTTGGCTACTTAATATTTATTAGCAGATATGGGAACTGCTTCAGGTTGATGATTTAACAGGTTGGCTGGGCGTGGAATAAATCTTAAACGTACCTGTTCCAAAATTGTGTTAATCCTTTCAACTTCGCAGTCAATCAAGTATCGCTTTTCCTGCCTCCTGTCCATTTCTTCAATGATGCGCCTGAATTCTTGGACGTCCTTTATGTTTCCCACAGACCTTGCTGTCACTTGCCAGTTGTTTTGCACTGCTGCTTCCATAATCGCTTGGAGGATGGAAAATCCTGAACGAAGGGAAAACAGCTACATTGATTATTTTTTCTTTTAAAAATGTTTCCATAGTTACTAAATGTTCTACTGAGTTTTTATGCGCAGTCTATTGGGTCCCCTTGGACCTTATCCACTGTGGACAGCAGGCTTACTCATAACCTCAGCCTTAACCTTCCAGACAGTTGGCATCTCTATCCTGATTGAAAGGAAAGACGATTCATCAACTTGTGGGCACCGGGCTAGGTGTTTATCAAGCCTGTACTTAAGCAATCACAACTGAATTATAGTACCTAATTGTTTTTATTGACGGGCATTATCAAAATATTTATGGAATGAATGCCAGTAGCTTCTTTCTTATTTCTGGCCACAATCTGTCCTATTGCGGTTGAAGCGCATTTCTTTCATCTTCCACAACAACAATCTTCAGAATTAGAAATAGCTTTAGTAGAGATAGAACCTGATTATAATATGACTTAACCTTACATGGATATGACTCTCCAACAAGGTAAATTATGTCTCCCAAGCAACATAACTCTCAGAAAAGCTGACAAAAACAGTCTATAACAAAGGTATCACACTGTTTCTTTGTTCACAGTATTATGAAAAAGTTCAATCATATTAAGTCTTCCTAAGTTCTTCCCCTTTCTCAATTCATTTGATTAGAGATTCTTGGTTCCTTTTTAGTTAATTTATATCAGACAGCTATTAATTACTAACACTCTGGATCTATGCTGCATAGGAAAGAGAAAAGATCTGATGCTTGAGTTTTGGGTAACCTTTTTGGAGTCAGGGTTTGAGAAGTTGGAAAGAACAGTATATCTGTATGAACCACAGAAGAGCACAAGGATTTCGTATGTACTGGTCTTTTAGGGTATTCATGTCTCTAATATTATATCATGTCTATATTTTTGCTTCTGGTATGAATTCATAATCCGAGTATAATTTCATCAGGTATAGACATCATTTTATTGGGATAAAAGCAGCTCCTTTTGCCCCATTAAATTTAAATTGTTTTCCATTTGTATTTAGGTAATGACTAATGGGAGTGGGTAATGTGGATGCTTTCCAAGACCAAAATGATCTGTGGCCTAATAATTTGCCTACTGGAGGAGTAGAGAATGGAGGATGATTGTGCTGCCCTCTGAACACTTTCCAGGTTCTGTGCCACCTCAGGCTCACCCTGTACTTTAAGCAGGTTATGGTTGGGAATCTTCTTCACTGCACCATAGAAAATGGTATTGACATTTGGAGAACACGCTTTGGGGAGATGGCAGCAGTGACTCAGCCAGTCATTATGACTCCTCTGTGTCCTGGGTGTATGCAGGAAGAAGATCACAAATGAGACCCAAGCACTTGGTAATTTCCAAATGAGCAATTTCAGCATAGGAGCTCAAAATTACAGATCACAGTAAATTACCATTGCTTTAAATGTTAATTCTTACTCTTTTTAAACCAACCACACATATTTATTTCTCAGATTTACATTTTTGTGTGGGTTTTCAAGGTGCTCTCTGCTTCAGTGGGAGTTGAGGGCACATGGTATGCCAAAGCATGAGATTAAGAAATAAACATAGGAAGGAAAAATTAAAGTATTTGAAAATCTTTCTTCAGAAATGTGCAATGAGGCCTCATTATTTTGAATCCCAGTAAATAAGAATTTATGAAAATTCAGCAAGGACTAGGTTGAATTTTACTTCTGTTTATGAAGAAAGCATTGGCTGAATAATACTGGTAATGAAATCACACACAGGGCATCTTTGCTATATTTAAACTAAACTTTAAAAAATACCCTTTAGGAGGACCTTCAAGATGGCGGAGGAGTAAGACTTGGAGATCACCTTCCTCCTCACACATACATCAAAAATACATCTACATGTGGAACAACTCCTACAGAAAATCTACAGAATGCTGGCAGAAGACCTCAGACTTCCCAAAAGCCATGTGGCTGACAGGGTCTTGATGCTCTGGCCAGGTGTCAGGCCTGAGCGTCTGAGTTGGGAGAGCTGATTTCAGGATATAGGAACACCACAGGCATCCTGGCCCCATGTAATATCAATTGGTGAGAGCCCTCCCAGAGATCTCTGTCTCAACACTAAGACCCAGATCCACTCAACGACCAGCAAGCTCCAGTGCTGGGCACCCTATGCCAAACAAGTAGCAAGACAGGAAAACAACCCCACCTTTTAGCAGAGAGGTTGCTTAAAATCATAATAAGTTCACAGACACCCCAAAACACACCACAGGAAACAGTCCTGCATACCAGAAAGACAAGATCCAGCCTCATCCACCAGAACACAGGCACCAGTCCCCTCTGCCAGGAAACCTATACAACCCACTAAACCAACCTTAGCCACTGGGGACAGACACCAAAAACAACGGGAACTAAGAACCTGCAGCCTGCAAAAAGGAAACCCCAAACACAGTAAGTTAAGCAAAATGAGAAGACAGAGAAATACACAGCAGATAAAGGAGCAAGGTAAAAACCCACCAGACCAAACAAATGAAGAGGAAATAGGCAGTCTACTTGTAAAAGAATTCAGAGTAACGATAGTAAAAATGATCCAAAATCTTGGAAATAGGATGGAGAAAATGCAAGAAATGTTTAACAAGGACCTAGAAGAACTAAAGTGCAAACAAACAATGATGAACAACACAATACATGGAATTAAAAATATTCTAGAAGGAATCAATAGAAGAATAACAGAGGCAGAAGAATGGATAAGTGGCCTGGAATGTAAGATAGTGGAAATAACTGCTGCAGAGCAGAATAAAGAAAAAAAAATGAAAAGAATTGAGGACAGTCTCAGAGACCTCTGGAACAACATTAAACGCACAAACATTCAAATTAAAGGGGTCCCAGAAGAAGAAGAGAAAAAGAAAGGGTCTGAGAAAATATTTGAAGAGATTATAGTTGAAAACTTCCCTAATGTGGGAAAGGAAATAGTCAATCAAGTCCAGGAAGCACAGAGAGTCCCATACAGGATAAATCGAAGGAGAAACATGCCAAGACACATATTAATCAAACTATCAAAAATTAAATACAAAGAAAAAATATTAAAAGCAGCAAGGGAAAAACAACAAATAACACACAAGGGAATCCCCATAAGGTTAACAGCTGATCTTTCAGCAGAAACTTTGCAAGCCAGAAGGGAGTGGCAGGACATATTTAAAGAGATGAAAGGGAAAAACCTACAACCAAGATTACTCTACCCAGCAAGGATCTCATTCAGATTCAATGGAGAAATTAAAAACTTTACAGACAAGCAAAAGCTGAGAGAATTCAGCAACACCAAACGAGCTTTACAACAAATGCTAAAGGGACTTCTCTAGGCAGGAAACACAAGAGAAGGAAAAGACCTACGATAAGAAACCCAAAACAATTAAGAAAACGGTCATAGGAACATACGTTATCGATAATTACCTTAAATGTAAATGGATTAAATGCTCCAATCAAAAGACAGAGACTGGCTGAATGGATACAAAAAGAAGACCCATATACATCCTGTATACAAGAGAACCACTTTCAGACCTAGGGACACATACAGACTGAAAGTGAGGGGGATGGAAAAAGATATTCCATGCAAATGGACATCAAAAGAAAACTGGAGTAGCAATTCTCATATCAGACAAAATAGACTTTAAAATAAAGACTAGTACAAGAGACAAAGAAGGACATACATAATGATCAAGGGATCAATCCAAGAAGAAGATATAACAACTGTACATATTTATGCACCCAATATAGGAGCACCTCAATACATAAGGCAAATGCTAACGGCCATATGAGGGGAAATTGACAGTAACAGAATAATAGTAGGACATTTTAACACCACACTTTCACCAATAGACAGATCAACCAAAATGAAAATAAATAAGGAAACACGAGCTTTAAATGATACATTAAAAAATGATGGCCTTAATTGATATTTATAGGAAATTCCATCCAAAAACAGAACACACTTTCTTCTCATGTGCTCATGGAATATTCTCCAGGATAGATCATATCTTGGGTCACAAATGAAGCCTTGGTAAATTTAAGAAAATTGAAATCGTATCAAGTATCTTTTCCGACCACAACGCTATGAGACTAGATATCAATTACAGGAAAAAAAACTGTAAAAGATACAAACACATGGAGGCTAAACAATACACTACTAAATAACCAAGAGATCACTGAAGAAATCAAAGAGAAAATGAAAAAATACCTCAAAACAAATGACAATGAAAACATGACAGCCCAAAACCTATGGGACAGAGCAAAAGCAGTTCTAAGACGGAAGTTTATAGCAACACAATCCTACCTCAAGAAACAAGAAACATCTCAAATAAACAACTAACCTTACACCTAAAGCAATTCGAGATAGAAGAACGAAAAAACCCCAAAAGTTAGCAGAAGGAAAGAAATCATAAAGATCAGATCAGAAATAAATGAAAAAGAAATGAAGGAAACAATAGCAAAGATCAATAAAACTAAAAGCTGGTTCTTTGAGAAGATAAACAAAATTGATAAACCATTAGCCAGACTCTTCAAGAAAAAAAGGGAGAAGACTCAAATCGAAAGAATTAGACATGAAAAAGGAGAAGTAACAACTGACAGTGCAGAAATACAAAGGATCATGAGAGATTACTACAAGCAACTATATGCCAATAAAATGGACAACCTGGAAGAAATGGACAAATTCTTAGAAAAGCACAACCTTCTAAGACTGAACCAGGAAGAAATAGAAACTATAAACAGACCAATCACAAGCACTGAAATTGAGACTGTGATTAAACATCTTCCAACAAACAAAAGCCCAGGACCAGATGGCTTCACAGGCGAATTCTACCAAACATTTAGAGAAGAGCTAACCCCTATCCTTCTCAAACTCTTCCAAAATATAGTAGAGGGAGGAACACTCCCAAACTCATTCTATGAGGCCACCATCACCCTGATACCAAAACCAGACAAAGATGTCACAAAGAAAGAAAACTACAGGCCAAGATCTCTGATGAACATTGATGCAAAAATCCTCAGCAAAATACTAGCAAAGAGAATCCAACAGCACATTAAAAGGATCATAAAACATGATCAAGTGAGGTTTCTCCCAGGAATTCAAGGATTCTTCAATATATGCAAATCAATCAATGTGATAAACCAAATTAACAAACCGAAGGGTAGAAACCATATGATTATCTCAATAGATGCAGAAAAACCTTTCGACAAACTTCAACACCCATTTATGATAAAAAACCTCCAGAATGTAAGCATAGAGGGAAATTACCTCAACATAATAATGGCCATATATGATAAACCCACAGGTGACATCGTTCTCAATGGTGAAAAACTGAAATCATTTCCTCTAAGATCAGGAAGAAGACAAGGTTGCTCATTCTCACCACTATTATTCAACATAGTTTTGGAAGTTTTAGCCACGGCAATCAGAGAAGACAAAGAAATAAAAGGAATCCAAATCGGAAAAGAAGTAAAGCTTTCACTGTTTGCAGAAGACATGATACTATACATAGAGAATCCTAAAGATGCTACCAGAAAACTACTAGAGCTAATCAATGAATTCGGTAAAGTAGCAGGATACAAAATTAATGCACAAAAATCTCTTTCATTCCCGTACACTAATGATGAAAAATCTGAAAGTGAAATTAAGAAAACACTCCCATTTACCATTGCAACAAAAAGAATAAGATATCTAGGAGTAAACCTACCTAAGGAGACAAAAGACCTGCATGCAGAAAACTGTAAGACACTGATGAAAGAAATTAAAGATGACACAAACAGATGGAGAGATATACCATGTTCTTGGATTGGAAGAATCAACATTGTGAAAATGACTATACTCCCCAAAGCAATCTACAGATTCAGTTCAATCCCTATCAAACTACCAATGGCATTTTTTACAGAACTAGAACAAAAAATTTCACCATTTGTATGGAAATACAAAAGACCCCGAATTGCCAAAGCAATCCTGAGAAAGAAAAATGGAGCTGGAGGAATCAGGCTCCCTGACTTCAGACTATACTACAAAGCTACAGTAATCAAGACAGTATGGTACTGGCACCAAAACAGAAATATAGAGCAATGGAACAAGATCGAAAGTCCAGAGATAAACCCACACACATATGGTCACCTTATCCTTGATAAAGGAGGCAAGATTACACAATGGAGAAAAGACAGTCTCTTCAATAAGTGGTGCTGGGAAAACTGGACAGCTACATGTAAAAGAATGAAATTAGAACCCTCCCTAATACCATACACAAAAATAAACTCAGAATGGATTAAAGACCTAAATGTAAGGCCAGACACTATAAAACTCTTAGAGGAAAACATAGGCAGAACACACTATGATATAAGTCACAGCCAGATCCTTTTTGACCCACCTCCTAGAGAAATGGAAATAAAACCAAAAATGAACACATGAGACCTAATGAAACTTAAAAGCTTTTGCACAGCAAAGGAAACCATAAACAAGATGAAAAGACAACCCTCAGAATGGGAGAGAATATTTCCATACAAAACAACTGACAAAGGATTAATCTCCAAAATATACAAGCAGCTCATGGAGCTCAAAATCAAAAAAACAAACAACCCAATCCAAAAATGGGCAGAAGACCTCAATAGACATTTCTCCAAAGAAGATATACAGGTTGCCAACAAACACATGAAAGGGTGCTCAATGTCACTAATCATTAGAGAAGTGCAAATCAAAACTACAATGAGGTGTCACCTCACATCAGTCAGAATGGCCATCATCAAAATATCTACAAACAATAAATGCTGGAGAGGGTGTGGAGAGAAGGGAACCCTTTTGCACTGTTGGTGGGAATGTAAATTGATACAGCCACTATGGAGAACTGTAAGGAGTTTCCTTAGAAAACTAAAAATAGAGCTGCCATGTGACCCAGCAATCCCACCTCTGGGCATATACCCTGAGAAAACCATAGTTCAAAAAGAGTCATGTACCACAATGTTCATTTAAGCTCTATTTACAGTAGCCAGGGCATGGAAGCAACCTAAGTGTCCATCAACAGATGAATGGATAAAGAAGATGTGGCACATATATACAATGGAATATTACTCAGCCATAAAAAGAAACGAAATTGAGTTATTTGTAGTGAGGTGGATGGCCCTAGAGACTGTCATACAGAGTGAAGTAAGTCAGAAAGAGAAAAGCAAATACTGTATGCTAACACATATATATGGAATCAAGAAAAAAATAAAAACGTTCTGAAGAACCTAGGGACAGGACAGGAATAAAGACTCAGACATAGAGAATGGACTTGAGGACACGGGGAGGGGTAAGTGTAAGCTGTGACAGAGTGAGAGAGTGGCGTGGACATATATACACTACCAAACGTAAAATAGATAGCTAGTGGGAAGCAACCGCGTAGCACAGGGAGATCAGCTCAGGGCTTTGTGACCTCCTAGAGGGGTGGGATAGGGAGGATGGGAAGGAGATGCAAGAGGGAGGGGATATGGGGATATATGTATACGTATAGCTGATTCACTTTGTTATACAGCAGCAACTAACACAACAATGTAAAGCAATTTTACTCCAATAAAGTTGTTAAATAAAAAAAACTTCCTTCAGCAAAATACAAGTTTTTGTCTGTGGAGTCAAAACCTACGTTCTTGTAATCTCTGCTTGTTAGTCCTAGTCTACCATTTTGGAACCAAAGAGACAAATTTAACCCCTTTTCCATGTGACAGTCCTTCACATTTTTAAAAACAGCATATGCCTATCTCCCATTATCTTTCTTTTCTTCAGGCTAAAAATGTCCCAGTCCTTCAACAATCAGTTCATGACATGATAATAGGTTCCCTCACTGTTGTCTCTCTCCTATGGACATCTGTCAATATTTTATTGATCCTGATAATTCACATGTGATTTAACCAATGTTGATTATTGCTTGCTTTGGATATGGGCTGTTATTTTAGCAGCCTAGGATTGCTAATACTTCTAAATAGCCACATTATATTGTTAATTAATTTCAAGCTTGGATTCAACTAAAGCATGTTAATTCTCTTCATAAAACCTTTGCTCTATAACAACTCACCATCCATGTATCAAGACTCATTCCATTCCAACCTGCTTTTATCTCCCTTGTTTTTAAAATCCTTCACCCCAGCCCCGTCTCCATTTCTCCCCTATTTTCACATTTGCTCAAATCTGGAAGACGGTCTTGCCCACTTATGCACTGCTCTGATTGTTACCTACTCAAGGCAATTGCACCTGTCTGTCCCTTTTTCTGGCATCTCCTACTACCTATAGACCTTTGTGGATGCCTCTTCTTCCATGAAGCTTCCATTACTGACTAGTCATAAATTCTCCAGAGATGAGTAAGGTCAAGGTAAATCAGTTACAAGCAGTGGAGAAACCAGTTTGAAGAACTGTACAACAGACATTTAAAAATTCAAAATAGAACTGGGTAAATAAATTATAGCATATATACATGGAATACTATGCTACAGTTAAAAAGATAGCTCAACTCTATATAACAAAAGAAAACATTTCTTCAATATACTGTTACATAGAAAAAAGCTGCAAAATAGCATTTATAGCGTAGTTCCATTTTTGTGAAAAAAAATACACACTTGTATGTGTATAGAAAAAAGTTTGAAGGAATTGGCAGTAGTTACCTTGGAGGTGTAGAATTACCAAGAACTTCTACTTGCACTGTCATTTATTTATGTAATGTTTGATTTTTTTTCATTTTTTACAAGAAGCAGGTATTATTTTCTGTAAGTACAAAAGCAGTAAAGATTAAAAAATACAACTCATGCTGTCCTCTCAGCGTGTAAGCTCCTGGAAGACATGGATGACAAATGAGTGTTGCCTCTTTATGCTTCCTGCTGCCACAAATGCGAGGCCTCTTAATAAACACTGATTTTATAGATCTTTTTATACTTTTGTTCTTTGAACCATGTAGATGTATTACCTATTCAAAAATTAAATAGAAAAAGCATACTGATTTCTTAATGAGCTTGGGTCTGGGGCCTTCTGGGCTATGAGCCTTGCTCACATTTCTGAGCAAGTCAGAACTGTAGCTTAACACTGCAGTATCTTCTTACCATGAAGAGTTTCTCTGTGTCTGCTAGGGCATGTGGCTGTGTACTCAAGAACCCTGGGGAGAAATGGTCACCTCAGTTCAGTACATGTCAATGAGCAATCCACAAAGAAAAGTGCTTTCATTTGTTTTCATACCTAATTTATTATAGTTTGACTGTTTCCTGTTAACAGCTGACCAAAGAGAGTAATATGAGTTGAGGGAGGAAAAAATAGAAAAAAGAAAAGTTTGACTCTGGAGGCAGAGCAGAAGCAGGCATTGGTGCCTGTACAAGGTGAGGTGTGTAACAAAGCCTTGGCTTTGTAAAAAATAAGCCTGCTGCTTTAGCAGCTTCAGAATTGTCCTTTGCTCTCTGTGAGCTTTAATGCGCCCAGCTTTGCAATACTGAAAGCTACTTTTATTTGAGCAGCGAATTCTCTCAGCCTGACTCCAAACCACTGCTGCTGTCCAACTTCTGTTTCTTTTTCAGTTTAAAGAATGGGAGTTACCACATAGGTAGCTGGGTGAACACTAGATTGTCATCTGCATTCAACCAAGATAACATAGGAACATGACAATAGAGGAGTGGCAAGGTGATTATGGATGAAGAGTTGGGCCACAGCTATGACCAATCCAATCATGCTGGACTGGTTGTTGGGCTACTCTTGCTAAACAAGGAGGCCATATTGGTAAAGGCTAGTGTCGGGATGCTGTGTTGTACCACCCAGATTCCCCTTCAGCACCAAAGGACTTATTCCTTCAGCTTCTGGGAAAGTTGTTGGCTGAGGAGAGCTGCCTAGCTTAGAGTAATACTCCCTTCCCAGGGAAGCCTGCATCCAGTGACTGGTTGTTACGGGGAATCAAGGCATAACCTCTTCACTCCAAATGGGGTAACTCTAATGGGCCATCCCAACTTCAGGGCTCCCTGAAGGGTAGGCTGAGGTCTTGTTAGGACTGCACCATCTTCTCCTTCTGCCCAAATTTGCTTCCTTCTTTTCCTCCCACAAGTGTTTTATTTTTTTTAATTTTGATTTTATTGGAGTATAGTTTACTTACAATGTTGTGTTAGTTAAAGGTGTATGGCAAAGTGACTCAGTTATACATATTCATGTATTCATTCTTTTTCAGATTCTTTCCCCATATAGGTTACTACAGAATATTGAGTAGAGTTCCCTGTGTTGCACAGTAGGTCCTTGTTGGTTCCCACAGGTGTTTTTAATGAGAGTACTCCCCAGTAAAATTTGCATGCAAATTTCCATCTCAGAATCTACTCCTAAGGAATTCAATCTGTGACTGTTAGGTTGACCTCATGACAGGAATGACAACGGATACCAAAAAAACCCAAAATCTCAAATCTACAATTGTCAACATCATTTTCACAGGGGGAGCAAAGGCCAGGATTTTGTTCAGTGTACAAACAAAATGAAAAGCTGCTCTATGCTGACGAAATTTAGTATTTGATCTGAAAACACAGAAGAATAAGAAATAGGATATTGACATATGGTTGTTGGTAATGAAGACACCCAAGGAAATATAGCTGAGGATAATTTTCTCCTTTCTGCTTTATGTCTTCCAGCAAGGGCTAGCAACAGCTGTTGTTCCTCATGAACCTGTACCAGGTCTCTCTGAGCCACACCATCTGTACTTCTGACAGGGTCTCTAGCAGTCCCCACATGATGGGGGTCTCTGATATTGACAAATGGGCTCCACACGAGTGCTGGCATTTATAGCATTCTGTACCACTAGAATTCTTGGAATCTTCCATAAAGCCCCCAAAGGGATTGGTGACCCTCTAGAAATGTTCTAGAGAGGAAAATTGACCTTTCCCAGAGGGTAATTCAATATTTGTCCCATTGGCCTGTGATAGAAACTGCCTTTTCAGTATTTGCAGGTTGAAAAAGAGAGGCTCAAAATGACCCGTATAAATTCTTGTGGTTTGCATTTTTTAGTCATAGAATCACAGCATTATGGGCCAGATGGACTCTTACAGATGACTCAGAGAAGTCATACAGAATTTTTAAAGCTCTGGAACTCCTTTTTCAAACGAAATTTTCATGGAAGCACAACGTGTGAGACAGATAAAAATGGAGCTACTCTGGTTTGGGGGGGCTGGTTAGAGAGAAGAAGTGACTTTCCCAAGATCACACAGCTAGTGTAGAGTCAGAAGCAAGACTAGAACCTAAGTCTAAGCAGGGCCAGGACTAGAATAAAGCAAGAGAAGCAGCTAGGGTACAAAGATTTTTTTTTTTTAGTTTGTCTTTTTTTTTCAACTGTATTGAGCTATAATTGACACATAGAAATTATATATATTTAAGGTGTACAACTTGATGTTTTGATATACGTCTACAATGTGAAATGATCACCACAGTCAAGCTAATGAATATATCCATCATCTGACATAGTTACCATTTTAGTCCTTTTTGTGTATGGTGAGATCACTTAATAGTTACCCTCTTAGCAAATGTCAAGTGTACAATACAGTATTGCTTACTGTAGTCACCAAAAAGTATTGTTAACTGTAGTTAATGTACACCATGCTGTACCTTAGATCTCCAGAACTTTTTCATCTTGCAAAACTGAAACTTTGTACCCTTCGACCAACATATCCTTACTACCCCCACCCCCCAAGAAGGCACTTTCTCAGGGTTGTGCAAATGTATCCTCACTTGCCTCACCATAGTCCTGGCCCTAGAAGCAAGTCTCTTCACTTCCAATTTAGTTCTCTTTCAAGTATGTGATGCTGCTAAGCCTACTTTATAGGTCTCATTTCAGGATGCCCTTGGCAATGTTATGAAGTGGGCAGAGCCCTTTTATCTTCTTGATGCCACACAAGATCCTGATGTTCCCTGTCTACCCAATACCCCAATTGGACCTATCACCACCACTTCTGGCTTTTTCTTTCCTCCTTCCCCACATCAAAACTTCCTTGTCCTATGTCCCATTCTCTCAGCATTCTGTCCTCTTCTAGGTGCCAGCATAAGAATGGCTAGTGGCTTATTGTGTTACCCCTCCAGCTAACACAGTTGCCTTTTAGTGGTGGCCTTAACACAAGTGAGTTTGGAAGGAAAGGGAAAGAGGATGTAGAGCATCGTTTTGGGGTCTGCCCATCTCCTGGCGTCATTCAGATAATGAATGTCAAAGTTGGTGATGTGCTTTATGATCTTTAGGCTATGGCATTAACAAATGAACAGCTGATACCTTGTGGGTATTTCAGGCGGCAGTACTATAAAAGATCCTCCAAGGGTCAGTGTCAATCCTGCCTATCTTGCTCAACTGAATCCAGCTGAAGAAAGCATTACTCTATTTTTCTGTATCTTCACTTACCTCTGTGCTTCTCAACTCCGGTTGTACATTATAATCACCTTGGGAGCTTTAAAATATTGATGTCCAAGCTTCACCCTGGACCAATTAAATCAGTATCACTGAAAGTGATTTCCGGCTTTGTTTTGCTTTATTTTGAACTCCTTGGGTGATTCCCATGTACAGTAAGAGTTGAGAACCACTGACCAATTGTAATGGCTACCCAATACAAATGAGGTTTATGGAAGCAGGTCTCTTTTCTTAGGTGTCCTTCATGACTGGTAGTAAAGTTCTGAGTAAGAAAAGCATGATCCAAGAAGGGCTATATACCATCCAGAAATAAGCAGACAAAGGCACAGAGTCTAGGGGGAAGGCTCAGGCCAGGGTTACAAATTGCTTTTTACTGTGGTAGATGAGGAACCTGGGAACATTGTGTGGGAAGCAGACTCTAATGGACTCAAAGCACTTTGCAAATTTCTTCTTCTGAGGTAGCATCTGTGTTTTTCTAAGTACAAAATCCACATGTGCTCATTTTGGACATTTGAGAAGACACAAAAATGAAAAAAAAAAGTATGGGTGACTCTTGCTCAGGGATAACCACTGTTAACATTTGATGTATTTCTTTCCATTCTATTTAAAATAAATATACTGCACAGTTTTTATTTTAGTAAAATGGATTGAACAATTTGTGTCCTATTTTAAAAAGATTTAACATTATGTCTTGGACATTTTCTTATGTTATTAAATGTTTTTGAATGTGATTTTAATGGCTACACAATATTCCATCCATTAGACATACTGTAATTTTTTTATAACACGCACATAATATGCAAGAAAGTTCCAAGTGTACTTAACTACATAATTACAGCTTTCAGAATCCTTTGTTGAAGACTGTTATAGGTAATTGTGTTTATTTTATTTTTTGTTTTTTTTGAATTTTTATTTTATTTTTATACAGCAGGTTCTTATTAGTTACCTATTTTATATATATTAGTGTATATGTGTCAATCACAATCTCCCAATTTATCCCACTACCACCATCCTCTCCCTGGTAGACATACTGTAATTTATTTAACCATTCCCCAACATGAACATTTCAACTGTTTCTAATCTCTACCTATTGAATGATGCTGTGATGACAACACACATACAGCATCTCTAATTACTTCCATAGGGTAAATGTCTAGAGGTAGAAATGTCAGGCCAAACATTTGTGAACATTTTCAAGGCTTTTGATATATATTGACAGTTTGTCCTCCAGAAAGGTTGTACCACTTTATGTTACCATCAGCAGAATATGAGAGTACTTGTCTCTCTGCCCCCTGCCTAGCATTGAATAATATATTTGCCTATTTGATAGGGGAATATAAAAAGATTCTTTTTTGTTAGCATTTCCTTTATTATTAGTAAAGTTCGTGACTTTTTGCATTTCTGTGTCCATATTTATGCTTTATTTTGAGAATTTCCTGTTTATTTCCTTCATTCAGATTTCTATTGTGATGTTAGAATAGACGTGTCTTATTGATTTATAAGAGTCTTTATATATTCATGATATTGTCTGTAATATATGTCACATATATTTTAATTCAGTTTATTTGACATTTAATGTTGTTTGTGGTATACTGTAATTAACAGAAGCTTGACATTTTATGAAATTAATATTCTTATTCATCAAAAAATTATGTGAGATGAAAGGAGGCAAATGCAAATGCCTCTCCTGATCTTATTCTAGTGCTCACCTGGGCTTTGAACCCAAACCTTATGCAAACCACTCTCTCCATTTCTTTCAACTGCTTTGGTCTCCATGGAATTTCAGACAAATTTCTCTTGTATATTGCGGCAAGATAAGTGATTGGCAGAAGCTACATATGGAATCTGAAGGTGACTGCTGAGATACAGTGGAGAGCAGAAAAAGAGGCAGAGGAAAGAGAGAGATAATGAGCCCAATTCAGTTATTTCATGTTATATTTTGCTATATCTAAGAAACCTAATATTTAAAAAACCTAAACTCAAATGCAATACTTCAGGATACGATTATTCATATTACAAAATGTACTTTTCTTTAAAAAGAATTCACAGAAAGATTCCCATAGCACGTTTGAATCCACATCTTGTTTGTTTTATTTTTGTTTTAACTTGTTTTAAACATATTTGTTTTCCACAAAAATCAGTATAGTGATTGTCTAAATTTGAGATGCTAGCACAGAAGCTCTTCTGTGTGTGAGGAGTTTGAGATGGAAGATCAAGAAACCCTCTGTGTTTGCATGTGGATGTCAGTCTGTGGATTTTATGGAACAGGATAAAAAACAAATATTCATCCACACCCAGCCCAGTTTACCCATGGCAAACTAAGATTTCCCTGAGGTCTTCATTCCTCATAATTGTGTTTGTTTAAGTTCCCCTTTAATTAAGAGCTGACCCTCTGCAAACCTTCTCTTCCTTGCAGCCGCATTATTAGGATGGGACCTTAGCTAATTTGTAGAGTCAGTGAACAGAAAGTGCCCCCAGTGTCCCAGTTCTGTGTCCTTTTCCTTTCCCCCAATACAAATCCTCCATTATTCCCAATCCAACCCTTTACTCATACTAGACGGTCCATGACTGATTAAAGCTTCCATTGTGATCCCCTCCATGAAGAATTTGTGCTTTAAATTAGGATCAAAGCCTTAAAGCAAAAGGGCAACTGTAGGGCTTCCCTGGTGGCGCAGTGGTTGAGAGTCTGCCTGCCAATGCAGGGGACACAGGTTCGTGCCCCGGTCCGGGACGATCCCACATGCCGCGGGGCGGCTGGGCCCGTGAGCCATGGCCGCTGAGCCTGTGCGTCCGGAGTCTGTGCTCCGCAACGGGAGAGACCACAACAGTGAGAGGCCCGTGTACCGCAAAAAAAAAAAAAAAAAAAAAAAAGCAACTGTAATGGAAGAAATTGTAGACCACAGTAGGTAGGCGAGTATTGTTTGGCAGCTTGAGGTAGTCCTGATTCCAAATATCCCACAGAGGAGGCAACTTTCAACTACTTGTCAAGTTTAAAGTTGGCCCTGAAGCTAGCTGTGCATGTAATCCTGCCTTTTCCATTTTTCTTTTTCATCCAGTTCTTCATTATGAACTTTGTCTCCCTGCTGGTGAATTATGTGGCCCCATTCTCCACACCATAAGCTGAGAAAGTATACCCAAATAGTTATGTCAGTTTCGTTGAGTGAAAGTAAGCTTGCTTTGTATTGTCAGCTGAAAGGAAATTTAAAAGACCATCTGGAGTAGATTTGCTTAAGATCTGGGAAAAGCAGAATAGGCAAGCCTTCTGATCCTCAACCACACAGCGTCTGATATAAAAAAGTAAAGAATAAAAACAACTGAGAGCAACTGGAGTTTGGATGAAAGGGGCTACTGCAGTGCTTGGGCACAGTTTCTTCGTGTTTCTGTTTGGTATGTAGATAATTGTCCTGGAATAGACTACCTGCAATGCAAACTCACAGAGGGTACGAGTCATCTCAAAGTTGCTCTGTGGACTGCTGCACACTTAATAGATGTCATGGGATGATTGATCATGACCATTAATGGGGTTTCTTATATAACATTTCCTCACTTGGCTTTTAATCCCCTTGAAATCAGTAATTTTCAGCACAGATCACATGACCAAATCTGCCAGCCAAGCAAGTAGTGAGCAGTCTGGGTGTCAGCAGGCACTTTACGGGCACCTGGAAGAGACAGCTGACTGCAGATCTCAACCAAAGAATGCACTTGCCAGCCCTGGTTGTGTGGTCGGGGGGAGAAGGCTTTATGCATGATTAAAAGGGGGCCCCACTTACAGGTTGGGGGAAGAAGTGCTACCAGTCAGCCACATTTTACCTTCTTCCCAGGTCTGATTTATTCCGAATAGAACCTAGTGGCCATGATTATGAAGATGGTTCTTCACCCTGCTACCCCTCCTTCAGCAGGGGAGAACTGCGAGTCGGTTCCCAGAAGTGGGTGTATTTTGCATTGCGTTTTCACATCCTGGGCTTCCCTTTGTACACAGTATTTACATTGTGGCCTGTGTGTATAGAGTAGTAAAGTGAATTGACCCAGCTGGGACTTGAGTTCAGAAAATATGTGCTTGCTTTCCATTAAGCAAAAGGCTTCATAGGAAAGTAACTTATCTGGAAACGTTCTTCAGTATTCTCAATTTTGAGAAAGCAAGGCCAAACTAAACCTCTCAACATTTCTGAGCTTCGGGGAGGGGGAGGTATGGATGATGACTAACAGAAATAAAGAAAGGTGGTGGAAAGTGGGGGTGAGTTTATGTCAAAGATTAAAGGGGTCTGGATCTGACTGCAAAGGACTGTGGCTTATTCTGCCTGCTGGAGCGCTGAGGCTTCTTGATCCTGATACTATTGGAAGGCTGTCAAAGGTAATATTAAGGGCAAGCTTTTGCCTGGAGGATACAGAGGGGTGAAATATACAGTCCTGAGGACAATGGAGAACACACTTTTCCCTTGAGGAAAAAAGTTTCCTTTGACTTAATACTGTAGTCTAAAAACTGTTTGGGAAACATCCAAAGTGGGATGTGCAAAACTTACAAGGTAGGTAAGAATTTTCATATGCCTTCCCCCATACTAAAAAAAGGAAGCACACATCTAAAGACATCACCAAGATCAACTCATTTTGATTAGTTGTTTTCTTTCAATTGAGTTCTTCCAGTGGGGATATGAGAGTGGATTCAGAAGTATGGAGGAGGCTTACAGGCTAATGTTTCACGTTGTTCAGGCCTTGGGCTCCGGGAAGAGTGACTGAATCTTGCCTAAGCTGCAAAGAAGTTAGGTTGTCTCAGGTGTCCAGAATTCTCCTAAGTCTCTTAGAATTCTCAAACACGAGAGCCAGAATTCAGTGATGGTCCCAATCTCTGCACTGTAGAAGTGAGAAACTGAAGTCCAGAGAGAGAAAATGGTTTACCCAGTGGTAGATCTCAACTTGAATATAACCACAATGCTTTTCGTGTTTTAACTTTCAATATTAATGTAAAATGATGTTTCAGTTGTGTTTTCTGGATAAAGATTCATTTTGGTATTGAGTAAAAGTAAAAATCCAACAGGAAAATCATTATGAATATCCCTTGTAGATGTGCCTACAAGACTTCTGTGACTTCCTTAAGGGCTCTGCTCATTCCTTCAATACTTTTGCATAGGGGAGCCCAAGATTCCACAAGTAAGTTTGTGTATTAGAGCACATCTTTCTCCTCAAATCTAGCTGGGACTCCCATTTGCTACCGGGGCCCACTCTAATCTATACAGGCTTCAAACGCATGGCCTAGCTCATCCTCGTCAGGGCACAGCCTTCTCCAGCATCTTCAGTCTCCAGTGATTAACTCTGGCTGCCCTTGACACCTAGAAAAGCCTCCCTCCCATACCATAAACCTCTCCTCATTCATTAAGACTCGGCTCAAGTATACACGCTACTATATATAAAATAGATAACTAATAAGAACCTACTGTATAGCACAGGGAGCTCTACTCAATACCCTGTAATGACCTATATGGGAAAAGAATCTAAAAAAGAGTGGATATATGTATGTGTATAACTGATTGACTTTGCTGTACAGCAGAAACTAACACAACATTGTAAATCAACTATACTCCAATAAAAATTAATTTTAAAAATACAGCAATAAAGAGCATTGTTGCAAAGGAAAAAAAAAAAAGAAGACTCAGCTCACAACATATCTCACCAAACAGATCTCCTGATTGAGATGGAGGGAAATGAAGGTCCCAAGCTCTCACAACCCTCCTCTATTAGCCTGAGAAACTTAGGCAACAGGGGGTGACCATTGTCTCTCAGTGGTTATGGTGTGACACCTTTAAATCATTGTTGGAATAATAGAGTTTTTTGGTACTGTTATGTATAAATTTTTCATTCTCATTACTCAGATTTTATGTTAAACCCCCTTTCCTTCCACTGTCAAGTTTGGGACAGAAGTATAAAGTAACATTGATTGAATGCCTACTTTGGGCTGGGCACTGTGCTAAGCATTTATACACATTATTACATTTAATCCTCCCAACAACCCTAAGCATAGGTAGTTATGCCCAATTAACAGATGAGGAAATTGAGTCTCAGAGAGGTACAGGTTTATGAATAAAAGCACATAACTAGTAAATTTCGGAGCTGGGATCTACACCCAGGTTTGGCTTCCAAGCTCATATTCTTCTTTTTCCTCATCAGTGGCTGAAATTACTCTGATATATGTAGTTGCCCAGGAAAGATGAAATCATACATTTTTTCTAAATGTTTCTCCATGACAGGGAGGACTCTAGAACACATAGAACTACCTGAAGGCACCCCAGGATTTTTAAGGCCCACTAGGATGCATGCCATGCAATCAACCATAAGTGAATGCTTAACAGAAACACAGAGTTCTCTGGATAACGGCGTATCTCTCATCAGTTAATCACCACCTTGGGAGCGGAGCTGGAGTTACTAGACTGGGTGGGTTTTATCATTGCTTGTGTCCTTATTTCTCACTCTGTCTCAGATGCCCTCTGCCTCCAAAGCAGCTGTTTTTTCCTGACTTCCCTATTTCTGTCAAATTTCCCAGTTATCAAATCTGAGCATTATCTTTGACTTTTCCATTTCCTAGGCAAACATGAAGTCAAATTAGTTCATCCTTTCTGTGTCTTCCCCTTTCTTTACATTCCCATTACTACCAGTTATTTTGAAGTTATTATTGGTATTTTCTTGGACTACTGCAACAGTCCTTCCCCTTATATCCAAGCTGCTCACTAAGACCAGCTTTAACCTTCTCACTCTTGATTATGTAATAGCCATGCTCATTCTCAAAAATCTTCAAAAGTTCTTCTTTGTCCATAGGATAAAGTTCAGAGGAGGTATTATAAATGTTTCAACTTGCTTGCAATCTAGGATTTATCTTCTAAGAAAGTCTTGAGAGGCTTATTAAATTGGATGAGCATGTGGTTGTTCCTTTCCCATTCTGGGACTCAGTTTCTTCAATGTTCTATTTTGAGGAATTCCTTAGGATTGTATAAATAGGTACTGTCAGTTTGGAAGGTGGATCAAGAACATTCTATTCTGATAATAGACAAATGGAGGCTAGGACTGATAGAAGAGGAAAGATAACCTGAAAGAGGGACAGATAGAGAAAACTTCTTTCTAAACATTTCTGCTCACTTACCGTTATGGTTCCTAATTAGTGTTTCACTTGGAAGTTGATCCTTTGGCTACAGCTATGAACATAAAGCAAAGAGATGTAAACAAAGTCAGCTCCACTATTGGGCCCAGCCTCCTTTGCCACCGATGGTACAGATTACTAAGAGCGTTGGCTGGCCAAGATGGAGGAAAAAGTCTGGACCTGTGGACTAGAGGAAAGCTAATTGGCCCAAGAAGACATCAAAGTCATGGCCTTGTGGCTTCATTTAGCCACAAGATCTACCCAACTGAGTTAACTAGTTGCAAAGGACAAACAAGCATATGATTGAATTTAGGAGTGCTTCAGCAAACTAGAGGTTTACAGAGGGAGAGTCCTGAATCACTTAGAGTTACGATGCCTACCCTAGTCATGAACTCTTGGGGAACTGCACCAGCTAAAAATTTATTTGAATAAAATAAATCTAATTAGGAGCCATGTAGCTAGTCATTAAATGATTGGGTTAGTGGAGGGACTAGTCAACCATGCCCAGAAAGCTTCTGTGTTCATTTAGGCAAAGTGCTCAGTGACAGAACGTATCAAAATGGCTAAGTGAGTTCCTCTTGGCTGGGAGTTTGATCCCACTGGCTAGTGTGCTAGGTCTTACATATCATTTGGAAGGAAAAGTGGAGTTTTAGAGTCCTGTGCAGATGAAAGTATTTATTAAACTCTCCAGAAGAGGTAAGTGACCAGCTTAGGAGGGCACTGGCAGTGGACAAGAGGGAAACACTTAATGATAAACATTTCTTTAGCTTGGAGACTCCACCAGAGCCAGCAATGGGCCAGTCCAGCAAGACTCGTGACCATGCAGCCACCAGGGAGTGTAGGTGTGGGACCGTTCTGGATCCTCAAGTAGGCCTACTTTTAAAACCATCTTAAATTTGCCAGTGTGTTTTAAAATACTGTTTGACAACCCCCTTAGGCTATAAAACATGTTTATATTTTGGATCAAACCGCATGATCATAATGCTCTGGAATCTTCTTAGGGGAACCTTCCCATCTGCAGTGTTTAGCTCTGCAAATATCAATGTAACAGAGCACCCCCTAAACCGAATACAAATATTCTTTAAGGTTTATTTTGAACAAAGAACACCATCAGCAGCAGTACCGAAGGGGAAAGGGTTTAGGAATTACTTTGGGAGAGGGAGAAACAAGGCGGTGAATTTCTCCAGCAAATTTTTGTTTTAACAACCCCAGGAGTTATACACCTTGTGCCTCAGAGGAGAAATGGACATGCTCTGTCCAGCATGGCATTGATGCACTAACGACATCTGGTGCCTCCTCAAGGGGTACATTGCTCTCCACTGAGGCTAAATAGTACAAAAGGCATATTTCCTATAACCTTAAAGCTATGGCAACTGCCCAGAACTTAGCTGGCCCCACTTGGATAGAAGATTGTTTTCTTCAGCGTGAAATAAATGGATTGTGCCTTTGATGATGGACCTGTTTCTGTTGTCTTAACCACTGATGCAGATCACAGCATGAGTGATGTGGCAGTAGCAGCCATCCAGAGCCACTGTGAAAGTGGATGCTATGAATGGAGTGGCTGGACCCAAAATAAGTTTGGCCTGCACAATTGGCTGCAGGAAACAGGGCAGGTGCCCGGGAAGGCTTATTCAGGTAACCCGGCTCCCAAGAAAAACAGTCTATGCCAAGGTCCACATTTGCCACACCCTCTGCACAGCTCTGGTTACACTAAAGGATGTTTTTAGCCTCAATATAAAAGGATGCTATCGTTAACTGCTAAGAAGAGAGGTCACAATCTCTTTCTCCAAACAGCACAGTTGGGTGTAGCTCATTCAGAAGATGGCATATGTTCTTGCTACTTAAAGTGTGGCCCCCGGATGAGCATATTGATGATAGAAGATCCTAAAGATGCTGTACTGACACCTTTGCTGCTTAAAGTATGGTCCATGGATAGCAACACTGGTCATCACCAAGACTGCTTGTTAAAAATGCAGACTCTCAGGTCCCACGTCAGATTTAAATGAATCAGAATCTGCATTTTAACAAGGTTCCCAGGTGATTTGTAATCACATCACAATTAAGAAGCACTAGTCTGGTCCTTATTATGTATCTGCTGAGAACCACACTTTAGATGGTTAGCACAGATGGGTGATTCAGGAGGGAGAGCCCAGGCTTCAGTAGAGGTAATGGATGGGAAGTGAAGAGTGTAGGGCTAGGAGGGGACAAGGGAATGAACTGACAAAGGTTGGAGATTGACTCTCTTACTCAACCTAGGCCCAGGACAAGCCTCTTGACAACATGTTGAGAAATTTATGTTGATGGTTCTGTGACATACTGAGTAGCAAGTCAGGGTTCTTATCTACTGGGCAGAACCAGGGAAAATCCTAGCATTACTGGGCTGGAAGGAACTCTTTAGTACTCAGTCCAAATGGGCAGCCTAATCTCATCTGTGACTCTGTTGTCTTCCCTTTCCCATCAGCCTTGGTGGCTCACAAGGGCTGTAGCCTAAGAGTTCTTGGAAGGGAGGTTATAGAGCATAGTGGTTTCCCATACAGGTACGAAGGGCTGCATGTAGGGCAGACCTCGGACTGAATCCTGCAGTAAGGAGGAACAAAAGATCCAGAGGACGGTACCCAGCCCTGTTTGCCTGGGCAGCATGGAGGCTGTAGATACCTGATGGGAAACTCAAACGTGCTCAGAGGTGGGGAATGGGGAGTTAAAGCCACCAGCGGAAGTGCTGCAGTATTGTTACCCCTCAGTTGTGTCTCTGTCCTATGTGAAATGCCATGATTCCGTTCCCGTTTTCGAAATACTCCCAAAGTTTTGCCTCCAGTGGTTGTGGTCAAACAGCAAATTCCATAAATCCCATATCAAATCCTACTAACTTGAGCCATTCAGTTTTTGTTTTCCTTGAACCAACCATAAAACCATGATGATACAAAGAGAAATGCTAGATCCTATTAGCATCCCCCACCCTTAGCCCGACCCCAATTTAGTCAGCAAGAGCTATGGAGCTATGCAAAATTTGATAGCTGATGGGATGTTTGATTAAAATTGATTTTAATCAATTGATTAAAATTCTGAAGGTGGTCCTCAAGGCATCCCAAGTTTGTTTCAAGAGTGAAGATGCTGTGAGGTCTTTGTCCTGACTTTTCCCTGATGGTGGCTGCTGGGAGATGAAAGGCTTGTAAACTGTTTCCTGTCCCTAGAGCCTAACAGTCCCCTGTGCCATTTTAATTTGATCTTTTTGGATTGGAACAGAATGAACAAGCAGGGGAGGTTAATTATCCTAATTAGAAAAGAAGTAAAGTCATGGCCCTTCTAGGTCAGACACTTGGACAAATCTCCCCTGGCTCCAAGCTTGGGGCATTAGCTCGTCGCTTGAATGCCAGAGGATACACAAAGCATCCTCCCCAGTCTTCTGCCAGAGTCCCCAGAGCAAGTCAGGAAATCTATTCAGGAGATCGTGTGTGATAAGCCTGTGCCCGTGGGCCTGAGAGAGGGTTATCTGAAGGTGGTAGATATGTGGGCACAGCTGGATGGATACATGTATGTTGGTTCAACCCCAGGTTTCCCTTCTCTGTAGGGCCAAGCAAGCTCAATGTAGCTTGCTTGAAATGTGGTCATTTAAAAAGATATGCATCTTTCCCCAAGCCTCTTGATATCCTATGTTTAGCTGGCTCAGGATGTTGGTATCTTTCTGGAAGGTAAACTCCCCTGGTACTCTGGTGGTCCTTCTTAGGTCAATATATTGCTGTTGGATTTATTGATTCCCAGATGCAACATCTTCCTTTTCCTCCACTCTCCAAAAACCTTCTATTCTCGAAATAGATCAGTCCTGCTCCCAATATAGAACTTGCTTTAGATGATGTATGTGAAAGTTCCTACCAGTGTCTGGCACATAGTAGGTCTCAGTTTACTCCCTTTCTTCCTACAGAGAAAAGTGTCTGGGACACAGCCACAATAGTCACTTGTTCTGCTCTCTGAGCCTTGTATTTGATGTATGATATCTGGTCAATTTGTGGTCTGGAGACAAAGGGAAGCATAAAGCCTTAGATAAAGCCAGAGAGTAGTGACTGTATAATATTAAAGATCAAACTGGCCAATTAGCCTGACATGCCTAACAGATATGTCTAGCATTTGCCTTTGAAATATTCACATACCCAAGGGATGAATAAAAAAAGAACTTAAACTCCATCTTTCAAAATAGGCCTCAGATTGTTGAATGATCAATCTGTGGATCTATTACAATTTGCCTTATTCATACAGAATATTCCAAGAACATCAATGACTCCTAACAAAATGATAGCATAAGTGGAGGTCCCAATAGACCGTTTAGTCTACCCAACCCTGCTTCCCCTGGCCTCCCAACTCCAGCCATCCTGTCTACCTGCTCTTTAAATTTACTCTTCTCGATCCAAGGGTGTGAATCCAAGGTGTGAATAGTACCAAATAATGAATACACTTCAATTGACTTGTATTTAATTTTAGAATCTTTTTTATACTTTGTAATTGAATATGTGTCTGCATGATAATGGGAATTAATTTAAATAGAAAGGCCTGGTGCTAGAGGAAATGGGAACCATCCCAGTTTCTTATAGTACCTATCACTTGTGCGTTTTGTACTCACAACTATTTCCATGCTCATCTCTCAGACTTTACAAGATACTCACCCACGTAGCATTGCCCTCCCTCAAATCTTCCCTAGGGCAGAGGGGGTGGCTGTCAGGTTTAAAAGATAAATGGACAGTAAATAGAGGACGTTTGAGACTTTGGGGAAAACTAATTAAAAATGGATGCTATGGGACATCCCTGGTGGTGCAGTGGTTAAGAATCCACCTGCCAATGCAGGGGACACGGGTTCGACCCCTGGTCTGGGAAGATTCCCACATGCCGTGGAGTAACTAAGTCCATGCGCCACAACTACTGAAGCCTGCGCTCTAGAGCCCGCGAGCCACAACTACTGAGCCTGCGAGCCACAACTACTGAAGCCCGTGCACCTAGAACCCGTGCTCTGCAACAAGAGAAGCCACCGCAATGAGAAGCCCGCGCACCGCAATGAAGAGTAGCTCCCTCTCACCACAACTAGAGAAAGCCCGCACACAGCCATAAATAAATAAATAAATAAATAAATAAATAAGTATTTTAAAAAATGGATGCTGATGGTCACACTCAAAAGCAGTATTGGTATTGTGGATAACCACTCCCTATAACTGGATGAGGATGATGCAGGAGACAAGTCCTCTGAAGTCTCGGTGTTTATTGTTGGTATGAGAAGTATCTTGGATCTGTGTAGAAAATCTATATGTGGGGGTATAGAACTTATACAGATAATACAGTACTTGCACAGTCATTTTTCTGATGTCTTGGTCTTGTTTATTTTTTGCTCTGTTTTGTTAGTTTCTAAGTCTTGGCATCACACTCTTCAGTAACTGGAACAAGTCACCCTCCAATAGTCAGAATTGGCAGCAGAGTTTTACTTTGTGTTTGGGTGGGCGTGAGTTCAAAATTAGGTCATCGGGTATAAACTTCATTTGAAAGAAACTTTTTCTTAGCCTCCTAGAAGCTTAAGTCCCAAGTTTGATGACTGTGGCACAGGCAAGCCTCCGAGAGCAAGTTTTTCTTGTGGGAGGAAGTATCCAGATGCTAGATTTATTTTGGGGGGGGGAGTTATGTCCTCAGAAATATTTAATATTCTAGAACTTTGAAGTTTCTCTTTTTTGTCATTGAAGCTTTATACTATCACCATTTAGGGAATAGAGGACCAGAAATGCATTCCAAACCTGCTGAGAGTTGGCAGAGAAAATCTTAAGAAGTTAAAAGGCATTTTTTTGTTAAGACTGCCACCAAATCCCAAGATTGCCTGTAGCATTATTGACAATAAGTAAAATCTTCTCTTTATTTTATCTGATTTATTCCAAGACTCTCTTCTTGCCTTTCAATTAATAATACAAACTTAATTTCAAATTAGCTCCAGGCCAGTATACCCTCTTGGAAACAGTTGCCAAACTTTATTTAATTCTTATTTAATATTTCTATGCTTGTCAGATGGATTTCTGTTCTTACATGGGAGTTGGCCTCATCAGCCATCAAAGGGACTCTGGTAGACTTCCACAGATGGGATCAGCAAAATCTCTGCCGTTAGTCAACTTAGGCTAATAGTCCTCCCTGGCCTTTGGTACTTCAAAGTCACTGAATGAGAGTGGGACCCTCGGAGGAACTATTTTCCTCTGAGGTAGGCCCTGCTAGAATTACACATAATGCCAAAAATATAGAGGCCATGCAAAAGATCATAGAGATGACATAATCATGGAGCATCAGAATGGAAAGGGGTCTTAGATATCATCTAATCTAAGCTTTTTATTTTACAGATGCACACACTAAGGGCCAGAGGGGAGTGTGGCATGCTCAGAGAATTGTAAAGGGAGGGGTAGGGGAGAAGTGCTTTCCACTAACGTGTATGGAATTTTCTGGGTACCTGAGCACTTGACAGAAAGTCCTTGTTGCTGTTATTGAAATGCTATTGAAATGTCTTGAATGCATGTAAGCCCACTCTTCTTCCTTAATAAATATAACCAAGTGAATATTGCAGAATCTTTCTTGGTGCCCAAGGATCTTGCAGTATCTCAGGGTCATCATTCTGAACATAGATATTCATTGCCCAGGACTGGGGAAGTCGAACGTAGACGCAGTTGGCCAAATGTGTGCTGACCCTGGAGCAGCCCAAAGAAATTGTCACTTTTACTAAATCTCTGATATCACCTGCTCTTTTTTTTTTAAATCTTTGACAAAGAGAGGCACTTGATAAGCATTAGCTCTTGATACCAGTTTTCCTCACTGCCTCAAATATTGATTGGTAACCTGTGAATAGTTCCACTTCCAAAAAGCCTTCCCTAAATAATCCAACCCACATGATCTTCCCTATGACTGCATTATTGCAATATAAAGCTCATAATTGAGGACTAGATTGTATATTGTCCTGAGTAAAAGCCATGTCTTTTCCTTCTTCTCTATTCTCAATAGAGCCTAATAAACCCAGAGGGGCTCAAGAAGTGTTTGTGCACCAGAATATTCAGTGTGACTATTGGTGTGTGGTGACAGGACCAACAACTGTTCCCATAGTGCAGTGCTGCTCAAGCTTTCATGTACACGTGAATCACATCAGAATCTTGTGAATGTGGATTCTGATTCCATAGGTCTGTAGTGGAGTCTACATTTCTGACAAGCTCCCAGATGATGCTGAGGCTTCTGGTCTATGAACCACACTTTAAAGTAGCAAGGCTATAGGGTATGGCATCTTTAGGGTCTTCTCCATAACTGCTTTGTTTTGGTAGAGACATGCTTGAATCCATCTAATAAACTAAGGCATATAAAGACTTACATATCACAATATAAGGTGAAATCAAGCATTTTATTCTCATGGAATAAACAATAATAGGGAAATTTGAGGCTGGTCATGAGCGGCCATTCATTTAACAAGCCCTCATTAAAAACCCTACTACATGCAAAGTTTTGTGCAAATAGTTACCATAGACCATATAAAGATGAGTTTAAGGCATAGGCTATGTATTGCCATGTGGATTGTCACCTTTGGTAAAGGCTTCTTCTGCTGCTTTCTGCTCCAGTGAACTAAGTAGACTTTGTTTGTCCAAACTGAAATTTGGAAGGGAAGTAGTATAAGTATTTATTTGTGTGCAAGAATTAGTAATGCCAATTAAGACCATTTAAATTTCCTGATTGTATTTAACACTGTATTTTCCACTGTTTATTATTGGAGTAATTGTTTGTGTCAAAGTAATTTCTGAGGGAACATAGTGTAATTTTATCTCAAGTCCCAGTTAGATGATCTGGATGTTTCAGCCTCTTGCATAGTAGCAGGAGACACGGGCTTTTAAATGGTATGTAGAGGTAGGTTGGGAGATGGGGAGGGTGCTAGTAACAGGATTGGGGAGATGAACCAGTTTGATTCATGAGCACAGGGTAAGAAAACAACATCCTAGATATTTATGTACATACTTTTCTGAAAGTAAATTAACCAGGGGCAGCACGGTCTATAGATAGCATAGTGCAGTAGTAAGAACATTGGACCAGAAGTCAGGAGACCTACAATGTAGTCTGTCCTCTATATTGATGTAGTGTGGGACCTTGGGTAAGTTGTCCTACCTCTCCAAGCCAGAAAAGTAGAGTTAATCATACCAGTCTTAGTGGTCACATCTGTTGCCAGGCAGAAGTGGCATAAAAAGTCAAGGTAGGGCCTCCCTGGTGGCGCAGTGGTTGAGAGTCCGCCTGCCGATGCAGGGGATACGGGTTCGTGCCCCGGTCTGGGAGGATCCCATATGCCGCGGAGCGGCTGGGCCCGTGAGCCATGGCCGCTGGGCCTGCGCGTCCGGAGCCTGTGCTCCGCAACGGGAGAGGCCACAACAGTGAGAGGCCCGCATACCGCAAAAAGAAAAAAAAAAAAAAAAAAAAAAAGTCAAGGTAGCATTAGCAATTATTGTACATACATTTAAATCAAAATTTCTTCTTCAAACTTCCTACGTATATGATGGAAAATCAAAGCCCATTCTCCCTTTATTCCAAGGTGTGAGTGGGAGAAATACTGTTTCACTTACAGAATACCTTTTATGCTAGAGAAGGAGAGGGTCTCTACCCACATATCATTTATCTTAGTGACACATTCCAACACTTTTAAGGATGGAGATAGAAAAGAGGTTTAGGAGATTAGACCCTCTCTCAAGTTTCTACCAGATATGTCCTTGATCAGAAAAAACAAAAGGTAATATGAGCCTTACGTGTGCCTGTGTGTGATTTGCCTCATGTCTAAAAATTGGAATGCGCCAAAAACCCAATCAGCACTAACAAATGTTTGTGATCAATCTACTCCTTAGCCAACTTGGGTTTTACTGGAATAATTATTCATTTCCTTTCCTTTTAAAAATAATTAATTAATTAATTTTTGGCTGTGTTGGGTCTTCGTTGCTGTGTGCGGGCTTTCTCTAGTTGCAGTGAGCGGGGGCTACTCTTTGTTGCAGTGTGCAGGCTTCTCATTGTAGTGGCTTGTCTTTGTTGTGGAGCACAGGCTCTAGGTGTGCGGGCTTCAGTAGTTGTGGCACATGGGCTCAGTAGTGTGCCTTGCGGGCTCTAGAGCGCAGGCTCAGTAGTCGTGGTGCATGGACTTAGTTACTCCACGGCATGTGGGATCTTCCCCGACCAGGGCTCGAATCCATGTCCCCTGCGTTGGCAGGTGTATTCTTAACCACTGCGCCACCAGGGAAGCCCTCGTTTCCTTTCTTAAAGATCCTAATTCTGACTCAGTGGGCGTCTGGCTCCAGCTTAAATCATAATGTACTTTGGAATTGTGCTCCTCTTGTGGGGTGACTATAACTCAGAACCCTTCCTGGGTATGCTATTTAAATATCCAACGCAACATCCTGCGTTATAAAGTATCCCTCCATGCCATTTGTTGTGATAGGTGCTGTGAGGCACGACTCTGGTTCTGGGGACTCAAGTGTATAATAAATCCGACTACACTCTGCTGGCAGTGCACATAATTATAAAATATGCAGAATGCTTGTTATTAACTAGTCTCATGGAGAAGATCTACCGTGTCATAAAGGATATATTTTGGAATAGAGCTACAAACAGTGATTGATTTTTTAAAATTCACATCTCTCCTATCCTTTTAATCATTCAACCTCTAAGAACGAGCAAACATTTATAGACATGTAATGAATGGGAAGCAAGGCCCATTCGCAAAGGCTGATAAAAATTATTGTTTGCCTCTTAAGTGAAGATTAAGTTCCAGTTTTGTTTTTAATATGAAATTATTTAACATAACATTTCTATGGTGTCTATGCAGAAAGAGACCAAAATATAAATCAGCTGGAAATTATCAAGGGAGCCTCCTACTAGTTATAAAAACAATGGAAGCCATTCATAATCTTTAACCGTTTGAATCCCAATTGGATAGGCTATCATTCTTTGGCCAATATTTATTCCCAGGAGACAGGCTTTCATGTACATTAAAAATAAAACAAGAAAATCACCAAAAACATAAACACAATTCCTTCTGCAGTGAAGCTACAGCAATTAATTGTATGTGAGATCCTTGCAGAAGAGGGAATGCTCATAGGGATTGACCGAAAGCCCTAAGGATGATGCCAGACTCCATTGTAGTGAGAGGCTGCAGGCATATAAGAACAGAGATAGGCTTTTCTCAGTGGATGCTGGCTCATGAACCTTGCCATGGTGCTTCCCAGAGTGTGATGCTACTGGTCTCCTGTTCCAGGAAATATTCCAGGCCATAGCTACAGAGATACATGCCTTCATCATGGCTTCTTCCCTCTCCCAAAGGGAGTCTCTTTGGGCACAGGAAACGCTAGAGCTAACTTCTGTTAGTGCTAAGGGACTCCTCACTGGAGACTCAAGGCTGCAAGGCATCAGAAATAACAGTTTCCCAAGATTAAGGAGCCTCCAAACACATGCTCACCTGTGTAGCAGGTGATTTCTTGGAAATAAGAAAGGGTGTCTATAACTTTATCAGGTTACTCATTAAAAGGACACTTGCAATTCAGCTGCCCTCAGTTTCTGCTATTCACTCTTGATTGGTGACATTCTCTTCTTCTATCTATTTGTCCACCAAAGATTGGTATAGTTGTTACGAGCAGAGTCTGGAGTCAGTTTCTCTCCCAGCTCTGCTACCTGTTAGCTGCATGACTCTGGGTCAGTTATTTAACTTCTCTGTGCTCCAGCTTCTTCATTTTCAAAACAGGGATAATAATAACAGTACTTAATGTACTGCGTTGTCAGGATTAAATAAAACAATGTCTATAAAGCGCTTAAGCCAGTGTCTTCTCCATGTTAAAAATAGCCAATAGATGTTGGTTTAAAAAAAATTAATAAAGACCCTTTGGATACAAGGGACAGAAACCTGCCTTAAAACGACTTTTAAAAAAGGGGGCATTATTGGCTTAAGTAACTGAAACGTCTAGAGATCAAATGACATCAGGACTCAGTCTCTTTCTTCGTTGCTTGTCTTTTGCTTTACAGATATCAAATTTGGACTTCAACTCTCTGTGCCTCCATCTCAGTCTGTAAAATGGGGTGATAATAATAATAAATCTACTTCATAAGATCATTGAGAATTAAATGAGTTAATGCATGTGAGGTGCTTCCAACAGCACTTGGTACATAGCAGGCCTTACATAGGTGTTAACTATTATTAGTGTTCCTGTTGTTAGTATTATTTTAATATCCAACGTCCTTTCTTTCTGTCTTCCCTTTACCTCTTGACAGCCCTTCTCCCTTTTGCTTCTGCCCTCAACTGCTTCTTTTATTCTCCTCCCTATGTCCCTTCCCTACCTGTTCTATTTATCCTACTCCCCAAGTTATTATCACCCTCTCCGCCCACAAATTTCCAATGCCTCTATCCATAGAGATGCTGTGTTGAGTGGGATTTCATACCAGGTATGGGCAAGCAAAAGCACAGGGGATGCACTGGGTGGCACAGAGTAGGAATGAATGCTTTTATTTATTCCACTGAGGTTCTGCCCTTCCATCAGCCATATCCTCCCCCTCAAACTTCTTCATGCAATCTATTAGATACTTAATGTAAGTAAAGTAAGACACTGCGCTGGCTGCTTTGCTACACTCTGCTTCACTTAAGAAATGGCCTAAAGACCCCAGTATGGATATACTTCTCTGATTTAACAGAAAATTTGCAAGGACAAGTGTCATGACTGTCTACTCATTCCAGGGCCCAGCCACTCTCCTGCTCCCCTCTCAGCACCCTCTCTCCCCAGGAATCCCATGGCCACCCGCTCTTCGTGCCTGTCCTAGACTTCCTCCTAACACCTCACTGAGTTCTGCCTGGGCCCTAACTTACAAACCATCTCTTTCCTATTCCTCAAAAAAAAGTGCCCATTTTATGTGCCTTAACTTTGGAGCCCTGATCTCATCTGGGTGACAATGGGCCAATCAGATAAACTAATCCCAGGTAGCATGTTATCCTTACCTGAAAATGGAATGCACCTGTCACCAGAAGGCCCTTAAGAAGCGACATTAATGGGACTTTCACCTCGATAGACCATGGAAAATGAAATCTGTGGGCAAGAAGTTCCTTTTCAAATCACATCTTGTAGGTAGTTTTGCCAACCTGCAGGAAGGTTGATTTTGTAGAGTTTATGCAATGTGATACTACTGGGCTCTCCCAGACTTCCCCAAAGTCCTTTTCCATTCTGCCTTTACTAAAAACAAATGCTACTGAGCTTGGGTTTCAAACTGCAGGGATTAGCTGGTTGGCTCCATCCTCATCAAAGCAGCAAAGATCCTTTCTTTCCTGAGAGCCATTTATTCATCTTTCCTGGGGGAGAGAATCCCCAGGAACAGACCCTTAGTTGAGATCATTCTAGAGCTCTTAATCACCTTGCCTTTGCTTTTTTTGAGGGGCAGAGGTCTTCAAAGCTCATTTTCAGGTTACAAGAAGTCTTTTGTACTGACCAGTCAACAAGTAGGATGAAATTGGAGGCTGTGTGGGTAAACGTAGGGAGGCGAGCTGGCACCTAAGGCGCCTGTTCCGTTGTACTGCTGTCCATAGCTGGAACCTATTCTGCAGCCCATCTTCAAAAGCAATTTGCAGTATATCCAGGCACAAATCCAATTAAAGAGCAGAAAGAGATTTGCATGCATAAAATAACTCCAATGCACAGCTTTATAAAATGACCCTGATAGCTAAAATTCAAAGGTCTTTCTTTGTGAAGGTCCATTTCTAGAGCGGGTTAGCTGATGTTTGAGTCTCTGCCCCAAAGTATCTGAAAGATTCGATGAAATGACATTCTCAAAGCTCAGTGCAGCTTGGTGGCTAGGAACAAAATAAAACTTGACACATAGCTAGATGTTCATTTTAGTAATTCACCCCTGTGAAGAAGCTTCATTCTTTGAATTCTGGATAGCCTGAGGCAAAAGCCAGATGTTAAAGCACATGGCACAGTGTCTGGCACCTCATAGGTGCCCAGTGAGTATTGGTTGAACTGAATGAGAGTAGCCAAAGCTCTCCTTTGGTCTTTGGCAGGCACTGTTTGTTGTCTACCCAAGATCAATTTCCCTCTTCTTTGCTAGCATAATCCTGGTTTTGTTTAAGGTGGCAATGTGCCCAGCTAAAGACTCCCATTCCCAGCCTCCCTTGCAACTGGTGTTGGGTAGGTGGGGCACGTAACATAGTTCTAGCCAAGAACATTTAAATGGAAGTCTATTGGGGGTTTCTGGCAAAGATTTTGTTTTCCTGATAAAAGGTAATAGATATGGTGGTCCTGCTCTTCCCTCATCTTCCTGCCTCTTTGGAGCTCTGATGTCACAGCCATCTTGTGACCATGAGGTAACAATCATGAAGGTTAAAGCCAATGTGCTAAGGATGGTGAAGCAGAAGAGAAAGCTTAGGTCTCTGATGGCATTCCTGAGCTATAGAACTGATGCCTGCAACTACCTACTTGGAGGCCTCTGTTATATATTTTTTAAATCCCTATTTGTTTAAACTGCTGATAGTGTTTTGTTCCTTGCAGCCTAATATGATCCTAATAGATATATTTGGGTTGGTCAAAAAGTTCGTTCAGGTTTTTCCATAGGATGTTAAGGAAAAACCTGAATGAGCTTTTTGGCCAAGCCCAACATATCTCCCTACTACTACTTGGCTTCCAGGACCTTAAAGTTAGTTCCTGGCTATGCAGTATGCCTCACTAGGGCATTTCACCCAGGTCAGCCTGCTATCCCAGCGTGCCCAGCTTCAGGCCTTTCCTGACCTCTATCCACTACCACCAATAAAACTAAAACATGTTCTGTGTCCTATTTCCTCAGGGCCTTGAGAAGTGATAGAATCAAATAAATGCCTATGTGTTAAAGCTTTAACTTAGAGTTCTCCAATGTGTTAGCCTCAAAGGGTGGCTCCTTCTCTTCCAACAATTGGGTTTTGATAGTTGTTGCAGGGACATCAAAGGACACATTTTGGGCCAGAGAAAGACTTTGGGTGTCCATGGAGCCCATGTTGGAAATGGTCACATTCAAAAGATCTGGCTCCATATGGAACAATTGTGGGGATGACTTTATTCCTTTCACAGATTTTATTTAGTTGTCAAGAACATTTGCATGATTCTGAAAAGTAATGCAAAAAAGAGCACTGGATATGATTCTCTATAGAATTGTAAAGTTACTGTGCTGTATAAATTGAGAACATGATTATGATGTCTAATGCAAATACATTTTCCCAAACATTCACTCTCTTTTACACACACACACACACACCTTGAGGAGAGGGAGCAAGGGAAACAGAATTTAGAAACTTGTTAAAGCTGAGCATTGATGAATTGCATGTGGCGGGACGCCCTCCCATACAAAGGACTCAGTTGTTTGGTTCTATGTCTCTGTGTCCTAGCAACCTATGCCCCCAGTGGTGTTATCTGACCTTCATTAGTTAATCCACTGTGTGTGGATCTGTATTGAGAAAACCATAATGAAAAAAACACAAATTATACAGTGACTAGCCCAGGAGACACAAAAGATATACTTGCTCTAACTCGACAATGAACCAAAAGCAAAAACACTGGCAGACTTATAGCTGCCAAAGGAAATGAAAGGACTGCATTTCACCCCCAAACTTCCAAGTCTTCCCTGTTCTAGAATGATAGAAAGAGGAACATGCCAAGTAATGAACTGACGATATTTTAGTGTGATAGAAGGAGAGTTCCAACCCTTGTGTCTGACTGTCTTTCTAATCAACGTTGCTCTCAGTTATTTTCCTCCCCACTTTCCTCCCTCTCTCTCTCTCTCTCGCTCGCTCGCTCGCTCGCTCTCTTTTTCTCTCATATCTTATTGCATCATTTCAATATAAGCTCTGGCATTTCTCAGAACATTAAAAAGACTAAAGTCACTATGGAATATAAATGGCTTTGAAACATCTCCAGAATGTGTCATAAAGAAGCAGGAGGGAGAAAAATTTAAAGCGAGAGAGGTATAAACATAAAATAAAAGCATCTTTAAAAAATAAAAGAATCTTTTCCTCACTGAGTGGAATTTGTCAGGGACTTAGTTGTGTGTGCTTTAGCTACCTGAGAAATGTCCCAGGCAAATGGATTCATATGGGTTTGGGGGGCGGGTTCTGTGGAAAGGTGAAGGAGGGAGGGGCTGGTGTCTCTCCCCATCTCATGTGGTTTCTTATGGGACATGTAGGTCCAGGAAAGGCGTAGTGGTGGTCAGTTCAGAGAAATGAGACTTCCTTAGGGTCTTTGTACAAGCCTAATATTGGGTAAATCCTTTTTCTAGGGCTTCTCCAACTTTCGTGTGCATCAGAAATGCCAATGACCTGGGGCGCATAAGGCCCCACGTCCTCAGGTCTTACCTTGGTCTGCAGTGGGTCCTATAATTTCCATTCTTAATAAATACCCCTGGCAATTCTGCCACTGTTGATTTGGGGATCAGACTTTGAGAAGCACTGCCTTATCCAGTGGGGAGACAGATGATTCTCTCTGCCACCTCCTTCTGGACTCCAAAGCAGAGGGCTTTTGTATTTCTTGATAAAACAGGCCGTGAAGGAAGCAAATGCTTCCATCTGAAATGGTGCCAGCCAATGCATTTGCAGTAAGAAAATGGGATTGTTTTTCAGGGGTCAGGGAGATTTCTTTCTGTGACTGAAGTGTGTGGACGCGTGGCCCTGTGTTGGTAGGTGAAGGAACAGATGAAGAGGGCACCAGGGAGGCAATAATACACCACAGATAATTTTGTTTTCTTGTGTTCTATTTTTCTTTCACAGATATATTCTGAAATATCTCTTTTAAACCCTACGACAACCATAAGATTTAAAAGGATGCCTAGGCTAATGGTTCCCAAAGTGTGATCCTTGGACTAGAAGCATCAGCATCACCTGGGAACTTGTTAAAAATGCAGATTCTTGGGAATTCCCTGGCTGTCCGGTGGTTAGGACTTCGCGCTTTCACTGTTGAGGGCCCAGGTTCGATTCCTGGTCAGGAAACTAAGATCCCATAAGCCACGTGGTGCGGCAAAAAAAGTGCAGATTCTTGGTCTCTACTTCTAAACCTATTTAAGCAGAAACTCCAGGGCTAGGGACCAGTAACTGGTGTTTTAACAAGCCGTTCAGATGATTCTGATGCTTGTTAGAGTTCGAGAACCGTTGACTTAGCAACAAACTACCTTGTAAACTCTCCAAGGCCAGTAGAAGTCCTGTGCATGTTGTGTGTCCCCATTCCCGATCCACCTCCAACAAGGGATATGGTGCTGATCATAGAGTATGATCATGAAATTGTTGCTCTAAGCAACTGCCATTCTCTAGGGTCTTACTTCCTTCACTGTCAGTAATAAAATAAAAATTTTAATAAAATTAAAATTAGTTGATCTTGAATAATAATCTTATGAGGTTGATAGGGCAGACAATTTTACAAATTGATCAATCAATCAATTGATATATCCTCTTCATTTCGAGTCTCATCCCTGGAAATTCTGATTCAGTATGTTTGGGATGGAGCTGGGAATGCTGTATTTGTAACAAGCTCCCAGGGCATTCTGAGGAAAAGTGAGCTTTGGTGAGCACCATAGGGGAAAGGTATGTGCAGCTGGGGTTGGGGTACCATGAAGACCTAGCTGAATCTCAGGACCTACTCTGTAAAATGGGACCATGATACCTGCTCTACCAACTTCATAAGATTACTATAAAGATCAATGGAGATGATTTATTTTTATCACTTAAAGGACATACAAAGAATCTCAGATCATACATTCTCCTTTCTTTTCAAATATTAGCATTTTTTTTTACCACTCAGAAGTTAAGCACTGTATCTTTGGAGACATCAAAACCTTTCCAAAGAAAATGTATCCCCACCGACAGTGATACTACAGACAAGTAAAGTGTCCTCCACAGAAGGATGCAAATAGTATTTAGTATGCCAAGATCATATTATGCAAAATAAATAGCTCTCAACTGGGATGCTTAAGGACACTATTATCATGGCAACTGTTATTATCTTAGCTATGACTTTCACCTAAGCTATTCTGAGTGCTGCAAAAGTTGAGCACACGTTCAGATATTTCTCCAACTGTGGTGAGATTAGCTGAGCCCTATGTGGCCTGATTGGGAGGAAGTCAATACAAATATAGTGAAAGTATAATTAAAATGGATATCACAGTGTGATGAGCTGACAGGAGCACTTGAACGAGACTTCAGATGCTTGATATACTAATCTTAGCTTTGGACAAGCCCCAGAGCCTCTCTAAGCCTCAGTTTATAAAATGAGGAATCTGCTTCCTAAGAGTGTAATGGGGATCAAATGTGATCCAGGCGTGAAAGTCTATGGAAAAGGTGAAAGTATTGTTACATTAATTTTGTTTAACCAGAACCTTCAATTAACAGAATTTTCCTCTTCCTATGCCCTTGATTTAAAAGAGGCAATAGATAATAAACCTTTGAAATTGGAGATTTCATCAAAGCTATGGCCTGACCTCAGTCTGTGTTGTCGCTGTATCTATCTTCATTTCTCCTCCTGGACATTGAGAACAGATGTACAAAATGATAACCCCAAAGCCCTGCAAGAGCCTCAAATACCAAAAAAAGATTCAATAATATCTTTAAGGCAGGGACATGAAAGCAGACATTTCAGAAAATTTGCCGAAAGTAGACCAAACTAAATGGATTGTTTCAACATACTTTTAATTTCAGCCAAACAGTTTATCAGAAGATTCTGTTCATTAGAACAGTCCATTCCCTGAGAATTTTGATTAACTAATCCTCATCAGCCTTATTTTTAATAAAAATATAAGTGTATTTAATTTGGCTTTCTGCCATAGAAATGGTTTGATAGCCAAACCCTGAAGCACCACAAAAAAAGATTAAATGTTTTTGCACAGTTTAGGGGCAGCAGTTGAACAAGAAATAAGGTGAGAATATAGTGGAAAGAAGAAACATCTGCAGGATCTGTTTCGGTTTTCGTGTCCAAAACCTTGGGGTGTCTTTTCGAGACTGACTCAGGAGTATGGCTATGACTGATGATTCAGGCAGTGGTGATTGGTTTGCCCTGGGAGCCCTTTTGGGAGCTATGACATTTGTTTGTGAAGTGAGAGCTACTGATCCCCATTTGATTCTTTTCCTCTGGTTGTAAGATGGAATTACAAACACCCACAATCCTGCAAATTGTGTCTTATGCAGTTGGGAATGGGGTTCCTTTATTCATCAAATATTCTACTTTAACAGAATGCTTCCCTAGTCATCCTTCAGAAATTTCTGATTTTTAGAGTGTGAATATAAGGCAAAATATCATTAATAATATTGCATCAGGTTGAGTGTAATTTGATCTTTCTTTGGTAATTTAAGTAAGTGTAAGTACTTCAAGGCCTTGAAGGATTCCTGAGCCATGAGGTGGAATGTCAGGTCTCCATGTGTTGTTGATGTGAAGAAGGGCTGGCTAACACAGAGGTCTTTGGGGGATTACAGTGCTGGGAAATCAGCTTTTGCTGTGCTATTCTACTGGGGCACAGCAGGATGCTCTCTGAATTAGTTAGAATATTCCCCTCCATTTCTCTTTCCCTCTGCCAGCTTCTTGCAGCTGTCTTCACCTTGTATACCTCTTACTTCCATCTGCCTGCTGTTTTGAAACTTCCATTTCCTTGAAATTAAGCCATTTTGTGTGACAGGAGAAACCTTGGAACCAACATCCAAAGTCTAAATCCATTGGTGCTGTTCAATGACTTATTTTGAGGACAGTCAAAATGCATGGTGGGGGACTTCCCTGGTAGTGCAGAGGTGAAGAATCTGCCTGCCAATGCAGGGGACATGAGTTTGATCCCTGGTCCGGGAAGATCCCACATGCCGTGGAGCGACTAAGCCCATGAGCCACAACTACTGAGCCTGCGCTCTAGAGCCCATGAGCCACAACTGCAAAGCCCGTGCCCCATAACTACTGAAGCACACGTGCCCTAGAGCCCGTGGGCCGCAACTACTGAGCCCACGTGCCACAACTACTGAAGCCCAGGCGCCTAGAGCCTCTGCTCCGCAATAAGAGAACCCACCAAAATGAAAAGCCCGCGCACCGCAATGAAGCGTAGCCCCTGCTCACCACAACTAGAGAAAGCCCGCGTGCAGCAATGAAGACCCAGCACAGCCAAAAAAAAAAAAAAAAAAAAAAGCATGGTGGTATAGTCCCAGGCTGGAGATTCTGGGTGCATCTGTCACTTGGTGGAGACAGACTCTGCCAAGAAGCCAACACCGACCCTGCACTCTCATCAATGAAGCTGCTTGGAAATCTGGGCTCACTATGACGGATGCAACACTGGCTACTGGTGAAGCCTGCAGCCTGCTGTGAGGACCTAGGTAAGGATTTTGCCCAAATTGACTTCTGACCTTTCTTACTATGGGTCAAGGATTGAAGTTCAAAGCTGGAAGGGACCTCAAAGATCATGTAGTTCAATGACTTTCAACCCTGGCTACTCCTTAAAATCACACGAAGGATTTTAAAGCCTAGGTCCTACCCTAGACCATTATCTCACTTTCCTCATTATCATAATTGATTGTCACACAAATCTGGAGAGTAAGTATTATTGGCTCTGTTTTACAGAGAGGCAAACAGAAGCTCAATGATGTTAAGTGGCCGTGCCACTTAACATGTGAGATCTTTCTCTTTTTTGTAAGCATTGGAACCCTTCCTGTAAGTGCTGGGGAGCACCCAGTCAACAGGGTGACACACTTTTCTGACCTCTCTGGTTATTTAATCAGACTTCCTGAAAGAGACGCATTTGAGTCAGGTCTAAACATTCACTGGCTCTATCTATTCTTAGGGAGGAAGTCCATTGTGCCCTGCAGGCTGGGGCCTGACTTCCTTCGTGTGGCATAGAAGGCTCCTGCCCCTTCCTCCAGTCTCAGTTTGTACTCCTCATTTACTGCCTTTCTGCTGAAAAGTTGGTAGAGGTCAGATTGCGGAACATGTGAAACACCAGGGAGAGGTGTTCAAATTTTAGTCTCTAGAGCAGTGCTGTCCAATAGAACTTTCTGTGGTGATGGAAATGTTCTCTATTTGTGCTGGCCAATATGGCAGCCACTTTCTGCATGTGGCTTTTGAGCACCTGAAATGTGGTTAATGGGACTGAGGAACTGTGTTTTAAATTTTATTTCATTTTAATTAATTTAAAGTTATGTTTAAACAGCCACATGTGTCTAGTATCTTCCATAGTGGACAGCAAATATCTAGAGGTGGTAGGCAAGGACATAATAATGACATAGTTTAAGAAACACACTCTGGCAGCAGTGGGTCAGATGTTCCAAGGGGGATCTTGAAAAGACTAAGAGCATGGACACTAAAGTTAGACTCCCTGGATTCAAATTCCATTTGTGTCACTTACTAGCTGTGTAACCTTGGGATCTTCAGTTAAGCTCTGAACTGCAGGATTCTCACCTGTAAAATGGGACCAATAATAGCGCCTACATGATAGAGTTATTGTGAGGATAAAATAAAATTCATGCATTGTTTTAGTAGAGTGCCTGGCACATAGTAGGTGCACCTGAGTAGAATTTTAGAATTTTCATTGGCTCATGGCTGAGTGAAGGAGGAAAGGGGGAGGGGTCCTGTGTTGTTCTTCATTGTACGGGACCCAGCTGCATTTCTGTCAATTAAAAATATAATATTCAGAAAATCCTCATCCAGATATGGGAGTTTATGGAGAGGATGGAAAAGTGATCCCAAGGGAAAAGGAGTAGGTGGTGGGAGAGGAAACAGACTGACTGTTTTCCAAAATAACTTCAAAAGCATGGAACCAGCAGGTTCTGGAAGTAAAAGAAAATGTACTGAAGAGCAAGAACATAGAGGAGAAGTCACTGCCTAGATCAATGTCATGAAGCTTTTCCTCTATATTTTCTGCAAGGAGTTTTACAGTTTCAGATCTTACATATACATCTTTAATCCACTTTGAGTTGATTTTCATGTATGGTGTAAGATAAAGGTCAAATTTTATTCTTTTGCATGTGGATATCCAGTTTTCCCAACACCATTTGTTGAAGAAACTATGGATGGAGAAACTTTCTCCATTGTGTATTCTTGGTACCCTTGTTGAAGATCAGTTGACCATATATGATGCTTGGGTTTATTTCTGGGCTCTTTATTCTGTTCCATTGGTCTATACGTCTGTTTTTATGCCAGATACCATATTGGTTTTAATTACTACAGCTTTATAATTTATATATATATATATATATATATATATATATATATATATATATATATTTTGCGTTATGTGGGCCTCTCACTGTTGTGGCCTCTCCCGTTGCGGAGCACAGGCTCCGGACGCACAGGCCCAGCGGCCATGGCTCACGGGCCCAGCCGCTCCACGGCATGTGGGATCCTCCCAGACCGGGGCATGAACCCGCGTCCCCTGCATCGGCAGGCGGACTCTCAACCACTGCACCACCAGGGAAGCCCTATAATTAATATATTTTAAAATCAGGAAGTATGATTCCTGATTTCAAAATATATTCAGCTTTGTTGATTCAGCTTTGTTCTTCTTTCTCAAGATTGCTTTGGCTATTTGGAGTCTTTTGTAGTTCCGTATGAATTTTAGAATTTTTAAATATTTCTGTAAAAAATAGGGATTGATATGGATTGCACTGAATCTGTAAATCCTAGGCAATGATTTCTTGGATATGACATGAAAAGCACAAACAACAAAAGTAGAAATAGACAAGTGGGACTATATCAAACTAAAAAAAAAACAATTCTGTACAGCAAAGGAAACAGCAGAGTGAAAAGACAACCTACAGAATGAGAGAAAATATTTGCAAACCATTTTTCTGATAGGAGGTAAATCTCCAAAATATATAAGGAACTCCTACAGCTCAATAGCAAAAAGCCAATACCTGATTATAAAATGGACAAAGGACTTGAATAGATATACAAATGCCCGACAGGTATATGAAAAGGTGCTCAGTATCACTAACCCTCAGGGAAATGCAAATCCATACCAGAGTGAGATTGTCACTTCACACCTTTTGGATGGCTATTATCAAAGCAAAAACAAAAACAAAAAACAAAAGACAACAAGTGCTGGTAAGGATGTACAGAAATTGGGACCCTTGTACACTGTTGGTGGGACTTTAAATGGTGCGGATGTTATGGAAAACAGTATGGAGGTTCCTCAAAAAATAAAAAATAGAACTACCATATGGTATGGCAATCCTACTCGTGGGTGTCTATCCAAAAGAATTGAAAGCAGGATTGTGCAGAGATATCCCATGTTCACTGCAGCATTATTTACAACAGCCAAGATATAGCTAATGTCCATTGACAGATGAATGAGTAAATGAAATATGGTATGCATTTACAACAGAATATTATTCGACCGTAAAAGAGAAGGAAATTCTACCATATGTGACACCATGGATGAACATGGAGGACATTACACTAAATGAAATAAGCCAGTCTCAGAAGGACAAATAGTGCATGATCCCACTTATAATGAGGTAGCCAAAAGGGTCAAAATCATAGAAACAGAGCAGAATGGTAGTTGCCATGGGCTGGAGAGAGGGGAGTTGTTGTTTAAGAGTATAAAATTTCAGTTATACAAAACAAATAAGTTCTAGAGATCTGCTATACAACACTGTGCCTATAGTTAGCAACATGGTATTGTGCACTTAAAGTATTTTAAGAGGGTAGATGTTAAGTGTTCCTACCTCAATAAAAACAAAGTAAAACAAAACTAAAAGCATCAGAAAAAAAAAGAATATGAAGGAGAAAAACTCAACATCTTTAGAATCTCCAGAAAAGCATCCTTGGACAGTAAATGGAACATAGGATTGGGAGTCAAGATGCAGCCACTGACCTGCTGTGTGACATTAGGTAAATCACTTCCCCTCTCTGGGCCTTTGTTGTCTCATCTGTAAAATGATGGCTTAGACTAGCTTTCTTTGTTTAAAACACTCAATAATGTGTGTTTGGGGAAATGTATGCTTTAAAGGTTTGCTATTCTTATCATCATCATCATTATTATTCCTACTCAAAGGCTTAATTTCTGGAGTTTGCATTCCTTAGCCTCCTTTACTGTCTTGGAAATGAGTCGGCCCACTGTTCCTGCTCTCATTTGGTCATTTCCTCAATTCGAACGTCTTAGTAGGTGCCTTAGCTACTGGACTTCACCAACTAGCTAGTACCACCCCCTCCCTTGGGTCCAACTCAGCTTCCATGGTGTCAGTCCACAAAGCTGCTTGGCACTAGCAAAAATTTTAACTCTGGAGTTGTGCAAATTGTTAATTAGGCTTGTAAACATTCTCCACTTCACTTCGCTAATTTTTTTTTTTTTTTTTTTTTTTTTTTTTTTTTTTTTTTTTTTTTTTGCGGTACGTGGACCTCTCACTGTTGTGGCCTCTCCCATTGCGGAGCACAGGCTCCGGACGCGCAGGCTCAGCGTCCATGGCTCACGGGCCCAGCTGCTCCGCGGCATGTGGGATCTTCCCGAACCGGGGCACGAACCCGTGTCCCCTGCATCGGCAGGCGGACTCTCAACCGCTGTGCCACCAGGGAAGCCCCGCTAATATTTTTTGGTCATGGAACTCTTCCCACAGATACTCCTGGGGTCTGCGCCTGGTGCTTAATTACATTTGGGCATCCCTGCTGTCTGTGCAGTGGCCCGGCCACGCCCCTCCAGCCCGCCTTGCTCTTTGCTTGTAATATGCCTTCTGGGGCCCGGATCACTCTCAGAGAACACAAGGCCATAACTTGTTCCTTTTTCATTTATCAAAGAGCAGCATAGAATAGAGCAGAATAGCATAGCAGATGGGTGCAGGGGGAGGAGTTGCTGATGAGAGGCAAATAGGACTAGTTATATTTTCTAAACAGGCCTAGTAACATTACTTTTATGTCACGTACAAATAACTAAGACCAGTCTCATAATGGGCTGGATGATATGTTTCTCTCTCTCACAGCTGCCTTCTCTCTTTCTCCCTTGCCACCTCCAGCCCTTCCCGTACAGTGTTACATGCTATGGGCTCAATCACAACCAAGTGTCACAAGCAAGCAGATGCCCAACAGGCACTTTTTGATGGTACTTCTCACGGGGCCCGGTCTTGTAATTAAGCCAGGGTTGCCGGATTTAGCAAATGAAAAATCAGGAAGCCCAGTAAATTTGAATTTCAAATAAACAATGAATAATTGTTAGAGTAAGTAGGTCCCATGCAATATTTGGGACACACTTATTCTAAAAAAATTTTTATTTATCTGAAAATCAAATTTAACTGGACATCCTGTATTTTACCTGCTAACCCTAAATTAGGTAGACTAGATGGTCACTTAGGCAGCACAGGTTAGAGACCTAAGAAGTCCATTTGCTCAGTGACATCGCCCTCACTGGCCTGGCTCATTGCTTTAAATCCTTGTATACACAGTGTCTTCGAGTTAAGGCATTAGAAGCTTCTGTCAAAATGTATATTTGACCCAGGAGATGTTGTACATTGAGCCAGTAACCAGTATTAGTGCCCTAGCCCAGATCAGTTCTACAGGTGAATTCACTGATCATCCAATGAAGCGTCCATAAAATGAGACACAAACAGGTGAATTTAATTTGGGAGAGAGGACGATGAGCTAGGCTAGAGCCAGGGTGGTGCCCAAGAATGGCCGCAGAATGGAGAACCCAAAGTTAACCTTATACTATATGATAGTCACCTGTACGATAGGATTGAAGAGGTGATGGGTACAGCCACAGGCAGCCCCAAATACTTCCCCCACCTACAGGCACAATGCCTGGTAGCTCACCATTAGCCTTACCCTTGGGTTACCAATACTTTCTCTCCAGGCATCCTCCCAGGGCAGAGGCAGCCTTGCCTAATGAAAAGATCCCCGATTGAAGAGTCAGACCTGATTTTGAGTCTTAGCTCTGCCACTACTAGCTGTGTGACTTAGGTTGGACAAGCACGGTGTCCTCTCTTTTATTTCTTCATCTCTAAGACTTTAAAAAGTGATTCTTGCCTTTGAAGTCTCGTAGGATTGTTGGAGGAGCCGATGAAACACTGTGGGCATACATGCTTTGAAAAGAAGCACTGACAAAATGCTTTAGCAGTATTGAAATGCATATCCTCCTGGAAGGGGTGGCACAGTCCTGGTTATCTGGTGTATCACAAAACTGTCCTCCCTGAGGGGGAGAGATGGACCATAGGAAGGACAGGGATGGCAGGGGTGTTGGCTGCTGTGGGCTAGTGTCGTGAAGAGGAAGGGCCCAGGCAAAGGAAGCTGTGACTGCCTCCCCTGCCCCCAAATAAACTGCCGGCTCTAGCATTTTGCCAACAACCGATCCTATGGCATGAGCTCAGAGCAGGAAGGCAGGCCTGGAGGGAGGAGGTACGGAAGACTGCCTTGAAATACTGCGGGCGGCATTCACCAGCTCTCAAGGAAGAGCTCCAAGTTAGGGGGGCAGGTGGCCAGCGGAGGTTTTGAATCTACCAGAGGAAATTATCCTCCCTCTGTGTGCCCAGGATAAGATCTCAGAGCCAGGGAATGTTTGTAAATGGACTCTCTCATTTAAATAAATCCCACTTAAATATTTATCAGATCATGAATATGCATGTTTCTCCCTCTCAGCGCTGGAAAGAGAACCGGCATGTAATTTTTAGATGGCACATAAATAATGTAAGGGGGGAAAAAGGGATCTTTGTTCTGTGTTGACTGTGTATTTACAGCATCACAAGAGGTCTTGAAATAATGAACTGATTTTTCGCTTTCCCAGTCTAACTGTGCACATGGAGCTTCACCTTTCCTGTCTTTAGGGTGATTTGCATTCATTTGTATCCTCAGGGGAGGATTTTGGAGGCAAGAAAATGAGATGGTCAAGTTTCAATGATCAGTGAGTGAGTTAGCCGTAGCAACCCATACCCCATGCCCCTCTTCACTGGCTATCCCCACCTCGGATTGCGATGGGAGAGGGCAGTGAGCAGAGCTGGTCGTGCAGCCCCCAATTCAGATGCTCAAAGGGGAAGATCTACAAGACACTTCCTAAAAAAGCAAATGTCACCGGGCCATGCAACCATTGTCCTCCCTAGCCACAAGAACTTGGACCTGGCTCCAGGCACCTAGCAGAGTTCAAGGGAAAAGGGAACAGGGCAGTTTTGATGAGGATGTGGGATAGACTGAAACATGAGCAAAACAAAACCTAAGCTCCCATGGCAGGAGGAGAGCTACAGACTGACTGTTCCTACTTCACCCTTCTATTTGGCGAGAAGCAGCTGTGACTGGAGCTCAGGGTGTGAGCAGGTGAGAGAAGATGTACTCCTACCCCTGAGTCTTCTCTGCTGGATTCCGTGTCCCTAACTGTCCTTCCACAGCTGCACAGTCATGGCTTTGTGGATTAAGCAAGATTTGTCTGCTTTCTATACTTTTCTCCTCTATCAGTCTGAGGAATTGAGAGAGAACTGGCTTATCTTTTTATCCTAAAGCATCTTTAAAGATAGCATCCTTTCCTTGTTAATAATCGAGCTGAAAGTTCCTGTCTGTGTGGAGTAGTAGAAAGAACACTTTACTGGGAGTTAGGAAACAGGGTGTCTAGGACTAGCTCCACCACTTACTAGGAGTGTGACGTTGAGCAAATCACTTAACCTTGCCTCTACTTCCTCATCTGTAAAATGAGGATCATGACAGTACCTCCTCTGTAAAATTGTTGTGAAGATTAAAGGAGATGATGCATTAAAAGGCTCAGCACAGAGCCTGGCATTTAGCGGGTGCTCAGTCAAGGGAGGGTATTAGTCTGAGGAACTGATTACTCAATAGTCTGCAAACTTCCCCCAAAGCCTGAGCCCTTCATAGTCAGTAAGGAGATAATCCCTTGACCTAAAATTGTGTGATAGTCTGGTGGAGTGGAAAGATTGTTGGACTCAGTGTTAGGAAACTCAGGCTTTAGTCCTGCTTTCACTACTCATTAGCTATGTGACCCTGGACAAGTCACTTCCCCCTTTTCCTTTGTAAGCCACCAATGATACACGTACACTGCCCTCCTCACTGGTTATGAATGACGATAAAAGACAGGGGAAAAGTGTTTGGAAGTATAAAGTGGTAGGTTTTCTTTTGAACAACATTAATTAGAATAATTGACTGCCCTTCCATATTAGAGGCTTCGAGTTAAGCAATAATTTTGAGAGCTCAATGACATATTAAGTAAGATCATGAAGGCAAATAGTTGATGGAAATATTTCTCTACTTTCAAGTTGGAACACTCAGAGAGTAGTAGAAAGGATGAGGGCTAGAAGCAGAAGTCAGATCCCAGAGCTCTAAATAGCTTAGCAGCAGCTATAAGGAATTATGGGGTCAGTGAGAAGGTTGCTTTTGCCTATTTTTGTCTTCTTTCCATCTCTTCTTCTAAGATGCCTTATTAAACTGAAGGGGAAGAGGTGCCTTTAGGTACAGTGATAAGACATCCAGGATTTTCTGGAGCAGTCCAAATTTCATGTATTCTTCCTTCTTTTCTAAAAAGGTGATTCCTGAAGTTAGTAACTAAATGTGGTTTCATGTTGATGCTTTTCTAAAATTTTAATCATTATCATAAGTAATAATAGCTACCATGTATTGAGCACGTTTCTTTCTTTTTTTTTCAAGAGAGTAATTAAAATGGTTTACTTTCAAAAATATTGGCTTAACACAGAAAGAAGTGGTATAGGAGGAAAAAATACATGAGACAAGCAGAAAACAAATAGCAAAATGACAGATGTAAATCCAACAATATCAATAATTATATTAAGTATGAATGCACTAAAGACTTCAATTAAACATACAAATGATCAGTCTAGCTAAGAAAAAGCAAGATTTAATGATATTTGCTGTACACCTGAAACTGACAACATTGTAAATCAACTATACTTCAACAAAAAAAAGATTTAATGATATGTACTGAGTACATTTCTGTTTATCAGACACTGTGCTAAGCACTTCTACCATATCTCATTTAGTTTTCATAACAGGCTAGTTACATAGATACTATAGCCATTTCCATTTTACAGATACTCAGATTTTGGCCCAAGGTCACACAGCAGATTGATATCAGAGTTGGGATTGAAATCTTCAGGTCTGTCTTGGAATAAACCAGAAAGAAAACACATCACCAGACCACATGCCCTGTTTCTATGTTCAGAAGACAGGCCACTGTACCAGAGAATCTTGAACATCTGCTTGGTGGATATAGGCCCTAAGATAAAGTGATGAGGAAGCTGGAGTTTGGGGGATGCTGACTTTGGACTTCTGAAGACTGTCAGTGAGGGTACTTGTTATATCTTATCTGTTCATCTGTAAGAGCACAAAAGGATTCTTCCCATGATTTCCCACAAAAATACCAGCAATCTCCCCATGCCCTCCAACTGTTGTCCTCTGCTTTCTTTTCATAGCCCTCCTAGTGGGTGATCCACTCAAATGATGGTCCACCCAGTCCTATGGCAATGGCTGCAGGGGATGGGCCTGCAGGTGGAAGGGAACTTGCAACTAGAGACACGGTCCTTCGTCCCCTTTTCCAATATTTGCCAACTTAAGCCAAACAAATGTAAGATGATAAACTGAGCTTTGCTTCACAATTCTAGGATTCAGTATGTATACTATGAATCCAAGGGAGCCTAAAATGTGTCAGAAAAGACATATGCTCTGCTTTCTGTCAGCTTATTAAAAAATGAAAATATAGATGTATTTTTGGTGGAGCCACTGGCTTCAAGATTTTCCAAAGAGCTTGTCTGTTCAGCTTAAGTTGGCTTTAGGCATTTGTATTTGCTTGTGAACGAAGAGAATGCCATTTTCTGTTTTATTATTCTCCAGAACATGTGCCCAGTAAAACCACAAAAATGCACTGCTCTAGCTTTTCCAATCATTTCCTTCTCTTCAGCCATGGGTCTAGCCTTAGCAATATATGGGACAGACAGAGGGCTGGCTATGAAGTTAGGATTGTAGGAAACTAATGACCATCCCCCATCACCAGTACTGCAATTCCAAAAGCAAGGCTTCCTTCTTTTGGCCCGAGGCTTTCTGTACTTGACTAAAACACAGAGATGTCTTGAGTGAGGTTGTGCATCAGCCATTTCTACCTCTGTATAATGTAAATATGTTTCCCGGCTCCTTTCCTGGGAACAGATTCTGATTCTGATAGAGGAGGACCAAAATTAGCACATTGGAGAAGTGAGCGGGTTGGCCCCAAGTCACAGACAAGACATGACAGAGCAGCTAAGTATCTTCATTCTATGTCTCAGTGGTCACTCCTGTCCTGTGACCCCCATAAGCGCATAATAATAATGGCTAACACTTACAGAATGCTAAGTAGGTGCCAGGAACTGTTCTAGGTGCCTTTCATGGATGTAGTCTACACAACAATCTTATGAGTTAAGTACAATAATTATCTCACTTTAAGGGTGAAGAAACAGGCAGGGAACCCAGAACCCATTCTTGCTAGCCATGGTATGGCCCAGGGAGTATACCATAGGAGTCACTGGTCTGATTAGCATTTGTGGACTATTCCCATTTAATGCAGTGACTTGCTAATCAATAGAAGGAATAGACAGAACTGGCTGGATCGTCTGGGCAGGTGAATACCCAAGGAATGTAGAAAGGTACATAAACGCTTTCGGTTCTGTTGGGTAAAGCCTTAAAGAAAGCACTGTGACTCTGTGGGCACAGTAGGATGAGCCTGTCTTCTTACATCTTAACCACTTATCTGCAGAGCAGTTCTTCTAGCCGTAGGCAATTGCTCAGTCATATTCAGCATTTGATTTTAGCTTACGTCATTATGCGATTCCTCTTTATTCCTGTGAGATAGGATGCAAAGTATATTACTACCATTATGTTAATAAAAGAACTGAGACAGAGTAGAAAAAACTTAATACGATAAATCTGTGGCTAGCCTTTAGGGTTTTGGAATCCCACATTTTAAGTAGAATTACAGATTAGAAAACTCACCAACTCAAGAAAATATGGAGCCAATCCATTTTTCTGGAAGCTGAAACCTCAGACTTAAGAACTTTAAAGACCTTTCCAGCTTGACATAGCTAAGATTCTTTTTTTATGCTACTATCCAGCACTGTTCTAGGTGGATAAAAGTGGTGGGATAAAAGCATCACTTAGGTAAGCCTTAGTCCCTGCTCTTGAAAGTTACCACCGTATTGATGAAACATAACACATTTATATATGGGAAAAAGTCAAAAGATGGAAGACAGTGGGTAGTTTTGATAAATAATATTGCACTGCTTCCTGCCACACTGTACCAAATAGAAACCAGTTATTCTTTCTTCAGTATTTTCAGAAGGAATACACCTCCACCAAGAGCTTCCCAAGAGAGAAAGAGACCTGACTAATCTTTAGAAACCTTTTCTCAGCCTCTCAGGGGTATAAAATGCTTCTGTGTAATAATTCTATAGTTTGCTTGTTGGATCTTGGAAATTTCATAGCTGATGCAATTCTTTTTAATTTCAAGCAACAAAAATTTTAAGCAATGTAAAGCCTCACGTCAAATCTCTTTTGCAAAAATGACCAGGTTTACGAGGTTTATTGTTGATTATCTTTGTTCCTGATTTGTGTCTGTCAGTCATTATGGTTTCAGGAACAGGGCTGGTCATGGTAAGATCAGCAAAGTTTGTTTTGGGGGCCTTGACACCACCCTTTTTCTCCCTGAATTCAGGGTCCCGCTCTTCTGTGTCCTCCCACGCCCAATTCTATTTCTCCACACAACGGTTTTGTACCATATTCCTGCTAGTTCCTCCTGTCTTTCGGGAATTTGTAATTGAGGGAACATCTTTAAAGATCCCTTTCCCTAAAAAAAGAAAAAAATGGCATGAAGAACCTAGGGGTAAGACGGGAATAAAGATGCAGACCTACTAGAGAATGGACTTGAGGATATGGGGAGGGGGAAGGGTAAGCTGTGACAAAGTGAGAGAGTGGCATGGACATATATACTCTACCAAATTTAAAATAGATAGCTAGTGGGAAGCAGCCGCATAGCACAGGGAGATCAGCTCGGTGCTTTGTGACCACCTAGAGGGGTGGGATAGGAAGGGTGGGAGGGAGATGCAAGAGGGAGGGGATATATGTATATGTATAACTGATTCACTTTGTTATAAAGCAGAAACTAACACACCAGTGTAAAGCAATTATACTCCAATAAAGATGTTAAAAAAAAGAAAGATCCCTTTCCCTGGGGGTACCTCCTTTTATGCCCATGCCCAAACCTAAGTAGGATAGAAGGAAGAAGGAAAAATCTGTTTATGGAAAGCCTATGAAAATGCCCTTTGGATTATAAGTGAGTGGCTCGCTTCGTCTGGTACAGATAGCTGAGAACTGACTGCACCTGCTCTCGCCTCACTTTTCATCCTTGTCACATTGCTTACACAAACAATTTGAAATAAGTTGCCTTATTTACTTTTTCACTGGGAGCTGTGGAAATTAATATCATGCTGCTCTAGTCTTTAGAGAATGCATGTGGATCTCTAAATACCATTGGTTGGTATGAAATAGTGCAATATCTACACCCTAGCATTTGAGAGTCCTCAAATGTTAATGACTCTGTATCGGCTGAGATTCAGGGAGCATCTAGTTCACTGCAGATTTGTTCTTTAGCTAGAAACCCATAACTAAAGTTCCCAGCACTAAAATGTTTGTTCTGCTTCCAAGTTGGTTGGATCAGGAAGGTGATATTTTTGGTAAGGAGGCTGGGTCACAGAAGAACTCAAAATCAAGGTTAGCGCAGTACATAGGAGGTAGTTGAACATCTAATATAGGATCTGAGGACATAATCTACCCAAATCTGTCTCCTTCAGTTCATCAAGGTCCCTGAAATCTCCCATTTTGTTTTTAGTTAAGGTCTGACATTCACTCATTCACTTATTCAGTTTAAAAATGATAATAATCCAGGTACTGTATTATACTCAGAGTGCTGGCAGAGATAAGATGACAATCTTGTCTTTAAGAATTTCACAGCCTTGTGAGGAAGAGAAAGACATAAACACATAAAAATACTATAGTATAATCAGTGCTATACTAGAGGCACATACAGAATACTATAAGGACACAGGGCAGGCAGTGGTGGACACCTAGATCTAGGGAAGAGAATATCTGAACAGTTTTGAAGGATATGTCATTTACCAGATAGAGCGGGAGCACGTTTGTGTGTGTGTTGGGGGGTGGGGTGGGAGAGTGGAGTGAGGGGGCTGAGTGCTGGAAAGTTGGAACAGTATGTGCAAAGGCATGGAGGCAACCCCTCCCCCCAAAAACCCAACAAAGGCATAGTACATGTTGCTTATTGAAAGTGGCATACTTCCATATGGCTAGAGCATAGAGAACTAGTGGGTAAGGGCTGGGAGGACATGAGGCTAGGAAAATGGGTCAGAGTTTAATTGGATCGTGAGAGCCCTTCTGTGCCATGCTAAGAAACTAGGACATGGTCTTAGGAGTAACAGGGCACTGCTGAGAGCTTTTAGGCAGGGGAGTGCTGTGATGGGGAGATTGCTCTCTGGCAGTGGTGGAGGGCATAAAATCAGGGATATCAGTTAGGAGGATGGAGCAGGTGATGGTAGACTGAAGTTGAGTCAGTAGTAGTGGGAATGTAGAAGAGGATCTTTGATGATGAGACGTGAGGGATGATGAAGGAAGATTCAAGGATAAGGTTTCTGCTTCAGGCAGCTGGGCCGTGCCGTTCATTGAGCCTGGGAACATAGGTGGAGCAGAGGGTTTTCTGGGAAGATGAAAGTTCAGAGTCCGTCAGGTTGAGTTTGAGGTACTGGCGGAGCATCAAGGAAAAGGTTTTAGGGAAAAAACTAGACATATGGATCTAGACTTGGGGAGAGCCTCTGGAAAGCCCATGCAAAACTGTAACTGTCCTGCCTAGTGAAGCATTTTGAATCTTTAGAGAAACTGGATATATTCAACAAACAAAACTGCATTATCTATTATGCTAGAAATTCATATCATTTTTGGTAGGAAACAATGCATGCATTTTACAGAAGCCTTGAGATTGTCATTTTAAGAAAGTGAAGGGTATTGGCTTAAAGACGTTGAATGGAGGGGAGGCACTGTTGAGAATCCCAGCAAACCTTGTTAGAAGTGAGTCATGGCAGTCCCTAACTTGGAGACCTGCCAGGAAGGGTTTTAAGATCTACTGGGATATCCTAATCTACCAATGAAGCATTGTCTCCTTTTCTCCTCTACCTAGCAGGGTCCTAGAAAGGTTAAGGGCTGAGCACTAAGGGATGAGCAAGAAAAAACAAGAGTGTGCTAATTTCCAAAGCCAATGTGGGTGATCATTTGTGTCTCCATAACCCTCCCTAAGAGTGGTCATTTGAAAAAGAGTTCTGGCTTCATTATAAATGGAAGTGCTATAATAGCTCACAAAATTTTAGAACCTAAAAGAATCACTCTAGATTCTACTTACTTATTAACCTGTCTCTATTCCCTTTCTAAACTGTGAGATTAAGAGCAGGCAGTCTGTTTCATTCACTTCTATAATCCCAGTAAAGTCTCTGACCCAGAATCCCTGCACTCAGGAGTTGTTAGTTGAAGAACGATTGAGTCCACGCCCTCATTTTACAGATGTGGGATCTGAGGACCAGCAAGGCTATATGACTTGTCCAGGATCACATGGCTACTTGGTAGAAGAGCTGGGCATGGAACTGAGGATATGGTTTGATGATGCTTTTCCTCAACATCCTTAACTGAGCCAATCACGTCTCACAACTGGGTGTTCTTGATGTGTGGTTAGAGGCTCTGATCATATGAGAAGAGACAGAATGCTTCTGGAGAGTGTTCTGTTTCTCAGCATTCCTCCCCACTTCTTAGATACATAACAGACTCTTGAAATTACCTTTAAAAACTCTGGACATAGATGCCCGTACTCTGTGTGCCCATGTGCCTATGGGAAGGCAAATGTGGCCCATTAAGTCTACTTTGCAAAGTGTGTCAACGTCAGTTTAGAGAAATCTCCGAACATCTCTTTCCCTTAATAACTCATTATGGGTCTGTCATCCATGAATTCATCTAAGCCTTTACTTAGGGGGAGAGGGAAGCTATTTATATTTTCAGTCTAATCCACCACTTGGTGTAATGAGTTCCATATGTTTCCTCCATTTTCTACCTGCTGTGAGAAGTTAGGCTTCCTTTATCTGTCCTGAACTCACCTCTATGGGCTATATGCTGGTAAGACACACACACACACATGTGATTTAGGAGGGAAAATGACCCCGCTATTAATTGTTATCTCTGTTTACAAACATATTAAAAATTCAAATGAAAGGAGGCTGAAATAATGCAATTCAAAGTGAACACAGTGGCAGCTAATTACCCCAAGGAGAAGGATGTAAATCCTTGACAAAACGGAGGCCCGTTGATTCAGGAATCGGGGAAATAAATGAGAAGCCTGCTATGGAATCGGTGCCTGGCCTAGCACTGCCTGCCTGCGGTGAAGTTGAAGCACCCTCTAAAAGTTCAGTGTGGCCCAGGAACACAACCTGTCAGCCTCCTCGCCTGACATGATCTTAATTAGCCTCTGTTCTACTGCCGAGAGAGCCCGCTGAGGCAGTTAGCACAGAGAATTAATCAGATCGTTTGTGGAGTCGACAAAGCAGGACAGCAGTTGACACTGGCAACTTATTGATTGGAAAGGATTCAGGGAGACTGGGAGTGCTGTAGTCTTTATTTGTGCCCCTCTTTCCCCCCTGGATGAGGGTGTTCCACAGAGACTGTGGGGGGAGGAGGGGGGAAGGAGTGAGCTGGGCTCCACCTTAACCGCTGCCCCCCACCCCCACCCCACCCCGGCCAATCATATTCTGTCTTCCTAGCTTCTGTAAACTTTACTGCTAAGGCATCCCATGTAGCGGTGCTGATGCCAAACAATGTGTCTGCAAGAGAGAGGGAGAGGGCACTGTTGATTTTGTTGCAAATTGCACTTTTGCTACAGGATTAGTTGGGAAAATGGAATTTTGCCAGTATTTCCCTCCCTCCTTTTGTTTACTGCCTATTTTCAACAGCTCTGTAATTGCTTTCCATTTGGTAAAAGGAACATTGTTCCCTTTTAGGTTTTTCTTATAATTGTGTTTCTTGCCCTAAGCTCTGACGTTTGGGAACGTTAATGGGAATGCCACATTGTTTTGGTTCTAGATAACCACTTGGCCTTAGCCATCAAAGCAAGGTCACTGCTAGGGAAGGCAGTTGGGTGGTGGGCTCAGAAAAATGTTTAACTTCTTCCATGGAGCCTTCCCTGATGGGTCCAGCTTGCTTATTGTGAACTCTTTCTTATTTGGACTCTCACAGTACTTCAAATCTGCACATAAATCTTATCCCGTCTCTCTGACCATAATGTAAGTTCTTCAAGGCTAAAGACTCCACCTTCTACTTAACATAACTCTTAACACCAACTTAGGTACAGTAAGAGACACTCAATAAATGCTACATTGGTTCATTACAACCCCTTGAGGAATTTTTGCAACCATTTGTCCCTTGACCGTGCTGCCACCTTGGCACTGTTGATATTTTAGTCTGGATAATTCTTTGGGGGTGGGGTGCTATCCTGTGCACTGTAGGATATTTAGCAGCATTCCTGTCCTCTATCCACTACGAAAAATGTCTCTAGACATTGCCAAATGTCCCCTGCAGGGGGAAAATCACCCTCCCTCCGTATGGAGGACCACTGTTAAAATAATAAGAGGTAAAATTTATTGAGCACGTTACCATGTTCAGCTTGGTGCGAAAGACGTTACATGCATTCTTTTGTTTCACTTCCACAGCAAACCTGCCCTGGCTTTAATTGTTGTCTCAGGGGCCTCCAGGAGACGAACCTCAAAGTCACAGCTGTAGATCTACATCACAGTCTGTCTCTTCCCCAGGGAACATTTAGAAGAGCCTTCTCAAAAGACCGAGCTCAGGCTCCACGGTGAATTTATGGGGCACATCAGCTACTGCTTGATGGTGTAACAATCACCCATTCATTGAAAACTAGATATTCAGCTTAGTGAGTGAGGGTTAATTCCTCAAGGAGCTTGATGAAAAGCAACGGAAGGTCAGGGCAAAAGCAACCCTGCCAGCTGTCACCTCCTTTTTTCAGAGATGTGAATACCATTACAAACAGCTACTGCATGGTAGGGGGGCTAGAGATCTATTTCTTTCACTCATACAGTGGCATTTTAAGCTCACGAAGCAGAATTACTAGCTAGCCCACTGAAGTGCCATTCCTAGCCTAAATCCTGACCAGCTGCCTTGCAAACAATGCAATCAGTCACAAGGGGGACAGGGCAAAAGAAGGCGGATAAACCAATGCAAATTTGTCCTTCTACGGAGGAGGGGACTACTCAAAGCAACATCTCTGAATATGAAGGACAACCCAAGAGAAAAAATTTGACATTTTAGCTTAGTGTGTCTCTGGAGAGGGATGTATCTCTGGCTGTAAAGTCAATTCAAGCTCAAATTCACTGCCACCAAGGAGTTAAAATTAGTCATGTCATTTGATGGAGAAATATTCTACTTATGGAAAATACCTTTATAGGACAGCTGCCTTTCCGAGTCTGAGCTAGAAATACTACAGTAAACAGGATCTAATCACAGCAAAGCCTTTTTTCAGCTTTGCATGACAGCTGTAAAATATGACAGTATTTATTAATAGTCGCTTCAGTCTAATCTGCAGCACTGGAGAGATACAATGGAATATGTTAAGTTGAGAGAACAATTTCCACAGTAACTAATATTCAGCTTTTGAAAGGGTAGTTTAATGTCTAGTGATTTTTTTCCCCAACTGATGGTCCAACCCCAGGAACAAGCTACTAAGCTAATAACCTTTGTGGAGAGGAAGTGTTTAAATGATAATTTATTTCAAGAGCTGACAACAAGTTTCTCGGCAGTTTCTCTTGTTATGCCCCAAAGCAGTCAAGGATGTGCAAATCGAAGTATTAAAAATATGACAGCTTTAGTATTTTCATTTTCAATGAAATTCTCATTATAGACAGATGCACAGTCTTTTATTCATAATCCGGTCCAAATAGTCATTCATTATTATTATAGTGCAGGCTCTCGAGATGCTCTCATAGTTGAAGCATCATCACAATAGATTAGACAGGCCGCAGAAATACCAAATGTCTCAGGTACTGTCAACCCTGATTATTGCTGCTCAAACAGGGGAATTGAGTATCTGTCTCTCACCAGAGAATGTACTCTCTGGGTCTTCCTAATTCATTCAGATGTAAAAAGTAGCTTGAATTTCAATAAAAATTCTTTTGGCTTCGTTTTTCCCAAAAGGCAACTAGACATGACTAGAATAGTAGCCATCTGTTACCTTTGCAATCCTTTAATCAGTTTTTAAAGTGGAGGAGAAAAAAAATCCGTGATAATCTGTCTTTTTTTTTTTTTTTTTTTTTTTTGCGGTACGCGGGCCCCTCACCGCCGTGGCCTCTCCCGCCGCGGAGCACAGGCTCCGGACGCGCAGGCTCAGCGGCCATGGCTCACGGGCCCAGCTGCTCTGCGGCACGTTGGATCTTCCCCGACCGGGGCACGAACTCACGCCCCCCGCATCGGCAGGCGGACTCCCAACCACTGCGCCACCAGGGAAGCCCGCCTTTTTTTTTTTTTAACCATTGCCTGCTACTTTCTTTAAACTTCCTGCCAAGTAGCCATGGTAGAACCTATCATCAGTCTCTCCTTGCTTTCTTCTTCTCCAACCAAAAACAGTCCCGTAGTGATGACGACCTGCAGGTTTAGACTTTTCTGGGCGCTGGAAGCAGCTTTGCCCCAGAAAGGAATCTACGAGTTCAGATTCACATCAGAGTCAGGTCCACAACACAGCATTCCACGAGTGCGCACTATGGGCAAACCCACCTGTCTGGCTGCATTTACTCCTTTTGCTCCCCATCTACCCCTTAACCTCGATTTTTTTTACTTGCTGCCTATCTGGATCCCTGGGACTCTGGGACCAAAGGCTCTTGTGTTCTTTTGTGGACACCAGGCTTTCAGAAAGAAATGGACAACTGGAGTGCATCCACAGGAAGGCAAGTAGGACAGGGAGGGTCTAGGTAACAAGTCCTTTGAAGAATGGCTGAAGGGAAGACTAAGGGAAGAGCTAATTGCAGTTTCAATGTTAAAAGTGTGGGAGGCAATATGGCAGCCCAGTGAACAGCACACACAGACTGTGGAGTGTGGCAGGCCTTGGTTGAACTCCTGGCTTTCATTGCTTTGGCACACTAAGCTCTGTGGTCCCTAGGAGCCATCACTGAATCTTTTTGTGCCTTGGTTTCCTTCTGTTGTAAAGATACGGGGATGCCATGAGGATTAAATGTGGTAATTCATAAACTCAGGGTCTAGTACATAATAAATGCTTACAAAATGGCAGCTGCTCTTATCAAACTAAGATAATAAAATGACAATAATACGGGTTTGTTGGTTGGTACCACTGATTGGTACTGGGATGTGTGCCTGTCCATGCATGTGTGCATGCGTGCCTGTGTCTGTGTGTGTGTAGAAAGGGAGAGAGAGGGTGAAGCATGGAGGAAGGGAGAGAGACAGGCAGAGAGAGAGAGAGATGCAGAGAGCGAATCTGTGCCTTATTTGGGAAAGTAGAACTGGATGGAAGGGATGAAGCCAGGTTATGTAAGTAGGTGGTAAACGACAGCATGCAGGAAGGTGCGAGGGACTGAAGCTCTGCTTGCCTCTCAGTAGAGTTTAAATCCAGCCAATCTGAAAACATTCCCGGTCCTCTGAGGAAAGGCCCTTTCTCCTTGTCTCAGAGAATCTCTTTCCCTCTTAAGCCCTCCAGGATATTTTAACACTTTCCCACCTTCCTTCCTGGCTCTCTGGCAACACTTTAATCATTTCACGAGGTGCCTGCTCTAATGAATGCAAGTTTCATTGGTGGATGGGGCAACAGTTGGGTTAAAAATTAATTTTTCCAGGCCCCTGAGATAAATCGCTGCTTCAGCAACAGGACTGTCAGCTCCTCAAAGGCAGGACCCAAATTCTGCTTGAACACTGCCAGTGGCCTAGCACAGGCCAGCACTAGGAAAGGCCCAATAATTGCTTGTTGACTGACCCACTACTTGTTGTCACTCCCCACGTTCCTGACACAATCTTCTAGAGCAAACAGAAAGGTCTGTTAGAAGGCAGGTGACTTCCTGAGAATTACCTGGGAACTGAGTAGGAGTTTCAGGTTGAGAATAGGAAACAGCAGGAGTTTATTGAACACAGAGAAGAAGGTAGGGACTAGTTGCCTCAAAGGGCACTTAGAGCTATTATCTCATTATCTAAGCTGAGAGCCACAGGCTGGGCCAGGTTCTTTCATCTCTGTGGGCTGTGCCCATTGAAGCCAAGGAGAGTTGTCTGGTGCACGAGAGTCTGGCTGCAGTTCTCAAGCATGCTGCTGTTCTGGGGGAAGTGTTAGCACCACAGAGAGCTAGGTCACTTGCACCCAAAAGATAGGTCTAATAGCAAAGTGGAAGAGTTTTTATGGAGGTGTAGAGGCAGGTTAGGACAGAGATGTCAAGCCAGGGAGGGCAGGCATAGACAAGTAAAAAAAGGGGGTCGTGGGCTTCCCTGGTGGCGCAGTGGTTGAGAGTCCGCCTGCCGATGCAGGGGACACGGGTTCGTGCCCCAGTCCGGGAAGATCCCGCATGCCGTGGAGCAGCTGGGCCTGTGAGCCGTGGCCGCTGAGCCTGCGCGTGCGGAGCCTGTGCTCCGCAACGGGAGAGGCCACAACAGTGAGAGGCCCGCGTACCGCAAAAAAAAAGGGGGGGGTCGATAAAGAGAAGAGGGTACAAAGCGGGCAGATATCACACTTAGTAAACCTCATGACTTTTCCAAGAGCTGACTTTTGATGTACATAGCACCAAGAGCATCAATTTCAGCTTTGTATTAACAAACCAGGGTGGTGATTTTAGTAACTAAGCAAAGTGATGACCTGCAAACACAAAGTCAGACCTTACTTAGCAGACAGAAATCAAAGCGTAACTAACAAAGCCTTGAAATCCACTCCATGTTTCATAATTTCAGAGATAAAATTACCCTGATTGTGCTGTAAATCTTTTAAATGACCTCAAATGTTTAACCCATTTCTCAGCTCCTCACTCATCCCTGCCCTTATGCAGTGGAGTCACATCATTTGTATATTTAGCTTATTTGAATGTAATTATAGGTGCTCCCTTCTGTCTCTCTCCGTCTTTCATTTCTCTCTTATGTAATCTAAAAAATTCTAAAATTACACTTTGCAGTTGTAATTTCTCCCCATAATGTTTATTCCTGAAGCAAGAGATGATCATCGTAGAAAAAGAGAAAATGCAGAATAGATACATTATTGAATATTTTAAAGAACCATACCTCATAGTTTGAGTTATAAATTGGGTTTTCTCTTTCCTTCCTTCCTCCCTTCCGCCCACTTTCTTTCTTTCTTTCTTTCTTCCTTCCTCCCTCCTTTTTCCCTTTCCCTTCCTTTCCTTTCCTTTCCTTTGTTTCTTTCCTTCCTTCCTTCTTCCCTCCCTCCCTCCCTCCTTCCTTCCTTCCCTCCCTCTTTCCTTCTGTCCTTCCTTCCCTCTAATCCTCCCTCCCTCCCTTCTTGGTTTTTCTGTCTCTTTCTTTCAGTCCAACATTTAAAAAAAAAGACGTGGGCTTATTCTGGATGAATCACTAATGGAATTGGGAAAACACTAAGTATGGACTCAGGCCTGTGCTAGAAACCAGAGGAGGCACAAAGTCTAAACCTAGGGGCTAAGCAATTGTTGACTATCATAATGGAGAGAAGCGCCTGGGAAGGTAAATAGCAGACCCAGTGAGATAACAACAGAAAGCAGGTAAGTACCAAGTGAATGATATGGACAAAAGGGTTCTGTGGGCATTCAGAGGTGGGCAAGGTCTCTGCTCCTTAAGACTGCTTCACTCCTGCCCTCAGTCACTGCAGTAAATAGCGTCGCCACTTTACCCAGTCTCTCAAGCCAAAAGCTTAGTAGTCACCCACGAATCCTTTCTTTCCCTCATGTGCCACAGTCAGTCTGTCACCAAGTTCTGTTGATTCTGTGTCCAAAATACACTTCATCTCTGTCTACTTTTCTCCATCTCCAGTGTAGTCTAAGCTGCCATCATTTCTCATCTGGATGACCACAATGGCCTTTTAATTCATTTCCTTTCCTTCACTCTTACACCACGCTCCATTCTCTACAGAAACTTAAATGAGATCATGTGACTCCCCTGCTCAGAATCCTCCAATGACTTCACATTGCAGTAAGAATAAAATTCATATTCCTTATCTTGGCTCCTGTCTGTACTCCATGGCTATGATCTGGCTTCTGTTTACCTTTATAGTCTCATCTTAAGCCACTCTCAACCTCCTCACTACCCTTTAGCCACACTTGTCTTCTTTCATTTCCTCAAACATACCAAGCTCTTCTCTGCCACGGGGCCTTTGCACTTGCTATTTCCACTGCTTGAAAACTCTTTCTCTCTATCCTTCACATGGCTGTCTCCTTCTGCTTCTTTAGTTCTCAGCTTAAATGCCCCTTCTCAATGAGGCTGTCACTGAGAATCCTTTTAAAATTAGGTCCTATCCATTAGTATCTGTCTCTTCATTTCTTTCATAGCACCTTACCTAAATATGTAATTATTTTATTTGTTGGCTTACTTATTTTTTTTCTATCTCCCTATTAGAATGTAAGCTTTATAACAGCAGGAGACATGTCTATCTTGTTCATCATTTTAACCCTGCCACCTATTGAATGAATGAATGAATGAATCATTGTGCACTGGCATGGTCAGGGAAAGCTACCTTGGAGAGGTAGAGTTCGAAGTGGGTTTTGGAAAATGGAAGGATAGGCAGGAAGGATTTTCATAATCAAGATGGAAAGAATTCCAGGTAGTAGAAGTGCAGTTGCTGAGGCAAGTATGGTTCTGGCACATTTGGGCAACAGTGGAAAATGGGAGCTGCCTGCAGTGGAAAGTTCTCATTAGTAACATAATGTTAAGACAACAGGTTCATTGGTTGGTTGATGCATAATTATGTCAAGTCTTAAGAAATAGACTGCTGGGCCTCCCTGGTGGCACAGTGGTTGAGAGTCCGCCTGCCGATGCAGGGAACACTGGTTCGTGCCCCGGTCCGGGAGGATCCCACATGCCGCGGAGCGACTGGGGCCGTGAGCCATGGCCACTGAGCCTGTGCATCCAGAGCCTGTGCTCCGCAACGGTCAGAGGCCCGCGTACCGCAAAAAAAAAAAAAAAAAATAGACTGCTTTTATTTTTCAATGTGGGCAATAGAAGCCATTGAAACTTTTGGAACAGGGTCATAATATGCAGTGTTTTAAGAAGGCTTTCCAAGGAGGAAATTAGTATAAGACTTTATGGAAAGTACTCCTTAAGCAGAGCAGATTAACCCCACCAGATAAATGGCTATAGAGGAAAAAATATGAACACACACAAGTCAGAAAGGTTTCTTTTGGCTCTAAGACCATAGAATTGAACGAACTATTTAGTGAGATGATTTGAGAAACAAATGCAGATTAAGAAACAGACAGAGATGGACTTTTGCTTCCTTTCCTCTAATAGAGAGCTAATGGGCAAAGGAGGGTCATGGGAGATGAGGAGAGAATACATTAACTTGTGTCTCCTGCTTTTCAATAAATGAGAGGCTACAGCATTAGCAGAACTGATATTTAGTTTTAAAAAAGTTTCAGGAGAGAAGCTGTCTAATTTACAAACTTCAGTTCTGAAAATTAGATTTTTATGCACCAGACTACACTGTATATAGTACATGGAAATAGGCTAATTCATCCTCAGTGTTTGAAAGAAATGAAATGCATTAAAATTTAGCAAACTGTGAATTAGAACATTCAAACTATTTTGGTACTCTAGTCGGGCAAAGATCTGTAGGAACACACAGCACTCCTTCCTGATTCTGCCCTTTGTTCATGTTCTTTTCCTCTTCCCCAAAGTCCATTTCCTTCTTCTCTTCCAATCCACAGCTTATACATCCTTTAAGGCCTGGCTCCTCTAGCCAGCCTTCAAAACTCTATTTCTTGGAGTGCTACCTTTTCACAATTCTCATAGCAATCAGAATCTGTAGTGTAGCACTCAATTTGATACTGAGTTTGATACTTTGATACTTTGCTCTGAAAGTTGTTCATGAATTGTTTCATGAATGTCCTTTTCTGTCTACCCCCACTGGAACAGTATTATATAAGCATGTATCACAAGATTTGAATAAACCATTGAGGATTGATAACAGCTTGTAGATTGGATGACAATTAACTGATAAGATGTAAGTTAGGATTAGTAATAAGATACAAAGTGTCCTATGTCTAGTATAATATTAAAAAATCATATAATATTACATTAAGAAGGGACATAGCTTTGGCGAGGAGATCAAGGCCAAGAGAGATTGAATGAGCTGGTCAAGGTCAGAGTGCTAGTTAGTGGCAGAGCATGGACTAGAACTCTGCTCTCCTGCTTCAGGTTCATGACATTTGATAATATTCTGGAGGTAAGTACCATAAGCAAATACAGGCCTTAGTGTTTCCTGACAGGGTTTGATAATGAATCAAAATGAGAGTGAAGTGAAGAGTACTCTGGATTCCTAAAAACAAAATGGCCCATTCAAGTTAAGTTACCTATAAGAATGTCATTTCCAGGGACCCCTCAGGCAGATAGGCCTTCCATTTGCTCCTTCTTTCTCTGAGTCAGAAAGTCCTGAGTCAGAGAGAGCCATTCCCTGTGTATAACCTGGATTATAAGCAAACAAGTGATAAAGTAACATTATCTTTTGGAATCTCATGGTGGTAGGATCCCTTGGTTTTACTGAGGAAGCCCTCAAAGATAACTGGGTTTTAGAGGAGTCTGCATTATGATGTGTATACCTAACTGTATACTATTTAAGATCAGACCCCTAATTTCTGAGACTGTTTCAATATAATTGTCCTCAGTAGATTCAATATAATATGTCTTACTATTAGAAAAACTATCCACCCCCAAAACCTGGTTTAGCCAGTCTCCATTCATTATTTCCATCAGATAATTGTTGAAGCCCCATAATCTGAACACCTAATGTGATCTGGAAACCAGAGACATTGCCACCAGTCCCAGCTCTGTGGTTAAACTACTGTGTGGAAAAGCACTTTTCCTCTTTGGGCTTCAGTTTTCTCATCTATGAAATGAGGATAATTATAGTCTCTGGCAGGATTAATTCTCCAAAACCTTTCCAGCTTAGGCCTCTCTCTGTTTTAGACTAAGCTGCCTGTAATTTGTGTATGTAAACCAGATAAATTATTTTGGGGAGGGGGAAGGGTTCTTTTTCAACAACAGTGGTTCAACCAGGAGGATAATCCGAAACCCCTTTTCAAAGTTGGGGGTGGGAGGACATGTATCATTTGAAAAACTAGATTCTAAAATTGCTATTGTTTTGATTCTTTTTTGACCTCACTCTTAAAGTCATTTTGAATATTAATTACAATTTTAAAAGAATATGAGATATATTGGAAGAGAAGGGGACAAACATGAGTTGAGGAAGGTTGAACACCACTGTTACATGAATATTCAAAGAGGAGAGCAGATGCCTCTTCTTACCTCTTTCTGTGTCGTAAAGGTACACAAACTTCTCCCACTTGTAGTGACCCAAAAGACTCAGAATAGCGCCCTTCAAGGCTGGGCGCATCTGGATGACAAACTGCACATCTGCATCAGTGGGGAAGCTGGGTGTGACAAAGGATGTGTGCAGAGCTCCACAGAAGGAGGTCAGAGTGTTCATTGACATCTGGTCATAGAATCCAAAGATGGCATACACCCCTCTCGAGAACTGGGAGCAGACTGCAATGAGAAAAAGAGAAAGAAATTTCAATAGCCCCATGGTCCCTTGCTGCCGCTTGTAGGGTTGGAGATGCAATGTGTAGTTAGGCTCTAAAGGACAAAAAGAAAACCAATGATCTCTGAAATCTCTAGAAGCCCTTGAAAGTCCAGTTGCCCAGCAGGAAAAGAATAAGAAAGGGAAGAATTTATCTGAGACATCTGCATATTCTCTATGTCTACCATGAGCAGGAAACTAAGAAAAACGTGGGAAGGAAAGAGGTGAAAGTTGTCTAACTCTCCTTCAGCAACCCTTCCAGCCCACCCCCCAAATCACCCAAGTGCTCCTGTACTTCCACCATAGTTGCCCAGGGGCTTCTTAGTATACCCAGGCCCTATCAAGGTAGAACTGCCTTATGTCTCACCCCTTCAGTGCTTTTTCTACGAGGTGACAATAGTGACTGATGATTTAGTTAGATGAACTGCTAATGTGTCTTCTAGGAAATGTTACTCCTCTTAGGTTACATAATGCTTTAACTATAGTTATGTCATGAATACCACCCTTTATGTAGGCTATTAATGAAGAGAATTTCAGATTCTGGGAAGGCCATTGGGAAGACTGACTTTTCAGTGCCCACGGGGTAGGTGGGCCTATTCTGCCCATCTGTAATTTGCAAAGTTCTATCTTGATCCGTTTGCACTGATCTTCTCGATCTGTTAGCCCTCACATAGAATGTTCATGTCCCCTTCATGATCGTGGTCAGTCTTCCTTCATCTCAGAGTGGGCCACACCACTACCTCTTCCCTCTTCTGGCCCAGATGAGCTTTAAAAATGTGAACCAGGGGCTTCCCTGGTGGCACAGTGGTTGAGAGTCCGCCTGCCAATGCAGGGGACGCGGGTTCGTGCCCCGGTCCGGGAGGATCCCACATGCCGCGGAGCAACTGGGCCCGTGAACCATGGCCACTGAGCCTGTGCGTCCAGAGCCTGTGCTCCGCAACAGGAGAGGCCACAACAGTGAGAGGCCCGCGTACCGCAAAAAAAAAAAAAAAAAAAAAAAAAAAAAAAAGTGAACCAATCTCAATATTAGCTTAAGTAGAACAAAATTAGCAAAGCAAATCAGCTACAACAACACCATGTGGTGCATTCTCAAACCAAGTGGAAATGATCTTTAGATTATTTTCACTACTGCTCCCTTCCATTCATGCAAAGCAGGCAGAACAAGCAGCTGATAATTTGGTGTGATTTAAGGGGTCCCATATGGTCACCCTTATCTGCTAGGAAGCCAGCGTTAGGCTTACTTTTTCAGGTTTAGGGTTTTGAAAAAAAGCCTATCTTGGGAGGGGGATTAAATAGAATCTTTTAAAGCCATTAGCATGTCTGATTAGATGCCAGGACAGGTGGGAAAGTGGGTGGGTCAGTTTTGATGGGAACGGGTGGGTCAGAGAAGAGAATGTAAAGGGTCTGCTCCCTTTTATCAGCCAAACTCACTACTCATTGGCTTGAGGTGGCATTTCAAAGCCGATTCTCAGTCACTCAAGCACCTCCTTAGGGGAAGACAGTTGCTTCCAACTTGAGGAATTCTAAGTGACCTCCAAACACATGCACAAAAAAGCCTTTATATTAAAAGGAAAAAGCAATTAGAGAATGAATCTGGGGCATTTCATGACATGGGGCCAAAAGAAGTATTCAAAAACAAAAAGGAAGGGGCTAGATGCCACTTTGCATTGGTCATCACTAAAGGAGACACTGAATCCCATTCCCAAATTAATCCTGTAAATGTAGAATATTACAGTACTAGGTTAAATCTTGGCCAGTGCACATAATGTTCTGTATAAAATTGACAATAATAAGGATAATAGCTATTGAGTGCTTAGTAGGTACCACACCCTGTACTAAGTACTATGCAAATATCACCTCTTTTAATATTCCCAACAACCTCATGAGGTATTGCTGTCATTTCTATTTAATAGATAAGAATTCTGAGACAAAGAAAAAAAGTTCTATCTTTTGAGTGGAGGAGCCAGGATTTGAACCTGGCTGTCTGTCCAATTCCCAAACTCACACTCCCTGGGACCGAAAACCAACAGTGACATTGGAGAGTACTTATTGGCTCGAATGAGGCAGGGTTTCCAGATTTGGCAAATAAAAATATATTGAATATATATTTACATAAATAGAAAATATATAAATAGAATGTCCAATTAAATTTGAATTTCAGATAAATAACAAATTATTATTTAGTATAAGTATGCCTCAAATTCATACATATACTAAAAAATTATTTGTTGTTTATTTGAAATTAAAATTTAACTGAAGATCCTGAATTTTATCTGGCAACCCTAGACAGAACCCAATCTCATTAATGGTCATGGGGTTGGAAGACTGGGACAAGCAATCATGGCCTTTCGCCCAAAACGATTCAGGAGGTAGCCAGTAATTCTTAGATCTATACAAACTAGCATGCAAGGCCCAAGATAAAGATGAGGATCAACGAATCCTATATAAAAATAGCCTGTGGGGAAATGCAACATATTTTTCAACAAGGAAATTCCAACCTGACTAAATTCTGGACAATAATTGAGGGAGAAGTAAACTCAGAGAGAGGCAAACCTATAGCTATGATCCACTTAGAGTTTCAAAAAGCCCTTGATGTATTGGAAAGAAACAGAAAATTAAAGTATATTATAGATTCTGGTTAACTTTAAAAAAAACTCACATTGCTCTTTTAATCATTGTTTTTGAACTTCAGGGGTGCAGAATTCATCATTACTAGTTTATATATGGACATTTCTTATTTATTTATTTATTGAAAATACAGTGAACACCCATAGAACCATCACCCAACCCAAGAACTATAACATTACTAATAATTTAGTTTTACTTATGTCTTCTTTTTTAAAAAATATTCTCCCCAAATTTATTTTTAGATTCAACGCAATTCCAATCAAAATCAAGCAGGGTTTAGAAGAAAATACAGGAGGATATCTTCATGATCTCGGGTTATTCTTAAACAGGATACAAAAATTATTAACCATAAGAAAAACTGATAAGTGACTCTAAAGTTGATATGAAAAGGCATGTGGTATTAGTGCAAGGATAGACAGACAGACAAATAGAATACGATAAACAATCCAGCAAGAAATTCACACTTATATGGTCACCTGATTTATGTTACCTATGTCTTCTTCCTCTGTTCTGTCTCCTTGTTTTGATCTCTCTCTCCCTCTGAGGTAACTACTACCCTGAATTTTTTATTTATCATTACCTTGGTTTTTTAAAAAAATATACAAACACACACACCTAAACAACTTAATGCTATTTTTGCTTGTTTTAAAACTTTATAAGAAGGGAGTCATGTTGTATATGTGAAACCCAGACTCCAGGCAGGAGCACCCAGTGAAATCTTTAAGCCTATGTATGATGACACACAGAATGAGACTAAGGAAGAACTTATAAAAATGCGTGAGTGAGCAGGTGTGAGGGAGCCCAATGAAAATTTAAAAATTCCAAACTGAGCTTACAGCTTCGGTCACAGCTCAGGCAGGGGACTTAGGAGGATTATAGATCAGCAACACCCCTCAGGGAACACTCGGCTCCTGTGGTCTAACAGGCAGACACACAGCGGTGGACGTCAACAAAAAGAGTGTTAGGAGAAAATCAGTAAGTGTTCTATTCCTTTCGAATAAAACAGAGGTGTGGCTGTCCTGCAAGTACTGTTGTGCATAGTTACCCTTTCTCCTTCTCAACATAGGCAAGTAACATAAGTAGAAGGCCCAATGGGGAAGATAACTGCCACATGAAGACAGGGATAATAGCATCTGAGGGAAGCTGGGGCAAAAGGGACCTGTGAATGGCCTCTCACAGCAGATCCCTGGGCCTCTTCCTGGCTGCAGAAAGTAGGGCTGAATGGAACACTGACCTGACCCAAAGGACAGTGTCTATGTTTTTAAGTTCTTAGAATGTTTGAGCTAGAAGGAATTTAAATACTATTTCATTCAGTGGATTTTCAAGCATAGTTTTTAGTGTAGAATCCTTTCTCCCAATGAAATTTTATGTGGAAAAGTCCAATATATAAGAGATAAAGTGGAGCTCTTATGATTCAACACAAAGTTCCACTGACGCCTCCCTAACCTAAAGAAACTGACACAAGGAGAGGAAGTGTCTTACACAAGGTCACACAATGAATTATGAACCGGTCTCCCAGAAATGCTTTATCAGCATCTCTACACCATCCCTACTCCAGAGCTACCTAGGGCAGCATGGGTCGGGATTTGCCTGGCCTGAAAGTGACTTACCCTCAATGCCTAGCTCTCAGCATAGACGGATCCACCAGGAGTTTCCCATGACTCATCTGCCATCTGCTGCTCTCAATTCCCTCCAGCCTCAAATCAGGAGACTGGGATGGACATATATACACTCATATGTATAAAAGGGATGGACATGTGTACACTCATATGTATAAAATGGATAACTAATAAGAACCTGCTGTATAAAGAAATAAATAAAATAAAATTCAAAAGCAAAAAAAATATCAATGAGAACAGGTGGCAGATTGTTGGGTGATCTTTTGGGACTCGTGATTCTTTGGGGCGATGTGTGTTATCTTTATCTGAATCCTTAATGAACCACGCCCATTTCTTTATCTCAGGAGACTAGCCCCTGGTAAAATGATGATGGAAGAAATAGTTGTCTTGGCAATCCTATTAAGCCGTGAAGTGTAAAGGAAGGGGCAGGCGGACTTCTGAGACAGGTGGACTTTGCTTCTACTCATGGCTCTGCCAGTCTTAAGCTGAACAACTTAACCTCTCTGAGCCTCAGTATAAAATAGAGATTACGAAAGCAGGTTCTAGAGTTAGACCGTGTAGGTTGAAATCCTGAATCCATCACTTATTAGGCAAGTTACTTAATATCTCTGTGTCTCTGACTCAGTTTCTTCATCTGTAAAATTAGGATAATAGTGCCTGTCTCAGCATTGGTCATGAAAGTTAAAATGAGTTCATTCATGGGAAGCATTTATCTATAACAGTGCCTGGGGCTTCTGTGGTGGCACAGTGGTTGAGAGTCCGCCTGCCGATGCAGGGGACACGGGTTCGTGCCCCAGTCCGGGAGGATCCCACGTGCTGCGGAGCGGCTGGGCCCGTGCGCTATGGCCACTGAGCCTGCGCATCCGGAGCCTGTGCTCTGCAACGGGAGAGGCCACAACAGTGAGAGGCCCGTGTACAGCAAAAAAAAAAAAAAAAAAAAAAAAAAAAGTTATAACAGTGCCTGGCACTTCATGCTAGCTGTTTATTCATGCAACAAATAGTTATTGAGCATCTACCATGTGCTGACACTGTTATAGGTAGTGGGAGAAACAGGAGAGAAAAAGGATCCTGTCCTCCGGGAACCTATGTACTAGGGAGGGCAAAAGACAATAATAAATGAGATAAGTAAAATGTAAAGTATATCTTAGTTATAAATGTGGCTTTTGGTTATTGTCATGGAGTGAGGAGTAAATGAAACGGTACATGGAAAATACATGGCGCCTAACATATAACTTGGCAACTAAATAGTTCTTTCTTTGTTTCTTTCCTCTTGCCAACTCTTTTTACTTTGCCCTCTGTTGACCCCATCAGTTTACCCTCCCCATGGCAACCATTGCCCTTGACTTCACACTGAGTACCCAGGTAGCACAGCTTTTCTTCTCTTTCACCTTCCCTAGACATTTCTTCAGTGCTCTTTCTTATTCTCACTCCTGGGTCACTTCTGGGTAGTAATGGGTTAAGAAAGAACCCCTGCTAATTTGACTTTGTCCTAGGACTCTACCCTCCCTATATAATGCCTTTGTGCTGGTAAAATGCTGTCTCCACTCGGGGCCTCTGTGCCTTCCCAGCATGAAATATCACGGTTGTCTGCTTCCTAAGAGTGCCTGTCTCCATCTCTTCTTACTAGCAAAACACCAAATTCTTCTAGTTGAAGATGTCATTTCTGACCACATTCTGGATTCCTGGGGATTCTAGTGTACCTCCCCGGCTATGTCGCTTTCAGTGGTGAGTGACAGGCAAGCCTGGAGCCAGCTGTCACACTTTTATTTATAGTCCCCAACTCTGTAGGCTCAGGACAGGTATTGTTAATGTACAGTGTGGCAGCTAATTATATCACCCATATTCCAAAAGGCATCATTACAAAAATGTCAAACAACTTGATTACCCTAAAGATCAGAATAACAATATTCCATATCATTTACAGAACACTTTTCATAGCCTTTTGAATTGGGGGAAAAAAGGAAACTGAAGTCTCTTGCTGACATAATGATCACATTTGAAACAAGAAGGAAGGAGAAAAACATAGCTATGGAGGAACCAATAGAGATATATCACAGGAAGGTTCTCCAGGTAATAGCATAGTACAGTGAATTCCAGGGGTTCAGGGAAGCTTAGAGATGGAAGATCATGCAGTCCAATGTTTTCTAAAGCTGTGATGTTGGTCCAAGGTGAAGTTTCCAGTCTGGTGAAGTATCCGTATGTGTGTGTGTGTGTGTGTGTGTGTGTGTGTGTGTTAGGGTAAGGTTGACAACTGTTCTTTTTTAGGAAAAATAGTCCTTTTCTCTGTATCATTTCTACTGTCTGGGTGTTGTATGTAGAGTCCTTTCTCTTCTGAAATGATGATGATGTTGATGATACAACTCATATATATATATATATATATATATATATATATATATGACTTCACATATATATATTATATGTATATATATCATATTTATATATGTTCCTTTTGTGGTAGGCCAAATAATGGCCTCCCAAAAGATGTCCATGTCTTAATCTCCCAAATCTGTGAATTAGGTTACATGGTAAAGGGGAACTAAGATCGCAGGTAGAGTTAAGGTTGCTAATCAGTTGACTTTAAAATAGTGAGATTTGGACTTCCCTGGTGGCGCAGTGGTTAAGAATCCGGCTGCCAATGCAAGGGACATGAGTTCGAGTCCTGGTCTGGGAAGGTCCCACATGCCGCGGAGAAACGAAGCCCGTGCACCACAACTACTGAGCCTGTGCTCTAGAGCCCACGAGCCACAACTACTGAGCCTGCGTGCCACAACTACTGAAGCCCGTGTGCCTAGAGCCCGTGCTCCACAACAAGAGAAGCCACCGCAATGAGAAGCCCGTGCACTGCAAAGAAGAGTAGCCCCCGCTCTCTGCAACTAGAGAAAGCCCACGTGCAGCAACAAAGACCCAACACAGCCATAAATAAATAAATAAATAAATAAATAAATAAAAATAGTGAGATTATCCTGGATTATCTGGGTGGTCCAATGTAATCACAAGTGTCCTTAAATGTGGAAGGCAGAAGTTAAAAAAAAAGAGTCAGTATCAGAGTGATGTGATATGAGAAAGACTTGACCAGCCATTGCTATGAATGAAGGTGGAGTGGGCTATGAGTTAAGAAAAGTAGGTGGTCTCTAGACGTTGGGAAAGGCAAGAAAGTGAATTCTCCCTGCGAGCCTCCAGACAGGAATGCAGCCCTGCCAACGCCTTGATTTGAGCCCAGTGAGATGGCTACCAGACTTTTGACCTACAGAACTGGAAGATAATAAACTTGTGCTATTTTAAGCCACTAAATTTGTAGTAATTTGTTACCGTAGTAGATAGAAAACTAAGGTACTTAACATAGCAAAAGTTAAAAGTTGCTAAATCTCTAGATCGATCTATACTTCACTCACTTTTTTTCCCTGCTTAAAACATTTACTGATCCAAGAAGTCCAAAGGTTTGGAAACTAAAGATCTAATCTAATTTCCCATTCAGTACAGGGACCACCTCCTGTGAGGTCATATTACCTCTCTTTGAATATTTCCAGCGATATGGGAGCTCATTACTCAAAGGCAGCGCTTCCTTTGCAGGGCAGCTCTGATGACAAGGGAGCTCTTCCTTAAATCCAACCTAAGTTTACCTGTTGGGCCTCTTGAAAGCCAGATGATACATCAAATCCCAATTCCACATGCCCTCCACTTACTTTTACAGAAGCTCAAAAAATACAATTGACATACTCAGGAGATACATAATGGCTATTAGCTATTCAAGTGTGTGCCTTTATTCTCACTATGCTGCCTTCTTCCTGTCAGGCTAAAAATCTGCTAAAAGCTTCCATCTCCCCCTGAATCCCTGCCACCTCCATAAGCTATCATTCTAACTCCTTCTTTACCATGATCGCTGATGATGGGATGATGAGGACCTTGCAGCAGTCTGTGTCTGCACCCTAGTTTCTGCCCCCGTCACTTTACTGAACCTGCTCTCTCAAGTTGGATGATGACCTGCTCCCTGCCAAATCCAGCTCTATTCACAGCCATCATTCGACTTGACTGCTGAGCAGCGTTTGACATTGTTGGCCACATCCTCCCCCTTGAAACTCCCCTTTCCTGTTTCAAGAGCACTAAACTCTGCTGGCTCTGCCTTCCTTACTGTTTAAAATGTGTCCAAAGATTTTTGTCTTTGTCCTCTTTTCTTCTTACTCTAAATGTTTTTTTAATTCAACAAATATTTATGGAGTTCCTGGTATGTGTCAGGCAGGGGGTCTCATCTCACTACCTCCACGTGGATGAATTCCAAATAGGTGCCTCTAGCTTCAGACACATTGCTGAGCTCCAGATCCACATTTCTGGCCGCTAGTAAAACAGCCTCACCTAGAGGCCTTAATGGCGTCACACAGTCAGCGCATTATTTCTCCATTCCCACCCTCCACCTGCAGATCTGCTTGTCACCCTTCCTCCAGTCACCCAAGCTAGAGTCTTAAGGGTTATCTTTGTCTCATTCCCCTATACCGTTCTCTTGTGGTGCTTCATCAATTCTACCTCTACAGAACGGTGGGAGGGTGGGTATCTATTTCCTGTTCATCTTCAGGTCAGGTTCTAGGCCCTCCCTCTCAGACTGTGACAGTAGGTCACCTGCTTCTGGTCTTTTCCCCAATCTGTCATTGGCACTGCTATCAGATTACTCGCTCTCCTTTCTGTTCCAACTCTATGATCAAAATATACCCATCCCAGCTCCCATTTCTGCAAGAATCTGCTCTGTGTATGAGTTGTTTATGGACTAATAAATGAATCTTTGCAAATGAGTCAGTTCGGGGTTTCTCAGCCTCGGGGCTATTGGCATTTGGGGCTGGATAATTCTTTGTTGTGAGGGACTGTCCTGTGCATTGTAGGATGTTTAGCAGCATCCCTAGCCTCTATGCATTAGATACCAGTAGTACCACCACCACCCGCCAGTTGTGACAACCCAAAATGCCTGAAAACAGTGGCAAATATCCTCCGGGGGCATCGTCACTCCCTGTTCCCATCTCCCTCCTCCACCCGGTTTGATAACCACAGGTTTGGCTTATGACTTCCTCTCCACAGAGAACAAGGCCTTATCCTAGTGAAAAAGCATACATATCTAGGTAATCCCAAAGGAGTTATTTTAGTGATGAAGAGTTAGGAAGAGTGGACTCTTCAAAGCCCACCATATAGGCAGGTACTTCCCTGGTCTTGCTCTTAAATTGGCTATTTGTGTTTAACCTGGGGATGTAGGAGAGGAAAAATCAGATAAAGGATGGAGGTGGTGGGTGGGTGTGGGGTAGAAGCCAGTTCATACCTCCCCTGGGTTCATACAGATCAGCCTCCCCATCTGCTTGAACATCCTTTGGTCTTGGATTCTAGTGGGTGCTTATAGGTTCCAGAGTCAGAACAAGGTGTCAGCCCCATCTCCAGCTGATTCCATGGTTTAATTACCATCTTTGGGTTAATTCCCTTGAACATTTTGTTCTGCTCACAGGAGTATACTGCCTTCCGACAGTCTAACTAGTTATTTTTGCAATTATGTGGCATGTATCTAAACGCTGGCAAAGAAAACACTCATTATTAACATTTGATCCAAGTTGAATACAGCGTCTTGCAAATGCAGGCATTACCATATGAACACACATATTTTGGAAAATTCGTTTTTGCAACTCTAAGTGCAAACTACCCTTCCATAGCAATGTCAGAAATGGCAGGAGAAGTGCTGAGATGGGTTGGGGTAAGGAGGGGCTTTTTTTTTTTTTTTTTTTTTTTTTGCGGTACACGGGCCTCTCACTGCTGTGGCCTCTCCCGTTGCGGAGCACTGGCTCCGGACGCGCAGGCTCAGCGGCCATGGCTCACGGGCGCAGCCGCTCCGTGGCATGTGGGATCTTCCCGGATTGGGGCACGAACCCATGTGCCCTGCATTGGCAGGCGGACTCTCAACCACTGCACCACCAGGGAAGCCCAGGAGGGGCTTTTTAGGCCCTTTTATATCAAGACATATGGTTAAGGACTGGAGCTCAGGAGTTTAAAATTTTTGCTTATTCATTCCTCAGTTTATTCATTCATCAAATAAAATTTTGAGTTCCTGTTGTGTGACACACACTGTCTAAGTGCTGGGATACAGCAGTGAGCAAAAGAGATACGATCTCTGTCCTCACGGTGCTTACAGTCTAGTATTGGCAGCAAATAGTAATAAAAGAATCACACCAGTGGGTGATTGCCATATTCTAAGTACTAAGAAGGGGAGGTATTAGGGTGTTATGAGGCTATGTGACAAGGTGACTTTAGTTTAGATTAGGTCAGGGGAGAGTTATCTGACCAGGTGACATTTGAGCTGATGCCTGAGAGTAGAGGGGCATCCCATGCAGAGAGAATAGCACTTGCTAAGGCCCAGATGGAGGACAGCATTTGATGTACTTGAGACACTGAAAGAAGACTAGCCTGGCTGGAGTGTGGACAGTAAGGAAGAGGGTACAAGATGAGTCTGGTAGGAGGCAGGGACCCAATCCTGAAGGACCGTGTAGGATGCTGGTAAGGAATTTAGATTTTATTCTAAGAACCATGGGAGGAAATCATGGAAGGATTTTGATCATGTATATTCCATGAGCTGATTTATATTTTTAAAAGATTTATCTGGCTGGTGTATGGACAGTAGATTTAAGGGGGCATCAGTGAAAGCAGGGACAATATTTGGGATACTTTCCTGCAGTCTAGGTGACAGGCAATAGTAGTTTGGATTTGAGTTGTGGCAGTGGATGTGGAAAAGAATTGGAGTTTATTTTTGAGGTCAAATTGCTACTGACCTTGGGCTAGTTACTTAAACTCCTCAAACCTCATTTCCATATTTATAACCGTTAGGTTGATAGTACCTACCCCATAGCATTGTTGTGTGGATTAAATAAATATGTCCAAAGTGTGTGACTCTCATAGAAGTCTGTGCTCAATTGATAAATGTTATCTGCTCTTAATATTATTTTAAAAATGATGTCTCAGTGCTTTTTCACTGCAATGGGTTTTTATATGATTCAGGCCCTAATTTGCTGTGTGGTCTTGGGCCAGTTACCTCACTGGGCTTCAGGTCTGTCATTTGTAAGCCAGCAGAACTAACACCTGTCCTGCCCACTTCACAGGGACGCACTGAGAATAAATGGAAATAATAGCTGAAACTCTCCTTTGAAAATTTACAAGAGCTGCTATCTAAGTGTCAATGAGAAAGTGCTATTGGTTCCTGACTCTCAGTACTCATCATCTTCATAAACAAATAACTCCACAGAATCATCATTCTTCCTTCCCAGCCTCCATCTCTGCTATTCACCCACGTATCTCCATCAATCATCTAAAATTGTCAGGGGCCTGTCTTGACCTGCAACTCATTTTACACAGAATTTTAGCACAACTCTTAATTGAAAAACTAATTGATCCAGTGATCCAGTCACAGTAAATGAAACAGTTTCTAAAGCCGGGCAGGAAAGTGATGAACTCTTATGATGCCTTTGAATCAGCCCTAAGATTTTTCATTGACAGATAAGAGCTGCAAGTTTGATATTGTGCTTTACAGAACTTGAGAGCCATTTTCTTTCATATTGCAGCCCATGCTGGGATGAAGGGAGGGTGAGCTGGGCCCCTAAACAAAAATTATTCTTAAAAGCTAATTAATGGTTATCTGTTATTTTATGTATGCTTGAAATATTTCGTAATTCAAACCAAAACACTATAAACATAATAAAATGCTTAGGTTCATTATCAGTCAGGAAGACATGCTTTTATTTCCCATTCTGTTTGAATTCCTCAGCATCACATTCTTTTGTGTGTGTGTGTGGTACGCGGGCATCTCACTGTTGTGGCCTCTCCCGTTGCGGAGCACAGGCTCCGGACGCGCAGGCTCAGCGGCCATGGCTCACGGGCCCAGCCGCTCCGCGGCATGTGGGATCCTCCCGGACCGGGCCATGAACCCGTGTCCCCTGCATCGGCAGGCGGACTCTCAACCACTGCACCACCAAGGAAGCCCTCAGCATCACATTCTTTTTTTTTTTTTTTTTTTTTTTTTTTTCGCGGTATGCGGGCCTCTCACTGTTGTGGCCTCTCCCGTTGCGGAGCACAGGCTCCGGATGCGCAGGCCCAGCGGCCATGGCTCACGGGCCCAGCCGCTCCGCGGCATATGGGATCCTCCCAGACCGGGGCACGAACCCGTATCCCCTGCATTGGCAGGCGGACTCTCAACCACTGCGCCACCAGGGAGGCCCAAGCATCACATTCTTAATGTTGAGTGTAATGGCCTAGGTCACCCCCTCCTAAGCAATGCAAAAATCCTCTCTATAGTTTGATTGACAGGTGGGCATTCTATCTCCTTCTGAACATGTCTGACGATGGTGCACTCACCATTTTCCAAAGTAGTGCATTCTACTTTTAGACAGCTCTAATTATTAGAAATTTCTTTATTATATTGAGCACATATCTGCCTCTGTAACTTTCACCACTTATAGTTCCTCCTTTTTGCCTGAGGCTTACCGACATATCTACTCTGTCATCTAATAGCAGGCCTTCAAATATCTGAAGATATATATCCCAACTGTCTGTGCCTCCTCTTGTTCAGGCTAATCACTCTTAGCACTTCAGATGTATGTCATAGATCCCAGGCCTTCACCACTCTGGCCATCTTCCTCTTGACGCGTTTCAGTTTGTTAAATGTCACTCTTAAGAGTCTGGTGTCTGGGACTGAGCACCACACTGCGAGTGAGGTTGAACCCATCCAGAAGACAGTGAAGTGATGCTTTCTCACTGCCCATTTGGGACTAGACATCATGTATTTATCAGTTCTGCCTCGGATGGCATTGATTTTTTTTTTAACCAGTCCACTGTAGAATTCTGTGGAACCTACTCTTATATTGTAGTCTTGAATTTATACCCCAGGTATCTTGTTAAGGGACTTCTGCCAAGCCAGGCTTCCCCTAACTTTGGATATGTGCTGTTAATTTTTTTGCACTTTTTTCCCATTTAAAATGTCCTTATGGTTTTGACCCACTCTTTTTTTTTTAATCTCTATCCTTTTTTTTTTAACGTCTTTATTGGAGTGTCATTGCTTTACAATGGTGTGTTAGTTTCTGCTGTATAACAAAGTGAATCAGCTATACTTATACATATATCCCCATATCTCCTCCCTCTTGCATCTCCCTCCCACCCTCCCTATCCCACCCCTCTAGGTGGTCACAAAGCACCAAGCCACTCTTTTAAATCTTGATTTGGTTAACAAGTTTATTAGCTATCACTTCCAGTTATGTGTCATCTACAAATTTGATCAGCCTGCTTTGGGTAGCATTATCCAAATTATTGACAAAAGTGCTGAAGAAGACAGGGTCAAGGACAGAATCAAATGCCATGCTACTTCATTCTTCACCCCTACGCTTTCCAGGATGATGACAAAAATAAGTAATAAGTACACTGGGCAGAATTCTTCAGTCTGCTCCAAGTGTATTTTTAATATACTTACAGTGTAGGTGATACAAATAACTCTTAAAACTGACCTTTGTTCTTCAGACACCTTCACAGATCTGAGTTTCAGGGAAAAAAAAATAACTGGAATGATTTTCTTTTCTCCTGGTCTCATCATCTCTGACCATATATCTTTACTATTTATTATTGTGTTTTATGGGGTGGGAGTAACAAAAGAAGAGGACGCTGAGAGGAGACAGAGAAATACCTTCTGGTAAAGAATGAAGCACCAGAATAATTGGGAAACTACTCCTTTTTACCCTCCAAATCAAGCTATGTGTCATTACCTAAGGTCAAAAAGCTGATTCATTGCCTTTTGTTGTCAGAAAGCAAATGGCTTACCCATTTTACGAGTAGAATAATTGATGTCTGATTAGTTTCTGGGGTCTGTGGTCCTTAGCATCCCTGCCTGCTAGTTGACTTTAAACAAACTGTAAACAGCCTTGTAAAATTTCCCAAATGCAATCCTGATGGGAAGCAACTCTTGAAAAGCCATCTTCACAACACCCAGAATTGGTAGTTATACAAAACAGTTCATCTTATTGCTGCATTAAAAATCTGTACAGCCGGGCTTCCCTGGTGGCGCAGTGGTTGGGAGTCCACCTGCCGATGCAGGGGACACGGGTTCGTGCCCCGGTCCGGGAGGATCCCACGTGCCACGGAGCGGCTGGGCCCATGAGCCATGGCCGCTGAGCGTCCGGAGCCTGTGCTCCGCAACGGGGGAGGCCACAACAGTGAGAGGCCCGCATACTGCAAAAAAAAAAAAAAAAATCTATACAGCATTAGTTCCCTCAAATATGTTCACAGCCTGAAGAGCAAAGAACCCATTTTTCCTCTAGGAAAAAAGGGCAAGTTTAAATTAAGGCACTTTTTCTAATTTGAATTCAACTGGTTGGATTTTTGACAGTAATTCTCCACTCTTGGTTTGGGAGGATATTCTGGATCTGTGTGGAACATTGTGCCAAAGAAGTCCAGACAGAGGTGTCTGTCCTTTCAAGCATATGGCTGACATGCAGGCAACTCTTAGTGGCCCTTGCAGGACATTACAGGATCTAGCTACTCTCTGTTTTAAGGGCACTTTGATTGGGAACTACAGGTACTGTAGCTAGAATCTGAGAACAAAACCCTCTGATACCCGCACCCATAAGTCCCCCCCCATCTCCTTTGTCCTTAAAAAAGAACATCTCTTTGAAGAGAGGAATTTCAGGTCTCGAGGCTCATTTAGAAAAAGACCCAGCATTTTAACCAGGGCTTCACTTGCTCAAAATGTGTTTCCTATGTCTAGTGATTGTCTTTGACCTGAGTTGTCTGATCTGGTAGCCACTAGCCACAGGTGGCTCTTTGAATTAAAATTATTTGAAATTAAGTAAAATGAAAGATTCTGTTTCTCAGTTACACTCTCCACATTTCAAGTGCTCCACAGCTACGTGTACTGGCCAGTGAGTGCAACATGGCCCGTTTCCATGATCATAGACAGTGCTGGTCTAGTAGGTCCTATTAAAGTTGCCTGCTGTGCCTACCCAACTAAATGTTTTAGATTCTAATATAACCTGCATTTATTCAGTACTTACTCTGTTCTAGGCATCATACTAGCAACTTTCATACTTATTTTGGTGGGGTGGGGTGGGGAGCACTGTCTAACAGTTCATGGAAACTGCCAATGTGTAGGCAGAGCAGGTAGTTGCCTTGTAGTGTGGCTTGAGGGTCCTTGGAAAGTCTTCCTGCCTTCAGTTGTCTTCTCCATTGCCTGCTGCCAGGTTTGAAACACACCCACCTCTCTGGGCTAGGATGGTGAAATTCCCTGTTAAATGACAAATGTGGCCTGGAAGGGGAATGTATATGGAGTGGTTTATCAGATTAGTTCTAACCGAGAACCAGGCACTGAGGCAACACGACACAGGTCAGGCAAATTGTGAGGGCTGGCAGTAGGAGTCAGGAAAGATCTGAGTCTTTCAGTTATCTCCCAAGAGACTGCCTCTCCATGTGGGACCACTACAGGATGGGGGCCTTTTGCCATCTGAAGGTGGTGCTGGATGCTACTAGGGCAGAGACAAAGGGGAGGGGTAAATTTGCTAGCAACAAACCTTGTCAGCACTGCTATTTGCCAAAGGTGGGTTCTGATCTTCACCGTCTTTTGATCAGACATTAATGTTCAAAGAGCCTCTAACTTATGTGTATCAATTCAGCAGGTATTTTGTCATTATATTGAACAGCACCAAGTACTGTGCCAGATGCCAGAGTTGTGAAGTTCTACTCTCAAGTTCCCTTTCATATGATCTCCTTCCTGGGCATTCAGAGCTGGCCCAGTGACAGCTTTCTTTCCCACTTTTGTCTTCTCCCTGTGTATTACCTTCACCACTCTTATCCCAGTCCCCGTTTTTTTCAACCTCACTTCTGACTTGTTCCAGGCCAGAATCTAGGACTGAAAAGGGAGAAAGGAAAGATAAAGGAAAACTAATCTTCCTTTCCTTTCCCTACAGCAGTGTTTTGCAAATTGCAGGGCACAAACCACTAGTGGGTTATGAAATCAATGTAGTGGGTTATGAAATCAATGTAGTGAGTCATGACCTAGCCTTTAAAAAAATAAATGAAATAAAATAGAAAAATGCCAAAGTGTATCCAGGTAGTCAGGGTAAATATTGTTTCATCAGACTTTTGTTTTGGTTATCAAATATATGCATATATGTTGTGAGTCATTAAATCAAATGTATTTCTTTAACTGCTTACACCATTGTAGCTCTGTGCCCTGTCCCAAGTCTAGAACTGGTTTGATCTACATTTATGTCCTATTTATCGCCTCCTACAGAAGTCCCATCTTATTCCCTCTTCTGTTTTCCCAATCCATCCCTCCTCCCTAGACCCTAGGAGCCTCCATCTGAACTCACCTCCTCCCCATTCAGCTGGAGTCCCATTGAATTGCCATCTGGGGATGGAGCTGGTGGAATCTCTGTTGCCAGTATCTCAGATGGGAGTGATTAGGGAACATGTGTCACTGAAATTTGGAGCTGGGGCTGTGAGAAGCATGAGCACACCTGGGGGTTAGCAATGCTGGCCAGTCCTTCGGTTCCAGCCTGGAGCTTATGTGCTTTACTGGGCAGCTGTCGTACCCAGGCCACGTGTACGTCGGCCACATTACATGACTTCTTTTGGAACTCAATCCATGTGTCAGCTGAGAAGAGAAACTACTGGTGCAGAGTGTCATTCAAATGGAATCTACTCTAACTTTTTGCAGTAACACAGAACAGCTGAGTCCTCTTCACAGACCCTGCAGTTGCCCCTTCAGTGGTTTGAAAGTAAGACTGTGTCTCCCGAAGTGTCTAACTTGCTCCACGGGGAAGAATATGACTAAAAATAGCTAGAAATAGCTAGAATTAAGTAAACACATGTAACTTGTAGAATGCAGTTTCAGCTGTAGACAGAGTACGTAGCCCCCTCTGGCACTTTGCTGCTCAGTCATGTGTTAAATTTGTGACTTTTATGTGCTTCCAGTGCGTACATCTGACCATGTCACAGTGGTCCATTTGCTCCAAGAGGAAGAGGAATCAGGCCTCTGTAATTCTCTTTGTGCAATGCCATGCAAAATTAAAGGCTTCATATTTTTGGATGGCAATGGCATTGCCCGAGAGAAGCTACATATTTAGTCATAAAAACACTCCAGTAAGTCCTCAGGTGTTGACCAGGGACATGTGAGTGAGGTAACTGAGCCCACTCTGTCTGATTTTAGGTATTGGGACCCAGTAGCTGGGCCCTTGGCTCTCTATTGCCTGTCAGAGATAGTCCAAAACCTTCAGCCTGGAATTCACATTAGAAAAACATGGTACACAGAGCTGTACATAGTAGGTGCTCAGTAAATAGTGCGTATTTGTTTTCTACCCTGGGGTCCTCCATCATTAGGGCTTATGATCTACCCAAAATTGTCTCCCACAATTCTCCAGCAGGAACTTTCTACCCCAGCCTGGTTGGTCTTTCTATTCCTGACATCCTTCTTTTTCATTCCTGCTGCTGAGCATCTGCTCATGCTGCGTCCCCATCCTGGGATGCCATTTCCCAAATCTCTACCATCCCAATTCTTGCCCACCTTTCAAAACCTGCTGAAGCTCCCTCTTCCATGGAGCTTGCAGTGCCCATTTCATCCCCCAAGAGACCTAGTCCTTCTCTGAGTGGCAGCAACACTTGGGTTGAAGCCCCCATTTTGGCACTTGTTCATAGCGTGCCTCAACCAAGCTGTGGCCCGTTTGCCATATATATGTGAATATGAGTTTCTACCAATGGCTGAGAAGGTTTTAGAGATCCAGGAAACATATAACACACGTTCGCTAGTTTTGCATCAGGATCAGGATATGTGGTTTATACTGTAAGCATTTAATGAGCTGATGACATAAATTGGTAAGAATTTATGAATAATTGCTGAAAAGCAGTATTTTCCAGTTCTGTTTCCTAAGTCGCTGCTGACTGAATCTGTGACCTTCACTTTACCTTTTTCTGAGCTCTCACTCCCCTCCAGCATACTGGCAAGGACAGTATTTATATACCCTAAAGAGATGTTTTGTGGATTAGCTATAATGAGTATACAACATGTAAAAATATGAAGATCTGTAGGAACCCTATTATTATAGGAATAATAATAATTACAGCTGCACTTGTTTAAATGCTCCGGAAATCATATAGAAGATGCCTTCTCTGGGGGGGCAAAGCAGCCAACTGTACCAGCAATTAGTTGATTATGAATATTTAATTTTATTTTATTGCTTGTGATTTTTGTTTCTGTGCACAATTGGGGCCTAGTTGCCTCTTTTGCCTTTTAAATGGAACCTCTGATGAAGTTGGTTAAAGATCAATCTTTATGGGACCTAGGCTCCCCAAACCAATGCTACAGACCCAGTGAGTGACTCTAGGACTATGTTTTGCTATCCTTCACCCCGGAAGCTCCCACTGTGGCCAACATTCCTTCCCATGTTGGTTTTCATCTGTCCTTAAGAAGGAGTCTCAGCTCCAGAGTGGTATGGGGGGTACTAAACATTGGTGTTGGCCAGGCAGCAGTGGCATATGAGGGCATACCAAGTGCAGAGTCTTTTGACAGGTACCTGGGAGAAACATGGAGGGAACAAAACATGTATTCCCTTAGCAGTGAAAGGGTTTTTGCTTTGTAAGAGGCTTAGAAAAATGAGGAGAGGCCCTTAGAAAAACTGAAGAATCTTACTCTCTAGAAAGCAGATGCACTTGATTTATTCAGGAAGGCTTTCATGTATTCTTTTTTTTTTTCACATCTTTATTGGAGTATAATTGCCTTACAATGGTGTGTTTTTTAGTTTCTGCTGTATAACAAAGTGAATCAGCTATACATATACATATATCCCCATATCCCCTCCCTCTTGCGTCTCCCTCCCACCCTCCCTGTCCCATCCCTCTAGGTGGTCACAAAGCACCGAGCTGATCTCCCTGTGCTATGTGGCTGCTTCCCACTAGCTAGCTATTTTACATTTGGTAGTGTATATATGTCCATGCCACTCTCTCACTTTGTCCCAGCTTACCCTTCCCCCTCCCCATGTCCTCAAGTCCATTCTCTACGTCTGTGTCTTTATTCCTGTGCTGCCCCTAGGTTCTACAATGGAATATTACTCAGCCATAAAAAGAAATGAAATTGAGTTATTTGTACTGAGGTGGATGGACCTAGAGTCTGTCTTATAGAGTGAAATAAGTCAGATAGAGAAAAATAGATAGTGTATGCTAACATATATATATGGAATCTAAAGAAAAAAAATGGTCCTTCCATGTATTCTTGGTTGGAGGCAGAGAGGTACCTCTAGATGGTTCTGCCTTCACTAAGAACCTCCAGTTGTAAGACATTTTAAAGGACGTATTCTTCTTCTGGGCATATACCCTGAGAAAACCATAATTCAAAAAGAGTCATGTACCAAAATGTTCATTGCAGCTCTATTTACAATAGCCAGGACATGGAAGCAATCTAAGTGTTCATCAACAGATGAATGGATAAAGAAGATGTGGCACATATATACAATGGAATATTACTCAGCCATAAAAAGAAACGAAATTGAGTTATTTGTACTGAGGTGGATGGCCCTAGAGTCTGTCATACAGAGTGAAGTAAGTCAGAAAGAGAAAAACAAATACCTTATGCTAACACATATATATGAAATCTAAAAAAAAAAATGGTCGTGAAGAACCTAGGGGCAAGATGGGAATAAAGACACAGACCTACTAGAGAATGGACTTGAGGATATGGGGAGGGGGAAGGGTAAGCTGGGACAAAGTGAGAGAGTGGCATGGACATATATATACTACCAAACGTAAAATAGATAGCTAGTGGGAAGCAGCCGCCTAGCACAGGGAGATCAGCTCGGTGCTTTGTGACCACCTAGAGGGGTGGGATAGGGTGGGAGGGAGGGAGTCGCAAGAGGGAAGAAATATGGGGATATATGTATATGTATAGCTGATTCACTTTGTTATAAAGCAGAAACTAACACACCATTGTAAAGCAATTATACTGCAATAAAGATGTTTAAAAAAAAAAAAGACACAGAAAATTGCCAGACACTCAGAGGCTCTCTGGTCCCATTCTGGTGACTCCCCTTAAGGTTTAATATTGTTCTAGTATCTAACAAAAAAATCACTTTACCTGTATTTTGTATTTTATATAAATGTTATGACACAGTAAAAAAAAAAAAAAAAAAAAGGACGTATTCTTTGGGACTCATTCTGTGCGCCTATCTTTTTCCTTATTTATCTGACCACCTGAATCGTTCTACACAGTGCAGTTCTCTAAAGTGTTCTGAGATTTCTCAGTCAAAATTCTCTTGTGCAGGGCCTCCCTGGTGGCGCAGTGGTTGAGAGTCCGCCTGCCGATGCAGGGGATACGGGTTCGTGCCCTGGTCTGGGAGGATCCCATATGCCGCGGAGCAGCTGGGCCCGTGAGCCATGGCCGCTGGGCCTGCGCATCCGGAGCCTGTGCTCCGCAACGGGGGAGGCCACAACAGTGAGAGGCCCGCATACCGCAAAAAGAAAAAAAAAAAAAAAAAAAAAAAAATTCTCTTGTGCATAATTAATAATTTCTCTGAATAGAGCATACAAATATATTTGATGCAAAAAATTAATTAAATGATAACACAATTTCCCTTCTCTTTCATCTATCCAGCTAATACAGAAAAGTATTATCAATGTGCTGTCACTCATGAACAAATATTTATGTGTCTGTCTGGCCATCAAAATTAGAAATCAGGAGGAAGATGGTTTTTTGGTTTTTTTTTTTATTTACCGTGCTTCATGTTCATCAGTTAGCAGGCACTGCCTTTCTTTTCTAAAGGCTGAGTTGCTATATGCTTATGTATGATGAGGTTTTTGTTGTGCTTTTTCTCTGAAGATCTCCACATGAGCAGCTTTGGAAGGATGACAGGGAATATACTTTAAAAGACATTTTGAGTACCATGAAACATTCCTTTTCAGGAGTACTGCTTTTGCTTTTAAAGTTTTGTGAATTCCTCTTTGGTGGAGAGTCACCTACTTTCTGGCCCTGCCATGCCCCATCCCTTCCTTCTCCTCCTCTGGGGCAACCCCAAAGCCAAGCTGCCTCTGCTTTTGAGGAACTGTGGAGCCAGCTGGTCACCCTCAGCTTTCAGGAGCAGAAGTGACTGCTCTGGGATCTGCTACACCATGAGGAGGCATTACTTGGAACTGCATTATTTTCCTAGGCTGTTTTTCTACGCTGTTCAGAATTTTAGATTTGTCTGCTTTTGCTTTTTCCTCCTTTTCTCTTTTTACCGCTTCAAATTTCTGATTATGTATTCAGCACACACCACAGGGTGCCGATTTAATTTTATTGGTCCATTTAAAGGGCAAATAACCCTTTGTTTTTATAAGGAGAAGATAAAGGACCAATTATCCTGGGCCTCAATGCCTATCTGCTATTTGAGCTTACAATCCAGTTAGGCGTCTTTAGAAGAGATTTTGCCATTTGCACCCTCTTGTCTTATTTCCTGGTATATTGTTGCTGTGACATAACCCATTTGCCAGTGAATACCTTACCCCTTAATGAACAGAGGTATTATTTTATTAGCTGCCATCGCCTTATGTATGTGCTAAGCTCCCATGAGGAGGAGGCCAAGCATTGAGGGGACTACTCCACTCCCCTGAATTGAAGGGTCTCCTGATCTCAATATGTTGCCACAATGTATGAAATGATCAGATACATTTTGTAATTGGATTGTCACCGAATCCGTTGCAGATAGCCGGGATGGCACTGCTTGCCGCCTGCTTGGAATGTATTATAATTTCCTCTAAGAAGCTCACCCTGAACTGGCCCATCCCAAAGATAGTTATTGCCTCTACATATCACTTTGCCACTCCAGCTATAATACTACCATCAGTATTCCAGAGTCAGAAACATTTGTGGACTGGATTCCAGGAGAGGAAATATAAATCCTTTCAGTGTAGAAGCATTGGGGAGTAGTAGCATGAGGACCAGGAAGGTATTTGTCGTGGGGGTGACTCTGTTGCTGTTTGTGGAATTGATGGACTCAGAGACAGAGAAGGAAATGGCTGGAAACTCCCTGCCCTGCTGAGGCCAAAGTCACAGGCCAGTTTCTAAGGGGACCAGTTAGACTTCTACCACCGGGCAGACCCTTGGCCCCCGGGTGATAGCACCTATGAGGGTGATTGCTCATAAGAAGGAGAGCCTGGGAAAACAGTATTATTTTCATTTACGAGGATAGCACTATTTTTCTAGGACCCCATGGTGTTACTCATGAAAATGAAAGGAAGCAAGAAGAAAATGAGTGGAATATTTCAGGCTGTAAAACAGGGGCTGTTATTTCCCTAATTTTAGTGTAGTCTTTCCTTTCAGAAAGGGAAAAGATGAAAAAAGGTAAGTATGTAGGAATTATTCATAGGAGTGCTTCTAGCTCCTATCAAAAAGCTAACAGCTTTATATAGCTAATACTTCTCCTCTAATACTTACTATTCATGGCTTCAACCCCTGATCATCAGATTCCCTGGCAGAAGACATCCTGCTCATTCTTTCATTTCTAGATCTTAAGCATTAAAAAGACTTAGGTAGGGATAAAGACAGAAATAGTAGGAATGGCTCTTCAGAAGGGGCAAGAAATCATTGAATTCTGCGTATTTGGTAAACGCAGGTAGATTCCTTAGTCATCGAAGAAGGTCCAGCAAATTCTCAAGGCACCAGACCTATTTTGCAGGACTTCGGCAAGAGAAGGGAAGGCATTAGGGGTGGGACAGCTGGAGATCTGGGGTACCAGTGTGTTAGTCATGAAGGATTGAGAGCTAGAAAAGATCTGGGAGAGAAGCAAGACACTGAGGCTCCGAGTAGGCAAGCAATTTACCAAGTGATTCCCCATTTCACAGATAAAGAAATTGAGGCTCAGAGAAGTAACATAATATGACCAACATCACACAGTAGAAAATGTCAAAGCTAGGATGTGAACATGGAACTATCTGAAATGCCATCACAGTGACTAAGCAGAGCCTATGACATTTGGAAGACTATTCATGAGGGCTGTCCCTAAGCTTAAGTGTTATGGCAGGAAGAGTTACAAAACTTGGGAAGCCTGGGAATGGCAGTGAAGACAAGCAGTTAGGAGCACGCTGTGGTTTCCAGATAAGAGATTATAAGGACTTAAGTGGACTCTAAAGGATAGAGTCCTTGGAGGCAGCTCATCCAGTGGGTGAGTAGAATCTAGAAGACTGCTTTGTTTGGACTCCAACCCCACCAAATATTTACCGAGCACTTGCTGTGTGCCCATCACTGCTGTCGATGCTGGGGATATGGCAGTGAGCAAGGCAGACACAAATCCCCGCCCCAGTGGAACTGATATTCTTGTTGGGGAACATTTATTATCTGTGTGACCTTGGCCAAATTGTTCAGCTTCTCAGAGGCTCAGCTTGCTCACCTGCAAAATGGCAAGAATGGAGCCCAGGTCAAAGGGCTGCTGTGAGGATTAAATGATATCATGCTTATAAAACATATAGTGCCTGAAACAGTAGCTTTTATTATTGTGCTGTGTGTGACTGATCATAGTTTAATATTAAGAGTTCATCGTAACCTGAGGTGAAATTGTTGGCGGGGGGTGCGTGGGGAGGTGGATTGTAGACACAGTTAAGGTGACAGGGCAGAAACGGGGACCTCTGAGAGCACCACAGTTGTCCTTCCACATCTGGGCTGTAGGGCTCTAAACCCCTTGAGGGGTGAGCACCTACTACATGTTTTATTCGCCTACCCTTATGGACAGGGCACTTCCAGTGAGAGCTGGAAGGGGTTAAGTTCTGGTTTCTGCCTGCTGACATACTGCTGTGTATATCTTTTCCTACATACATATGTGAAAATGCCACCATTCCTTATTTCTGCTTCAAACTGTGGACTTGTTTTCAGTGAGCATCACTTAAAACCTACTCTTTGAATATAGGCTTGTTTTCTTTTCAGGTGTCATGCAAAAAGATGAGGATGTGACCTTTTCAGAAAATTGAAACACTGATTATCTGCCTTGGTGCATGGCACTGGTAAGTAAAAATAACTGTTTCCTCAGAGTAGTGATTTAATAATTATTTAATAGGTCCAGATGGCTACAGTGCCTGTCTCTCCACTACTCCCATACTTCTGAAGAAATAAAATATAGTGGAGATCCTGCTGGGTTTTTTTTTTAAAGGGCAGGATGTCTAGACTTTGAGAGGGGCAGCATGGGGGAGCTGGGATAGCTTTAGGCCAACTATACTTTTCCATATGCTATCTGGAACGTTCTCTTCCCTCACATTTCCACCCCCAACCACATGGATAATTTTGACCTCACTAGTGGACTTACTCTCATCTTCTGTTTCTTAGCCTAAACCATGATTTCCTCAGGGAGACTTCTCTTACTTCCTCAACAAGGCTAGGTCACTCTCAGCACATCCTGTACTTCTCCTTCACAGCATGGATCGTACTTATAAATAATGATGAGTCATTTGTTCGATGTCTGTCTCCCCAAGCTTTATAAGGATGGGTATAGAGGCCACTTGTGTAGCCCCCACCCCCTCAAACTTAGCATAATGGCTGGGACATAGTAGGTGTTCAAGAAACTTCGTTGACTGACTAGCCGACTAGATGAAGGAATAAGTAGCATTCAAGAGCTCTCGATTCTGGGCCCAGCCCTGCCATTTTCTGAATGTGCAGCCTTAGGTATGTCACCACTTTGAGCCTTAGTCTCCTCACCTGAAAGGTGAGGATTCATCGATTTCTAAGGTTCTTTCTAGCTTGAATAGTTTGTCATCCCATTGAAGTCAGGATTTTGATTCCTACCAGTGGGGGAAATATTCCAGTTAAACTACCCAGGGTTTGCTGCCTCTTATTTCCAGGGATCTCCAGTATGCTAATGACTTGAATTGGCATGGTAAAAGCAGGTTTAATTAGTGGATTCCTCTTCAAAGGCCTTGTAGTGGAGACAACATTGGTTTGTTTGGGAAAAGACTAGCAATTTGCCCACTGCAGACTTCACTTCTCTGCTCAACTGCTCTTTGTTTAGTTTTACTTCTAAGATTAGGTGCTTTCACATGGAGATCTTCATCTTTGTGTTTGAAACAAAAGGAAGTACTTAAACTAGGGAGGGAAGTCTCTGATGGTAAATGGTTATAAGCAAACAGCTGTGTTCTTTCTTCTGTCAATCAAATAAGCAGCTCTAAGTTTTGTTAGGGGCCCCAGCTGGACTATAGAATTAAGAGCTTCAAGATGTGTCATAGCCATCCCTGTATCCACAACAGCCAGCGCAGTGCCAGGTTCAGAGTAGGTGTTCAAAATGATTACAGAATTAGATAAGGTGACAGCTGGGAGGCCCTACACATAGGTTGAGTAGGCAATTCCCCATATTTTTGTTATTTTAATAATTTGTACCCAGTCGACTTTCCAGAATGATCTGAAGCAGAGCTGCCTACATGGTAGAGTTTGTAGACTAAAAAAATGGTCCTAGGGTCTTCCCTGGTGGTGCAGTGGTTGAGAGTCCGCCTGCAGATGCAGGGGACACGGGTTCGTGCCCCGGTCTGGGAAGATCCCACATGCCGCGGAGTGGCTGGGCCCGTGAGTCATGGCCACTGAGCCTGCGCGTCCAGAGCCTGTGCTCCACAACGGGAGAGGCCACAGCAGTGAGAGGCCCGCGTACCGCAAAAAAAAAAAAAAAAAAGGGTCCTATATGCCCTTGAATTGCTCCCTTACCAGCTTACATAGGTGCCAGAAATTTCTACCAAGTTGCTTTAGGTTGGCATGGAGGGTTCATTAAAATGAAAGTATTACATCTGGATCAGCTGGAATAAGTGAGGTACTAGTGATCACTAATACCTTGGAACGAATTAGTTTTTTTGTATTAGCTAATGCCAGGGTCCTGGGGGCATAGGTCAAGGATGGGTTAGTTTTGATTAGGACATTAGGGGTGAATTAAGAAAACTGTAGAGCATGGAGTACTCTTCAGGAGGTTAGGAGCATAACAATAAGCGTCCCTGGGGCTTCCCTGGTGGTGCAGTGGTTGAGAGTTCGCCTGCTGATGCAGGGGACACGGGTTCGTGCCCCGGTCCGGGAAGATCCCACATGCCGCGGAGCGGCTGGGCCCGTGAGTCATGGCCGCTGAGCCTGCGCTCCGCAACGGGAGAGGCCACAACAGTGAGAGGCCGCGTACTGCAAAAAAAATAAAAAAATAAATAAAAATAAGCGTCCCCCAAGTAGCTAACGTTCAGCTTGAGGGCACTGGACTCCCCCAGTTGGGAGTGGCACCAAAAGTCCAGTGGGTGCTGAAAACCATCTGAAGCTACACCACAGTGGTGAGAGAGACCTTGCATTTGGTCTTGAGAGAGCTTGAGCACCTCAGGTAAAAATGCTGACAAGTTGTCCTTGAGTATAGGAACTGGGAATTCTTTAGTTTTTCCCTAACCCCCGCCGACTTCATGCATTTAGCAAAGTCTCCTACATTTTAGTATCCCCACTTCCCTCTCAGTATTTGATGACTGATTTAGACCCCCTGGGCAGCTTCAGTCCTTAAGGCACACATTTTTGCTTATAATAATAGTAATAATGAATACCATTTGATGAGTACTCACTGTGTGCCAGACACCATGCTAGACTCCTACATATGTTATCTCAACTGTCAGGTCCATTTAAGTACAAAATGTATGATCTTTCTGTTAAGCTGTAATGACTCATCTCACTAATCCCATGGCCCTCTCTTCCATCTTCAGTAGAGCATCACAGACTGGGGACCTCTGTGATCAACCAATCAGCAATTATGGAAATTACTGTGTGCCATATACTGTGCTAAGTGCTACGGAGGAAACGGAGGAGAAAGTTTAGTCCCAGACAAACACCTCACTCTGAAAGCTGGCCTCTGCCCTTTACTCCCAGTTTCCTTTCTCTAGTTTTTGGACAGAGATGTGGATCCCTGAGAAAAGCCAGGAGATGGATGCCAAGGGAATGTGCATATTTCATTTCCTGACACAATATGCAATCTGGCAGGGTTAGGGAATAGGCTATTCAGATTAATTCAAAATTGTGTTTAATAGAGAGTCGTTATAGGTACAAAAGTGCAGAAAAGTAAATGCAATGACATTCATGGCATGCCGGCAGTTGAAGGAACAGATTATGGTTTTCTCTAATAATTCAGAAGGTACCTCAGAATCTTTTACAGTTTCAGGGTCATCATTATGAATGTATTATAAAGAGTGAGAGGGAGAGTGGTATGGTGCAAAGTGCATCCATTTGGGTAATCAGAGGACCTGAGTTGTAGTCCTAGCAATGCAACTTTGGGTACGCCCCTGGGCCTCAGTTTTTCCATCTGCAAAGAGGAGAGGTCGGTCTTGAATCTCTAAGGAATCTTTCAGCTTTCAGATTTTTCCACTGCTAATTTTCACTACACAGCATGGAGATGGGCAAGGTCCTAGTGGGTTGACTGCCTGAACATAGAGTTTCCAACATTTTGCCCTCAGTGAGACATTCCTCCTTTTTTTGTTGTTTTTTACAACTTTATCGGAGTATAATTGCTTCACAATGGTGTGTTAGTTTCTGCTTTATAACAAGTGAATCAGTTATACATATACATCTGTTCCCATATCCCTTCCCTCTTGCATCTCCCTCCCTCCCACCCTCCCTATCCCACCCCTTCAGGCGGTCACAAAGCACCGATCTGATCTCCCTGTGTTATGCAGCTGCTTCCCACTAGCTATCTATTTTACGATTGGTAGTGTATATATGTCCATGCCACTCTCTCGCTTTGTCACAGCTTACCCTTCCCCCTCCCTATATCCTCAGTTCCATTCTCAAGTAGGTCTGTGTCTTTATTCCTGTTTTATCCCTAGGTTCTTCATGACATTTTTTCCTTAAATTCCATATATATGTGTTAGCATACGGTATTTGTCTTTCTCTTTCTGACTTACTTCACTCTGTATGACAGACTCTAGGTCTATCCACCCCATTACAAATAGCTCAATTTCGTTTCTTTTTATTTTGAATTAAGCAAGTGTGTTGCCTGTGGTGATCAGGCTTCAATAAAGTGTGTGCCTCATTTCATAACGTGTTATGTAATCAAACCAACTGCTTTGCTGACCTCTGTGTTGAACTGTCCTCCTTCTCTGGCAACCCTAACTCCCCTCCATCAGCAACATCCTGATTTCCCCAGGATGGTCTCTGGCCAGTCAAAGGAGCCTCCCTCCCTCCCCAGCCTTGCTAGAACAATTGTGTGATTTGTGCCCTTGGACTGGATATATTTCACATGTGCTTGCCTAAGTGCTGAGGGGTGGGAGTGAAAGTGAATAATGTTGGACATGGTGAGGCATTGTCATAAAACCTCCGATTCAGACATCTGCTTTTTGAATGGATCCTTAATACCAGAAGGCATCACTGAGGCCAGGCAGTAAACTCAATGGTGTTATTAACTCTCTCCATAAAAAATATTCATTTTAGGCTCACCTGCCAAGTGCTTCTACTCTAAAAAATTGCCCGTACTAGCTCCTAACCAAATTCTCAGTCGCCAAAGTCATTGGGCCCATTAGCTAGCCTTGGGCTCAATCCCAGCACAGTGGTGTTTCAAGCCACTGCTTAGAAATGCTCCCTTGGCCCTTTGAGGCCCTCCCAGACACCCTAGAACTCAGTCAATGTACAATAATACAATTTACTATAATGTCCTTTCTCTTTTCAAGTAACCCAGCTGTCTGTGATCTCCAAGTCCCAGCTCACTATATTTGATGGAGGATATGTTTAAAATGAACAGCTGAAATGGCCCCATAAAATGTCTCCTCTATATCCTTTTTATCCCCTCATTGACAAGCACAGGGCTGCTCCATGGGGTTGACTGCTGAAAGGCCGACAATGTTAGGGCAAGAAGCCCATGCTATTATTGTAATTTCTATTTTTGTTTGTTGTGCTTTGTTATTGTTATTAGAGCAAATTTTTCCTAAGAGGTGCCAGAGGGACAGCAGGAGAAGCCAAAAGCCTCCAGTCTCCAAAATGAAAGCAAAGGCTTAACAGGGAAAGTACAAAAGCCTTGAATGTGACTCCTTCTCTAGACCCTACATCTTTACCTATTAGTCATTGGCCAGTTGGCTTCAGTCACTTCATTGGAACCTAGAATGTCTCTCCAACTTATGTTCTCATTGGCTGAAAGGGATGATGACAGAGCAAGGAAGGCATCATAGAAGCAACTACACATCCCAATACTTGAACCATTCAACTCAACTTAGGAGAATCATGCAAAAGGCAGAAATATTCTGCCTCTCAAATTAGTTTACCTGATGTAGCAGAGAAAAAATTTTACCATGCTACACACAGAAAAAAGTGACAAAAAGTGAGGCAATTGTGTTCCACTTTGTGACTTATACACAACTGATTTCCAATTCTAGGCCTTGTTTCTCTTGTTCCCCCAGAATATCTGTGTCTGGCAGATCGTAGGTGCTCAGTAAGTAATTGTTGACTGACTTAACACTTGCAGGCCATCCTTCTTGTTGGCAGGTGCTCTGAGATTCATTTATCAGCTAGGTGACATTTCTTTTGGGTGCTGTCTTCCCATCTCTCCATTCATTAGTCCATTCATTTATTTCTTCATTCAATGTTTACTTCATTGAGTATATCCACTATCAGTTATTGTAATAAGTGCTGGGGAGACAAAGGTGAACAAGGCATGCTCCCTGCCTCAGGTAGCTACAATCTACATGACAAGGACCACAGCAGATAGAAAGGAGGTACTAGTATGAACTGTCATATAACTCATGATCTAGTTAAGGAGGTAAGCCTTAAACTTACATTAAATGATTCAAGAACAACATAAGAAATGAAACCCAGCATTAAAACATGTAGCCTAGGTAATTAAATGGGGAAAAGGGTTCAGAAGAGGGGGAAGCTGGGTGGGTTTCAGGAGGTGTGGAAGACTTACCGAAGGAAGATCAATTTCAGAAACAAAGGTAAGAAGGCCCTAAACCTAGGCTTTCATTATTTCCAACATCAGGTTTTCATGAACAAAATGTAATCTAAAACAAATATGTGTGTGTGTTGGGGGGAGGAACAGGCAGTTACAAGTTTCAGATACATATCATTTAACATAACCCAAAGCATCAGCTCTTTTCTGTTTTAATAGATAATCAAGGATTAACTGCATACAAGAATGCCTATTTGTATATTTTATTATTATTTTTGGATTGGAATGGAATTTAAAATTTTTTCTCTGCCTTTTAATTTTTTTTTTTTTTTTTTTTTTTTTTGCGGTACACGGGCCTCTCACTGTTGTGGTCTCTCCCGTTGCAGAGCATAGGCTCCGGACGCGCAGGCTCAGCAGCCGTGGCTCACGGGCCCAGCCGCTCCGCGGCACGCGGGATCCTCCCGGACCGGGGCACGAACCCGTGTCCCCTGCATCGGCAGGCGGACTCTCAACCACTGCGCCACCAGGGAAGCCCTTAATATTTTTTTTTAATATCATGAAGATTGAAGGCATTATCATTAGGGAATCCCCTTCTTGTCTCATCCCATCTCTCTTTCAGAGTCCAGATTGAAATAAAAAGTGCTAGTAGTAGTCTTTGTCCACGTTAGTAATAGGCATGGTCAGTCATCAGAGACACGAAATATCAGCTCATTAGCTGATCCCCAACACCTTGTCTTGGAATGGATGGTTTGTGTACACAGAGATAATGGGTTTTTTTGGGTAGATTTGGGACATTATTTTCTGAAGTTCTTAAAATCTCCTTAGTGTACCTGGGATGCTTGGGAGGCAAGCTTTGAAAAAAATTCAGGAAAATGGAAGAGAATGGAAAAAAAATATATATATATATACATATTTTGTGTATATATATATATATACAAAAATAATTCTAGTTGTATGTGGATAGTGGAGTTTTGGATGAACCCTTACCCTCATTTTCTAAAGTCCCTGTACTGTTCTTATATTGTCTTTAAAATAATAATAATAATGGCATCATTCAAATGTCACTCATTTACAATAGACTTGACACAAGTGTTTTCCTCTGGGCCTTTTCTAGGACTAAGTAAAGGGAAAAACTATATATAGTGTTTGTCTTTCCCCCAAACAATAGGGCTTCTATTGAAAGCATGCCAGAATTTGGAATTTTTAAAGGATATTCTTTATCAAGGGATATTAAACAGATTATTCTGGGTTGAAAATGAAAGGTAATCTTTTAGGATTTCATGACTAAAACGGAGGTCAAGAGATTAAGATGGATTATAAGTGAAAGGGGGCAAGAATCAGAAATGCCATTAATTTGAATTTTTACTGGTAGAGGAGTTTGGGATGAATTAAACCTCTAAGGTCCCAACTTCAAGACATGTTGCTGAACCTGACTCAGGGAATGGTATTTTCAAGCATGCTGGGCTCAATTACCATTACATCTTAAAAGTTATTGCTTGCTGTATTAAATAATTATCACATTAATTGAACCATCTTATTTGTCAAATATTAAAGTAGAAAAAGAAGTCTTTGGATTTATCTGGGAAAAGACATTTGAAAGGCACACTTCAAAACTTGTATTTGTTGGGAATAAAGATGTAATAGGTTCTGGGACTTCCCTGGTGGTGCAGTGGTTAAGAATCTGCCTGCCAATGCAGAGGACACAGGTTTCAGCCCTGGTCCGGGGAGATATCACATGCCATGGAGCAACTAAGCCCATGCACCACAACTACTGAGCCTGCACTCTAGGGCCCACAAGCCACAACTACTGAGCCGGCACACCACAACTACAGAAGCCTGCATGCCTAGAGCCCATGCTCCGCAACAAGAGAATTCACCGCAATGAGAAGCCCGCGCACCACAACAAAGAAGACCCAACGCAGCCAAAAATAAATAAATTAATAAAAAAAAGATGTAACAGGTTCTGGTTCAAAAGATAAAATGCATACACAGAGCTTTTTGTTTCCCCAATTGCTACTGTAATGATCTGACTACAGAGAAAGAAATTCATTATATAATTCAATTTTTTGTGCCTCTGATAGGAATCCCAAGATCCAACAAAGGAAGGAACTATCCATTTAGCAAGTGTTCTTGTGTCTTCCATGATGTGATGAATTTATTCAGTAACCATTTATTGAGTACTTGCTTTTCTGCAAGACCATGTGCCAGGCATAGCAAAAAATAGTAATAGCTAATATTCACTGAGGTTTATTATATGTAAGTGCTTTATATGCATCATCTCATTTATTCTTCCTGAAACACTATTGTTACCTCAGTTTTGCAGATGAGAACACTGAAGCTTAGAGACATTAGTTAGCTTGTCCAAGATTATACAGTAAGTAGCAGAGCTGATACTCAAATCCAGGTCTGTATGATTTCAGAGTCTGAGGTATCAAACATGAAGGCTGAGGTAGAATCCCAGCCCTTGAAGAACCCTCACACACCTAATTGTAAAATAATGTGCATGAGTGCTAGAGTTATGGTCTGTAGAAAGTTCAGAGCTCAGAGAAGACCACAATTAATTCTGCCTGGAGATTTTACATAGGTGACATTACAGTTGGACAAAGTGATATTTTAAAAGTATGAGTTGGAAATGGGAAGGAGATTCCTCCAGCTAGAGGAAGTAGTATGGACCAAGACATAGATGTGAGTTATCAAAGCATATTTAAGTAGCAGTAGAGCATAGGATAGCTGGGATTGACATGTTGGAGAGTGGTGGGAATGCCAGGGCAAAACTAGAAAGGTAAAACAGAGCACGATCATTGGATACCTTGAATATGATGGGATATTAGATTTATTCTACAAGTAGAGGGAAGCCTAAAAGTTTTTAAACAGAGTGACAATATCAGATATGTCTGTTTTCAAGAAAAATGTCTGGAGACAATGAGGAGGATAGATTAGAGGTAAGAAGGAGATTGGAGAAGAGGAAACCAATTAGAAAATTATTGTATTATTAAAACAATACAAGAGAAAGAGCAGACTGGGAATGGGGATGAGCGTCAACTGGACTTCCTGGTGAAGATGCCCAAAAGAGAGTTAGTTGGCTATATGGGTTTGGAGTTTGGAAGAGTGATTGGTACAAGAGATAAAGGTTTGAGAGTCATATAAGTCATATGATAGGAACAGTTATAAAATGAAAAGAGAAAAGGGCCAGGAAAATTGTCCATCATTTAAGGAGTGGAAACAGGAAGAATAGCCCAAGAAGACAAGTAAAAATAAAAGAGAAATAGGAGGAGAATCTGGAGGGAGATTGTGTCACAAAGGTTAAAGAAGGAAAGAATGGTCAACAGTGTCAAATAACATAGAGGTCTCAATCCGAATGAAGCTTGAGAGCTGCCCACAGGATTTGGCTAGTAGGAGATCACTGATAACTGAATGAGACTAGCTTTAGCAGAGTGATGAATATAGGAAACAAACTTGAAGAATGAATGGAAGCTGAAGAAGCAGACACAAGGTAACTAGATGACTACTCTTCCCAGGCATTTGGCAATGAAGGGAAAATGATCTCATGTACTTTTGGCAATCTGACTAAGGGTCTACAACAAAGCACCTCTGCACTTTCCCACCCTTAAAGGGCACCTAAGCTGTATGTCACTAAAAGGCCTTGCCAGATTCCGTATTTTAGGATCTTAGTAGTTGGGAAATATTTTATTCAGATTCCTGCCCTATGTTTCCTTCCACCCTTATCCTGACACATTTCCAGCCTCCGTCTACACACAGAGCAGGCAAACATTTCTAGTGGAGTGCTTCTAGAATAAAGCTATCTTGTGACCTTGAGGGACCCTCTGTTCCCTGTATAGCATTCACCCTGTTCATCTGAGAGAAAGCCTTCCTTTAGAAGCCCTATGCTCTGAAAAGGCATTGTTGATAGAATGCTAGTGGTTAAAAATGCTCATGTCTTTTTGAAAATAACCCAGAATATTTTAGTTTGACATTTCTGAATCCTTGGCATGTCTGCTCTTTGGCAAGCCCAGAGCTCAGAAATGTTTTGACAGGTTAAGAAAACGCTAGGATTTCACTATATTGGTCTTTCCGGCTGATGAGGCATGGTTCTTGCTGTAGCATTCAAAGGCCATTATGTGGTTTGTATGTTAAATCGATACCTTATAAAATGCCTGCATAACTGTTGGCTTATTATTTAAAGCAAAGGAAGAACAAATCAATTCCATAAGTGTCAAGGACATTCTTGACAAAGGGCCGAATGGAATGGGTAGGCTCAGTGCCATGAAAAAGTCCAGTGAAATGGAAAGTTGTGCATTGTGCTTTTGGATTCCTTCCAGATGGGCAAGCGTGCTCCAGGCTGCTCATATTTGCTTGTTGGGGCTTTCCCAGCCTGGAAGCAGGGCAGGCGGACTAGTGCTTTAGGGATACATCCTGGGACCAGGGGAGCTCCTTTGATGGCAAAATAACCCTTATAACATTAAAAAGCAGATCTCAATAGCAGTGCTGAGGAGTCTCAAGAGTACATGCAAAGTTTTAAGTCAATAGGTAAATGGGGTAGGCTGTTGAGCAATTCAGTGGATAGATCTTGTGGTGTGTGGTGTTAGAGAGGAAAGTGGAGAATAGGCAGGGCAGCCCTGATATCAAGAGAGACCCAGCTGTAGTCAGCATATTGATGTTTAGAGGAAGAAGAGACTTTATGGGTCATCTAGCGCAGTAGGTCTCAACCCTGGAAACATATCAGACTCAGTGGAGGGCTTTTTAAAAATACTGATACTTAGGCCTCACCCCACACCAATTAAATCAGACACCCTGGGGAGAGGATCCAGACTCAGTAATTCTAAAGCTCCCCAGGTAATTCTAGTGTGAAGTCATGGGTAAGAACGACTGATCTAGCCCAACATTGTTCATTTATAACTGGGCAGTCTGAGGCTTAAAGGGGGGGATGGTTTCTTCTAGTTCCTCTGGATAGTGGTGATATATTTAAGACTAGAACAAGTGTTTTTGGTTAGCGATCAAGGAAGAGGAGAGTTTCTAAGTAAGAGCTACTTATTTATTTATTTATTTTTGGCTGCATTGGGTCTTCGTTTCTGCATGCAGGCTTTCTCTAGTTGTGGCGAGCGGAGCTGCTCTTCCTTGCAGTGCGCGGGCTTCTCACTGCGGTGGCTTCTCTTGTTGTGGAGCACGGGCTCTAGGCACATGGGCTTCAGCAGTCGTGGCACATCGGCTCAGTAGTTGCGGCTCGTGGGCTCTAGAGCACAGGCTCAGTAGTTGTGGCGCACGGGCTTAGCTGCTCCGCGGCATGTGGGATCTTCCTGGACCAGGGATGGAACCCTTGTCTCCTGCATTGGCAGGTGGATTCTTAACCACTGTGCCAGCAGGGAAGTCCCCTATTTTTAGTTTTTTAAGGAAACTCCATACTGTTCTCCATAGTGGCTGTATCAATTTACATTCCCACCAACAGTGTATGAGGATTCACTTTTCTCAACACCCTTACCAGCATTTATTATTTGTAGACTTTTAATTTTATTTTATAATAAATTTATTTATTTTTGGCTGCTTTGGGTCTTTTTTAAAATAAATTTATTTATTTAATTTATTTTTGGTTGCTTTGGGTCTTTTTAAAAATAAATTTATTTATTTAATTTATTTTTGGCTGCATTGGGTCTTCGTTGCTGCGCACGGGCTTTCTCTATCTGCGGCGAGCGGGGTCTGCTCTTACTTGCGGTGCACGGGCTTCTCATTGCAGTGGCTTCTCTTGTTGTGGAGCACAGGCTCTAGGCGCACGGGCTTCAGTAGTTGTGGCACACAGGCTCAGGAGTTGTGGCTCGTGGGCTCTAGAGCTCAGGCTCAGTAGTTGTGGTGCATGGTCTTAGTTGCTCCATGGCATGTGGGATCTTCCCGGACCAGGGATCGAACCCGTGTCCCCTGCACTGGTAGGCAGATTCTTAACCACTGGGCCACCAGGGAAGTCCAAGAGCTAATCATTAGTTTCATCCTTTTTGTGTGTATAATCTCTGATAAAATTTCCCAAGGATTCTAAAATAAAATTAAGACATTTAGGACATACTCTTAGCATTGCACATGGTGAGAGTACGGTTTATATTCACCCATCAAGTATTTGGAGTGTCTGCTATGTATCACATCCTGTGCTGGATGCTATGGGGTCTATTTGGATAGAATGCTTCAGATAGGATCTTGGCCTTCAAGCGTCTCTGTACTTGAGAGGCTGAGCAAAGAAGAGGGAAACAAGATATAGCCATGGGTGAGTTTGATTCCGTGGGAGAGTCATTGGCTTTGTTAATGGAGAACAACACTGTTTCTTGGTCACACATTCTGTTCCCATTGAACAGGGCAAGAGTGATGTTTAGTACTTGTAGGAATGCTTGCAGAAGTTTGTCATGTATGACCAGTGGGGTGGTCATAGTGAGGTGCGCTTAGGTTAGAAAGGACCAGGAATAGTGTCTCACTGTCACCCAAGAGTTTGGCACCATTTCTGAGAGAGGGTGTGTGGTTTGGGGAAGGGGTGCCTTTTCTTGGAAAAGACATGGGTATGGGAAGGTCATATATACTTTGGTCTGGATCCCAATTTCCCCGATTACTAGCTGCATGCCTGGGAAAACAACTTTCTGAGCCCCATTTTCTTTGTCTAAAATGAGGATAAAAATGTTGACAGTCTCCATCTTTCTGCTCCCTACTCTCGGGCACTCATCCCTCCTTTGTTTGCTGTAAGGAACAAGGTTTAGCTATAGCAGTAGCCTGTCACTGGTCAGGGAAGAAACTACAAGTCTGCAGTGTCCTGGACATTCTCACACATGTCTGCTTTCATTTTCATATTTATATAGATCAACTCTCCTTTCTTTGTCCCTTGCCCCTCTTTATCTCTACCTGGGTTTCCATGGTACCTCCCTCAAGGGAGGGAAGTCTGTATGCTCCCCTGGGAGGCCACGCAGTGGTGCTTCTGTAAACCCAGTATAAATTTGTACAATACTTCTACTTCCACATTCTATGTTATTTTAACATGGGTAGTTGTTTGGACTTATTGGCTACCTTTTGAGCACCTATGCATTCCTCCAGGGTGATAATCCTTACTCTAAATGTGTTCCCAGTTTCTGCAAACCATATTGTACTTCTGTGTTATAAATTATGGAAAGTATCCCATGTTTACTTTCAATTTTATCTTAGAGATGCAAGTTGATACTAAACTGACCTGTTGTATCATTGTCATTTGTACTTTGGATTCTATTTTTGTGTATGTGTGAAAGCTTGTTTTTAAGATCAAAGCTACTTGTTTCTAAAAGAGAATTAGAATTTGAACCTACTGATATATTTTATTGTCATTTTTATCCCTCATCATTTTACACGCAACAACTAATATCTACTTCATAGGACTATTGTCAGAATAAATGAAACTAATGGATGTGAAATTGTTGGGCATATAGTAGGTGTTTGATTAATGCTGGTTTCCACATACCCCTTGAGCATTTCTGAAGACAGTCATATTTCCTGACATGTTTGGCGGATATTGGAAAGTTCAAATGTTTTTCTTATCTATAATGTTTTCTTCCTATGCCAACCCATGAGGCAGGTAGTAGCATCATCCCTATTTTACAAATGAGGAAAACACAATGAGAGAATGCGCCTCCTTCCAAGGGAGTTAGCAGAGTCCACACTAGAACTCAGACCGTACAAATTCAGACATGGGGCTCTTTCTGCTTCCCTTTTTCACAAGTCAGCTCCCTGCAGGGGTAATGACGTACAGCACTAATCTCATTAGTTAGTGCCCAAGAATCAGAATTAATCGGGAGCTGATCATTTATATTAGTGTAAGTTTAACAGTAGCCAAGGTGCATTGGGAGAAACAGTGAGCTTTTATCTCAGGCAGAATGAATGAGATCCTCCTTGAGTCACAAATAAAGACAGCAAGCAGAAGCCCCCTGTATGTTCACCTATATCACAAGGCTACCGCAAGTCTGGGTCTCCAGGCCAGCTGATTAAAGAGAGACCTAGCCCTATCATCTTTCTTCCTCACCTACGTGCATTAACATCTTTCCAAGGCAATTCCTCAAGCTATCTATAAATAAAGGTTATGAAAGCTTTGGCCAGGACTTTCTCACAGGTTGAGGCAGCTCAAGTTAACCCTGTTGTGGGTTGTTCGTTCTCCCTTTCTTTTCAGTCCCCACTCCATAGCTGACTCATCATATGACCTTGAACGGAGGCTTTTATTCTAAACTCAGCACCTGAAGCGTGTGAGGCTAAGAATACAGACCCGCTCCCAGGGCGCTCAGGTGGACTAGATGATTTCTGCTTTTCAAATGTAAAGGATTTTCTAGTGAGTCCCATGGGGCTGAGGATCCCCTGAGGTGATATGACAGGGGGCTGGCCCATCATGCCCACAGTCTGTGTCTGCTGTCCCCAGCTGAGTCTAGGCTGCCTGCCAAGTGCTATTTTGGAAATGGCTCAAGTTGTCCGAAGGTCGTGGACGTTCTGCTCTATGGGAATGCATGTGGCAGAGTAGACGGAGACAAACCTCAGTGTCACCACTAGAGCTTTAAGCAAAGTGATTGTGCTCTACCTTCAGGGTCAACCCCAGTACATGGTCCACAGTAGCTTCAATATTGTGGATGCTATTCACATGGTAAGGCACAGGAAACAGCAAATCAGAATAGGTTCCAGCTATAGTCCTGCCTGGAGCAAGGATCTGAAGACCCTTTGCTATGCCAGGTATTACCTAGTAGTTGTTGGATCTTGTGGAAGTCTGGGGATCTCAGAGTAGGGTCTGAGCAGTCAAGGCAAGGGGTAGTGGCTATTTACCAACTGGTATGGGGGTATTTACTATTTTAACAACAGGTGTGCCTTGCTGGTCAATCTGGCCAAAGATCAGTCTTGTGCTTTTTTTACTGAATGAATGGATCAGTTCATTTGGAATTCTTTACATTACAGATTGATTTAATGAGGTGTGCCTGTCGGCATTGCCCTTCCTATAGACACCTCTCTTCAGTAGCACAGTTGTTGGATAAAGTGAGATCGACTTCTAGAGCCTTAAAAGAAGGTGAGCAATGGGGATTAGTAAGGAAAACAAGTTTTTAGATGACCCAGGAAGAAATGCAAAACCAATCTGGCATCCTTGCTTTGCCTCAGGAAGACTCAGTTTTTTTTTAAAAGGCAGAAATCCAAAAGACAAAGCAAAAATCATGGGTAAAATACACAGCCTAATAGGGACAGACACCTGCCTGTGAATTGATTCTTGGCATCATTAATAGGTTATTTGTGAATTAAGCTGATTAATTCCATCCCCTAAACCAGCCAAGGCATCTCCTCTGTCCTATGTTTAAGGCAAAGTAGGAAGTCATTTCCATTATGTGGTGGGAAGTGTGGCAAATGGTGTCCCCATCCTCAAGTACCATCTCCACCATCAGAAATTCATTCCTTGTCAACCAGCCCACTGTAATTAGAAGGGCAAGCATGCAACTCATTGTCAGCTATGACCGCTTTAACACATGATAGTTCATTAGCCCCCAGATGTCTCTTTTGAAAGTGGGCAACTTGGTTCTCATAGGAGGGACTTGGGATAGGACCTCGGGATGGGAGGCAGGAGGGAGAGAAAGTACTGGAGACTGTGGAGGCATCATGAGAAGCCTGGACTGGGTATAGTCATGGGGAGCCCTAAGCTGCCAGGGAGAAGTGGTTTCCAGTGGTAGGGGAAAAGTGACCTATGGAAAAGGAAGAAGGAAACCAAACACAAGCTTGGTCCATTTGCTAGGACGGCTCAGGTAAGTCCACGTGTAATAAGCAATCTGAGATCACAACATTCTTTGTCCAGAGAAGTCTCATTATTCGACAGTAATGCTCATTTGGAATCAGCATCACCTGGTGCTTTGCTAGATACTCTGGAACTCCGAATTCTTCACTAGATGCTTTTATTCTGAAAACTCAGCTGTGACTCAGCACAGTATGCTAGGAAGTCAGACCCACCTATCACAAGTCAAATGGCGTTCTCAATAGTCTATGGCCTCTGATAAGCTGCGTAACCTAAATGACAGGTGTTTATTTCATGCTCAGTCGTCTTAGAAAAGGCCTCTACTGCCAATCATCACCTGCTTCCTTCCAGCAAAGCCCCTGCCCCTCACTTCCAGCGCTGGTACACAAGTGGATGCCATAGGCAGACCTGCCAGGTTCCACACTCTCTTATTTAGACCTTTGGAGAAATGTAAGGTTTCAAAAACTTCTAAGTGGCAATTTTTATCATACTGTGGGTTGCTTTAAATTGTTTTCTTCCTCACGGTTTGATAATAGGGCCAGTTCTAACTCCTTTATTTGCTTTTTTCTCCCAAGCAATGATATCACAAATTAGCAGTTTGCAATCTGTGGGAGATAGTTCAGATGAAGTTCTTGTATCTTGGGGCTCACATAAGGAGGTATCCTGGTGTTCTGGGCCCTAATTTGGTTTAGGTTTTTGACCAGGTAGCTATCTGTTGGGCTGGCTGGCTTATACTTAAATAAGGAAGTAGGTGACGATTCCTTCACATGGAATTGAATGTGGGACCCTCCAGGGTCTCTCTGCCTGAGCCCCCCCCCACTTCATTGGAAATCCTTTCACTGCATATATTCTTTGGAGTGGAGGTTTCCTGTTGCTAAGAGACAGCTGTTTAACTGCCAGTGTCTGACTCTGGTGGGTACCACATGAACTCATGAATAGTCATTTGTGCATTGGTCTAGATCAGTTATGAAGTGACAAATCAGAAGTGCTGAGGGAACAAGACACTGCTTTGACAAACAGTGGGATATTGGGGAAGGTCTGAGGAAGGTGGGCCTGTTTGGAGAGGGGGAGACCTGAGGGTGGTAGGAAATGCCTGGTCAGCTGGCATCAGCATGGGTGCTTTAGAGAGGGAGAGGATATTGAAAGTGGGATAGGGACATGCCAGGGATAAAGCTGGCCTGCTTCCTTCTTTTCCTGATGCTGAGGACAGGTAGTTTTGTCTTTCTGTTGCTTCTTTCCTCCACCCTTTCCTTCATTATCAGGGTGTTCCAGGTTCTTACAGAGCTTTGTCTTTGGCTGCCTTACGAGAAGCCTGGCTCTGGGGACTGTCTGGGCTTTCTCAATTCTCCTGACTCATCCTGCAGACTCACTGTCCTCTCTAGTGACCTTCTGAAGGCCCTGAGCTCCCGGCCTTGACTTTGCTGGCTCAGGGAGGTCTCTGATGTGGGGCAGTTTGCAGCTGACCTATGCTGCAGTTTTGTTGGCTTTGCAAGATCTGAACACTATTCGTTCTGCTGGGGGTGAAAAAGGCATTGCAGAAACATCCATGGTCCCTGTCAGCACCTTTTGCCCTTTAGCAGCATCAGACAGTCACTGCTGAAAGGCTGTTTGAGGAGCTAGATGTTAGGAATGGAGTGCAGCTGTCCAGTGGATTGCAGGCTGAACAGCTGAGACCAGACCAGCTGCGACTTAAACCTCACTTACGCTTTCCTTTGAGATGGTTTACACAGTTTAGTCTAAGTATTTATTCAGATATGGTTCTTCAGTGTAGTCTCTTTCTACACACATTTCTGGAAGAAAATCAAGGGGGAAAATGTTTGCTTAATATAATCCCTTCTCCCATCACTTCTTTTTCCTATTTAGAAACAACACTCATAGAGCCTTCTTTAATTACAGTATGCCGGCTCCTCCGTGGTGGGGGAAGGCCTTGGCACAGGGTTAAGTGGAAGGTGCGAGAGACTGCCGGTCCATTCTGCCCTTCCTCCTCGAGTCCTGCCTCTCCATCACTGCCCCCCTCCTCCCATCTCTGAGAGGTGTCAACCTTGTCAGTCCTGAAAGCCCTGCCAGATATCCGAAGAGATGCATGTGGAGAGGGGCCCTGCAGCAGCTGCCTGTCGTTTGTCCCACTGACCAAAGAAGCTTAAGGCCCAGATAGGAGCATTGACAGGAAAGGAGATATTCCATACAAGCATCGCTGGGAATGTCACCCCTCTCTCTCAGAGACAAAGCACAAAGAATTGCTAAAAGGAGGAAGCCATGTTAGGAAAACCATATTCCAATTAGGCTGGCCACTGATTGTCATGCAATTTTGGTGAAATCAATGTTTTAAAAAATAAATAATGGCAGGAATCTCTAACTCTCTTGACGGCTCGCAGAGGTAGGGCTGGCTGGGGACCTGAGGCTGACTTATTCTGGTCTCATCTAGGCTTTTCTATCTTAGAGAAAAATGAACAGGAATCTGGAAGAGAACGATGTGAGTGAATGTGGTTATTTATCTGTTTGCTCGGTGCTAACTTTTCGATTATTTTCATGTGCTCTGGAGGTTTGCCTTCATCAGTGTTTTTCCTCCTAGAGGGCAGGGGTCACCTCTGCATTACTGGCTTTGTCCTATATGTAGTACAGCAGCAGGCACAAAGCACAAAGCAGCCTGTGACTGTGTTTTGTGCTGGCTGTTGGAACCGAGCCCTGGAACTGCAGCCTTGGGTTAGGTCAGCGCTCAGCTTTTCTGGGTAGATAAAGATGACATTGGGTGTCCTTGGACTCTCTGATTTAACTCAGCCATAATGCGTTTTGCATTAGTTTGGCTTGCCTCTGTGACCAGCTGCACTCCTCTCTCTAGACCCCAGTAAAAGAGTTCCCATTTTATGCCACAGTAGCCACAGGAGGTATTTGCACCACTATGCCATGAGCCACTTGAGGGCAGGACTTGTCTTTTCATCTCTGGGTACCCCAGTGCACGCTGACCCCTAGTTAACTGAACTGAGTGGGTACTTCAGTACCTTGCCCTTGACCTTGTCTCACTGGCATAGGGGCTCATTAAAGAAAACTTCCCTTGGAAGAAAGTAGCTACTCCAAAACCAACGGCCAAATTTCCTGTCCCCACTACACTAATTAAGCTAACATCTGAGGAGGAGGGGAGAGAGTAATGGAGAAAGGGACTAACATTTTTTAAGCTTCCAGTCTGTAACAGAAACTTTATATATACGGCCTGGTTTAGTTCTCACACCAGTTCTCTAAGGTAGGGATAATCACTCTCATTTTACAGATGACGAAACTGAAAGTCAGGGAGGTAAAGTGACTTTCCTCAAACCTGACAGCTTAGCACGTGGTGGAGCAGATCTGCCTACCTATATTCTCTTATTATACCCCAAAGTGGCAGTAGAATTTGTGGGAACATTTAATCGGGCTTGTTCTGTGCATGGTTTCCAGACCCCAGTTACTTAAGGACAAGGATCTCCCCCTGTAAAAATAGCCCAGTTTTTTGGACTGGTCAGTTGGTGAAATATCAAGTGTCAAAGTGTAGTCACCTCAGAGTTTCCATATTTAGAATTTAATTTTCAGTCAAGTTTTCAATGTAGCTATAAAGACGTCCCTCAATTGTCACCTTTGGAGCAACCACTGATTCTTCTGGTATAGTCTAGAGCATTATACCTCAGAGTTACCTAGAATGCAGATTTCTTATAACCCACCCCCTGCCCCAACAGAGATGGGTTCTGTAGGTCTGAGGTAGGGCCTGTGACTTTGCATTTTGACACCAGTGACAACACTTTGAGAAACACTGGTGCATAGCAGCCCATCCTCAAAGTGTACATCAGGAGATTTTCCTCATAAAAGGGGCATATGGCCAAATAGGTTTTGGTAACTCTGAGTTAAGGAAAAGAAATTGATTTTTTCCCTAAAGGCCTTCTTGGACGACTTAATAGGTTCATATGCATTGTGAATGTTCAAGAGGAGTTTACACTAGGCAAAATTATCTCATGACGGAAGCTTTTTGTTTTTTCTTTTCCATGATGGTTTATCACAGGATATTGAATGTAGTTCCCCGTTCTATATTGTAGGACCTTGTTGTTTATCCATTCTATATATTAATAGAATAGTTTGTACGTGCTAATTCCAAACTTGCAGTCCCTCCTTCCCCCACCCGCCCTCCCCCTTGGCAACCGCAAGTCCGTTCTCTGTCTGTGAGTCCGTTTCTGTTTCGTAGATAAGTCCATTTGTGTCATGACAGAACCTTTTAATCCAGTACTATTTCATGTCTGTAACAGCGCCCGGTACAGAGTATGCACTCGAGTAATTGTTGTTTAGTATTACAGAGGCTTCTCTTCTTGCTTTTTAGACCAGATCTCCATTGTGAGAAGAAAAATATAGTTCAATTTCATTATTTGGGGCTAAACTGAAGTTAAGATCAGTCTTAATTAGGGTAAAGTCTGAGTTACAGAGTATTCTTAGGTGAACATTGAACTTTACACGGGGACCTTCAAAGGCTAAAGGAGGGCTGCTTAAGATATTCTGCATGGATATGCTCCAGATCCTATGTCCTGTTGTAATGAATAGGTGGAAGTGTACTAACCTTAACCCTCTGTTTGCCAATAAGTGCTTCTAAAGTACCTTAAAATCTTACGTTAAGTAGCTGGTTAATATTAATTTAACTCAAAGGAACCTTTCCCTCCTTGTAGAGGGTGAAAATAAATTCAGCTCATCTGTGTCTGAGCATCCTAAATTTGGAACTAGTAAGGCCTGAGAGAGAAGAGTTTTGTCACTTTGCCCAGTGATTCTCAAACTTTACTGAATATACAAGTGGTTGGGGCATTTGTTAACATGCACATTCAGGTCCTGCTCTCAGGGGTTGTACTTGGGTATCTGCATTTTTAACAATCTCTCCAAGAGATTCTTTAGAGAGATGCTGGTGGAGTTTTTCTCTTTGGAGAGGCTGTTAAAGCTCTCAGGACACTGAGAGTAGAGGGACTGGCTTCTTGTTACTAAGGGGTAGATCTAATGGCATGAAAGAGTAAATTCACCATCTCAGAGGAAGCTGTCCTGTTGCATATGGATAAGTTTAGATAGTTTTACTTTTAGTGCCTATTTTTTTCTTTATTTGGCCTGAAGTAATTCTGGAGAATGGCTTCAACCTGTTCCCATTCATTGCTCTGAAAGCTGAAAGTGATGGGAATGCTGTAACCCTGTGTTCCATATAGGATAAAAAGCACTGTGTAAAGGAGAAATGGAATTACTGTTGGCATTGACTTTGGGATTGGCTTTCATGACTAAGGCTTTAGTTCCAAGGAAATAGACTGTGAATGCATTACTAAACTAAAGTTATTTTTTCTCTTTTGCTGGTTTGATTTTTACTTCATAGTGGAAAGAGCATGGCCTTCAGGGTTGAACCTAACTAAATTAACATCCCAGCTCTGCCCTTGCTAGTAGCATGACCTTGGGAAAATTTCATAACTTCTTTGAGACTTCTCCTCCCTTTATCTGTAACATGTTTTTTTTTTTTTAAAAATATCCGTCTCATAAGGTTGATAAGAGTACTAAATAGGCAACTTATGTAAGCACTTGGCCCACTTCCTGGCACATGGTAGATGCTCACTAAATATTAATGCTCCTTCACAGGAAACAACTCATGCAGTTCTAAATGTGTTTCTGCACCCAGGTCATTTGTCTGAGCAAAAGATCCTGTAGATGTCCCCACTTCTCTAGGCTTCAGTTTTCTTATTTGTAAGTTGGAGCTAACAAAAGTACCTATGCCGTAGGTTTGTTGTATGGAGTTAAATAACATAATATATGTAAAAGCATTTAGCGAATGCCTGGCACAGAATAAGAGGTCAATGTTAGTGCCTGTCATTAGTAGTAGTATTATTACTCCATCATTCTTTCCTTGACGCTGCAAAAATTTCCCAAACTAATAGGACAAATGGTGTTGTTGCTTTGGATGGAAGAAGGTGGGGATGATTTCTTATTTTTATAAAATGTTATAAGTAATTATGAACTTGTGCCAGAAACCTAAATATAACTTTTGGCACATAACAGAAAACTCTTTGTCACTGGCACCATACCAGCTGGAGCTCTTGAGAGCTAAATTGGCATTCTGTCAAACTTACTTAAGCTTGAAGTTGTGACAATGCAACACAGTACAAATGACCTCTAAGGGTAATATCTTAAAGGCTCCGAAGAGGAAGATGTTGCTAGAGAAGTAAAAATTCTGAGTTTCAAAATGAGATACCACATTTTTCCTTTTAAGAGCCGAACATTGGGATTTCTCATTTGAAAATAAAGGAAAGACAGGGTGGTTTGCAATCTCAAGGCAGGATTTTTTTTTTTGCATTTTATATAACAATTCTGGCAATGTTTACTTACTTTTAAAATAATCTAGGTTGTTTCTTTCCCCAGAGACCTTAGGATCAGTTGTTTTACTTAGAACAGACTTTCATGGTCCTGTCATTCCAAAGATGGTACCTTTTCCTTAATGACCTGAATTCCTTCCAGGGAAGTCCTGAACCATCAATGAAAGATAACTTTTTTGTGCTGTATATTTGTAGTCATGAGTAAATTTTTTATCTTCTTCTAACTCAAAAATTGGTAAACCTTACATGGTGTATGTAGTAGTTCTCTAGTAACTTGAATACTCAAGTCTATATTTTTTGCTTGTCATTTGCTTTTTAAATTTTATTTATTTTTTAATTTTTATTGGAGTATAGTTGATTTACACTATTGTGTTAGTTTCAGGTGTACAGCAAAGTGATTCAGTTAGTTATACATATACATAGATTCTTTTTCAGATTCTTATATCTTATAATAACCTATAACTGAATACCCAAGTCTATTAATTTGAATGTTTTGGTCCCTGATAATGCTTGTACAAAACCATATGATACCATAAAAATCAGCCCATTAAGCAGATTTTTGAGAAGCACTAAGGTGGTCTGTGGTGTATGTGTGTGAGAGAGAGAAGAGGGAGGGATTGGGAAGAGAAGAGGAAGAGAGCGAAGGAAGAGTGGCAGCCAGCGTCGTCATAGTGTGCGTAAATTGACAGTTTTTGAATTTTGGACAGAGATTTGGGGGCCTGTTAACTCAGCCACTGATTCTTACGACTTTGGGCATGTCACTGAATTTCTCCTGTGATAGTATATCACGCCTTGCTGACATGCTGACATGTTTATGTTCCATGGATCAAGAGAAGTGTGCAAGGTCTTTCAAATTCACATATTCTTTGGTGATAAACAAACAAACCAAGACCTCAGCTGCTTTTTAAAATGTGGCTCGCATGGGGAGCGACTTGAGGAGCCTTATCCCCACCCTTGACTGGCTTCCTTAGCTGGGACAGGCATTTTGTACTTTGTACACTCAAAGTTTGCTTTTTTTTTTCCACCTCTCATTACCAATGCATATTTACTGTGTTTCCTTTGGATTCAGCCATTGCATTACTGCCTTTTAATTGGGACAAGGGAAACTTCTTATTCAGAGGATTTGTGGAGATTGCTTTTAAGGCATGGATTGTCAATCTTTTGCCCTGGGATCTCAGGCAACTCTCTTGAAGGTGTCACGTATAGCACCTAAAGTGTGTGTGAAGGAAAAAATATCAGTAGAAATTATACTGTAATATTATATCCCCTTGAATATCTTCAAGTGATGTTACATGGAGACTCACAGGGTTCGTTACACCCCTACAGTCTACACATAAATTCAGTATTAAGCTGTCATACATTATTTGTAGTTCTTTGTTGATGACATTGGTGAATTCTGGCTCTTATGGTTGGTCATAATGCCTTCACTTGGCTTAAAGAATTGTTTCATTTTCTAAATATCCAAATTAAATGGAACAAGGTGAATGACTTCTGACATGCGTACATTTCTGAAAGACTAATAGTAAGCATAAACAACAGGATATTGTTCTAGGATGTACCTTGTATCTATTTTCAAGAAAGGTATAGTGTAGTATCCAGGTACTTCGAACATACATATCCTTAGATAAAGATGGAAAGCAAACACAGATTAAATATGTATAAGTCAGCAAAGGCCCAGCTTTACGAAGTTTTGTACATCATATCGATGAATGGAACACTAAAGTAGACAGGAGTAGCCACAGAATGTTAGATTTGGAAGGGACTTTAGATATTATCCTGTTTAAACCCCTGTGTAAAGGTGTAATCAAGGACAGACACATCAAAGGCCATTTTACTGATGAAGAAATTCAAGCCCAGAAGGGAGAAGTGACTTCCCTAATGCCACAAAGGGAATAGGTAGAAAATCAGAGGAGGATCCAGAGACTTCATTGTCAGCAGAAGCTAAAGAAAGAGGGAACTTCAGTGCATCATCGCAAAGAGATTGAGGTTGAACAACGGAAAAACTGCCCTTGGATTTGGCAAGGAGGAGATCACTGGTGAACTCAAAAGGGAAATGTTGGTAGATTCGTGAGAATAGAAGCAGACTGTGGGATAGAAATGGAGGCAGATCATGGGTTAGAAAATGCAGGCAATTCAGATTAGAAGCGAGGAAGCAAAAGGAGGAATATGGTAAAACAAAAACAAAAACAAAGCAGCTTGAAGGAGTGATTCTGTATAGAGAGCTCTGGCCTCTCTATAAAAGGAAGAAAGGGATCCCTGAGCCCCAAACTCATCATGTTTCTATGATAGAAAAGAATAAACTGCGATCAACCCCTCTAAACCAGCACTACCTCCCAAATGAACAAACACAGTAAAACCCAACCCCAAACCTGACAGCATTCAAGCTAATCATGTGGAAGGAAGGGTACAGGCCAGAAGTCAGGCAATGGAGACTTCAAGACTATCCAGCAGTATGACCAGAGGCCAACCCCCAACCTTCCTGCAATTATCTTTGATAAGTATATTGATTCGGTACCTGCCCCTACACCTAAAACTCATACTGAAACCATAACATTTCATTTGTTGACTTTTTCCTTTTATGGTAAAGTTGAAATTTACGTTGGGGACACTTTTCAAGAAATCCACTCCATAGTGGCTGTATCAATTTACATTCCCACCAACAGTGCAAGCGTGTTCCCTTTTCTCCACACCCTCTCCAGCATTTATTGTTTCTAGATTTTTTGATGATGGCCACTATGGACAACAGTATAGAGGTTCCTTAAAAAACTACATATGACCCAGCAATCCCACTACTGGGCATATACCCTGAGAAAACCATAATTCAAAAAGAGTCATGTACTAAAATGTTCATTGCAGCTCTATTTACAATAGCCAGGACATGGAAGCAACCTAAGTGTCCATTGACAGATGAATGGATAAAGAAGATGTGGCACATATATACAATGGAATATTACCCAGCCATAAAAAGAAATGAAATTGAGTTATTTGTAGTGAGATGAATGGACCTAGAGTCTGTCATACAGAGTGAAGTAAGTCAGAAAGAGAAAGACAAATACCGTATGCTAACACATATATATGGAATCTAAAAAAAAATGGTCATGAAGAACCTAGGGGCATGACAGGAATAAAGACCCAGACGTAGAGAATGGACTTGAGGGCATGGGGAGGGGGAAGGGTAAGCTGGGACAAAGTGAGAGAGAGGCATGGACATATATACACTACCAAACGTAGGGTGGATAGCTAGTGGGAAGCAGCCGCATGGCACAGGGAGATCAGCTAGGTGGTTTATGACCACCTAGAGGGGTGGGATAGGGAGGGTGGGAGGGAGGGAGACGCAAGAGGGAAGAGATATGGGAACATATGTAAATGTATAACTGATTCACTTTGTTGTAAAACAGAAACTAACACACCATTGTAAAGCAGTTATACTCCAATAAAGATGTTAAAAAAAGAAATCCACTGAGTATGGTTACTCCTGGGTGCAGCTAATTCATAAGGAAACCACTTTGAATTTCTACTAACTGGGCTGAGTTGGAAAGCTTGAAAAGTATGGCTCCTCTCAAATTATGAGCACGGAACTGGTCTCTTTGTGGTTGTAAATCTTGACCAAGGTCTAAGTTGGCATTTCAGTTGCTTAACAATGGATATTCTGGCTGATGCTTGAATCAGATATTCAGTCAGCTCCATGGATGGTTAAGACAGTATTACTGGTGGCTGCAGACCAGACCATCAACAACATTCATACCTGTGAGTGCTGCAGAGGCGTAATCAAGGACACACACATCATAGGCCATCAATCTATGACAACACTGTGGATTTAGGGCTGAAAGCATATTTAAATCAAGTATGCTGCAATTATGCCTTTGCATGATTATCTCAATTCTCAACAACAGCTATATGTAGTAGGCATTATTATCCCCATATTACAGTTTGGAAAACTAAGACTCAGGGAGGTTAAGGGACTTGTACATGGTAATACAGCAGATAAGTGGCAGAGTTGAGATGTAAACCCAAGTCAGACTCCGAGTTGCTACACATTCCATTAGGCTACCACTTTAGGTTCTCCACTCTTCCCTTCATTCCTGTTTTATATAACTTTTCCCTATCACTGAAGTCTGTTTCACTCTCTTCAAGAATTCTATATCTTTGGGCTCTCTTTCCTATTGAAATCTGCTTTCGTGATAGAATCTATGTGAGTCACATGCACCATGCTATGAATTTAGACAGCATCACCTCTTCCAAAGGGATTGGTATCTTTTATGTATTTTCAGTGTAGAATAAAAGTCTAGGCCCCCTGTTAAAAGGGCTTTTGGCATCAGTGAGCAGAAGGAAGAGCTATTTGGGGGTGAGGGTCAGGGGGCCCATGCCAGCACCTGTGATATCCAGTCAGGTAAGCAGCATCTCTTCTGCTTATGTATAAAGCTGGCATTGGTTCCATGCTTAGACTGGTTGTGTTTGGACAAAGAGGAGCCTAGCCCTGAAGGGAGATGGCAAAAGATGACCTTTAAGGTCCTTTCCATCCTTAGAGATTCAACGAGCCTACGATTTGATGACTCAGAGGGGGTGAGCAATTACCCAGCGATATCAACTGAAAGAGATGAGGCCAAAAAAGGGAATCTACTTTTTGACTCCAGTGGCCTGGGTTGGATGCTCAGAAACACCCCCAAAATAGCTCAGATCTCTGCTTCATTTGGTCAAATCATCCTCTGAGGATCCTTCTGTCTCGAGGGAGAATCATCATTCATTAAAAGGGAGGGGAGCTAAAATCGGACAATATTTAATGTTGGAAAAGCCCCCATAGCCTATTCACTCTAACCCTTTAATTTTATAAAGGGTCTAAGAGCTGGAGAGGTGACGGTTGGTTAGAGATAGAGCTGGAGCTGGAACCCAGGACTCCTGGCTCCCAGTCCAGAGTTTTGTTTAATATACCCTGCTGTTTAGTAATATCCTTTTCCAAACTCATATTTTCATTTAGTCCCTGGTAAGGCCAGGAAAATACAACTACAAAAGTGAGGTTTAGCAAGGGAAACAACTGCCTCTCTACTCAGTCCCTTCCCACTAGGGGCTTTTTTCTTTTGAACAACTTGATACCCCAGTAAATCCGTAGGCCCAGAATGCATATATTTAAATAGAACCAACTCTTATTGTTTGTGTTTCCAGCTGAAATGGCTTTTGAGCAACAGGAGAAAGGCCGGACTGTAGTGCGGTGGCTCTCCCTGTAGGTAGCGGGAGGGGCTGAGCCAGAAGCCAGGTGACCAAAGGGTGAATCTCCACAAAGTCCCTCCCTGGTCAACTGGTGCAGATGGGGGCTTTGTGGGCCGTACCCTCTTTTGGCCTTTTCTTGTCAGGACTGTTGGGTGGATGAGTGCACAGCACTGAGATGATTGACCTAATGATTAGCACCCCACCTCCCTCCTGAAAACCAGGCTTTTCTCCTGCCTGCCTGCTGCCTTTGCTTGACTTGCCTGAATCACCTTAGTCTTAATGGCAGTGACACATGCAAATAGCACATGCATTTAGCAAGGAGAAAGCCCCACTGGAGTAAAAACCTAATTCTAATTTGCACAGCAGTTGGAGCAAAGAAAACCTCCTACGGATCTGAGAGAAAACAATACTTCCAAGGAGACTGGAATTTGCGGCTCCCCCAGCACAGTATAGCACCATACTGTGGTTGTAAGCAAAGGCTCTGGGGCCAGGCTGACTGTTTATCTCTGGCTGTCATTTACTAGTGGTGTAGGCTTAGGCAAGTTACTTAACTTCTCTATGCCTAAGCTTCCTCAGCTGTGAAATAGACGGAAATCATAGCGTTGTTTTGATGATTGAAAGAGTAAATAAATATAAATCACTTACAAGGATGCCTGGTTTGGAGGAGGCACTGTGTTAGCTCTTATTACTCCCAATCCCCTTCCTAGCAGTATCTACAAAGGACTCATAGGACGAACAAATGAAGGTGTGGTCTTCTGCAGTCCTTTGAAACTGCTGTTCTTTTGGTTTCTAGAATTTGGGGCAAATTAAAATATTGAGGCGATCTCCCCTCAACCACGTGCATCGACATCATTGTGATCCCTTCTTCTCTAAACTGAAGTTGAAATTTGTGTTGCATAGATAATCCTGCAGACGCACACATTTTCCCCAAAGAGGGCAGTGGTCCTTCCTGTTGCTGCAGCAGAAATGAATACTGTGCTGAGTAAGGAGAACGTGAAGGGCCCTTGTAAATAAGGTAGTAAATTAGCAATGATTTTGCCAGCAGTTTTAAACCAAATGGATTCAAAGAGATTTCAATAACCACATGCCTAACTTAGAGCTGTACTCGAAGCATTTAGTAAACATGTCATTCTGGTCTTGAAAACAGTATCTAATCAAAGTATGTTTATAATTAGACATCACATTATAATATCTCTCAAAATTATGTTCTGCCAGGTGAGATGCCGTTCCCTGGAACACCGAAATGGACTATTCGTTAGGCCTTTGTTATTATTGAATAGAACAGGTTGGGGTACCAAGAGAGATTCCGATAAATGAAAGTGCTTAATTTTAATTAAAGAGAGAAAGAAAAAGCCAACATGGGTAGCCTGTATGGAGAACCCTGTGCCAGTAAAATCTGCCTCAAAAGGTATGACTCTATATTAATTTAAATCAGACAGACATTGGCACTGTGTTCTTTTATTTTTCATTAACATTTTGATTTAGAACAACAGATTGCTGCAGTGAGGGGACAAGAACGGCAGCCAGTGAGCCATCTGCCGAGCATCTCGCTGACGACTCCACTAGCGAAAGAAGCCAGCGACTCTGGAATGTATGCAGGAGGGACACACACCATTAGCTAAGTGACAGGATGAAAGATGGGAAACTTTGCCGGGTCAGAGGAGACAGAAGTGGAAAAGGCAAAGCAGAGCCCATTCTGATTGGAACTTGAAAAGATCCAAGTAATTGCAGCAGGCCAATAGGATGGCAATCTGTGGTGGGTTTCCTCATAGGGATTTTTTTTTTCTTTGAAATTACAGGTGGGACAAGGAAAGGAAAGTGACAGGCTAAACGCACAGTAATTTGCCATGCATCTCACATGGGATACATTTTCCAGATCAGTGAAGATTTGCCCTTTAGACACACCAACTCTTGAGCCAATTGAGATGAAGATCTTTCTAAAATGGAAAACCCTCTTCCCTGACTTTTTAAACACAGTAGAGCAGGGGCACACCAAGGTGAGGGTGGCAGGAGTGGTCTGCCCGATGTGCAAACAACAAGAGGGTGCACTGTGTGTAGAGAATTTAAGGAGAGTAATAAATTGTCTAAAAGGACCTTTTATTATCACTATGAACAGGCAGTTCTAAACAGTATTAGTGAAAAAAATTCTCCTCCCAGCTGGGATGTACCTCTCCCATCATCCTTTCCCCATGGTACGCCAGTGCAGTAGAATCAACACAATTCCATTTTCCATTGATAATTCTGGGTCTTTATTGGGAGCTCCAGCTCCGATGCTGGCTGTGTTGTCCGTGAGGCCGTTTGGCCTCTCAGGCCCACTGGTCCCTGCACTAAATAGCCCCAGGCTGCTGTACCTTTATGATGGGTGGTTCTGCATCCTGTTCCCTCACTGTCAACTGTCACATTTCAGTATGCCTGCTTCTAGGAGCACCCCATTTCTAATATGTTATCTTCAGTAACCTAAGAAGTATTGAACGTGTCAGCCTCACAGTGAGAGAGGAGATAGAAGGCTATGAAAATAGAAGATTAAAAGCACAGTAATCTGTATCCTCTGCATAATAAGGCGTGGAGGTGTGGGATGCATTATAGAAAGTTTTTCTTTAAAAATGGTTAAAATAAAAATAGTACTTGCACTGCTGAAAGACGTGTGCTTCAATTATCTGGAAAAATAGCTTAGATGGAACCTTTACAATGCTAGTTAAATGGAGACATCATGGTGAATGGGAAGAGCATAAGATTAGGAGACAGATTTGGGTCCTGACCCAGCCACTTACTGGTAACAATGCTTTAAGTTTTCTGAGCCTCAGTTTCTTTAACTGTGAAAGGGGTATAGTCATAATAGCTACCTTGCCTACCTTACTGTGAAGTGGATTTTCCACCAGCCATCATCCTGGTAAAGTGCCACCTGTCAGTACAGGCCACCGTGTCTCTCACCCTCCCGCATGCCTGGTAAACCTGGAGGGATGATCTCTGTCTCTTTACTTCCTTACTCGGTCCATTAAGCTCTTAAGACATAGATATGTTCATACATGTATCCCAATTAATTACTTGGGTCTTTCCCCCGCCAAAGATTGAGGGCTTCTCATTCAGAAGAGCCTAAGAAGAGCAACTACCTTTAGGTAACCTGTGTAAGATGAGCTGTGGGGTTTCCAGGTCAAAGTTGACACTATTGACCATGGTCAGGTGGAACTGTATGAAGAGAATCGGATTCTCCGTACCATCTGCTCCCACCTCCCTGTCATCCCCCAAATGCACAGCCACACGACAGAAGACAGGGCTTGAGGAATAAAGGAATGGTACTTTATTAACCTTCCTTGTAATTTCATCGTCTTTTTTTTAACATTTTTATTGGAGTATAATTGCTTTACAGTGGTGTGTTAGTTTCTGCTTTATAACAAAGTGAATCAGCTATACGTATTTCATCGTCTTTGATGCCACCCCATCTCAACTTCATCTTGTTATTTTATCTCAAAAGGGCAGCTCCTCCTGTCTCTACAGTGAGTTTGGTTTCCACCTGCCATCTTCCAGCTGCCCACACCCAGGCTGTGCGTCTCCCTTTGTCCTCTCTCCATGGGGCTCGCTCAGTGAGAACCCAAAAAGGGAGGAGATGGTGGCAACCTTAGCGGCCTTGTTCTCACCTCACAGTTTAACTTGACACCCTGAACAGGAAAGGTAACACATAGCTCAGCACTATGAGTGAATGAGCCACATCAAGGAGTGACCTTTTGGATCCTCCCTCTCTGTCAGCCTCCCTGCAGGATCCCCATAGGCCCGGCTGGCTCTGCAGGGAGTTGAAAGTACCATCCATCCTAGTAGTGTGATTTGGAGGGTAACCCAAATGCCACCAGAAATAGCTTCCTTGTTGCCCTGTGAAGTTTCTGGAATGCCCCTGTTTATTTGCAAATATGCTGTTAGAGGGCCCCAAACATGGGGGCTCTGAAAAGCCGAATCATTTGCCACTGCTTAAACGTTATGGCCTTGATTATTAGCTCAACATTGATGGATTGACTGGTTTTGATTTCTACCTCAACATCTATTTAGTGGAGAGTAGAGAAGTATGCCCACTGGTGGCAGCATTTACTACGTGCTGGGCCTTGTGCTGAGCACTTGATGTGAATTCTCTCCTTCAATCCTGACAGGCACTCTGGAAGGGAGGCAGTATTGTAACTGTCAGCCCACAGGTGAAACAGAAGCACAGAGTGTTTAGGTACTTTGCTGAAGGTCACATAGCCGGAAGTGGCAGAACCAGAATTCTAACTCAGGTCAGCTCTAGCTGTAAAGCTCATGCAATGTTGCCTTTAACACTTGGAACCCGAACTTGCCTACTGCACTGAACCAAACCAAAGCCCCATACAGAACCAGTTCTACCTTCTTACAAGGCAGCTGGAAGCTTGAGGAGTGGGAGAGGCCAGGAGATATAAATCCCATTGCACCGCTCTCTGCTGTGGATGCCAGTCTTGAGTGAGACATCTCGGTGGAGTCTGGGGAATGTCCAGAGCATCCTGAAGGCCCTGAGCTCCTGAGCAAAGGAGGGCAAGGCAAGGTGCTGAGCCTCTCCAAAACCCTCCAAGGGAACATTGTGATATCATCTGAATTAAATGCATTTGAAGCTGGAAGAGACCTTTGGGGGTCACCTCGTCTAATGCCCTTACTTTACAAATGGGAAAAGGTGAGGCCCAGAGAGAGGCAATCACATAGCTAGTTAGTAGTGACAGGGCAAGGGCAAGGTTTTTTCTTCCATAACATATTGCCTCCTTATGTGTGTGGAAGAATTTAACTCTGAACAAACCAGAGATTTTAGCAACTCAGTTTGAGCCAACCAACCCTAAATATCACTTTTTTTTTTTCTGTAGCTTAATTGGAAAACACAATCACAATTCTGAGGCCATATCTTCAGGACTCATTCACTAAGGCTGGCAGAGGATCTGGTTGTCCTGACTGATTTTGAGCTCAGAGATTAAAGATGTACCCAAACAGCGGGAATGTACTGAACCTTCTCTGACTGTATTTGTATTTTCAGCTGCCACCGACTCTGGGCTAAGGGGTTCCATATGTTTACTTCCCATTGTGTAAAGTAGGCCTGCCTTTGACTTGTCTGAAATGTGTTCCTTTCCAGTTTTCAAGGGGAGCCCCTTGTTCTAGCATAAGAGGGCTTGAGAAGCAAGGTCATTTTACCTTTCTGTCCATCTTACTGATTTCAGACTATGGCCACTTACTCCAGACACAGGAGGCCCGATTTTGGCTGGCCTTCACCTGGTGAACATTTTATGCGCAGCAGCCAGCGATCGCTGCCGCAGGATAGAGAGCTTTTAACAGCTTTCTTCTCCCTTCCCCCAGTGCTTCCTGGCCAAGGCAGGGAGCCCCTCTGTGCAGGAGCTGTTTGGAGGACAAGCTGAGGGTCAGCTGCCTCTGGCAGTAGGGTCTCCTTCAGCTGACAGGAGGATGGATTGCACTTGAGGATTGGGGTAGGAGTAAACCTTGACGGACTCTGTCCGGGCCACAGTGGCAGCTGGGGAAGGCAGCCAAAATTCTGCAGCTAAGAATAGTGAGACCTCATTTGGGTTTATCATATTAACACATTTCACACTACATTTCTTAACGGGCTGCCTTGTTGGATGGCATTTTTAGTCACCTTTGGAGCCTGCTATTGAAAAACTCCTTTCTTGTTTCTTTTTTAAATAACCTTCTGTGGTGTTGAACTTGAAAAGGTTGTCAGATGGAAGTGTTTATGTGCTCTCATCTCAGCTAAAATAGCGTAAAGATGAAAGTATCCAACACATATATTTACCGAGTACCTGGAGGGATATAATTCAGGGGATGCAGCGATATCTCAGCTGCCATCAGCGCTGAAGCTCCTGCTTGATGTGGGCTGTGTGCCTGCCAGCATCAAACAAATAGTCCTCTGGCCATAATCAATTTACTTCATTCAAACAATTGGCAATTGTATCTTCAAGCAACTGGCAATTTCATCTGCCTTACCAAGTTTTTCAAAATCACACAACTGAGGACTGACTGCAAAGATAAATATTAACAGTCAAAGAAAGGCCATCTGCTGTTCCGGTCATTCTGGGGACAACAGAAGTCCCCTGGGAACCTGGCCAACTCTGAGGGCACTCACCCACCTGACTGAGATGCCCCCTCCCATCACCTTCTTGCCCCCTTTCTCTCCCTCACCTGGAATAAGGTTGGCATTTAAAAATATAGTAGAGCTATGCTATTCAGGGTTTGTCCTTGCAATAAACCCCCAATTAATCAGTTGCTACCTACATGACTTCCACAAATAACCAGATTTTTTCCTTATCCATTTTTAGACAAAGGTCAATAAAGAAAGAGCTGCAGTGACTGCTTTAGGACTCTGCACAGGAAATCAGGAGACCTGAGTCCTAGTCCCATTTCTGGGACTAGCTCTGTGACCTCAAGCTCTCTCGTCTCTGAATCATTTTTCTTATAACATTAAGATGTTGGGCTAGATGATCTATAAGATTCCTTCTCTCTCCAATAGTCACGATTTCTCATACGAGGGGTTCAATTTTAGAAACATCTTTCCAGGCTCCGTATATTCAGCCTGGTCTCCTGTACCTTCTGCATCGCTAATCCTACCTACAACAACCATACATCACATCTTACTTTACATATCTAACAATCATACTTGACTTCATAGTTTTCAAAGCACCTTCACATTCATTCTCTCATTTGATCCTCATAAAATCCCTGTAAGGTACACAGCTCAGGTATTATTATTCCCATTTTGTAGATGAAGAAACTGAGACCTAGACAAGTAAAAGAACTCATGCAGGGTCATTGGGCCAGAAAACAGCAGAGAGGGAACAAGAAGCCAGGTATTCTGACTACAAGTCTGGTGCTTTATTCCTTTGACAAGGAATGTAATATATGTAATATTATATAATATTAATAATGGCAACTAATATTTGTTGAGTGCTCACTATATACCAAGCACTTTCCACATATTTTATCATTTAATTTTTACCACAACCTCATGAGGTGGGCACTACCATTTCCCCCATTTGTCAGACAGAAAAACTGAGGCTTGGAGGGGTTAAGCTCCTCACCCTTGGCTATACAACTAGAAAGTGATGGATCCAAGATTTGAGCCTAGAGAGTCTGACTTCTGAGCATAACCACTATTGCTATACTGCTTGTCTTGAGTTATATAACATGTACCTTAAAGAGGTTGGAATGTCAAATTCTCACTTTGGTCACCCAATCTGATGGACGAATAATGGTCATTCCAGAAATGTCAAGGCAACAAATCAGTAAGCAAGTATTTATTAAATATTTACTGTATGTTCAGACATGTGCTAGGATGCAGATATGACAGGAAGTTGGGGCATAATTATAAACCTCAGTGAACTGGAATCCACCTAAATGCATAAAATTGGGTGATGGTTATATAAATCATTGCATATATATATATATGTATATAATAAAATGATGCTGTGATACAATAATTTATAGACATTTAAAAAATCAAATTTTCAAAGCACATTTAAGAGGTCCAGAAAAATGTTCCCTATTATAATATAAAGTAAAAAGGCAGGATACAAATCTGTACATATGGTAAAACCCAATTTGGGGTGACTGTTTTGCTATACTTGGACAATTTTTCTTATTTTTTTTGAATTTTTTTTTACAATGAGCATGAATTAATTTTACATTTTAACTTCTATAATCATAAAAAATGTTCTACATTTAAAAATCTAGTTGAGGTACTATGACTTATATACATGAAACAATTAGAGAAGAAAAAGATATGAGTAAATGGTAACATAATAAAATTTGTAGTGTTGCTTTAGTACAACACCTGCTGTTACAAAATATGGTGGCAAAGACCCTGCTCTGGGAATCTGGCAGTCTAGATTCTCATCTTGCTTCTACCACTAGGGAGATGCATCACCTTTGGCAAACCTCTTCTCCTTTCTTGGCCTCACTTTCCTCATCCACAAAATGAGGTAGTTGGACTAGAACTACTTGATCTATCTCCAATAGTCTGTGATCTATAACAGGATTTCAAGAGTTTGTTTTGCTCATCCTGACTATAAATCAGAGGATGGGAAAATGACAGGTTAATGTTGGAGGCAGTAAGTGGAAGATACCATTAACTGTGGTCCCTGAAACTCATGCTTTACTGCGTTTCCAATTCACTTGCTGCGAATTTATTCTTCCTCTCTGCCACCTATTTTAAAAAGATAGGACTGACATTATTTTCATATATAACATCATTATGTAGCAGTGAAAGTTAAAAGAAGAAGGATTATGTTGGGAAGACATCTTAGAGAAGTGCCAAGAGTTAGATGGCCTGCATCATAATCTCAGCTGAGCCATTTACTGGCTGTGTGACCTTGGGCAAGTCATTTAGCCTCTGTGTTCCTTAGTTTCCTCACCTGAGAGAAAAAAAGTCAGTGATCCCATGAGGCAACCTAGCAGTGGGCTTAGATAGGAAATGAGAAGAGAAGGTGATACAGGTGGAGCAAGGGCACCCTGGGATATGAAGGAAAAGAAAATGCTTTTGGTCATCACCCAGGTTTGGGCCTGCTGGAGACAGCATGCTGGTAGATCAGGCCAGCATACAGAGGAGAGGGCAAGAAAAAGACTGCCTTGCCTAGTGGTCCTCAGCAGGATCCTTACTAGTGAGTCTGTGCTTATGGAACAGAGCATTTAACCTCTGCTCTGGAGAGAATAGAGACTGAAATGCTGGAAAATCACATTAGCAAAATTTCTCTTTTAACCTTTTGCATATCTCCTTCCTATGCTATTTTTGGTCTGACTTAGGCAAGCAATATCAAAAGAAGAAAATCCATCCACTCAAATTGATATGCTCTAAACTACCATCCGTATATCATCCTTAATTAAAAGAACTAAGAAAAATCATGGCTGGGAGAGCTCAACTGGCCTCACATGTTTCCTTGTCTAAGTGAAGATTCCAGGATCCACTGTTCCACTCTCCCACTTTCAAACACAGTAAAATAGACTTTACATTTGAAAAAAAGGTTGTTCTTTCCTTCCAGCCACCAAGTGCCAAGGTTATCATATCCATGTTGCTTTATCCCAAGCCTATCTTGTTCAGATAAAAAAATTGAAGAGATCATGTCTTTCTAGACAATTTCACTCAATGACGGCAAGATTAAACATAGTGGTGTGTATTCTCTGGCTTTTTTGGGCATCAAGTCAATTGTTTCTTTCTGCTTTACTTTGCCCCAAAGCGAATCCTTTATGCCTGAGGCAGCACTGTGAGTACTCAAAGATAACCCCATCTGGCCTGGTTCCAGCTACAGATTCAGAGGGTAAAAATTAGTTTGCAGGGCTTTAGGGATGGCCATAGATGGGAAGAATCTATTGTTCAGTTTGGCTTTGATGAATTCTATTCCTTTCTTCCACTTACCAACCACCTCAGTACTCTATGTTAATAATAGCTACCATTGATTGAACACTTACTATACGCCAGGCATCATGGTAAATATTTTACATGCATAATCTCATTTAATCTTCACAACAACTTTATAAGGTAGTTACTATTATAATCACCTTCATTTCACAAATGAGGAAACTGAGGCTTAGAGAGGTTAAGTAATTTGCCCAAGGTCACATAGCTAGTAAGGGACAGAGCCAAGATTCAAATGCAGGCAGTCCAGTTTAGAGCCATTCCTTGCCCTCTGATTGCTCCCAAACTAAGTAGGAGAAACAGCCTTCTACTAGGCAAGGGTCAAACAGCAACACCTTGCTCCAGAGAATTAGGTGCCAAGCCCAAGGGCCAGGAGTGAGTGTATAAAGAGCTGGGCGGCTCCGGTTCTCTTTACCCAGGAGAGAGCTCAACTTTCCTCATTGTTCTCAACTTCTCCTTATATTCTACAGATCTACAGGCAGTAGAGGGAAGAACTGAGGACAGTAAGAGTTAGGACTGACAGAAACCAGGAGATCAAAGGACACTCTTAGTAACTCTTGCACAAAGTGGATCGAACTCTTGTAAGAGGCTGTGATATTTAGTCAAAGGGTGGACTAGACTCAGGGATGTGCCAGAAGTGGATTTCCATTGAGTTGTCATCATCTGAATGGCAAGATACTAAAGTGATTGTCAAACGCTAAGTGTCACCAGGAAATGGGAAGGCCCAGGGGAAGATGTATGCCATGTGTATGTGCCAGGGCAGTGCTGGCTCTAGAGGAGAATGGGCAGTGTGAAGTGCCTCAACCCTCAGCTCCCTGGGGGCTCTTGACTCCAGGACCCATGGAGAAATCTTACTAATGCCCAAGGAAATGAAGGCGCTTCCTCTGGGGAGGCCCTGAGCAGTTCCTTGTGTCCCTCCACGGGCAGCTCCATTTCTAAGAGAAGCTCCAGGGCCTTGCTGCAGAGCCAGTCCACTGGGTGCTTGGCCCAAGTGTTTTCTCCTGAATCAACTGTCAGAGGACATGTGGATGCCACCTGAGCCTTTCAGAAGTCAGGGGGACTACTTGTGTAGTGTTGGGATACTGGATTGTCACAAAAGAACAGAAAGGATGATTTATTGTGTGATTGGCAGCAGATGGAACTAGAGATGAAGAGTTTATTTGGGAAAGAAGACTCTGTCTTCCCTTGAACCTGTAGTCCTTCAATTATACAGAAAAATGCATCTCAGAGTTTTTGGTCACAGAATATCTGAGTAGCTGTCGCTCACAAGAGGCAAACTGGGTGGGCAAATTTGGATGCATGGGTGAGAGGTGTAGGGGGTCACGGCGGTGGGCTGCTGATATGAAGGTGTGCCATGATGCCTTTCTTGGCAGAAGAAAATAATCTTGGGTTTGGGGCAGAGCTGAGAACTGTCAGAAGCCTCAGAGGGCAGCTACTCAGGAAGGAAATCTGGTCTGTAGGGTGACAAGAGATTTTACTTTTCAAATGAAACTACGTTTCTGTTTTTAGGACAGAAAGCTCAAAGGATTTTAAACTAATGATTATGTTGATAATAATAATATTCCAATATGTGCCAGGCATTACTCTAAGTACTTTATGTGGATTTGCGAACTATCTCATTTAAAACTCTCAATAACCCTATGAGGTGAGGATTATTATTATCCCCACTTTATAATTGGGAAATCAGGCACAATCAAGTTAAGAAACTTGCCCCAAGGTTCCACATCTAGTAAGTGGAAGAGCTAGGATGCAAGCAAGAATAAGCCACAACTGGGTGGAGGTACTGTCCATTGGTTTCAAGGATTCAATAGTTTCAGCACAGTCTTATAAAGGCAGAGAATAGATGAATATGATGAGAAGGTTCTAGATGTAGTAGAAGAACCTGAGGGGCTTCATTTTGGATGGTCTTTCCTCAGTAAGCAATGAAGTGAGACTGTTACTAGAAACGGAGGTGGTAGGATTTGGACAAGAGTGAATGATGGGATGTAAAAAATGGCAGCCTCCTCAGAGATCATCCAGATGAATCTCCTCATTTTAGAAATGATAAAAACTAGAACCAGAGAACAGAGTGGCTTGTCCAAGGTCATCCAGGCAGTGTGTGGCATAGTTGAGACTGGAACCCAGATCTCCTAATTCTTGCTCCATTGCTCATTCCACTCTACCCCATACCCCCCTGCAATTTTAACTGCTTCCCAAGGCCCTAAGAAACATGGTATCTCAAATGTTATATTTTCTGTAAATGATTTTACAAGAATTCAACATAATTTGTGTGGTATATATGTGGGTTATTTGGTCTGAATCAACACCCTTGGGGTGGTCTCAGTTACCCTTATTGGGAAATACAAAGTGCAGGAGTGGTTATCTGGCATTTAATAATTCTAATCAAGAAGTGGTTCTACAAGCACTTAACATATCTTTATCTTCAATGGACACCAGAGACTTTGTTAATTAACATTAAATTTCTCATTGGTGAAATCAGTAGTGTTTAACATATGTGGGTTGGCTAGACATATGGTAGAGGTGTTCCCAAACTAGCAGAAAGAAGATATAAGGGTCTAACAAGCTCTGTAGTGTTATCCCTTGGAATGGTACCCTAGGCTTAATTTGTAAATAGTCCTGTGGGCAGCCACTAATGAGGATTCTTGGTTAGCTGCATCCTGCCACTAGGGTATTATTTTGTCTGCCTCAAGTGAACCTTTGTGCAAGGTGTTGTTGGCGCACCTAAAAGGAAAGGGAGGGCTTCCCTGGTGGCGCAGTGGTTGAGAATCTGCCTGCTAATGCAGGGGACACAGGTTCGAGCTCTGGTCTGGGAGGATCCCACATGCCGCAGAGCAACTACGCCCGTGAGCCACAGCTACTGAGCCTGCGCGTCTGGAGCCTGTGCTCCGCAGCAAGAGAGGCCGCGATAGTGAGAGGCCCGCGCACAGTGATGAAGAGTGGCCCCCACTTGCCACAACTAGAGAAAGCCCTCGCACAAAAACGAAGACCCAATACAGCAATAATTAATTAATTAATTAATAAACTCCTACCTCCAACATCTAAAAAAAAAAAAAAAGGAAAGGGAGCTGGATTTGACTGAGCCTACAGGACAGGCTGTCCAATTATTTTTATGCCTGCTTGCCATTATTTTAATGAGAAAAAGAATTCTGTATGAGGTTTACTTTTACACCTGGTAGTGAGGTTATGGGGAGAAGACCTATAGCCCTCACTCTAACAATGACTGGCTATTGGTATCCAATGAAATATACCTAATGATTGTGAATGACCAGTTGGCTTAGGTCAGTTTACAACTCCAAGCAACTAACTATACATCTCTATTTTGGACCCCTGTCTAAAGTTGGTGAGCCTCTGTCCCGGGGTGTATGGGGGTCTCCTACCCTGGGTGAATGTTGACAGAGCCTTACTTGACCCAGCGGCCTCCCAGTTGTAGGCCTGGGATTTGCATGTACCAGAATCTAAGCCGTTTCCCCCATAGCACCGTCCAGAAGTACCTCTTTTGGCCTGCCGAGCACTTGCTAATGACTCTGTGCCAGCGTTCTGACCTTGCTGCAGGCCTCAGCATTGCCTGGGAGAAGATTAGAGTTGAGCTGGCACTCAACCGTGAAAGGCCACTGGATATACAGTGTATGCATGTAAGGCCAAAAGGACAAAGGAGGGAAAGTTCTGCCATATTGAGGTACCTTGATGGAACACGAAGAAGAAAAGGTCAAAATAGGATTTTTACTAAGCAGAGATTTTTCTCTTTGTTTCTTTCAGTTAATAGAGCTTCCCTCAGCCAGTAACTTAGCTGCCAGAGGGAGGTGGACAGTGTGGTGAAGAGGTCTGAAACTTGCACCTTCCACCTCCTACCACCCCAAGTCCTGTTGCGGATGTTTTGTTTGTCCCACAGTGGTTTACAACATTGCATTTGAATGTATTCAGGCAGCGACCTGGAGTCTCCAGATTGCCACAGGCCCCACCACTCCATACCTGCCCAATTTCCACATTTATGTGATCCACCTGGCCTCTGTCATCATCTGTGATTTCAGCCCCAGTTGAAATTGAGTCCAGACTCTAGAGACAGGAAGATCTCAGGTAGAACCCTGACTCCACTAATTAGCTAGCTGTGTGACCTTGAGCTAGTTGCTTATATATGTTTTGAACCACGTCTGATTCCTCTTTTATAAAATGGGGATGAGAGTACCTCCTTTCTAGCAATGTTGTGATTATTCCATGAGATAAGGCATGTACCATGCTTAGTGCAGTGTCTTCCATGTGGCATAGGTTCAGTGAATGGTAGTTATTATTTCAGCCCTACTGTAAATTTCTTGATAGCAAGGATGGCACAATGAATGCTATATAAACTGATTGCATTGCATCTATTTTTAACAAATGGGTTGGCATTTGACATGACATCTAGTTTGTAGCATGGCTAAGGACCAATCATTAGCTAACAAGCAAAGAAGGGAAGAAGCATTGTCAGAATGAAAATCATTTCCTTGTCTCTACTTACCATCTCAAAGAACATTTTTGCTTTGTTTACCTCAGAGACTGTGACTTGAGGTTAATCTCTTAGTTCTTTCAAGTCTTGAATTTCCAATCTGAGAGCCAAACTCACTAATGCTTGCATGGGCTGCTAGCGCCCTCACTTACTTACAGAAGTAACGTGTGTGAAAGTGCCTGGTACAATGCCTGGTGCTTAGTGAGTGCTCAACAAATATTCAGTATGAATCCATCTATCTCTGTTTGCACTGCCAGGGCTAATTAAACTAGTGATTCCCAAATCGTGTGTGCATTAGAATCACCCACAGAGCTTGTCAAAAAGGCCTATCCTTATATTTTCTGATTTAATATATCTGGAGTGTAACCTAGGAATTCAGATGTTTAACAAGCATCTCTGTTGATTCTGCTGCAAGTGGTCTAATTCAAGAAAAACTGTATTAAAATAACCAAATAGCCTTGGAAATAGCAATAAGGTATAAGAATATTTGAGAATCTATTACAGGTTCTGGCTGAATGTGGATGTTAGTGGCCTTTCTACCTTAAATTTACAAAGGTGTTCATCCATACAGAAACCCATACCCACATCCACGCAGTGATTCCTCTGTGGGCTGGGTCCTGCATCTCTTCCTGTCTCATCCATTACTAGTAGCCAGATCCCTTTCTGGGTAGCAGCAAGGGTGAGGGCCCTGATTGCAATGAGTAATTGGCAAGGTAGATCAGTCAATCACAGATAACTGAAAGGGGACTATTTTTTATGGCAACATTTTTTAAAAGGTTAAAAAGAATCCTCACCACCCCCCCATCACAAACTGATTATACTTCTGAAAATATTCCACAGTAATTATGGGGAATCCAGAGACTGAGATCATCTGTTGCAACAAAGAACCATGCACGGAAGAGGCAGCAAGCCCACTACCATCGGAAAGTTGTGACTTGGACGGTTAAAAGCAACTAAAATCTTAGCAAATAAACTACCAGATTTTATCTATGGAGAAGATCACATGTTGCAAACCAGGTGAAGTGTGTTTGAGGGACTCTTCCTCATCTTCAAGAGTCTCCCACTGCCCCCTGAATGCCCACCATCCATCTGGCGCCCCACTCTCTTGGGTTGGTCCCTTGTTCTGGGTCACTTACCCGTCTTGCAGAACCTCCTCTGAGGAGCCTACAAGGTAACAGGTGGTAATCTCATCAAAGAATTCTGGTCGGAATAGTAATGGCTGATAAGGATTGAACTCATCCCCTTCCAGAGATAGCATGCTTGCATTTTAGCACAGGTCTTAGGTGCCATAACACAAACAAATGAATTTGTGGAGTTTCAGACTAATGGCAGGCTGTTGGGGGGCAATATCTGGGGTAATAGGGTGCCATTTGGCAGTCCTCAAATGACACTGGGTAAGCTTTCAATGGCTACCCTGGAGCAGTCCTCAGCTCAAATATGTTAGAAAGTGACACCACTTCCCCTCCCTTCCCTCTAGCTCTCAATGAGTGCCTGGCACTGGCCTGGAAAATGGAGTCAATTTTTCAGGTTCTTAGGGAACCAGACAGAATTCGAGTTGTGTTGTGCATGTTTCTAACCCTGTTGAAGGGAAGTCAGACAGCTGAGGAGCAGATGCAACATGCCCCCTTCTGGCATGCCTTGACCCAGAGAAGCAAAGTGGAAAGGCAGTTGGAACTGCATGCCAACCGTAGCTCTCTTGGGCAGGTTGTTTCTAAAAGGGGCACTTTGGGGTGTGGCAAGAAGCCAAGATACTGTCAGCCTGGCTCATGAGCTACCTCCTCTCTCAGCCTGCCTTCCAGTCTCCATTCCAATTCCCTACGAAAAGCAGCTCTAAGTAGATGCTCTCATCAGACACCTACAGACATGGCTGAAACGAACACAGGTTGGTTAGGAGTATGACAAGGACATCGTTGAGTCAGAATGAGCCAGATGTGTCTCTTATAGAGCTTTCTTTGAAAGGCATGTGGGTAAGAGCTTGTCTGGAAGAGACTTTTTCTTTGGTAATCAGTCTCCCTGAAAAGAGTGGTTTGAGTACCAGCAGTATTGGCATCACCTGGGAGCTTGCTAGAAATGCAAATTTTTGGACGCTGAAGTCCTATTGAATCAGAATCTTCATTTTAACAAGATCCTCAGGCCACTGGTGTGCACATGAAAGAAGTGCTGTTCTAGGCTGAATTGTGCCCCCGTAGGGTTTAGGGGTCATGACCAGCTGTGTTTCCTTTCCCCGCCCTTATCCTTAACCCCATGCCCCCTTCCAAATAAGGACAAATGATGGTCATGTTGAGGACAAGTGCTAAAGAAGCCAGTGGTAGTTAGGGACTGAGGAGAAAGGAAGTCCAGACAGAGGGCTGTAAACACTTACTTCTCTGACCAATGCTCAAACAGAAATCCAGAAGACAGTACAGTAAGCCCCCTACATACCAACAAGTTCCGTTCCGAGAGCACATTCACAAGTCCAATTTGTTTGTAAGTCCAACAAAGTTAGCCTAGGTACTCAACTAACATAATCGCCTATATAGTACTGTACTATAGAATAGAATACGTTTAGAATACGTTTAGAATAGGTTTAGAATACGTTCGCATCTTTGAAAGTTCGCCACTTGAAGGTTCGTATGTAGGGGACTTAACTGTATTCTGCCTCTTGCCACTGGGAGGGAAGCCAGAGTGTACACTTGAGAAAAGGAGAGGGAGGGATGGAGGGAGTGGGGAGGAGACACTGCTCGGCTAGGCTTCCAAGTCCCTCCAGAGGTAGATACTGCCTCATAATCACTGCATTCTATGTGCCATCCCAGGGAAAGAAGGCTTTCAGTCTGACGCCCAGGTTCGTCACCACCTTTCTCCCCTCTTACAACTTCCTTTCCATGCCAGTGCATCCCCTGCCAATGCCCACATAGGCACCTTCAGACTCTACAGCAGCCTCTTTTTTGGTTTGTTTTTTGGTAGTACATACAAAAAGTTTACACTTTTTAAAGAACCACTTTATTGAGGCATGATTAACATACAAAAAGCTGTATATATTTACTTCTTTAATAAAATGAATCCCTATGACCTTTGGTTGCCTCCCAAATTACCACAAAGACTTTTAAGTTCAACATGGTGAAGCTGTACCTCCCCTATGCCTTGGGTGTACTTACACCAAACCTACCGCATGCAGGGACCTTTTGACTTTGACCTATAGAGGTGTTCCCTGACCAGGGGCAGCTGATCTCTGGTTTGGGTAGAGTGAACAGCTACTCTGCACCTCATGTCCAGAAACACCCGCATTTGAGTATCTTTCCTTGCAATTGAGGCATTACGGTTCCCATAGTCCCTGGTTTTAAAGCGAACACTCCCCAGTCAGGTATATTAACCCCTTATCAGCCACTTTCAGCAAGATTCTTATATTAGATAAAAAACCATCACCCTCAGAGGAGAGTAAAGGCCCTGAAGAGGATGGACTAAGGACAGAGAGATTCTGATAGGGAAGGAGCATTAGGTCTGGAAAAGTCCAGAGCAGGAAACAGTGCCTAGGTCAGTTTATTGTGGGTGGGATACCAGAATCACAGGCCAGTTGGACACCAGCAAAAGGGCCTGGGCTGGGCAGGCAGAGCAGGAGGCGAAAATGATGGTGAGGCAAGAAGAGGACAAATTCTGTCCATGTTAACGTTTTGCCAAGTACCGACCCCTTCCGGGGACCGCTGCCCTGGCTCAAGGCTCACCCCACGCACAGGCTGAGGCTATTTGTCACTCTCTGACTGGAGCCCAGACATTTCCCCAGCAGGGAGGGACTTGCTTCTGTGTCTGCACAACTCCCACACTCCTGCTGAAAAGTGCCCGGAGCCCCCCACCTGGGGTTTGAATTGCACCCTCCTGTGGACATGTCATCTAATTAGACCCAAAGTATCAAAGCCAAAGGAACAAAGTCAAAACTTGATTTTTTTTTAATGGGCCAGGTAAAGTATGCAGATAATTTCCCTGACCTTCGAGAAGGTGAAGAGTTTTCTGAAAGGTCCTTCAAGTATATTTCCTGTCTCAATCTAAGAAGTTAAAAGTTAAATCATATGAATTAGCATGTTTATCCTCCTCCCCTGAAGGTATGAATTCTACCTTCTAAAATTCTGGCCCTCTCTTAAAATCCATGCTGTCTTTTCATCCTTTAGCCAGCTGTATAAAAATGACAAATCTGTCAGCCACAAAGGAAGACTAATAACAATGCCTCAGAAGCTTCGTTTATTTTTCAATCTGTTAAAATGAAACCAGCCAATCACCTCTGACTACCCATAATAATGAAATTTAAAAATATACCAGGAGCCAAAAACATATAATAGAAACCTCAACCAGCGCCCACTATTCTCATTCAGTCTTGGCAAGTAGGGAGGGAAATGCAGAATTAAGAAAACGACCTCGGATAGAGGCAGAAGTGGGGGATGTGAGAAACTAGTCACATTTTAAGGAAAAATGTTAAAATTGCTGAGAGGAAGAAAAACTGTGGCTCATTTTGCAGTAGGCATAGATGGAGAACCAAGTAGTTTTCTTTGTTCCTTCCCCTCAGACGCTTCCTGCTGCCCCCCACCCGCCCCCCCTTAGTAGATCACCAGGAAGCCACCTTCTAGGGGAGGTGATACACTTTGCTGGAAGCTCACCTTTACAGCCTGCTGATTGCCATCTATTTTTATGGCCCGAATGAACAGCATCACCTTCCCCCCTCCTCTCCACGTAAAAAATAGATTAAAAAAACCCCATAATAAACCTTGTGAGAAGGTGACTTAAATCTTTGGCGACCTCTTCGTGCTTCAGTAGTCTAAGCCAGCTGGCCAGAGGGGCTGAGAAGTGAGCTAAGCCAGTGAGCTTATGGAAGACTGGCCAGGAGAGAGAGGGAGAGCGGCAAAGGCACAAAGATGGGGGAGTTGGCGGTGGAAGCTGGGGCTATTGACATTGGTTAGTGTGTGAAGATCTGTTTGAAGACAGGAGCCGTGATACTGTGGGTCTTCACCTTGCTTCCAAAGATCGCATGAAAAGAACAAACAAAACCCACCAAAGAGCAGAGAATAGGATCAGGGGAGACATTTCTTTCCCAAATGGACTTAAACAGTTAAATGGATCCTGGCAGTTAGAATAATTAGATAATTTAAATTGTGACTCTGTGAGCAAGAGAGGGAAACCTGTCTCAGCTAGGTACACTTACTTGGTAGCGAAACACGCTCAGTTATAAAAGGAGCGTGCTCTCAGTTAGCAGGTATATTTCAAGTAGCTTGAAAAAAATGGATGGAATAAAAATTTGCAGCTGATGAGTTACATTTAGCCAGCAAAAGGGATTTTGCCTGGGGCTCCATTAGAGCCTGCACTCCTAAGTCCCACTCTCAGTCCCACCGTCACTATTACGCCTCCATCAGCAGATTTTTACTTAAGCCAATGCGTTAAGAGCACAATTCCGTGGTGAATAACCTTTAAGGTTACATTTGCCTTTTCCTTGCTTCTTGCAAACAGCGCGTAATCCACAAGCACATTTGTTGGCTGTAAAGGTGTACAACAGCAGTTTTTGCAATGACAGTGCAGAGAGGGAATATGAGGTCTGTGTGCTAATGAGCTGACACTGCAGAGGCTGGGGTGATGTAGTGTGGAGTGCCCTACAAGTGCACAGCAGAAAGACACAGGAGGGGACTTCAAGGGAATCGGAGGAGCAAAGCCACACCAATGGGACTCAGCAGTCCCTTGGTGTTGCCACATTCCCCAAAGCCCTACGATGATCAAACCTGGTTTTTAAAGAACAGACGTGTATACAACTTAAAACGTGTGTAACACCTCTTTTCATAAATACTGATTATGGGTGTATGGGTGCCTCTGTGTGTGTGTGTGAGTGTGTATGAATGCATGTATCCTGAAATCATACTATGCACACCATGCTTCTTCCTGGGGCTACCTAGCCAAATTGAAAAGTAAAGCAGCAAACTCAGTTAATCACTATGAAATAAGAACATGTGCTCCAAATCAGCTGAGTCTCTCCGATAAACTTCAATTCACCTCTGAGCTGAGATCCCAAATGAACCACCTTTCAAAGCCAGAGATGCTCTTATTGGCCTCTTAAGATGCGGATTGAAGCCGGAGTCTGCCTTAAGCAAACCTCTTGGGGGTTGTGCAGAAAAGAATTGGTTGCTGGTGAAGAAGAGTCTTTAAATAACTGATGCCTGGGATTCATTGCAAGGAAACTCTCTGAATACATTGGGGGAGGGGATGCAGAGGGAGAGCAGAGAGCAGGGACACATACAGAAGGCATTACCGTTTGTTTATTTTTGGCATATTTGTTTACCTGCATACCTGTGTCCTCAAAAGTGTGTGCCTGCCGCAAGACTGAGGGTGCAGGAAAGATCATGGAAAGAGACCAATTCTAGTGTTAGGGGAAGCTGAAACCAGGAGTTTTGTAGGGGAAGAGGGGAAAGTTTCTTTAATTTTTGCCATTCTATTCCATATTGAAGCAGACAGGAGAGGTGGGCAAGCAGGTTTGGACTCACCTGGGGTTTTCTCAAATTCTCCCTAGGTCTCCAGGGAGGGGCAGGCCAGAGGATCCAGGGGTTTTTTTCTCTGTGCAATAGTGCAATCAATTGTAAGAATGGAACCAGGGGTCACCTGCCAGGCTCCAGCGCTGAACTAGTATTGTGTGCCGACATCTGTGATATGTGATCTTCCCTTCCATGAGAAAAAGAACTCTCAAGGCCAGGGAAAGAAATGAGATACACCTGCAGGGCTTCCCTGGCCCCGTGAAATGATTGTTTTCTGCATTCAGAGACTATCAGACGGTGGTTGGACTAGTCATCTTTCTCATACTAAGATTGTAGGCAGCAGCTGCCAGGAGACAGCTTTCAGATCTGGCCCCCATTCAATGATTGTGACATTCAGAGAGGACTGTTTCGGGGACTGGAGAAGATGACAGCTTTCCTCCCCTGTCTCCTGAGCTGTAAAGTCTGAGTGTGCAACAGGCAGCTGGGTACACATCACTGGTTTCTGGAAATCTCTCCCGTGTGAGCCCGTGTGTGCATATGTGTGTATTTGGCATAACTAAGGGCAAGGTCGCCTTTTTGTTTTGTCTTTCCTGTTGCCCAGTAAGCCACACCCCTTATGCCACACTTTCAAGCCCCCAGCCATAACCCAGCCTTATAAGCTTGTAAGATGAAATGTTGTGGACTTACGGCGGTGGCGGGCGGGGGCGATGATCAATTTCTTTTCCTTTCATGGTTGTCCCTTTATTGCCCTGAGAGGTAGGGCATTCAGGCAACTCAACACCAATACAGATGACTTAGTGCCTGTTCTCAAACCTGAGCTTTTCACATGGCAAGGGTCATTTCCTGATTGCTCCTTGAGTAGCGTTCTGATGGCCCTGGGCTGGCTAGTGTCAATCTGATTTGACCATAAACAGCAAGACCAAAAACCTTGGAAATTAATCATTCCTGAGAAGTCAATTAGCACTCTTATCTCAGTCAACATCAGTGGAAAGACACTAAAGTGAGTTGAAATAAACATTATTCATTATTAATAATAATAAATCTGGGTAGTTTCATGTATTTGGTTTTAAATCTGTTCTAATTGATATTTAGGAAGCTGCCTTTGGAATTCGGCCTCTTGACAAGATCTCAGGGCTGCAGGATTAAGAGTCAGATGTGTGTTGTAAGTGTGCTGAAGAGACAGGCTGGGATTACCAAAATCAGATGCAAAGTATAGACAGACATTTTGTAACTTTCACACCTAGCTGGAGTTAATAAGCTCCTATTTTTGTCAATGTCGAAAGCCAAAGAATGTCAGATACCTCAGAACATGTTCATATAAGGATCTGTACCTTCAGCTAAAATTTTCTTAAAGCTGATAACTGTCACAATTTCTTGCACAGTAATTCACCTCCATCCCCTTGACCCAAGTCTTCAAATCCAAGGAAGCTGTGCCCTTGGAGACCCTTTCAACAGTTTTTGGAAATCACATATCCTTTGAGGCAGAAGAATTTGAAGAAAGTCATATACAAAGTTTCACCCAACCAAATATAAACATCATTTCTCCCCTGAAAGAAAATCAAAAATCAAAAATTCCCAACTACACCAGCCATAAAAGCAAAACATATTTATGCCATCCGCACCCTCATTGTTGTGAAAACTTTTCATGAAATAAGCTCAGATGAAGAATTATCAGTCTTTCTCATAAAACATTCAAGAAAAACCTGTGTCCAACAGGCTGTTAGTCATCTAGGTTCCCGTGGCTTTACTTCTCAAAATGAAATGTCCCCTTTCCACAGGAAAAATCACAGGGCACAACTAGCTGTTTCAGAAACTGCTTTGGGGGCTGATGAAATTCTTCCCTTTTGGTATTCGGTTTTCCTGCTGCAAGCCTCCGCCTTCCACCTTTTGCTCTAAGTTAAGAACTGTGTTGTCCTTAACAATGGCGGGTGGGGGGGACTTGAACAACACTAGGGGAGACAGAACAGAAGTAGCTTTCCAAAGAGTCACCTGAGCACTTTCTCCCTTCCCCTCAGTTTGCCAGGCGTTCATCACTTGTAATCAGCTTGTAGTCTTATCAGTTCCTATCAGAGCTCTCTCGGTAAGAAAGGTGATATTCTAGGACAGAAAGAGGCCAGGGAACCGAGCCTGATCTGTCCCTCAAGGTCACTTGTTTGCAGAATTTCTCATATTTGGCTCCTATATATTAAGCGATTGTCAAATGCAGCTCATTCCTACAGCCAGGTGCTAGCTTTAACAGTCAAGTAATGCACATCCTGAATTGACTCAATCAAGAGGCTTCTTTCTTTAATCTCATCTGAAGAAATTTCCCTGAACAACCATGCTATTTTTTCTCTTTTTTTTTTCCAGCCAAAGGAAAAAAAAAAGGGAGGGGGTTGCGGGGGAGGGAGCGCCAGTTTAGCAGGGAGGAAAATGAAACTTTTGCATGAAACATTATTCACGACAGAGTTTTGTGTACTTGCCTTAAGTCCCTCCCTCAGCAGGATCCTCTGGAGTTGATTTATGTCACATGAAACCTGGATTGACTAGAGCCCCTAAAATGTCTACTAAGGCAATCGCCACCCCAGCACTTACGCAGACCCCAAGTCCCACAAGCAAAATGCAAATGAGGTTCCCAGGTCCCCAAAGGAGGAAAAGCAGATCTACTTACAAGCATTAGTCACAGAAAAACTATTGGAAGAATCCAAGTGATCTACGTGGTAATTCAAATGGAAGGGCTTCTCGGTGGTGTTCTGGTTGGTGTTGTATAACTGCACAGCAAAGCGGAAGGCGCTGTGCTCCTGCACCGTGTTTCTCATGAAAAGTCCACCTACAAGCAAAGGGAACCAAGATTTGGCTTGTGTCCCCCCCCCCCCAGGAGCGGTTAGAAATTGGGGAGCTACAGATAGGCGATAACCTCTCAGTGGTACCCGGGTGCCTGATCATGATTGATTTTCAACCTGTGTGTCTTTGAAGACTCTTGTGCACTCAAATTTTGGCCAAGAGAAACCTAGTTTTCCTCTAAAGAGTCAGAGGAGAGGCTGGAGAGAAGGGGGAAAGGGGAAAGAGGGAAAAGGAGGCTGCTTTGGGGTAGGATGATGGAACCAAGAGTGGGACTTGGTTCTTTCTCAGGCGGTAGCTTCCTCTCCCCTCTTCCTCCGCTACCTCCCATCTCCACAAGCTGGTTCATCTTTTCCTGGCGCAAAGGGAAAGGTTGGGAAGAATAACAATTTCATTCCCCCTGCTGCCCCATCCTGTTCCCCACAGTCCCCCGCTCCCCCATGACAGTACAGGGGCTTGGTTCTGTAATGGCAATAATTCTAACTTCTTGACTAGTAAATCCAGGGAGAAGCCGAGAGAACTCCCTCCCAGCGCCCGGGAGCCGGGCTCCAGACAGACACAGCGGCAATTCATGAATTCGTAGTCTGCGTGACTTCGCCGCTTGCTGGCTCGGCTCCTAGTCTCACCCCCGCCTCCTACCCCATCCGCCACTGACCTCGGTTGCTGCCCGGGTCTGGGGGAATCCAGGGTGGGCTTCCACCTCCCCCAGCGCTAGCCGGTCTCCCGGCACCCGGAGACGCGGGACAGGGCGCCCCGGACCGGGTTACGCGCCCTGGCGCAGCCAGACAGGCGGCATCACCCTGGGACAACTTCCAGCGGCGGCACGCACGCCATGGCAAAGTCCATAGCAGCGAGCCGAAAAGCCGTGACTCTTCGCCCGGCTGCAGCCTCCCAGCCTCTGGCATGCCTCCCCTGCTCCGCTCAGCTCGGAAAACGCGGCAGCCCACCCCGCCAAGCCCCAGGAGATCACCTCTCTGGTTCCCGATGCTCCCCAGACCAGCCAGCTCTCTGAGGCTCAGATCCCTGAGATTCTTGCCCGATCCCCGTCCCCCGTCCCCCGTCCCTTCCCAGGCCATGCAGGACAGGGACCCGCGGCCGCAGAAGTCACGCCAGGGCAGTGGTCTCGGGTGCAAGAGAGCCCGGCCCGACCGGCGGGCTGGCTCGCGCTTACCTATGCTGATGGTGTTGGGGAATCCTCCGTGAGAATGACCCAAAAGCCCCAGGACTAAAAAGAAGACCGCCCGGAGCACGCTTTGCCCCATTTTCTTCTGCCTGGCCGTGCTACGCCTAGAACGAAGCTGACAAGAGCATAGGCGCAACTCGGGAGTCTTCAAAATAATAATAGAAAAAGAAAAAGAATTCGCCGGCTCTTTCACCCCCTCCCCTAAACTTGCTCTGCTCACTCTTCCTTTCCACCCCACACTAGTCCTCCTCCTCCACCACCTCCTCTCTTTCTCTCTCTCTCTCTCTCTCTCTCTCTCTCTCTCTCTCTCTCTCTCTCGCTTCCAGGCTCTCTCACACCCCCTCCCCGCCCCCCACCTCACTTCTGTCTTCACACCAATCTGGAAGGCGGGTTCATTGGCTGCAAGCTCGGTTCACCAAAGCGATCTCCCTCCCTATCTCTAAGACAGAGAGAGACAGAGAGAGAGAGAGAGAGAGAGAATCAAAACCCCAAACCCAAAACAAAACAAAAAAGACAAAACACAGAAAAACAAACAAATCCCCCAAAGAAACAAAAGAGAGAGAGAAAGAAAAAAGGAAAGAAATTAAAAGAAAATCCGAGACTTTTCTCCCCCAGAAGATGGTGGGTCTAAAGAGGGGGAAAAAAGAAGGAAAGAGCGAAAAGGCTCAGCGGCGGTGAATCGGGCTCTTCCGATTGGGCCGGTAGGGGGATATTGATCAAAGTTGATCTGACGTGGAATTAAAGCCGCACACCGCTTAGCTCCACTGCAAACTGCAGCCGCGGACTGCAAAGCCTCAGCGCTGGCGTTTGTCAACACGGGAGATGGAATCTATAGAAATACACTAGTCCTCACGTGGGCCAGCCTTTCAAGCTACAGCCAGCTTTTTAAAGAGAAGAAGAAAGAAAAGCTGCATTGTCTGTGCGTTTGTGCGTCTGGCTTAAAGAAGGAGGGTCTCGGGGGTGGGGGTGGGCAGTGAGTGGTTACTCTGGAGTCTTTGTAGAGACTCAGAGAAGCAGTTCCCATCACAATGCGCCCGGAGATGCTGCGCATGCCCGGGCCATGCCGCTCAGTTTTTACAGCGGAGATCCGAGAGCGAGTAAAGGAGCCCTCACCCCCGCAGCTCTGGGAGGCGAGACCTCCCCGGACCCAAGCGCAGAGCCGGGCTTATGGGGGAAGGGGGAGAGGGCGGTGTCGGGCAGCGAGGGGCTGACAGCTTTGGAGGGCGTAGAGAAGTACGTGCGTGGAGGGGTTAACTAAAAGGTTAATGAAAAGGACAGTCAGTCCCAACAACGAAGGAGGAGAGAGGTGTGGGAATGAGTTGGGTTACTGGAGGGGATTGAAAGTTAAGGTTAGAGGAAACTGTTCCTGGCTGCCTTGCTCCCTTGGTCTTGCCTTTGGACATAGCAGCCTAGGCCCCTGACTGATGACCGCAGAGGCCATTAATTCCCCCCACTTCTCTTTCTTGTCTAAGGGGAGGAAAGAACCTTGGAAGTAGGCAGTGCAGCCTGAATCTCTGTTGGGGGTGATACCCTCCACAAAATCCCATGGATGAACCTCTTGGGCTGTAGACACCTCTCCCTAGCTAGCCCCTTTCTCCAGCGGTGAGAAAAAAGAAGACTCCTTATCTCCCAAGTCTTTCACACCTACCCCAGCTACTCTGGAAGAGACGGATTTTGTCCCTCCCCACACCAGCTGTTCTTTTTTTTTTCATATCTTCTCCTCCTGGTCCATGTGGAAAATGGATCTTCCTGCCAGCCTACAGCAAAATGGCACACATGGGGCAGGGGATATCAAAGCAGGGGCCCAGGGCCCCAACTGGCACACTGATTACCCCAGAACTTTGGATTTGACGTGACATATGTTGGAGCCTGGAACAGATAGTTTCCAAACCCTTGGGCAACCAGAAAAATGATACTAGGCTCTTCCCAAATTTCTATCCATCCTGATAGTGTAAAATCTCTTCCTACCCCACCACCCATGGAAATCTTTTGTCTCCATTTGGATAGTCCATGGCAAAGAGTGAGCGAGAAACCTGGGAGTCACAGAAGCCTAAATTTGCAAGTGCTTGGAGTATTAGGATGGAAAGGGTAGCAGAGAGTAGGCTGGCTACCCCTTGACAAATGTGGAGTGTGAGATAGCGTGGTTCAGGAACATAGGCTTAGGAGACAGGTCCAGGTTCGAATCTATATTCCATCATATACAGGCGTTGTGTGACCTTGAGCGACTTTCTTAATCTGAACCTCTATTCAGATTTTCACCTGCAAAATGGGAATACTAATATTTCTTTCCTGATAGAATGGTTGCGGATTAAATAAGATAGTGGATGTAAATGCATCTAGGAAAAATTAATAAATGTTCATTTCCAAACTCTCTTCCCTCTTTCTCACCTTTTGAAAGTGCCCTTTTCTCCCCCAAAGTGCCTCATGCTGTCAGCCTCCCCTTTCTCCACCATCCGCCAAACCTCAGACTCTGCTACCCAGTCTTTGCCAGTGTTCCACATCAGTCTTCCCACCATAGATCCTCAAGGGCCCTAGGAGACAGGAGAGAATCTGGTAGCTAAATCTTTACTAAGGCTCTAACGGCAGGCAGTGGCAATCTAATATTAAAAATGACACATTTAGAGAACCTCTACTCTGTGCCAGGCACTACGTGTTCCTCCTTTTAGATAACACAGTTGCCTTTTAATAGGAGCCTTCAATGCCTTGACCCAAAGGAATAACTCTAGTGAGGAATTTCAGTTTGATTTCAGGTGGATGGACAACATATTTTGGACGGAGGTGGGCAGTTTTCAGCACGCCTCACTTCGCTCCTGAAGACATCCAGGTCCCCATCCATGCTTGGCTAATACTGAGCAGCAGTGGATGAAGAGATTTGTGGCCATCTTCAGTCGTTTGGCTTGAAGAGTAACGGGGTGGGTCGGTAACGGAAGGTGAGAGGAAGAAAGGCATCTCAGTGTTTCTGCACTTGAAATTCTCCATTGAATTCATCTCTGTAAAGGGAACCCATCCCTTCCATTTTCAGCCTCCCCTCTCCGCTACCTTCTTCCTCTCTTTCATCTGCTGCCACTCTTTCAACTTTTCACTGTCAGCGGCAGCTGTTGGCAGAATTGGACTAGTCCCTTCTGAGCCAGCAGGGACACAGTGGTGGACTAGGCATATTGCTGTTGGTGGAAAAGCCTGCTTAATACAAGCAAATACTTTTGCAATCGATCCCTCATCCAAGAAAGCAGTGAGATGCTATTTGAACTTCATCTCTGGTTTTCCAATGAGGAGCTAGAGACTGTACTAGCAGCATCGTAGCCACCAGCAGTTGCCAACAAAGCCCCAAATCTAGCTCTTCCTCTGTGGTTAAGTGGTACCCCTGCTCCAGTCAGGAGTACCTGCTAGTCTTAGGACCCGAGGTTTGCACTTTTAAGTGAGCTCAATGATACAGTTTAAGCAGCAAGAAAATAATTTGTTGCAATTCTTATTGAGAAGTTCTGTATTCTTTCATGAGATGGTTGGTCAGGTGCAGTCACAAGAGGGGACACAGGAGAGGCATAGGGAAATGAAGCTTATTATACTCACATGTCCTAGAGAAACAGTCAAGTATACCACAAAGGGGGACCACATGGCAGGGCACCAAGGGAAGGGGCTCAACCAAGCAAGTGGGAAGATGAGAGAGAGACAGAGAGACCCAGGGGCAAGTGCCTTTATTGGGGGTCAGGATAGAGTATACAAGCAAAAGGCATGAGGGAATTTCATTGGTATATTTGACTGAGATTAGGTGACAGTCAAGGGGGAGCAAGAATGGGATCTTGTGGCAGGGGCCAGCCTTACCACACTGATGCCCCTGGTCACCTGGCAGGGTGCTCACAGCCTGTTTGTGGGGATGTTGAGGCAGCAAAAAATAATAATAGTAATAATAAGTTTTAAAATTTACAACACAAAATTGAAAATAGTACTTCCCTCTTGAGGTTTCTCTTTTAGGCTTGGGATGGGACACTTGGGTAAGCAAAAAGAAACATCAGCCAGTGGAATTTGGAGACGGGGTCTATATCATACATTAAGCTCCATACTTATTAACTTGATACTTTGCAAATAAGAAAAATAATGACGAAACTCATTCTGATTCATTGGAAGGAAACTGCTCTACCCTTTAAAGTTAATGAAACCAAGATACTTTATCCTTTGCCTAATGGAATGATGATAACTTTATCACCGTTTGACTTGAAACTTTGATTTCTTCAACAAACGTTTGACCACCTGCTATGTGACAGGGTCTGCTAGGCACCAGGGATTTAAGGAAGTAAGACAGTTTCTGCTTCCAGTGAATTTCAAGTTCAAAGAGGAGCAGATGTATTCACTGGGAATGACAATCTAACATGGTAGGTGCTGTGAAAACAGTAAGCACCAGCTACCATGGCGGTATAGAGGAAGGTGTTTAAATGTCTGAAACAAAGTACTTCCCTTATCCCAGATTCAGTCCCATGCCACTAAAAGAGAAGACAGAGCAACATGATTTCTAAGGACTCTTCCTGCTCTCATGTTCTATGGTCCTATGATTCCATGAGGCAAGATTATCTCAGGATCAGAAAAATTGTCCAAACTTTAGCCTGCACTCTAATCAAGGGACTAATCTAGGTACTGCTGATTCTTTATAGTTGTCTTTTGCCCTTCCATTCCTGGATTCTTTGGGAAGAATAGAGTCCAGCTGCATGTGGAGACTCAGGTTGGGTGTGCCATCTAAGAAAGATTGGGTCCTCCATGTTACTTCTCTGTCATCCAGACTTCTCCATTATACCACCTCCTCCAGAAACTTCTGTAGAAATCCTCTATGTAGGTATCAACCTAGGTGCTGCTGAATAAATCCACAGCCCTGAGGATCTGAAATTCCAGGCACGGGCCTGGTTGGAACTGCTTTTGGTGGGAGTATATATGTGAGTCAGAGGAGGAGACTTTTGAACTCAGGTTTAATATGCCCAGAAATGGATCCATAGCAACTTCCAGGAGACAGTCACCCCAAGTGAGCAGTGGTCATGGAAGCAATTGTTTATCTCAAATGGTTTTCAGATTGGCTTGTTTTTTAATAGATGGTAAGGGTGTTTAGAACTCATTATTTTTTTGACCTGAAGACATCTCCAGGAGCTGTCTTGGGGCACTGTTACTTGGAGGTGATCTTTCACTTTTAGTATCCCTCTTCCAACCTTTTCTCTCTGGACTAAACACTTTCATACTGCCTCCTTCAGTCACGCTCAGGGCTAGTGAGCATGCCCTTGACCCCTTCAGTTCCTATATCAGTCAGGATGCTTCATGCTTCAGATAAGACAGAACCCACAAAAACTGGCACAAACAATAAGGGAAATGCATTGGCTCACGTAACTGGAAGGGACAGAGGTAGGGCTGGCTTGAGGTTTGATTGGACTCAGTAGTTCAAAATTTTTATCAGAAACCTAATTTCTTCTCCTCTCTCCTTTCTGCTTCCCACATGATGGCAAAACGTCTGTGGTCTTTCTTGTCTTCACGTCTGCATCACATCGTTTTATATCATCGGTTCAAAATGAATCACATGACCATTCCTGATCTAATCCTTTGGCCTAGCAATGTCATGCTTAGGCCACATGAAGCAATCACCATGGCATGGTGGATTATGCCCCATCCATAGAGCTGAGAGTAGGGTCAGTCCTCCCCACCCCTCACCAAGCCACATGACTGACACACAGTGGGAGGAGGGAAAGATGGAGGTTGGGAAACAACCACAATAACCACGAAAATCCCTATCTTCCCAAGTGCCAGTTCCCAGAGAATTGTGAGTCGTAGTAATTTTACTCTTGAAATGTCTACAGGCCCCTGATGACTTGCTGAAATGGTCTTGTCTTTGGTCCATTAGACATAGACTGCTCAATGGTGAGACCTTTCTGTTATTTTAGCGATTCAGTCCCCTAAATTCAGTTCATGATGCTTCTGCTTGCTAGTCAATTCTTCTCTTAAGAGAACCATGTTATACTGAGTGTCCAGGGTGAGAAACTATTATAGAAATAATTGCTTTTCCTAGGGGTAGAGGCAAATAGGCTTCCAGATCTTCTCAGATAGGGACCTAGTGACTCGTCCCCATGTCCTTCTCAGGTTAAGCAGAGGTCTAGTGTGTTACTCCATAGACTACGAAACTGAGGAATCAGAGAGGTTAGTGAACAGCTCAAGGTCACACAGCCAACTGGTGGGGAATTGATTTTCTTATCTCTCTAGGGCTTTATCCACCAGACCAGAGTCTCCTTAATGCTGTGAGAGAATTGAATCATAACAAATATTTTCTGCTAGGATGGGTACATCTTAGTAAGTAATTATCCCCTGGTGGGCTCTGAATGGGCTTGAAAACTGCAGATGGAAATCACATGGCTTCAGGACTCCAGCTTCTCACAAAGTGACATTCTTATAAGCTGCAATGTTCCTCTGATGGGAAGTGTTAATTTATTGTGAATTATTCCAGGTTACCTCCCACAGATGATATTGTTGACATTTTTATTAGTGTCCACTTTTTTTTTTTTTTACCCCTCCGGGAAAGGTAGAAACTGCCGCTGTGAAATAGCAGAGGCAAGTCAGGTAGAAATTACCCCCACCCTAAAACTGGCTCTGCATCCCAGTCCTAGTTGGGAAGGGGCTGCATATTCAAGCAGATCTGAGAATTTAATTGAGGAATTCTGGGTGTCAGTTGGTTGAGGAGTTAGGCTTTTATACTCAACTGGAAAAGTTTCCATTTTTTGGAGTACTTATGAAAATTAGAAACTGACTCCAGATTCTGAAACTCACGTGACTGTATGTCAGGAACCGAGTCAGCATTATGCCATATCATATGAAGGCAGATAGGCTTGTTTTCTCATTTTTAAGGTGTGTGTCTGTGTCGGGGTGGTGATGATGAGGTTTAGATGGGTAAAGCACATGTGTTGGATTGAATGAGTGCTCCAATTAGTACCTCCTTCCCACATCCCTATCTTTCTCATGGCCCCATTGTGGTTAATTTATTTCTCTGCCCCTTGACTTTGGACTTGGCCACGTGACTTGTTTTGGCTAATGGCATGTGGGTAGGAGTGACAGTATACCTTTTCCAGCTTATGTCTTAAGAAACCTCATGCAGTTCTGCTTGCCATCATCACTGCTGTCAGTGCCATGAGAAGAACAGGTACCAGCTAGTTTGCTGGTCCAGGAAGGATGAAACACATGTGGAGCAGAACTGCCCCAGGTGACTTCATAGACCTGAAATGAGAAACAGTACCATCTCAGCTACTACAATCTGTAGCAGAGCTGCCCAGCTGAACTCAGACTAGATCAGCTGAGCTACAGCCAACCTGCAGATGGGTGAGAAATGATAAATGATTATTGTTTTAAGCCATTAAGATTTGGGGGCTAACTAATACAGCAGGCATCTGGCAGTGGTGTGTTTCTATGAGTGATCTAAGGCTAGGGCGATCATGAATCCTGGTGTGCCCAGGACAATTCAGTTTATGCCCATTGTGCTGGCAGAAGGTCCCCTTTCACTCTCAAAAGTATCCCAGTTTGGGTGATAAATTCTATGGTCCATCTAGCTGAGGCAGTGTGTGGCTTATGGGCTTACTCTAAGGGCCAGATGAAAGACTTGCTATCTGCTTGTTTGCCACTTCCGCTTCTTCTTTTTTTTTTTTTTTTTTTTTTTGGCCACACTGCACGGTGGCTTGTGGGATTTTAGTTCCCCGACCAGGGATCGAAACCGGGCCCCTGGCCATGGAAGCACAGAGTCTTAACCACTGGACCGCCGGGGAATTCTCTACTTCTGCTTCTTAATTTCTGGTTCCTAATCTGTCAACTGGGGCTTTCACTGTAGCCATCTTGAAGAATCAGGCCTTTTTGTTTTTTGTTTTTTTTTTTTCGGTACGCGGGCCTCTCACTGTTGTGGCCTCTCCCGTTGTGGAGCACAGGCTCTGGACGCGCAGGCTCAGCGGCCATGGCTCACGGGCCCAGCCGCTCCACGGCATGTGGGATCTTCCTGGACCGGGGCACGAACCTGTGTCCCCTGCATCGGCAGGCGGACTCTCAACCACTGAGCCACCAGGGAAGCCCCGAAGAATCAGGCCTTTTTAACACTCCTTTAGTCGTAGGAAATTCTGGGTTTCCTGCTTTAAAAATGAATTCAGAGTATTTAGAGGAATGAAAAGATAACTGGAGACAGTTGAATTTTAGGATACTTGATGGTAGCTAATTCTTAAAGAGGAATTTCTGGGTTTCCTAAAATTTAATCTGTTTCAATCTGTGTGCTGTGAGCATATTCTGTTAAATCTTTATGACATCACTTCCATGAACATCATAATATTTTGAGGGAAAAGAAAAGCATGAGAACCGTTCCACATTTTTTCTGAGTGATGACCCAACACAACCAAAATTAGTGCTTTTCTCTTTTGAAAATAAGGTATCTCCAAGTTTAAGAAAATCCAGTATGTGGAAATACAAATTTGGAGACAGTTTTATAGTTTACTAAAGGATTCACCACAAGTCTCCTTTAAACAGTGAAACACTGTCCTTGTTCAGTGGTTATCAGTTGGATGTGGTTTTGCCCTCCAGGGGACAAGTGGCAATGCCTGGAGACTTTTTTGATTGTCACACCTGCGGCGGGGTGGTGTGGGGGGTGGGGGTGGGGTGGTGGTTGCTATAGCGCTTAGTGGGTAGAGGCCAGGGATGCTTCTAAACCTCCTGTAATGCACAGGACAGCCCTTGACAACAAAAGATTATCCAGTTGCAAAGGTCAACAGTGCCACTGTTGAGAAACCAGACTCCTATGTATTCAGGATAGGAGTTTTTAAAAAACCAAAAGGTTTACACATATAATAATGATAATTTTCACATTCTAACTTGTTAATAATGGGAACTGTGCAATTACTTGCCATGTACCATCCCTTGTTTGACAGATGCTTCTCAGGGTCTCTTTCCTTTAAAGTTTGTATGAAATATTTCTAATTTTGGTTTGCATTAAATATGGGAATAATAATAGTACTTACCTCAAAGAGTTGCTCTAAGAATTCAATGAGACAATACAGTGAAACCATTTAGCAGAGTACCTGGCACGTGGTAAGAAATATATGTTAGTTATCATCATCATTGTTGTCATCCTCGTGATCATTATCTTCATTATTGTCACCATCATCATCATCACCATCAGGGTAAAATACCAAATTTATCTGCATATACCAGAAATTTGAGTAAAGGCAATTCAGAATTGGGGGAGCAGTCACTGCTCTCCCTTTATTAGCAAAGTGTAACAATGTTCTAAACTCTTAACCAGAACCTTAAAGGGGAGGGGATGTTTGTTTGGTTTTGCTTTGTTTTATTGGAATTTAAAGGAATTGCCTTACAAGGACTTTCCCAGTGTGGTGCCTCTGGATATAGAATGATCTTCCCCTAGGGAACTCAATTTGAGTTTAGATAGCAGGGTAGCTAAGATTGCAAGACCACTCTTTGACTGGCCTCCTGCCAAGATACAGTGATTTTAAGTGATTTTTCACTTCGCTTGTAACATGGAACTTCTCTTGGGACTGAGGCTACACACTGAGGGAGGCCAGGAGAAGCAGCTGAGGAAATGTTTGTGCCCTCCCTGGAGGAAGCCCTTCATTTCCTTTGGATCTGTAGGGCCTTTAGTGAATGAGCTTTCTCCCTGAGGCCCAGGGAACTGAGGAGGAAGGCTCTCTATACTGCCCATTCTCCTCTAGAGCAGGCACTGCCCTCCAGGGAAGGCTCCATAAGTGTGACCTGTGCAGGCGCACAGGGAACCTTGCTAGAAGGGCCCTGTGCTTGGTGTAATGCTCTGCTGTCTCTGTCTTGAAGTTCCTAATAATGTGTGAACAAGGGCCCAGCATTTGCATTTTGCAATGGACCCCTCAAGTTATATAGTCACTCCTCTCTGCCCTGTAGAGTTTCTAAACACTGCGTGGGCTTCGTTCTTCATCTCCCTCCTTCCTGCTGCTCGCTTAGCAGAGTCCATCTCACTCCCCACCCTTGAGTCAAAGCAAGAGATGGTAGCTCAATGGAAACTAGCTTTCTGCCTAACCCTGAGCCCTGAGGACCACAACAAAGATATTTTCGTAACTGCTGCTTCCTCTCCTTTAACATTTTCTCTAAACTTAAAAAAACTAGAGCAATGATAATAATAACAATAATATTCCTTGAAGCACTGATGACTAGTAACAAGCACTATAGGTACCTTGCAGTGAACTGAGACAAATGGGGCAGCATAGGAAGTCAGAAAGCCTTGGATTCTGTGTCAGATTTGAGGAAGTGACAGACATTCTGTGCTGCCTCAGTTTCTTCACCAGTGAGCTATTGCTACAGAATGCCTAAAAATGTAAAAGCAGTTAGAAATACACTCAGAAAGTTCACATTTCCTTACTTCTATAATTTGAGCTAATCAATTTTACCTACCTGAATGCTACCATATTGAATGGACACCTCTCTCTCTCTCTCTCTCTCTCTCTCTCTCTCTCTCTCTCTCTGCTTCTCTCTCTCTCCCTCTCTTTATTATCTTATATAGAGAGATAGATAAGATATATCCCCAATTCACAGATCAAAACACTGAGGCTCAGAAAGTGTAGTTTGGGCAGAGCTGCAACTAGAATTTAGGTTTTTAAATACCTGGTCCAACATCCACGTTAATCCACAATAATTTTCAAATTATCATTGAAAATTCCCCTTTTATTTAGGATGTTTCCTTTATTGTGTATTTTGTGAACACAAAGTTTGTTTTTAAATGTTTTTCATAATGCTTAGTACCCAGAAGCTTCTCAGTAAAGGTATGCTGAATGAATTAATAAATGAGGGCTTTCATGACCTTACTCAAGATCTGAGCCTTCTTAAGAAGTTTAATGAAAACATCCTAAGCTCTTTAATCATGAAGTTTGCCAAAAGATTTTTTTAATGGTATCTTTCTAATATGATTTTGTTTTTATTTATTTATTTTCCTTATTATTATTATTATTTTTGGCTGTGTTGGGTCTTAGTTGTGCCACATGGGATCTTTGTTGAGGCATGCGGGATCTTTTTGTTACGGCGTGCGGTCTACCCGGGCTTCTCTCTAGTTGTGGCGTGCGGGTGTTCTCTCCCTAGTTGTGATGTGCGGGCTCCAGGGTGCGTGGACCCTGTAGTTGTGGCGTGAGGGCTTAGTTACCCTGCGGCATGTGGTATATTAGTTCCCCGACCAGGAATCGAACCCACATCCCCTGCGTTGGAAGGCAGATTCTTCACCATTGGACCACCAGGGAAGTCCTGCCACAAGAGTTCTGAGAAACAAAACTTTGTGGTTGGAGAAGTATACTGTATCTTCATTTTAGGTAAATCATACCTATAATTATCAGCCTGCCCTTCCCATATGGTTATAAACTGTGGCATCATTACCACCACCTTGTGGATGTTTCCAATAATTGCAGACAAATTATCCAAGCAGAAAGCGAGAGTTGTCTTGACTATTGAACCTTACACTTCTTGAGTATATTACTTGACTTTTGTTATGGTTAGATTTATGGATAATAAATTAAAACAATAAATTTCTATATCTTTTATTGTAGAATACTTCAAATTCTTTTTGGATTTAGAGCAGTGTGATTAATAAGTACCTGAGTGAATGGAATGCTTACATTTCCAAACTGATCGATTTTTTAAAATTATAAACATTTTATTGTCCTTCTAACCAGAGTGAAGCTTGAGGAACCAACTTCCTTCATATTGGGTTACACTGAAACTCTATATTTTAACTCTAACTAGATATTTTACTAATTTCATTTGTTTAGGATTGTGAGCTCTATGAGCACAGGGTTTTTTTTTGTTGTTGTTGTTCTGTTTTGTTTATTGCTGTAATCCCAGTACCCAGAACGATGACTGGAATGTAATTGATGATAAATAATATTTGTCAAATGAATGAATGAATGCATGAATTAACCAAAAGCAAGATCCAATGGTGCTCTGTTTAATGTTATGGCTTATGAGTCAGAAGGAATACAAGGGAGAAGTCTGTCTGATTTCAGGGATAGATTTTTTAAAGAGGGGACCAAATGCCCTTTTGTCTGGGTGGTTAAATTTGACAAACTCTCAGAGAGCAGTGGCCATATGTTACGCTTAGGACAAGCCTTCTTGAGGTGCAGGGCACAGTGGAGAAGAATGGAGGGTGGATCTGCTGGGAGAAAAGGAGAGTAATCTCTCTCCTTGCCTCCTCATGGTCAAAACTTACCCATCCTTTCATCTTCTTTTCAGAATTCTGTTAGATAAGTGGTTGGTATATTCGACAAAGTACTTGGCGGAAAGCAGTCCTTGCGTTACCATTAAGGAGTGGATGACAGTTGAGAAGAATTGAAGGTCTGAGTCAGTATAACATTTCCTGTTTCTTGAGAACATGAAAATTGACTATGCCTGTAGCTGTCCACAGCATGGTAAGAGGCTGGGTGGCAAATGCCGACAAAGTGGAAATGGACATCAGCAATTTGCTGCTATACCTTATAATGTGGGCAAATCTTGCTTTATGCAATGGGCATGCATCTAAAAATTTTTGTGGAAAATGAATTCAGATAAATTGAATCCTATTTTAAATCCAGGACATGTGCTTGCCACTTAAAGGAACCCTGAAGCAAATCATTTTTTTCAAGTGAAAAAACTAGCTATTTTGTTATTTTTGTGGTTTCCTACATGTACTAAAACAACCACAGTCCCATATAATTTATTTTTAAAATTTTTTATTACTTTTTATATTTTTATTTTTATTTTTTGGCTGCATTGGGTCTTCATTGCTGTGCACGGGCTTTCTCTAGTTGCAGCAAGTGGGGGCTACTCTTCCCTGTGGTGCGCGGGCTTCTCATTGCGGTGGTTTTTCTTATTGTGGAGCACGGGCTCTAGTTGTGCAGGCTTCAGTAGTTGTGGCGCGCAGGCTTAACTGCTCTGCAGCATGTGGGATCTTCCTGGACCAAGGATCGAACCTGTGTCCCCTGTATTGGCAGGCGGATTCTCAACCACTGCGACACCAGGGAAGTCCCACATAATCCCATATAAGTTAGAGGGCAGACTCCTTCGGATAAAAATATGTGGTTAGGGACTGTTTACTTTTTAGACCTTTTCTTTTGCCAAAGCTTAAATTGGGAAATACCTGGCTTTCTCAAAATGCTAATATTCCTATCTGGTATCTTTCATAGTATACTTCTGGAGGAGGGTCAGAAATCTGCCAGGTTATCTGGGACCAAGTCAAAGTATTTAATGAAACATATATAGTACTGTTCTCTGCTGCCTCAAATGACCACCATTTACTTCTTCACTGAAACCTTGGTTATAAACCATAAGCTATACATTTCATGTCAATGGGAAAGAAATTACAATCTGAGGTAGTATTCTTTAAGTACTTACTATGTGCCAGTTTAGCTCATGTAATCTTCATAGCACCCTGTGAAGTAGGTACTATCATTATTTCAATTTTACAGCTGAGGAAACAGACAGAGGGATTAAATGGCTTGCCTAGGGTCACCTAGCTCTAAGTCATAGAAGTGAAATTGAATCCAGGAAGCCTCTATGCCACCCTGCCTCCACATCACACTCTGTATTTGTGTGTGTGTGTGTTCTAACATCCCCACTAGTTTGTGTGTTTTCACAGGGCAGGGAACAGATAGCTGCCTCTATGCCATACGAACTCAGTCACCACTCAACCTGCATTGTAGACCGACTGGGGCAAACAGAGACTTGGGAAAGAGTTTTGTTTTGTTTTTATAAATTTCCCTCTCCCACTTAGCTAAAGCAGATTTATTTTTTTCAGGGGACAGAGAGAGTACTGTTTATGTGTCCTAGAAAATAGTTATTTACTGAATGGTGATCAATCACCTGCCCTGGAAGGGTTAACTTTGTAGTCTGAGGGGGTGAGACAATGTGTCTAGTGGTTTACTAATCTTCTTCCATCAGAACCATGGGGAGTGGTTAAGCAAAAGGACAAAGGACTCTCCTTGAGTTCAGAATCCTCCATCCACAACTAGTATTAGGGTGATTTGACTTCCTTGGGTCTCACTGTCCTCATCAGGACCATGGGGATGATAATAGCAACCCATACCCCACAAAGCTATTGTAAGGATTGACTGAGATAATTAAAGTGCATAGAATGATGCCTGGAATGTAATCAATACTCAGTAATATTAGCTATTATTTTATTAGCTCCGGGCCCCTCAGCATATTTTAGCACAGTTCCCTGTGAGCCTCTTTTTGGGGGCTTTTTGGGGGCTCTGAGAGAGCCCATTTTGCTAAGTTGGAGAAAGCAGGGAAGGCTTGTGCACTTGCAGAATGTGTCAGCATTAGAGTTTTTTTCGCCCTGGCAAGAAATGGCTTCCTGCTTTGAAAACAAAGGGGATAAAAAGGTATTTTTTAAGTGAAGAAACACCTTTTTAAAAATACTCAGAAGACTTATTAGACAGAAAACAGCTTTTACAGAGCAACATTGTGGTGAATGAGGGGAAAACATTGTCAAGTGTGTGAATCAGATTGCTTTTAATGGAGAAGCAGAGTTGAGCGTGGCACAGGTGGCTGGGATGGCGGTGGGGGAGATGTGGAGGGTGAGGAGGTGCAAAAGGTTTGCCAGCGAGCCACACAGGTTGGATTGTGCCGGTCCAGAAACCACTTGCCAAATGAAAGCTGCAGTCGCTCTCACCCACTGCCGCTGTGCGGTAATGAATGCATTTTTGATTAGCTTTGCTGATTACCTGCTCTCTATGCACACAGCGGAAGATAGAATAGCCGAGTCTGGGGCTCTTGGTGAAGACTTTAGAGGCAAGGGGGGCAGCAGGAGGGCTTTGATTATCTTTTTTATTTTTCTCTCCTCACCTGCTCCTCAGTACACACTGAGATAACGCTGACTTTTCCTGGGAGCAGCCAAGAGGCCAGAACCTTGGGGTTTTTTTCCATACATCGGTGCTGTTGCAGAGTAATAAAACTAGTGCCAGAGGGGCGAGGAGCGACACAGAAGCCCCCATCCGCTCTCCTCTGAGTTCTCTGTAGTGCTTAACTCATCGCCTCAACCACAGGAGACAAATGTCTTTGCATATATTGCAAAAGAAATTATGTCTTCGATTTCCTAGATACATTTCAAGTATTTACCAAGAGATGAGAGTTAGGTGGGAAAATAGGTTTTAGGCTCAGAAGGCAATGTCTCTAAAGATTTAGTGCAATTTGAATGGGAACACGAACTTTGGGAAGGAAAAACACAAGTTATCAATTTTGGAACAATTTCCTCTCTGGTGCTGTAAGATGAGAACTGAGATCCAATGTTTATAATCAAATGATTCTTTTCTTCTACATCAGATGGAGCAGATTTTTTCATACTGTACTTTCTCTGTGCATGGTATTAATATTTTTTTGGTTGTTGTAATTGCTGTTCTGGACTTGGCATTGCATAAGTACTGATCTGTTTCTAACAAGTGGAGGGCTAAGCGAATGGCCAGACTCATCTATGAATGTCAGCCCGGCTCAGGGCTGAGTGATCCTGTCTAGAGCAAGTATTATTTCCTTTATGTGTGGAAGCCTTGAAAACTGTTTGGATACAGAGATCAGGTCCAGAATTATGCTTAGGCAGTGAGGGGGTGCTTCCTCTGAGTGTGATTTGAGGGGCTTCTAGTGCTTCCGTAACCGGAAGTGGGCTCCGGCTACTCGCCACTCAAAAGCCAATAAAGAGGCAAGGTTGGCGGAAAGGAAAGTTTGCTTTATTTTGGATGCTGGCAACCAGAGGGTGGGGGGGGAGGGTGGATGCTTGTCCAAAGGCCAATTCCTCGCCCCACCCCCATCAAACCAGTGGGCAGGAGCTTTTATAGATGGGGGGCTACATGCAGGAAGCACAGTCAGCTCTGATAGTCATCTTGAAATTGGTCATCGGTGGTCTGACTAGCATCACCTTGATTTTTTAAAATTAATTAATTATTTTTTATTTTTTGGCTGTATTGGGTCCTTGTTGTTGCACGTGGGCTTTCTCTAGTTGCGGCAAGCGAGCGAGGCTACTCTTCGTTGTGGTGTGTGGACTTCTCATTGCAGTGGCTTGTCTTATTGCAGAGCACAGGCTCTAGGCACCTGGGCTTCCGTATTTGTGGCACATGGGCTCAGTAGTTGTGGCTCATGGGCTCTAGAGCGCAGGCTCAGTAGTTGTGGCGCACGGGCTCTAGAGCGCAGGCTCAGTAGTTGCGACGCACGGGCTTAGTTGCTCCACAGCATGTGGGATCTTCCCGGACCAGGGATCAAACCTGTGTCCCCTGCATTGGCAGGCAGATTCTTAACCACTGCACCACCAGGGAAGTCCCTTGATTGTTTTAGGTACAGTTTATCTTCAGTTCCAGGGTCGTTTTGTTCCCATATCCTTGAGGCCAATTCTCGGAATTGTGGAAGCTTATGTCATGGCTACAGTCTGGTCATCATGTAGTTAACTTCTTCCACCTGGTAGGGGTTTCAGTATCTACAAGACAACTCACAGGATATGGCTCAGAATATTACCTATAGCCCTTGAGAAGGAACTAAAGGTCCTTGACTATGCTTAATGACTAAACTATTATTATTGGGTCTCCTTTGACTGTTTTCCTTTGCTTTTGCATTTTCTCACTTCTCTGATTAAACTTATTCTGTGGCTAAAGTTTTTCCACAGACAAAAGGCAGGGGGAGGACATGGGCGGCAAGGACCATAGGGTCCTGCTCCATTTCACTTCCACTTCACCCCTTTGTATCCTCCCCACTGGCCTTGTGCTTTCTGAAATTCCCATCTTCACCCTCTCCTTTGGGAAGCCCTCTGTTAAAATGGCAGTGCTGCCTGTGTTTGGTACATACTTCCCAACAATTCTACATCATGGTACACAGACAGCTCCTTGGAACCGGAGTCAACAAGTTTGGGGACTCTGGCCATTCCCGGCCTTGAGATCTGAAGGCAATTAGTAACTCAGCACACCTGTCATCTATCACATCCTACCATCACCAGTCTTGCAGAAGGGCAACCGTATCAGTTATTGTCCAACCTGGGACACTTTTGAGAGTGGAAGGGGGCACTAGTAATAATTAAACCAGGACATCAGGCAACCTGTATAATCTAGGAAATTTGGTCATGATAGTCAATCACGCCTTAACCCAGGCTAGTTTTCCAGACTAGCCCTACTGATATCAGACCTCTGAAATGTGTATTTTTCTTGTTTGTTTCTTCCATTAGTCCTTTTCCTTATCTGCCTTTCTGTTTATACAGCTGCTGCCACCTACTATCATTATGTTTTTCTGCAGCCTCCATTTTACAGATGAAGAGACAGGTAAGAGACTAAATGATGTTTTTCCCCTTAGGTTTCTATCAGAAGTGAGCAATCAGGTAGCACCACGGTCATTTGGGACCTTGGGGCAAATCGTGCTAGTCGAGTCTTTACTAGCTTTCTCTTTTGGTGTTTTCCTCGTCTCCTTCAACATCTCTCTTTCTCTGGCTTCCCAGTCCCTATGTTTCCTCCCATGTCCAGAATTTTCTTTCTTTTCTTACATCCACTAAAGCTTAAATCTTCTCTACAGTATTCCATTCCCTCAGGACTTTGCTCTCTGTTCAAAAATGAATGCTGAAAAATTAACATATCAGCCTCTCTAGGTAGTATATTTATATTTAAATAGGGGACTTCTGGAGACATAACTGTATTAGTCCAATGAAGCAATGATAATGGTACAAATTCAGAAACGTTAGCAAACTGGGGTTCTTTTTGGTTAGAAGATACAGTCTCTCAGTATGACCTGACTCATACCACATAAGGCCTGCCTTGGTCAGGGCTTTCAAAGTTGGATAAGCTATAATGCCTCTAGATAAGACTTCTGCCATCATCCAGATGACATGCTCTATGGGATTGTGCTATCATCTTAGAGTTACTTGAATTTGTGAAAAGGCAATAAAAATGCTTTTCATATGAGTCAGAGTTGATAAAAGAGTAAAGAAATAAAATAATCCAGGTTATGTGCCTGATCTGTTCCAGGCAGGAACATGTGGTAGAGGTTTGGAGATGATTATCTTTTGTCTTTTGTTTTCTTGGGCTGATGAGACATAGATTGAGTGGAAGATGGGCAAGAGCTCTTAGAGCTAAATTTCCCAGCCCTCTATTTTAGTATCTTCCCCATCTGCATCCCTTTGAAACTAAAGTTTAAAACATCACTCATCAGGATTCTTTGGGAAATCATTTTCAAGACAATTATAATTTATTTCTTAGTGTTTGTATATACCTTCTATCCTACCAAACACCATCTAAACCAATTAGTTGGTTCTCCCCCTGGATGTGACATTTGGTTATTCATTGAACAAATATTTCTTGAGATCCTACTATGTGCCAGGTACTATGGTAGACACTGGTGACCACGATAGACATAGACTCTGCTCTCATGGAAGTTAAACAAAGAAAAAAGCCAAAAAGTAACAAATATAGTAACAACCCATTTTGATTTGTTCAAAAAAAGGATATGAATAGGATGCTGCAGTAGAGAATAGAAGATGAGGACCAAATTTAACAGCTAGTAATGGAAAACCAAACTGAAATTAGGTCAGATAATATGGGTTTTGTTATCTCACTGAATAAGAACTCTGGAGGTAGAGGGATCCAGAGTCATTCCAGATACACAGTTGCAAGCATCACACGTAGACACACAATGAGTAGTTAAAGGGGATTGGTGTTTTGTTTTTCTGTCTCTCTCTTTCTCTCTTTTTTTTTTTTTATCAGCAAGGACCTTTCCAAAGCAGAATTTCCTTTATGTCACATTGGTCAGATCTGGATCATGCAGTCATTTCTCAACCAGTCCCTGAAAAAAGGGCAATATATGATCATGATTATCTAAGAACAATTATGATCCACCATTTGAGACTGGGAAGGGGCCAACCTTCCCTGACCACGTGATAGCCATATCCTTGAACAAAATAACCATTGTGTTAGCAAAGAAGAAGGTAGATGGAGGTTTTTGCTGTGGGGACACTCAAGTATTTTCTGCCTCGGATATGGTGGTCAGGAAAGGCCCATTTGATGGGCTGACATGTTAACTGAGACATGAAGGTTGAGATAGATTCAGTCAAATGAAGTGGGGGAGATAGGGCTTTTCAGGCAGAGGGAAGAAAGAGCCTGTGCAAAGTACCTGAGATTGAAAGAATTTGACATCTTTGAGGACCTGAAAGAGGACAAGTGTGACTGAAATACAACAAGTGAGGGGAGACTTCCAGGAAATAAAGTTTGGGAGCAAGAAAGGGGCTGGAATAATTACAACTTTGTAAGGCATGGTATAGATTTAAGATTTGTTCTAAGTGTAGTAGGGAGCCACTGAAGGGTTTTAAATTGTTGTTGGACATGGTCTACATTTTAGTACCCTCTTGCTACTATATAGAGAATGAATTGAAGGTTGAGCAGGAGTAGAATTTGGAGGCCAATTAGGAAATTTTTGCAATGGTCCAGGCAACAAATACTGGGAGCTTGGAATAAGGAGGTAGCAATGTAGGTAGAGAGAAGAGGGTAGGTAAATTTTATAGGTAGAACTCACATAGCTAATGGCTTAGATGTAGGGAGGAAGGGAACAGGAGGGGCAGCGAAGACATTTCCTAGACTTCTGCCTTGAGAGACTGGGTAGATGGTGATCTCCTCCTCCTCCTCCACCTTCATCATCACCACCTCCTCCTCCACCTTCTCTTCCTCCTCTTCCTTGTCTTCTTTTTTAGTTGAGATGAGAAAGTCTAGGTGAGGAGCAGGCTTTTGCAGAAGTGGGAGTGTTGATCCAAGAGTTCTGCTTAGACATGTTAAGTTTGAGATGTTTGTGAAATATCCAAGTGGAATGGTCAAGTAGGTAATTGCATAGGAGACTCTAGACCAGAGGAGAGGTCTGAGCCAGAGATACATGTTTGGAGGTCATTTGTATATAAATGACATTCAGAGCTAGAGGCTTAGATGAGCTCACTGAGGGAAAAGGGGTAGAGAGAGAAGAGAAGAGAGTTTAGTACCACATCCTAAAAAACATGAACATTGAAACATTGGGGAGATGAAGAGGAGTCTTCAAAAGGAAATTGTGAAGTAGAAGCCATTGAGATAAGAGGAAAATCAAAAGAGACTACAGTCATTCCAGGTCCCTCATGGATACCAAAATCTGAGGGTGCTCAAGTCGCTTACATAAAATGGCATAGTATTTGCATATACCCTATGCACATCCTCCCTTATACTTTAAATCATCTCTAGATTACTTATTATACCTGATACAATGTAAATGTTATGTAAGTAGTTGCCAGTGTGCAGCATATTACAGTTTTGCTTTTTGGAACTTTCTGGAATTTTTTCGAATATTTTTGACCTGCGGTTGCTTGAATCTGTAGATACTGAGGGCTGACGGTACATGATTTCCCTAGGGCTACACAGGGAACCTCTCTCTTAAGGGATCAAGAGAATTGTATAGAAGTCTTTGGAGGGACAAGGTAGATAGGAAAATGAAGAAATAATTTTACACACATTAAAAAATATTTTTTCCTTATCATGAAAATTATACATATAGTCGGCCCTCCATATCTGCGGGTTCTGCATCTGCAGACTCAACCAAACTTGAATCTAAAATATTACAAAAAAATTTCAAAAAGTTCCAAAAACCAAACTTGAATTTGCTGCATGCCAGCAACTATTTACAGAGCATTTACATTTTTTTACAACTATTTACATAGCATTGACATTATATTAGGTGTTTGAACTAATCTAAAGATGATTTAAAGTATACAGGAGGACCTGCATAAGTTATATGCAATACTATGGCTTTTATATGAGGGACTTATATAAAATGAGCATTCGTGGATTTTGGTATCCATGGTTGGGGGGGGGGCGTCCTGGAACCAGTCCCCTGCAGATACCAGGGGACAGACTATATTCATTGTTGAAAATTTGGAAGAGAGATAAAAATATGAAAATGAAAATCCCCCGTTTGTTATTATTTTCATGTATAACTGTCTAGTCTTCCTCCTTGCCTCCTTTGCCCTTCTTTCTCCACCCCCTCCACACACACACACACACACACACACACACACACACACTACGAGCAACAATGGGCTAGGCTATGTTGTGATAATAAGCAACCCCAAATCTCAGTGGCTTTATACAATAAAAGCTTTTTATATCCAATACATGTGGGCAGGGATCGTCTGCACATCATAGTTATTTAGAGACAAGGCTGATAGAAGACGCTTTCAACATGTGCTTCCATGATTTTCAAGGCAGAAAAAGGGGCATGTGGCAAATTGATCGCTGGCTCTTGAATGTTCCACTCACATTTCACTTGTCCAGTTGTGTCACATGCCATGCCTCAAATCAAAGGGATTGGGAACCACAGTCGCACTATGTGCCTTAAAGGAGAGCATGAAAATATTTATGAATAGCCTTAATGATTTATATATACATATATATATATATATATATATATATATATATCACATCACTCTACATACTTTAAAAAAATTTATTTGTTTATTTAGCTGCACCGGGTCTTAGTTGCAGCATGTGGGCTCTTAGTTGTGCATGCGGGATCTAGTTCCCTGACCAGGGATCAAACCCAGGCCCCCTGCATTGGGAGCACAGAGTCTCAACCACTGGACCACCAAGGAAGTCCTCTACATACTGTTTTGCAACCAGCTTTTTAGCTCAATATATTTTAAAAATAGCATATGTAAACATTTTTCCATGCTATTGTCTTCTCATATAATGTGCTCTTTAATAGCTGCATATATAGATATATAACAATTTAATCAATCCCTTATTGGCTGTTTAAGCTGTTTCCAATATTTCACTATGGTAAATTATGCTGCAGTGAAGCCCAATTAATGCCATGTGGCTTGTGGGATCTTAGTTCCCCGACCAAGGATTGAACCCGGGTCTTTGGCAGTGAAAGCTTGGTGTCCTAGCCACTGGACCACCAGGGAATTCCCACAATTAATGTGTATCTTTGTTCTCATTCATGATTCTTTCTACAGGATAAATTCCTAGATATAGTGTTTCAGAGTCAAAAGATATGTAAAATGTTAAGTCTTTGGGTATTTATTGTTAAATTTTCCTCCAGAAAAGTTTTATCAATTTATGTTCCTATAAGCAATGTGCAAGAGTGTACATTTCCCTGGCTCTCACCAATTCTGGCTATTATCCAATTTTTTAACATTTGCTAATTTTCTCAGTCAAAAAATCACCTTGATTTTATTTATGATTTTCATGGATTAATGGTGAGATTGAGCATTTTCATATGCTTTTTGGCCATTCTTATTTTGTGAGTTGCCTATTTGTGTCTTCTGCACTTGTTTTTGGGGTGACACACCAATGTCAACACTTCCCTCCTGCACAGCCCCTACTCATAGACATACTTCTTTTCCCTCTTTCCTTCTGAGCTTAAAATGCTTAATAGTAGCTAAGGCAACAAAACATGCTAGATGGTTGGACTCCATAATAGTAGCAGTAATCATCCTGAAACCTTCAACAATAGCTTTTATTAACTGTGGGTAGTCTAAACAAAATTGTATTGTACATTCTGAGTGTCTATCAGGGATACAGAGACATTTTTCATGAGTGATTTTCTAGGCGTATGGAGTCTCTATTTTGAGGGCAGGGCTGTTGTATTCTATGTGAATGGCACCACCTGGAGTTGTGCAATGTGCTTGCCTGAAGGTCTGAGGACATGGGTTCTGTTCCTAACTACTAGTTCTGATTCTAATATTGTCATTTTCTACTTCCTTTCCCCTCCTTCACATCAATTCTAGCCATCAAGCAAATAATATTTTTCACCATAAAGGACATTATATGTTACTATGGGTAAATGACTGCTTCTTCTTCTTCTTCTTTAAATTTCCTTCTGGGTTTATTTATTTACTTTCACTTCACAAAAGCAAATGACTGCTTATTCTTAAGAAACAAATAGTAGCACAATAACTGATTCAAGTAAAGACTGACACAAAATCTCAATATGTAAAGTGGGTGAATGTAAAGATGCTCTGATTGGAGCAGTTGTGTGGTTTTTACTTGGCCTTCTCATCATGCTCCCTGCACAATTCAAGATTTCCATGGAATACAGTTTGAAAACTATTGGTCTAATGGAATGGGCACTGGCCCTGGAATGAGGAGTGGAACTAACTGGATGTAGAATCTTAGATATGTTGCTCAACATCTATGAGCCTTACTTTCTGAATCTATAATATGGGGAAAATATAAAACTGATAGTTGCATATTGAGTACCTTGTATAAAATCACCCTACTGGATATTAGGGAGGATTCAAATATAAAAGATATTCCTTGTCCTTAAAAGGTTTATAATTCACTTAATACCCACTCTACTGACCTTCTAAGATGCCAATGAGATCCAGTAAAATAGCAGGTGCAAAAAAGAATGACAATGTAAAAATGTTTGGAAGAAGGGAGAAATCATAGGAATGAAAAATAATATTATACACATTGAACTATCATTAATATTTCAGTGAGTGCATCAGAAGGTCAGAGATTCCTTAAAGTTTGAATGAGACTGTTTTACAGAGCTTGATCCAGTCAATTGAGAGGTGTTAGCTTCCATCTTGTCTCCTGCCCACTTCCCCAGAGCTTACCAGTATTTCAAAGAGTTATGAGAAGTGTTGCCCATTTGGAAACTACTATCAAGTCCTGAGACCTGGCACGAAACCCACCCACTGGGAGAGGGTAGTTGCTGAGGAAACTTTCCAGGATTCAGAGGCCGGGTTTTGCTTAGAGGTACAACTATCTCAATAGGATTCAAGCAACAGTCAACACCAGGGTATATGTTATGTCAGTGTAATAGAAAGGTAGGGCTCAACACATGGTGGTAGGTCTTGAAACCAAATCCAGCCTCTGTATCCCAACAGCGAATTAAATTTCGGAGACAGAGTTTTGGGTGAAGTAGGAAAGAATAGCTTTATTGCTTTGCCAGGCAAAGGGGCCACAGCAGGCTAATGTCCTCAAAACTGTGTGTTCCGACCTGGAGGGGGTAGTGGGGAGTTTTATAGTAATGGTTCAAAGAGGGCGTGATCAGCTCATGGACATTCTTCTGATGGGTTGGTGGTGAGGTAAGTAGGGGTCAGCATCATCAACCTTCTTGTTCCAACTGGTCTGGGGTCTCATGCTTGTGGGCAGCATACAGTTAACTTCTCCCACCTGGTGGGAGTTTCAGTATCTGCAAAACAGCTCAAAGATATTGTTATGTATATCCCTTGAGGGGGAACCAGAACCCTGCCCCAAAGCTGTACTATTGTTTCTTGACTGCTCCTCCCTTGTCTCCACATCCCCTCCCTTCCCTAATTAGCATCTGTTTGAACTTGCCCATCAGAACTCAGGGAAGGTCATGGAGGCTGAATGAAGCCTATGTCCTGTAATCAAGAAGTGGGGGACACAGAAAGGTTTTTGTGCCCAGGAACCCCACAGGGTCCTGCTCGGTATTAGTCTCCGAGCTCAGCAAGCAGGCAGGTGAATTTGGGAGATATGTCTCTTGGTAGCAGGATCCTAACCAATGGGTGAAGATCCAGGGGAGGGAACTGAGCCTAGCAGGAGTATTGGGGCCCTATTCAGGAGAACCTGGAAGAATTAAGAAGTAGGAATCAGATCAGAAGCCCAGCTAGTTGGAAGAGACCTTTGGGTTCTTAGGGTCTTTCAGGCTATAAATTTACACAGGCTGAATAGAATGCAAGAAGAATTTTTTTCTACCATGATACTTCTGAGGTGGTAGCCAAAGTGGAGAGAGAATACAGGGGGCATGGTTGCTAGAGGAACTCCCTAGAAAGAAACTCTTTCAATCCCCCCTCCCCCCAAGGATATCTCTTTGGGAAGAATTTAGAGTGCGTTTTATTGTTACATTTCCTCTGCTCAGTGACACCAGATACAATGTATTAGGGGAAGGGGATTTATGACTCAAAATGTTTCCCAGATACTAAAGCTGTTGTTACTTTTAATAATAAAAGGCAATCAAATTCTTTAGACTGTGATTATGATAATGCTACATTGTTTTCTGTCTGATCAAGAGTGATTAAGGCAAAAGCTTTCCAAATTGACAACCCTTTTTGCTTTCACAGTGCAGGGCAGAGGATGAATTAAGGTGGGCTAGAATTGAGTTGGAGAAACTAGTCAGGTTAGAGAATATTGTAGCAATCCAAGTGAGATGCTGGTAATTTGCCAGAGAGTAATGGCCATGGATCAATGAAAATAGACAGCCTGGAGATATATTTTGGTTATAAAATCAACAGAACTTGGTGATGGGTTATATATGTGTGTAGTGTGGGAAAGGTGTATGGTGGGAAAATGACATGAGAGAGAGGGAGGTGCCACAGATAAATCCTGGGCTTCTGACTCACATATCTGGATGCATGATGGTGCCATTAACTAGCAAAGGGGACACTGAAAGCAATTAGGTTTGGGGATAGAAAACTCTTAGTTCAGTTTTGGACATACTGAATTTGCAGTGCTTTTGAGTCCTTAAAAGGGAATGATGAGTGGGAAGTCTGAAGTTCAACATAGAGGTCTATGCTAGAGACAAATTAGGTGAGTCATTTATGAGTCACACTATACACATTATTCTGTAATTTGTTTTTCATCTTTAATATGTCCTGTACATCTTCAATTCAATATATATAGATTAATCTCATTTAATAGCCATAGAATATTCTATAGTATGTACAAATGTACTATGATTTATTCAACCATTTTCTTATCAAATGGACATTTAGATTGGCTCCAGAATTTTTTAAAGTATTGTAAATGCTGCAATAAACAAACTTACACATATATCTTGATTTACTAGGGCTTTGTGTCTGGTGGTTAAATTCTCAGAAGTGGGATTGCTGGATGAAAAGCTATGTACATCTTAATTTTATTAAATATTTCCAGGTTGGCAGTATTGAAAGGTGGTTGAGAGCTTGAGTTCCAGAATAAAAGTGTCAGGTTTCAAATCTTGACTCCACCACTTACTAACTTTATAACCATGGACAAGTTAGTTAATCTCCTCTGCCTTCCTCAGTTTCCTCTTCTGTAATTAGGAAGTACCTATCTCATATGGCTGTTGTGAGGATTAAATGACATAGTAGGTTTATATAAACAGCTTAGAAATTTTGAGACACACAATGAACTCAATAAATGTTATTTGCTATTATTATTTTAAAAACCTGTAATTTATTTATAGTTCCACCCACAGTGTTGGAGAATACCTATTTCCCTCACAAACTCAACAGCACAGTATATTATCAATTTAAAAAAATGTTGCTATGACTTCAAGTTCTGATCGTGACAGAGTAGCTGGTATCAGGCTACTCTCCTGCCATGAATGACTATAAAAACTTGAAAATAATATACAAAACAACTATTTACAGGTATTTGACAGCAATCAAAGGAGGACTACAATCCTTGAGAGAGAGAGAGGAAGTATGTGATTCAAGCCCAACATTTACCTAGGTGTTCTCCCTGGGCATGTTTCCCAGGGTGGCAGAACCCAAGCAGAGAGTGGTCGTCTCACTGGGCAGAAGAGGCCAGAATTATATCTAGTTTGGACCTACTAAAGTGGTTGGAATTTGTGAGCAGGTTGCCAGAGAGATGGAGACATGGAGAGGAAACCCCAGAAGGCTGCATGTTGTCATTATAATTCCTAGCATGTGCCAGGCAGTGGGTTTTCGCTTTAATTTAATTCTCACAATAAACCTATGAACAAGGTTTATTAGAAGTAGGTTTATTATTATCCCTATTTTACTGACGTATATATATTATTATCCCTTTATTTTGACAAAGGAAAAATGGAGGTACAGAGAAGTTAAGTAATTTACCCCAAGTCACATAGCTCACAGTGGTGAGCTTGGATTTGAATCCAGGCAGCTCCTATACCATACTGCCTTTCTGAAGAGCAGGTACTGGCCTAAGTGCCGTACATATATTAACTCATAAAGGAACTATCATTATCACTCCCCTTTGAAGGTAACTTCCATCTAGAAATTGCTGGAGCTGAGATTAAAACCAAGGTAGTTAGGTTCTAACGTTTTTGCTCTTAAACACCACATTACCTCTATTCTTTTATTCTTTGGAGTTTTTGTCTGGAATGCTTGTAGAATTTAATACCTTTTAATTATCATTTGTTGACATTATTATATGGATTTTCTTTTTAATTTTTTAATACAAATTATGTTGTTAGATTTCCTAAAGTCTTTCATAAACTGCTGGAGTTTTTGGTGTCTTATTTAGGATTTTTACTTTTGCATGGTAAATGATTTTTATTTTTTATATGTTTATAATGTTTTATATTTAAGTTATAAAACTTTGTAAAATAAATTGGGAAGTTTTGCATCTTTTATACACATCCCATTTTTTTAATGTCCTTTTTTCATTTTTTTATTGTGGTAAAATACACATACAATTTATCATTTTAACCATTTTTTAAAAACTTTTTATTGGGATAGAGTTGATTTACAATGTTGTGTTAGTTTCAGGTGTATAGCAAAGTGAATCAGTTATACATACACATACTGCTACTCTTTTTTAGATTCTTTTCCCATGTAGGCCATTGCAGAGTACTGAGTAGAGTTCCCTATGCTATACAGTAGGTCCTTATTAGTTATCTATTTTATATATAGTAGTGTGTATATGTCAATCCCACTCTTCCAATTTATCCCTCCCCCCCTTACCCCCTGGTAACCATAAGTTTGTTTTCTTTTTTTTTTTCTGAAGTTGTAAAGATCTCTTTTATTTGTGACATGGGCTCCATTTTTTGGTCTCTTGCAACACCTTCAGGGACTCCCATTTTTCATTTCGTTTTCAGATGAAATGATGGCAGGTAGCACAAGGTCTTTGTTCGGAGTCCTTATATAAGTTTGTTTTCTATATCTATAGGTTTATTGTGAGAATTGTTTTCTATATCTATTTATGTTTTGTAGATAAGTTCATTTGTACCCATTTTTTAGATTCCACATGTAAGCGATATCACATGATATTTGTCCTTCCGTGTCTGACTTACTTCACTCAGTATGACAATCTCTAGGTCCATCCATGTTGTTTCAAATGACATTATTTTGTTCTTTTTTACGGCTGAGTAATATTCCATTGTATATATGTGCCACATCTTCTTTATCCATTCCTCTGTCTATGGACATTTAGGTTGCTTCCATGTCCTGGCTATTGTAAATAGTGCTGCAGTGAACATTAGGATGCATGTATCTTTTTGAATTATGGTTTTCTCTGGATATATGCCCAGGAGAGGGATTGCTGGATCATATGGTAGCTCTATTTTTAGTTTTCTAAGGAACCTCCATACTGTTCTCCATAGTGGCTGTACCAGTTTACATTCCCACCAACAGTGTGGGAGGGTTCCCTTTTCTCCACACCCTCTCCAGCATTTATTGTTTGTAAGTTTTTTTAAAATAAATTTATTTATTTATTTATTTATTTATTTATGTCTGCATTGGGTCTTCGTTGCTGCATGCAGGCTTTCTCTAGTTGTGGTGAGCGGGGGCTACACTTCATTGCGGTGTGTGGGCTTCTCATTATGGTGGCTTCTCTTGTTTGCGGAGCACGGGCTCTAGGCACGGACTTCAGTCATTGTGGCACATGGGCTCAGTATTTATGGCTCACAGGCTCTAGAGCACAGGCTCAGTAGTTGTGGCACATGGGCTTAGTTGCTCTTCAGCATGTGGGGTCTTCCCAGACCAGGACTCGAACCCATGTCCCCTGCACTGGCAGGCAGATTCTCAACCACTGTGCCACCAGGGAAGTCCCTATAGGTTTTTTGATGATGGTCATTCTGACTGGTGTGAGGTGATGCCTCCTTGTAGTGTCAATCTGCATTTCTCTAATAATTAGTGCATCTTTTCATGTGCTTTTTAGCCATCTGTGTGTCTTCTTGGGAGAAATGTTTATTTAAATCTTCTGCCCATTTCTTCATTGGGTTGTTTGTTCTTTTGATATTGAGCTACGTGAGCTGTTTGTATATTTTGGAGATTAATCCCTTGTCAGTTGATTCATTTGCAAATATTTTCTCCCATTCTGAGGGTTGTCTTTTCATTTTGTTTATGGTTTCCTTTTCTGTGAAAAAGCTTTTAAGTTTCATTAGATCCCATTTGTTTATTTTTGTTTTTATTTTCATTACTCTAGGAGGTGGAGCTAAAAAGATCTTGTGGCAATTTACGTCAAGGAGTGTTCTGCCTATGTTTTCCTTTAAGAGTTTTATAGTATCTGGCCTTACATTTAGGTCTTTAATCCATTTCGAGTTTATTTTTGTGTATGGTGTTAGGGAGTGTTCTTTTTTTAAAATTTATTTATTTATTTATTTATTTATTTTTGGCTGCATTGGGTCTTTGTTGCTATGCGCGGGCTTTCTCTAGTTGCAGTGAGCGGGGGCTACTCTTCGTTGTGGTACATGGGCTTCTCATTGCGGTGGCTTCTCTTGTTTCAGAGCACAGGCTCTAGGTGCGTGGGCTTCAGTAGTTGTGGCATGCGGGCTCAGGAGTTGTGGCTCACGGGCTCTAGAGCACAGGCTCAGTAGTTGTGGTGCACGGGCTTAGTTGCTCCATGGCATGTGGGATCTTCCCAGACCAGGGCTCGAACCCAAGTCCCCTGCATTGGCAGGCAGATTCTTAACCACTGCGCCACCAGGGAAGTCCCAAGGAGTGTTCTAATTTCATTCTTTTACATGTAGCTGTCCAGTTTTCCCAGCAGCACTTATTGAAGAAACTATATTTTCTCCATTATATAGTCTTGCCTCCTTTGTCATAGATTAGGTGACCATAGGTGTGTGGATTTATCTCTGTAGTTTCTATCCTGTTCCATTGATCTATGTTTCTGTTTTTGTGCCAGTACCATACTGTCTTGATTACTGTAGCTTTGTAGTATAGTCTGAAGTCAGGGAGCCTGATTCCTCCAGTTCCATCTTTCTTTCTCATGATTGCTTTGGCTATTCATGGTCTTTTGTGTTTCCATACAAATTGTAAAATGATTTGTTCTAATTCTGTGAAAAATACATCCATACCATTGTGCAACCATGACCACCATCCTTCTCCAGAACTCTTCATCTTGCAAAACTGAAAATCTGTATTCGTTTAACAATAACTCTCCATTCACCTCCCCTAGCCCCTGGCCACTACTATTCCACTGTCTGGGTGTATGTATTTGACTACTCTATGTACCTCATAAAAATGGACTTATACAGTATTTGTCTTTATGACTGGCTTACTTCACTTAGCATAATGTCCTCAACGTTAATCTGTGTTGCAGCATGTGTCAGAATTTCCTTCCTTTTTAAGCCTAAATAATGTTCCACTGCATATTTATACTTCATTTTCTTTATCCACTTGTCTGTTGTTGGATACTTGGGTTGTTTCTACTTTTTGGCTATTGTTAATAATGTTGCTGTGAACATGGTTTAGAAATATCTCTTCAAAACCCTGCCTTCAATTCCTTTTGGGAATTTGCTGGATCATATGGTAATTCTGTTTTTAATTTTTTGAGGAACAACCATACTTCTGTCCACAATGGCTGTACCATTTTCTGTTCCCATCAGTAGTGCACAAGGTTTCCAATCTCTCCACATCCTCACCAACACTTGATATTTTCTGTTTTTTTTTTAAATTTTTATAGCAGCCATATCTTTTCATGTGCTTATTGACTGACCATTCTTATATCTTCTTGGGAGAAATCTACTCAAGTACTTTTCAAATACTTTGCTCATGTTTGAATAGGGCTGGGGGTTTTGTTTGTTTGTTTGTTTTACTGTTGAGTTTTAGGAGTTCTCTATATATTCTGAATATTAATTCCTTATTAGACACATGATTTACAAATATTTTCTCCCATTCTGTAGGTTGCCTTTTTACTCCACTGATACTTTCCTTTGATGCACAAAAATGTTTAATTTTTATGAAATCTAATTTGTCTATTTTTGCTTTTGTTGCCTGTGTTTTTGGTATCATATCCAAGAAATCACTGCCAAATCCAATGTCATGAAGCTTTTTCCCTATGTTTTCTCCTAAGAATTTTGTTTTAGCTCTTACATTTAGGTCATTGATCCATTTTGAAGTAATTTTTATATGCGGTGTTGAGTCCAATTTCATCCATCTTGCACAGAGATATCCAGTTTTCCTAGCACCGTTTGTTGAAACAACTGTCCTTTCCCCGTTGAATGGTCTTGGAATCCTTGCCAAAAAATTATTTGACCATATATGTAAAGGTTTATTTCTAGATGCTCTATTCTATTTCATTGGTTTATACGTCTGTGTTTATTCCAATACCATATTGTTTTAATTACCGTAGATTTGTAGTTAGTTTTGAAATCAGGAAATGTGAATCTTCCAGCTTTGTCCAGGTACCTTGAGATTCCATGTAAATTTTAGGGTGGATTTTTCTATTTCTGCAAAAAATATAGTTGGGATTTTGATAGGGATTGCATTGAATCTGTAGATCACATTGGGTAGTATTGAAATCTTCACAATATTAATTATTCCAATACATGAGCATGGGATATCTTTCCATTTATTTATGTCTTCTTTAATTTCTTCCAGCAATGTTTTGTAGTTTTCATTATACACGTCTTTCACCTCCTTGGTTAAGTTAATTTCTAAGTATTATTTGATGCTATTGTTAATGGAATTGTTTTTTTAAATTTCCCTTTCAGAGTGTTCACTGGTAGTGTATAGTTATGCAACTGATTTTTGTGTGTTGACTTTGAATCTGGCAACTTTGCTAAATTCATCTAGTATTGAATAGTTCTAATAATTTCTTTGTGTGTGGGTGTGTGTGTGTGTATAATCTGTAGGATTTTCTACATGTATGATCACATCATTTGCAAACATATAATTTTACTTTTTCCTTTCTAATTTGGATGCCTTTTATTTCTTTTTCTAATAAGAAATAATAGTCTAATTAGACTAATAGCCTAATAATTTCTGATAGCTTAATTGCTCTGTCTAGAACTTCCAGTACTATGTTGAATAGAAGTGGTGAATGTGTGCATTCTTGCCTTATTCCTGATCTTAGAAGAAAAACTTTCAGTCTTTCACAATTGAGTATGATGTTTTCTGTGAGTTTTTCATATATGGCTTTTATTATGTTGAGGTAGTTTCCTTTCATTCCTAGTTTGCCCATAGCTTTTAATACAAAGTAAAAAGTACTTTTGTGTGGAGATAAATTTTGGATGTCATGATTTCTATTTTAATTTCTTCTTTAAAATCCAAACATTTATCACTTTCCAGATGACCAAGATATTGTTATATTTTTGTTATTGATTTCTAATTTTTTGTACTATTGTTAGGTAATATGGCTTTTTAAAACTTTATGAATATATTAAAGCTCCTTTGTGTCAAGGACCTCATTGATTTTTATAAATTTTCCATAGCCATAAGAGGAAAGTGTATATTCTTTCTTTGAAGGGGACAGAAAATTTTGATTGAATGACTCCCACCCTCCATTTTTTCCTTTTTGCTTTGTCATATTCTGAAAGACATCTATTAATATTCTTCACTATATGTAGTTATACTGCTTTCTCTTTCTAATTCTGGGAGCTTTTGCTATTATATTGTTCAGTGAATAAATATTTGTGACAGCTATATCTTCTTAGTGTCTTTTACCATTATACCAGCTTTCAGTCCTTGCTCAAATGTTACCTTTCTAGATAGACTTCTAAAAGGCACTGCTCACCACTTTTTTTTGTGTGTGTGTGTGTGTGGTACGCAGGCCTCTCACTGTTGTGGCTTCTCCCGTTACAGAGCACACGCTCCGGACGCGCAGGCTCAGCGGCCATGGCTCACGGGCCCAGCCGCTCCGCGGCATGTGGGATCTTCCCGGACCGGGGCACGAACCCGTGTCCCCTGCATCGGCAGGCGGACTCTCAACCACTGCACCACCAGGGAAGCCCCTCACCACTCTTTTGTATACATTTCATCTTCCCTTAATTTGGGTTCTTTGATCTGCTATAATTTTCGTTTGGAAATATTCTTTCTTTGAGTAATTTACTTATAAAGAGTACATGAGTGGTATGCTTTCTGAACCCACTCATGTTCCCAAATATTTTTTTTACTCTCACATATGAATATTACTTTAAATCCTTTTTCTGTATATACTTCTTTCAGTGTTGAAGAAGAGAAATTTCATGCTAGTCTAATTCTCCATTATAAACAACCTGTTTTATCTATCTGGATATCTATAAGATTTTCCTTTTTTTGTAGCTTGGCTCTTTCAATAGGCTTTATAGGTGTGCTTCTTTTTCATTAGTGGTTCTTGAAATTTGGGATCACTTTTAATCTGAAAAGTAAAATTTTTCTGGTTTAGGGAAGTTTTCTTATATTGTCTCTTTGATTATTGATTTCCATCTATTTTTTTCTCTTCCTGTACAACTATTGTTAAGTTATTAGTTTTCTGGACCTGCTCTCAATATATCTTATCTTTTTATTGATAAATCCCATTTCAATGTATTTTTCTCTATGTTTAAAAATATTTTTATTTGATCTTCCAGTTTTCAGCATTGGCCATTCTATTTGCCATTTTCACTACTGAATTTTTAAATTGTGAAAAAATGTTTTTGGTTCCCCCTAAAGCATCTCTTTATGTTTCTTGGGGTTCTCGCTGTTATCATTTTAAGTTTTCCTCTTTCCCTTACAATTCGTTCTGCCCCAATAACAGTCATACATTCTGGTTGTTCGGCTTAGTTGTTCCCTCAAGTTACTGAGTCTCCTTAGCTGGATTGTGAATTTTCTATGTGTGCTTATTGGGTGGGTTCATTCAGTACACATGTCGTTCAGGTTGTTAGGGGTCTCTCTGGCAATAATGAACTGGAAGGTATTCAAAGATAGAGTAAGGATTTTTATTCCAGTATTCCCTTAGCAAGTCAAAGAAAAAGTGGAACCTCTCTATGGTGTGTGTGTGTGTGCATGTATATGTGGCCTTTCTGTTCTCAGTCTTCCTTAGCTGCAAGTAGAAAAGTGCGTGAGGGAATTCCCTGGTGGTCCAGTGGTTAGGACTCTGTGCTTTCACTGCCAAGGGCCTGGGTTCAATCCCTGGTCAAGAAAATAAGATCCTAAAAGCCATGAGGCACAGCCAGAAAACCCCCACAAAAAACCAAAAAAACAAAAAACAGTGCATGAAATGGGAACAGTGGAGCTATTGGCCTCCAGAGATGCCTGGAGTCAGCCTGCATAATGAATTATCTTCATTGGACTACTATGGAAAGTGGAAGAACTGGTCAAGAACATTCACTGCCTCCTCAACCCCTCCTTTATTATTCTGAAAAATGATGTCATGCACTTGTTATGTTTTCTGGAGACCTGGCTTCTCTAATCCAATTTAAATTCTCTCTAGGTTTTTTCACCATCAAACCACACTTATTTAAGTTAGTAGCCCTCAAACATGACTAGGTATTAGAATCACCTTGGGGCATTAAGAAAAATCCTGTCTGCCTCTGTCCTCTCTCCCAGGACAATTGGGTCAGAAGTTTTGGTGGTAGAACCTAGGCACTTGGGCTACCATATTCCAAATTGTTTACTGCATAGTTTCTTCTGCTAGATATCTTGTTTATTACTCTACCCTCAGGTAAGAGGTCACTAAGGGTTTGCTAAATAAATCAATTAATGCAATGTAATTTTTAAAAATTATAATAATTACTCATTTGAATATGTAGTATTTGCACATTATATAAAACCCTAAAGCCCCAAAATATATACAGCAAGTCTCCCTCCGGGCCCTGTTTCTTAGTCATCCAGTTCCTCTCCCTAGTGGAAACCACTGTTGCTACTTTCTTGTATATTCTTGCAGAGACATTCTATGCATATTTGAGCATATAGTACCAAGCAGTCTCCCGTTAATGGACCTTTAGATGGTTTCAATCTGTTGCTATTACAAACAGTGTTGCAATGAATAAATACTTTCCCTACTTAAATCTCTTCATGTGTGTGTATCGGTATGATTCCTAGAAATGAAGTTATTAGATCAAAAAATATGAAATGTTCTTCTATTCCTGGTATTAGCCTCACTTAATTATGATAGTTTATTCTTCTATAGGATTCTATCTAATGGTATTTAATTTAGGGTTTTTGCATAACTTTTACATAGCCATTCATAAATGAGACCCATGTGTCTTTTACTCCAATTTCCTGTGTTTTTAGAATTTATTATTAGATAAAATTTTGGTAAGGATTGATAAAGTATTAACGTGTTACCTTCACATAAGTAACATATTTGTGTAAAAACCAAAACTTTCTGGAAAATGGTGTTCTAATTCAGTATTATACCTAATAGTTTTTGCTTTGCATTTGAATCATTGTAGAACTTTAAAAAAATACAGGCCTTGCTTGAGAACAAGGGTCAGCAAACTGTGGCCTGTGGGCCAGATCCAAGTTGCCACCTGTTTTTGTAAATAAAAGTTTATTAGAAAATGGACACACTCTTTCATTTATATATAGTTAGTGGTTGCTTTCACACTACAATGCAGAATTGGGAAGTTGTGACAGAGTCCATATTTGGCCAGGAAATCCTAACACATTTACTATCTGGACCTTTACAGAACAAGTGTGCTGACCCTTGCTCTACCCCTGTGGAATCAAAGTCTGGTACTGAGGGCTTGGTGTATATATGATGAAAAAAAATCCATCAAAGCTGGTCTTTATTTGCACCAGAGTTTGAGAACCAATATTTTAACACAAAGTTAAGTAACTAGATGATTTTCATTTTTTTCCTATGCCAGAATTTCCTTCCTATCTCCTTGTCTACCTTGTCCTGCCCTTGAACCTCCAACCCTTTGGTTGAGGCTCTATGAATTTCTACCAGCTCTCCCTGCCATTATGTTCTTATTACCAGCCCTTAAACCAATGAGTAAATGTTTATAGAATAAATGACTTTCCCATCCTATTTTGACTACTCCTATAGCCTGTATTTTCTTGCACATATGCTTACAGGTATACAGGCACTAATCTCAGTCTATAAACTCATGTGTACAAGAAACTATCTTTTCTAATAAATTTAAATTCAAAATCTTTATTCCAACAGAGTTTGGAAGCTTAATTGTAGTTAGTTTGGGGACTTCACCCTTCTTTCCTTTGACTTGTGTCTAAGTTATTGAGGGGTAGGTGGGGAACTCAAATAGTGCCAAGATATTGGGAGGTGATCTATTATATCTTCAATATCATCTGCGCATGTATGTAGCTGCCAAGATGCCCATGGCCCCATCTGAGTCTACATCAATGGTCCATAGACATCACCAGAAGAGATGATCCTTGCTCTTACCTTCATGGCTCCATTAGGTTGACCTTTTTTTGCTACTTCCATGTCACTCCTGTGCTCACAGAAATCACTTAGCTCTTATTGCACCATAATGAGGTGTAGTAAAGCTCTTTGAGGCCGTCTAGGTCCCCTTTTGCCTAGATACACTTAAGAGCCATTTGTCCCTGTGTATCTTATACACAGAGGCTATATCTGAAAGTGGGGCCTGAATTCCCTATCTCTTGGAAGCAAAAAAATCTTTGTGGCTTTTTATTTCGGTCCCACTCTCTTGGAACACTTGACATCTATATTCTCGTTGCTTCCTCTCCACCTTTTCTTAGTTCTCTCATCGTAGGAAATATTTTCCTGGTCTGGTGGGGGATGGTTGAGGTAATTTTTGCTTTCTCACAATAATTATTTGTCTATGTTGTGGGCCCTTTGCTAGATTTTTGAAACTCAAATGCCAAGATGAGATGTCTTTTGATCCCCACTGCTTCATGCTGTTTCTGCTGTCTGCCAAAGCAAATGAGCACAGAACTGTTTAGCTGCTTGGTGAGGGGAGGGGCAAAAAGAAAAAGGAACTCTCAAGAAGAAATGGTTGATATCTTAAAAATATCCTGCCCCAAAGATACATCACTATCACTTAATGACCATGAATTAGCATACAAGTGCCTTGTCATTGTTTTCTCCTTTATAGTATGTTCCTTTGACTCTCACAGTTAAGTCCCTGAAGAACCTAAAGAGGGGACTTCCCTGGTGGCGCAGTGGATAAGACTCCACACTCCCAATGCAGGGGGCCTGGGTTTGATCCCTGGTCAGGCATGCCACAACTAAGGAGCCCGCCTGCTGAAACTAAGACCCAGTGCAACCAAATAAATAAAATAAATAAATATTTAAAGAAAAGAACCTAAAGAACTCTCTTTCAACTTATCAAGAGCTATTTATTAAACACCTATTCTAGGCTTAGCCATGCTCCCTTGAAGTGACTCAGGCAGTGAATAAATGTGAAATCCCATTTATTTGCTTCTGTGGCTTTCTTAGATACTTATTTTTCTTGGAATGGTCAATGATCATAAAAGGTTGAGTCTCTTGTGGGTGGAAATGTAAATCTGGGTAAGCAGTAGAAGACAAATCAACTGTCCAAAAATAAATAGAAAAGTTAAAAAAATTCACAGCTATTCCTTCAGGTTCCTAGGTTAAGTATCCCGTAGAGACAGTAGGTGAAGTTTAGATCTTACTTTAAAATCTAATGTGCTGTATTTCATATTGTATTAGTCTATTTTGTTTATATGCAAAATGTGGTGAGTTAAGGACTGGATCGAAAAGTCTCGCCTCCAGAATTCATGTTTGTTTTTCCTTCTTCCTGAGGCCAGAGCTTTTTGCATTGGTTTGATGTACTGTAGTTACTTGGCATTTAATCTTGTATAATAATTAACTTCAATTGATCCACTGCACTGTGTTAGCAAAGTGCCTGAGCCTATTAAATCCGACTAGGAATCCTCCATTGCTTTCCTAATCTCCAGCATCATTATGCTGCCGGGAAAGATGATTAATGTAAAGGCATCCCGAACTGGGGCTTTTGCCTGGTGAAATTTGGAAGAGGATGCACACTATTCCATTTTACAATATTGCATCTAATAAATACCAGCATAAGGGATCACCATTCTTAGGGGAGCCTTGGATCTATGAGTATGGTTTCTATTCTTCTTTACAACAGAACTCTTCTGTTAAAGAGGGAAGCCAGAATCATCAGAGCTTCTTAATGGGGACACATATGGTTGATTTAAAAACAAGTAGAAAAATGGAGCACTACCGAAAGTGTGCCATGCTTAATAGACTCCTGGAAAAGAAAACAAAAGGCTGCCAATGAGAAAGAGAGGACAAGAGGAAGAAACTACAAAAAAAATAGGTTGAGATAAACGAAAATGAAGCTGCTAAACTGAATTCACAGCAGACATTTTCAGCCTTTGAGGAAATTTTAAATAAAACATCCAAATTGATCTCTTGAAAAGCTCTGGGTAGGGAGTTTCTAGTGAATAATCCATTTGGAAAGCTTTACTGAGACTCTACTGTATGTCAAGGTAGACAAAGAAGATTAAGACTTGATCCTTGTCTTTGAGTATCTTACACTTTCTTTTAAATAGTCTGTCTTGATTGCCTTGGTGAAGTGAAATCCCATTTCATTTTTCCTCATGTTCTTGGAAATTTTTTAGTTCCAGTCTACTTTCCTGCCTTAGCAAGTAGAATCTAGTGAACATCTTTACTTTTACAGATTCACAGGCTCATCATCTCAAGAATCAGTGATCACTCTGCAAGAATGGATGGAACAGATGTTGGGCATGAGGCTGAATATCTACCAAGACCAAGACATTCCCTGGAAGGTAATTAAAAATGAAATGAGCTAGCACAGGGTGATCAGCTAGGTGCTTTGTGTCCACTTAGAGGGGTGGGATAGGAAGGGTGGGAGGGAGACGCAAGAGGGAGGAGATATGGGGATGTATGTATATGTATAGCTGATTCACTTTGTTATATGGCAGAAACTAACACACCATTGTAAAGCAATTATACTCCAATAAAGATGTTAAAAAAATGAAATGAGCTTATTTTTTGGTTTGTTTTGCCTCATTATCTTAAAAGTTGTATGCAAAAAAGAATTCTGCTTAATTAAGGGTTTTGGTTAGTTTGATTTCAAATAGAATTTTTCACTGTAAATGATTACATCACTCTCAGTTTTATCATCAGAAGGAGATACAGTGAGATTATCTTGATGATTTAATTAAAGTTATTAAGAATATCAGAGGTAGTAAAAGTACTGAAACTTAGACTCCTTAGGAATACATCATTTTCTAACCAATGGATTGCAATCCCATTGATGTTTTCTTTGTTTTTTATCATGGTGCAATCGGAATCCAAAGGAACTAGAGGCCACTGAGATCTGCAGTTGTAGGGGAAAGTTCTATGGACAAGGTGGGATTTGAGTTAGGCATTAAGGGGAGGTAGATATTCTACTGTGGAGAAAAAGAGGAAGGGTATTTCCAGTTGAGGGAATAGCATGAGCAAAACTGTTGAGGTGGTAGTAAGCATGACAGATAAGGAGGATAATAATGAAACACATTTCCTCATATGGGCAAATAAATTTTGGCTGAGAGTAGGGTGAAAATGAAAGTATTTGATAAAAATTTGAATACTGAGCTTGAGGAGTCTTTCTGGATTTGAACCAATTAGGATGTAAACCCAGGTATTACAAAATTGAACAGAAAGACTGATTAAGAACTAAAGTATTATGGAGAAATCTATAGCAATCATTAGTTGGATATTGTAAAAATTAACAGTGTTTTTAGGCTTTTGTCCCATTGTCTGTTGCCACATATAGACTAAACTGATTCTTTCAGAACAATTAATTGAATGAGGTTGATGATAGCCAGGGATGCCAGACAATGCTACATCATAGACAAGCTAGAAAAATTCTTTTAAAGTTTTAGGAGAACTTGAAAGCTGCCAAAAATAATTTGGGAAAATGTCCTCATAATGCAATTTATACAAATGATTTTATGGTAAAGAAGCAGTATTAGGTAATCAGTGAGTGGAATAGGATTTGGAGTTAAAGTTTGGGTTCTGGCTTTACCACTAATTGGCTCTCTGTGACATTAGGTGAGTCATTTAAGTTCTCTGAGTTTTAGTTTCCTTATCTCTAAAATGAGGATAATGGTACTTATTATCATGTTGTAAGAAATAAATGAAAACAATGTGTCTTATGAACTTTAAAGAGCTACTCAAGAATAAATAATGCTGATGATGAATTACCACCAAGTAATTATAGGGAATTATAACCTGAATAATGAAACCATCTAAAATATGTCATAATTATATAGGTTTGGACATGAAGCATATGAGGAGGGTCTCAGTAGAAGACTGTCAGAAGGTAGATAGCAGTAAAGTATGACTTGGAAGTAGGACTGGGCCTAGTGGGCACTGAACCTACTGGATCTGGCCCCAGAAAGTGGTGGCCAGTAGCCTAAGTAGAATATTCCAGGAGAGGTGATGAAATCCTGTTTAGTCTCAGTAGCTACCCATACCAAAAGGCATGATAGGAGAAGTGGAAATTGGAGCCCTCATGCATTTCTTGTGGAAATGTAAAATTGTGCAGCCACTTTGGAAAACACTTTGATAGTTCCTCAAATATTAAACAAAGAGTTACCATATGACCCAGCAGTTCTACTCTTAGGTATAGATCCAAGAAAAATGAAAACATATGTCCACTCAAAAACTTATACTCAACTATATACAGCAGCATTATTTATAATAGCCCCAAAGTCATTTAATTTCCCTGAGCCAAAGTGGAACCAACCCAAATGTTCATCAAATGATAAATGAAGGAATAAAATATGGTTTATCTATTCAATGGACTATTACTTGGCAATAAAAAGGAATGAAGTTATGGTACATATGCTATAACACATATGAACCTTAAAAACATTATGCTAAATGAAAGAAGACAGACACAAAACACTGCATATTGCTTGATTCCATTTATATAAAATGTCCAGAATACGCAAGTCAATACAAACAGAAAATGGATTAGTGGTTGCCAGGGGCTGAGGGTAGGGGTAAGTGGAGAGTGAATGCCAAGGGGAACAGATTTTCTTTTTGGGGTCATGAAAATGTTCTGGAATTAGGTGATGGTGATGGTTGCACAAGTTTTTGAATACACTATAAACCACTGATTTGTACACTTTAAAAGGGTGAATATTATGGCACATGAATTATACCTCAATTTAAAAAATAAACAATAGTAAAAGATCAATATAGAGCTTAACCAAAACCAAGTATTACCAAAATAGAGTGAACTTGCAATATACAAGAATAAATGTAAAATTTCTCCTCCCAAATTAATTTTTATAATTTTATTTTGTACATTTGGTAGTCAAGTAAAATGTTTGATGTTGCAGTGTCAGAATAATAATTTCTTGGTACTGTCTGATGCTAGATTACTTCTGGGGTCATTCTACTGCACATTGGTGATCCTAAATAGATAATCATTTAAAACTGAGGTTTATGGAAGAGCAAGATAGTTATAGGGTAACACATTTTTGTCTAATACTTTCTTTATTCTTATTCTGTATTCCTTATACTGTCTGGATCAAAATGATTTATCATGGAGGTTTTGCATGTGATTTTGGAGTTTCTTTCCTCATGAAATTTTGAGATGGCAAAATTGACATTCTGTTTTTAATTCTTTCTCATAAGATATGCATAATGCCTAAATTATTTTTTTTCTTGGAATAAATGAAATTAAATAGCTGTAAATCAAATAGAGGTTTTAAATATTTTATTTAGCTAGCATACCAAATAATTTTATAAAGATTAAAATTATAATAAAATATAATATCCATTATTCAGTTTTTATAATGACATAATTATTATATCATTATTTGCCTTTATAATTATAAATATTTATAAACATTTTGTGGCTCAAAAATATATTCTTCCTAAATTTATCTGACTAAGGTACTCTTTTTTTTTTTTTTTTTTTTTTTGCGGTATGCGGGCCTCTCACTGTTGTGGCTTCTCCCGTTGCAGAGCACAGGCTCCAGATGCGCAGGCTCAGCAGCCATGGCTCACAGGCCCAGCCGCTCTGCAGCATGTGGGATCTTCCTGGACCGGGGCACGAACCCGTGTCCCCTGCATCATCAGGTGGACTCTCAACCACTGTGCTACCAGGGAAGCCCTGACTAAGGTACTCTTTTAATATTTGTATTAATTGTCCTGTTTCCCAGTTGATTTAACCATTTGGAAGTCTTTAATATATTGCTTTTGTATGTAAGAAGAATAGTTTCCACAATCTTCACTAATTATTATAACATTTTATTATTGCAACAATACACATATATTTACATTTCAACTGGTTCATGAGAATTTCAATATATAAAGCACAAAGATTTTTACTCCAGGTTTCATCAAGAATGCTCACCTGTTTTGCAAGTGAATATTCAGATATTGAAAATAAATCCAAATGGTGTGCTTTGTTTCTATTGCTGATATGGGTGTGCCAATTAGAGGTGATGATAACTTCATGGACTCATGGTTAATGATCTTACACAAGTTCAAGGATGCTAAATATAATGTTGAAGTATGTAGTTGGCTGTTTGGCCTTGTGAAGGCTGGGGTTGAAGCTTTAGCAAATATAATTTGCCTGAATATTGAGACTGGGGCTGGACTTTGCTGCAATTCTAATATCTAGGTTCTTGAGTCTCATCCCAGCTATACTAAATGCTAGGTTTTAGGTGGTAGGCTAAATACCTCATACCTCTGCCCTTTGTATGGTAGGAGCTCCCCATTTGTTTATAGGACTGGTTCTCAGTAGAGGTGGGGTAGGTATACTCCTTGCTTCCATTTCTTCTTTTTCCTTTAGACATCCCAGATTCTTTACATGTCATGCCATCCTAATCTACTAACTGCCACCCTCCTTGTTATCCTCCAAACCAGTCACTTCTTTTAATTCAATAAACATTGTAATACTTAACCCACTTTCTTCCTCTCCGTCCCTAATGCTAATAACATTTTTGGTGACTTCAACATTCGCATAGAAGACTCATCCAATACTCTGGCTCTTTAGTTCCTTGACCTTCTCATCACCAGTGATCTTTTTCTTATCCTGCCTGATCAACCCTACCTCAGGGTCAACTCCTTGAACTGCCCTTACCAAAAACTGAACCATTTCCAAAATCTTGTTTTTAATTATCGAGTCATTTCCTTGCACACCTATTCAACTCTTGCCGGTCTCTCACTCAGCTGTCCTTTGCTTGCAAAACACAAACCCTGTTAATATCCTGTTCTCTGCCTATTCCAGGCCTGCACACAAGCAGCCAGACACTACTGGGAAATATACACATTCTGTGCATGGCAGAAAAATGGCCCCTCAAAGATAGCCATGCCCTAATCCCAGTAACCTGTGAATGTTACATGGCAAAAGGGCTTTGCAGATGTAATTATGGTTACAGATCCTGGGTGGGGAAATTAACCTGGATTATACAGGTGGGCCCAATCTAATTCCATGAGTGCTTAAAAGTAGATAACCCTTCGCAGCTGTGGTTAGAGAGAGACGCAACCATGGAAGAAGGGGAGAGAGATGCAACGTAAGTGGGGGTCCTGCCATTGCTTGATTTGAAGATGGAGGAAGAGGACCATGAACCAAGGAGTGTGGTTGGCCCAAGGAATGCTGGAAAAGGTAAGGAAATGGATTATCTCCTAGAGCCTCCAGAAAGGAAGGCAGCCTGCTCATATCTTAACTTTAGCCCAGAGAGACCCACGCTAGACTTCTGACTTACAGAGTTGTGACATAAACTTGTGTTGTTTTCAACCATTAAGTTCATGGTAATTTGTTACAGCATCAGTAGAAAACTAATCCACATGCTAACGGGTTTCATTTTAAATTCATGTCCTCAAATTTCAAACTTAACAACTGCCTGGGCATTCTATTGTACTATCTTCACACATTTGACTTTCTGCTCTTTGAAAGTCATTTCATTCATTTTCTTCTGCTGAAACTTCTGAAACACCCCCCCCATCAAAAATACATTGTTATATGGGAGTTCCCTCACCTTTCTACTATTAAATCTATCTAACTTGTATATTCTTTGTTTCTATCAAAGGCAATCCCTCCACTTTTGCTCTGTATCTGATCTGCTCTTGACTTCTCAAGGACTTTCACCTGATATTGTCTTCTCTCTGTTCTGTATCCTCAATTCTCCTTTTATCGTGGAATATTCCCTCTGTCTATATAAACATGTTCCTGTATTTCCTGTGATTTCACATCTCTCCCTCTCGATACCACCCCATTTTTTCTGATCCCCTTCATTTACAAAACTTTTTTAAAAAGATTTTTTCGTAGTTGTTGTCTCTATTTCCTCATAACCCATCCTCTCTCTTCAACCTACCACAATCGAGCTTCTGACTTTAATATTGTAATGACTTTTCTGTTTCCAAATACAGTGGCCATTTTTTAATCCTCATTTTAATAGACCTCTCATAAACATCTGGCACGATTGACCACTACCTTATTCTTGAAAACACTTCTTTTTTTGGTTTCTAGGACACCATATTCCCTTCATAACTAGTGGCTGCTTTGCTAACTCCTTTCCTCTGCCCTATTTCTAAATGTAGAAATGCCCCCAGGACCCAGTCCTGGCCCACCTTTTTTTCTCTATACTGTCTAAGTAATTTTATCTAGTCTTATGATTTTCAGTACTGTCTATGTGCCAGTGACCCCCAAATCTGTATCTCCAATGATCCCCAAATTTGCATCTCCAACCCTGACTTCTCTAAATTCAAGATTTGTAACTGTTAACTTTGAAATCTCCATCTTAATATCTAATAGGCATCTCAAACTTCACATATTCAAAATAGTTATTTATCAAGAAAGGGGTGGACTTGCTATGAGCCATCCATAATTTCCCACCCATTGAAATATATTTTCAAGACTCTTGTCCTGGTTAAGAGTTCTAGTCTGTGACTGAAGAGCCAATTTCATAAAGAATCCTTGATTTTTCTTAGTCTCATTAATATTGTGGGTTAAAGCTCTTTTGATTGCTAATTCAAGTAAAGGGAGGGTGATTTGAGGGATAAAGGAATTTATGAGGTTTGAATATTCCCACCATGGCTGATTTCAAGTTACCAATATGACATGACCAATATGACCAATATGACATGAATGAGCTTGCAAAATTCCTGAAAATTTAACATTGGCCTTTTACAAATGGATATGGATTGACCCTAGTACATTACTACTTAAAGAGCTTAAGCTCCATGGCTCCTCACTTGCATGAGTCCCTTCCAAGGCCTTGTGCCTAGTTTTAAATTTCATGTTCTTTTTCTTCAAGTTTTTCTGCCCTGCCCCAATGGTATAAGCTCTATGCTGCACAAAACCTAGATTGTTAATGACCTTTAAGCTCGGTTCCTATAGCTAACTTGCAATTTCCCACCATGACATTGTTTTGAAAACGACCAAGAAAAGAAATTATTGGCTTACCTCACCTCTTTTTAAGGCTGATCTCTTTATGCCAGGCCGTGCCATAGGTCAGTTATAAGTCTGTGGCTGAACTGCTCTGGTTTAGGTGTCCATCTCTAAACAACTGTAGCTAGGAAGGTGAAATCATGTGTTTCACTGTCAACTTAACAAGAGTTGTTGGGGGGCCAGTTTCCCTTAGAAGAATCTGTCAGCAGAACATGTTTTACCTAGAAATGTCAAACTTCCTGAGTGTCCTAGTCACCAACGCAAATAAGACCTCTAGCACAATAAAGTACAGTCTGTCTTTTTTATAATAGTTGAAAGCCAGAATGATCAGCCTGCCTTCTAAGTAAAAAACCATGAGGAGAATCTTCTAATCTAGAGACTAGTCACTTAATTACTTTCTGATCTAGACTACTCCAAGAGTTATTGAAATAAATAAGCAGACAATGATACAAGATTTACAGTGTTGATCAAAATTAACAAATGACCACATGGGAATTCCGAATGGTGATGGTAGACATGTGAGCTTCTATATAAACTGAGTCTCATTGTATTTGTATTACCCAACTCATGGGATGGGTCAGCAGAAATGAAGACAGATGGTAAGTGATTAACCTTGAGGATTCTTTTATGCCATTACCACTATGATGAGCTCCTCTCTGTAAGGGAGCCCTTTTCACCAGAACATTTCTACTTCCAACTGTCAATAATTTATAATATGCAAATTCCTGAGTTGCCCCAAATCCTCTGAAAAAAGATTCTTGTGGAGTGGGCAGAGGGATGCTCAGGAACTTGTCTTTTTAGCACAGCTCTGGAAGCTATATTTTATTAAACAGTTCTGTTGCACACTGAAGTTTGAGAACACTGTGCCAGACTGTCTGGTACTGTTCACCACTGCATCTCCAGCACCTAGAATAAGTCTTGACATTGGGGAAGCACTTACTGAAGATGGTTGAAAGATTGAATAAATATGTCCCTTGGGGTCTGAGAATTTTGTCACTGTACATCTTCTTTAGAAATTACAGGGAAGAGGACATGGAGAGATGTACTACATGCTTTTTGATTACTGGAAACACTAGTCTGTTTTAGATGGTATCTAGGACATATGTATAGAAAACATAATCATTTTTATTTACTTCTTTCATCCAGGTAATCATCTAAATCTCTGCCTTATTCAGCCCACTTAGCTCTGTATGCTGCCTTGCTCAAGGGATTAGCTCTAATTGCTCTCACCATAAGGGTGATACTTCTCAACTTGTCCTTGTCATCAGGGGTGATAGTCAAAATATTTAACAGCTAATACAGCACAGGCACCAACCAATCAGTATAGATTCTGGCCGTGAACCACTGGTAGGGCCATACCAGTGCATAATGGCTGAAAATCAGCCTTGACCATTAGCCTTGTGTAGAAGACTGTGCTCCTAGGCATTGGGCTTTATGGGTGATCTATATTAGGGTGAGGCTTCCTCGGTTGGGTCATAGCTCAGATTATCCTGTGAGGCCAGAATAATGGCCTCTTAAAGATATCCATACCTATTCCCTGAAACCTGTAAATGTTACCTAAGATGGCAAAAGGGATTTTGCAGATGTGATTAAGAATCTTGAATTGAGGAGACTATCCTGAATTATGTGGGTAGACCCAACATAATCAAAAGGATTCTAATAAGACAAAGAGGGAGGTATAGAGTCTGCGTCAAAAAAAGATGTGATGATGGAAGGAGAGGAGAGAAGAGGAGAGAGTTGAAGGTGATGTGCTGCTGGAAGATGGAGGAAGGGGCTATGAGCCAAGGACCAAAATTGGTTCTCTAGAATCTGGAAAAGCCAAGCAAGCAGATTCTCTCCTGGAGCAGCCCTGTTGACACATTGATTTCAGAACGTCTGACCTCCAGAATTATAAGATGATAAATTTGTGTTGTTTTAAGCCAGGAAATTTGTAGTGATTTAATACAGCAGCAATAGAAAACTAATACACCCTGTAGGTATGATTTTCATAGTCCAATTCAAGTTTCTAAAGATGTGATTCTCCTCCCCCAATACTGTTTGAAGCTCACATTCTGTTCAGTCTCAGAAAAGTTTTTTCTTTGGCCGCACTGTGTGGCATGTGGGATCTTAGTTCCCCAACCAGGGCTCGAACCCGGACCCCCCTGCCTGGAAGCTTGGAGTCCTAACCACTCGACTGCTAGGGAAGTACCAGTCTCAGAAATCTTAACGTTGACAATCAAGGTGCTTTTGGTCAAATTTGTGATTAAGTATTTTTTTTCAAGTAAAAAATCAGTACAAATCAAGGTTTTCCTCTTCTCCCTTCTTATTCTATGGGGTAGTATCTAAGTACCAAAGTGGAAGGCAGGGTATTTTGTCTGCGTTCCTTCTCTGCTTTCTTTTGATGTCTGAGGAGGGAAATTTAGCTCCTATTACATTTGGGCTGTTGGTCTTTATCCATGCTGCAGTGTTGCCTAATGTCCACAGTTCTACCAGACCTACACATTGCCTGATTGACATGGAATTCATTATCATTGTTTCCTTGTTAAAATTATGAGGCCCTACACATCTCTCAGCCATTTGTAGCCTTCTTGAAGGCACAGATAACTTTGGCATATCTTCCCATCACCCTCTGGGGTCTTAGGAGAGTTGGAAGACTTTCTGGTCCTCTCTATCTAGATGTGTCTGGCCACCATTTTTGCAAGGCTTGCTGCCTTCTTGAGCTTCCACAGGTCTCTGCTCTCAATATTCCCCAAATATTTCTGGGGTTTTCATCACCCCTCTTCCCAGAAATTAGTCTCAATTCTCTTCCCTTCCTCAGCCAATCTAAGTTAATTTCATTTTGGATGTGGAAAATAGGCTCTTCTTTTATCATAAATTCTTCCCAACACTCTTGTTTGTAAGATAATCTTTGTGTTCTAAGTCTCTGCACTAAGTCTTTAAACTTTTGAAACTCAAAACCTTTTTCTCTCTCAAAAATCTTGGGTTTTGTAATCCAAAGCTTTATCTATTCAGACAGTGGCTCTGCCAAGGGTTTCAGAGGTCTAATTCCAAAATAAACTCCAAAAATGTGACTGTTTGTTTTATGCATTGGGCCCTTGCCCGAGGTAATAAGTCTCAGCCTCAAGGTCTGATTTTAATGGGAAATGTTGAGGGGTAATGAGGGGTAAAAAAGAGTGAAAACCCATCTGTTAATACTTCAAGGTATTATGCCTCTACATTTTTCTCCATAGTAAATCATTGCATTTGGACTCCTCTACATAGGTATTTCCCTCACTGCTTCCCCCCCACACACACCAAGTTATACAAGGACATTGTAAGACTAACTGAAGCTCTGTGGAGGCTCTTCCTTTTGTTGTGGCAGAATTCAGAGGGGAACTGAGTCTCCGACCAGAATCTGTGCATCCAGAATAAATAGGTCCCATTTGTAAAGATTCAGAATTCATACGGGTAGTTATTAGGATGAGGTCCAAAAATGAAGGTGGTAAATTTTTAGCCCCTGAGCTAAAAAAAAGCAGCTGGTTTAAGTATAATTGAGAAAAAGTTAGGAAGACTACAAGATCAATCTGAACAGGGTTTCTCCTGCCTTTTAATACTCTCCTCATGCCCATCGCATGCATAACACACGTGCACATACAAAACAAGACATTTCAAGCAGGGAATGATAAGAACAGAGGGTTTTGGAGAGGTAGGAAGAGGATGAGATATGTATTTGGAGGTCCTTGTATTCTTCCCCCAATCCTGTTGGGTCAGATCTGAAGAATGGTGAAACATGATGGAAATTCCACTTAAAGTTTGAGGAAACCAAAGACGAAGGATTTAAGCTTTACATCCTGGGTGATCTGGGAAGTGATCTGTGAAGCCTGGTTGAGCAATCTACTTCCTTTCAATCCAATGCAGCAGTCTTATAGTAGAGCTGTACTGTGCGGCAGGCTAGGCAAGAAAAGGTCAAAGGTAAGTCTCCACTACTCTCACCACCTGCCAACCCTCAACCCCTAAGTTTTCTGAATCCTCCAGGGACACAGGAGACCATATGAAAAGGTCCTGTGGTTCCCTGAATTGAATGGGGAAGTTATCTGAGGGAAAGTGAACCAATGTGTTTCTAAGATACTTTTATCCAGGATGAGAGGATTCTGTGTATGATATGAACACTCTCTGCCATGGGTTGGGATATGTAATACCTCTCACTGGCTTATCAGCACAGGAGAGCTAAGTGGGAGCTAAATATCCATTTAAAAAGCAATTTCCATTTGTGGTGGGTTGATGCAGTAATGACTTCTAACTTATCCATGGTTTTCTGTTTCTATACTCTTTGACTTGGCCAATGAGGCAACATAAGATGTGACGTCAAGTAGACACTTGAAGGAGTGCTTACACATTGGGGTTTGCCTTCTCTTACTTCTGTTGGAACTCCTGATCACTCTGTGATCAGGTTGTTGGATTATGAAAGACATGTGGTCCAGTTACCCTCTCATCCCATCTGCCAGCCAGCTAATCTCCAGACTTGTGAATGAGGTCCTTGACTGCCAGCTGACTGTAGATGCGTGAATGAGTCCAGCCCAAATTGCTTACCCACAAGAGTTGTAAGCTAAATAAATGGTTGTTATTTTAAGCTAGTAAGTTTTTTTTTAACATCTTTATTGGAGTATAATTGCTTTACAATGGTGTGTTAGTTTCTGCTGTATAACAAAGTGAATCAGCTATACATATACATACACATATATCCCTGTATCTCCTCCCTCTTGAGTCTCCCTCCCACCCCTCTAGGTGGTCACAAAGCACCGAGCTGATCTCCCTGTGCTATGCAGCTGTTAAGCTAGTAAGTTTTGAGGTAGCTTGTTAAATAGCAAACGTTAACTGATACAGAATTCAGGGGGAATATTATGCAGCATGTGTACCCAGGAACAGATGGGATGAGTTATATCTGGAGCAGTAAGGAAGCAAGTCCAACACAGTGGCCTTCCCTTTAGCTGCCTCCTCACTCCCAAACATACCGAGAGCTGATCATTCATCCTGGGGAAGGAATGAAACAGAGGGAAAAATTGTGATTATGACTGAGGATACAGCTTGAACTGACTGAGAAATTACTGAACTTACCTGGACACAAATCTTCTGCATTAGGCAGAATGGTGACTCAGAGAAGGATACTTGTTTTTAAAGCACGTGTGAGCCTGTGACCAGGGAAATCCATGCTTGCTCTATCTAGTATTTCTGTATTAATGCCCTAGATTGAACCTGATGTATCTGAATGATTAAGCCTAGAGCCATGCATTATACTCATGTACAAGTACGAAGACTTGAGTAAAAATCAGTTTTGACTTACTTTCCAAGGTGCAGGAAAGGGGTTGCCTTGCAGTGAGTTGGAGAAACATGACAAAATATGGACACCTGTAATTGGTTCTCATTATTCTTTTAGTTTTGCTATAATGAAGGGCAAAATAGAAAGGAAAAATATAACATTTTCTATAGGTGAAATCTATTAATATTAATATTTTAACACCTTACATTAGGTGAATACTTAGCACTGTACATTGCTTCATTTAGTCCTTGCAATAACCTAGATGGTAAGAGATATTTTTCCCATTTCATAGGTGAAGAAACTGAGGCGCAGATTAAATTACTTAAGTTCATGCAGTGAATAAAATGGCTGAAATCCAGAACTGCCCGACTCCAAAGAATCTGATTTCATTTTGGCAAAACATTGTTTCTTAAATGCACGGTAGCATTTTGAAATTTATAGCTCTCGATGATTTTCCGTGCGAGAGAAACAAGTATTGTGAAGGACTGGAGAGAAAAATTAAGTGCTGGAGGGCCAGTTACAATTTCATTGGGGACTCGGGACATTGGACAGAACAAAGTTGAGAGGGGGGCCACTTTGTTGCTTTTGGATGGATGATCTTCCTCAAGGGGCTTCCCATAGACTAAAGATGATGGCAGTGATTCCTATTGAACTTGGCTTGGGGAAGGAAAAGCCAAGATTTTCTCTTTAAAGTAATAGTGCTTTGCAATGAATTATCCTGGTAATAGCTTTCTTGTAAAGAAAATAAAGAAGATATATAATCAGAGAAAGCACAACTGGTCTTCAGGCTTCCCTCAATATCCAGGTACATACTGATTCCGAGCATTTTGGAATTGATACGTTTGATAAAATGTGTCCTGTTTGTGATTTTCTGCATAGGATCACTAATTTTAAAAATGTGATATTTGCAGGCAAAGAGGATTCTCATCTGAAATAACTTGCTGTGTATCATAGTCATTACAGCTCTCAATCACCACTCCCAGGTTCCAGCAGAAGCCTGAGAAGGTAGAAGTCTCTTTGCTTTCTATCCATTCTATCTTAGGGTATCGTCAGCATGGCAACAGGATTTGGCAGAGCTGTTTGACTCGGTGCTCTTCTGATATTCTTGCCGTCTGTACTTTGCCTTGCAGAAATGACCATTTTGGCCATTAGGTCATTGGAGCCCCAAGTGCACCAACTGCTGCACAAAACCTGAATCCATCCTTGAATGCCAATGGAGTCACCCAATGGACTGGCTACACTTGACCTCCAGTTTTTTTCTACCAAAGTAAAATGTGTTTGTTAGGAAATGTCTTTCCTAGAGGCAGGAAACAAAATGATTAGGTTGAATGTATGGTATGAAAGCAATCTTTTTTTTTTTTTTTTTTTTTTTTTTTTTGCGGTATGCGGGCCTCTCACTGTTGTGGCCTCCCCCGTTGCGGAGCACAGGCTCCGGATGCGCAGGCCCAGCGGCCATGGCTCACGGGCCCAGCCGCTCCGCGGCATATGGGATCCTCCCAGACCGGGGCACGAACCCGTATCCCCTGCATCGGCAGGCGGACTCTCAACCACTGCGCCACCAGGGAGGCCCTGAAAGCAATCTTTAGACTAAAAAGAGATCATGTATGTGGAAGTACCTAGATAGGGGGCACTTACCAAACATTTATTGCCTTCCCTTTTCACTCTCATTTTCAAATGAATGAATATAAAGTGGGAAAAAATAAGGGTACATTTTTCTATGACAAATGGAGCTATTTTGAAGAGTGTCAGTTAACAAACTAGTTTTTAAACGTTTTTCCAACGGAATCTCATAATTTTGTGAAATGTGTGCACTTTGATTAGGCTAGAGGTTGTCAACAGTCATAGAAGCAACTTTCAATATCTTTTTTCAAGTACGTTCGATTTTCTTGTTTAATACTAACAAAATGCATGATTCTGTATGAGATACTGCATCCTTTTAGAATATAATTTCTGAAATCTTAGAAATTTCATTTTCATTCCAAACAACCAAGTTGTTAGTTCCTTGTTGCTAAGGAAACCACTGTGTATAAATCATCAGTAAATACAGTAGATGGTAGTTAGACTCTTGTTCAGTGGTAGCAAGTGCCTCTTTCCTTGAGATGAGAAAATTACTACCTTTTGATGGGAAAGAAAAAGTCATGTGGGTTTAGGCTATTTCTTTAGAGAAACACACCTGCAGGACTCTCATTTTTTTCTTTCTATTTTAGTCATGGATGAATAGGCCGGGGACCTAGGGCTAGGTTTTACAGAGAACTGGTAGACAAGTGACACTTTCTCTTGCCCTGCAGATGTCCCATTCCTAATACTGAGAAGCAGAGGTTCTTTGCCAGTGTCTCTCAAATTGATCCTTTCTTTTCCGCCTCTATCACTCTGATCCACCCCTAATCATCTTGAACTGAGACTTTACAGTAACCTCCAAATTGGCCACTCTAGTCCAGACTCTTCTTCCTATATTTCTTCCTTCACACTATGTGTCAGATTAATTTCTGAGCCAGACTGCTCGTGTTCAAATCCCAGCTCTGCCACTTACAAATTGTGTGACCTTTGGGCAAATTACTTAACCTTTCTGTCTCAATTTCTTCCTCTGTAAAATGGAGATAGTAATAATATCTATCTCAAGGTTGTTGGGATGAATAAATAAGTTAATTCATGTAAAGCACTTATTACAATGTCTGACACATAATAAGCACTCAATAAAAGTTAGCTCTTACTAGTTTCCCTAGAACATCACTTTCCTTTCCAGTATTTTCTCTTCCCAGTTCAAATACTTCAATGATTCTCTATCATACTGCTTGCACTGATATTTAGAGCCTTCTCTGAATCTCAGTATATAGTAATATATAATGCAATAAATGGCAATATATAGTTAATTGTTTTTTTGTTTTTTTTTTGCGATACGCAGGCCTCTCACTGCCGCGGCCTCTCCCATTGCGGAGCACAGGCTCCGGATGCGCAGGCCCAGCGGCCATGGCTCACGGGCCCAGCCGCTCCGTGGCATGTGGAATCTTCCCAGACTGGGGCACGAACTCGTGTCCCCTGCATCAGCAGGCGGACTCTCAATCACTGCACCACTAGGGAAGCCCTATATAGTTAATTCTTACATTTCCAAGTGCACCTAAGTAGCCCTGGGAGGTGACAGTGTGTAGTGGCAAGAATGCTGTAGTGGTGGTAATTCATACCTGAGGCTGAATTTCAGCTCAATCGCCGTAAAATCTTAAGCTATTTGGTCTTCAGTTTCTGCTCCTATAAAATTCAAATAAAAAGTGCTAATCTCATGGGAGTTCTTTTGAGAATTAAACAAGAAAACCTTTACAGAAGCACCTAGCATAGTACCTCCTATAGCAGGTGCTTAACAAACATTGTTTTCTTTCCCCATTCCCTCACCTCCTCTTCAGTCATGCTGATTGTTATGGGCTGAACTGTGTCCCCTCCCCCATATTTATATGGTGAAGCCCTAATCTCCAGTACCTCAGAATATGACTATATTTGGAGATAGTGCCCTTAAAGAGGGAATTAAGTTAAAATGAGGCTGTTAGGGTGGGTACTAATCCAATCTGACTGTTCTTATAAGAAGAAGAAATTTGGACACATGGAGAAAAACCAGGGATGTGCACACACACAGAAAAGACCAAGTGAGGACACAGAGAGAAGGCAGCTATCTGTAAGCCAAGGAGAGGAGTTCAGAAGAAACTAAACTCGCTGACACCTTGATCTTGGTCTTCCAGCCTACAGAACTGTGGGAATATAACTATCTGTTGTTTAAGCCATCCAGTCTGTGGTATTTTGTTATGGCAGCCCTAGCAAACCAACACTCATCTACACATTATTTCTCCATCATCTGTAAATTGCAACCTTATCTCCAGCTCAGTTAGCAGACTATGAAAGATGGGACCAGATATACTACCCACTGTGAGAAGTCATTCACATGGCTCCTTTTGAGAACTTCCCCATGGATCACCACCATGCTTTAGGCCAAAATATCCTATCATCCCAGCCGTAACTGATTGGGCCTTACCCAAACTCAGTCATCCAGACAGGTCAGTGATCTACTGGTGGCTCAGCATAAGAGCTCTCCTAAAAGTGGTGCTTGAAACTCAGTAGTGACAGTCCAGCCCATTTAGATTCTCTGTGTTGTGTCACATGTACGAAAAACACAGTGTATCAGTAGATGGTAGAGTGGGCAAGAAACTAGAGACACACAAGATGTTAGAATAATCAGAAGCTACAAATAAGCATGGACATAGTTGACAGAGAGACTATCAAGTCATTTTAGGAGAGTAGGAACATGGAAAAATGCAAGTAGAGAGGAAAACAGAGACAAGGTGAAAGTAGTTGAAGATGTAAAGTCTGATTAGAGTTGAAAGTAATAGATGCCTACTTGTCTGGTTACTTAGATTTTTTAGACTTGGTATTCAATTACTAAGACTGCACATCCTAAAAGGTATTTCAGGTTCACACAAGGCTGTGGGGCTGCTGAGACCATTTTCTATATTTCCTACTTCCCCATGTAGTCTTACACTGTACAGTTACTTCTCTTCTCTCTGAAGTAATCTGATTGAGCCTTTGTTCCTTGAACTTAAAGAGACTAACTGTTAAACTTGGAAAATCATCACCTCTCCTCTTTGCTGTTCTAAGTCCTGCCCTTCCCTTGTGACCTAACTCAAGTCCTACTGTTCCAACAAAGCCCACTTCAGCTGCTTCAGGATTGGACAATTCCTATAGCACTTATTGGCTTAACTGTGTATTTGGCCCTTAGTAGTTCATTTCAAATATTTATTTCTGCATTAAAGAACCCATGGAAGGGCTTCCCTGGTGGTGCAGTGGTTGAGAGTCCGCCTGCCGATGCAGGGGACGCGGGTTCGTGCCCCGGTCCGGGAGGATCCCACATGCTGCGGAGCGGCTGGGCCCGTGAGCCATGGCTGCTGAGCCTGCGCGTCCGGAGCCTGTGCTCCACAGCGGGAGAGACCACAACAGTGAGAGGCCCGCATACAGCAAAAAAAAAAAAAAAAAAGAACCTATGGAAGCATCCCTCGCTTATGGACTCCTGAATCATTGGATATATATGAATGTCCTAAAGCTCTGTAGATCCATAAATATGGAATTTACAGTTATGTTAATGAACAGTAGTCTCCATATTATTCAAATTAGTGGGGTAAGATTGTGTCAGCTCAACCTTACATCCGGTCTTCCTTGTTATCAAGAGAGGTCCTGATAGAGCTTTATTTGGTACTTAACCTTCTAGTGTCTTAACAACTGTGGCACTCAGAAGAGGCCTGATGTCACATGAATTGTATCAAGGCACCAGATTTATCGGCAAAGTCATTCTCTAAAGACCAAAAGGTCAACATTATGCCCTGGGTTGATTCTATTGCATATCTTTAACAAGCAGTCATCAGAAATCTAGTCCATTTCCCCCATGCTGTCCATTGGAATGGACCTCCCCTGGGGTGGCATGAGGGCACACTGACAACTGTGAGTGCCTGGCTGTCTAGAGTAATAAAGGTGATGGCCACAGCTAGCTCCTCAGCTACTGTCAAAAAATTACAATTTGCTCTTCTGTGAATTAAACCCTGGAGGATTCAATTAGCTGTCCTAGTAATGACCTAATGAGCAAAGGTGTTTCTAAGTTAATGTCTGACCCTTTCTATTCCCTGCCCTTTAGATGTATTAGTGTCCAAAGGTTCAGATGAATTTGCTTGAAAATGTCTGGAGTAGCTATTCTGAGAGGGTGAAGGCCTTGATGCAACATTTGAAGCAAGTAGGAGATGTGCTATTACCACATTGAGGAAGACAGCCCAGATGTTTCCTGAGCACTAAAATAAGAATGGATTTGTCTTGGAATGACTTTACTCTAAGCTCAGGACCCTTCCTCTACTGTCCCTTTTTGTTGCAGCTCCTTAGATGTTGGTTAGCTTCACTAAATGCCTTTGGGAAAGTGTTCCACAAACCAGGAAATGTTGAATTGCCACCTACTCTGGATAAACTGAAGGCATCAAAAGCCAGCAGAATCTCTGGAGTAGGAGATGGAGCCATGTTGCAGTCCAGTTAATAGCCTCCCAGGACATATTTTGTGCCAACATATTGGGCTTTTGTTTCCTTTATCATGATCATTGGTTAATTGCGCAGGTGGAATCAAAACAGAAGACCATCGAGAGCTAGAACAAGTAAGATTTTTTTGGGAAAAAGAGGAGATGAGGAAGAGAGGGATAGAGACCAGATACTGAATACCTTCTCTGTACCAGGTAGTCTATTTGATGCTTTATCTCCTATAACACAAAACCCTGTGGGGTAAGTACTACCCAACTGGTCAGGATGAGGAAACTGAAGCACAGAAGGGTAAAAGGATTTGTGCAAGGTTGCACAGCTTATAAAAGTGGCAGAGCTGCAATCAGAAACCATATTTGTTTAACTCCAGAGCTGACATTTTAAACTACAAAGGCATTATGTCTTAATATATTTTCATGTTACTATTAGGCCTTAAATGCTCACTAACCCATTTGATTGATTTATCAGATTTGCTAGCATTCATCTTGCGTGGACCTGAGTTAATGGTACACAGGGCAAAGGAGTTTTAAAGGGTGGTTAAAAGAAGCAAAGCGTAGTCCAAAGCAAGGATCTGAACCTCATCTATCTAACTGGTACACTGGGAAGTTAGGACTATTTCAATAAGGGACTTCTGCAGGGGTAACAGGAATAACCTTAACAAACAGATCACCATCTACTGGAAGATTTTGAAACATTACCTGGTAGGTCTCCAAGTTACTTGACACTGTCATTCCCTACTCTTCCATCAAAACTTGCTCTGACAAGATCAGTTAGTTATATCTTAGTGTTTTGTGCTGACAAGTTTCAAACATGGCAAGGATACTAAGTAGTTGTAACACTTAGATTCATTATATTGTATGTATTGTATTTATTATTTTATTTTATTTTATTTTATTTTACTGTCTTCACAGAGGCAATTCTGATGCATGGCAGGGCTAACTGGTTGGGAATTGAATAATCCATGTGGACAATGACTATATTTACTAGAGTCAACTTTTGGCTAACCCTAAGGACAAATCTTTGTAAGTTTACTGACATTGTCTACCTAGTCTGCTGATTTAAGCCTTTTGTTGACAGAAAGAAGATCATTATTTATTCTAGCTCAGCAGGAATACAAACAGTTCTCCCCTCTCCCCTTACCCACAGCTCCTTTTGCCTGCAGGCTGACTTCCTTATTACATATTAGGTTTATAAAATAAAGCTTATGTCAACTGGCCATAGAACCTTAGCATTATTAGAAACTTTAGAAATCATTGGCTAACACCATCATTTATGCACAGATTGAAAACTGAAACCAAAAAGAATGATGAGACGTGCACAAAGTTATTCAGTAAGTTAGTTAGTTAATTCTAAAATTAAAAATCCCCCAGTCTCTAATCCAATGCTGATATTCTATGAATGTCTACATTTTCTTCCTTTTTTTAAATTTGCAAGTCATGGTAGAAACTATTTCTCCCACCTTTATTATTATTAATGATATTATTATTTATAAAATATCTTCAGCTTTTAAAACCAAATGTCTTCAATTAGTTTTGATCTTTGTTTCCTTAGTGTAACTTCCCTGACTTTGGGAATTTATCCCTCAGCTGGAGAGCTGGAGGCTAGAAGGAGAGGCATGGAGAGGAAGAACAAATAGTTTTAAAAGGTTCTCTGCTGCTGCAAATTGCATTTCCTTCACGGATAGTTTCTGCAGTCCCCATTCCTGTATGTCTAGCTTAAATGTCAATGGCACCTCAAAATCTCACAGTTTTCGAGTCCCTTAGGACGGAATTTCCTAAGTGGCAGCATAGGCAATTGAGTCACAAATTCCCTTTCATGATCAACATCTCAAATTACAAATAATGCATGAGGCTTAAATATTCCCTCTGTCTCAATCTTTGCATTTTTATTTTCTGGAAAGGCTAGCAAAGGTTTTCCAGAATTCCTTTGCTGAAATATTCATGCCTGGTCTATTAGGCTGAAGGACACATTTATAAGACAGAGGCCTCTCTAACATAAACAGGAGGCTTTGGGCCCAGCTGGTGTTTGACACTGGGGATATTTATCTTCAGTTAGCCTTTTGTTGAGGGACTTTCTTCCATCACAAAAGCCCCCTTGTAGTATTCACCAGTAGAATTCATTAACTCCTTTGGATCTGGACCATTGCTATTACAAACTGATATCTTAAGAGAAATCAATTTATCGGGCCATATCAGACATCAAAATCAGGCAAGAATATAGCTTATTTGGTAAAATAGGACACAGGTCTGGTCTGAAAGTGAAAAATCTGTAATGACCATATGGGAAGAAATAGTTTTATTCCTTTCAAAGGGAATGCTAAAAATTAGCACACATGAAAATATAAGCAAAAATTTTCTGCTTCACCTAGTTTTATCTTAGAAACAAAGGGCTCTTAATATGCAAACAGTATTTAGTTCTGGGTGGACCCAGGCATTTTTTTAAATTGAATTGAGTCTTTGGAACTAAGAAGAGAAATGCACATCTATTGAGTGCTGCTTTGTACTGGGCACTATGTCCGGCACTTGACGTATACTCTCAAATTATCTCAACAACAGAGGCAGGTCGGTACTATTGTTTGTACTTTATAGAAAGGGAAATGAGTGCGCCAGTTCTGGAAGTGTTTGCCCTCAGGTCCATTCCTTGCCTTTCACTTTCCCTGCCAACCCCTGCAGACTATATTTCTCAGGCTCCTGTGAAAACTAGCTTCTGGATGTGTTCAGCCAAAGGGAGATGCAAATAAGGGGTTGAAGAGCAGGAGGAAAGAAGAAGCCAGGATTTTTATCACCCTTCTCTACTCTCCAGCCTGGAGGAGCACCTTTAGAAGTGGTTGCCTTTCCACTGTGGCTCCAGCTCCTATCAGATAGGCCCACTGTGGTTCTAGCTTCTTCTGGGGGACACTGAGGTCCCTGGACTCTGGAAACACCGTCTCGTCTCCTTGCCTCTCCAGACCTAAGAGTGGTCCTGGCCTCCTGCTGTTGCTAATCTCTGGGTTGCCTCCCTTTCATCTATTTGGCTTCTCAGCTCCTCAATCAACTGCGTAATGCATTTCTTATCTTAAATACCCTCTATTTCAAAGACTATATCTAAAATGGTTTCTTTTTTAAATTTTATTTTATTTTATTTTATTTTATTTTGCTTTATAACAAATTTAATCAGCTATACATATACATATGTTCCCATATCCCCTCCCTTTTGCGTCTCCCTCCCACCCTCCCTTTCCCACCCCTCCAGGCGGTCACAAAGCACCGAGCTGATCTCCCTGTGCTATGCGGCTGCTTCCCACTAGCTATCTACCTTACGTTTGGTAGTGTATATATGTCCATGCCGCTCTTTCACTTTGTCACAGCTTACCCTTCCCCCTCCCCATATCCTCAAGTCCATTCTCAAGTAGGTCTGTGTCTTTATTCCTGTCTTACCCCTATGTTCTTCATGACATTTTTTTTCCTTAAATTCCATATATATGTGTCAGCATACAGTATTTGTCTTTCTCTTTCTGACTTACTTCACTCTGTATGACAGGCTCTAGGTCCATCCACCTCATTACAAATAGCTCAATTTCGTTTCTTCTTATGGCTGAGTAATATTCCATTGTATATATGTACCACTTCTTCTTTACCCATTCATCCGATGATGGACACTTAGGTTGTTTCCATCTCCGGGCTATTGTAAATAGGGCTGCTATGAACATTTTGGTACATGTCTCTTTTTGAATTATGGTTTTCTCAGGGTATATGCCCAGTAGTGGGATTGCTGGGTCATATGGTAGTTCTATTTGTAGTTTTTTAAGGAACCTCCATACCGTTCTCCATAGTGGCTGTACCAATTCCCATTCCCACCAGCAGTGCAAGAGTGTTCCCTTTTTTCCACACCCTCTCCAGCATTTATTGTTTCTAGATTTTTTGATGATGGGCATTCTGACTGGTGTGAGATGATATCTCATTGTAGTTTTGATTTGCATTTCTCTAATGAGTAAAGATGTTGAGCATCCTTTCATGTGTTTGTTGGCAGTCTGTATATCTTCTGTGGAGAAATGTCTATTTAGGTCTTCTGCCCATTTTTGGATTGGGTTGTTTGTGTTTTTGTTATTGAGCTGCATGAGCTGCTTATAAATTTTGGAGATTAATCCTTTGTCAGTTGCTTCATTTGCAAATATTTTCTCCCATTCTGAGGGTTGTCTTTTGGTCTTCTTTATGGTTTCCTTTGCTGTGCAAAAGCTTTGAAGTTTCATTAGGTCCCATTTGTTTATTTTTGTCTTTATTTCCATTTCTCTAGGAGGTGGGTCAAAAAGGATCTTGCTGTGATTTATGTCATAGAGTGTTCTGCCTATGTTTTCCTCTAAGAGCTTGATGGTGTCTGGCCTTACATTTAGGTCTTTAATCCATTTTGAGCTTATTTTTGTGTATGGTGTTAGGGAGTGATCTAATCTCATACTTTTACATGTCCCTATCCAGTTTTCCCAGCACCACTTATTGAAGAGACTGTCCTTTCTCCACTGTACATTCCTGCCTCCTTTATCAAAGATAAGGTGACCATATGTCCGTGGGTTTATCTCTGGGCTTTCTATCCTGTTCCATTGATCTATCTTTCTGTTTTTGTGCCAGTACCATACTGTCTTGATTACTGTAGCTTTGTAGTATAGTCTGAAGTCAGGGAGCCTGATTCCTCCAGCTCCATTTTTCGTTCTGAAGATTGCTTTGGCTATTCGGGGTCTTTTGTGTTTCCATACAAACTGTGAAATTTTTTGTTCTAGTTCTGTGAAAAATGCCAGTGGTAGTTTGATAGGGATTGCATTGAATCTGTAGATTGCTTTGGATAGTAGAGTCATTTTCACAATGTTGATTCTTCCAATCCAAGAACATGGTACATCTCTCCATCTATTTGTATCATCTTTAATTTCTTTCATCAGTGTCTTATAATTTTCTGCATACAGGTCTTTTGTCTCCTTAGGTAGGTTTATTCCTAGATATTTTATTCTTTTTGTTGCAATGGTAAATGGGAGTGTTTCCTGAATTTTACTTTCAGATTTTTCATCATTAGTATATAGGAATGCCAGAGATTTCTGTGCATTAATTTTGTATCCTGCAACTTTACCAAATTCATTGATTAGCTCTAGTAGTTTTCTGGTAGCATCTTTAGGATTCTCTATGTATAGTATCATGTCATCTGCAAACAGTGACAGCTTTACTTCTTCTTTTCCGATTTGGATTCCTTTTATTTCCTTTTCTTCTCTGATTGCTGTGGCTAAAACTTCCAAAACTAGGTTGAATAAGAGTGGTGAGAGTGGGCAACCTTGTCTTGTTCCTGATCTTAGTGGAAATGGTTTCAGTTTTTCACCATTGAGGATGATGCTGGCTGTGGGTTTGTCATATATGGCCTTTATTATGTTGAGGAAATTTCCCTCTATGCCTACTTTCTGCAGGGTTTTTATCATAAATGGGTGTTGAATTTTGTCGAAAGCTTTCTCTGCATCTATTGAGATGATCATATGGTTTTTCTCCTTCAATTTGTTAATATGGTGTATCACGTTGATTGATTTGCGTATATTGAAGAATCCTTGCATTCCTGGAATAAACCCCACTTGATCATGGTGTATGATCCTTTTAATGTGCTGTTGGATTCTGTTTGCTAGTATTTTGTTGAGGATTTTTGCATCTATGTTCAGCAGTGATACTGGCCTGTAGTTTTCTTTCTTTGTGACATCCTTGCCTGGTTTTGGTATCAAGGTGATGGTGGCCTCGTAGAATGAGTTTGGGAATGTTCCTCCCTCTGCTATATTTTGGAAGAGTTTGAAAAGAATAGGTGTTAGCTCTTCTCTAAATGCTTGATAGAATTCGCCTGTGAAGCCATCTGGTCCTGGGCTTTTGTTTGTTGGAAGATTTTTTATCACAGTTTCAATTTCAGTGCTTGTGATTGGTCTGTTCATATTTTCTATTTCTTCCTGATTCAGTCTTGGCAGGTTATGCATTTCTAAGAATTTGTCCATTTCTTTCAGGTTGTCCATTTTATTGGCATAGAGTTGCTTGTAGTAATCTCTCATGATCTTTTGTATTTCTGCAGTGTCAGTTGTTACTTCTCCTTTTTCATTTCTAATTCTATTGATTTGAGTCTTCTCCCTTTTTTTCTTGATGAGTCTGGCTAATGGTTTATCAATTTTGTTTTTGATTTCCTGGTTGGGCCCTGACTGATATACTGAGGCTTTACCCCAAATCATGTGACTAGGAGGTGATTAAGACTCAAAAGTGTATACTCTTTCCTCTTGGTTTGCAAATATCACAGATTTATGATCTCTCTGTCTCTGTCTCTCTAAGACTTTAAAAGTCTTTGGAGGAAGAAATAGTTTTAAAATATTTACTCAATGAAATCATATTTCCACTTCCTCAATTGTCTCCATCCGTACTTTACTAGAATCCAAATTGACAAGAGTTTGTTCTACTATCTTCTAGCTAGCCATTGATTTTACACATTGAGGTTTTCAAAAGACCTTCATTATATAGTTCACCCTTTGCTAGCCCAATGGAAACATTTTCTTTAGGTTTCTTAATTCATCAATGTCATCCCACTCTACCCTTAGTCAGAACACTATTCCCTTTCTATTTTTCCAATTTCCTTTCTTCTAGTTATGTCAAATCCAGTGCAGCACATTTTTTTGAGGCCTGGACCTCTGCAAAGAGAAAAGCGCCCAAGGTCATGCTGTCAGTCTAGATCTGAACTTCCTTCAAGTCAGTGAGAGAGATGGGAATGGAGGAGAGAAGGGTGGATACAGGGAGGGAGAGAAGAAGGGGAGAGGGTGGGGGAGAGGGAGAGAGAGAAAGGAGAAGGAGGAAGAAGAGAGAAAAGGCAGTGAAGAGTAAAAGTTGGAAGTCATAAGGAAGGAGGGAGAGAATAATAGATTTAATGGATTAAGCCAAATGTTTTGTTGAGTTTTTCAGATCATATTTAAGGATGTGGGGACTTGTAATGATGGAACATGAAGGTAATCATTGTCATTTTTCCTTCATTACCAAAAGTTGTCATTTTTTCCCTCATGGAACTGAGACAATTTTCTAAACAAAGACACCACCTTGTGTAAATGATAGATCTTGCTTTAAAAGAACTTGCCATTATTAAAGAACAAATCAGCAGAAAGCCAACTAGGCCTTCATTCTGTGAACGTCATTGAGATTGGCTTGATTTGTTCAAATTCTTTTTGTCTAAGTTTATGGAAATTAAGTACCACCTCCCTCACTCCCTGTCCGTAGTTAGGACATATTTTATTTGGGGGCTGATATTTGGGGTGGGGACAGTGAGGTGCGGAAGTTTTATAAGGTACCTGACTCAGCTGGATACCGCTAGTCTTAGGTTGGAGGCTGTCATTCTCTGTGACTAACACTTGACGTGGCAGAAGCTTGGTTTAAAATATAGCACAAACCCTTTTTCAGTTGCTTTGGAGACTTATTACTGACTTTTCCTATAAACAGGCAGCAGATGAATTGACTGAAATAGCATTTTTAGTGGTAGCTTAGTAGAGGGAGCCCTCAAACCTAAGGAGGGGGCTTTGGGAAATCTGTCAACACCTCTTTCCTCTACTGGCTGGCACCTGGACCAGACCCAGAAAGGGTGGGAAGTCAATGACCTTTTTCTTGAATGCCCTCTCCACTTTCAGTGACTCTTTCTTCCTCTCTATCTTCTTTATCCACCCTTCCCAAAACACACACATCCTCTCTCTCTCTCTCTCTCTCTCTCTCTCTCTCTCTCTCTCTCCCCTTGTCCAGAATCCCGGGGACCTCAGGGCACTCTTCCCAGGAAGTAAACAAGACTCTCTCCTCATCATGATGTTTAGGTGCTGGACCTTTTCCCTCGGGGATGTCTAGTTTGAGATCTAAAATTGTATTTTAGAAATGTCTATGAGTGTCTTAATGCTGTCCCTTTCTTAGGCATTTGGCATTTGATAGGGGTCTTCAGTTCATAAAGGCAGATGAGTGGGGAAGCTGGTGATTTGGAGGTCCTGCAGGGAGTTTTTTTTGTCTCTTGTTTTTTCTTTCCAAATTCTTCTTAAATCAAGTCTGCCTTAGGGCTTTGGGGATGGTACAAAAGTCTCTCACCAGTCCAATGTCTGACATTGCCAGAAGAGTTGAAATCTGTACCCAAACTGAAGCCAGTGTTAGAAAAATCTCATCACTTTTATCAGCAAAAGCGCTTGCTTTGCTCTTTTGTTTGGTGAAGCTTTGGAATGTCGGTAATCTAACGTTAAAATGTGGGAGGGATTCTCAGTTAGTTAAGTTAGTGGCTATCGCTATTTAAACTGCATCTTAGAAACTCAAATCTGTGTCAGTCAATCTCATTGTCTGACATGTCCCCGTTAGTGACATTCCTTTGGGCTAAAGCAGAAGAATTTACTAGGTAATATATTCGCTGTTTACTGATCACTAAAGCATTGCCATTGCAAAGTGTGTTGGGGGCAAGGGGATTGGACCCATGAGGCAGTTTCAACCCTATTGAATGCCCCAGCCCAGGACACAGTGGGGCTGGTGGGCACTGGAAACCTGAGAGGAGTGCTGGAAGGAGAAGGCTGATTCAAGATGAAAGGGAGTGGCGAGCGCTGACCTTGTCTGGGGAAAAAGCCACATAGGGAACCGATATACGTATTTGAGTCATTCTGTATTCCACCACAGGAGTCCATTTGATTTCCTAACCATTGAACAATCCTTAACTTGTTCTCCCTTATTCAGGCTAAGGTGTTTTTTTTTTCTTCTTATGTAGGGTGAAGAATTCAGAGAGACAACTGCTTTGACCATTTCTGTTTCTTGAATTTGACTGTCTTTCTCCTTCAAATTGTTTGAAATTACCTATTTCCCCATAATGTGTGTCATTCCAAATTCCTCTTTTCTAGGGAAATCATGCATTTGTCCTGAAGCTTTTGGGGTTATTTTCCTGCAAGCTAACATAGCCTGGTTGATTTCTATAGAGGGAATGGTAACTGGAAGAAAGGAATATTCTGGATATATTAGCTTTGCTACTATTCAACGTGGATCAAATTCTGAAAGTTATTCGGACTGGTCTGCCAACCCACAGGGAATCCTAGTCTCTCTTCTTAATCCTCATTACTGTACCCGCCTCTGGAAGGAAGACAGTTAATTTTCTCATTCAGAGAGAAGGGGATGAAGAAGCCATTCAGAAAGTAAGTGCCAAAGAGCTATAAATATTGATATGATAGCTTAATTTCTCAGAGTAACTTGGTTTTGAGTTTCAGTCCATACTCTGGCAAGTATATTTATAAACATTAATTTTAGATGTAGGTGTAAGGCAATGAGCAACAATTTTCCAGAGCTACTCTTCCCTAGTCCCTTCTACCTGCAGTATGCCTGTAATACAGTTGTCTACCTGTCAGAAGTGTTTCTTTGTAGGTTGGGTCTAGGGTGAGGAGAGTTAACTCCTACCCATAAAGCAGCCTAATAAATTTTGTGCCTATTTCAATCTATGTTTACTCAGACCCCATCCTTCTTCAGCAACGTTGGAGGGAACTGAGGCAGCTTAATAGTTTCAGAAGTTGGCACTGTGATTAAATTCCTGTTCTGTACTAGCAAGGACATAGGACTTTGAGGTAAAAGACCTGGGCTTAACTTCTAGCTCTGTTGCTTATTAACCATGTGATGTTTAGGTGAGCTATTCAACCTTTCTCCACCTACTCATTTTTCAAATAGGAATAATAACACTTGTCTTGTACAAGTTCTGGGGAGATTAAATGAGCTAACATTAAAAGCTTAATACAGTGCCTGAAACACAGTAGGGCCTCAACAAATGTTTGCCAGATTAATTCCTTTCTGGAACACAAACAATGAAAGTCGCCCAATCTTATGATGCTAAGAGACCCCAGTCCCTTGGGATATGTTCCCAATTTATGCAAATTCAGCCTCAACACAACTGGACTGTCATTTACTTCACTTAGCTGTACCTCATATTCCTGCGGATCTCCTTTGAGTCATTTATCTCCCTTAACTTCTTTCTACATTACAGACTCTTTGGCTTTGTGGAATAGCTGTGTGCATATATACTGTTTATTGGCCACTCGAAAAGCAAGGTAACTAATTTGCTAGCAAGAACTTGGTACCATACTGATGTTTTGTAAGACAGTTTTCTATACTTTCCTCTAGCTTAGGCTAAATAATATACTATTAACCTTCCAGATGTGAGGAATAAGGAAATTAAGTGCTAGAGTCCAAGCCCCTTTTGATTGGGCACCTTAGAATAGGAAGCAAGTATTCCTGCCCTCTGTTCTTTTGCTCTATTGTTTGTTGTGTGTCCTCTGTGCTTACCCACTAGCAAGTGTGTCTCCTCTGCCATCATTTTTTAGGGTGAGAAGCATAGGAAATTCCATTACATTCCAGGTGTTCTAAGGATTTTCTCTTCACTTTCTTCTGAGTTCTGGATCTATACTTTGGAGCTGGGTGACCTTGACTAACTGCTTGAATTTTAAGCCTCTGTTTTCCCATCTGCAAGATCTGGCTAATATTAAGTACCTGGAAGGACTATTGTGAGGATTGTTAAAAAGTAATTTAAAAACTTAGTGCACTAGATGGGCTTCCCTGGTGGCGCAGTTGTTAAGAATCCACCTGCCAATGCAGGGGACACAGGTTTGAGCCCTGGTCTGGGAAGATCCCACATGCCATGGAGCAACTAAGCCTGTGCACCACAACCACTGAGCCTGCACTCTAGAGCCCACATGCCACAACAAGAGAAACTACCACAATGAGAAGCCCACGCACCGCAACAAAGAGTAGCCCCCGCTCGCTGCAACTAGAGAAAGCCCACGCACAGCAACAAAGACCCAATGCAGCCAAAAATAAAATAAAATAAATAAATTTTAAAAACTTAATGCACTAGAAAACACTGTACAAACATGATACTAGGAGAGAATTGAAGAAAAACTTGGAGGTGAGTTGTGATAGGCAAGTTTCAAGACTGGTGAGGGTGGATAGATCTTAGAGCCCCTGTGTTCCTCTTCTGGGCATCTTCCCATCTTCTCTTCTCCTCTTCTCTCTTCTCCTCTCTCTTCTCTCTTCTCTTCTCTCTTTCTCTTCTCTTCTCTCCTCCCTTCTTCATTTTCCTTTCTCTTTCTCTCTCTTTCTATTTCTGTTTCTCTCTCTTCTCTCTCTTTTTCTCACACCTGAGAGTTGTCAGTGTTGGGGAATATGGGCAGGGTTGGATAGAGGTGAATGAGAACTGAACCATGCTCACTCAACTCTCACTGCCATCCTGTGTCTCTGGCAAGCTTGCCATCCCAGCCCCAAACTGATCCTTTAGTCCTCCAATTTGTCCATGTCATAATCCCCCAGAACTGTGAATACTATATTATAGGGGCTTTGCAAATTTGATTCAGTTAAGGGTCTCAAGATGGGAAGATTATCCTGGATTATTTGGGTGGGCCCAATGTAAACACCAAGATTTTATAAGAGAGATGCAGGAGGAGTCAGAGGTAGACAGAAGGCAATATGAAGATAGAAGTAGAGACTTGAAGATGCTGTGCTGCTAGCTTTGAAGTTGGAAGATGGGGCCACAAGCCAAGGCATGTAAGGAATGCAGCTCTAGAAGCTGGAAAAGGCAAGGAAACAGATTCTTCCTAGAATCTCTGGAGGGAGGATAGCTCTGCTGCCACCTTGGTTTCAGCCTAGTGATACCCATTTCTGACTTTTGCCTTCCAGAATTGTAAGTTAATAAATTTGTGTTGTTTTAAGCCACTAAGTTGTGGTATTTTGTTATAGCAATTGGAAGGTAATGCACTAGGAGTAGTGATCAAACAGTATTTAGAGATTCTAGGGTTGACTGTTTAAAATGCTCTCCACATCTTTAACTCCACCTGGCTTGATAAATACTGCCCAGGACCAGATGCACCTGGAGTGATCAACCATCCCAGTTTACACTGAAAGTCCTACCTTCCACAAAATCCCTCAATGCCATGCAAACAGGGACAGTTGGTCACCCTACATTTTCCCAGTTTTCCAGACTTTTATAAGTCTTCGTTATGGTGCTGTGTCTCTAAGACCTCTTCTGTTGTGTATGTTCTTAATTTGTTACCCACTTTTTAGCTCCGGTGCAAGCACTAACTCAGCTTGACATAGGTGGCTTCTCTTAATACTTCCAACACTGGTCCTGGCCTTATCCTGAATCATTTATCTTTGCTTCATGTTCTGAACGGATGTTACAACTATTTCTCTGACCATATCTCCTCCAATTCCCATGCTCCCTGGTTTCGGTCTTTCTGTTGCCCAGTGTTGCTCTGGGTTTGAAAGACCTTGTTTTGCTATGGAACATCTATGAATTTGTCTGCAAAGTTGTGTCACTCTTGCTTGGACGTTGTTTTTTTTTTTTAGTTAAAAAATGTTTTTTTTATTGGAGTAGAGTTGATTTACAATGTTGTGTTAGTTTCAGGTGTACAGCAAAGTGAATCAGCTATACATATACATATAACCACTCTTTTTTAGATTCTTTTCCCATATAGGCTCTTACAGACTATTGAGTAGAGTTCCCTGTGCTATACATTAGGTCCTTATTAGTTATCTCTTTTATATATAGTAGTGTGTATATGTCAGTCCCAGTCTCCCAATTTATCCCTCCCCACCCCGGTAGCCATAAGTTTATTTTCTACATCTGTAATTCTATTTCTGTTTTGTAGATAAGTTCATTCATATCCTTTTTTTAGATTCCACATATATTGCTTGGACTTTGAGGCAATGGATGTACTCTTGAATCATTGCCCTTCAAATGTCACATCCTGAGCCTGGCAGTGTGGGGCATATTGAACCCTCATGAACAGTGCCTCAGTTCAACATTACTCCTCATCCTGAAAGGTTCCCGCTTTATGGGGATCTAATATACAAATAGACAAACATAATCAGGGGGAAAATTATTCACATAACACAAGAAATTCTCAACTTTACAGAAGGTTTAACTTCATGGTTTACTTAAATAGCAAGTCCCCATAGTAGATTTAAAATGATTTGATTTTTTAAAGAGAAATTTTTCAAGGACATTTATAGTGATAAATTCTAGAAGCTTGCATTAACTCTGTACATGTTATGACTAAATGAATGTATGATATTTGAATTCTCTTTATTGAGTTGATGATGCATTTCTGAACTTAAAAGGCGCTGTGTTCCAAGGAAATAAGGCATTTTGTAGAGACCTCACCTGTTCTTACACCCCTCTGAGAGGTAGGTTGTCATCATCCCAGTCATCAACATGGACCTGATGCTAATTGGTAATCTTTGCATCCCTCTTTTCTTCTCTGTTTCTTCCTCCCCCACTGCTTTCATCAGCAGGAGGGGGACAGTTCATTTTGACACTAGGATGCATCCCTGACAGAGGCTTTCAGCAGTTCCAGACCAATATTCTCTTACTCATCCTCAGTTCTCTTTATTGCCAGGCTAGCCCTGACCTTTCCCTTCCATTCTGATAATTGGCCAGCTGTCTTATTCTGATAGCCAGTCCTTACTTTGTATCTTGGTTCTGATGAATGTCTTGTTTCCTGTGCTGGAGACCTTATTTTGGTAGCCTGCCCAACATTCTCATCCCCCTAGGGCTGACCCTGATCTTGATTTTGTCAGCACTACTGTCCCTCCCACCACATTGTGAAGACTCCCTGAATTCCAGCCTGGTTGTCTGGGTCCTGCTAGCTGCTAACATGTCAATAGAAAGCCAGCTTCAAGGAATATCTAATTATCAGCTTGTCTTAGGTTTTCTGTTGCTGCTTTCCATTTTAAAAATCTGAGGGAGAACTGTCTCACTCACCTCAATTTTCTAAGTAAAGTTTAATAGGTGAGAAATTGAATAAATGAATGAATAAGTGAATTAATAAATGAAATACCAATCAGGAGACAGCTATCACTTTGGTATTGGGCCCACTTTGGTATTGGTATTGATACCAACTGATTATCCGGACTACTGCCCATTACCTATTGCCCATCTTTTATATAGCCTGCTCTGCCTGCCATATTGGATTTCCCCCTATAACCAGTACCTGGGTATATCCCCTGAAGTCTCTGCCCAACCATAACATGAAGATTCATTATCAGATCTTGGTTTTACCCACCCCTTGTCCTTAAGCTGTTTATGTTCTACTGGGGCATTCAAGACAAATGTAAATCAACACAGAGAGATGTGATTAAATGGTGAGGAATTTCTGGATTCATTTGAGAAGACTGGACATTAGTCCCCAAAGGATTCATTCATTAATTCATAAATATTTTTGAAGCATGTGTGAATTTGTCAGGGTCCCATAGAAAGGATAGAATATACATATATTAGGATAATTTCAGGAGGGTTTATTTACAAAGGGACTAACTAAAAAGATATGGACATTGTATATGGAACTATAAGGGTTAGTTCGCAATGTGGGTTTAATAGTTGAAGAGCTACTGCAAGCTGATGGGGAGAAGTGTATATTGCAACCTGAATGAGAGAGTGGAGTAGAGGAAGCCATGCTGAGAGAAACAATGACCTTCTGTTGAGGGACGCAACCAGGTCAAGATGACCCTGCAGGGAGGGAGCCGGGGGCATAAATGTCGTCCCCTTACTCCTTGTACTCTTCCAATTTCCTACTGAAGTTCTTCTTTAGCTGAGCCTCAACTGAAAGCCAGAGGGCAAGGAGGCCCTCCTATGGCAGAGATCAGGGTGGAGAAGTATAGAGAGTGGCTCTGGAGGGGTAAGAAGAAAATATCTAATACAACTTGATCAGTTGGATAACTTTGAGCTGAGTGCTGAGAGGCTTTTGGGAGGCATTGAGTCTTCATTGGAATGTTAAATCAATTATGTGACAGGAAAGAAGATACATTAATATTGTTTTGTAGAGAGTTTTAATTAACTTAAAATAATACACATACATGAATAAGATAATTCAAGACCACAGCCTCTCTAACACATTTTTAAGCCCAGTACCCTTTTTATTAGTTTAAGGTTCTCCTGATGTGCAGATTCCTTCTCTGAATCTCCTCTGAGGCCCTAATGTGCGTGAAACTTTTGACTTAGTCCCTTTGCCTGACTTTCTGTAGCTGCTAGAGACAAGTATCCCAACCCTCAATGGTTCCTACATTGACCTTCCCCTCTAAAAGCTGGCGATTGGTTCATACCAGTCTTTCTGGTGTTGCATGGCATCTGGGAAGTGACTCTGGCCTGTATGGACATTTAATAATAATATGCTCATTAGTTTCCTTAGGAGATATGGTTCATTCATTCTTTTTTTTCTGCTTACTATGTGTTAAGATATAGGGAGGCAGTTAGCAATGAAAATCAATAGCAATAGGAGAATGGAGCCCTTTGGAATGGAATGACTGGGGTTTAGTTAGAAGGTTCTATGATCGCCCTGAGGTCTACAGAAGGAATGAGACTGCTACAAAGCCTGTATGCAGAGGAAACAACAACAAAAAGTAGCCAGCATCAGGGCCTGGTAAAATAAAATACTGGACTAATAGATAATGTATTGGATGTTGGATGTTGGCTGACTCTACAACGGGAAGTTGTGACAACTGTGCAAACCAGAGAGCACCCATCCATCTAAGAGCATTCACAAACACAATTTAGAAAAATACCGTGCAAGACAAACACGTCTGAGGGCAGCATCTGGTCTTCATTTTATCAGGTCTACGTTTTATGACTGTTGAATTCTGCCTAACTGATAACTGTGAGGGTGATTAGTGGCCAAGTTTAGGAATTGGGGAAATGTGGTAAGATGGCTATACTGTGGATAGCTGAAAGATGGGGAGGGGTCATTAATATTCATTTGAAGAAAGACTCAGGAAAATATTCTCAGAGAAGACATCTGGCATGTTATCAGGGGATTCTGGTGCTACTCTGGGGCCAGTCTATAGTTGCTTGCTTACTTCTGGTCTTCTGGGAAGTTTATTGATGAATAAATATATCCTTCTCTCACCGACTCTCACATGGGAGAGATTTGGGGTTCACTGGGCCTAACCAAGCTGGAGATAGCTTAAGCTATTTTCATGACTATTATTTTTAAAATCCATATAAATTCTTAGAGAATATAATTTGTGAGTTAGGTATTAGTATTACTTTAAAATTTAGTGCAATATTTATTCTTCTAAGCTGCCTTTATGTTAGTAAATCATTATAAGATTAGCATTAATCTGACAGTAATATATTGAGCCATCCAATTCTCTATTAATTCTGTTAGGCCAAATTTTCCACCTCATTCTTTAATATGCTCTCTTTGATGACCAAATGTATAGCTACCCACCCTCCCTTACTCCCACAATACAGCTGTGGGGTGTAATCTATTCTGAAAACCCTTGGAATTGTTTTGGAGTAATAGCAGTTTAAGGAATATGAATATAGAAGAAACCAGGATAGGATTGTCAGAACTTAGAACTGGGGCTGACCAGGAGAGACTTAGATGCTGAGTAAAGGCAAATACTGGGGTCTGGCAGATACCATAAATCAATGCAGAAATGGAATCAAGTCCAGAAAGGCCAACTTAAGCCATGGGGTAGTAGGCAAGGTCCACAGTCTAGGGGGCGTGTATATGAATGGTTGGATGTGTCAATCCTGAGACAGATGGCACTCTGCTATCTCAAAGCATTTGTGAAATCATATTGCTATTCTGCTGGTGATTGTGTAGTCAAAGATCTATAGATCAAAGGCAGAGGTACTGAGATCATTAGGTATTTTTCACACCTGGTTTCCTACCATATGTCTTAGATGATACCATGTACAACCCAGAATAAAAACCTGGCTCTCAAATAACCTATCTTTCTTATAAGACAGTTATTCCGAAATGGAACTGGGATAGCTATAAATGCAGATGTAAATTGGCTAATGTTGATGTCTTCCCAGAAATGAAGGAAGTTTACCAAATTTAGGCAATGACATTGAGTGAGCTTCTTATAGGCATTCCAGAACATAATTCTTGGAAATTATCCAGTTGTCATGGCATCTTGCCATTGGTTCTGAAGGAATGTCTGGCATGAAAGTTCCTGTATATTTTAATAGTTTTCCAAGGGAATGGAAATAAACTTACATGTTCTCAGGTTTTATTTTTCCACTGAATTCAACTGTTTTAATTCTTTTTACTTAGTTCAATCACACAGATTTGATTTTCTTATTTACTTTGTACAAGTATGGAAGGAAGAATAGAATCCTAATGTTTATTTAGCGTTTAAAAGTGCTAGTCACGGGGGCTTCCCTGGTGGCTCAGTGGTTGAGAGTCTGCCTGCCGATGCAGGGGACACAGGTTTGTGCCCTGGTCCGGGAAGATCCCACATGCTGCAGAGCGTCTAGGCCCATGAGCCATGGCCGCTGAGCCTGCACATCCGGAGCCTGTGCTCTGCAACTGGAGAGGCCGCAAGAGTGAGAGGCCCGCGTACCGCAAAAAAAAAAAAAGTGCTAGGCATTGTACTGTTTACCTACATCATTGCCTCAGCAACCTAGGTGGGTATGAATTGTTATCTTCACTTTAGAAATAAGGCAACTGAGGCTCAGAGAGGTTAAGTAACTTGTCTAAAGTCACACAGCTAGTAAATGGCAGAGCCAATATTAGAATGCAAGTGTGTCTGTCTCAAAGGTCCACATTCTTTTGTCATGAGATGCATCCTTGAGCAAATTTGGTTATATGCAGACAATTTAAATCCCACGTAATGACAATAGAAGTGTAACTCATATTTTAAGAGAGTATTATACATGCAATAGACACATGATAAATGTTTGTTGCATTAGTGAAAAGCTGAATACTTGAAAAGACAGTGGTTTAACTGTAATGCTCACATTTGACTTCTTTTGTGTAGAACTATGAATAAAATAAAACCTTTCTGAATTTTAGTGTGAGATTTCACCTCCTGGATTCTAATTATTGTATTTTTCATTACCCGATAGTGCTTCTGCATTTTAATAATCATCAGCTTTCAGTAACTAATACCAGTCTGTATCAGGAATAAGCTTTTCTTTATGAATGAATTAATGAATGTATCGGCCATCTTTTCCCCAAAGGAGATGCTAATGACATTTCCTGAAATCCAATGAGGCTAGTCCGTCTTCAACACGTGAAATTTAAATCTGCAATTTTAATCTGGAGATTGTGCATTTAATTTCACTCTGCGGGGAACCCCAGTGTTGCTTTATTGTTATTTTCTTAGTTGTTTCTTTTGAATCTCAAGATTCAAGTAGTGCTTTGGAAAATATGAGAAGCTAAATGCCACATTTACAATTGTTTTTGAAAGGTTTAACCTTTATTAAAGTAACTGGGTAAATACAATTCAAAAGGGTTTACTTCTCTTGTAAATTAAATAGTATGTTTGTAGACTGAAAGGTCAATTTTCCAGCAGAGTCTGTCTGATTTTCAAAAACTATCACTTTTTGCCTATGATAAATCAAGAAAGCTAATTTGTTTTACACGTATGATACATAAGCCATAATATTGTTTATCTGATTTCAAGCTCAGTTACTTGTGGCATGAGAGCACTTTTTATGATGAAGTATAAATGTTGGCTTCTGAAGACAAATGTGAAAGAACTTTGGACTGAAGTATTTGGCTTCCTACACTCAAAGAACTGAATTCATCTTCTGAGATTTGTAACCCAATCATGTTCTACATGTCACTTTGGGTCTATTGAGTCATTTCATACCTTGGTACAGAAAATGTTATTTTTCCTCTTTTCATTAGAGAGAAAAATCACCTTTTCCTTTTCATTATCCAAAAACTTCACTAAAAATTATAACCCACTTTAAAAATTAACACACATATGTAGGCATACAGAGCACGAGTCCTCCTTCTGGCTTTGGTTGCAGATATTTGTTTTGGCTCTGGAGTCAGTGTTAAAATCCTGTTACTTAAAGAAGAAATGCATGAAGGAAGTCATGGTTTGAGACTGCTGTCTTTGAGAAGAGCCTGCCCAGAGAAGATTTAATTAAGAGGTGGAGTCTCAGGCCTGATTGATTCCTTGGGTTTTAAGGGTTTTTGTTGGTTTTTCACAAATGAACAGGTAGCCATCTATAAAATGATGGAACTACATGAATAATAATGGCAGAAACTAAATGTTAAGTAAATGCCAAATACAAAGAATAGTAAACACTTATTCTATCAAGGGTATTTGAACAATTGTTTCTCTTAATATGCTTTATTTTTTGATAGTATAGGAGTTCAGCTTAGTTATGGGATTGGCTTTGTGCTCTGGACTGGGAGTTCAGAGAAAATACAAATAAGGCACCAGCTGTCCCTTCTTTTTCCTTTCTTCTTAGTTCAGTTTTTGTGGCCACAGAAGCTTTTTCTTTTTCTCCCTCCCTTCCCTCCCTTCTTCCCTCTTTTCTTCCTTCCTTCCCCCCTCCATTTCCCCCTCTCTCCTTTCTTTCTCTTTCTCTTTCTTTTTCTTCTTTCTTTCTTTCTTTCTTTCTTTCTTTTCTTTCATCAGCAAAATGTGTGAAATTTTCTGTTCTAGAATCTTAGGTTGGGAGATTGTTGGTATTTTTTTTTCTAGTTTTTCACACTCACATGCTTACCTTGAGCACAGATAAGTATGTGGCAAGTTCTTATTCCAAGCCCTATGGATAACTAAAAGTCAGCGGTGTGACAAATCATTTTACCTCTCTGAACTTGTATTAGATTAGCTTCTTATTTTTTTACCATTCTTACCTTCCCTTTTTGGTCCAAGATATTTGGCTTAGGCTCCTTGTAATTTAGCCGAATAATATGTTCGTAGCAACAGCAATGGATTTAATTTAATTCAATCAAATATTGCTTAATTTTACAAAAGCACTCTGCTTGGCCCTGTGGGCAGTACAATGAGTAAGAGCCAATCCTTTCCTCTGGGTTCTTACAGTATTGGCGGGGGGAAGATAATTATACAAGTAATTATAATAAAATAGGATATGAGAAATGCCACAACAGAAGAATGAACAAAACGCTATAGTGATTTGAAGGAGGGGAGAGAGCACATGTAACTGGAAACATCTGAAAAGGTTTCCCAGAGGTTGTGGCACTTGAGATGAGCTTTGGAGAATAGGTACAATTTAATAAGCAGAAATGCACAGAAGTTCTTCTAAGCAGAAGGACTGAGAACAAACACCTGTGATGGAAACACACAGGGGCTGTTTGTCTGCAATGTAGGGTTCCTGTAGGGAGTGGTGGGAGATAAGACTGGAAAGAGAATTTGGAATCATATGAGGAGAGATTTGCATGTCATGCTGAGTCATTTGTATTTAACTCTGTAGGCAGTGTTGAGATGACACTAAAGGTTTTAAAAACATTTGTTTATTTATTTACTTATCTCACAGGGAGTGACATGATTTTGCAGGTAAAATAACCTAGCAGTTTGTGTAGACTGGACTGAAAGGGGAAAGCCAATATGAAATAACTAATAAAACCCTTTCCCTCTGATTATAGCAGCAATGCAAGCTCATTATAGAAACTTCAGAGCATAAAGAGCAGCACAAAATAAAAAAAGTCACCGGCAATTTCAATCACTTAGTCTTACCCATTATTTACGTTTTTTAAAATAAATTTTATTTGTTTATTTATTTTTGGCTGTGTTGGGTCTTCGTTGCTGCGCACGGGCTTTCTCTGGTTGCGGAGAGCGGGGGCTGCTTTTCGTTATGGTGCACAGTCTTATTGCGGTGGCTTCTCTTGCTGTGGAGCACGAGCTCTAGGTGTGTGGGCTTCAGTAGTTGTGGCACATGGGCTCAGTAGTTGTGGTTCGTGGGCTCTAGAGCACAGGTTCAGTAGTTGTGGCGCACAGGCTTAGTTGCTCTGTGGCATGTGGGCTCTTCCTGGACCAGGGCTTGAAACTGTGTCCCCTGCACTGGCAGGTGAATTCTTAACCACTGCGCCACCAGGGAAGTCCCCCATTATTTACATTTTAGTGTATCTATTGCACTCAGTTTTTCATGGTACTGTCTATCATCTGCTTGTTCTGCTTCTTCATATGTCAGGAACAATTATCAAGGCCATTCAAATGAATTGAAAACTATGCTTTAGAAAGGTAAATTGTGTTACTCTTAAGAACAAACAGTAAGTTTACAATGTCATCAAGTAGAAGGCCTGCTAAGTCTACTTTAATAAAAATAATTACTTGTAATTAGAATGCCAATTATTTGTTTATAGTTAGTGCTGCTATGGTATATAATTGTTTTTTTAAAGAAAGCTTCCAATAATTTTATTCTTTTTTCCCCTCAAATTTTATTTTAAAAACTTGCGAATGTTCAGAAACTTGGACATAGGATGAAGAACATCTGTACAGTCTTCATTGAGATCCAACCACACTGTTTTTTTTCTTTCTCTCTCTTTTTGCTAAACAATTTTAAAGTCATATACATTATGATATTTCATTCTTTTTTATTTCTATATGCATCACCTAAAGAAATGGACATTTTACTATATAACCACAATACTGTTATCACACCTAAGAAATTTGACAATAATTCCATAATGCCATCTAATATACGAAGTCAAGTTCCCCCATTTTTTACAAAAATGTCTCATATGATTTTTCTCCAATTTAAAATTCAACCAAGGTTCATGCACTGCATTTGGTTATATCTCTTTAGATTCTTTTTAAAAATTTTTTTATTGGAGTATGGTTGCTTTACAATGTTGTGTCAGCCTCCACTGTACAACAAAATGAATCAGCCATACACATACAGATATCCCTTCCCTTTTGGACTTCCCTCCCATTTAGGTTACCACAGTGCATTAGGTAGAGTTCCCTGAGCTACACGGTATGTTCCCATCAGGTGTCTATTTTATACATAGTATCAATAATGTATATGTGTCATTCCCAGTCTCCCAATTCCTCCCTATAATTTTTATAAGTCAATTCAACATGCTACTCTGTCCTATTTCTTTCCATAGTTAGCTCACTAATATTTTGAAAATATTAGTATAATATCAATATATAACTTTATTTCTGTCCTAGCTTTTCAAGAATTCTAAGTTAGTGTATTCCAAATTAATGATGATTTTTCAGTATTAGCAAGTTTATTTAGGAAGAGGTTTTTATCACTCTTTGTGTTTTTTTCCTAATTGTCACTGGATTGATATTTCTTGTTGGTTTCCCTCTATTGTTAATGCTTCAGTCATCTGGAGGGACTATTCTGCTATTCCAACTGAATTTTAAAACCTTGGATACAATGGCACAATTTTTTTTTCAATCCTGTCTTTTCTTTTTTTTTTTTTTACATCTTTAACGGAGTATAATTGCTTTACAATGGTGTGTTAGTTTCTGCTTTATAACAAAGCGAATCAGCTATACATATACATCTGTTCCCATATCTCTTCCCTCTTGCATCTCCCTCCCTCCCACCCTCCCTATCCCACCCCTCTAGGTGGGCACAAAGCACCGAGCACAATAAAAAATGCACTTATTTGCCAAAAAAATGTATCTGTTAAGGGTCCCAGAGCCTTCAGTATTATGGATATCCTGTTTCTTTTTTTCAGTGAGATTTGTTTTCTAATGTTTTATTATTTGATCAAAGGGTTACAAAAAGTCACTTCACCATCCCTCTTTTGGTCCTTAATCTCTTAAATTCATTTTTAGTGCCCTCCCCCTTACATGTCATGACAATGTCTCAGTTGTATAAATTAGTGTCTTATCTGTCATGGACTTTCAAATAATGTGATATTTCAGTGCTGCTTTCTCAGTTTAGCCTGTCAGCAGCCTTCCCCAGACCCCCATCTGCTTTATAGCCCTGTATTTCATAACCAGGATGTGGCTCCACCAGGCTCTTGTGGATGATACTATAAACTGTGTTGTAATGGCTCATAGGATTAGATAGAGGCTATTATACATCTAGCCTGGATTGCTAATATCTAAAATTAGGCATGGATTTTGTAAACTGTAATGAAATGGAAAGAAATGACTTTCAGATGTATTGCAGGTCTGTGCTATGCAATCACAATCCTAATGTATTAGGGAACCTTGTCATTCTCCCTCCTCATGATTAAATGCTGTACCCTTCCTTAACTAGACTATTGAGTTGTGTGTGTAATCTTGGTGTCCCTTAAGTATTACTAATGCCATAAAGCTGGGATGCTCTAATTACCAACATTTCTCCCTTCTTGAATTGTTTACCCTTTCTGGGTTGTCTCTGTGGCTTCAGTACATTAGTGGCTAACCCAATCTCAGGCCTATGGCCTTTCCCCGCTCTTATAGTGTGTTTTTGTTTAAAGAGGTGGTAAGAATGCATTTAGAACATTTCTCTTAAGTGACAGGGTTGAGAAAATTGAGTCATTTCTGTTCAAAAGGTCTCTGAAAGAGTCTGTAAATTGTTATACAGGATAACCCTTTATACAGGATTGAAAGAAAGTACAAAACTTGTCCGAACATAGAAATGTATAAACATAGAAAGCATATAAATTAATGATTGATTACTGTCTCATAAGAGGAATTTTCATTTTGCAAAGGGACTTACCACAAGGTTCTTAAAATGGGGAGCACTTCTTAGGGCATGTAAGTTTTTATTGACAGAGTATTGCCTATTTAGCCACCACTGTGGACATAAGCTAAGAGAAAGTTAGTGTACGAATTGCTGCCTGTGGAAGATCTACCTGCATGAGTCATCTTGTTTCTGAAATTGGAGTATAAGCCAATAGGAAAAATAGCAAGTCATTACATTTCTATTTCTTGAGCGCTTACTATGTTCCAGGCACTTTACACATGTTATCTCATCTAAATATCACATCAACTCTCTGAATTGTAAAGTATCTTTACAGATAAACAGACCAAAGCTTGCTCAGTGTTGTACAGTAAGTAAGTGGTGAAACTGATTCAAATTCATTTCTGTCTTCAAGGATTATAGTTTTTATACATTATAAGCTAATGACATTGATTTAGAAAATGTCCATGTATGTGCATTTTTTCTAGACTCAGGAAGAAATACTGTACAGTAAAGGACACATGCATGGATAAATCTGGTTTGAAATCCTTGAACATCATCCAGCAGATAGTCTAAGTTCTTTCCCTTGCTGTTCATTCAGTATGGACTCCAAGAACTTCCTTTAATAGGAAGGTACATCTGCTTTGACAGAGATCTTAAAAAAAAAAAAAAAGACATTCCAAATGCAAACAGAGAAGGTTTCTGAATTTGTCTCTGACTGGGACAATCTAGGTTGGAGTTCCCTTCCGTTAGGGTGACTGATTGTATCATGTATAACTTCAGGTTTTGAGGTTTCTGTTTGTTTTTTTTTTTTGCCTCTTCCAGTTTTATTGAGATATTTGACATATAGCACTGTGTAAGTTTAAGGTATACAGCATAATGATTTGATTTAAGTATATCATGATGTGATTATCACGATAAGTTTAGTGAACATTTATCATCTCATATGGGTACAAAATTTAAAAAAATAGAAAAACAATTTTTTCCTTGTGATGACAACTCTTAGGATTTACTGTCTTAACAACTTTCATATATAACACACAGCAGTGCTAATTATATTTATCATGTTGTACATCACACCCCTAGTACTTATCTCATAACCGTACGTTTGTACCTTTTGACCACCTTCATCCGATTCCTACTCCTTTCATCCCCACCTCTGGTAACCGCAAATCTGACCTCCTTTTCTATGAGTCTGTTTTTTTTGTTTGTTTTTAAAATATAATTGACCTACAGCACTATGTTAGTTCCTGTTATACAACATAGTGATTTGATATTTCTATACATTTCAAACTGATCACCATGATAAGTCTAGTTACAATATGTCACCATACAAAGGTATTGCATAGTTATTGACTATATTCCCCATACTGTACATTTCATAACTTTTACTCATCTATTTTATTTTATTTTTTTTATTGGGGTATTGTTGTTTTATTTTGCAACCGGAAGTTTGTATCTCTTAATATCCCTCACCTATTTCTTTCCGGTTTTGAGATTTTTTGACAAGTCCGATTAAGGTGCATTTATTAAGACAGTGTGGTATGGTAAAAGGAACATGGACATTGGTGTTAAGCAAGACTAGGTTCTAATTCCTTTACCAGTCATTGGCTGTAAAACCTTGGTGAAATCACTTAACCTCTCTGGGCCTCAGTTTCCTCAACTGTTCACCATTTTCTATTAAAAAAAACAATGTCAAATTTCCATAGGTGGAATCACTTCCCCTCTGCTTTCACTTCTAGTCATAGAGCTTCAGCCAATCCTACCCCTAGTCACATGGATGGGTTCTTGGATGGATATATAATCAGATTAATGAGAGTCGAGTCCCTGCCTCAAGCTCTGCCTGAAGTTAGCAAGATTCACCCTTGAGGTTTTCATTGATATGAATCATAAGTCCCCCTTCCCCTTTTAAAAATGTCTCTCTTTAAAAAAAAAACAAAACAGTTTGAGTTAGCTTTTCTGTCCATTGAAGTCAAGATAGTCCTAATTGTTATACAGCCTGTTGAGGCTGTGACTGTGAAGATTAAGTGAAATATTGTTTGAAAAAATGCTTAGTACAGAACCTAACACTTAAGAGTCTATGAAAGTTATCCTTTCTCTTCCTTCAGTAGTATCCCTGGACCCAAGAGGAGCCTACTGTTTAATTCCAGTGATATCATTTGTGTCTGTGTGACTTAGCAGACCTCTGCACAGGAAGAGATGAGGGTCATTCAGCAGTTATCAGCACCTGAGCTCTACCACTTTCTCTCCCTAATCTTTGTACATGGGCTATAGACCATTTCAATGAATTCTCATGCCCAAGTGCTGAAGAGGACCTTTATTTCTCTTTATACAGAAGCTGTATAAACAGAGGTCCACTTCAAGTCCTGGACATTGATGATATGATTGATGGCTTATATGTACTAGGATCAGCTAAGTGTAGCTTAGCTCCTGATCACTGCTAGTGAGCTTCTGTAGTCAGACTTGGGTAATTCTATTCTTTATTCATTTTTAATTTTCAATGCTTTTATATAAAATATTATTATTTTTGGACCATAAGTTAATTGGACTGGTATGATGAGTGGAAGCAGATCATGTCTCTTCTTTACTTAAACCCCTTTAGTTTCCCACTACTTTCAGAATAAAATTCAAGCATCTTACTATTACATATCAAGCCCTTCCTAAACTGACTTCTGTCGACTTCTCAAGCTTTATATCTTGCTATTTTCCAGTACAAACCACATGCTTCAGCCAGGCCAAACCACTGGCAATTCCTTGAACGTCTCTGGCTTTCACACAAGCTATTTCTCCTGCCTGGAATGACTTTTTCTCAACCTTTTCATCCTGCTAACTCCCATGTACCATTTAAAACAACTCAAGATACAGTGTCTCTGTGCAAATTTTTTAAATTAATTAATTAATTTTTGGGCTGTGTTGGGTTTTCATTGCTGGGCGCGGGCTTTCTATAGTTGCAGCGAGTCTGGGCTACTCTTCGTTGTGGTGGGTGTGCAGGCTTCTTTTTGCAGTGGCTTCTCTTGTCATGGAGCACGGGCTCTAGGTGCGCGGGCTTCAGTAGTTGTGGTGCACAGGCTTAGTTGCTCCGTGGCATCTGGGATCTTCCTGGACCAGGGCTCGAACCCATGTCCCTGCGTTGGCAGGTGGATTTTTAACCACTGCGCCACTAGGGAAGTCCTCTGTGCAAGTCGTAATGGCACACTTTCTCCCCATCTGATTTAGATGCACCCTGCACTTACCCCTATCAGCCTGTAGTACCATCATGTCTGAGTTATTTCTCTGTCCCCTTCTGTAGAACATGAACTCCTTTGAGGGCAGGGACCACATCTTATTCATTTGTGTTCCTAGCACCTAGTATAGTACCCAGAACAGAGTAGGTATTCAAAATATGTTTAATGCTGCAGCATCATTCAGGTTGTAGTAAATAGCAGAATTCTGATGATTGTGCTATAAGTCCTCATGGATAGAAGTGTTGTTTTGTGTTAATATAAAAGTGAGGGGCTTCCTTGGTGGTGCAGTGGTTGGGAGTCCGCCTGCTGATGCAGGGGACACGGGTTCGTGCCCCAGTCTGGGAAGATCCCACATGCCGTGGAGCGGCTGGGCCTGTGAGCCATGGCTGCTGAGTCTGCGCATCCAGAGCCTGTGCTCCGCAATGGGAGAGGCCACAACAGTGAGAGGCCCGCGTACTGCAAAAAAAAAAAAAAAAAGAGTGACTATTATATAGTAAGAAAAATAGGATATCTTAGATGATCTTGAAAAAAAATCTGAGTTGAGATCTTGCTTTGTTTAAAGAAGATACGGTAATTTCAAGACAGAATGGTATCCGTACAGGAATAGTCAGATTGATCAAAGAGAATAATAAAAAGCCAAGAAAGAAAATTATGTAAGAATTTAGTATTTCTTAAAGCTTGCATTAAGAATGCTTATTCAGCAAATTATACTGGGACAATTCACTAACCACTTAGGAAAAAAAGTTTCATGATACACACCAAGGAGTTGCAGGTGGATTAAAGATCTAAGTGTAAACATTGAATAGTAACATTTTAAAGACAGTATAGATTGAAGTTAAGAATGCCTGAATTCAAACTCTGACTCCATCAGATACTAGCTCTGTGACCTTGGCCAAGTCACCTAATCTCTTCATGCCTTAGGTTCCTCATCTATAAAATGGGGATAATAAAAGTCCTCACTTGGTAGGGTTATTGTGAGGATTAAGTGAGTTAATGCATGTAAAGCATTTAGAAGAGTCTCTGGCACATAGTAAACACTATACAAATGTTGTATATTGTTATTGCTAGAAAAAAACACAGGCAAATAATTATAGCATCTTGCGGTGAGGAAAGCCTGCCAAGGGATAATAAACAGCAAAGGCACACTTGAAAAAGGATAGATAATATCAATTTATTTGATTACATAAAAAATAACTTTCCCTCAGTACCTGCTTCATCTTCACTCATTCTCAGGGCTTAATTTATACATTCTTCACTCAGAGGGACCTTCCTCAATATTCCAGTTTAAATCATGTGTCCTCCCCCATTTTTCTTTCTCATAGAACCCTATTTTTTTCCCGCAAAGTATTCAGCACAATAAATCATTATATATGTGTGTTTGTTGATATGTTTAATGCTCCCCTAGACACCTCCTTCTAGAAAACTCTAAGTTCCATGAGATAAGGAACCATATTTGTTTTTTCATCATTTTTTTTGTTAAGCTAATATCAGTCATAGTGTCTGGTACATAATAAACACTTTGTACGTTTTGCCGAATTATTGAATTTAATTTAGTAAAATCCTGATTCATGAGTATGCTCAAGGTTGTGTGCCAGAAGGGTCTGATTGATCATGCATTTTTCCTAGAGAGCTTTTATTTTTCTTTTTTAATTAATTTTTGTTGGAGTAGAGTTGATTTACAATGTTGTGTTAGTTTCTGCTGTACAGCAAAGTCAATCAGTTATACACATACATATATCCACTCTTTTTTAGATTCTTTTCCCATATAGGTCATTACAGACTATTGAGTAGAGTTCCCTGTGCTATGCAGTAGGTCCTTATTAGTGATCTATTTTATATATAGTCATGTGTATATGTCAATCCCAATCTCCCAATTTATCCCTCCCCTCCGTTTCCCCCTTGGTAACCATAAGTTTGTTTTCTACATCTGTGACTCTATTTCTGTTTTGTAAATAAGTTCATTTGTACCATTTTTTTCAAATTCCACATGTAAGCAATATTATATGATATTTGTCTTTGTCTGACTTGAGGCAGTATAGTGTAGTGGTAGAGAGTGTAGACAGTAGAGCCAGGTATCTTGAGTTCAAAGCTGGGTTTTGCCCTTTAATAGCTGTATAGCCTTTAGGCATATTACTTCACTCACCCTCAGTTTCCTCATCTATTGATATAAATTGGGGCTAATATTAATGACTTATATCCAGGTCTAGGGATGAACATGGAGGAAGAGAAGGAAAACTGTGTAAGGGGTAGACCTTAATGCCACTTCAACTCAGAAAATATGCTAGAGCTTATTTTCTTTTTAAACTAAGTCCTGGATTTCTGTTTGTTTTATTCTGAGTGGTATTGCATTAAAGATTAAATGACCAAATGAATGAATGTACGGTTTGGATCTAATAAAACATCTCATTGATCCTCTTTTTTAAAAAAATGGCTAATTTTACCTCTTTATTTTTTCAGATAAACATTATAGTCATTCTGTCACAAGTTCCAAACAGAATTTTATTCAAAATTTTGATTTGGAATTTTTCAAATTCCAAAAATTTGACTGGAATTTTCTTCAGCTTATAGGCTTAATTTGAGAATGAATTGACATCTATATACTATTGAGTCTTTCCATTCAGGAACATGGTATGGATCTCCATTTAATAAAATCTTCTTTTAAGTCACTTAATAATCTTTTAAAGTTTTTTAAAACATTCATTCTGCAAGTTTTACAAAATTTAATGCTATTGTTAATCATATAGTTTTAATAGTGTCTAACTCATCATTTTGTATTTGTATATAAGGAAGATGCAGATTTTTAAGTAATCATACTGAGCCATCTTACTTTATTATTAGTTCTAATAAAATTTTGGTTGATTTTCCGGGTAAGCAGTAATATCTATAATAAATAAAAATTTTTTTCTTATTTTCTAATACTTCTCTCTCTCTCATTGCAATATCTAGAATTTCTGGAAAGAATATTAAATGATAGTAGTAATATTGTTCATATTGCCTTCATCCTTATTGTTATCATAATACTTCTAGAGTTTTATGGTCAAGTATATTATTTTTTATCATGTTAAGATAATATATGCATAGTCCTTATTTACTAGGAGTTGCTTTTATTTAGGAATGGATGTTGAATTTCTATCAAATTTTTTTCTTCTTTGACCTATTGATAGGATAAAATACATTTATCACACATCAGTAAAATGGCACATTATCAATATGAAGTATATAGATTTAAATCGTTGATGAATTCTTGGGAAAAGGGAAACTTGGTAATAATTACAACTCTTTTTTTTTTTTTTTTTTTTTTTTTGCGGTACGCGAGCCTCTCACTGTTGTGGCCTCTCCCGTTGCGGAGCACAGGCTCTGGACGCGCAGGCTCAGCGGCCATGGCTCACGGGCCCAGCCGCTCCGTGGCATGTGGGATCTTCTCGGACCAGGGCACGAACCCGCGTCCCCTGCATCGGCAGGTGGACTCTCAACCACTGTGCCACCAGGGAAGCCCTACAACTCTTTTGTAACATTCTTTTAAATACAATTAGTACTTAGTAGTTTTGCATTTATAATGATAAATGAGTTTGGTCTGTCAGTTTTCTTTTCTTGTGCTTTCATTTGACAGTCATTTGTTGAGTGTCTGTTTTATTTCAGACACTATGCTAGGCGTGGGGTGCTTTTTTTTTTTTTTTTTTTTTACTTTTCAAGCCACAGACCTCTAATATGTGTTAAGGGAATGTGAAAATACCACATAGTGTTGGGATTATTATAAGTTTATAAAGTGAGTTAGAACATTTTATATCCTTTTCAATGATTTGTAACAATTTACAGAACATAGGAATTATCTACACTTTGGATGTATGACATAACATACCTGTAAAATCACCAAGTGTTTTTCTTTTAAGTAAATGTTTAACCTTTTACCTACTTTTTTCTTTTTTCTTTTTTTTTTTGCTGTAATTAATTTTAGGGGTTATTCTTACATAAAAATTTGCTAGGTCACATTTTACTTGAAAATAAGCTATATGTGAGGTTTATTATGATAATGCAGATCCTGCCATATGGAGGGGAACATTAGGAGTGGGGAAGAACACTCCCCTTCCCAATAATATTGTTCCCTTTTCCTTCTTTCTTTTTAAGTTTTGTTCACATTTTCTGTATTTCCTACGACAAGGTTTTTAAATAAAGAAAACTAAAAGACTTTAAAAATTTAAATAATGACTCAAAATAATATTGACGAAATCAGATATTTTATTCATTCAACCAGATGATAAACTTTGAGAGTACTGGCTAGCAAGATAACTCTAAATACAGCAGCAATTAGATTCATCTGAGAGAAAAAAAATGAATACAGAAGAAGATTCTGTGAAGATTATGCCATGCATTCTGATTTGATAAGTGGAAAGCCTGAACATTTGACATTTATTATGACTTTTCAAGGGAGAAAAGGGCCAAATAACATGTCTTTGAGGAAAATAGTAACTCAGGAGAAAACATGTCATTTTCAGCTTGAGCTAGAAAGACTGTCATGGCAAAACCTGTTTTTCTAAGTCCTCGAAAGTCCTTGTTGTTTAGCCAACAAGACTAAACAAAGTGTGAGGACTCGGTTGATGTGTTTTGTTACCAATAGTCATCCTATAGAGTGAAGCATTCAGCTTGGATAATGACATATTGATCATGGAGCAAAGGAAGAGGATCAGAGGACTTGGAGAATTGTAATGTACTTTACATGTATTTTCTCACATAAGCTATACACTCACACAGCCTTATGAATCAAGTACTATTATGGTTGTTTCTTTAAAATGAGAAAATAAAATTTCAAAAGGTCAAGTAACTTGCTCAAGATCAGACAGTTAGAAATTGGCAGAGTCAGGTCTTGAACCTAGGTTGTCTGACTTCAGATTTTAAGCACATTAACCTCCAGGTTTCCCTTGTTATGAAGAGGGCTCAGGGTAATGTGAATGGACATTGCTAATGTGACCCCATCTATCTGGCATATTTTCTCTCCATATTTTTGCAGCCTCAAATTAATGTATGGAGGGTATTTCCTCCCTTCTCTAACAGGGTAGATCTTTCCAGTAACTTCTTCCTTCCTCCGCATTGGCAACTGCCACACTGGCAGAATATAGCCAGCTGTAAAGTTCTACCAGCAGAAGCCAAAAGAGGATTTAGCTGGCAGAGCAGTTGTTAGGGAGTATCAGGGGAGACAAATAAACAGTTTTCAAAAATGCCACGAAGATTCTGTCCTCTGAGCAGCTGTTTAGAGCATTCACTGCTGGCCATAGCCCTCTGGAGAACCCTGCTCCAAAAAAAGGGGACCTTACCCAGGGTGTAATTAGTGCTTCATACAGTCATTGCAAAATCCACACCAGCTATTGATATTGATGAAGTTGTGACTTGCTTTATAAATATGAACAGAATATGAAAAATTACTAGACATATGGCTAGAATCCACAGTTTGATAGAGGGTGATTAAGCTGAACAATCAGCACATTTGGCCCCATTAAAACAGAGTTAGTATAGGAAACAGGAAATAACTTTGAGAAAGTTACAATCTAGTTTCTTAATGACATTTGAGAGGTTATTGCATCAATAAAATAAGAGCAAGCTGCCATGGCAAAGAGGAGTTGCAGAATAAAACTTACCTTCTCTGGTCTTCCACCTACCCTCTGCTAAACTTGATCTTAGTACCTTATTTGTATTCTTCCTAGCACTTACTAAATTTTGCAACCTTTTTTATTTTTCTCTTTACTTTCCCTCTACCTCCATCCCTGTATTCTATTGAAATACATTTCTTTTTAAAAAAAATTATTTAAAAAATTTTTTTGACTGTGCCGCATGGCTTGTGGGATCTTAGTCCCCTGACCAGGGATTGAACCGGGCCCCTGGCAGTGAAAGTGCCTAGTCCTAACCACTGGACCTCCAGAGAATTCCCTGAAATACATTTCTATGAGAACAGTGATAATATCGGTTTTATTCATGATAACTTTTTTATCCTCATCCCAATTTTATATTGTATAGTGCTTGATATGAAGTAGAAATCAGTAAATATTTGCTGGATGAATTAGAATTAAAAAAACCCATTCCTAATATAAAATAAACACAATGACTCAGCAAAGGCAGCAAATAGAAGAAAAGACACTGCTGAAACCCAAAGTACTGAAGTATAGTACCCACCTAACAACTCTCCCCATAAAATTAGGATGGGGATAAAACAGAAGAGAAAAGGTAGTCTTGGAAATTATGCGTTTTAAGCAACTCATCAGTTTGTGAGGAGATAGTAGATAATGTTTGTGTTGCTATTGATAAAGAGATGTAGGTTAAAATGAGTGTTTTGAAATAAAAAGGGAAACTCAGAAGACACGAAACAAAAGTTTATATGGATTTATATTGTTGGCTACATGAAAATGAAAACTTCTATATGACTAAAATTATACAGCAAACAAAAGTAAAAATAGAACAATTGAAACCTGGGAAAACATAATTGTAACATATAAGACAGACAAAGGGCTAATTTCCAAAAAGTATTTATGAATCAGTAAGAAAATGATGAACAACCAAATACAAAAATGCATAGAAGATATAAATAGGCAGTTTACAAAAGAAAAGAAATAAAAACCACCCATAAATATATAATTCTCAACATTATACATAACCAAAGAAATAAACAAAATCAAAACAATGAGATTTCCTTTTCATTTATCAGATCAGCAAAAACTAAAATATTAGCTAAAACCTAATGTTGGTAAAGATGTTGGAAAATGAACAATTTTTGCATTGTCAATTAGAGTGTAAATTTATGCAAACTTTCTGGAAAATTACAATATCTATAACAAACTACTTATGGGTTTTGATTCAACAAATTGATTTTTAGCAAAATTCTAAGAAATGTTCTCATAAATGTTAGCCTAGATATTCACTGTAGCAGTTGTGTGCATGTGTGTGTGCTTGTGCATGTGTGTCAGCACATGATAACAAAAAAGTAAAAACAGCCAAAATGTCCACTATCAGAGAACTGGTAAAATAAGCTGTGATTGATTGATATAGTAAAATACTATGTACTGTTGAAAGGATTAGGTAGCTCTGGAAGTGAACATATAGAAGAGTTCTGAAATATATTACTAATTTAAAAATGCAAGCAAGGTTTAGTATTACCTCATAAAGTATATGTAAATAAATACACATATGGGCATATAGGTTTTTGTTGAAGGAGTCACAAGAAATTGTAGTTAACCAGGTACAAGACTGAATGAGAGAGGCTTTCAATACTCATTTTATGCCACTTAAAACTATATGATTTTCAAAACTTAGCATGTATTACTTTTGTTTTAAAAATATTCATATGAGTTACTGGGGCTTCCCTGGTGGTCCAGTGGTTAAGACTCCGCACTTCCAATGCAGGAGGCATGGGTCAGATCCCTGGTCTGGGAACTAAGATCCCACATGCCACATGGTGCGGCCAAAAAAAAAAATTCATATGAGTTATTAAGGTGGGGGAGATTCGGAGATTCTTTTTATTGTTGTTTTGTTTTCTTTTTATTTCTCTGCATTTAAAAAATGTTACATAAAAAATAAGAGAATTTATTAGTAAAGTGGACCTATAGTAAAGCATTTCTAAATAACTAGAGAGGTATAGAAGCACAAAGTACACTTGATCAATTCACCAAAGTCAGGAATACATAAAAAATATGCAATTATATTAGGAAATTTTAACATCTCACTTGAAACTTGTAGTTTCAAGTAAATAAAAAATAGCTGTACTTTAGCCATAGATAATTTACAATTTAATATATAATAGGTCACAAAGAATAAATGGAGGGACACCTTCATATTCTTTGGGAGGAATTAGATGGAAAGACTCAATATTTGCAAAATGTCAATTATCCTCATATAATTCCAAATGAATTTCAAATAAAACACTTCAAAGATTTTGGGGAAATTTGACAAATTTGTATCCTAGTTTATCTTGAAAAATGAAAGAGATAGTATACTCAAGACAATTGGGGAAAAAACCCTACTTGTGGGGGTGGGGAATTGTCCTACCAAATAAAGTAATTGAAGTGTGAAACTGGCATAAGAACAACCAGGTATATCAATGCAATTGAATAGAAGGTCCAGAAACTAGTAAATATCTATCTATCTAATAACATACAGATCTAGTATATATTCATGCATTTTGAAAGACTGGATTATTTTGTAAAGGATTTGGGGACAATTAGATGGCAATGTATTAAAAAATTATATATCTATTGACAGTTCACAAAAAAATACTCCAGAAGGATTAAATATTTAAATAATGGTATTAGAAAAAAATGTAAGTGAATCTATACATAATCTTGAAGGTTGATAAAGATTTTCTATGCATGAAATCAAGGGAAAAATGAAAAATGATTTGAATCATTATTGAAACACACACACACATACACACACACTCCTCCCTACATACATCTTTTTTGTATCAAAGGCCAGCATAATAATGCTGAAAGGGAAACAAATTAGGAAAATTATTAATAATATTTATGACAGGTAAAAGGTAATATTCTTAATATATTAAAAAGTTATTGCAACTCGTGTCAGGCAGAACACTCTCAGTTACAAGAGATAGAAATCAACTCAAATAAAAAAAAAGAAGGAAAAAGGAGCAAAAGAAAGAAACAAGAAATTCAGGCCAGTAATCATAGGAAAAGATCCTCAGTCTCACCAATAAAAGACAATATGGTGTTTTTTTTTATATATTTTTTATTAGTTTCTGCTTTATAACAAAGTGAATCAGTCATACATATACATCTGTTCCCACATCCCTTCCCTCATGCATCTCCCTCCCTCCCACCCTCCCCATCCCACCCCTCCAGGCGGTCACAAAGCACCGAGCTGATCTCCCTGTGCTCTGCGGCTGCTTCCCACTAGCTATATACCTTACGTTTGGTAGTGTATATATGTCCATGCCTCTCTTTCGCTTTGTCACAGCTTACCCTTCCCCCTCCCCATATCCTCAAGTCCATTCTCAAGTACGTCTGTGTCTTTATTCCCGTTTTACCCCTAGGTTCTTCATGACATTTTTTTAAAATTCCATATATATGTGTTAGCATACGTTATTTGTCTTTCTCTTTCTGACTTACTTCACTCTGTATGACAGGCTCTAGGTCTATCCACCTCATTACAAATAGCTCAGTTTCGTTTCTTTTTATGGCTGAGTAATATTCCATTGTATATATGTGCCACATCTTCTTTATCCATTCATCCGATGATGGACACTTAGGTTGTTTCCAGCTCCGGGCTATTGTGAATAGAGCTGCAATGAACATTTTGGTACATGTCTCTTTTTGAATTATGGTTTTCTCAGGGTATATGCCTAGTAGTGGGATTGCTGGGTCATATGGTAGTTCTATTTTTAGTTTTTTAAGGAACCTCCATACTGTTCTCCATAGTGGCTGTACCAATTCACATTCCCACCAGCAGTGCAAGAGTGTTCCATTTTCTCCACACCCTCTCCAGCATTTATTGTTTCTAGATTTCTTGATGATGGCCATTCTGACTGGTGTGAGATGATATCTCATTGTAGTTTTGATTTGCATTTCTCTAATGATTAATGATGTTGAGCATTCTTTCATGTGTTTGTTGGCAGTCTGTATATCTTCTTTGGAGAAATGCCTATTTAAGTCTTCTGCCCATTTTTGAATTGGGTTGTTTGTTTTTTTTGCTATTGAGCTGCATGAGCTGTTTATAAATTTTGGAGATTAATCCTTTGTCAGTTGCTTCATTTGCAAATGTTTTCTCCCATTCTGAGGGTTGTCTTTTGGTCTTCTTTATGGTTTCCTTTGCTGTGCAAAAGCTTTGAAGTTTCATTAGGTCCCATTTGTTTATCTTTGTTTTTATTTCCATTTCTCTAGGAGGTGGGTCCAAAAGGATCTTGCTGTGATTTATGTCATAGAGTGTTCTACCTATGTTTTCCTGTAAGAGTTTGATAGTTTCTGGCCTTACATTTAGGTCTTTAATCCATTTTGAGCTTATTTTTGTGTATGGTGTTAGGGAATGATCTAATCTCAAACTTTTACATGTCCCTGTCCAGTTTTCCCAGCACCACTTATTGAAGAGGCTGTCCTTTCTCCACTGTACATTCCTGCCTCCTTTATCAAAGATAAGTTGGCCATATGTGCGTGGGTTTATCTCTGGGCTTTCTATCCTGATCCACTGATCTATCTTTCTGTTTTTATGCCAGTACCACACTGTCTTAATTACTGTAGCTTTGTAGTATAGTCTGAAGTCAGGGAGCCTGATTCCTCCAGCTCCGTTTTTCATTCTCAAGATTGCCTTGGCTATTCGGGGTCTTTTGTTTTTCCAAACAAATTGTGAAATTTTTTGTTCTCGTTCTGTGAAAAATGCCAGTGGTAGTTTGATAGGGATTGCATTGAATCTGTAGATTGCTTTGGGTAGTAGAGTCATTTTCACAATATTGATTCTTCCAATCCAGGAATATGGTATATCTCTCCATCTATTTGTATCATCTTTAATTTCTTTCATCAGTGTCTTATAATTTTCTGCATACAGGTCTTTTGTCTCCTTAGGTAGGTTTATTCCTAGATATTTTATTCTTTTTGTTGCAATGGTAAATGGGAGTGTTTTCTTGATTTCATTTTCAGATTTTTCATCATTAGTGTACAGGAATGCCAGAGATTTCTGTACATTAATTTTGTATCCTGCTACTTTACCAAATTCATTGATTAGCTCTAGTAGTTTTCTGGTAGCATCTTTAGGATTCTCTATGTATAGTATCATGTCATCTGCAAACAGTGACAGCTTTACTTCTTCTTTTCCAATTTGGATTCCTTTTATTTCCTTTTCTTCTCTGATTGCTGTGGCTAAAACTTCCAAAACTATGTTGAATAAGAGTGGTGAGAGTGGGCAGCCTTGTCTTGTTCCTGATCTTAGTGGAAATGGTTTCAGTTTTTCACCATTGATGACAATGTTGGCTGTGGGTTTGTCATATATGGCCTTTATTATGTTGAGGAAAGTTCCCTCTATGCCTACTTTCTGCAGGGTTTTTATCATAAATGGGTGTTGAATTTTGTCGAAAGCTTTCTCTGCATCTATTGAGATGATCATATGGTTTTTCTCCTTCAACTCGTTAATATGGTGTATCACATTGATTGATTTGCATATATTGAAGAATCCTTGCATTCCTGGAATAAACCCCACTTGATCATGGTGTATGATCCTTTTAATGTGCTGTTGGATTCTGTTTGCTAGTATTTTGTTGAGGATTTTTGCATCTATGTTCATCAGTGAGATTGGCCTGTAGTTTTCTTTCTTTGTGACATCCTTGCCTGGTTTTGGTATCAAGGTGATGGTGGCCTCATAGAATGAGTTTGGGAGTGTTCTTTCCTCTGATATTGTTTGGAAGAGTTTGAGAAGGATGGGTGTTATCTCTTCTCTAAATGTTTGATAGAATTCGCCTGTGAAGCCATCTGGTCCTGGGCTTTTGTTTGATGGAAGATTTTTAATCACAGTTTCAATTTCAGTGCTTGTGATTGGTCTATTCATATTTTCTATTTCTTCCTGAGTCAGTCTTGGCAGGTTGTGCATTTCTAAGAATTTGTCCATTTCTTCCAGGTTGTCCATTTTATTGGCATAGAGTTGCTTATAGTAATCTCTCATGATCCTTTGTATTTCTGCAGTGTCAGTTGTTACTTCTCCTTTTTCATTTCTAATTCTATTGATTTGAGTCTTCTCCCTTCTTTTCTTGATGAGTCTGGCTAATGGTTTGTCAATTTTGTTTATCTTCTCAAAGAACCAGCTTTTAGTTTGGTTGATCTTTGCTATCGTTTCCTTCATTTCTTTTTCATTTATTTCTGATCTAATCTTTATGATTTCTTTCCTTCTGCTAAATTTGGGGGTTTTTTGTTCTTCTTTCTCTAATTGCTTTAGGTTCAGGGTCAGGTTGTTTACTCGAAATGTTTCCTGTTTCTTAAGGTGGGATTGTATTGCTATAAACTTCCCCCTTAGAACTGCTTTTGCTGTGTCCCATAGGTTTTGGGTCTTCGTGTCTGCATTGTCATTTGTTTCTAGGTATTTTTTAATTTCCTCTTTGATTTCTTCAGTGATCACTTCGTTGTTGAGTAGTGTATTGTTTAGCCTCCATGTGTTTGTATTTTTTACAGATCTTTTCCTGTAATTGATGTCTAGTCTCATAGCATTGTGGTCGGAAAAGATACTTGATACAATTTCAATTTTCTTAAATTTACCAAGGCTTGATTTGTGACCCAAGATATGATCTAACCTGGAGAATGTTCCATGAGCACTTGAGAAAAATGTGTATTCTGTTGTTTTTGGATGGAATGTCCTATAAATATCAACTAAGTCCATCTTGTTTAATGTATCATTTAAAGCTTGTGTTTCCTTATTTATTTTCATTTTGGATGATCTGTCCATTGGTGAAAGTGGGGTGTTAAAGTCCCCTACTATGATTGTGCTACTGTCAATTTCCCCTTTTAATACGGTGGTTTAAAAGGATTAGGGTAATTTACAGATGCTCGTGCAGATGTATGTCCATGTTGTTAAGAGAAAAAAAAATTGATGAAGGTATGAATAGTATGTTTCCATTTGTGTGAAGCAACAAATATACAAATAAATATATTTATTATACATACAGAAGTCTAGAAAGGTATACTATTAACCTGCCTTGTCCAAAATGGTAGCCACAAGCCACATTGGCCATTGAGCAACTTGTGGGCTCGTCAGAATTGAGATGTGCTGTAAGTGTAAAGTATATCCTAGATTTTGAAGATTCAATACAAAAAGGTATGTAAAATATTTCATTAATAATTGTATGTTGATTACATGTTGAAATGGTAATATTTTGGACATATGGGATTAAGTGTCAATAAAATATTATTAAATTTACTTTCCTCTTTTTAAAATTGTTTTTGTTTTGTTTTTACATTTCAATGTGGCTACTAGGAAATTGTAAAATTATAATTTAAAATTATATATGATGATGAAGCAGTTGTAAGATGTTTCCTCTAATGACCTATGACAGGAAATCTACATATTTTCTTAAAAAGGAGAAGCAAATTAATTGTTTCTCAGTTTTACGTATTGAACACTGGGGTGGGAGAGGAAGAGGGAGAGGGAGCATACCCTCTCGTGACTCCTTTCTTTGTTTCATGAACCTTATGTGAGTGTATGCCTTGCTGGTGTGGAAGGGGGAACTGAGTAATGGAGAGCTTAGCAGGAGAAAAGCAAATGCAGCATCTAGTTTACATCCCTTCTCAACATCTGTCCTCATAGACAAGAGTTCTCAGGAGTGGGTGAAACTCCTGTGCTCCAAAAGGTAGGGAAATATGACAGAACAACTACTGATCAGAGGGTTGGCTGGGAGGGTTGGCATTTGAAGGCAGAAATAGTTCTTACTGTTAACCTAAGAGTTTTGTAAGGGTCCAGCCTGCTCAAAATGAAGAAGGCAGTAGATTTGTCTCTAGAACACTTAACTTCCTATTTATGTACCTTTTCTCCAACCTTGTACCCTGTTCTTCATCCTCCTAAATCCTAGGTATCTCATATTCTCCTGATCTCATTTTACTGCCTTGATACTAGAGCACAATTGCTGATAAATTCATTCTCTAAGTTGCAAATGACTGATTACATAATTATCCCCTCCAAACAAAAAAGACCATAAGACAGAGGTATAAATCCACAGTAGTAGAATTTTAGGTAGCACTGATTGTATGGAGTGAGTTTCTTGAGGAAGGGACCCAACCTGGTACTCCACTCTACTTAAAAAAACTCCAAATCCTACTGCTTGTGTAGCCATCTAATCACAGACCTGATCCTGTTCTTGTTTTCTTAAATATGTGTTTGTTATGATAATCAGGAAAAGTGTGAAAGTGTAAAAATTAGGTACTTATTAGCCTTGATGTGTCAGCCTCCCAGGGGGCCTAGCAAAGGAAGATCTCTGGAAAAGCAACCTCTTTCCTTAGGGGTAAAGGGGTTAGCAGATCAAAGAAACAAACAAACCTGTGAAAGTGATGCAGAGGACCAAAGGAGTTCTGTTAGGGAGTTAGAAGAAAATTGCACGCAGTCTTTTGCCACTGTTTTGAATGGTAGTCAAGATTTATCAGAGATGTTTAATCTTAGCACAAAAGAGAAGAAGAGTAGTTTAAAAATAAACCAGAAATTTAGAAAAAAAAAGCTGGTGAATCTAGTTTAATCTCAGGCATAAAGGCACAAATTTTCCAAGTTGGATAGAAGGAAAGGGCTGAGAGTACTGGAGGAGAAGCTTGAACATTACCATCTATGAATTTTTAGGTCTGACTGCTTGTCATCATTTCCAAAGGGCTCATATTGGGCTAGACGGTGGGGTGGGTAGGTAGTTCATACAAATGAAATAGAAAACCTATTTCATACCCACTATTAGGGTTTTAATTTATGTAGGAAAATCCTTTTCTCTTTCCCCTCTCCTCACTCCAAACACCTATAGAAAAAGTTACAAAATGAATTGTAGCAGAGTAAGATCAGTTCAGAAAGGCTTTCTCCTGAGAGGAAGTATCCTTTGTGAGTGATATTGACATGCAGCATGGCAGTGATTTCCAAAGGAAACGCGCGTCAGAATCATTTGGAGTGCTTTAAAAAAAATACGAATTCTTGGGTTCCACTTCAGAGGTTATGATTCAGTGGTCTGGAGTAGAGTCTGGAAACATGGATTTTTAACAAACTTCCCAATTGATTTGGAAACACAGCCAAGTTAGGGGAACACTGATTTGAGGAAGATGAGAAAGTACGTGATAGAAGGGTGACTCCCTCAAGGAAATAAGAAAACTGAGGGCAGAGAAACATGGAGAGAAGAACCACTTATTCATTTGGCAGACGTTTGCTGAATGCTTACTGGCTAGAGCCAAGAATGGTACAGATTTGGCCCCAACCTTAAAAGAAGATACCAGTCTATACCAGTGGTTCTAGGCCCTCATTGTGGGTCAAGTCACCGGGGGGACATTTCACATGCAAGATGTCAGTCCCTTCCTCCAGCATTTCTATTTCAATTAGTGACAGGGGGGCCCAGTCACCAGTGGTTTTCAAAGTTGTCCAGGTGACTTTAAAGTGCAACCAGGGTTGAGGCAGTTAGACAAGTAGATATGCTATTATAATTCAGGGTCTCTAAGAGGCTGAGCATCTTCCAGGTTTTGAGGTACCTTGTATATTTAAAAAAAAAAATGAAGAAATGCCAAAACAGGATTTAACATGTTGATTCAAATTTAACAAATGAATCCTTTTTACATACACAAAGAATACAATGTAATATAATTAAGCTATTCATAAGATAATTACACAGAATTTCTAAATGTATTATTTCACAGTATGCCACAGGCAGTGTAGTCTGGTAATTAGATACTATTTAAAGTTGCATGAAGAATTTCGTTTTCTCCAATCCTGCAGTATATGTCTGTGACTACACATTATCTCAAACGAGGTCCCGCTGGGTGGAGTGAACACGGAAGGACAGTTGACCCTGCTTTTGAGGGGCAAGAAAGCCTTCTGAGAATTAGTGCTGACTCTCTTTCTGTGCATGTTTGCTTATTACATGGCTATGGAATTGTTGTATTGTCAAATTGTAACGGGCAAACTTTTACAAGATGACTCTGCCGTGTGAGGGAGGAAGCAACTGCATGGGTCATCAGAGATGCCCCTTAGGTGATGCTGATGGGAGTCAGGAAGGTAGATCCATTTGGGCTCAGGGATGCCAATCTCTGCAGCCTTCCTGTCAGCTTGGAATTAGATCATGGCCCTCAGGCTGGAACTCACAGGATTGTGTGTGGGTGAGGCAGGTTTGGAAAAGGTTTAGTTTGAGGGTATTTGCTGTTTTTTTGGATTTGGTTTTAATTCTTAACTGAGGTGACACACTCCCCCTGGGGACCAGGATTGGTTCCTAAACATTACCCACTAGAGATTTTCTTCCAGAACTTCTCCTCTGCTCACTAGAAAATGGTTTGCTTATTTCTGGGTGCAAATCCTTAAAGAAGGCAAAAGACTTGGTTTGCCTGGAGCACAGAGTCCATTTTGGGAAATAGGATAAGACATGGGCTGAAGAAAGTTGAAGCCCTTGGAGTATCCTGAGTTTATTGTCGAAGTTTGCTTTTGAGATGACTGGTAACATGGTAATCCTATGCAAGCCCAACAGACTGGAATGCCTGAAGATTCGTAGGCTTTGCCTAAAGCCAGCTGTATTTACCCCTACCCTGAATTTTCAACCCACAAACAGGCAAAGCCTAGATTGGCTTACGCTGCCCTACGTCCTTGGACCCAGCACGTTTGGCATGAGTGCTGAGCACACACAACTCTGCGAAATCACAGCCCTTCTTTCCTCCTATGGTCCTCCACTGGATTTTTCTCTCAGTTTTCTATTTAGTACTATAGTTCCTTGCTGGGACTGGAGGCTTGCCCTGATTTTCAGCCTTCTTTCATGGGCCCCTGACTCTCTCCCTGGTTCTTGACACCCTTTCCCTTGAACTTAGTTTTCTCATCTGTAAAACAGAGTTATGTAAAATAGGGATAATGAGAACAGATTTTATATAGGCTTCTTGGAAACACAGCCAAGTTAGGGGAACACTGATTTGAGGAAGATGAGAAAGTACGTGATAGAAGGGTGACTCCCTCAAGGAAATAAGAAAACTGAGGGCAGAGAAACATGGAGAGAAGAACCACTTATTCACTTGTCAAACGTTTGCTGAATGCTTACTGGCTAGAGCCAAGAATGGTACAGATTTGGCCCCATCCTTAAAAGAAGATACCAGTCTATACCAGTGGTTCTAGGCCCTCATTGTGGGTCAAGTCACCAGGGGGACATTTCACATGCAAGATGTCAGTCCCTTCTTATGATGATTAAAATAAATGTAAAGTGCTGGCATGGAGTAGATGTAGAACAATGGTAGGTGCTTTCATTGTTATTATAATTGTTATTAATGCTACTTAAATTTGTACTTTTACCTCCCAGTCACTTAGTGGGGTCTTGGCTCCTAATACACTGATCATCCAGTCCTCTAAGATGTCACTTTTGGTGCCTATTCGTTCCCCACCCATGGGGCCCAGGAGATGGATATTGGATCACATAAACCCTGAACTGGTCAGGCCCCTTTGGATACTATTTATTAGACCTCTTGTGTTAGTTTCCTATTGCTGCTATACCAAATGCCACCAACTTCATGACTTTAAGCAGCACACATTTATTATCTAACAGTTCTGGAGGTCATAAGTTTGAAATGGGTCTCTCTGGGCTAAAATCAAAGTGTGAGCAAGGCTGTATTCCTTTTGGAGGCTCTAGAGGAGCACCAATTCCCTTGCCTTTTCCAGTATCCAGAGGTTGCCTGCATTTTTTGGCTCATGAGCACCTTCCATCTTCAAAACCAGCCATCACATTACTGCTACCTCTGCTGGCATCATCACATCTCCTATGACTCTGACTCTCCTGCCTCCCTCTTTCACTTATGAGGACCCTTGTGATTACATTGGGTCCATCCAGCTAATTCAGGATAATTTCCTCATTTCAAGTGCCTATTAACATGTGAAGTAACATATTCACAGTTATATACTGGGTATTAGGACTTAGAAATCTTTGGGCACCATTATTCTGCCTATCATACTGCCTCAATCAAAATTCACATCCCAGTGACTGAACCAAATGGATATGGAAAGCCAGATCTATGTAAAGGTGTTTTGCAATCTTGGCCTTCTGGAGAAATCTTTACTACAACCATTTGTAGCTCGAAGCCATAGGGATCATCTGCTTCACCTGGCCTGGTTCTGTATTCACATGATACTCATATTCTCCTCCAGGCCTTTGCTCACACCTTGAATTCACTGTGTGTTCCTCTCTGCCAATTCAGATTCTATCCATCCCCCATGCTTTAGCTCCAGGCCTGGCTTCTACAAGGAGTCTTCCCTTTATACTCTTCTTTACAGTAACCATCAACCCTGTACATCTTCTTACCTGACATTTTACTTCTTCTGGCTCTCTGCTGCCTACTTTTGGGGGGTACATGGAAGACAGACTGGCATTCCCCAGAAAGTGGGCATTTCAACCGTCATTTCAAAGTAAGGAAGAGAAAGAGTAGGAGACTATTTTGCCTATAAGTCCCTAAGCATCTTTAACAGCAGAGAAGCTGCCAAATCTAGTCCATTGCTTCAAATCTGATAATCCTCTGAGGCTGAGCATTTGCTCTTGGTTACTATAACTACGGGTTTGTAGGCGGACATTAGAACACAAAAAGATGTGAGTCTTTTGGCTAGTTTAATGAAATCTGGAAATGAAATCTCCCTGAAAGCCAGACCTTAGGACTAATCATGTCAACTGTTTATAATAATTATGCCAGTCTATACCCAGGGTGGGCATCAAAACAACTGAAATTTGTTAGAAAGTGTCTGTCAAAACAGTTGCTTGACTAAACTAACAAGTAAGTTCAGAGTTCCGTCAAGGAGTCTAGAAGTGTCACCTTCTAAATTAATGACTGCCTGATAAATGTCTGATAAATAATTATCAAGTTATATGATAGTATATCTTTAAAAAAATATTGAATTTGTTGTTGATTCATCTGCCAGAAATCTCCTGGAGATGTGTCAGGTATCTGTAAGTATTTCTGAACAGGCCGTAGGCAAATTGAATCAAGCCAGACCCAAGGGCAAACATCTATGAGCAGTGGTGGAAACAGCAAACATCTGGATTAAAATGGAAAAAAAAAAATGAAGCATCCAAATCTTCTCGGTACCACCGTGTACAAGTATCTAAATGATTGCTTGGCTTTTCTACTATTCTTCTGGATTTCCCTTGGCTCAGAGATACAGTTTAGGTATCAAAATAGCTGGTGGGCTACATGTGCCAGGTCATCTTCTGGTTCTCTGGATTACTTCTAAATGTCTGGCTTTTGGGGCTCAAATAAGGCAAAGTAAAACCCATTTCAGCAAGGATGAAAATATAACAATGGTAGTTAAATTAATGTATGCAAGAGACTGATTAAAAATATGCTGAGGCATATGCTTCATTGATTCTATTTCTAATTTTTTGTACACCAGTTTCAGCAGTAAACAAATTTTTACAGAGAGCTTAACGTATCAGTGTTAAAAAAAATTCTCTTCTTGGCCAGTTGCCATTTGAGTGGCACTCAGTGTGCATCATAGGTAATATTTTCATTTGAGAATATTAATATTTTATAAAAGCATCCCAACCAATGTGCCACCAGGGAAGCCCCCCATGCACTTTTAAGTTGATCTTTGGAATGAATTGAAATATTTTGTGTATTGCCTTAGCTTAGTCAGGGCACATCTGTGACATCAAATGGTTTCTCATTTGATGTTAGAGAGCATTGAATCTTTAACAGGAGACTAAAACTGCTAAACAGTATTACTTCTGGTTTGTCTCAGTCACATTGTAGCAATATATCAAATGAGAGGCAACTGAGCTTAGTTTGGCCAAAGATTGAAACCCTATTACCAGAACCAGGTGAGTGTTGTAATATTTGAGTATAAAATAATCAGGTCTTGCAGGAGTGTTGGCTTCTCTTATAAAGACGGGTGCCACAGCCTTCTATGTAGGTGTGACAACAGCACCCGACTGATCAGTAATATTTGAGAAAGCAAATTTGTGTGTTGGGTTATGTGGTGGAGAGCAGTTATCATGGACTGGGGTTCATTTATTGCCTGAATGTTCATGAAAGAATTTTTCTAGTTGGATCCATCTCTTTGCTGACCACTGATACCACTGATAAAGCAGGAAATGAAAGTTCTGAATTGCTCTTGGGGCATTGGAGAAAAGAGCAAATGCACAGAATTTTTGCTTGGATTTCTTTTGCTAACTGTAGAGTAACTGGAAGTTCGATTTTCTCGGTTTGGTCCAGCCTGAGGGCCATGTAAAGGTGGTTTGATTTGTCCCAGTGATATTTGTTTTCACCTGTTAATCTGATAAATTAATTTAAAAATCCACTAATTAATTCAAGAGATGTTTATTGGGCACCTAATATGTGCTAGCCACTCTTCTAGGCAATGCAGCTACAGTAGTGAACAGGATATATTGTGACCTAGTTGATGTCAGGACTCTGTAGCAGAAGAGACATACAAACGGATGGTATTTATAGTAGTGTGGTAACTACTGAAATGGGGGAAGTACAAAGTGCTCTGGGAAATAAGAGGGACACGGAATACAGAATCTAAGGTTCAGGGAAGGCTTCCTGGAGGAGATTAATTTTAAGAGGAAACTTGAAAGTAAAAATTAGCCAAGAAGTTGGTAGAGTAGGGAATAGTTAGGCAGATGAAAGGCAGGAAGGGGAGAAAGGCAGGAAGTATCAATAGTTCAATATAACTGGGGCATAGAGTGCAATGAGGGAGTGGTAACATACATGGTAGAAGAGATAAACTGGGGAAGATCATAAAACACCTTGTAAATTATGTTCAAAAGTTTGAACTTTACCCTAAGGGAAATGGGAAACCACTGAAGAGTTTTTAGCATTTGGTTTGGAACCTGATGGTTTTGGAGAGTTATAGTGGAGTGTGGGACAATTTTGTGCTTCCAAAGAAGATATTGCATTTACCATTTACTCCCATGTTCCTTGCCTATCCCATATCTCATTGTCTTTCTTGCGATCAAAGGAATGTCTGGTTGCAAAGACTATCACAATTATGATGCCCAGAGGAACAATTTTTGCTCTAAGCATCATTGGTATACTAGTGTTAGTATCCTAATTGCCTCATATAGGTCCAATCTTCTCTCACTCTATTTCTCAGCAGTGGTTTCTCTGCAACTGCTGGTCTGTTGCTGTGCTCTGAAATTGTTCCATTTCATATCCATTCTTTTGATGATGTTATATAATTCATCTTGAAATGCCATCCCTTTTCCTCTTTGCCAGTTCAAATCTTACCCATCCTTCAGGGCACAGCTCCAGTCTCACCTTCTCTGGGAAGCCTTTCCTGATCACTGCTGCCTCATTGATCCTTTTATTCTCTAATTTCCTGAAGCATTTTCATTCTCCCTCCTGTCCCCCATCAAAAAATTATCTAGCACTTTGGGACTTCCCTGGTGGCACAGTGGTTAAGAATCTGCCTGCCAATGCAGGGGACATGGGTTCGATCCCTGGGCCAGGAAGATCCCACAGGCTGTGGAGCAACTAAGCCCGTGTACCACAACTACTGAGACTGTGCTCTAGAGCCCGCGAGCCACAACTACTGAAGCCCACGTGCCTAGAGCCTGTGCTCCACAACAAGAGAAGCCACCGCAATGAGGAGCCTGCGCACTGCAACAAAGAGTAGCCCCCGCTCGCTGAAACTAGAGAAAGCCCACGCACAGCAACGAAGACCCAATGCAGCCAAAAATTAATTAATTAATTAATTTAAAAATTAGCATTTCTGTATGTACCCTTTTGTGTTGTCTCTCCTTTAGTGGTTCCCAAATGTGCTGATGATCAGAATTACTGGAAGAGGTGATTAAAAATACAGACTTCTGATCAACACCACGAGAGATTTTGATTCAGTAAGTTGGTAGTGGGCATAGGGATATGAATTTTTATAAGAGCCCAAAATAATTCTGGCAGTTAACTGCTCTACATGTTTCATGTAGACTAGTCTTTCCTCTGGATCTAGATGGAAGTTCCTTGAGAGCAGGGCTCATCTTCAAACTCCTTTGTACTTCCTGCCCCTCTGCCAATCTTTCCAGGAGCTGACAGTAAATACTGGGTTGGCCAAAAAGTTTGTTGGGTTTTCCGTAAGATGTTAATTATGGAAAAAACCTGAAAGAACTTTTTGGACAACCCAATACTTGTTGACCTGATTCCCTCATCTCATTATTTATTCTGTTATTTCTTGATATTCAGTTATAATTTACTCTCATCTCTAGATGTAAGAATATAATGTACATAAATATAAATATTCCAGGGGCTTCCCTGGTGGAGCGGTGGTTGAGAATCTGCCTGCTAATGCAGGGGACATGGGTTCGAGCCCTGGGCTGGGAGGATCCCACATGCCGCGGAGCGACTAGGCCCGTGAGCCACAACTACTGAGCCTGCGCATCTGGAGCCTGTGCTCCGCAACAGGAGAGGCCATGATAGTGAGAGGCCCGCGCACTGCGATGAAGAGTGGCCCCCGCTTGCCACAACTAGAGAAAGCCCTCGCACAGAAACGAAGACCCAACACAGCAAAAATAAATAAATAAATAATTTTTTTAAAAAAATATAAGTATTCCAGCAATTTGCATAAGTGTGTGTGTGTGTTGTTTGGAGTTGGGGTGACCAAAATTCAATCTCAAAGAGTTCTCAAGCCTTCTTGCCAAAATATATGAGACCATACCTCCCTCACCAGTTTCCCTTTCATTTTGCATAATTTCCAGTAATATTGCAATCATCATTATCCACCTATCCAAAGAATGCTGTGAAATGCCCTTTATATTGGGAGTTTCTTTTTAATGTATTGGGTTGGCCAAAAAGTTCGTTCGGGTTTTTCCATAACATCTTACAGAAAAACCTGAAGAAACTTTTTGGTCAACCCAATAATTTAGGAAAAGAAACAGGTAGTCTTTGAAGGGAGTTATGTTGTTATAACCCAGGAGGGTTTTCCAAGTGTAAGTTGTCACAAATAAGAATCTCCAAGATTGAAATATAAAACCTGCTGCTTCGTTGCTGAAGATGGTAGGTGTGTGTAACATCAAATGCATCTATCTGAATACTCCTGGAACATCAGACTAAGCCTTTTGAAGATATATCCTTTTTGTGACCAATATTTGTACATGGAAATTATGCTTTAGGCTTTTATGAATACTAGGACCTCAGAGTTAAAAGATTTTTAGAGGTTTCTCTCTCTCACATCTATGTATGTATGTATGCATGCATGTGAGTATCGATGTATCAATTATTATATGTATTGCAGAAGGAGAACATATCTGTAAAGAAGCAACAAAACCCCAGTTTTAAAAATGAATTAAAACACATACACACAAAACCACAGAATACACAAAATGGTAAGACTTAGGTTTTGAAATAGAGACTCAATCATTCTAACTGGCTAACTCACTGTATTCTAGCTCAGATGTTTGGCTGGTTACAGTGATGACCTTGTTTTTTCATGAGGTTCTGGACTTTCTCACTCTCCTCTGAAGATTTTTTGATAAGTGGCTTGAAGGTGATGGTGTAAGGGCAGGTGCATGTGGGGATATGTGCACATGCACATGTGCCTGTATGTTAGAATGTATTTGAAGAGAGTGGCTGCATAGCCATCCGTGCTAGTGGATGTTTGATGGGCTGGATAAAGGAAATTTCTTGCATCAAATGATGAGTCGTAGCAGAGTTACAGGTATGCAAAATTTTGAACAAAGAGTGGAAACTTTGGCACAATCTATCTCTGATATATGTACCACAGATAGCAGTAGCTTAGACCACACTATTTTTCTCCCCTACATTATTTTTCTTATTTTCTATTGCACAAATAATATATGAATGCATACTTATAGCAAGTCATCAAAGACTACAGAAATATACAGTAAATGATGAAAGCCCACTTTCAACCCCTCTCCAAATCCCACTCCCCTCTATAAAATAAACATTTTAAACTAGTGTTTATATTTCCCATTTTTTTGTGAGTTTCCAAATACAGGGAAAGGAAGAGGTCAATCCTTTCCAATTCAACATGCCGTGATGTTTGCTTTTGGAATCTGTACCTAGGCTTCTGGAATGAGAAATCCTTTTCCTTTTGTGAGGTTTGTGTGTGTGTGTGTGTGTGTGTGTGTCTTTGTGTGTACTCACCTGTGTGTACTTGTGCATTTTGGGTGAATGTGTGCCTAATAATTTTTTTAAAAAGATGCTTTTACATGGGTTTTCCAAACGTGTTAATTGCTGAAGTTAAGTTTTTATGGGGTGGGGGCAGGAATAGGAAGGTTGTTTCTATTTGAGTTGTAGTCACTATACACAATCATCTTATAGTCCAGTGGGTTTTGTGGCAAGTTCCTGTTGTATTTTGACTTCCCTGGGGATGGAACTTTTAAACAAGATTCCAGAAATCCCAGGGCTCCCCTTTGCTCTTCAGGGTCTGTTCAGTGGTTACAGGGTGATCTTTTGAGAGAGAGGCAGTCATCACAACTACAGGTTCATTATAATTTTCTTTTTACCATCCTTGGGCTGAATACCGATTTAGAGTTTTTCCTTTAACAATAGTAGTATATATTTCAAAGCCCCCCTGAAGACTCTTTTGTGAGTATCAATGCAATATGGTGAAATGAAAGTCTCATTGGTTTGGCAAGTGTGTTGGTGACTCAATTCATCATGAAATCCATTCTACTTGCAAGAATGTATTTGCCTAAGTAGGGAAATTTCTAAGTAGTTAGTAGTTAAAAATGGTTGTGTCACTGCTGCCTCTTTTGAAATTAAAATAATTTAAAATGCCAATTGAGTCATGGCAAAGAGCTTTGTGTCTGCCAAATCATCATAAATAACTCTATAAATGGGAGATGGATTAAGAAGCTCAGAAAAAGATCTAAAAAAAGGAAACTAATGAAAATCATGGTTTGTGTTGCAAGAACAAGGAAGCCTGGGGTGGGGAATAATGGCAGTTTGCTTGCATCTAAGTAGATTCTCATATTGAAAAAGTTTGTCCTTGGCATGGGCTAACATGATTAGTGTACAAGACTAAATTTATGGCTAAGGAATTCTTTTGCAGCTGGGCCAGTCAGCCAAACCATTTGTTTTTCTTGTTTTGTCCATTGTCTATTCCTACTATAGACACACCATCTGGCAAACGTAAGTTATCAGTCACTTACATGGAGGTCCAGGCAAGAGATTCTGTGTACTCAGTTCAAATCCATGTCCACACACAAATATCATAAATTCCACCATCGTTCCGAATCTTTACTCTTTGCCAGGCGTTTTGCTGGATCCTTGAGAGTATGAAATGCATATGAAATGGGTTCTAGTTCCAAGGATGTGTGTGAGTATGTGTCTGTATGTGCATGTGTATGCACATGGCTGAACTCATAGGTAGGCTCACTAGTGATTGTGACATAAACAGTGTTAGAATATGTTGGAATCTCTATAGAGGTTGGTAAAAAAAGGCCAAGAGAATGACTACACCTGGTGATGCTGGGATGGCTTTGCAAGGCTAGGTCTTAAATGATGAGTAGAGAAGGGGGGAAAATTGGGGAAAAAGCAGGTGTGAAGGTGAACAGGGCTGAAAGTACCTGGCATGTCTGAGGGGTGGAAGGTATTCAGGGTGTTGGGAGTGAAGTATTTTCGGCAAGGTTTAGGCGAATGGCAGGAGATGAGGCTGTAAAAGTAGGAAGGAGCAAGATTGTGAAGGACCTTATATGTTGTAAGAAGGACTACATCCTGAAGTATGTTGGGAGCCACAGAAGATTTTTTTTAAGTTAGAGGAGTTATGGTGCATCATTAGTGGCTTTTGCTGATATAACAGTAATATACATTTCAAAATAAAGCTTTTGTTTCAGCCAATAAACACTTTAAGTGGGGTCAACATTGCCCACAATTTGTCTTCCATTTACTGCTTATTAAACAGAAGGGTTAATTTCAGTTGTTGCTTCTGACATAGATGTTTGCTGTAAGCCTGTTAGAACTTCCAAGAATTTGGGCTTCATTTCCATGATTACTGCAATAGGAAAAGGCTGCTCACAAAGGTTTTCCTAGAACCCTTGGACCTTTGGGAAACTAGGATTTTTCACAGTGGTTGCTTTGAATCCTCTCTTTTCTCTCTCCATGAGAATAAAAGCAGATAATAATAATAAAAATAAAGATTCCAATGTTTTTTTCCATCTTTGTACCTCTTCTCTTTTGCATTTTTTAATCTTGGCAAAAGAAGATTTTATATATGATAAAAGGACTTGATTAATACTAATAAAACTTCTTTCAAAATCTTGTGACTAACCACAGAGATTTCACTTATTGTCTCCCTGATCAAAGTTATTGACATAGTCTGTGAACTAAAGGAAAGGACTGTGTTTGCATATTGGCTTGAAATAGTTGTCAATAGATCATTTATAAAAAACATGCAACCTGGCTAGTACTCTGAGGCTGTGGGTAACTGATCTTAAATCAGCAGGATGCCTACCAAGCAGAAAAGGCAAGAATCTACAACACTTCATGATGCTGTAGTTTCAGATATTAGAGCTAAAGCCATCAGCAAATCTGGAATTCTTTTGCGAGAGAACCCTAGGCTTGATGGAAAATATTATGTTACAGCCAGACTAATTTCATGGTGGCTTATGATACCCATTAGAACTTAGGTTTGGAAAGGGTCATGACCCAAATCAATTACTTGAGATTGTCTCATTAATGGTAATCATGTGAAATTTCCCAGGATTTAGATGCCTTAGAAGGTTCACATCATGACACTTCAATCACTCACAGCAGTGGAGGGTGTTTAGAAGCCCTATAGCAGTCTCTATTAAATGATACGTTAGTAAGAGCTGATGGTGAGAGTTTTCCATGTGAAGAGCTTTTAGTGAGTCTATGTGAGTGTTCAAAGCCTCGGACGTGTCTTAGCAGCTGATTCAAGATTAGCTCAGGTGGGTGTGGAGCTACAGATGCTCAGGGCTCTGAGAGCCAAGATTTTTCTGAATCAAAGCTGGAAATCAGCACAATGTCTCCCCACTCTTTACATGTTCTGCAAAGAGAAGAAATGTGCAGATCTATTCTGGTCACTCAGTCTCATTGAATATTTATGGAAGTTCTGAAGTGAGTGAAATATTCCCAGATATCTCTTGAAGCTGAAACAGGCAGTTTGGAAATAGATAACCAGCAGTACTGGGTTTGTCTGTGTAGGGCAGCATACGTTTTAAAAAATCACACAGGAATTGTCAAATGTGCTATGTCTTGGTGATTTACCGTAAAATTAGTGAATTCTTCTGAAATCCAACAGATTAGGAGGAAAGAAAAGCAAAGCAAAATTAAAAAGAAAAGAGATATTTTAAAACAACTGTTGTCAGTGTTTAATGATGGAAATACTTGATTTAGTGGACCAAGAAGATAGAAGTTTCTGTTTTAGTCCAACTTGTCATTTTGTACCATGCCATATATTTGGTTTTCCCTAAATTATTTCCACTAAATTTAGGACTCTTTTAATAAAGGATCTCTTGATTGCAAAGAAAAGAAATCCACTCAAGAAAGTTCAAGTGAGGAGGATTTGTTATAAGAAAACTAGAGCCAGTGTCACAAACCTAGGAAGCAGTGCACACTCACAACTCTTGGAAAGTGGAGTTGGGAAGGTGCTAAGCCAAGCCATTCTCTTTTTCTCAGGGACTGTGGAAGATTAATTGCATTATGACTCTAATTAATGGTCATCCTATATCCTCATCCAGTGCCCTGTAACTTTGAAGCCCACTCTGACTCTGGGCCTCAGCCATTTGACTTACTTTGGCCAATGGGATATTATTATACCTGATGTAAGCAGAGACTTGAAAAGTTTGCATACAATTCCTATCTTACTCCTCTGGCTTTGCCAAGAGAATGTTCCCAGGATAGCCTGTGGGACAATGATATACATGGAGCAGAGCCAAGTCAGCTCAGTTGTCTCAGCTGAAGCTCTAAGTATGTGAGAAAGTCCAGTTAATATTACCAAAGCTACCTAACCAATGCACAGTTGGCCACAGATGTATGAGTGATAACATGGAGCCTAGGTCAGATCAAAAGAATTGCCTATGGGCTTCCCTGGTGGCGCAGTGGTTGAGAGTCTGACTGCCGATGCAGGGGACCCAGGTTTGTGCCCCTGTCTGGGAAGATCCCACATGCTGCGGAGCAGCTGAGCCCGTGAGCCATGGCCGCTGAGCCTGCATGTCCGGAGCCTGTGCTCCACAACGGGAGAGGCCACAAAAGTGAGAGGCCTGCGTAACGCAAAAAAAAAAAAAAAAAAAAAAAAAAAAGAATTGCCTAGGCAACACAGAGACTCAAGAGCAAAAATAGATGTTTATTGTTGTATGCTACTAATATTTTTCTGGCTATTTATTATACAACAATATTGTGGCAAATAGATAATGGAAACAAGGGCTAAATTGTCTCTTTCATTTCTGCTTCTCCCTTCCCCCTCCCTCCCTGCCACCCAGTCCCCAGCTTGTATACTTCCCAGTATCACTGCCAGACCTTTGTCTGCCTAACTTACAAGTCCAGTGCACATCACCAATTACTACCTTTGTGTCTCTCTGTTCAAATTCTTGCCATAGGGAAAACTCTGATTAGTCTATGGAAAGCCATTGAGTTGGTTTGTTTGGGGCCAGGAGTCCACCCAGTCCAGTCAGCCATGGTTGAGGTGGTGGTAACGGTGAAAAGAGAACAATGTCACATGGTCTGGGGGGGATTCAGAGGTGTTGGTTCTTCTCAGAAGGGGACTGTGGCCAGAAAACCACTGTAATTTATATCTCTAATTGAAGGGCAAGCCTAAAAAGTAGCAAGATACACAGCAAATTTGCCTTGTGGATCAGTACACCATCTTGAAATAAAATGCTAACTAATAAATTCTTTCAAATGTGCCAATAATAATACTCATAGCTTACATTAATGAGTCCACAGTGATGAACACTGTGATAAATATTTTATCTTATTTAATCTTCATTACAATGTTATGAGTGTGAGACTGTTATTATCATTCCTATTTTATAGGTGGGAACTGTGGCTTAGGGAGGTTAAGTTGCCCTCTGTCATACAACTAGAGAAAGGTAGATTTAGAAGTAGAATCTAGATTAAGCTGAATCCAGAGCCCATGAACTTTATCCTTCTGCCTTTACCATTTACATAATGATTGGGAGAGTAAAACTGTGTAAATTGATACCTAATGTGAAGCTTACCAGGTGCCTAGTTGGGCAAGTGGAGGTCAATTAACCTATGTATGACTGAGAAGGTGATTAGGAGATAGTGCTGCTGCATATAAGATTCTTTCTTGATTGCTTCTTTCCTTAGAGATCTACTCAACCCTCATGGGGGATTTATGACAGCTTCCATTTTCTGTGCTCAGACTTTGCTATTCAGTAGGAAGGTAGACTTTCACTTAATTTCCCTGTTTTCAGTCTTATGCCTCACCTCCATCTTCCATGATGTCTGGTGTTACCATATTCAAAGTCTCTCAGGTTCAATATCTTTAAACAGTAAACCTCTGGTCTCCTTTGGGAGGAAGTGTGGTGAATTGGCTGCTCAAGGTAGAGGTTTGGGACATAAAGGTCTCAGTAGAGAGACTTTGAATCAATCTCACTGTTTGCTGTGCTGTGCAACATCCTTGTCTTCTCTGGTACCTGGGGCCTCCAAGACATGTCATTTCCTTTGTTCTGCAGGGTAAACTGATTTTTCTCTAAGAAATATCATCTCCCTATGTAGGTTCTTAGATTGTAACATCCTCTACTCTGCTAAATTAATTACCTCATCTTCATCTCCTTTAAATCTTCAAAAATTATATTAAGATCTCTAGTCCACTGTTTATTTTATTCGTTGTCCTTGTGAATGTATCTGTTTTGAAAGTCTGTTTACTATAATTATAGTTCGGTTTTTAGAGAAGAAGAGACCAATATGTGATTAATCAACTATGTTTCAGAAATTATTTCCCCCCTACCATGAGCTTTTAAATAGAAACCTTTTCATTTGGGTTGTTCCAAGCTTTATCTGAAAATTTTAGCAGCAATATTAGTTAATATTAAAGTCTAGCATCACTTCCTTATGAAGCTTCCAAACTAATAAACCAAATACTTAATAAATTCTGGTCCTAAGTGCAGTGATAAGATTTTTTCCACTGCATAAATTTTAATTTGATAATACTCTAATTTTAATAGTACTCTCACTTCCAAATTTTCCTCATCTAGGGCTAATATTGTTTGTGAAATAGTTGTTCATCTCATTTTCTTCCGAGTCAGAGGACTACCCCTGGATCTTCACCTTAGGAAAAAGTAAAGGACAGTGCTGGGTTAAGGAGTTGACATTTAAACACCAGATCTTCTGATGTATTGCTAACTTCTATCACCGATATCATCTCTAGTTCATGTTTTGAGATTCATCTAGGTTACTTTGGCCTTATGTGCTTTTGTAGTTTGTATATTGCTATGAGTTGATAACATTTTGAAAGAGTAATTAGTATTGGTTTCCCAGAAATCTATAAGAATGTTTCTTCTAACAATAGCACACTCAGATAACTGGCATTGGAAATGTTTAGTTCTGCCTAGGAACAAAGCTCTCAAGAATGACTGCCATGGTTTTTAAGGGTTGGTATATGCACTCCAGTCTATAGAGGTCTTTTTGGCAAGAATCAACCTACTCCTATTGTTGCTTAAAAACAAGATAGTCCTGAGCAAAGCCTCGTGTTTGTAGCCCCCATGCCAATTATGAAAAAACTAATTAAATATCCATAGAAGTTGTAGGTATGTAGGCACTTAAAATATTATTGTATTATTATAGCTATTTATAGAAAACTCTCAAAAATATACACATATAGAGAGAGAGACCTCCTCCAAATCTCCATAAATTAACAGGTGGAATTCTTGCCAAATTCCCTGAAATTTTTAGGGGGTCAGATCATATGACATTAAATTAGTGCTTTGATAAAAAATTGAACAAGTGGTTCACTTGGCCAGATAAATTTCCCCATAAAAGTTGTATCTCATTGAGGGGAATTTTCTAGATCAAAACCACCTTATTGACTTTTAGTAAATTACTTCATCCATTCAACAGATATGTCTTAAAATCCTACCCTATCCTAGACACTTGGTTAGGTCATTATAAGCTCAAAGAACTTATAGCTTAGTGTGGGTGTATTAGATATACACTTATATAGATACAAAACAATGCAGTATAGGATAGATGCCAGATGAGCAATATCAATGATGTGTCAGGGAAGAGAGCCTGACTACTTCAGGAAGGGGTAATCAGGTAAGATATTCTATTTGAGCTAGACCCTAGAGTTTAGTTAGCAAAGGGGAAAAGCACCTAAGAAGAGAGAATGCCATAATCAAAGTCATAGAAACAAGAAGGCACAAGGCATTTGGGTAAACAGTAAGTAGGAATTTTTGATTGGAGTTTATGGTTCATATTGGGGATTAATGAAAATAAGATTAAAAAGGTAATCCAGGCTATCCTATAGGGAACTTAAAAGCCAAGTAAAGTAGTTTGTCCTTGGTAGAGAGATATATAAAGTTTGAATGGAGTTATAGTAAGATTAAACAAGTAGAAATTTGCTGGATGATCAAGGGAGAAGATTCTAGAGGCAGGCAGTTTCACTAGGAGTCTGAAGCAATCTGGCCATGAGAGGATTGGGGTCTAAACTACAGACATGACATTGAGAATGCCAAGGAAGAAAATGCAAAAAGAAAAATTATACATAAATAGCCAATTTATAGGGTGAGGCAACTGACTGGATATTGGGAGAGAAAAGTCATGAACAATCCACAATCACTGGGGTTTTAAGTCTAGGTGACAAATGGTACTCTCAACAGAAATAAGAAATCATTAGGTTGGTGGAAGATAAAATGAGTTTAATTTGTTTAGTTTGAGGTTTCTGCAGAATCCAGGTAGAGCTGTCCAGTAGATTATGAAGATATAAAATTTTAAAGCTTGGGGAAATGGTTGGACTTAGAAATAAAGATGATACTAATCTTCATAAAAGTGTTAACTAAGACAAGGGAATGGGAAAACTCTTCAAGAAAAGAGTATACAGAAAGAGATGGACCAAACCTTGAGAAAGGGAAACAGCCAAGGAGACAGAGAAGGAATAGTAATCCAGGTAAGAGTAGAACCAAGAGAATGAACAAGACAGTGAAGGAGCAAGTGGTTGGTTGAGAGTGCCAAATGCAGAAGAGAAGCAAGTTTTCTAGTTGTTCTGGGATGGAGGATTGATCTGCTACAAAATAGTCCATAATAGCTAGAAGTGGAAGTCTTTTTTGTTTGACTATTGCAAAGTACTTCCTCCTAGGAGTGTGCAGTTTGTACTTAAAAATAAGTTCGTTATGACTGTAAAATAATACATGCTTTTTGTAAAAATTTGAAAAAAAATCTAACAGTATAAATGATTTAAATAAAAATTTCCTATAATGCTAGCATCAGCATATGTGCACTTGCCAGCATTCTTCATGAATCAGCCACGAGAACACAATTTTCTCAAGTATCTGCTTTTATCACTAAAATTGTTTGATTAGTTCTTCATGTTTATTTTTGTAGACACTATTTTCATGACAGAATAATATTCCTTTTAGAGCTGTATCAAAATGTATTACCTCATTCATAGACATCCAAATGTTCCTCTTATGAAATAATACTTGCTATCAATTTTTTTTTGCATTTTTGTTTATATCTTTACTGATAAGTTTACTAGGTTAAAGTTAGGAGCATAGGGGGGACCTTCAAGATGGCGGAAGAGTAAGACGTGGAGATCACCTTCCTCCCCACAAATACATAAGAAATACATCTACACGTGGAACAACTCCTACAGAACACCTGCTGAACGCTGACAGAAGACCTCAGACCTCCCAAAAGACAAGAAACTCCCCACATACCTGGGTAGGGCAAAAGAAAAAAGAATAAACAGAGACAAAAGAATAGGGATGGGACCTGCACCAGTGGGAGGGAGCCGTGAAGGAGGAAAGGTTTCCACTCACTAGGAAGCCCCTTCGCGGGCGGAGACTGTGGGTGGCGGAGCGGGGGAAGCTTCGGAGCCACGGAGGGCAGCGCAGCCACAGGGGTGCTGAGGGCAAAGCGGAGAGATTCCCGCACAGAGCATTGGTGCCGACCAGCACTCACCAGCCTGAGAGGCTTGTCTGCTCACCTGCCTGGGGTGGCTGGAGGCTGGGAGATGAGGCTCCTGCTTCTTCAGAGGTCAGACCCCATGGAGAGGACTGGGGTTGGCTGCGTGAACACAGCCTGAAGGGGGCTAGTGCACCACAGCTAGCCAGAGGGAGTCCAGGAAAACGTCTGGAACTGCATAAGAGGCAACAGACCACTGTTTTGGGGTGCGCGAGGAGAGGGGATTCAGAGCACCACCTAAACGTCCATTCTGTGGCCTTCATCAAAAAATCTACAAACAATAGGGGCTTCCCTGGTGGTGCAGTGGTTGAGAACCTGCCTGCTGATGCAGGGGACACGGGTTCAAGCCCTGGTCTGGGAGGATCCCGCATGCTGCAGAGCGGCTGGGCCCGTGAGCCACAACTACTGAGCCTGCGCGTCTGGAGCCTGTGCTCCGTGACAAGAAAGGCCGCGATAGAGGCCTGCACACCGCGATGAAGAGTGGCCCCTGCTTGCCACAACTAGAGAAAGCCCTCACACAGAAACGAAGACCCAACACAGCAAAAAAATAAATTAATAAACTCCTACCCCCAACATCAAAAAAAAATGACCTTCTTTAAAAAAAAAAATCTACAAACAATAAATGCTGGAGAGGGTGTGGAGAAAAGGGAACCCTCTTGCACTGCTGGTGGGAATGTAAATTGATACAGCCAATATGGAGAACAGTATGGAGGTTCCTTAAAAAACTAAAAATAGAACTACCATACGACCCAGCTATACCACTACTGGGCATATACCCTGAGAAAACCATAATTCAAAAAGAATCATGTACCACAATGTTCACTGCAGCTCTATTTACAATAGCCAGGACATGGAAGCAACCTAAGTGTCCATCGACAGATGAATGGATTAAGAAGATGTGGCACATATATACAATGGAATATTACTCAGCCATAAAAAGAAACAAATTGAGTTATTTGTAGTGAGGTGGATGGACCTAGAGTCTGTCATACAGAGTGAAGTAAGTCAGAACGGGAAAAACAAATACCGTATGCTAACACATATATATGGAATCCAATAAAAAAATGGTTCTGAAGAACCTAGAGGCAGGACAGGAATAAAGACGCAGATGTAGAGAATGGACTTGTGGACACGGGGAGGGGGAAGGGTAAACTGAGATGAAGTGAGAGAGTACTTGGGCTTATATATACTACCATATGTAAAATAGCTAGCTAGTGGGAAGCAGCCACATAGCACAGGGAGATCAGCTCAGCTCGGTGCTTTGTGACCACCTAGAGGGGTGGGATAGGGAGGGTGGGAGGGAGATGCAAGAAGGAGGAGATATGGGGATATATGTATATGTATAGCTGATTCACTTTGTTATAAAGCAGAAACTAACACACCATTGTAAAGTTGTTATACTCCAATAAAGATGTTAAAAAAATCATATGAGGCAAGAATAACATCTCAGTAAAGAAAAAAATTTTGATTAAAAAAACACAAAAAACTTTAGGAGCATCATTTTGAAGTCTTTTGATACATTTACCAAATGACTTTCCCTAAAAGTTATTGCAGTTTGCTTTTTCCTTTGTAGATAGGATATTCCATAGTTAATGAGCAAAGTGACTCCTGCATTAACTGAAGGTTGTCTTTATCTCTCCATCTCCCTGGGCTACCATTTTCTCACAAAACATTTGAATGAGAATAATTAAGAAATATTACCAATCAGTGCACGTGGCAGTAGTGTGTAACTTAATGTAGAATGATTTAGGTGTTCCTGCACCACTCATGTTTTTCAATCATAAATTGTAGACAACTAACCTAATAAAAATCCCATACATATTCCTATCAAATGCTAAGCTCATTAACTAGTTTGCACCTGAAAATGTCTGTAATGCCTTTCAATGTGGATGATAAAAGATATTTAAATTCACTTAACAAGGGCCAGTAAAATTGGCCCAGTCATATCTATCTTTTATACATTTTTTTTGCTCATCTCTAGGTTTTCCAATCTCCAGGATCAGCTTCTCATGCTTGACTCATATAAAACTTTGATCATACATTATATGATTAAAATATTAATTTTAACATTAAAAAGAATGCCATCTTTTGTATAGAAAGAGGAAGTAATAAATATCCATATACCTTTTAAAATATACAAAAACACTCTGGAAGGATACACAAGTACTTACTAAGAGTAGTTATCTGGAATATGGGTGAAATGGTTTCTGGGTGGATGATGGATGGAGTGGGAGGGACTTTTGAGCCATGTCAATATCTTACTTATTCAAACAACTAAATTAAAAAAACAAGATCATGACTTTATGACTTTCAAAAAAGCAAAGAAACGTTAAAAGGATGCCTATTGCAGTATCATTTTTATGAACAAAAAATTGGGAAAACCTAAATATTCATTAAGTAGAGGAGGAATAATAAAATTATAATGTAGTCAAAGAATTAATAGGATTTGGTAACCACTTGAATGGAAGATACGACTACCAGATTTCTAGCTTGGGTGCGTGCTGTTGCCATTAGCTAAGAAAGGGAGTAGAGGAGGTGTGGTTGTGATTTCAGTTTTTTTTCAGTTCAGTGGACATGTGTAGGAGGTGTTTGTGGAACATCTAAGTAGATATGTCCAGTAGGCATTTGAATATATGAGCCTGGGACTCAGAAGAGGTTTCAAGATTGAATTTATAGATGTGTGAACCATCAGCATAAAAGTGATAGTTATAGCCACACACATAGGGTGATATTGAGGGAGAGAAGAGGGATTGAAGACATGTTTTATTACTGAAAATATTACTTCCATGGAGCAAGGAAAATAATCAATATTATTTGGTAAAATCGTACATGATTTATAAGGTCACTATCATTTTTAATGTTCTTACTTATTTCTATTTTATTTCTTAGGTGTTTTGTGCATTTTCATTATTCTGGGTTTAATATAAAGACGGTGATTTGTGATTAGTTGGTGCTGGATGAGGGTAATACTATACTTTCTTGGGGTCAGAGATCAAGATTTTAAAAGATTTAGCTCTTGTAAATGCTAACTGTAAAACCATAGTGTCTTTGGGTGATTGGGCCAGTTATTCTGAAGGCAGGCTTCGTTCAAGGCGAAGGAAAAGACATGGGGAAAAAAGGGAACAGACATTTTATTGTGCACCATCAATGTGTCAGAAACCATGTTAGGTGTTTTATATATATTACCCTATTTAATTGTAACACTAGATCTATAATGCTAGTATTTTATCCACAGTTTACAGATGACATAACAGACTCAAAGAGGTTAACTGACTTACCCGAAGTCACTTTTGAAGAAATGTATAACAAATCTAGTGTTTTCTCTGCCCAGGTGTACATAAGAGTCAACTGTGGAACTTAAAAAAAATACACACTCCAGGGCTCCCTAGGAGATTTTGATTTAGTAGCTTCTTGATGTGGCCCTGGGCAATGCAATTTTACAGTGCTCCACGGGTGATTCTGTTGTGCAGTTGGGGTGGTGGTGAAGAACTCTGGATTCAGACAGACTCCGGTATGAATCTTGGCTCCAGTTACTGGCATTGGTATCTTGTGCTCATTAATCTCTCTAAACCTCAGTATGTATTCATCAGTTAAATGAAGATTATAGTAGACCTACCTGTGTCAATGTTGTAGAGATTCAAAACATGTGTGCTGAATACTCTCTCATTTCCCCTCCAAATTCCTGCTCTTCCTTGCTCTCTGTCCTGAGAGGCTGGCTTGTAGTGCCTTCATCAGGGGGCTCCCTTGCTTTCTGGCTTCTGGTTGGTTCAGGCAGCCAAGAGGTCAGAGGTCAGGAGGAGCATATGTGTATTTATTCCCTCAATTTCCTCTGTGATTTGTCATGAGTTGGCAGTGGCTGTGTTCTTCTACCTAAAGTCACAGCTCCTGTCAGATGGTCCTCTCCTAGAGCTACAGATACAACCCTAATGCCCTCTCCTCCATGTCTCTTCAGCAAAGGTGGTAAAGGATTTGTGGCTATTGTTATCTCAGAAGCACTTCATCATCCTTTAACCTTGATCACCCTTTTGCAAATAGTCTCTTCGTTAAACTCTTAATTATCTCATTTGAGTGTGCCATCTGTTTCCTACTTGGACCCTGACAGGTACTACATACAAAGTGCTTAGCACAGTTCCCAGCACATATTACACTCTAAATAAATGTTTATCATTGGAGAAAAAGTCATATGTAATACATTCTTCAAATGTATGTATGCATTTTGTTATTTCATTTGGAGTTGATGCTTCATTTAGTCCTTAATTTCAGTAAAACTTTGTTTAAACAGAATTCAGGTAACAAAGGCCCTCAGTTAAGCAGATACTCATTCTCTTTTTTTTTCCTGCTGCATTTTACTTTACAGAAAAGGAGATAAATGATTGGAAGATAAACTTAAACTTAGAATTTTGTAAAAAGAGGTGCAACTTGTAGAATATTCTAGAATGAGTGTACATTCAACCAGTGTGAAATATTCCTGGGATTGCATCCTGGCTCTACCTCTACTAAATCACTTAATTTCTCCTAATTCGTACAGTTGCTGTGAGAATCCAGTGAGACAAAGTATGTAAAGTGCCTACCACAACCCCTGAAACAAAATACAAATGATCCCTTTCTTTTACTCTCTTAGGCTTTATACTAGGCTTTGGCAGATTGATGGCCCTGAGTCCCTACAAGGTAAGCAGTCATCATTCACATGTTCCAAGCGGTTTCTAGACTGGATTTCTTCAGGCAGGAAGGTGGGCAGCATGTTTTAAAAAGGTTTTCAACAATATGCAGATCCCAAAGTAGGTTTTAGTTATTAGTTTCTGAAAAACCTAAAAATTCCAATAAGAGGATTCCCAAGTTTTTTCAGAATTTTTTTCTAAAACAGCTTTGTTTTGTTATTACTACTTAAGCTAATTGATAAACTCCAAGCTCATATATGTATATATATTTTTGCTTAGAATAGCAAAAATTTCAGATATGCCAGCCCTGTGTTCTTCATTGTACTAAACTCTTCCATTAAACAACAAGAATTAGGAGGTTGCTGAGGTCTGATGAAATGGAGATAGGGTCATAACCAGCAAATAACATCACATATTTTGAATTTTTGTTTACATTCCACCTACCAGTTACAGGACGTTAATTAAAGACTATTTTAAAGAGAGAGAGCTCTGTCTCTCTTTAGGGAATACATGTTAAAATATGAAAACTCTATTTTATGCCATTGTTTTATGTAAAGGATAGAAAGAAAATGGTATCGTAAAGTAACATGTGATTTATTCTCCAAATAGGATTCTTTCTTTGTACTATATAAAATGAAGCTTGAAGACACTGACCAATGGGCAATGATTTTAATTATTTATTTATTTTTCATATTCTTTTCCATTATAGTTTATTATAAGATATTGATTACTGTTCCCTATGCTATACAGTAGGACCTTGTTATCTCTTTTATATATGTTAGTTTGTATCTGCTAATCCCAAACTCCTAATTTATCCCTCCCCTCCCCCTTTCCCCTTTGGTAACCATAAGTTTGTTTTCTATGTCTGTGAGTTTGTTTCTGTTTTGTAAATAAGTTCATTTGTATTATATTTTAGATTTCACATATAAGTGATGTCATATGATATTTGTCTTTCTATTTCTGACTTAATTTACTTAGTATGATAAGCTCTAGGTCCATCCATGTTGCTGCAAATGGCACTATTTCATTCTTTTTTATTGCTGAATAATATTCCAGTGTGTGTGTGTGTATACCACATCTTTATCCATTCATCTGTTGATGAACATTTAGTCTGCTTCCATACCTTGCCAATTGTAAATAGTGCTGCTATGAACATTGGGGTGCGTGTATCTTTTCGAATTATGGTTTTCTCTGGATATATGCCCAGGAGTGGGATTGCTGGATAATATGGTAATTTTATTTTTAGTTTTTTAAGGATCCTCCATACTGTTCTCCATAGTAGCTGCACCAATTTGCATTTCCACCAACAGTGTAGGAGACTTTCCTATTTTCCACACCCTCTCCAGAATTTATTATTTGTAGATTTTTTTATGATGACCCTTCTGACCCATGTGAGGTGATACCTCATTGTAATTTTGATTTACATTTATCTAATAGTTAGCGATGTTGAGCATCTTTTCATATGTCTATTGGCCATCTGTATGTCTTCTTTGGAGAAATGTCTATTTAGGTCTTCTGCACATTTTTTGATTACGTTGTTTGTTTTTTTGTTATTGAGTTGTATGAGCTGTTTGTATATTTTGGAAATTAAGCCCTTGTCCATTGCATTGTTTGTGAATATTTTCTCCCAGTCCATAGGTTGTCTTTTCATTTTGTTTATGGTTTCCTTTGCTGTGCAAAAGCTTATAAGTTTGATTAGGTCCCATTTGTTTATTTTGCTTTTACTTCTATTGCCTTGGGAGACTGAACCAAGAAAACATTGCTACGATTCATGTCAGAGAATGTTTTGCCTATGTTATCTTCTAGGAGTTTTATGGTATCATGTCTTATACTTAAGTCTTTAAGCTGTTTTGAATTTATTTTTGTGTATGGTGTGAGGGTGCATTCTAACTTCATTGATTTACATGCGGCTGTCCACCTTTCTCAACACCACTTGCTGAAGAGACTGTCTTTTCTCCATTGTATATTCTTGCCTCCTTTGTTGAAGATTAACTGACCATAGGTGTGTGGGTTTATTTCTGGGTTCTCTATTCTGTTCCATTGATCTATATGTCTGTTTTTGTGCCAATACCATGCTGTTGTGATTACCGTAGCTTTGTAGTATTGTCTGAAGTCTGGGAGGGTTATGCCTCCAGATTTGTTCTTTTTCCTCAGAGTTGCTTTGGCAATTCTGGGTCTTTTATGGTTCCACATAAATTTTAGGATTATTTGTTCTAGTTCTGTGAAAAATGTCATGGATAATTTGATAGGGATCACATTAAATCTGTAGACTGCTTTGGGTAGTATGGCCATTTTAACAGTATTAATTCTTCTAATACAAGAGCATGGGATATCTACTTTTTTTTTCTTTTTATAGAAGCCTCATTACATTATGTTGTATAACTATAGGACATCAACCTTTCTTGATGACTCCAGTCTAAAGAATAGGTCAAATTGTTAGGATGTGTAAATGAGCAAAGCTGACAGTTATAGGCAGTCAGTATTTCTTCCTCTCTAAAATTTTGTACCAGAGTAATTGTTAGTCCTGTAAAATCCGTTTTATGTTTTTACATACAAACCACATGAATTAAGGAGAGTTATTTACTTTACAAGTTAAAAGGATTATTCATTTTACAAAGTGTTTCAACAACAAAAAAATTCCTCTAAGTCCCTATCTTTCCAAATGCATTTAGGTGTTTGTTAAGGGATTCAGTGCTGGAAGTCAAGCTAAAAACCAATGTGTTGGGAGCCACTAACATTTGAAAGTCCTTCAGAAGAGATTGTGCAGACCAATGAGAAATAGGATTGAATTGACAAAAGTCCCATTCATTTATGCATTTTTGGTAACACAAGTCTATACATAGACCCTGTCTTCTCTCTTGAGCACAGGATTGGAGTCCAAGGCTCTCCCTTCCTCTTCTCTAAACCTGGGTCAGGTTGGTGATTCTGGAGGATCAATCTCTTCATGGCTTATATTCCTGTTTACCTGAATATTCTATCTCCCTTTTAGGCAATTCATATGGCACAATTCCATATTAAGGATTCCACTATGGTCTGCAAAAAAGAAACCTCTTTAACCTTGCTGAGCTTAGCAGTTTCCAAACTTACTTTAGCACATGATCTCTATTTTTTCATTATAATACCTTATTCATCAATGGCAGTTCTGCAAATAGTTGTGATTTTGGTGTGCTTGTGAGAGGATGTGAGTGTAGGGTCTTTTTACTCTGCCATCTTGCACAGTTCCCCCCTCACTGTAATACCTTTAAACACCTAAAAGGATTTAAAAGTGGTCCAAAGAGCTCCTGGTATGCTCCCTTCCAACAATGCCACTGAAGTTTGTAAAGGAGGCCTTTATGAATTCTATAAAATTTATTTTAAAAAGCCCCTGAGCTTCCCTGGTGGCGCAGTGGTTGAGAGTCCGCCTGCCGATGCAGGGGATGCGGGTTCGTGCCCCTGTCCGGGAAGATCCCACATGCCACGGAGTGGCTGGGCCCGTGAGCCATGGCTGCTGAGCCTGCGCGTGCGGAGCCTGTGCTCCGCAATGGGAGAGGCCACAGCAGTGAGAGGCCCGCGTACCGCAAAAAAAAAAAAAGCCCCTGAGGACTTCTGTATTTAAACTAGTCTTTCAAAGCTCTAAAGACTCTTGATAAGACCACTTCCTCCTTCCAGAACTGGATTTAAGGGGGGCTCCAGTTTCCTTGTGCTGCATGAAAGCCCACCCCTCTCAAGGTGGCAACATTACCCACTGCAGGACTAAGGGGGGTATGTATTGTTTCTTGTGCTTAATGTAATAGCCTCCCTCAACACTGTTAGCCTCAATACTAGAAATTCCACAGGAGACCACCCCCTAGAAAAAAGCTATAATTAGATCAAATTACTTACCTTCCCATAAGAGACTTGCTATAGACTGAATATCTGTATCCCCCACCAAAATCGTATGTTAAAACCTAATCCCCAATGTGATAGTATGTGGAGGTGGAGCCTTTTGGAGGTGATTAGATCATAAGGTTGAAGCCCTCATGAAAGCAACGAGTGTCCTTATAAAAAAGACCCACAGAGCTCCCTTGCCCTTTCTGCCATATGAGGACACAGCAAGAAGATGGCTATCTGTGAACTGGGAAACAGGTCCTCCACATCTGCCAGTGCCTTGATCTTAGACTTCCCAGCCTGCAGAACTGTGAGAAATTAATGTTTTTTAAACTACTCAGTCCGTGATATTCTGTCATAGCAACTCAGAAGGACTAAAACAAGACCCAATCCCAGGACTAATCACTTCATACCTTGTGAATTTGTTTACCTCAGTCGCTCCCAGATAGCCAAAGCCCAGGTAATATACCACATTTCAGATTCCCTTAATCTGACCCAATATCCCACTCCTCCCTGATCCCCTCAACCATCTTTTTTTTTTTTTTTTTTTTTCGGTACGCGGGCCTCCCACTGTTGTGGCCTCTCCCATTGCGGAGCACAGGCTCCGGACGCGCAGGCTCAGTGGCCATGGCTCACGGGCCCAGCCGCTCCACGGCATGTGGGATCCTCCCGGACCGGGGCACGAACCCGCGTCCCGTGCATCGGCAGGCGGACTCTCAACCACTGCGCCACCAGGGAAGCCCCCCTCAACCATCTTAATGCATTACTTGCATATCATGGTCTGCTAGGAGCAACATCCTGAATGTTTACAACTGTGTCTATGAACGCTCTTTTCATTTTTGTCCTAAAGGAAGCCTGGATTTCCTTGAAGATATTACTTGCCTTGAGCCCCTTGCAAGTAGCTGACTTTCTTTTTTTCTCATATACCCCACCCCACATTCCTCAGGTTTCTCCTCCCTCCTTTTTCAAAAACCTAATTTCTGTTGAACCTCCAGCCATCAGATCAACTATTAACAACCCTTCCAAGTTGGGCTCTAATGAGCGTCCTCCTGCCCTGTGTCATTTGAGCCAGTAGAAGGAGACTGAGGTCAGTTCAGAAACAAAGGAAAGATTTATTCTCTGATGAAAGAATGGACCAGGTGCAAGCTTGCACTCAAGAGCACGTTCCCCTCCCCCAGGCTATGGGCGGGGCTGCTTTGTAGGGTTCTCCGTGGGTTGGGGGAGGGGCGGGGTGGAGTCGTTGTGGGGCGGAGGCAGCTGTGCTGCATTTGGCTCCGGATCACAGTGTGGGCGTAGCGTCTGTGCACGTGGTCCGCCGCAGCCGTCTTGAACTGAGGTGTCGGTGCGGCCGTTCCACACTAGGGACTCTGCTGTGAAGTGCCTGGTGCGAGGTCTCCCGACGTGGCACCCTGTGGGCAAGTGAAACAAGACTAAGCACAAAGGAAGAGAAAAGAAAAAAGGTCAGATTTTATTTTATTACCCAGATTCTACTGTTATTCCCCAGGAACTGTTAGTGGGCGTTGCTGGTGACAAATCCCTCCTCTGCCTTTTATCCCGCTCCTCATTCTTGAGGGGCACCAAGGGGCGCCAATCCTCTTCCGTAACTGCTTCTTGCTGATTTTGGGCATCGTCATAACCCCTGTTAGGGGAGCAGGACTTCTCCCAGCTGCCTTGAGGTATGTTTGGTTGCCTCCAGGCCTCAGCCCTAATTGTTCATATCCTTGAGCAACCACCATTTATCTAACCTTTTAGAGACAAAGTACACCAGACAATTTAAGGTACGTGGCCCAAATATTAGCAAGAGAATAATGGTCACATGTCAAGTTTTCCTGAAAACGACGGTGTCTCAGTCTTCTGTATGTTAACATATATATATATATATGGAATCTAAAAAAAAAAAAAGGTCTGAAGAACCCAGGGGCAGGACAGGAATAAAGACACAGACGTAGAGAATGGACTTGAGGATACGGGGAAGGGGGGAGGGTAAGCTGGGACAAGGTGAGAGAGTGGCATGGACATATATACACTACCAAACGTATAATAGATAGCTAGTGGGAAGCAGCCGCATAGCACAGGGAGATCAGCTCGGTGCTTTGTGACCACCTAGAAGGGTGGGATAGGGAGGGTGGGAGGGAGGGAGACGCAAGAGGGAGGAGATATGGGGACATAAGTATATGTATAACTGATTCACTTTGTTATAAAGCAGAAACTAACACACCATTGTGAAGCAATTATACTCCAATAAAGATGTTAAAAAATACAGGGTGGCAAGGATGCTATCCTCGCTCACAGTTCCTTTCTGCAATACTTCAAACTTTAGTGCCTTAGCTGGTTACAGAAATAAATCTTTAATATTATTATTGCATTCATATTATTTCTTGTAGAGGTACCTGAAGCTTACCCTTTGCCCTATGATGCAACATTTATTGGAACTCTCAAACCTATACCTATGTTTCTTTCTTTGAAATGAACCAAAAATTCAGCAGTATTAAATGTTGACATCATGGAGCTCAAATCCATCTTCTGTTTTGAACTGTTGTCCTATCTTGTTTACAGAGTAATTTGTGACTTGTTACCTGTCAGCCCCAGGCTTGTAGATTAATTGAGTCATAAATTAATGGAAGAGTTACTAAGTCTAGGCTAATGGTAAAGGGTATATATATATATATATATATATATATATATATATATATATATATACACACACACATATATACACACACACATGTCTCAAATATTTTTAGTAGATTATTTGTTTCAAATGAAATTTTCTGTGAAACAATATTAAAAAAAGATAAAAATGGAGCTGTGCTTGTTAAAGCTCTTGTTGGCGGGGGTCCCAGAGCCATGTACCCTGAGTCTCCCCCTTATTCTGTAGTGGTCTTGGAGTAACTCTGTAGAACCCCCAAGACTTCTAGTAGTTTGAAAATCACAAGAGTATAGGATTAGTACAAGGCACACAACACTCCAGGTAAGGCTCAGAAACTTATGGTTTAAGAATGGAGCTGGGGGAGAGGATAGTGGGAATACTCTGGAATGGAAACATTTAAGTATTTAGGGAAAGCATGGACATGACAAGGAGTCAGATTCTACAGGCAATTAAATCATAGATTCCCACAGAGAGGGAAGGTTAAGGTAATTGGAACCTTCCAGACCAGGCAAACAGAGAGGACAGACATGCTGGAAAGGAGAAAAAGGCAAGTCATTGGAAGGTTAGAAACCAGGAGATTCCCCAAGAGCTAGGAACAGATAGAACAGGTAAGGAGAGGGGAGGGAGGGAGGGAGACAGACCGAGAGAGCGAGAGAGATGCCGATCTCGGGTTGAGAACTTACGTAAATAAATAAGGGGTAGACTACATGAAAGAAATATCCTGCTGGGAAAGTTAAATGACTGAAGGTATAAGAAAAAAAGCTGACCTATTAGTTATGAAATTAGAATGCACGATGGTGCCTATTAAAATGTCAAGTTCTACAAGGATCTGGGGAAAATTTGCCTTTAGAGGAAAACTGTTTTCTGTGAGGGACCAGACAGGATAGGGTTAAATAAATAAAATATGCTAAGAAGAGTCTAATGTGGAGAGGAACCATCTGGCAAAATCTCCACTATGCCCACACTGCCTTCTTGCTCAGTGCCCTTCCCTAGGGGCCTTGGAACAGCTGTGTTGAGATAGTAGACCCAGAGTTTTCACATTCATATCAAAAGTGAAACCCAAAATGTCTGCACGGCTGCTGATTAGAGAGAGCATTTGAGTGGTTCAATATTGAAAAGATTTGTGGCACATTGGACTCCTTTGCTTTGAAACACCCAACTTGTTATGAGTTTGTTTCCCAATGCTACTTGGCTCAGCTTTTATTTTCAAATCTTTTTGCTTTACTGCTGTATTGTTTCTACTGGTGATAAATACAGAATTTCAAGGAAATGCTTGAAATGCTTTTAGACATTCTCTTGAGCCAGTATTTCAGTGCTGCATAGAGTGTTGAAAAGAGAAAAGGCTTTAGGGTCAGTGAGGCTTGTGTGCAAATCTGTCACTTAAATGGGCAAACTGCTTAACCTCTCCAACCCATTTCATCATCTGTAAAATAGGAGTAGTCATAGTTATCTCACATGGTTGCTGTGAACAATAGATGATGCACAGAAGGTAAAGCACTCAGTATGGTACCTGACACATAGATTTTACCCTGTAAATATTTGTTGTTATTGTTGTTATTATTCACTTCTCCTAGTGGAAACATAAGCTTCCTAACTTGATGCACAGTTTGTGTGTGTGTGTCTATGTGTGTGAAAGATACATGCATGTCTTTGGTTAGTGATAGTCATCTGATTATTGTGACAGAATTTAATTTATCCCTGAGTGATCTAAAATGCAAATACTATACATGTATCACCATCACCTAGAATTGTTCTTAGAACATGTTTTCTCATGGTTTGTACTTTCCAAACTTCTAGAGACCTTGGGGATTATATTGATTTACTAGAAGGCCATTATGGGTAGGGGGAGGCAAGTGGGAGGCTCGGGGCATGGTTCAGGGACCCTCACTCCTACCTCTGTTTCAGTCAGAGAACTCCATTTTTTTTTTTTTTTTTTTTACCAAGAAAGCATAGAATCCAAGAGAAGAAAGTATTTCAAGGAGTAGGGAGTGATCAACCATTTCAAATCTTAGGAGCATTCAAGTAGACTCCAAGGAAAACGTGGAGCTTTAAAAGTTTATTGGCCTTTGCAGAGAAGGTAGGAATCCTAAGCAGTGGTGATTTTATAGCTATGATTCAGAGTGTTGGGGCAGCAGCCCAAGGGTCTGACCAATGGGATGTCATGAAACCATCTATCAGGAGCCATAGATAGGATCAAAAAATCAGAGATGGAGGAATAGCCATCCTAGCTCCCGGGACCCTATTCTCCATGAGGATCAAGGCATTTTACTTTATCTCATTTACCCATAGAAGGAAATTAAACCCTATGGAGTTTCTACAAGGTGTTAATTAAAGAAAAAGTCGAGTATAATGTGCCAGAGCAACTGGAGGATTAGGCACAGTGGTATAAAATCAGTGGCTGGTAAATTAGATGGGTCAGTGATCAAGCAAGTTCTTGGACAGCAGCTAAATCATGCTACTGCAAGCCAGGGCTGGAAAGTAGCTAGGGCCGAGGAGGTTATCAAAGGCAGTGATCAAGAAGTGAAATTATCAAAGTGAGACAAAAGGGACCAAATTCTTGGACAAAGAGGAAAGTCAACCAAAGAGCTGCCCAGTGGAGAGTAGGGGTAGAGATCAAAGAACTAGGTTGGATTTCACCATCCCTGAGAACCTCTGTAATTCTGACATCTTATCATTCTGTCTAGTGAACACACTATGAAGCATTGCCTTTGAAAATTTTTTCTTAGATGTGACCATGCCTTCAGGGATCATGTAGTTTATGGGAAAGAAAAGGACAGGCTCTAAGCAACAAATTAGGAGATTTATAGAGTTTGCCTTCCAGGCATCCAATGCTCCTTTCCCCAAACCTACTGTCAAATGGGAAGAACCTTACACATTTTGCCATAATGTCTGCTATGTTACTCCAGGAGGATCTGATCTGACAGTTTAACTTTCAAATGACAAAATTTCTAGACTCAGTGATAGGTCAGTGACCTTTTTCTTTTTTTTTTTTTGTGGTACGAGGGCCTCTCACTGTTGTGGCCTCTCCCATTGCGGAGCACAGGCTCCGGATGCGCAGGCTTAGCGGCCATGGCTCACGGGCCCAGCCGCTCCGCGGCATGTGGGATCTTCCCGGACCAGGGCACGAACCCGTGTCCCCTGCATCGGCAGGCGGACTCTCAACCACTGCGCCACCAGGGAAGCCCCAGTGACCATTTTTGAATACTTTAATTACACACACCATGTTTGCTGGTGTTTCTCAAAGGGTGGCCTACTGACCAAGAGTATTGAACTCACTTGAAGGGCCATATTTAAAACGTGGATTAACAGACACGTTACCAAATTAGCTGATTCAGACTATTTGAGGGCAAGACCTGGGAATCTGCATTTTAACATACCTACCAGGTAATATTTATCCACAAGTTTGAAAACTACTGACGTGAAGTCATCCACTCAGCTTCTTCATTGAGGCTAGTCTTGAGACGAGATGTGATAAACAAGAGCAGCTTAAATAGATTCCTTCCCTAGAGTGGATAGTATACATGTGTGACATATTAAATATAGTTTATTTATTTAACCCACAGTGAGTGTAGGTTTACTGCTATTGGATGACACCCTTGTTTCTGGATGCTTTTAAACAATTTTCACATGTTTCTGAATCCCATTCTTACTTTTGTTTAAATATGTTCTGAGTGCAGAACATATTTAAATGTGGTGGGATTTTTTAAAGAACTGTTTTTAGTGGATCTAAGATTCATTAACCATAGCTCCTGTGAGCACAGACAGAATACCAGTTTCACCTTATTTTCATATACCATGCAATGAGGGATAAACTGAGGGAAATGCACTCCAAATTTCTTTTCTTCCATAATTATGTTATCTGAAGTTTGGGGAGATATCTGGAAGAAAGCACTAAACTTAGGGGAGAAGGCATTTAAATCGTATCCAAGTACTAAATAATGAAAACATTGACCTCTTGGTGGCTAGGATTGACCTTACAGTTGTGGGGGAGAACAAAAACTGCCATTCTCATGAAGGTGATTTAGGGATAGAAGTGTGACCTTTCTTCATTCTGCGAGAGTTACATTATTAAAGACTCGGTAAATTATGACACTGCTGAAGTGAAATATTATTATTATGTTCCATGGGGTTTTTTCTGTAAAGAAAATTCTTGATCCTTTAATTTGCTTCTTCATGAAGTCTAACAGACAGGCTAACAAAAAAGTACAGACATTATGAAATGCTAAGCCTAGGTAGAGATAATAAAATGTTTCTAGAGAAACAAACACTGCCCCCCACCTCCTCACCAGCAAAGATCCATTTTACTTTGGTTCTGTCCTTAGAAAGGTGACTAAGCCTCCCAATCCCAAAAACTGCTAGGGTGGGAGTTGGAGGGACTGTGAGAGGTTAGGCTACTGTGTTGAAAAGGTATGCTGGCAGATCATCCAGTCAACAGTTATTTACTGAATGCCTTTAGTATGCCCAATTTTGTGGTTAATGCTATATTAGGATCACCTCAGTTTATTCCTTTCTGCAATTTTTTTCTTGAAAAGAAAGAAATAATGCAGACATTAGCTTCGCCTATGAGTGACCTGAATCGTGTGTTCGATGGGTTCAACAATTCAGTCAAATTTGACTTTTGGCATTTATTAGAATTACCTCTGCTCCTTTCCAGTCACTGACTTCAGTTAGTTGAAATCAATCAGTCAGCATTCTGCATTTGGTCAGCCTGATTTGTACATGTAGACATAGGCTTTGGTATTCAAAAAAGTAACACTTAACAAAATATCCCAGGCTACCCAGCTTCAGTTGAATAGCTTGAGTCACTCTCAACAAGTCAAATTGGAAACAGGAAAACATCTTGCCTTGGCTCATTCAACTCAAGGATTGTACTCCAAGGCAATAGCAACCCTGATAAAATATGAGGCTAGATAAAACACGGTGCAAGAGGATCATTTTGAGGACTGATCAAGTGTCAGAAGGCACTCTTTATTGCCATTGAGATTTCAAGGCAGAACAGCAGCTAATAGCCTCTTTGGTGGTTATCTTGGGGTAGGTGTGACTTCAGGGTTGTAGATAAATAAAGATGATGACCATCTGTATACCCAGACACCATACAGTCCCTCCACTCTGCAAATTCCCATTATGCCCATCCAACAAGATTTTATTACAAGTCATAAGAGGGAAAGAGAGTGATTGTAGCTGATGCTCTGAGGCGGAAGGAAAGGAACACAGCTGCATTTAATTGTGCCCTGACTGTTGTGTTTGACTTCACGTTTGCATTCAGTTAATCATAATTTGTTTCTCAAGCAAGTTTTAGGTCTCCCTTCATAACTGACTCTTCAATCTACCTTCTCAAATGGCCTTTCAGTGCTTAACAAGCTTACAACAGTGGTCTCCTGTGAGATAATAGCAATAAAGTTAAAAGGAGGGAATCATGAATCACAAGCTTTGTTCACAGGCCATGGTTTTTCCCAGGTGTTAGCCTTAAGCTGCTAATTAATGGTCACCTCATCAATCAGCTAGGTAGATAGACACTTGTGCCTGCTTGCTCAGCCCAGAGGAGGACCTAGCCTAGTGCATCTGTAGTCCTCCGCCACTTTGGGTTAATATCAATCTAACTACCATGCCTGCCTCTTTATTTATTCTGATGGAATAAGTAGGAGAAATGATAAAATATGAATATAGGATGGTGAACATGCAGTACAGAAAAGAATAATAAGGCTGTCCACTGTCAGGTTCAAGGTTATGGTTGGTAGTAAAGATAGGAATACTTGGAGAGCTTGGCAACTTGTGTGAATATGGCAGTGAGTCTGTGAAAACATAGACCATTGAAAACACATGGCCTATTATCTTGGAACACTTGGTCCTTAAGAATATAATCCTAAAAGGAAAAAAAAAAAGGAGTGTGACATAATGTCTTCACTATATTTTCAACTCAGATCTTGCCACTACTGCTGGAAATCCCAGAGGGTTGTGGCCCAGTTAGCAGTGGCCTTCTTCTAGTGGGAATAACAAAGTGAGGAAGTAATTATTATGCTCTCATTGTAGACCTAGAACTGTGTTATACACAGTAGGGATCTGGGGAATACAATAATAATAAGAAAGGCAAGATTCTTGCTCACAATTAGCTTGCAGTGTAATGGGGGGGTGCCTTTATATACATAGAGAACAATGCACAAATCATTGATTCTTAGAAACTTAAGGGACCTTAAAAAGCATTTAATTCAACCTATATTCTGATGCTTGAATACTCCTTAACCGTATCTGTCAAGAGGTTGCTTGATATCTGTTTGAATACTCAATAGTAATAGGGATCTAATTAATTCTGGAGGTCATCTACTTGGTATTAAGATAGCTGACTTTTAGAAGGTAGTTGCTTGTGTAGGGCTCAACTCTGCTTTCCTGGAGTAGCCACCAAGTTCTTTTCCTTAAGATCACTCATCACAACTATACTTCTTCTTCCACATGATATTGAAAATTAGCAACTGTGCATCATGGAAACTTCTCTTATTGTTTTTCAAAAAACATAACTTGTTCCTTCAACAATTCTAAGACAATGAATAAGCAAACACAGAAATTTGTGACACAGTCATTAATATAGGAGTTCGGAGGAAGGAGAGTTGAATTGAGCTGGGTTGTCAAGAAAAATGAGGAGGTGGTACTTGGATTATTTGTTTACTTGTTTATCTTCTGTTTCTCCAACTAGAATTTAAGCTCCATGAGGACAAAAACTCTGTCTTATCTATCATTGTGTTTCCAGAACCTAAAATTGTACTTTGTAAGTAGTGGGAGTTCGATAAAAATGGCATGATTTAGAGAAAATTACCCAAGGAATGTTTCTTTGGCCTATCTTACCAGAAGATAAACCATAACTTTGAAACCACTGTGTGAAAAGATACTTACTGGGATAGGCTTCCTGCATATAGTGAGTAACTGATGTAAGTACAACAGCTGAAATAGCCAAAGTCCCCTGGAAAGTGGACACTGACTTATACAGTCTATAAACAAATGGCTGGAAAGTTTGCCAAGAGGTCTTATCTGCTGGGAGTCTCCAAGGGAGAATAACCAAAGCATTTATTATAGTTTCGGTATTAATTTCATTTTTTGTAGATTCCTACTGACTGGAAATTATAAAGGGAGAAGAGCAAAAGATAGGGAGATCAGAGTTTGTTGCTTTAGCCACCCTACCAAACTTTGCCCCCCACCAAGCTTCCCACTTTTTTTTTTTTTTTTTTTTGCGGTATGTGGGCCTCTCACTGTTGTGGCCTCTCCTGCTGCGGAGCACAGGCTCCGGACGCACAGGCTCAATGGCCATGGCTCATGGGCCCAGCTGCTCCACGGCATGTGAGATCTTCCTGGACCGGGGCACGAACCCGTGTCCCCTGCATCGGCAGGTGGACTCTCAACCACTGCGCCACCAGGGAAGCCCCCCACTTCTTTTTAAAGGTAGTGTCATGTTGCAGCCAAAGATACCTGGAACACACCTGTAATTGAATAAGCTGGGTTTAATACTCCTTGCAAGTAGGGAGAACACAAACCATGGAGAACCACGGGGGTGTCTCAGTGAGAGAACATTAGAAAGGACTTATTATAGGATTTGGGCTTTGGTTAGGTGATTTGGGGGAGGGTCCAAGGAAGCAAGGATTCTCTCTGGTGGGTGCTGTCAGGAAGTGGGGACAGTTCTTTTAGTGGGTATCTCAATAAATCTTATCTACAGGGAAGACAGATTAGAGTGAGGCTGAAGCTGTAATTGATAAAGAAGCAGTGGTCACTTATATTAGCCAGGAGAGAAAGATATTAAGTATTTTGTGATTTGGGAAATACTCTTTTTTTTGTTTTTAGATGAAAATTATGAAGTTTTTTCTCTTTACTGTGGTCACAGAGTGACCTTGTGTAATCTTGGCATTCTGTGAGATTGTTCATACCCAGCAGGAGAACAACATGGCCTAGCCATGAGCACCAGGCCAGGTCCTAGCAACACTTAAGCCTGCGTGTCAGACCTGTTCCTGGAAATCAGGGCTGTTTTCTCTTAGCAGCAAAAGCATGATGGAAACAGGAGGTGGCTTCTGTCAACATAATGGTGATGTTTCCTCTTCTCCAGATTAACCGTTTACCAGGCACTGACACTGTACTCAACTAAGGGAGGATCTTGCCCAGATGATTTTGCCAGTGTAAATTATTGATTAATTTTTGCTTTTCATGAGGTCAATAGATACCCACAGGTGCTACTACAGTATTTTGCCACAGTCTATCTGTGGTCTCCAAGATGATTTTGAAGTGCATTCACAGAATTGCATTGCTCAATCTGGTCACTCTGTCCCTATTCACTGTCCCAATTTTTGCTCTTCTTCTCAATCATTTTTGAATGAAAAAGATACAAATACTTTCCATTCAGCATACTGGGGTCCCTCTCACTAAGCACAAACTAATTGCTGCACTTACCTACACAGACTCTGCTGCTACAGTTATAAAGACTATCAGTGCTTGCTGAGAATTCATTCTACGTAATATATTAGGCTATGTTCTACCTTTAGGTTCATTTAGGAACATCCTTCCCTTTGTTGCAGATAATTAATATCATTTGACCACCTGCAAAACATTCTAAACTGGCCAGTAAAAGGGAAGAAAGAACAATTAATTTTTACTTGTGGTAGGTCTTCTGGGTAAGATTTGCTGGATCTTGTACAGTGCTGGTGTTTGGACAATGATTAATTAAAGAGAACAGAAAATAGATCCGATGGAACAACCTCCTCCTGCTTCCCTAATGTTCCATGGTTTTAGGAGGTTTGGACAATTTTACTGTGTGCCCCTCCCATCATGAATGAGTTTCCAAAGCTAGGACTCTATTAACCATGAGAGTCTTTTGGTTCTTAGGCACAAAGACTGAGATGTTTACATAAAGACCTCACAAACATAACTGAGCCTTAGGGAAATCTGTGACAGTGGAGAGAAGATGGATGAGGTGACAGGGTTGCTGGAAGTTGCAGACTGGGTCTAGGAAATAAGAGTTGATTTGCATGTGAGTGGCCAGATTGATTCCATTGGAGCCCCCAAATAGCAAACCATTTCTCAGTCTTTACCTTTTACCAGACCATAGTAATGACCATAGGAAATGTTACTGACTGAATTGCTTGGTCATTTTTGATCTACCTAGTCATACAATCAAAACAGGTTCAGAAAAAATGATAAAATAGTACACATCTTTGATTCCTTCCCACTTGTCCTTTGGGTGCTATTTCCATGTTTCGTGTATCTCGTCCCTGTTGCTGAGTGCCCCCAGTTGCCCCTAAGATGCGCCAGGACCAACCACTCCCCCACACATGCACATTGTAGCTGTTCTCAGAACCTAGATATTCTGTCTTCAAATTTTCCTTTTCCATTTCCCATTTACAAAGGGACCTCTGTTTTTTGTTTTTTTTGCGTTACGCAGGCCTCTCACTGCTGTGGCCTCTCCCGTTGCGGAGCACAGGCTCCAGACGCGCAGGCTCAGCGGCCATGGCTCACGGGCCCAGCTGCTCTGCGGTATGTGGGATCTTCCTGGACTGGGGCACGAACCCGTGTCCCCTGCATCGGCAGGCAGACTCTCAACCACTGCGCCACCAGGGAAGCCCCAGGGACCTCTTTTAAAACACTTGAAAACTTGTACAAACTAATTTATGTCAATACTGGTAAGGAGTTATTGTGTTTGCCTTCCATGGATATTTACATTTTAGTGCCTGTGACCCACTTTGCTTTATCCCAAAAGAATAACTCTAATGGTGAAATTTCAGGAATTCTGTTAGGTTAGAGATGGGGAATATCTTTAGTTTGAGGGGCATCCTGATATTCCATATACCAAAGCATTTAGACTGTCATAGACTCCAGCTATAAGTGAAGCCAACTCATGGGACTCCCTTAAAAGTCAGCCAGCAGAGAAACAATCAGGGAGAGTGATGGTTAATTTATGTGTCAACTTGATTGGGCCATGGAATAGCCAGATATTTGGCCAAACATTATTCTGGGTGTCTCTGTGAGGGTCTGGATGTGATTAACATTTGAATGGGTAGACTAAGTAAAGCAGATTGTCCTCCCTGATGGGGGTTAGCCTCATCTAATCAACTGAAGATCTGAATACTACACAAAGGTTGGGTAAGAGGAACTCCTCTAGGCTGACTACTTGAGCTGGGACATTGGTCTTTTCCAGCCTATGAACTCAGGTGAAACACTGGCCTTTCTTTGGTCTAGAGCCTGCCAGCTTTTAGACTGGAACTTTTGTCATTTGCTCTCCTGGTTCTCAAGCCTTTGGACTCAGACTGCAACTACACATTGGCTCTTCTGGATCCCCAGCTTATTGACCGTAGATCTTGGGATTTCTCAGCCTCCATAACTGCATGAGTGTGTGTGTGTGTGTGTGTGTGTGTAAAATATAATTTTACAATATTCTGTTTCTCTTGAGAATCCTACTGGTTTATGGTTTCTGTTTGGTTCTGTTTCTCTTGAGAACCTTATCTAATACAGAGAGTTTACTCTTTTCTGAAAAATGGTTAAGATTGTGTGTAATTAGAAGAATTCAGTAAAAATATTTTTTTCAGGTTTTCCTACCTGCCATAGTTATTTCAACTTCAGATTGAATAGACTAATCAACTTAGGCAAATACTGATTTGGTCAAATTGCTGACTGGTTGTAGTGCAACAACCAAGTAGTTCAGGCAAGCTAGTCATTGTAATCAAACCACTATTCATCTTAGTTCTTTTTTAAAAAATGTAATCATTTATTTATTTATTTACTTATTTTTGGCTGCATTGGGTGTTTGTTGCTGTGTGCAGGTTTTCTGTAGTTGCCGCGAGCAGGGGCTACTCTTCATTGTGGTGCATAGGCTTCTCACTGCGGTGGCTTCTCCTTGCAGAGCACAGGCTGTAGGTGTGCGGGCTTCAGTAGTTGTGGCTCGCAGGCTCTAGAGCACAGGCTCAGTAGTTGTGGTGCTCCGGCTTAGTTGCTCTAGCAGCATGTGGGATCTTCCTGGACCAGGGCTCGAACCCATGTCCCTTGCATTGGCAGGTGGATTCGCAACCACTTCGCCACCAGGGAAGTCCCTTCATCTTAGTTCTTATTAACTAATTCAAACCTTCTTCAGCTGGTCAAGACAGTCGAAACCAGCCAAAGAAGTAGTTTGAATTAATGTATCCTAGGTAGGAGCTATTAAGCTAGTTAAGAGACATAACAAAACTTCACCAGGGGGAACAAAAAGGCAGTCTTTGTCTGACATGACAGCACATCAAGCAAAGCAGTCACAGTGGTTTGTCAATCTACACCCAAGTTTTATTCAACCCTGGTTTAGTTTAATCCATCCTTCATTTTGATTCATTTTGAATTATTTGATCATTTTGTCTGAATTAACCAATCAATCTCATAGTTTCATAAAGAAACGCACTTCGAATGGCCTACATTTTTCAGCTCTACTTAATGAGGGACCATGGACATAGGTAGCACATGAATAAGGGGGCCTATGAACCTCTAAGATGGTCAAGGGAAACTGTTACATGATTGAACTAAATGGCTATTACAAAACTCTTTAGTAAGGATTATTACTAACTATTACATGATGAACTAAATGAAAGAACCAGATTACAGTAAACTTGTTAGTTTCTTGAAACTAACTTGATCTGTTTCCTTCAAGCTGTCCATACTAGAAAAGGCCCTGCTGAATAGAATCAACTCAGGAAAATGGTATTACACAGTCAGGCTGGTTTGTTGGTCAACCCTCACTGCCAGTATAAAACCAAATATTCAAAGCAACGTATCAGAAAAAGTAATAAAAGAGAAAAATGGTTACAACTTCCTACCTGATCTCAAAAGATTTTATTCATAAGAAAAGAATCCCATATCCTGAAGAAACATTAATTCAATTCATGTTCTACTCCTCTGAGGATTACAGTATAAATTCTTTCCCCATTGCCTGGCTCCTGCCCTGAATAAATTTCAAAGATTTTTTTCTTCCTCAAAGAAAAGCAAATTAAGATTTTTGCTTCTCCCTCAAAAGCTAACCATGTCACAGCAGACCAGAATTGTGTCAGAATATAACTTGAATACTATAGGTAGGCTGCAAAAAACCAAAACAAAACAAAAACACCAACTTTTCCCCCCAAGGTTTTGGGGTTAGGTAAATAAAAGCTATTTGAAGCATAATATAATCAAGAAACAATTCAGAGGCAGAGTGTGCACATTCAGTCCTGCAGTTTTCTACTTTGAGAATTCCTATGGTTAATGCTTAAACTCAGGCTGATATCTCCCTGCCATCCTGCATTCTGTCCATGGAAGGAAGAACAGTATACTACACTATAGTGCCTTATTTTTCAAACTGTGGGTCACATAATAAGTTGTGAAATTTAGTAGGAAAAGATTCACTTTTTTCCCCCTTTCCCTTTTCTTTCTCTCTTTCTTTCTTCTTTTTTTGAAACAGAATATAGTAGAAAATATTAGAGTGCATTGCCCACAGTAATGGTATTATTTTATGAAATTTTTATGTCAATTATGTGATCATTTTGTGTGTGTGTGTGTTTATACTGGGTCACATGTAAAATATATTTCTTACTGAGGCTTGTGGTCAAAAAAGTTTGAAAGATACAGCTCTAATGGAAGAAACATGAATTTTACAGTCACACAAATCTGGATTCCAGAAGTGTACCCAGGGTTGGAGGCAGGAGGAAGACTGGTAGGAGTGATTCTCCCATGCAGGGAGAGAAATTATTTAGAATTAAATAATTCTAAATAATTAGAACTGCTAGCTCATATTAATAATAAAAAAGAACTACTAAAGTCAGTCTTATTATTCTTTTAAAATTCTTTCCTGATGATGTACTTCCTTATTGCCCATACCCAGGATACAGTGCCTAATACATGGTAGGTGCACAACAAATATTTTTGAGTAAATAAACCCAAGATTCCTTTGGGCTTTAAACCTGTCCAGTCGTGCCATAATTTGGGCTCATATTGACATTGTGGTCAACATAGACTTCCATTCTTTTTTTGTGTGTGTGTGTGAATCTCTGGAAAGTCTCCTCTCAGTTTGCCTTTGTTCACTTGATTTTTCTAATATCACAGTTGACCCTTGAACAATGAGGGAGTTAGGAGCTCCAACCCTCTGAGCAGTCGAAAATCTGCATATAACTTATAGTTGGCCTTCCCATACATGGTTCCTCTATACCTGTGATTCTACCATATCCACAGTTCTCCATCCATGGATTCAGCCAATCATAGATCATGTAGTACTGTAGTATTTATTGAGAAAAATCCATATATAAGTAGACCCATGCAGTTTAAACCCATGTTGTTCAAGGGTCAACTGTACATCAGAATCTCCTTTAGTTTGGCTCTGTTGATTTGGGATACTTGTTGTATCCTATTGAATAATTTGAATCTTAATTCTGTTTTACCTTTCCTTCCCTGTTTAATGAACCGGGGGCAGAAAGTAAAACAAAATAAAAGTGAAGAATTATCAATTAAAAAATTCCAACTAGAGGAACAACAACAAGATGCCCTTCATACCTTTATCTGAACTTGACTCAAAACTATCAAACCAAATAAAATCAAATAATGTGCTGCAAAAATCATATGCATTATAAACCGAGTATTCAGACATTATGCATTTAGTTCATTCAGTTTGGATTGATAATTCTGTTGGTTGCCTATGTGGTAGATTCTCAAGGATTTGAGATGGCACCTTTTGCCCTATCTGGTTGTCCCCCAAATGTGCACCTTCAGTTAAAAAGGACATGCCTGACTTAGCACAGAGTTAACTTTGCTGCTAATCAATCACCCCTAAGCACTATTGATTGGGACTGAAAGGGCAAAAACATGGTCTGTACATCACAGAGTGAATCAGGAGGTGGCTGACTTAGGAGACAATTGCTGAGAATACTGAAATTTAAGAGTAAACTGATTTCTAAATACTAAGATTCTGACATCATATAATTCAGAACTCATACAGCATTCTCTTGTAGATAAGTTTACCTTCTAAGCTTGTCGATTTCTGTTCTCTTCAGTCTTTCAGTTTAAAATACCCTAAAGGCCATTGTTCATTCTCCTTTTTTCCTTCCCATCTGATCTGAGGAAAGAGTTCTCTCTTTCTTTGGAGTCAGTCAGAACTAGGTTCAAATTCTGCCTGTGCTTCTTACTTGCTCATTTTGCTCAACAGTAAAATGTCATGTATTTAGTACTCCAAAATGTTTCCTATCTATTTTTTTCATCTTCTCTCACATTATCTTTCAAACTTGTTCCTTTCTTTCCATTGCTACTGCTACCATTTATCACCTCATACTCAAAATACTGAAATAAGTTCCTAGATCAATGGGATTTTAACCTTTTTACTGTCTCAACATACTGGGGATATGACAGGCTCTTATCAGCTTATCAGTAAAGTGGTTCCCTGTTCATCATCATCTGGACATTTATTGAGGGGAAAGGAATTTATCAGATTCTAAAGGAGAAAGAGCAAATGAACAAACAAACAAGCCCCCAGAAATTCTAATTCACTCCTACAGGCAGTTGCCCACATCTCATATTGAGAATCATTGTCAACTTTCATGACTAGAAGATCCCCCAAATTTTGGTCCTATCTACGTATAACAACAGCTATACATATAACATTAGCTAATAATAACTGATACTCATACAGAACTTTACAGTATTAAAACTCTTTCATATATATGGTCTCACTTAATTCCCCAATAACACACCATATGGTAGGTATTGTTATCCCCATTCCACTGATGAGAAAGTCGGCTCAGAAGAGTTATTTAAGCTGACCTAGATAGTATGTGGCAAAGTAGAATTCAAACCTAGGTAAGTCTGGCCACAGAATACATAGCCTGGGTCCTGGTAGCTGTTGGCAGTCTCTGGTTCCCAATACTTGCCTCCATCTCTGGTCTTTGGCTTCTGGGCTCTCTAGTTTGATTAATACCTTTAGTTAACACATTTACTTCTCAGATTGCATTGGTTGACCTGGGGTCCTTATCTGGCATGGCTCTAGTTTCTGTTCAGGTCCCTGTATCATGCCACTGCTATATAAGGCCTATGTCAGACTGTTCCTTCAGACTAGGAGTGGCCTTGTTCCTCTCCTCTCCCATTACTTCAAGTCCTCAATCCTTCAAGGCCTTGCTAGGGTCTTAGTCTCCATGAAGGCTTCTCTGAACAATTCAACTCACTTTCACTCCCTTAAGCATTTGTTTGTACTGAATAAGTGAGCATTTTATCATAAATGTCTTTTCTAGTAATTGTTTCATGGGAGTTCATTGTTCACTAGAGTGTAGATTCTTTGTTGCTAAGCACTGTGTCTGATACATTATTGTACTCATAATGTCTGATACAATGGTAGAGACTCATACATACTTATGGATTGAGTGATTCCAAATGGGACAACATTGATGAAAATAAAATGAACCATGACCACCTCTTGAATACATGGTCTGAAATGCTTCTCAAACATGAGAACCTCCATGGGAATCTTAAGGATTTTAGAACCTGTCCAGATATTCTCTTTTGGGCTGCATTCATTGTATGCCATGTTGACAGACTGAGATGATGTCTTGCTGCTGGAGCAGAGCCCAAGGAGGCCTGACTTTATGATACAATAAATGTCATTTTCCAATTTTTCTATGACTTTTTTAGAAACTTGTATTGAGAACATCTTGGAGGCTTTCTAATCTCCAAGATATCTGGAAACCATTTGCACCCATTCTCCTCAGTTCTATGCTGCTGCTTACACTCTCAGTGCTTATCACAGTGGGAGACACATAGCAGGTACTTCATAAAATTTTGGTGAATTATTTTTAAATATTTACTTCTTTTGCTATGTGAGGCAGTATAGGAGAGTGGCTAAGAGCATACTCTAGAGTATGGGTTGAGTTCAAGTATCAGTTTTAGCACTTATTAATCCTATGACCTTAAGAAAGTCACTTTACCATTCTGTATCTCAGTTTCCTCACCTATAAAATGGGAATAGCAATAGTAACTACACCCCAGGGTTTTTGTGTATATTAGCTACAATAAATCTATATAATAAAATTCATATCCAGTGCCTGGAACATAGCAAGTTTTTCTTGATATTAGCATTTTCCTCTTCTCTGCAGCCAATATCTCTGTCTTATTTCACTGATTGTCCATTTCTTCTGCAAAATGGGACTAGTGTTTATATATGGTACCTTCTAATTGTGTCTCACATAGCCCGTCTCTCATTGAGATATTTCCTCAGTGTGCTGAATCCTTAATATCTGTAATTACTATAGAATTAACTGCTGAAATGCGCCCTCATATAGTAGTGTGAATGTGCAGCTGAAAGTTGGGCCATTTAAGAAAGCAGTACGGAAAAAGTAATAAAGTTGAATCGATTTGCATTATTCATGCATCATTCTTAATGTCTTTAAACAGTTCCATTTATTGGGTTTAGTAAACTCAGAGCAAGGTTGATACGTTGCCTGGATATTTTAGTGATTTTCCAACTTTAAGCTAACTGTTCTCTAAATCTTCCTCTGCAGCTGCTAGTTGAAGCCAGTCTAATATATTCATTGATGGGTATCAGACTAAATCATTTTCCTGACTGAAGAACCCAAGAAGAGTCTTATATTAAAAAAACAGGTTTTCCTTTTTTTTGAGTGATAGATACTATATATGTATTCACGCTGCACCTTCCCTCTCAATTTTGAAGAGTTAATATGATACTTTTCCCTTACTTCTTCACTCAATAGAAATCTGAGTCATTCTATATGCTGGAAGGCAAAAAAGTGTACTTTAGCCATTGTTTACACCTCCTCAGTTGCTCTGACAAACCCTATTGTGGCAATGCTGGTGACAGATGATACTATAGACTGTAACTTCTGGCTTCATGAAAAAAGAATAAAGGGATTTCACCCTATAATTTTATTTTACCATTGAGTGTTAAAATTCCTGTTAGAATGGGATAGGGGATGAGACTAGATAATGCAAGTAAACATGGGGCTGCATAGCGTAATTGTTAAGCTCATGCACTTTGGAGCCAATATGCGTGGAGAAACCCTGGCTCTGCCATTTCCTGTGTTGCCTTTGCAAGTTACTTAACCTCTTTGTGCCTCAGTTTCTACATCTGTAAATGAGTTAGTAAATGTAAAGCATTTGCAGGACCACGTGGCACATAGTGAGTGTTCAGTAGATAGGTCTGTTATCACTCATGGGTAACATATGAAGCTTTGTTGATGACAGAGAGTTGTATCTAGAGAACTTTCTATGGAAACTTCTGGCAAGCTCTTAGTTCGCAGCTGGTGCTGAATTAGAATTTACCTATAGGCAAAATCTGGTTGCACTCTACCTATGCAATTGGAGAATCCAATTTCTTAATAGAATGTGATGGTTAAGATGAGCCTGAAGAAGATTATTTCCCTCTGGCTATAATTGTCATATGTTGATTTTGGAAACACACTCTGAAAATCTCACTGTAACTGTAAATATAAACGATAGCACAGCACAGTGGAAAGGGCATGGATTTGACTTCCATTTCTAGAAATATCATATACTAGATAATCCGGAAACTCTCACCCCACTCCTAGCTACAAAACACCAGAAATGCTGGCTAAAATTAACTTACTCATTTGCCAAATATTATTGAACACCTTTCCTATGTACCAGGTAGTGTTCTAAGTGCTGTGGAAGTGAACCAAACAGACACAAGTTCCTGACCTTGTGGAGTTTACATTTTGATGAATAGAACAAACATAGTTTTCAAGGCGTAGTTGAGTTTTCAAGACAGAAATATATTTCCAGGGGTTAAACACAAAGAGAAAACTATAAACTAGAGTGATACCCATGGGTTAGCACTGGTTTTGCTGAGTATGTTGGAAGTTTGGATATTGGTAACCAAGGTCTGTGTTTTAACACCCATGCATAGTGTCAGAGTTGAGACTGAGACCTCCATGTAAAACTAGGTCTATTAAAGTATTTTATGTGCAGTGAAAGCATGTACTAGGAAAACTCTTCTCCTTAACAGAAGAAGATGTCAAGGGAGTTTGTCTGTCTCAGGCAAAGAAAAATGTTTTGGCAGAGAAAAATGTCTTTTCTGAGAATTTGTAATCATGGGCTTGCCCTTAGGTGGCCTTGGAATTTGAATTTAAACCCTTTGCATAGTCCAGAAATATAAGGGAAAAAACAATAATACAAGGTGCTGGCATTTGCTGCGAGGTGTTCCACGTGAGAAATTCTACCATCATATCCAAATTCCAGCCAGCAGGAATAAGGACAGGGAGATAAGGCTGTCAAATCCTCTGTGATGGCTAGAGCTGCCACAGACATTTTGAATCCTGAAGTAGAAGCCCAAAGTTGAGAATTACAGAACAACAAGGTAGATTTGTATCTGGGTTTTTGGTAATCATGGAGTTACCATACTGGCCCTTAATGTCCTACATTAATGTAAGAGAGAAATATGCTTCTATTTTGTTTACACTTTTTTGTTATTTGCAGCTAATTCTAATACTAATTAATACAAATAGTGTGAATAAAACAAAGGCATTTTCAAATAAACAGGAACTTAGAGGTTACTTTTAAGAGACTATCACTGCAAGAACTACTAAAGGATATACTTCAGGAAGACGGAAATTGAACTGAGAAGGAAGGAATAAGATGCAAAGCAGATTTTTGAGCAAATAAGTTGGTATATATGTAAGTAAATCAAAAGCAGCATTGATGACATAAAACAATTATAATAGTCCTGAAAGAGTATGGATTTTAGAGTTGGAGACAAGGGATCAAATCCAAGCTTGACCATTTACTTTTTGTGGGACCAAAGACAAATTACTTGACCTCTTTGTGCCTCAGTTTCTTCATTTGTAAATTGGAAAAATTATAATAATATCTACATAACATAATTACTTAAATATTGGAAATAATTTATGTAAGACTCTTGACATGGTGCTCAATGCATGCACTTAAACTATGGAAAATTATAATATGAACAATCATAGAGACTCAACAAAATGTTTGCTACTAAGCACAATGATATTGGAGATGGCTGGTACTTTGCCTGGGTGATGCCATTTGACTGTCTCCCAAAATATCTCACAGGGTAGCATTTAGTAAACTGGGTCTTGTACTTTGGTCTGAGACCTAGCCATCAGCCTGTTTGCTTGAACATCTGGTGTTGTCAGCATATTGAGAATGGATCCATCACTCAGAGGCAGATACATACTAACTATTCTCACAAGAGTAATGCATAAAACTAGGATGTTAGTGTATTAATGAATGATGAACAACATGATTGTTATAGACCAAAATTCTTGTTTTGGCATGACCAGAAATTCTCTGCCTTCAGGACAATTTACATGGGAAGCCAAATCACGATCAGAGTACCAACATATTAAATCACTATGAGAAATTTTATAGGAACTGGAATCTATAAAGTCTTTATGACCCACATATGGATATGGGAAATCAAATAAAAACTGTGAGACCTTTAGCAAGTCACCTAAACATGAAGTGATGACCTTTGAATCAGGTCAAGGTGAGTTAGATGAAATGAATATTTAATGACATACAACTAAGATAGACTCACATATCTCAAGTAAAGGGAGATCTTGTCAATGGGAATAATGTACTTGATTTCAACTTTCTCTATTCATTATCATAACAGAGATGGAGAGTCTTGCTAATGCAATCAGAATGCAAAATCCTTTGGCTAAGGTATTTTATCCCCTGGACAGTGTTTGGATGGGCACTGTCATAGGTCAAATTTGTTCAATTATCATATTTCCTATTCTGTCTGTTCAATTCCCCTTCTTGTGGACAAATTATTCCTCTATATTAATAAAGTTAATCAGGTTAAGGTCTAATTCTACTGGCCTTTAAAAATTCAGTTTCTTAAAAATGATTTTGTCTATTATTCTAATTCATTAAGTGTCTTCTTATTAATTCTGAAGGCAATCTTTATTTCCCTCATTTCCAAGTTCTTGTGTATGTATGTGAAGGGTGAAGTGTCTCATTGTAGGCTCCTATACGAAGTCTGTATTGCTGATCCACCACTGATTATTCAATTAAGATGCATTTTGGCTTAGCCTCATAAACTGTGGAAAGTACAGGTGGCACATATGTTGTTCTTCCAGTAGTGGGGAATGGATTTGCACTGAGTCATCCACACATTTGTTGACAAATTTCTAGTGGCTCAATTGCTAGGTGTGCATGGTACTTCAGCAGCTCAGACTAGTGGGAAAACAGAAGAAGCTTGGGATGTGGCAGTGCCAAGGCCTAAGATGAATGACCCACCTGTAGAACTGCACTCTGGGAGGGGACCCAAGGTCCAAGGTGATCTGGTGCAGTGGAATTTGGCTCCATTGGTGCTCAGCAGAAATACCTAAGGGTGATCTCATTGGTGGAACTTGACAGTAGTATCCGAGTTAATGACACCTGGAGTCAGGAGACAGGGTTCTAGTTTGAAGCATCTTTCAGGTTTGAAGCATGTCTCCAGGCTGTAACTGAAAGTACAGAGACAAAATTCAGTCCCTAAGTAAAAAGAAGTTGGCAATTGTTCAACAGGGAATCAGGATCCCAGTTACATGGGGCTGAGGTTCACATGGTGTCTGCAAGGTACTATTTAGCACCTACCTGCCCACCCCCAGGAGCAGAGATAGACTAGGTGACTTGAAGGTAACACTTTAAACTTATATGCCATGGTCTTCCTGAGAGTTTAGAGCATAGAGTGAAGGAAGGGGGTTGAGTGTCCCTTTATTCAGCTACTTCTGATAAGATGAACTCCCTGATATAAATGGAGTTATGGGGAGAACATTGCTACTTTCTGAGAGTATTTTAAAGAAGTTTTTTTGATACTAAAATAATTTGTAATGGGATTCAAAAAGCATGGATGAGCTTCAGATGACAATGAGAAGAACAATGTTATATATAATCTGGTAACTTCTCTCATTAGAGATGTTTGGCTTCTGTGATGAGAATAAATATAGGTTTGCGAGGCCTAAAAGGTTGTGTATGTCTGCAGTTGGTTTAGGGAGCTGTTATCTCCATGGCTACAAGAGCATACAGCAGCAGAAGGCTAATAGTAAAAGGATAGTCTGAGATTTTTTGCTCTTCAAATATATTTTTTGAAATGAATCTAAATTGATCAAAAGCATTTTTGAACAAAATCCTTTTTCAGATATTGACTTTGATTGCTATTTCCCTTTATTTAAAAATCTTGAGTTCAACTATCAGTTCTGTTTTTAGGACTACTAAATATTTCCAACCTCCCTCTACTTGTTTTAAATCCCCCAAATATCTCTACTCTTCACTGGACATCTCCACTTGGATATCATATGGTACCCTCAAATTTGACAGATATAAAAATGAGCTCATTATCTTCCTCCTTTTCCTTGCTGTATTTCCCATTTTTGTATATTATATCAATGATTCAGAGTCTCAGACCATCAGAGTTTAATAGTTTTCCTTGAGTCACATAGCTGACAAATGATAGAGCTAGAACCAGAATCCCTGTCTTTTGATTTCAAATCCTGAGTGTTGTAGTGGATTGGACCAGATGTCAGATGATCAAACCCCTGAGTCTGACAAGCAAGGCCCTTCACACTTCAGCCCTTAACCTACCTTTCCAGTATCACCTCTCACCACTTCCTGTCATGTTCTCTTTGTTTAACCTTTCAGTTTAACAATTTTTAAATGTAATTTTTCCCTTTCCATGCCTTTGTTCACACTGTTCACTTCCCATGGGATGTCTTCCCTCATGCCCACATCCAATCTTGTTTGATCTTCATAGACTGGCACAAAAATAATCCTCTACCAACCCTTCTCTAATTCATCTTGGTTAGAAGTGCCCACTCCCTCCAATGAATAGCAACTTATCTATATGTCACTCATGATGTTTATTACTTTTTACCTTGTATTGTTTACCTTGTATTGTTAATTCGTCATTTATGGAACACCCATTATGTGCCATTTTTATTTGAAATGTGGGGACACCTCAGTGAACAAGTTGACCAATGCTACTGGCTTTATGGGATTCATTGTCTAGTCAGGGAAGAAAGACAAGTTAAAAAACAATGGCCATAGAGTCTAGAGTCACGGAGTCATAAAGAGCAGGTGCTGTTGGACGCTAGAGAAGCATGTCTTACCAGGACTTGGAATGGTAGGGACAATCAGGAAAGACCTCTTGGAGGACATAATGCTGGAGCTTCTTTAGGGCAGAGTCCTTGCTTGATCATTGTTCTCCTGCAGAACCCTCCAGTCCTGTGCTATGTGCTGAGGAGGCTCTCTATGGCATTGTTGTAGTTCCTTTTGGGGGCTACTCCCTTATTTTAATACAGTCAGTTACACTTCATTCTTTTCCTGATATTGGGAGTGCAGTTATAATTAAAACTTGACAGTGCATGTCTAATGATAGATTAAAAATCTGAATTAACGTCTTGCCTAAATAGGTTTTCTGCTTTCACATGTGTCCTAGTCTTAAATGGCAATGCAGATGACCACACGCTCACTGCAAAAAATTCATGTAATAGATGTCTTGCAGAGCAGCCTATTCCCCTTCATAGCACTTATCATGGTTTGTGATTATGACTGTGTATAATTATCTCATAGATACACATCTCCCACACAAAATCACAAACTCCATGAAGGAGGTTACTATTTCTGTTTTGTTCAGATTTGTATCCTCAGGGTCTAGCAGAGTGCATGGCACTGAGTAGCCACTCAATAAATATATGTTGAATGAATGAGTGAATTGCCTAAATAGCCAAAATTTGATATAATTTCTTACCATTTACTTTGAAGGATTTGTTTTATTGCTCTGCATTGGAACAAAAAATGATGAGTGATGGGGAAATATATTATGGGTGCTCTTTTTTTTATAAGGGAGAAACATTGTTTTGCCATAAAAAGATAAAAGAGGTACAGATATACATGTGTATTTATAGTCTCCTAATAGGTCTCCCTGCTTCTGCTCCTGCCCCTCTAGAGTCTATTCTCAGCACAGCAGCCAGAGAAATCCTTTTAAAACTGTAAGCTAAATCACGTTGCTTACTTCTTAAAGGCCTTGATATACTCAGGGTGAAACCAACCTCCTTACCATGACCTATAGAACCATCCATAAGCCTGCCCCTTCCTATCTTCTTTTTGCTCATTCTACTCCAGCCACATTGGCTTTGTTTCTGACCCTTTGACCTGCCACATTATTTTCCTTCTGAGAACCTTAATACTTGCTCTTCCTTCTACCTAGAATGCTCTTTCCCTGGATATTTTGTATGATTTGCTCCCTCCTCAAAGAGCCCTTCTCTGGACGCCCTATCTAAAGTAAACCTCATCACCTCTGCCACTATATCCTGTTACCTAGTTACATTTTTAGTAGCAATTATCATTATCTGAAATAGTCTTATTTGTTTACTTTTGAAGGGTCAGTCTCCTCTACTGTAATATATGCTCCATAAGGGTAGAGATTTTTGTCTGTTTTGCTCATTGTTGTATTTTTAGCACTTAGAGTCTGTAATAGAGTACACACTCATTAAGTATATATTGAACTAATGGTTATTTTATTATTATCTACATCAAAAGACTGTAAGCTTTTAGCAGCAGGAACCACACCTACTTTCCTTTACCATTTTATCCCCAGTGCCTTGAAAGGTGCTTAGGACATAGTAGATGATGCTCAGTAAGCATGTGTTGAATTGAACATAGTTATACCCATAAATAATAAAGATTAAATGAACTCCCAGTTTCTTTTTAACACTGCTGAGCCCTTTCTGAAATGCTAAGCTCTCCACAGAACCCCCAGAAATTTAAACAAATTTTGTTTACGAATCTTTAATCTCTAACTAATGTGCAAAATATGATTAATTCTTTCTTCCACCCCAACTTTGGTATCCTGTTCAATTTCTCCAACCTAAAACTACTTTACCTTTCCATGCCCATTGACACTCTCCTAATAAAGCCCCTCATTGTCTTTTGTTTGGACTTTACAGAAACCTAACATTTCTCCCTACTTTCTGTCTTTCTCATCTCCTAGCCATCCAACATACAGGATGACAGATTAAGCTTCTGAGAGTTCATATTTGATCACACCTTTTCTTCATTCAAAAGACTCTCCAACCCTATGTTAAATACCATCTCTACTTTTGCTGTCTTTCCTAAAGGAGACATAAGACAAATACTCAAATAAATGACCTTCATGGTAGGTAAACTAAGATGAGCTGAGTCTCACATCAAAATAAATCCCAAATATCTGTGGAATGCAAAGCTCCCTGAGGGCAGGGAATGTATCTATCTAGTTCTCCATTAACTTCCCAATTCCTAACAAAGTTTTTGGCATAGTAGATACTAAATAAAAATGTGATAAATATTGAATGACCTAGAGAAGAGGAAGATCATATTCCATCTCATATGCTTCGCAAAGACAAGAATTTCTTTTAAAATTTATGCTCATGTCCCTCATAGCCCTACATAGTAGACGCTCAAGAACTGGTTGTTAAATTTAATTGAAAACATAGTATCCTATAAACAGTGTCATTACTTGAATACTGATTATCTTTGAACTCAGTTTGTACTGGACCAGTGTCATTAACAAGATGTAGTCCTGAGGCAAAATGATGTATTGCTATTTTACTGACAGATTCAGGGAGACTGGAGTTAAAAAAGGCCAAACTGTGGGCTTCCTGGAGTCAATTAAAATCTCCACATAAAGAAGATTGACTGGAAAATACTCAAAGGCCAAATAAAATTCTCAGGAAGATCATCAGTCCAATGAAATACTACTTTTTTACTGTTTATCACCAGTGAATCATTTCAATCAGTTGTTTGTGAAGGGAGTTGGAACAGCTTCGCCTTGTGGCTTCTGAACCCTGTAACTTGGTTCACTGTTGTGAAACAATGAAGTAACAAAAAGAGTCCCATTGTGGAGGAGGTAAAACCTTAACTTTTGTTGACATTGGTGTTATTTGATGCCCTTCTTCAGTTGTCTCTTTTTGTTTCCTGTACTGGTGCACAGGACTTTTGTACTTATTCTTCTGTGGTACTCCATGCTCGGCAGCAGACCCTTCATGATCAGGGCCTTTCCTCATATGCTCTTTCCAAATCCAAACTCACATAGTTCCAGGTCCTTAGAATTCAATGTGGAAAAAAAGTAAGTCAAAGGTATTAAGTGGTTGTTTTTGGCTTCAAGTATGACATACTTGCATTTTAATGGGTTTCTAAAAGCAAAGATTTTACCCAACAGAAAACTGTAATCAGAGGAGTTTCAAGTGCTAAGGCAGGCTAGGAGAAGCCAGGACACTCCAGAGTGCCCCCTCTGACCCTGAGTGCCCTGAGGACCAAATGCAGTTATATTAGCCAAGACTCTCAGGGGAAGAATCGACATGTTCACTTGTTGTTGGGTTCTTTGGGGATATCTTTAAAGCACTTGGAACTCATCAAAGACAAGTACTATTACTTGGAGCTAGAGGAGGTAGCTTGAAAGCAATAAAGTAGAAATACCACTTTATCCACCAGGCGGTAAACACATGGAACCCATTACCTTAGGAAATGAGGCAGGCTGAAAATAGAAAAAGGGTCAAGAAGGGCTGAGAAAAAAAAAATTGAATTCTAGATCCAAGGATAAGCTAAATATGTAGTGGGCCTAGTCCTCACTTTTTTAAAGGGATGCCATAGGTGACATATAGTTACTATTTGACTGGATGATAGAACCAAGAATGGCATTTCTTATATTTGCATCTTAATTCTTTTGGAAGCTTCATTCCTTTGTTTTGTCTCCCCTTTACAATCTACCCTCTTTTTTTTCCTCTTTACTTCTTCCCCTTACAAATCCAGAGGTGTTTCAAATATTATCTCTTTCCATCAGTCTCAGAATTCTGAGCACCTAGAGCTGCACTGTCCAATATGGTAGCCAGTAGATACACATGGGCTACTTAAATTTAAATTTTAATTAACGTAAATTAAATGGAACTAATATTTTAGTTCCTCAGTTGCACTAGAAAAATTTCAAATGCTGGATGGTCCCATGTGGCTAGTGGCTAAGCTATTACAGTTCAGATAAGGGATATTTCCATTATTACAGAAACTTCCATCAGATAATATTGAACTGCATTTCCAGTCTCCTCTCTCCAAAAGGCCTAGACATTAATAAATTTGACAACAGAAACATCTTATAATATATAACAGGCACTGCACTCAGCTCTTTACATATATAATCTCATTTAATACCTTCAACATTCTTATGAGCTAGATACAATTATCATCTTCATTTTACAGATGAGGAAGCCAAGTCTCAGAGAGGTTAAATAACTTGTCCAAAGAAACATAGCTAGTAACTGGCAGAGCTGGGTCTGGAAACCAAGCCTGATTTTAAAGACCATGCTTTTAACAACTTAACTAGGCTGTCTCTCATCACTTTCTCATTCTTCCTTCAAGTTCACCTTGTTACCATCCTTCGAATGACAAGGAGGAAATGACATTGCTTGTGCAAAGACCCTGGCATCCATCATGTTGTGAGCCCCACAGATTCAACTTGAACATTCCCTTTCTCTTACCTACTACTCAGCTGTCTCTTCTCACTCACTCCTCTACCTCTCCTTTCCTATCCTGAAAGATGCATATTGGGGGCTTCCCTGGTGGCGCAGTGGTTGAGAGTCTGCCTGCTAATGCAGGGGACACGGGTTCGAGCCCTGGTCTGGGAAGATCCCACATGCCACGGAGCAACTGGGCCCGTGAGCCACAGCTACTGAGCCTGAGCATCTGGAGCCTGTGCTCCAGCAACAAAAGAGGCCTCGATAGTGAGAGGCCAGTGCACCGTGATGAAGAGTGACCCCCCGCTTGCCACAACTAGAGAAAGCCGTCGCACAGAAGTGAAGAACCAACACAGCCAAAAATAAATAAATAAATAAACAAATGTGGGTAAAGGCTCATGGTGATTGCAGGCATACATGAATGAATGAACGTTAAAAAAAAAGATGCATATTGTAAGAAATGATGGACATTACTGATTTATTTCTTAAAGCAAACCACACAAACATTGCTCTAGGTCCAACTGCTTTTCCTTCAGAACCCTCTATGAGCAAAGGTTGGAGAGAAGACAGGTAAAATAGAAGTCCTCCTGATAACAGTTTCAGTGTTTGAGAAAAGAAAATGTGGTTATTTTGTAAGAATATGAGAACTCTAACCTCCTTCCTCCCAACTCTATGATCTACTCAGTATCCTGTCTAAAACTAGAGCAAAAATGTCTGTATTTGTCCACATCATCTGTCTGCCATTATTCATCTATATATCTCTATTCTCAGTACATCCTCAAACATTCCTAATACTGCAAAATGGCTATTTCATTCACAGATGTATCTCAAGTGTTTCCTGAACTGGTGTCCTATGGGATCCTATTATGCAAGATGTTAAAATGTACTCTATAGGGATAAAAGTCTTTAGTAATCAAATGTGCTTGGGAACTACTGGATTAAAAATTCTAAGCAGATTTCTTTAAGGTGGGACTTCTCAAAGTCTTGATGAAAATTGAGTTAGGCCACTTTCCTGCTCAAAATCGTTTAATCCCTACCACAGTTCACAAGGCCCTACATGGGCTGGCTCTGCCTTCCTTTTCAGCATCATCTGGTAACCTCCTTGACCTTAACAGTCTGCTGCAGCCACATTGGCTTCTTTGCTGTTTCTTTCCTTCTTTCTTTTGTTTTTTTAAATATCTTTATTGGAGTATAATTGCTATACAATGTTGTATTGTTTCTGCTGTATAACAAAGTAAATCAGTTATATGTATACGTATATCCCCATATCTCCTCCCTCTTGCGTCTCCCTCCCAACCTCTCTATCCCACCCCTCTAGGTCATCGAAAAGCACCGAACTGATCTCCATGTGCTATGCGGCTCCTTCCAACTAGCTATCTATTTTACATTTGGTAGTGTATATGTCCATGCTACTCTCTCACTTCGTCTCAGCTTCCCATCCCCACCATGTCCTCAAGTCTGTTCTCTACATCTGCGTCTTTATTAACCCTGCCACTAGTTTCATTAGTACCATTTTTTTAGATTCTATATATATGCATTAGCACACGGTATTTGTTTTTCTCTTTCTGGCTTCACTCTGTATGACAGACTCTAGGTCCATCCACCTCACTAAAAATAACTCAATTTCGTTTCTTTTTATGACCAAGTAACGTTCCATTGTATATATGTGCCACATTATCCATTCATCTGTCGTTGGATGCTTAGGTTGCTTTCATGTCCTGGCTATTGTAAATAGAGCTGCAATGAACACTGTGGTACATGACTCTGAATTAAGGTTTTCTCAGGGTATATGCCAAGTAGTGGGATTGCTGGGTCATATGGTAGTTCTATTTTTAGTTTTGTAAGGAACCTCCATACTGTGCTCCATAGTGGCTGTAACGATTTACATTCCCACTAACAGTGCAAGAAGGTTCCCTTTTCTCCACACCCTCTCCAGAATTGATTGTAGATTTTTTGATGATGGCCATTCTGAGCAGTGGGGGGTGATACCTCACAGTGGTTTTGATTTGCCTTTCTCTAATGATTAGTGATGTTGAGCATCCTTTAATGTGTTTGTTAGCAATCTGTATATCTTCTTTGGAGAAATGTCTATTTGGGTCTTCTGCCCATTTTTGGATTGGGTTGTTTGTTTTTAGATATTGAGCTTCATGAGCTGCTTGTATATTTTGGAGATTAATCCTTTATCAGTTGCTTCGTTGGCAAATATTTTCTCCCATTCTGAGGGCTGTCTTTTCGTCTTGTTTATGGTTTCCTTTGCTGTGCAAAAGCTTTTAAGTTTCGTTAGGTCCCATGTGTTTATTTTTGTTTTTATTTCCATTTCTCTAGGAGGTGGGCCAAAAAGGATCTTGCTGTGATTTATGTCATAGAGTGTTCTGCCTATGTTTTGCTCTAAGAGTTTGATAGTGTCTGGCCTTACATTTAGGTCTTTAATCCATTTTGAGTTTATTTTTGTGTATGGTGTTAGGAAGTGTTCTAATTTCATTCTTTTACATGTAGCTGTTCAATTTTACCAGCATCAATTATTGAAGAGGCTGTCTTTTCTCCATTGTGTATTCTTGCCTCCTTTGTCAAAGATAAGGTGACCATATTTTCATGGGTTTATCTCTGGGTTTTCTATCCTGTTCCACTGATCTATCTTTCTGTTTTTGTGCCAGTACCATACTGTCTTGATTACTGTAGCTTTGTAGTATAGTCTGAAGTCAGGGAGCCTGATTCCTCCAGCTCCGTTTATCTTTCTCAAGATTGCTTTGGCTATTTGGGGTCTTTTGTGTTTCCATACAAACTGAGAAATTTTTTTTCTAATTCTGTGAAAAATGCCATTGGTAGTTTGATAGAGATTGCATTGAATCTGTAGATTGCTTTGGGTAGTACAGTCATTTTCACAATGTTGATTCTTCCAATCCAAGAACATGGTATATCTCTCCATCTGTTGGTATCATCTTTATTTTCTTTGTCAGTGTTCTATAGTTTTCTGCGTACAGGTCTTTTGTCTCCTTAGGAAGGTTTATTCCTAGGTATTTTATTCTTTTTGTTGCAGTGGTAAATGGGATTTTTTCCTTAAGTTCTCCTTCAGATTTTTCATTGTCAGTGTATAGGAATGCAAGAGATTTCTGTGCATTACTTTTGCATCCTGCTACTTTACCAAGTTCATTGATTAGCTCTATTAGTTTTCTGGTAGCATCTTTAGGATTCTCTATGTATAGTATCATGTCATCTGCAAACAGTGACAGCTTTACTTCTTTTCTGATTTGGATTCCTTTTATTTCCTTTTCTTCTCTGATTGCTATGGCTAAAACCTCCAAAACAATGTTGAATAGTAGTGGTGAGAGTGGGCAATGTTGTCTTGTTACTGATCTTAGAGGAAATGGTTTCAATTTTTCACCATTGAGAACAATATTGGCTGTGGGTTTGTTGTATAGGACCTTTATTATGTTGAGGTAGGTTCCCTCTATGCCCAGTTTTTGGAGAGTTTCTATCATATATGGGTGTTGAATTTTGTTGAAAGCTTTCTCTGCATCTATTGAGATTATCATATAGTTTTTATCTTTCAGTTTCTTAATATGGTGTATCACATTGCTTGATTTGTGTATATTGAAGAATTCTTGCATTCTGGGGATAAACCCCACTTGATCATGGTGTATGATCCTTTTAATGTGTTGTTGGATTCTGTTTGCTAGTATTTTGTTGAGGATTTTTGCATCTATGTTCATCAGGGATATTGGCCTGTAGTTTTCTTTCTTTGTGACATCTTTGTCTGGTTTTGGTATCAGGGTGATGGTGGCCTCGTAGAATGAGTTTGGGAGTGTTCCTCCCTCTGCTATGTTTTGGAAGAGTTTGAGAAGGGTAGTTGTTAGCTCTTCTCTAAATGTTTGATAGAATTCACCTTGAAGCCATCTGGCCCTGGGTTTTTGTTTGTTGGAATATTTTTAATCACAGTTTCAATTTTATTAGTTGTGTTTGGTCTGTTCATATTTTTTCCTTCTGCCTGGTTCAGTCTTGGGAGGTTGTACTTTTCGAAGAATTTGTCCATTTCTTCCAGGTTGTCCATTTTATTGGCATATAGTTGCTTGTAGTAATCTCTCATTATCCTTTGTATTTCTGCAGCGTCAGTTGATACTTGTTTTTCATTTCTAATTCTGTTGATTTGAGTCTTCTCCCTTTTTTTCTTGATGAGTCTGGCTAATGGTTTATCAATTTTATTTATCTTCTCAAAGAACCAGCTTTTAGTTGTATTGGTCTTTGCTATTGTTTCCTTCAGTTCTTTGTCATTTATTTCTGATCTGTTCTTTATGATTTCTTTCCTCCTGCTAACTTTGGGGGGTTTTTTGTTCTTCTTCCTCTAATTGCTGTAGGTGTAAGGATAGGTTGTTTATTTGAAATATTTCTTGTTTCTTGAGATAGGATTGTACTGCTATAAACTTCCCTCTTAGAACTGCTTTTGCTGCATCCTATAGGATTTGGGTCGTTGTGTTTTCATTGTCATTTGTTTCTATGTATATTTTGATTTCCTCAGTGATTTCTTAGTTATTAAGTAGTGTATTGTTTAGCCTCCATGTGTTTATATTTTGTACAGATTTTTTTACTGTAATTGATATCTAATCTCATAACATTGTTGTTGGAAAAGATACTTGATACGATTTCAATTTTCTTAAACTTACCAAGGCATGATTTGTGACCCAAATATGTTCTATCCTGGAGAATGTTCCATGAACACTTGAGAAGAAGGTACATTCTGTTGTTTTTGGATGGAATGTCCTATAAATATCAATTAAGTCCATCTTGTTTAATGTATCATTTAAAGCGTGTTTCCTTATTTATTTTCATTTTGAATGATCTGTCCATTGGTGAAATTGAGGTGTTAAAGTCCTGTACTGTGATTATGTTAGTGCTGATTTCTCCTTTTATGGCTGTTAGCATTTGCCTTATGTACTGAGGTGCTCCTGTGTTGGGTGCATAAATATTTATAATTGTTATATCTTCTTTTTGGATATATCCCTTGATCATTATGTAGTGTCCTTCTTTGTCTCTTGTAACAGTCTTTATTTTAAAGTCTATTTTGTCTGATAAGACAATTGCTACTCTAGCTTTTTTTTGATTTCCAGTTGCATGGAATATCTTTTTCCATCCCCTCACTTTCAGTCTGTATGTATCTCTAGGTCTGAAGTGGTTCTCTTGTAGACAGCATATATATGGGTCTTGTTTTTGTATCCATTCAGCCATCTGTGTCTTTTGCTTGGAGCATTTATTCCATTTACATTTAGGGTAATTATTGATATGTATGTTCCTATTACCATTTTCTTAATTGTTTTGGGTTTGTTATTGTAGGTCTTTTCCTTCTCCACTATTTTATCTTCCAGGTCACTTATCCATTCTTCTGCCTTAGTTATTCTGCTATTGATTCCTTCTAGAGAATTTTAAATTTCATTTATTGTGTTGTTCATCATTGTTTGTTTGACCTTTAGTTCTCCTAGGTCCTTGTTAATCGTTTCTGGTATTTACTCCATTCTATTCCCAATATTTTGGATCATCTTACTATCATCACTCTGAATTCTTTTTCAGGTAGACTGCCTATTTCCTCTTCATTTGTTTGGTCTGGTGGGTTTTACCTTGCTCCTTCATCTGCTGTGTGTTTCTCTGTCTTCTCATTTTGCTTAACTTACTGTTTTGGCGGCCTCCTTTTCACAGACTGCTGGTTCGGAGTTCCCGTTGTTTTTGGTGTCTGCCCCCAGTGGCTAAGGTTTGTTCAGTGGATTGTGTAGGCTTCCTGGTAGAGGGGACTAGTGCCTGTGTTCTGGTGGATGAGGCTTGATCTTGTCTTTCTGGTGGCAGGACCGTGTCTGGTGGTGTGTTTTAAGGTGTCTGTGACCCTATTATGATTTTAGGCAGCCTTTCTTCTAATGGGTGTGGTTGCATTCCTCTCCTGCTAGTTGTTTGGCATAGGCTGTCCAGCACTGTTTTTTGCTGGTCGTTAAGTGCTGCTGGGTCTTAGCATTGAGATGGAGACCTCTGGGAGTGCTCTAGACATTTGATATTACATGGATCTGGGAGGTCTCTCGTGGACCAGTGTTTTGAACTCGGCTCTCCCACCTCAGAGGCACAGGCCTGACACCCGGCCAGACATCAAGACCCTGTCAGCCACATGGCTCAGAAGAAAAGGGAGAAAAAAAGAAAGAAAGAAAGAATAAAATAAAATAATGTATTAAAAAATGAAATAAATATTAAGTTAGAAAAATTAAAAAGTAATTTAAAAAAAGAAAAGAAAAAAAATGGGCAGACAGAACCCTAGGACAAATGGTAAAAGCAAAGCTATACAGACAAAATCACACAAAGAAGTATACACATACACACTCTCAAAAGAGAAAAAGGAAAAAATATATATATCTATATATTAAAAAAAAGGAAGGAAGAGATCATCCAAATCAATAAACAAATATACCAATGATCATAAACTCTAAATACTAAACTCAGATAAATATAAAACCAGAGAGAAATTAGATGCAGAAAACAAACCGCTAGTCTTCAGTTGCTCCCAAAATCCATCGCCTCAATTTTGGGATAATTCATTGTCTTTTCAGTTATTCCAGAGATGCAGGGTACATCATGTTGATTACGGAGATTTAATCCGCTGCTCCTGAGGCTGCTGGGAGAGATTTCCCTTTCTCTTCTTTGTTCGAACAGCTCCCCGTATTCAGCTTTGGATTTGGCCCTGCCTCTGCGTGTAGGTCGTCTGAGGGCATCTGTTCTTCACTCAGATAGGACGGGGTTAAAGGAGCAGCTGATTAGGGGGCTGTGGCTCACTCAGGCGCGGGGGGGGAGGTACTGATGCGGGTCGAGCCTGTGGCAGCAGAGGCTGGCGTGACATTGCAGCAGCCTGAGGCATGCTGTGTGTTCTCCCAGGGAAGTTGTCCCTGGATCACGGGACCCTCGCAGTGGCGGGCTGCACAGGCTCCTGGGAGGGGAGGTGTCGATAGTGACCTGTGCTTGCAAACAGGCTTCTTGGTGGCTGCAGCAGCGGCTTTAGCGTCTCATGCCCGTCTCTGGTGTCCGTGCTGATAGCCGAGACTCGCGCCCATCTCTGGAGCTCGCTTAGGCGGTGCTCTGAATCCCCTCTCCTGACGCACCGTGAAACAATGGTCTCGTGCCTCTTAGGCAGGTCCACACTTTTTCCCGGACTCCCTCCTGGCTTACTGTGGTGCACTAGCCCCCTTCAGGCTGTGTTCACGCAGCCAACCCCAGTCCTCCGAAGGGATTTGACCTCCGAAGCCGAAGCCTCAGCTCCCAGCCCCCAGCCCCAACCCACCCTGGCGGGTGAGCAGAGAAGCCTCTCAGTGCTGGTCGTCACCAATCCTCTGTGCAGGAATCTCACCACTTTGCCCTCTGCATTCCTGTTGCTGCGTTCTTCTCTGTGGCTCCAGAGCTTCCCCTCCACCTACCCCCCATTTCCACCAGTGAAGGGGCTTCCTAGTGTGTGGAAGCTTTTCCTCCTTCACATCTCCCTCCCAGAGGGGCAGGTCCCATCCCTATTCTTTTGTCTCTGTTTTTTCTTTTTTCTTTTGCCCTACCCAGGTATGTGGGGAGTTTCTTGCCTTTGGAGAAGTCTGAGGTTTTCTGCCAGCATTCAGTAGGCATTCTGTAGGAGTTGTTCCACATGTAGATGTATTTCTGATGTATTTGTGGGGAGGAAGGTGATGTCCATGTCTTACTCCTCTGCCATCTTGAAGGTCTGAAAAACTAGTCTTTATTTTAAAGTCTATTTTGTCTGATACGAGTATTGGTACTCTAGCTTTCTTTTGATTTCCATTTGCATGGAATATCTTTTCCCATCCCCTTACTTTCAGTCTGTATGCATCCCTAGGTCTCAAGTGGGTCTCTTGTAGACAGCATATATACGGGTCTTGTTTTTGTATCCATTCTGCCAGTCTGTGTCTTTTGATTGGAGCATTTATTCCATTTACATTAGGGTAATTATCAATATGTATGTTCTTATTACCATTTTCTGAATTGTGTTGGGTTTGTTATTGTACGTCTTTTCCTTCTCTTGTGTTTCCTGCCTAGAGAAGTTCCTTTAATATTTGTTGTAAAGCTAGTTTGGTGGTGCTGAATTCTCTTAACATTTCTTTTTACACCTTTATTGGAGTATAATTGCTTTACAATGGTGTGTTAGTTTCTGCTTTATAACAAAGTGGATCAGTTATACATATACATATGTTCCCCTATCTCTTCCCTCTTGCATCTCCCTCCCTCCCACCCTCCCTATCCCACCCCTCTAGGTGGTCACAGAGCACCGAGCTGATCTCCCTGTGCTATGCGGCTGCTTCCCACTAGCTATCTATTTTATATTTGGTAGTGTATATATGTCCATGACACTCTCTCACTTTGTTACAGCTTACCCTTCCCCCTCCCCATATCCTCATGTCCATTCTCTAGTAGGTCTGTGTCTTTATTCCCGTCTTACCCCTAGGTTCTTCATGACTTTTTTTTCTTAAATTCCATATATATGTGTTAGCATACAGTAGATGTGGCACATATATACAACGGAATATTACTCAGCCATAAAAAGAAACGAAATTGAGATATTTGTAATGAGGTGGATGGACCTAGAGTCTGTCATACAGAGTGAAGTAACTCAGAAAGAGAAAGATGAATTCTCTTAACTTTTGCTTGTCTGTAAAGTTTTTAATTTCTCTGTTGAATCTGAATGAGATCGTTGTTGGGTAGAGTAATCTTGGTTGTAGGTTTTTCCCTTTCATCACTTTAAATATGTCCTGCTACTCCCTTCTGTCTTGCAGAGTTTCTGCTGAAAGATCAGCTGTTAACCTTATGGGGTTTCCTTGTATGTTTTTTGTTGCTCTTCCCTTTCAGCTTTTAATATTTTTTCTTTGAATTTAATTTTTGATAGTTTTATTAAGGTGTTTCTTGGCATGTTTCTCCTTGGATTTATCCTGTATGAGACTCTGTGCTTCCTGGACTTGATTGACTATTTCTTTTCCCATATTAGGGAAGTTTTCAAGTATAATCTCTTCAAATATTTTCTCTGTCTCTTTCTTTTTCTCTTCTTCTGGGACCCCTGTTATTCAAATGTTGGTACATTTAATGTTGCCCCAGAGTTCTCCGATACTGTCCTCAATTCTTTTCATTCTTTTTTCTTTATTGTACTCTGCTGTAGTTATTACCACTGTTTTATCTTCCAGGTCACTTCTCCGTTCTTCTGCCTCAGTTATTCTGCTGTTGATTCCTTCTAGAGTATTTTTATTTCATTTATTGTGTTGTTCATCATTGTTTGTTTGCTCTTTAGTTCTTGTAGGTCCTTGTTAAATGTTTCTTTTATTTTCTCCATTGCATTTCTGAGATTTTGGATCATCTTTACTATCATTACTCTGAATTATTTTTCAGGTAGACTGCCTATTTCCTCTTCATTTGTTTGGTTTGGTAAATTTTTACCTTTCCCCTTCATCTGCTTCATATTTCTCTGTTTCTCTCTTTTTTTTTTTGTTACACGGGCCTCTCACTGCTGTGGCCTCTCCCCTTGTGGAGCACAGGCTCAACGGCCATGGCTCATGGGCCCAGCCGCTCCGCGGCACGTGGGATCCTCCCAGACCGGGGCACGAACCCGTGTCCCCTGCATCAGCAGGTGGATTCTCAACCACTGCACCACCAGGGAAGCCCTGTTTCTCATTTTTTTAATGTACTGCATTTGGGGTCTCCTTTTCACAGGCTGCATGTTTGTAGTTCCCATTATTTTTGGTGTCTGCCCCCAGTGGGTGAGGTTGCTGCAGTGGCTGTGTAGGCTTCCTGGTGGAGGGGACTGGTGCCTGTGTTCTGGTGGGTGGGGCTGTATCTTGCTCTTCTGGTGGTCAGGGGTGCGTCCAGTGGTGTGTTTTGGGGTGCCTGTGAACTTAGTATGACTGTAGGCAGCCTCTCTACTAATGGGTGGGGTGTGTTCCTGTCTTGCTAGTTGTTTGGCATGGGGCGTCCAGCCCTGGAGCTTGCTGACCATTGGGTGGAGCTGGGTCTTAGTGTTGAGACGAAGATCTCTGGGAGAGCTCTCACCAATTGATATTATGTGGGCCCAGGAGGTTTCTGGTAGTCCAGTGTTCTGGACTCGGCCCTCCCACCTTGGAGACTCAGGTCCGACACCCAGCCAGAGCACCAAGAGTCTGCCAGCCACACGGCTGAGAAGAAAAGTAAGACAGAAAACAAAAAGAAAAGCAAAAAAGCAAAAAGAAGAAAATGAACAGACAGAACCCTAGGACAAACGGTAAAAGCAAACCTATACAGACAAAATCACACAAAGAAGCATACACATACATACTTACAAAAAGAGAAAAAGGAAAAAAGTATATATACATATAAAAAAAAGAAAGAGAGCAACCACACCTATAAACAAATCTTCCAATGATAAAAAGCACTAAATACGAAACTAAGATAAACATAAAACGAGAAACAAATTAGATGCAGAAAGCAAACCCCAAGTCTACATTTGCTCCCAAAGTCCACCACCTCTATTTTGGAACCACTCGTTGTCTGTTGAGGTATTCTTCAGATGCATCATTTATCAAGTTGATTGTGGGTATTTAATCTACTGCTCCTCAGGCTGCTGGGAGAGATTTCCCTTTTTCTTCTTTGTTTTCACAGCTCCTGGGGTTCAGCTTTGGTTTTGACCCCACCTCTGCATGTAGGCTGCCCTGTTCCCCACCCAGACAGGAGGGGGTTAAAGCAGCAGTTGATTAGGGCTCTCCTGGTGACTCAGACCCGGGGGAGGCAGGGGGTACTGTAGTCGTAATTGGATTGCAGGGCCAGCCTGAGGTGGCAGAAGCTGGCGTGACATTGCAGTAGCCTGAGGTGTGCCGTGTGTTCTCCTGGGGAATTTGTCCCTGGATCTCGGGATCTTGGAAGTGATGTGCTGTGCAGGGCTCCTGGGGGGGTTGTGAATAATGAGTTGCACTCGCACACAGGATTCTTGGGGGCAGCGGCAGTAGCATTAGCGGTTCATGCCCATCTCTGGGTTCCAGGCTGATAGCCGCAGCTCGTGCCCGTCTCTGGAGCTCGCTTAGGTGGTGCTCTGCCTTCTGTGGGCACATGAGAAGGAATCCCCTCTCCTCACGCATCCTGAAACAAAGGTCTCTTGACTCTCCAGCAGGTCCAGACTTTTTCCCAGACTCCCTCCTGGCTAGCTGTGGCGCACTAGCCCCTTCAGGCTGTGTTCATACAGCCAACCCCAGTCCTCTCCCTGCGCTCTGACTGAAGCCCGAGCCTCAGCTCCCAGCCCCTTCCCGCCCTGGTGGGTGAGCAGACAAGCCTCTCGGGCTGGTGAGTGCTGGTCGGCACCGATCCTCTGTGCGGGAATCTCTCTGCTTTGCCCTCTGCACTCCTGTTGCTGTGTTCTCCTCCGCGGCTCCAAAGCTTCCCCCCTACCCACCCCCTGTCTCCGCCTGTGATGGGCCTTCCTAGTGTGTGGAAACTTTCCCTCCTTCACGGCTGCCTCCCACTGGTGCGGGTCCCATCCTTATTCTTTTGAGTCTGTTTTTCTTTTTGCCTTACCTAGGTACGTGGGGATTTTCTTGTCTTTTGAGAAGTGTGAGGTCTTCTGCCAGCATTCAGTGGGTGTTCTATAGGAGCAGTTCCACGTGTAGATGTATTTTTGATGTATCTGTGGGGAGGAAGGTGATCTCCACCTCTTACTCCTCCGCCATCTTGAAGGTCTCACCTTGCTGTTTCTTGAACACACTAAACTCTTTCTAGTCTCAGGGAATTTCCAGTATTCACCATTCTCTATTCCTAACTCTTCCCCTTGCTATTCAAATGGAACAGCCATAAACTTCAGATCAAATATCACCTCCTTGGAGAGCCCTTCCCTCATGGTTCTATCTAAGGTGGGTTCAACACATCTTCCTGCCATGTTCCATCTCATCCCTCTGTTTTATTAAATTCAAAGCATTTATTATTATATAAGATTATCTCATTTATTCATTGAGCTGTATATTTTCTGTCTCTCTGGTATGTTAGCTCCATTAGGGGAGGGACCATATCTGCCTTATTCACCATTCTATATCCAGATCCTGCAAGAGTACCTGAAACACAGTGGGTGCTAAATAAACATTTGCCTGATTGAAATTGTGAATAATGTTTGAAATTGTAAATATTTGAAAAATTAAAATTGATTGAAATTGTAAATAATATTCAGTTATGTAGAAAATATGCTATAAAAATTTCCCAAAACTAGTTTGAGAATTCAACTTCCTCCTCCCAAACACACTTTAAAAAATTAACTCTGGGGGCTTCCCTGGTGGCACAGTGGTTGAGAGTCCTTCTGCCGATGCAGGGGACACGGGTTTGTGCCCCGGTCCGGGAAGATCCCACATGACGTGGAGCGGCTGGGCCTGTGAGCAATGCCGCTGAGCCTGTGCGTCCGGAGCCTGTGCTCTGCAACGGGAGAGGCCACAACAGTGAGAGGCCCGCGTACCACAAAAAAAAAAAAAAAAAAAAAATTAACTCTGTTTTCATGTTCTATAGTACACAGGTTGAAAAATGATGATCTAAAATTTTTTGAGGATTTAGTTTTACAATTTTGGGGGTTAATAATTTCCCATAAACTTGATAAGAACTTGGCCAAAATGCTGCCACAGTGCATATCCAAGAATAAATGCCAGCAATTTATTTCCTTCTTTCCCACTTTTCCACCCCCACCCAATTAAGTGCTCAAAGTTTCTCCACAGAAAGTTAGCAGAAATATAAAAAGAAAAACAATAAGAGACAGCAATAAATAGCTTTTTCTGGGGGCGATCTGGTAACAGACCCTATTAGGGACAAGGAAATAAAAACAGAAGGGTCATTCTACTTTCTTAAAATGTCAGTGAAATGAAACAGCATTGCAGAGCATCCCTACCTGCAGGCACGTAAGAGGAGACTGTAACTAACAGGAATAGGAAGCCAGCACACCAACAGTTTTAATTTCATCCTGTGAACAGAAGGTAGCTAGACAGATGCGTGGTCCAATGTGATAATTACCAGTGTCTGCTTAGAATATAAACTTTCTTGTATTCTGCTTCATTTTCTTTCTCAGTGAATGGGTTTAAAGAGCCTTTTTTTCCAGATTTTAGTTAGGCTTTCTGCCTTTCTGCCAAGGACACTCATTAAATATTTAATGAAATTCTGGAAGTTGACTTTTAATTATGATATGCAAGCAGGCTGTGTAATCATAGGTCAGAGAAACACCATATTAATCAAATGAGAGGGATCTCTAACTGAATGCAATTACAAAAGTAATGGTAATCTGATTGTTTTAAAAGGGGGGGGTTCAGATTCTAGAAATTTTATTCCGGTGCTGTTGACATCAATCCTTAGTGGAAATCTCTAGTGGATTCATAAAGAAATCAATTGCAAATGCTAAGAAAAGGCAGTAGTGATCATGAGGGCTCTCAGTATGGCTTCACTGAGGGTTACCTTATGCCTAGTTAATTCCATTTCATTTGTTCAGCAACAAGAAGAGGAATATCACAGTGATGGTATGTGGGCTTTAGCACTAGATTTCAGGTTTAAAATCATAGCTCTACCACTTATTAGCTGTGGGTTCTCAGGCATTTGACATTATCTCTTAGTTCCCCAGTTTTCTGATCTATAAAATCAAAATAGCAGTAGGACTTATTTCACAGGATTGTTGTGAGGGTAAGACATGTTTATACATGTAAAATTTTTGGAACAGTATCTAAGGACATTAGAGCAATATGTAGTAACTGATCAATAAGCATTAGCTACTATTATTTGAATGCCTGGAATGTGAGCTCTGTGGAAATCGAGTTAGGGGATTCCATACATAGTTGAATAATTCTAATGCAAACATGCTAATGAATTTATGTGAATCAGAAAGGAAATTTCTAATCGTGTTCTGTTCATCATTTTTATCAACGAAATGACTGAATTTATTGACAGCATGCCTATTAACTCTGTAGATATTAAAGTTTTTATAGTCTAGAAGGATGGGGTGAAAATGATAATAGCTCATTTAATATGTATAAATTTCAAGTCCTAACTCTTGGGTTTACAATCATCTTTACAAATTCAGGGTGGGGAAGATGTGGTCCAACAGGAGTTTTAATGTGTAAATCCTGGGGGATTATTTGACGCTGTGCTCAATATGAATCAACACTGATCGGTCATGCTAATGGAGCCTCAGTCTAAATTGATAAATATGTATTATACACAATAAGAGAGGTACATTGGCTCAGTCAGTCCTTTGGTAACATTTAGTTCTGATGTTATATTTTAAGAAGCATTTTGACCACTGGACAACATTTTTTGAGGGTAGGAACTGTGTGTTTCAGTCATTGTTATGTCTCCAATACGTAGCATAGTACTTAGAATGTAGTAGGTGTTCAAGAAATGTTTGAGGAATAAAAATAAATAATGAAATATAGTGCATCCATACAATATGACCAAGATGATGAAGAGGCCATAAAGCTGTGTGATATAAGGAATGGTTGAAAACACTGAAGCTATCATGCCTGGGGGTACATGGTAAGCTATCTTCAGATATTGTTATGTAGAATAGGTATTAGACTTATTCTGTGCAGTCTGAAGTTAGTTTTAGAACAGATGCCAAATAAATCTGATAACATTTACATGGCATTTTATAGTTTATTGAGCACTTTATCATACATTATCTCATATGATTTTTATTTTTTGCACCAACCATATGAGGTAATTACTGCAGGAATTTTACTCCAATATATAATAATAGAAAGTAGTAATAGCTAATAGTTACTTTGTACTTACTATATACCAACCTCTTTGCACATATAAACTCATTTACATTTCACCACATGAGTTTGTTATTTTTATTATCAGGTACACCTTACAGATGTCTAATCTGAGGCCTAGAGGGGTTAAGTAACATGTCCATCATCACATGTCTAGCAACTCGTTGAGCCAATTTTTGATTCCCCTCAGTCTGGGCTCCAGTCCATACTCTTAACTGTTACACTGCACTGAATTTCACATTAGCACTTTCTACAGAAAAGGAAACTGAGCTGAAGATAGATCCAGTGATTTGCTTAGGATCACCCAGCTAAAAAGTGGCAGTCGGGATCTAAATTCTGACTTAAGATCTAGGGCTCTTTCCACTACCCAAAGATGATCCTCATGTTGAACGAAATTTAGACTTTTGTAGAGCCATTCAACAATGTGAGCACGTGTAGAGGCTGGAGACCTACCTGTGAGACAAAGCTGTGGAGGGGATGCCTACATGCAGTGTAAAAGGCACGTCAGTGATCTTTAAGGTTTATTCCAACTCAAGATTTTATCAGTCTATGAGTACAGTATTTCAGGAAGAGCAGAGGGAGTCAGCCAAGGAGGAGAACAAGATGATGAGGGAAGGTCACCACCACAAGAAAGTGATTCTCATAGTGTGGTACTCAGAATATCTGTGTCAGAATAATCTAAGGCATTGTCCCTTTGCAGATTTCCAGGCTTCTCCTCAGATTTACTGAATCTATTTCTGGGATAGGACAAAAATACCAAGTGACTCTTGTTGAGACAGATTTTGAGAACCACTCATTTAGAGTTGACTAGGGCCAGATTAGCACGTCTTCAAAGTCATGGTAAGGATAAAAAACAAACAAATGTGTTTAAGGAAAGGAGTAATATGAAAAGATTTTCTAATTAGGAAGTTTGTTCTAGCTATAATGAGAAGGATGGGCAAGAGAAAAGTGAAAAAGGAGGTGGGAGGAACAGAGAGGTGTCTATTTTAGTAATCTAGGCAAGATATATTTCCAATTCCAGAATAGTAGTTATAGATGGGTTTTGATAGTCTCAGATTGGTAATATAGCCCCAGACTCTAAAATCCCTGGTTCCTGCCCTCTCAGTGATCCCTCATTCTCTTGCAGGGTTCTATATCAAGGAAGCTATGTGCAAAGAACAATAACCAGATGGGAATCTAACTACTACTTCATTGATAGCTGGCTAGTACTCAGTAATCCTTGAAAAAAAAACTGAATGGGATGATGGAGTTTAAGCTGGGGGCTTAATGGAGTCTCTTACTCACCCCCACTCCCTAATCCTAATCTTAGGACCTGTGTACTTAGATATGCCTGCTTGGGACAGGTGGTAAGTGGAGAGTGAGTAGGGATGAGAGAGAGAGAAGCCAGATCTCAAGAAAGGCTCTGAATCCATTGACCCAACCAGCTACATGGAGTGGTACAGAAAGAAGACAAAAAGAATGCCAAGTTTGTTCCTTAGGCAGGAATGTAAGAAAGAGGAAGATATGGAAGAAGAGAGTGATTAAATCTGCACCAACAGTTTAGATCCTTCCTAGAAGTATAAGTGAAAGAGTGCCACGAATGGGTTCTGGAAAAATAACTATATCCACTGTTCAAATGTAACATGACCTATGTTTCAAGCTTTGACCAATAAGCATATTACATCCTCTTCCCTTTTGAAAGTGCTATTAAGGGCATAGACAGAGGGAAAAGTTTGGAGGGAAAGGTGGAATTTCCCTCTGCAATACTCAAAACAAGGAAGCTTTTGTTATATAGTGATAGTATATTCTGTAGCTCCTGGCCATGGTTCTAGCAGAAGGGATCAGGAAGAAAGCAGGGCAATAATTTGGAGGATGTGGATGGATGCTTTTGAGCCAGTATCTCACTGGAGAAAAAAAGAAGTCTGTCTATTGAGTTCCTCAGGAAGCATTTCAAATCTGTATGCTGGGGAACAAGAATAAGCTAGTAGCTATGCTATATGACCTATTCAACCAGAGTTGTGCAATCCTTTTTCTAACCAAATTCAACTGCTGTGAAGAAATCAGGATGCAGGTCTGAGTCCCTCAGTGACATTACAAAAAATGTCCCTCTCTGGTCCCTTTCCTCTTTACCATTTGTTGATTAAAACATTTGTTCATGTTCCTTTTGTGAACTTGGCTGCAGTGGTTTGGAGCTGCATCCCAGTCCAAACCACAATCCAAATTCCACCCACAAGTTTTCTTTCTTGCGAGAATATTCTTCACAGGCACGAGCCTGGGAATCAGTGCAGCCTAATCAGCTTGTCATCCCTTAGTGCCACATATTCTTGTCTTTGACAAGCATTCATCCTGAGGGGCATCCTGTAAAGCTCATGATGCCATCTTCATTGAGCTCATGCTTATAAGAAGAAAATAAGGGGCTATAGAAAACTTATTTTTAAATTGAATTTAAGTAGTTTTGCCACACTTTAAATGTCAGACGGAACTGTTCCACAAAATCTGCCAAGTCTATGCAGGCGGCTGTTTTCAATAGGACTGTTCATGCCCTATTGTACTAATCTTTTTTTAAACACACACCTTGCTGGAAAAGGCCAAGAACACCCACACAGGAAGTGGGCACTGTTACTTTTTTCTTGCTCCAACTGGATGAATAGGCTCTTATTCCATTTGCGGGTGTTGTACTGTGAAGTGTCTCCCAATCATTTTCTTTCCTTGATGGACATTGAGCCTTCCTGGGACACAGCAGGCAACAGTCCCTGTACTCTACCACATGGCCATCTACTCCTCCAGCCATCTGCCCATCTATCTGCCTCCTCTTGATCACCCTCCCCTCTTCTCTCACATAGATTGGATCTTCAATTCAAGAATGATCAAGAATTACAGCAGTGGATGAGTGTGGGAATGGTCTGGTGTACTAGAACTCCATTTTTTTCCAATTATGAATGCTAAAAATCTTCCTATTATGTACACTTTTTCACCTTAGCAAAGCACTGTCTGGTTACCAACAGTGAAGTGACCTTCAATAATTTGTAAAAAGTCCTTAGGATAGCATATGTCTTTTAGTAAGGCAATATGTTGGTTCGTTTAGAACTTTTCAGAATCCAGAGTCAAATGACCTAGATCCTGCCTCCTCCACTTACAAGCTATGTAATCCCCCCAAAGTTCCATAACTTCTGTGAGACTCAGTTTCCTCATCTGTAAAATGGAGCTAATAATAACTATTTCACAGTGCTTTTGCGAGAATGAAATGACATATCTGTCAAGTGCCTGTATATTGTTTTTAGTAACTATAAGTGTTCAATGAAATATTAGTTGCAAGTGACATTATTTATTATTTAATTTTATTATCTTTCAAGCCCTATGTCATCACCTGCCAGTCAGTGCTTACTGACTCTGCATCTATAATCTAAGATAAGCAACAAATATTTTGGGCATTCTACGTCTGTATAAAAGATTATCTGGGAGAATAGAGAGAGGGTTGACATAATCCTAACCCAAAATGAGCTTTCAGTGTACTTGGCTAGATAAGATACTTGCACCTATGATAAAACTAATAATATTAAAGTACCAGACATGCGATACAGATGCCATAAGATATTAGAGCTCATAGAAAGTGGATATCCCTGTGGACTTGGCTGGTGGTTGAGCTATGAGTTATGACTTTAAAAATGAAAAAGGATAATAATGGTGATGATATATCCTATTTGTTGGAGCCCTAATATGGGCTAGGTGCCTTTCATGTATTATCTCATTTAACCCACATAATATTCCTACAACGTAGGCAACATTATCATCCTCACTTTTCAGGTTAGGGAACTGAGGTTTAGAGAAACTAAGAAACTTTGCCTAAAGGCATATGACTCTTAAATGGCAAAGCCAGGATCTGAACCCTTGGCTTGTCACACTCCAGAACTCATTCTCCTTTCAATATACCAGACTTCCTCCTGTCATTAAAGAGAAGCAGTTTGAGACAATCAGGCAGGGGAGATGACGCAAGCAAAGGCACATAAGAACTGATGTTCAATGAACCAATGAAGGGGACATCTGGCTGGTATGGAGGATTTATGTGTAGGAAGAAACAGAGAAGACCTGGAAAGTTAAACTGGAGCCTGACTGTGAAGGGCCATGCAAGCCAGATGAAGGAGATCAGTCTCTGAATTCCAGACACCAAGGAAAGGAAATGGGAATCAGTTTGCATGGTGTTAAGACATCCCCTGTGAGTGGTCTCTGACTAAATTTTTAATCTGGGCTTTGGTTTTGTTTCTTACCTTTTCTTATAAAGGGAATGATATTAATAATGCCTTTTGTTTAAAGTTTTCAGGTAGATTTTGTTTATTTAGGGACCCTCTGGGAAAGTGTGTACATGTGGGAAGCAAGAGAGATTGAGACAGTTCAGTATGCCTTGACCTACCCAGGGTATTTTTGTAATGCACCAAGCGTCCTTATACCCAGTCTGGGAGTTGGTGGTCTATGTCTCTCACTCTGTGTTGGTGAGATGAAGAAAATATCACCATGGAAAAGATTTTGATTTCTTTTGATTAGCCAAGAACCACAAGATCTTCTCTAGCATAGTGTTTAAAAAATGGGGAAAATGCCACATATGTAACATAAGCAGTTCCTAACTTGCAAATGAGTTGACTTCCACGAATTCATTTATCAAGAAATTTTTCATACCTTGGAATACACTGCACCTTGGAAACAATGCCAAATAAAAATGGTGCTTGATTTTTCTCTACAGTGGAGATGATGGAATACTTATGATTCTTTTGGGTAATTTTATGTTCCATAGGAATTAGATAGCTGGCAGTAATTATACTTTCAAAGCTCTAAAAGGGGAACCAGTCAGAAGATGTCAGTCTGGAAAATTGGTAAAGTTGTACATATTTCCATGCAGTATACTATTGTCCATTTATTTTTTCAAAGAAAAGACTTTCAGAGAAACTCTTGGTTTTCTAAGGATACGTCCAAATATTTAGAGATATGTAGCTTAAAAGCAGCTTCATTATCACATTGGTGATGAGATGCCTTTTTACAGAATTTCTTTCTAGCTTATAAACATTCTATGAGGACTTGCCCTTTGCAAAAGTGGAGCAGGAGGGCACCTGTAGTATAACTTGAAGGGTACCACTAGTATTTCATTATATAATGATAATAATTCCACTATTCTGTCAGAGTGCCAGAAATTCTACCACTATTAACTTTGTGCTCTGGCATTTTTTTCAGTAACTAAAGTGGGAATCCTTCTGTATAGGGTTATTCATCAAGGTATTCCCAATGATCAACAACTCAGCATGAGTTAGTTTATCAGGTAGAGCGTGCTGAGGGCACTGGCCAGGAAACAGGTAAATTTGATGGTAGATACAGGGAATTGGAAATAATATTTTCAAGTTTGATATAAAGCCTAGACAGAACAGGCTTGGGTGAGGTTTTAACAAGGAGTCTCTGCCTAAAGGCATCAGTTTCCTGATAGAGGCAGACAATTTGCTCAAGGTGAAAGAGGATAATTTTTACAATATGGAATAGGTGGCAGCAAGATAGAGGATGGCTAGGAGGGACCAGAACTTGTAGTTTGGTTAGATAAAGTGGAATCAGCAAAAAGTTTCAGCTTGGAGCAACAAACTAAGGAATATCAGTTTGACTTTGCTGATAGGCAAGCTTAGTTAACCGAAGGCGGCAGTGTCAGACAGCTAAGCAGCTCAGAGGTCAATAATCTTAGGCTAGCTAAGACAGGAAGGAAGAGTTAAGGAGATCCATGTAGGCCCAGAGTCCAAATTGGAAATATTGGAAGCAATAAGCTAGAAACACTGAAGTAAGCACTTATCTTAGGGGAGAACACACATCACTTTGCTCTTTTTGCCAGTGAGTATAACCTTGTTTCCACAAGTATTAATTGCATGTAATAAAAACTTAGAGACTTGTGGGTACCCCTGCTTCTATGTGAGGCAGGGAAAAAGTGTCATCAGCCTTGTCTATTCCAAATTCCACACATAACCTGCTGCTATCTGCCTATATTCATATCTTAGAGGAACTAACTTGGGTCTCAGGCAAAAAAATCCCCTTATGCCAGGCAAGATTCGTTAGGGAAGTTTCCCTGAAGCTGAGTCAAGAGGTGCCTTTTGAAGGATGAAACAGAAAAGTTGACAAGTTAAGGAAGGAACAGTCTAGTTTTATAGCACTTTCTAAAGGCATGTCTGGCAAAAACTAGAAATAAGGGCATGAATGAAACTAATGAAGATCATAGAAGTGCAAGTAAAATCTTAATGTAGCTTGTGTTATTAGATTTGGTGTCTGATTTTCAGTACAAGGATTTCTTCTGAATTCAGTGGTGCAGGATACTCTAGTACCTGAGGGCAACAAGCCAGACTAATGATCTATTGGGAGAGCTGATGTGGAGCTTCCTGCCTTTGGATGATGTTAAAGACTGTGCTAGACAGCTTCTAAGGTGGCCCCCAAAGATCCCCAACTCTTGGTATTCATGTCCTGTGTAATCCTCTCCCTCTCAGTATGAACTGAAATTATTGACTATCTTCTAACAAATAGAACATGCCAGAGGTAAAGGGATGTCTCTTCTTAGACTGGGTTATAAAAAGATGGTAACTTCTGTCTTGGGAGTGTCCTCTCTCTATCTCTCTGTTTACTCTCTCTGAGGGAAGCCAGCTGCCATGTTGCCCTGTGGGAGAGGCCCAGGATGGAACTGAGTTAGACATCCAGTGATGACTTGAGCCATCTGACCAATAGCTTGTGAGAAACTGAATCTTGCCAACAACAACATGAGAGAGCTCAGAAATAGATCCTCCCTCAGTTGAGCCTTCAGATGAGGTTGCAATCCTAGCTGACACTTTGATTGTGACCTCATAAAAGACCTTGAGCCAGAGGCACCTAGCTAAGCTATGTACAAATTACTGACCTACAGAAACTGTGAGATAATAAATATTTATTATTTTAAGCTCCTGAATTTTGGGGTAATTTTTTTTTTTTGGTGGCGTTGATTCTTCGTTGCCATGTGTGGGCTTTCTCTAGTTGAGAGCAGGGGGTACTCTTCGTTGCAGTGCATGGGCTTCTCATTGTGCTGGCTTCTCTTGTTGTGGAGCACAGGCTCTAGGCACGCGGGCTTCAGTAGTTGTGGCATGCGGATTCAGTAGTTGTGGCTCACGGGCTCTAGAGTGCAGCCTCAGTAGTTGTGGCGCATGGGTTTAGTTGCTCCATGGCATGTGGGATCTTCCCGGACCAGGGCTTGAATGCATGTCCCCTGCATTGACAGGCGGATTCTTAATCACTGCACCACCAGGGAAGTCCCTGGGGTAATTATTAAAACAGTAAAAGTTAACTAATAAAGAGACAACTTCCCATGTTTTTGCCTGTTCTCTGGGTAGGTACACTAAAATTTATTATTTGATGTTCTGGTTATCCTCTGCTTTGTGATTAGGGAATTTGCCCTGATCAATTTTTAGAGGATATTAAACTGCACTAATCCTCTAGAGTTTCTGGAGCCTTTTGGGGCTCTCCCAGTCATCCCCAGGAGGTGTCCTGATAAGTAAGAAGGAAGTCTTGTTTGAGTACAGTAGGATAGTGTGGTATGTTCAAATTCTGGCTCTGCCATTTATTAGCAATGTAACCTTGGATGAGTTACTCTGTGTTGCTATGTCTCAGTTTCCTCATTTGTTAAATAGGAATAATAATAATAACTACTTCATTGGGTTAATATAAGACTAATAAGTGGTTAAAAGAGTACCTGGTGGGCTTCCCTGGTGGCGCAGTGGTTGAGAGCCCGCCTGCCGATGCAGGGGACATGGGTTCGTGCCCCGGTCCGGGAGGATCCCACATGCCGTGGAGCGGCTGGGCCCGTGAGCCATGGCCGCTGAGCCTGCACGTCGGGAGCCTGTGCTCCACAACAGGAGAGGCCACAACAGTGAGAGGCCCGTGTACTGCCAAAAAAAAAAAAAAGAGTACCTGGCATAAAATAAGTGTCACATAAGTAGTGACTACATAAAATACCCTTGTCTATCTGTTTTCACTCTCTCACACCCACGAACCCATTAGACTAGGAGCTGATTGAGAGCAAGATGATGTGTTATTCTTTCCTGTAACCCCAATACCTAGCACAGGATCTGACACAGAGTAGGCGCTCACAAAATGAGACGTGATTTGAACTAATGATGGAATGGTATCTCTTACTACACAATACTAAAAGTACTGGAATGATGGTCAGAACACATCATTTGTCTTTTCTCTAACTCTGTTTTTGGGCCTATTTGGCTTTAAAATACCACTTAGTGAGCATAAGATCTTCCCAGTGAATTATACAGACATGGCTGTGTTGGTGCGTGAGCAGTTTGTTCCAGTTTGGAGCCCAGTCAGAACTCCCAGGGTGCCTGCTTAGGTGCTCAGCTCAGCTTGGGCCCCCAACAGCCAGGGCTGAAGGTTCTGTAATTGGTTGTATATAGCTCACATTTGGTGAGCCTGTACTCTGGCCTAATGTTTTCCTCATATTACCTTTCTAATTCTCAAAGCAATCCTGTAGCAATTATTTTCATTTTACAGATGAAGGAACTAAGTTTCAGAAAAGTTACCTGATGTTCTCAAGGTCAGAGATCAGAGATTTGAACCTAAGTGTTCTGACTTCGAAGCTTATTCCATGGAGTCAGAAGACTTGGCCTTTCTATTTGTTAATGCCTCTTTATAAGAGCCACTGACCTCATAAATCGTGCCTAACTAGGACAAGGTCCAGTAACGGTAGCTACTTAATCCAGAGTATAAATGACAGATCCAGTACCTTTAGGGACTGTTCTAGAAATTTAATTGATTCTGGAAGTGGGTCAGGAGCCAAGGACCCTAAGCAAGTAGAGACATGGCCCTATAAAAATAATTAACTGACTTAGTGGGTTAACAGTGGCTCCTTCGAATTTAAAGCTGGGCAGTCACTGGTTCTACTCACACTAGTTCAGAAGTCAGGCCAGAGCAATGATACTGAATCCCAACTCTGCCTTCCACTAGCTGTGTGACTGTGGACAAGTTACATAACGTCTCTGATCTTCATATTTACCATCTATAAAATGATGGTAATATTAACTACCTTATACTGTTGTTGTCAGGGTTACGTAAGGTAAACAATGCATACAAAATGCTCATCACAATGCTTGGCATTAAGGAATGACTTGGTAAGTGATAGCAATAATAATAACAAGTATATAATAATAATAAGCTATTAATATTCTAATATAATAAGTACACAGACCCTTGAAGTACTATGAGATTTCTCAGGATCAAGCAATGAGAAAAAATGGATTTAGACATTTTAGAGGAAGCAGGGGATGGGATATTTGGTTTGGAGTCAGTCTACTTGCATCTGATCCCTTATGCTTAGTAGCCATTGTGACCTTGAGCAACTTGCTTAACTGCTTTGAATCTCATTATTCATCTGTCACAATGGTCTATCAGTCAGTGTTCTCCAGAGAAACAGAACCAGTAGGATATATATATTTCAAGGAATCGGTTCACTTGACTGTGGGGGCTGGCATGTCGGAAATCTGTAGAACAGGCTGGAGATTCAGGCAGGAGATGATGCTGCAGTCTTGAGGCAGAATTTTTTCTTCTCTGGAAAAAGTCAGTTTTGCTTTTAAGGCCTTCCAACTGATTGGATGAGGCACTAACCTCCTTTATTTAAATGGATTGTTTATGTTGGCCACATCTACAAAATACCTTTCCAGTAACACCTAGATTAGTGTTTAACTGAAGAACTGGATACTGTAGTCTAGTCAGGTTGACACATAAAACTAACCATCAAAAGTGAGTAATAAGAGAATCTGTCCCATAGTTTTGTTGAAAGGTTTCAGTGAAATAGTCCATGTAGAGAATTCTGCACAGTGCTTTGCTGCATAACAAGCATTCAGAACAGAATTACAATAGTACAGCTTCCTTACTCAGGGCTACTGAAGGGAAGGACACTCAGCTGTGCTGTGGGAGTGAGAGTGGCATCTTGAATTCCTGGAGGCCTATCTGAGGTCTCCTAGGTTGGTGTCTCTGGCTATGAGGGCAAGTTCGCTTCTAGTTTCCTGGCTAAAAAAGCACCACTGCAGCGTTTTCATCAGTCTCCGGACACAGAACAGGTACCAATCCTGAAGTGTCTAGAACTGGCCTGAGGCGGCACTGGCCTCAGCTAATCCAGCCTCAGCTAATGACACAGTTAACTGGCTGGGCTGGGAGAGAGCAGCAGAAGTGGATGGGTTCTATAAACCTAAGCAGCAGTAAGGTCGGCAAAGGCAGACTTGGGGATTCTGGTGTGCTAATCAGCAGAGGCAGTGACCTTTGACAGCCTTCCTGAAGCTATCTCCCTGGTCTGAGCCACTGTCCCCTCTCACCTGGACTAGAGCGATAATCTCCTTACTGGCCTCCTGGCTTCTCCTCATGCCCCGTTCAATCTATCATTCACAGAACAGCCAGAGTGGTGCTGTTAAAATATGTCACCTCCTATCACGTCTCTGCTCAAAACCCCATGACTTCCCATCTCACTTTTAGCAAAATCCAAAATCTTCACAATGGACTATGATTGGGTCTCTAGTTCCTTATCTCATCCCTTTGCTATTCCCCTCTTAGTTCACACCATTTCAGCTACAGCAGCCACCTTGCTGTTCCTCAAATACATTAAGCACACACACACATTTATAAAGAGGGTCCAGTTATTGGAGCAAAAAATAAGACAGAACTTGATCACAAAGAACAAAACCAAAAAACCAGTTTTATGTCAGAGGAGGATCTGCAGCAAGGGATACTGATTATGAGTTTCTTAAATTTTCCTTGGCTAGGGTTCTGCTTGATTCCAGAGGTTGGAACAGCATTGAGGCTGAAGCATGGGACTAAATGATCCCTGCAGAGAGGATTGGAAGTCTTTGTGGACAAGGAGTTGGGCTAGTGGTTATGTTGGTTAATTCACATCTTACCCAGGTAGTCTGAGAATAGAGGCATCTTCCACAGGGTGTCCATTTCCTATTTCAGATTGTGCCCTTTAATCTGGGTCCTTAGAATGCAGAGAAGGTCTAGAGTATGAGAAGGTCTGTACCTGAGAAAAGTTTATTTTCAGGGTCATTCTATCCCCCTCCCACCCACCCAGGTCCCATTAGCCTTTTGGATGTGCATTAGAACTAGCATACTCTTAAGTGCCAGAGTTTTTTTTGCTGACTTTTATAATTATGGCAATGGTGACCCAAACAGTGAAAAAAATAGTCCATTCATTTTGGTAATACATATATGGTGAATTTGTGCTGACACTGTGGGTAGTCAGCAACTTTATGGCTTCCTGGAAAGGAAGCCTCATTTGGTGATGGGAAATTCCTTTTTCAGATAAAGGACAGCATGCTATGAAGGTAGTTTGCATCACTACCCATCAAACCATGGCTCTCTAACCTAACCATGTCATTCAGTAGTGTGATATATTTGGGTGTGGGTCCTAACCTCTGGAAACACTATTATAAAAAGATACTTGTATGCTTTGGGTGGAAATGGGCTTCCCATGGCTTCTTCTGTTATTTATGGGCTTTCAGTAGAAGAGGTGAGGATGTTGTTGTGATGTTTTATGAGGCTGGTTAGCTTATAGTGTGAGAAACTTGAGCTATGCTTTTGGGAACAAAATAACACCCCCCTTCCTCCTGCCAACCCACACCAGAGGAAAAATGGAAGGAAGGAAGGAAGGGAGGGAGGGGGGAAGGAAGGGAAGGGAGGAAGGGAAGGGAGGAAGGAATTACTACCCCCAAACCAAACAGAAATTTGTGCCTGTGTTTTGGCCAGAAAGAGAGGATTGTTTCAGCAGAGGTGATAATCCCAGTACAAAGATAACTGGGAAACTGGTAGCAAAGATCTGGAGAGCAAAGAAATCATCCAGTTGAGACCAAGTAAAATAAGGACCAAAATAGGAAGGAGAGGGAGAGATATCCTTCCATAGAGCTTGAGTGAGCCTACTAACCACTGACCCTGTTAATTTGGTTATTCAACTTGAAGAGCCCCAGTAGGCATGGGGCTCTGTCTTTATCGCTACCACCGGATGCTAAAGTTGAACAAACCTTGTCCCAGTTGAAAGACTCTTAGGATTTTATCTCACTTTGGGGATTTTGGATTGGGATAATAACTTTTATACCATTTCCTTTGACATTCATGGAACTCAGTTATGTTAAAAGTCAAGGGTTTCCTGACTGGCTGTCTCAGGCTATGAGCAGCATTGTTAACAGACTGTTTTCCCTGGCTCCCTTGACTTGTGACTGGGTAGCTCACTGGCCAAGATGGTGAGTCCAGTGCAAGGTAAGCTGGGATGAAAAGTTGGAAGTTCTTCGGGGCTGAATTTAATACCAACCAAGTAATTCTCGGAGTTCCTTTTCAGATTCCTTACATATAACTAGAACCCGAGAAGTCCAGAATGCATACTACAAATGGCCCTACTTGGTTCAGTTAAAAATTAGAGTTGTAATTCTAAAAGCTTGTTCAGTTTAATCCCTTTATTTTATAGATGTGAAAGCTAAGGTTCAAAGAGAAAAAATGATTTATCTAAGATCACCTAACTAGATGTCTCCTGATTCCAAGTGCAGTGCTCAGTATAGTACATCTCAGAAAATGAAATTCTCAGGTCTATACTTGGAACTTACATTCGGAGACCATTGTATAGGGTAGAGGAACCTGTTCTCTTGGAGCTCTTCTGGCTGAGAGTGAAAGGATTGCTATAGCTCAACCACCATAATACTTTGCCTGGTGATTTGGCCTCCTCGGCATTTGCGTAACCAAATTTAGAGAGTCGTCTGCTCTGGAAAATTCTAGGTGCTTCCCTGTGAATGTTTCTGTTTATAGTTGGTGAATTATGAACTGGTATTTAAATTCTGGTACTGACCCCATGTTGTGTGGCAGAGTAAGGTGAAGAAATGGGATACTCTAGAGTGGTTTATAATGGCTGAGGTAAGATTGAATTAAGAACTAGGAAGGTTAATTTGCTTGAACTGAAGCAAAGGAAAATACACTCCTTGTGTTGATTGTAGGAAAGATGGTAAACTTGGTCCTGTCCTCCAGGTAGGAAAATTGTGAACATAAAAGTAGGATCTAATAACCATTTGTTACTTAGGTCTCCTCTATCAACAGGGTACTGAGCTCCTCAGAAATATTCCAGCCATATGTAGTTGCTCAATGTGGCTCTGTTGTCCTGACTGCAAACCTTTAGTTGGAATTTGGACTAGACCACTCTTTTCAAAAGTGCTTAATCTTTGGAATCACTGGGCAGAGGTGGGGTGTGGTGTCCTTATTTAATTAAATCTAGAATGGAAATGCTTTTTAGTGTACTGATTCTTAGGCCCTACCTCCAGGGATTCAGTAGGTGATCGGCATGGCCTGGAAATCTGTATATTAAACAGCTTTCCACGTGATTCTGATGATTATCTAGACCTGGGAAGTGTTGGAGCAAGCTGTTTCTCTTTTTGTCCAGCTCTGCCTGTAAAACGCTCCTCTGTGAAAAACCCATGGGATGACAGACATGCTCTGCTTAAGAAAACCAAGGCCTGGGCCTCCCTGTTGGCGCAGTGGTTGAGAGTCCGCCTGCCGATGCAGGGGATGCGGGTTCGTGCCCCGGTCTGGGAGGATCCCATATGCCGCGGAGCGGCTGGGCCCGTGAGCCATGGCCGCTGAGCCTGTGCGTCCGGAGCCTGTGCTCCGCAACGGGAGAGGCCACAACAGTGAGAGGCCCGCGTACAGCAAAAAAAAAAAAAAAAAAAAAAAAAGAAAACCAAGGCCTGCAGATGCATAAGGGAGGGATAATTGACATAGCCAGGAGAAGCCTTGGTTTAAGGGGAAGGACTCGCAGTGGCAGACCATTAAATAAGAGGCTTTCCTACTGTTTTTAATTCTTTATTTACAGAATTACATGTAACTAGTTGACAGATAAACTAGAGGAGGAGGCAGAGAGATTTGTAACTCATGTTAGAGGATCTAGGAGATGTGAACATAAAACATTCCTGAAGTGATATTAAACCCAAGGAGAAAACAGCATTTGCTTGATAAAAATTTGATTCTCTCATACTCATCCCCTGGATATTTTCGCAAGCATGTTAATTTGGCTAAGTGAGATTTCACCTATGTTAAGCTGAACCCAGACACAAGTTGGAACATGTCTGGGAGGCAGAGCATCTGACTTTGTATTCAAAGTCAGATGTATGTATTTCCATAATTATCTACTCCGTTAACCATTTCTTTTTAGCCTTCATGTAACTTGTGACAAGATAGGCATTCAAGTGCTACTGAAATTCCCAATTACCAATTGTGTAGAGTTCTTCAGTAATAAATCACCGAGGAGAGCCTGCTTTTAATTTGAGATGTTGTGAACTGCTTTGAGAGAGTGCCACTGTAAGAAGTACTGTTACACCAAGCTGAGGCCCTTGAGGTAAAAGTCAGCAGGAGCCAGCATACCCTGTTCTCCACATGCTACTTTGAACTCGAAGTCAATTTGCCTGTTTACCATATTTTTTTCCGTAGGTTTTCACAAACCCAGGCCCTGGGGCCTCAGGATTGGTAACCCCTGCTGGGGTACCCTACTCCTTTCTGCCTTCCTGGCCATGCCAGCTCCATAGTAACCCTCCCTTCTCAGTGAGAAGGCTAGTTCCTTCAGCCCCTTCCTTAGTAGCCATAGGAGAGAAAAACACCAGTCTCAAGTGTTAATCAAGATAGCAGTAGTGCTTAACATGATACCCAGGACTGCTTCCTTTACAAAATAAGAATTAGAGGTGATGGCTCTTTATGGTGGCACTTCAGATTCTATGGTAGTGGGCTGGGGAGATACCCTTTGGGATGAAGTTGCCTTTTAAAAATAACATTTAATAATAAACTTTAACTTTAGAATAGTTTTAGATATGCAAAAAAGTTACAAGAATATTACAGAGCGTCCCTGTACTCTGCACCATATTGTTAAATGGTATATTTAAAGGATTCAAAAGTAAATTAGTTATTTGTATAGTTGGATTATAGATACTATCTTTGCAACTGTTTTCTATTAGGTTCATATTTGCTCTATTTCTTTTTTACTCTCTTTTTCTGCCTTCTCTGGTTTTAATTGAATATTTTATGTGGTTTCATTTTATCTCCTTTCCTAGCATATCATTTATACTGTTTTAAAACATTTAATATTATATTAATTATTTATTAGTAATTATCAGCTGGGGCCACTGGCCCGAGGAGATCTTTTTCATATCCTCACTGTGAGAACCTGGTAAATTCCTGGAGTGAAAGCCCACAAAGTGTGAGGAGCCTTCCTAAGACTGCAGCCCCAATGAGTTTCTCACTTTCAAGGTAGTTTACACTTAGCCTTCAGAAATTTGTCAAAATAATCATTTAAGTGTCCCTGCAAGCTTATGGATTTCAGTGGGTTTTGTTCCAGGTAAGCAAATTTAAGGATTATGTCACTCTGGATGTGAATGTCTCTCTAGATTTTGGGGTGGTATATGCTCTGCGACTTCAGTTCTGCCATGGGTCAAAGAAAGGTTAATGATTTATTTGGTCCAGCTTTTTATTGTTTCAAGGACAAGAGTGACAATTTCCAATCTCTTTGCATGATCCGAAACCGGAACCCAAAGCTTGCCTTTTTATGCCTCAAATCGTAGCCTCAACCTTCACCCTCACTCCACTACTTCTGCTAACTTTGAGTAGGGCTGATTCTGATGATCATATCTCTATGTGTAGAATCAATTTAGGCCCGTAATAAAATGAAAATGAAAGATAGGCGCAGTGTCTGGTAGAACATTAATTGGCTCATTAACTGTAAGTACATCATTTTATTTTCATTAGCCAGGATCAGGTTAAGAACGGGTTGAGTCCTAGACTCAACCTTTTAGTGATGACTATATGCTTTTTTTTTTTACAGTTATTATAAGTAAAAGCTAGCAAAAGGGGGAGGTAGTGAAACATATGTTTTCTCTAGGATGATTGCTGAAGCATATGTGAGTGGACATAACAGTGGTCATTGAACTTCACTGGTAAATGTGGGTTAGGGGCTGGCCTGGGGAAGGTAGATTTTCAGGACAAGATGTTCCCCTTTATGCTATGGGGTTTCACCCTGTATGGGGTCATCAGTGCTTTTGAAAATCTGATAAAAGTTAAGGACCTTTTTTTTCCAGAAAAATGTACATTCTTGTGTTATTTTGTACACCAGTCCATATTCTCTAGATAGAATCTTCCTTTAGATTTTGATTATTTGAAGAACTAATAATGGCTTATGTCATCTTTAACCCACTTAGATGCACTGTAGAGCAACCTCTCATATTTCTCCTACTTCCAGTGACCAGGAACCTTAGCCTTCCTGCTCAAAAAACTTCTGTCTAGGTCAGAGATTGGCAAAATTTGGCTGGCCAATTCTTTTCTTTTTTGGTAAATAAAGTTTTATTGGAATACTGCCACACTTGTTTTTTTATAGTGTCTATAGCTGCTTTTTTCCTTATGATTACAGAGTTGAGTAGGCATGGAAAAACCAAAATATTTAGTATCTGCTCCTTTATGGGAAAAGTTTGCTGACCCTGTTCTAGATGAAAAAATTCAGAAAAGTACAGCTGATAAAAGAGTTACCCTGCCCAAAGATGTTTACATTTTAACAGGGATGAAAATGCTTTTCAGTAGGATGGATTGAATCTTAAGGATGCAATTTTGTTTCCAATTTTATGTTTCTGTGAGAAAATGCCAAAAATCAGATCACTTACATGTGTGGTCAGCCATGCTAGTAAACAGAAAAGACTTTATCTCACCAATTCCTGTAATTCAAGAATTCCCAACCGACACCAAACAGGTTCACACAAAAATTTACAGTAAATTTTATCTTTTGGTATTAGCCTGGGCTGCCTTTCCTCCCCACACCCCCAAGCCAAGTGCTCTCAAAAAGCATCCCAGATTTCAGAAAAAGAGAAGCTCTAGCTGATGCTCTTCTCCTTAGGGTCTCAATATGGTATCTTCCTAATACAAATACTAATCTTCTAGTGCTCTTTGGTTAGAAGACCAGAGTAAGTAACTGTAAACAGCTTTTTCTGCAAACAGTAATGTTTAGTGGGCCAGCAGAGGAACAAACATAGAGTTCACACAATGGCATTTCTCTGCAGTTTAAAATTTACACAAGCTACTCACTAGTTTGAAAGGCCGAAGAAGCCAGTTGTGCTAATATCTACATGAAGGTCTATCGGGGAAGAGCCTCTGATAGAGAATGCTCTGAATGCAGGGTCCAGGTGGCCAGCCAATGGTGCTGAGCATTCAGGCTCATTTGTCCTATTTGTCCTCTTCAGGGTTTCAGGCCAGTCTCATTCAGGATTGGTTCTTACCTTGAGGGAGAGACATATAAAGACAAATTATGGTTGTTCTTTTGTTCTTTGTGCTACTTTTTTTCTAGGTTCTCCTATTTGTTCCCTTGTACCTTTACCTCACCCTACTTCAACCTTTGCTTATTTCCTGTGAACTCCCTGCGTACTGTTTGCCTGGCCATTTTCCCAAATATTTTTGTCCCTTTTGTATGGAGATAACATGTTGTGGTAGAAGGACTTTGGATTCAGAGAGAACTAAGCTCAGTTTTATGGCATACTAGCTGCTGTCACCAAGGCAGGTGAATCTCAGTTTCTTTATCTGTAACATGGGACTACAAGACTCTGTATTTCAGAAGGTTATTAAGAGGATTACTTGAAGTAATTTGTATAAAACTCCTAGCATAGCACCTGATAAATTGTAGACACTCAGTAACACCAGTCCTCTTCCCTTTTGCCTCATTCTTCTCAGTGGAGACTATTTCTGTGACTTACCTCACCTCTGATTCCTCTTTGCCCAGGCCCTTGTGATTTATAGATGCCCTGCCTCCCTGGGTTCACAGTCTTGCTATCCTTTGTTTCTTGATCTGATGGAGCACACCAACTGACCTTTATTGGATGGCTCACCATAATTCCCATGGATTTGGAAAGCCTGTACCCAATAACACCCCTTCCAGTCATTTAGAAGTGTGGTAGAATGATTATGTGGTGATTTGCACGTAAATGGTGTTGTGTTTTATTTAGCCATGACAGAAAAAATGTGTAAACAACAGCGTCTGCATGAATATGATGTTGCTTAATGACACAATTCTTTAATTTGCTCCTTTGCCAAGACTCACCTCACCGATGGTTCTAGGAAGGCCTCAGGAATTACACTAAAATCATCGTATACTCATTCTTTTCTTGCCAACTCACTTAGTCTTTCAAGATTTGTTAGGGCATATATAAGCAAATAGAGCTACCTCACATTGATTCAGATTCTTCTTTTAAGTAAACCGTCGAAGAGCTCAGCTATTCCAAATACCTTGTCCTGGAAATCAGAAACACCCATAATGTAGCCTTGTGTTACATGTCTTATGTGAATTCCTCTCCCTACAATTCTTGTCCCTCTCTCTACCCCCATGCCCCACGTATACCATTGACCTAGGCTCCAGTTTTCACTGCCCTTTATTACTTTGTACCGTGTTAGATGGAATTGTTGATCATAATTCTTTACTACATTGTAGTGATGTCATACATTCACATCCTTGCAAGGACTTAGAACTTTGACCCTGACAGGTCACCTGGGGATGATTATTTTACTGTTTCTCTTGATGGCCAAAGGAAAGTGGAAGGGCCCTTTGCTTTCCTCAGCACTCCACCAAAAATCTTTTTATTGCTCTGTCTTTCCTGAACTATCCATTAGTAATTAGTAAATCTTCTAACTTGAGACAGTAAAAGACTTAAAATGCATGCATGCTATATGGTGGGGAGAACACATAGACATAGTGCTCATTATCATCTGAAGTGACAGACGCTAATCAGCTGGACTTTGAATTCAGTAGGAATTTAACTAAGCATATTTTATGTGCCAGGCACTGAACTAGGTGTTTTCCAGTTGCTTTATTACTTCCTTGAATCCTTATAAGGACTCTGTAAGATAAATTTTATTATTTTTCCCATCTTACATATGAAGCAACTGAAACCCAGAGAGGTTCAAGTTATGTGCTGAAAGTCACAGCTACTTAGTAGTACATTTATGACTGAATGCCAAGCTAAGGAAAGAAGCAAGTCCTTGAGAGGAGATTTAATGTGGAAATGGGAGAAACCCTGAAAATATACTTCCTATATTGCCACACAGTGTCAGGTCTTTCTTTTCCTTTCCTCCCTCAACTTCTGGATTTTATAAGAATTTATATCTTCTTTTCTTTCCCTATTGCTTAGCCCCAGGGTAGAGGGAATTCATATGGTGGTCATATTTTCCAAGCAGTTGTTGAGAAAGGGCCATTCTAGTACGCTGACCTGCCTCCTGTCTCTCTTCTACCTTTACTGTATATCTCTGTAGCTCTGTGAGTAGTGGAACAACTCCCATATGGGAAACCATTGAGAACTACATCAGTGTAGACTCATCAGGTTTGGCTACTTTTCTAGGAACCTGGGATGGTACTTGGCATTCTTCTGTATCAGATCTTTCCAAAGAAAAGTCACTCCCAAGGCTGAGTGTGATTGCCTAGTTTCCAAACTGCTCAGAGTAGAGCTCTGCAACAGTCCACCATTTCCTACCCTTTGTAGACTTTGAGCAGTGAGTAGAGACTATTTTAGTGCAAAATGTAGTCTGGGCCCTAGCCCTAAAATACCCATTTTGGGGGAACTTAAATTTTGAAAGTACTCTCAAGGTGAAATTTTTGAGGGCTTCATTGTCTTTCACAATTTAGGACCTATGGAATCAGGTCCAAGCCATAACATTTTTCCTTCCCCCAAGCTAGAGACCTGAACCAAACTGTGAACTTGGTAACTAAAATAAAACGTGGTATTCTCTTTAAGACTAAGTTTTACCTCAAAATTGTTTTATATTACAAATAATTTTTAAAAAGTGCTTTTCAGGATACACTTTATCAACCATTTTTTTAAGTACCAGTTTGGTTCTACTCTCGTGTTCTCCCAACTGAATCTGGGTTGAACGTGGATTGTATGTGCCTCAAAGATCTGCTTCAGCAGAGTTAGATTCTCCTCCTCATCATCAGTATCATCATCACCACCACCATTTAACAGAAGTGGAAAGGTAACTGATATTTATTGAAAATCTATGATGCATCAAGAGTTGTGTTAGATACTTTATATACATCATTTCTAATTCTGTATACATGATGTACATTATGTCTAACTCTCAAGATAAACTTGTGAAGTGGAAACTCTTATTCTCATCTAACAAATGAGGAAACTGAAGCCCATAAAAATTAAATATTTTGCCGAAGATCACCTAATTACTAAGTGACAGAGCTGGAGATTTTTAAAACACAGCTTTATGGAAGTACAGTTTGCATATTATAAAATGTATGATGTACACATTTAAGCGTACAATTCAATAATTGTTAGTAAGTGTGCAGAATTGTGCACATATGACTACAATCCAACTTTAGAACATTTTTGTCACTCTAAAAAGATCCCTCAAACCCATCTGAAGTCATTCCCCATTCCCACCCACTACCAAGCAACCACTGATCTACTTTCTGTCTCTATAGAGAAAAGAAAATAATAAAGATTAGATCAGATGTAAATGAACTGGATAATAAAAAACAGTAGAAAGAATCAACAAGCCTCAAAGTTGGTTCTTTAAAAAGAAAAACAAAATTGAAAAAACTTTAGCTAGAATTACCAATAAATAATAGAGAGGTACTCAGATTACTAATATCAGGAAAGAAAGTGGGGTCATTATAACTGATCTGGCAGAAATAAAAATGATTATAAGACAATACTAGGACGAATTGTATGCCAACAAATTAGATAACCTTGATGAAATGGAAAAATTTCTTATGACACACAAACTACCAAGACTGACACAAGAAGTAAAAATCTGAATAGCACTATAACAAGTAAAGAGATTGAGTTGGTAATCAAAAACCTCCCAACCATAACAACAACAACAAAACCCAGGACTGGATGGCTTTATTGCTGAATACCACCAAATGTTTAAAGAGTTAACATCAATCATTCACAGACTCTCCAAAAATATAGAAGAGGAAGGAACACTTCCTAGCTAATTCTATGAGGCGAGTATTATTCTTATACCAAATCCAGACAAAGATATTATGAGAAAAGAAAACTATAAACCAATATCTCTTCTGAATATGAATGTACAAATTCTCAACAAAATACTAGAAAACCAAATCTAGCAACAAATTAAAATGATTTTATACCAAATGGACTTTATATATATACCAAGTGGATGATATACCAAATGATTATATACCAAATGACTTTATATATACCAAATGACTTTATATATAGCAAATGGATTATATACCAAATGACCAAATTGACTTTATCCTAAGTCTCTATACTAAGAGTGCAAAGCTTGTTCAGCATATAAAGTTCAATCAGTGTAATGCACCATGTTGACAGAATGAAGGAAAAACACAACGTGATTCTCTCATTAGATGCAGAAAAATCATTTGACAAAATCCAATACCCTTTGATAATAAAAACACTCAATAAACTAGGACTAGAAGGGAACTTCCTCAAAATGATAAAAGGAATCTATGAAATACCCACAATTAACATTATACTTAGTGGTGAAAGACTGAAAGCCTTCCCCTTAATTTCTGCTCACACCACTTCTGTTCAACATTGTACTGGAAGTTCTAGCCAGGGTAGTTAGGCAAGAAAGAGAAATAAAAGGCACCTGAATCAGAAAAGGAGAAGTAAAACTATATCTGTTTGCAATTGATATGATCTTTTCTGTAGAAAATCCTGGGCTTCCCTGGTGGTGCAGTGGTTGAGAGTCTGCCTGCCGATGCAGGGGACACGGGTTCGTGCCCTGGTCCAGGAAGATCCCACATGCCGCGGAGCAGCTGGGTCCGTGAGCCATGGCCGCTGAGCCTGCGCATCCAGAGCCTGTGCTCTGCAACGGGAGAGGCCACAACAGTGAGAGGTCCATGTACCACAAAAGAAAAAAAAAAAAGAAAATCCTAATGAAACTACAAAAAACTCTTAGAGTTAGTAAGTTCAACTTGGTTGCATCTAAAAGAATAAAATACCTAGGAATAACTTTAATGAAGGATGTACAAGATTTAGATACCGAAAACTACAAAACATTGTTGAAAAAAATTAAATGGAAAGACATCCATGTTCATGGATAGGAAGATGGAAGCACTCTCCAAATTTATCTATGGATTCAGTGTAATCCCTATTAAATTTCCTACTGCCTTTTTTTGTGCATAAATTGACAAGCTTATCCTAAAATTCATATGAAATTACGAGGGACACAAAATTGTACAAACAATCAGAAAAAAAGAACAAAGAGGATTCACATTTCTCAATTTCAATAATTAATCCAGTAATCAAAACTCTGTGGCCCTGGCATAAGGATAAATATAGAGATTAATGGAATAGAATTGAGAATTCAGAAATAAACCCATACACTGATGGTCAGTTGATCTTTGACAAGAGCTCCAAACCATTCAAGAGAGAAAGAATATTCTTTCCAATGGATGATCCTTGGACAACTGGATATCCATATACAAAAGAATGAATTTAGAATCCTATATCATACCATGTAAAAATTAACTCAAACTGGATCAAAGATCTAAGTGTAAGAGCTAAATTTAAAAAGCCCTTGGAAAGAAATATAGGTATAAATCTCCACGACCTTTTATTAGTCAACATTTTCTTAAATATGGCACCAAAAGCACAAGCAACTAAAGAGAAACATAAATATGACTTCACCAAAACTGAAAAAAAACCACATTTGTACATCAAAAGACAGTATCAAGATAGTGAAAAGACAACTGAGAGAATGAAAATTATATATCTGATAAGGGCCTAGTATCTAGAATATATAAAGAACTCAACAAAAAGACAAATGATACAATTTAAAAATGGGGAAAACAGTTGAATAAATGAAGGTATACAAATTGCCAACAAGCCCGTAAGAAGATGCTCAACATCATTAGTCATCAGGGTAATGTAAATTAAAACCACAATGAGATATGAATTCACACTAAGATGGCTAGAATTAAAAAAAAGGAAAATACTTTTTGGTGAGAATGTGGAGAGATTGGAACCCTAACACATGGCTGGTGGAAATGTAAAATAGTGAGGGCATTGTGGAAAAGTAAAATAGGGTACTGTGGAAAACAGTATAGCAGTTCCTCAAGATGTTAAACATAAAATTGCCATGTGGCCCAGTAATTCTGCTCCTAGGCATACACCTAGGTAATTGAAAACATATGTTCAAAGAAAAACCTGTACGTGAATGTTCATAGCAGAATTATTCATAATAACTCAAAGTATAAATGATCCAAATGTTTATACATCTAATGCATTTGATGGACAATTATTCAGCCATCAAAGAATGAAGTCCTAATACATGCTACAACATTAATGAACCTTTGAAAACATGCTGAGTAAAAGAAGCCAGACACAAAAGGTCACATATTATATGTGCTATGGTCTGAATGTTTGTGTCCCCCTAAAAACCATATGCTGTAATCCTAACCTCCAAAGATGATGCCATTAGGAGTTGGGGCCTTTGGGGATGCTTAAATCATGAGGGTGGAGCTCTTCTGAATAGAGCTAATGCTTTATAAGAAGCTCCAGAGGGATCCCTGTCCCTTCCACCATGTGAGGACACAGCCAGAGGTGCTGACTATGAGCCAGGAAGAGGGATCTCATCAGAATACAACCATGCTTGCACCTTGATCTTGGACTTTCCAGTCCCAAGAACTGTGAGAAGTAAATGTTTGTTGTTTATAAGCCAGCCAGTCTGTGGTACTTTGTTATAGCAGCTCAAATGGACTAAGGCAGTATGATTCCATTTATACATAATAATCAGAATGGATAAATCCATAGAGACAAAGCAGGTTAGTAGTGGTTACCAGAGTTTGAGGGAGTGGGGAATTAAAAGTGAGAGCTTAATGGGCACAAAGTTTCTTTATAGGGTGATGAAAATGGTCTAGAATTGGATATTGGTTATGATTGCACAGGATTTTGAATATACTAAAAACACTGAATTGTACACTTTAAAATGATGAATTTTAGGTTATGTGAATTTTATCTTAAAATTAAAAATCTTTAAAAAAAAAACCTTTGGTTTTGGAAACTCCAACCCATTACCCTACAGACAAGTTCAGCCTGTAGCAGGGAGAGGTTCTGCTAACTATGATGGAGGCTACATGGAGGGAGTTTTTAGTTTACATTACAAGTGCTAGTGGGCCATAAGGAGAGTGAGATGCAGTAGCTCTTGGAATGCCGCATTGTGGCAATCTGTGATTAACTGGTTGTGAAGCCCTACAAGTTGCCCTGTAATCTCAGTCTGTTATAATTCTTACCTGACTGAATAGCTATCACAGTTCTAACCCACTGTCTTAGGGCTGCTATAACAAAGTACCATAGACCGGGTGGCTTATAAACAACAGCAATTTATTTCTCAGTTCTGGAGGCTGGAAGTCAGAGATCAGAGTGCCGGCATGGTCAAGTTTGGTAAGGACCCTCTTCTAGGTTGAAGACTTCTGACTTATTGTATCAGAGAGCAGAGAGCAGAGAGCAGAGGGAGGAAACAAGCTTTACTGTGACTCTTAGAAGGACATTAATCCCATCCATGAGGGCTTCACACCTTCATGAGTTCATCTAATCCTAATTACCTCGCAAAGGCCCCACCTCCTAATACCATCACATTGTGGGGTAGGGTTTCAATGTGTAAATCTGGGGGGGGGACACGTTAAGTCCTTAAGACCCACTTATGAATAACTCCACTGTAAGATAAATACTTACACCTGAATTATTTTGAGTTACGATATCTCTATGGACACTTAGATTTATTCAATCTAGTCACCAAATATTGGGTTGGCCAAAAAGTTCCTTTGGTTTTTAAGTAAAAATAAAAGACACATTTTTCATTTTCACCAAGAACTTTATTGAACAACGTATTCACCCTTTTGTTCCACTACCTGCTGCCATTTTTCAGGCAACTTCATAATTCCATCTTCCCAAAACTTTTTATCTTTTTGAGCAAAGAACTGTTCCAGGTGCCTTTTACAGTCTTCCAGGGAATTGAATTTTTTTCCATTAAGAGAATTTTGTAAAGACTGAAATAAATGGAAATCCGAAGGTGCAATGTCTGGTGATTATTGTGGATGAATCAGAACTTCCCAGGCAAGCTGTAACAGTTTTTGCCTGGTCAAAGAAACATGTGGTCTTGCGTTACCCTGATGGAAGATTATGCCTTTACTGTTGACTAATTCCGGACGCTTTTTGTGAGTGCTGCTTTCAGTTGGTCTAATTGGGAGCAGTACTTGTTGGAGTTAATCGCTTGTTTTCCAGAAGGGGCTCATAATAGAGGACTCCCTTCCAATCCCACCATATACACAACATCACCTTCTTTGGATGAAGACTGGCCTTTGGTGTGGCTGGTGGTGGTTCATTTCACTTGCCCCACAATCTCTTCCGTTCCACATTACTGTATAGTACCCACTTTTTACTGCCTGGCACAACTATTTTAGAAACGGAATGTTTTTGTTATGTTTAACTAGAGAATCACATGCAGAAATATGGTCAAGAAGTTTTTTTCACTTAATTTATGTGTATTCCAAGCATTAAAGCGATGAACATAACCAAGGTGATGCAAATGATTTTCAGTGCTTGATTTGGATACTTTGAGTATGTCAGCTATCTCCTGCGTGGTATCACATTGATTGTTCTCAATTAATGTCTCGATTTGATCGCTGACAACTTCAACTGATCTACCTGATCGTGGAGCATCATCCAGCGAGAAATCTCCAGCACGATACTTCACAAATCACTTTTGACCTGTTTGATCAGTCACAGCACCTTCTCCATACACTGCACAAATCTTTTTGTGTGTTTCAGTTGCGTTTTTACCTTTCTTGAAATAATAAAGCATAATATGCCAAAAATGTTGCTTTTTTCTTCTCTCTTCAATATTAAAATGGCTACACAAAAAATTATCCAATTTTGCTAAGTTTTTAAAAAATGCACGCTGATATGACAGCTGTCACAATACAATCTAACAAAATTGTTTCGAATGAAGTTAAAGACAACTAAACGCTACCACAGCCATCTTATGGAAAAACCCGAACGAACCTTTTGGCCAACCCACTACTTACCAAGTATCTCATGCTATTTGTTGAGCATTAATTGTGTGTTTGATCACTGTACCTAAACATTATATACTTTATTTTAACTCAGTCCATTTAGCAAACCGATGAAATAGATTTTAATGTTCCCATTTAAAAGATGGGGAGACTACAGTGGAGAGAGGTTAAATAACTTGCCTAAGGCCACCCAGTCGCTGTGTGGCAGATCTGGGATATTAACTTAGATCTGTATACACCCATATCCCCTGCTCTTTAACACTATAATATAATGGAAGTTAACTTGGGCTGGGGGAGTGGGGTGTGTGAGGATTGGAGAGAAAGAAGTCTAGCATAAATTCTGGCTGTTATTTCAGACCAACTGATTGAACTTCTCACATTTCAGACAATTGTTTAGGCTTAATGAAGACAGGGACTCAAATAACCTGTTTCTCCCTCTTTCACTGTTACAAAGATAAAGTCTTCATCCTTTATCATTTTCACAAATTCACCGTGCAGTCAGTTGGGCCTTTTGAAATCTTATAATATTGTTGGGATGGTGTTAGGCATTTACGGCATGTGTTCCAGTTTATTTGTTAGCATTGAAAACCTGTTGATCGTGCATTAAATTGAGGTGGATCTATAGCTTCTGACTTAAAAAAAGGGACATACTGTAAATGTGGCTGTTGACAAAATGACAGGATTTTAAGCTTTTACAATGAAAAAATGTCTACACATTCTGTGTAACATCCAATAATTAAATGTCTGGCAAGTGTCATTAAACAAAATTAACATACTTAATGAAACCATCCATTCTTATATTCTCTTTTCAAAATTCTAAAATATATCTAACTTACTATTTATTTATTCTGTAATAAAGCATTGTATTTGCTGTTCTGCAAATAAATATGAATGCAGACAGATAAATTTAGATTATTTAACTGCCTATATATAGTGTTAATTGCATTTTTTTAACCATATAAACCTTAATCCATGTCACCTCTTTCAAGACCCATACCAGAACATGCCTTCTCTTATGTAACTTCCCTTACTAAACTGCCATGCTCAGAACATACTTTTCACACCTATTATGCCATTTATACAGTGGTATATTGCTTAAACTTATTGATACTGTTTCTAAATGATCTTTCTGGCTGTTTCAGGAATATCCATTTTCTCTCTCACTAACTCACAAGCTCTGCATGTCACTGACATTTTTTTTTTTTTAGTAATCACATAATGTTTAAGGATAGTTCTCTACACATAGTGGGTGGTCAATAAATATTCCTAGAATTGCAGTGTGCATTTCCAAGTTGCTAAGCTCATTTTATGTTAAACTATTAAAGGCCATGGTGTCTGGAAATTCAGTGGTGCCTGAGAAGTCTGGGAATTGTTTTTGTTACTGGGAAAGAAATAACAATTCTTTATTTTTCCCCAAGTGATTGGACAAGTACTTTAAGCACAGCCTTTCTAGCCTAAAAAGAGGCAAATCTCCTCTCCCCAGGAGAGGAACCTCTACTAGGATATTTCTCACATCTTTTTTTTTTTTTTTTTTTGTGGTACGCGGGCCTCTCACTGTTGTGGTCTCTCCCCTTGTGGAGCACAGGCTCCGGACGCGCAGGCTCAGCCACCATGGCTCACGGGCCTAGCCGCTCCGCGGCATGTGGGATCTTCCTGGACCGGGGCATGAACACGTATCCCCTGCATCGGCAGGCAGACTCAACCACTGCGCCACCAGGGAAGCCCTCTCACATCTTTTTTGTGGAAGGCCTTAATTCTTCTTTGTAGCTGTTTTTGGACCTATGCAAAAAAGGATACATTTCAGGAGAGAAATCTCAAAAAGTAATACCGAGTTTATCTGGCATCTTTTATCCTGAGACTGCTCCAGGTTGAGTTAGGTCCTCATTATCTGTAGAAAGGGGAGAGGGGTTCCACTTCTGGCACAAGAATGAGGAGCTCCTTGGACCTGCTCCTCAGAGAAACTGGTGGAAATTATTTTTTTTTAAATTTAAGGATTCTGGAAATTGTCCTAAGCGCATGCTGCAAATGAAGAAACATGTTCTAAAATGTACTGTGGTGATGGTTGCACCACTCTGAATATACTGAAAGCCACTGAATGGTACACCTTTAGAAAAGTGAATTGCATTGCATGTGAATTATATGTCAATAAAGTCTTAAAAAATTAAGAAAGAAGGAAACCAAACTTCATATTCTGTCCCCCAGAGTGACCCAGAATGGTATTAGTGAAACAAAGGAGAAATGTAAAAGTTATCCATTGCCCTATAACAAATTTCCCCAAACCTAGCTGCTTAAAACAACAAAAAGATTTCTTAACTCTCACATTCTGTGGGGCAGGAATCCCGGGCACAGCTTGGCTGGGTGCTTCTCAATCCAGGCCTCTTATGAGGTTTCAGCCAAGTCATTGGTCAGAGCAGTAGCAGTCATAGCAAGTCTTAGCTTGAACTGGAGAATTTGCTTCTAATCGCACTCACGTAGCTGTGGACTGGACTGAGAAGAACAGCTTCCATCTCATTCATGTGGTGGCTGACAGCCTTTGGTTCCTCATTACATGGATCTGAGTGTGCTCCAAACATGGCAACTGCTGCTGCTGCTGATGATGATGAGAGAGGGAGAGGGAGAGGGAGGGAGAGAGAGAGCAAGAGAGACCGAGAGAGACACGAGGGAGAGCTTACTAGAGCGTGTTCAAGATGGAAGCCATAGTCTTTTTGTAGCCTACTTTTGAAAGTAGAATCCCATGACCTCGGCGATATTCTACTGATTACAGAGAGCCAAACATTTCACCCACACTCAAGGGCAGGGAATCACATAAGGGTATGAATACCAGGAGGTGGGGATTACTGGGGGCCATCTCAGAGGCTGCCTGCCACAGAGAGGATTTCCCAGGCTATAGATATTCTGTCTTCTCTTTTCTGACTATGTTTGTGGAGGATAATACGTTTGTAGAAAAAAAAAGAGTAAATATGTGACATGACTGGGATTGCACAGGAAACTATGGTAGCATTGAGGAGGTACTTTGATCTAGTGCTGGGAGGGACCTTCATATGTAGTCAAAGAATGTCTTAGAAGATGTGATATCTGATGTTTGTTTTGAGGTGAAGAGTTACTCTGGCTAGAAAATGTGGTACAAGAGGGAGAAAGGCATAGAGACACTATATCTTTAAGAACTGCAGACAGTTGTGTAAAATTGGAAAGGAGGGTGTGTGTGTGTGTGTGTGTGTGTGTATTCAGGAGGATAAATATGTGAAAGGCTGGATCCTGAAGGTCTGTGTATGGAGTTGGGATTTTTAAATTGAAGACACTTGGGAGTCATGTTCTAGAAAGGGAAGTCATTTGGTTCTTATGGGAGCAGAGCAGAGTCAAAATCTGTTGATCATGCATTAAATTAAAGTGAATCTATAACTTGTGACTTTGAAAAAGGAAGAAATATAGACAGGAATTTCTAATAGCTATTCTTTAAACATAGCCCATATAGTCCTACATTTGTACCACTGCTTACTCTTTCTACTGCCTTCCTTGCCTCCCCCCACCACCTCCCCCCGCCTCTTCCAAATACCCGGTTTTCAGAGACCAACTTAAGGAACACCTACCTCCAGAAGCACTTATGTCATTTTAGCCCATAAGATTACCTTCCCCTGAACTTCACAGCACTTGAACACTATACTTCTTCTTTTATCCTTTAAATAGATAACCTGATACATTTAGTTATTTCACGTACATTTATCCATTTTATGAATACCTACTGAGATATCTATTATGTGTATAGCATTATACAAAATGCTTCAGTTAAATCCAGATGTATATAATATGGAACGAGGTCCCTGGCCTCAAAGAAGTCACAGTCTGGGCATGAACTACCCACACTGGATTACCAGAAGTACATACTAAAATACCGGTTCTAGGGCCCACCCAAGACTCATTGAATAAAACTCTCCGAGAATAAGGTGACCAAATCTAGATTTTAATGCCTGCTGTGATTCTAAAGAACACTAAGTTGGGAACTAACGGTCTGGTGAATGAGACAGGAATATACATAAATAATTCCAACACAAGGTAGAATGTGCTAAGTGTACACCACATGAAACCAGTGCAAAACCCTTTTGGGAGCTGAGATCACTTGTAGCTGGGCAGTTGAGAAATATTTCATGGAAAAAGTAGTATTTTAATTGTCATATCTGAGGGACAGTCACTGATATATCTTCTCTTATTTGTTCATTTATTTTGATTCCCTTGTCTTTGACATATAAGTCTTGGCTTTATTTGAGGATGCTGCCCCTTTAACAAGAATAGCAAACACGGATTTTGTGTTTCCATGAGAAGCTTTTTCAAATTGGTCTTAAGATCTTGATTCTCCATTTGCTAGTCTCTTCTGCCACAGCTTTTTAAATCCAGACTTGAAAAACCCAAACTGCACTTAATTCTTCATCCACTTATATATGCAGTTCACATTCACATTGTGCTTGTGGGAGGATGAGAGCTATATAAATCCAAGGTATTATTATTATTATGTTCTCTCACTGCTGTTCCCTTTTGGCCCTTTATTCTAGGCTTTCAACTTGACTTAGTTTGAATTCTGCTTAATCTTATCTTCAGTTTAATTCTACTTTAATAAAGCTGTCTAAATAATAATAACAATGAAAAGTTTTATAAGAAGCAAGTCAGTTCTGTTTACTGCAGACCTCAGTAGACAAAGACCAATTTTCCCCAAGGAGGGTCCTGAAGACACTCAAATTCAACATCTCTATTTAGGTACATGTCTGCTGGGTGAATTTTTTGAAGTTCATAGGGTTGATTAGTGCTAGTAATCTGTTTTTCCTTTGCAGATATTCATACAGAGCTCTTTTACTGAAGCACAGAGGTACTGCTAATGAAGAGCAGTGCAATTCCTTTCAAGAGATTGTGTTGCCTTTGGCATCTCTTAGTAGGCATGTATCACCATCTCCTGATACTAAATCCTGTATCAATCAATGTCCATTCAGAAGAGGTACATAGAGTGATTCACGGAATTAAAAGCTTTCATAACCATTGGAAAGACCATTGCTTTCATAACCATTGGTAAAGAATGTCAGGAGACAGCTTTCAGGAAACATGGATGTGTGGGGATACCAGGAAAGCCCCCACCGGTGCTATCAGCTGCTTGCTCACAATGGACATTACCTCAACTGCCTGCATTGTACTAGAAGCACAAGCCTGCTGTATTGAGAAAGGTGGACAGAGCAAGCTTATTTCTGTCTCTGCCTTTTCCATTATCCTCTGTTGGCACAGATGTAGACACTTTTTTGTTTTTGTACCCTTAGGGTGGCATACATTTTAAAATATGTGGACACGTGCTCTAAAATGTAAAACATTTTTCACTTAGTAAATTATGATCATATTCCTGTCACTACATATGATGCACTATGCTTTTAATGGCTGTATGGCAGTCTTTCATATGGATATACCATAATTTATTAAGCACTATATTATTTACAACAACAGGGGGATAGTGCAAGAGCTCAGGCTGTAGAGGTACACTGTATTTGAATCCTGGATTTGATGCTCACTGGCTTTGTGATTTTGGCAAGTCACTTAACTTCTCTAACCCCCATATTCGTCAACTGTAAAATGGAATTGAAAATATTAACACCCAGTTGGGTTGTCAAGGAAATGTGTCTGTCATATTAAAAACTCTCAATAAATGTTGAGTATTATTACTATTATTATAATATAACAAGAATATCTCATTATTTCATTTTTGTAAATTCTTGGCGATTGCACTGCTGGGTCAAAGGTATGTGATTTTTTTGCATTTTTTATTTTTTGTAGGGAGTGGGTGCGTACATATAACAAGTTTATTTTCAGAAATATTGGGCAATTTATTTTCCTACCAATAGTTGTGTAATTACCTATTTCATTAAACACTCACAATTATAGGATATTATAATTTCAACCATTGTGATAGGGCTTTTCAACTATCAAATTGGTCTTGTTTTAATTTGTATTTTGTTTTATGTGTTTCTACTTTATGAATTGTTTTTTCATTTCCATTTCGCATGTGTTTCTTGGTGTACAGTACTCCTCACTAATTGGTCTTTGTCCATCTCAAGATTATATCTTTGCCTCTTGCTTCTTTTCCATTTGTTCCACCTCTTCTTTAGGTATGGCAGTTATCTCTATGTTTGCCATCCTTTATATAGAGCAACTTTAATTTATTCTTCTTCTTACATTTCCACTTACCCTGCATTATAGAGAAACTCTGCTTATCATGGTACTTATACACATTACTGAGTGCCACTTACTGAACTACTGAAAAGTATGTGCTTTTTTTTTTTTTTTTTTTTTTTTTTGCAGTACGCGGGCCTCTCACTGCTGTGGCCTCCCCCACCATGGAGCACAGGCTCCAGACGCGCAGGCTCAACGGCCATGGCTCACGGGCCCAGCCGCTCCGCGGCATGTGGGATCTTCCCTCACCAGGGCACGAAGCCGTGTCCCCTGCATTGGCAGGCAGACTCTCAACCACTGAGCCACCAGGGAAGCCCAGTATGTGCATTTTTACTTGTATGCCTTCCTCACTGGGCTCTGCTCTGGTCATCGCAAGGGCCATCTTATCTTGTCTGCTGTTGTATCTCCCATACTCAGAACATAGCCATCATCTTTTAAAGCTTTTCAGTGGACCAAGCTAAAATATATCATGATTTTACTATCATATTTCAGTTCAAATTTATGAGTTTTACTTAACTGCTTTTAATTATATGCTTCATTTTATCCTATATGAAAAGCTTGGGTCCTTATTACACTAATATAATTGCTTCTTTGGTATTTATACTTTCAAAACAATATAAATATATTACTAATAAAGTGATTACTGAAACCAACTGATACTATTACTAACAAAGTGATTACTGAGAGCAATTTGAGAATCCTCTGCAGATTAAACAAAAATTTTATCCTTAGAGCACATCCCACTAGGGATGTACAAACTGCAGATCTTGCTTGACCTATGATGGGGATTACATCCTGATAAGCCCATCATAAGTTGAAAACATCATAAGCTGAATATGCATTTAGCCTATTTTAACATGCCCAGAACACTTCCATTAGGCTGCGGTTGGACAAAATCATTTAACACAAAGCCTATTTTATAATAAGTTATGGATATATCTCATGTAATTTATTGAATACTGTGCTGAAAGTGAAAAACAGACTGGGTGTGTGTGTACAGACTTGCTGTAAGTGTATCAATTGTTTACCCTCATGATCACATGGCTGATTGGGAGCTGCAGCTCGCCCAGCATCATGAGAGAGTATCATACTGCATATTGCTAGCCTGTGAAAAGATCCAAATTCAGAATTTGAAGTAGAGTTTCTACTGAATGCGTATTGCTTTGCACCACCAAAAAGTTGAAAAATTATAAGTCGAACCACTGTTAAGTCGGGGACTATCTGCACTGTGTTTTTTTTTTTGTTTTTTTTTTTGCGGTACGCGGGCCTCTCACTGCCGTGGCCTCTCCCGCCGTGGAGCATAGGCTCCGGACACGCAGGCCCAGTGGCCATGGCTCACGGGCCCAGCCGCTCCGTGGCATGTGGGATCCTCCCAGACCGGGGCACGAACCCACGTTCCTTGCATCAGCAGGCGGACTGCCAACCACTGCACCACCAGGGAAGCCCTGCACTGTGTTTTAAAGTCTCTTGAAATAATTATTTTTGTAGTTATGCCAACAATTTGATAAATAGTTAAGTTTGTTTCATTTGTTTTTTTAACAATTGCTTTTTAAATTTAATTTTGTTTTATAGTTATGTAGAACATTTACATTGTTCCAAAGTAAAAACAAAAACAAGGTGCATTAAAAGAAATCTAGCTTCTCTCCCCTTCTCTTTCTTGCTAGTCAGGAAAGTATCTCTATCTAGTTTTAGCTTTTTTTTTTCTTTGCATAGATCTATGGAAATAACATAAAATGATGTTCAAGAGTAGATTCTTTATTAAATGCCAAAGCAAAATTTTATAGTATCATTAAAAAATCTGTAACAGGATTATTTGCTTCCTTATGTTCTTTGGCTGAACCAATTTCCTTTTAAAATCTAATTGTTTTGTCTTCTAATCAATCTGCAATGAGTCGAGTTTAAGTTTCCTTGAATTTTATTCTGTACAAAGCAGGTACTATTTTAAATTAACTTCTGTTTCCTATAGCAAATCTTTTTCAAAAGTATGCTCCTCTTCCACCACTTGCTTCACTTTCTCCCCCTTCCTTTTTGTGCTGCAGCAGAATTTCATTGACCTTGTGTTGGTTTCAAGTTCACTTCATTCATTTTTGAATGAGGAGGATTTATCTCATCTCATCTTAGTATATGTCACTCAAACATGTGGGTAAATTCCTCTTGCATTCTCTCTTTAACTGTGTGCTATTTTAATGATCTTATCCTAACTTAACCTGAGTGGCTAACATTTATAAGTTTAAATTAGCACTGTGATACAATCGGCAGAAATCTATGATAAGGGAACTGAGAATACTGATAATGCCATTAGGCAGACTTGTTTGATCATTTCACTTGGGATTTGTGAAGGGGCATTTTAATGCCTTTGTTCAAGTCATGTTCTTACTTTAAAGGCCTCCGTAAACTTTTTGCTGGCAAATCTTTAGGTGAAGCTAACTAATCAATGTTTGAGTAATCACCTATGCTCTTTGAGATTGACTTTGACTCTTTTTCCATAATTACCATCAGAACACTTTTCTGAAGCATCCGATTGCTCATGATTCTATACTAGATGGTTGAAAATGAAATGACTGCTGCCATATATTTAAATGGTTAAATACTACATTTTATTGAATGAGTAAAACTGTTAAACACATTAGGCCTCAAAGTGGTAATACAGGACTCTGATTGACCAAGTTCTTGTATTTCTGATCTCTGACTAATAGTCATTTTCTCTGAAACGCCCCTCCTGAACTTACCCCATTCAAATCAAATTATTCCCCTTGTTATATACTCTGTAGTACTCCTTAACAGCCGTCAGAGTTGGTAGTTATCTGTATGATGATAATTTCTTTAATGTCTGTGTTGTTCACTAGACTTTAAATGCCAACAGAATTAGAATTCTGTTTTGTCTATTTTATTCTCTATTCTAGGGCCCAGTGCCTAGAACAGTCCTGACACTCAGTATATACTATTTTTAAAAATAGATGAATACAAGATAAAAATATTAAATCTCATTCTACAGACAAATTAGAGAGAAGAGTAAAGGAACCTATGTGAGGTGGAAGGGTTGGATTTGAGCTAGAGAGGAAGGGAGGTTGTAATAGTGGGTAAACCACCAGATTAAGAGTCAGAAGCATTCTGGTCTTGACCCTGCTGCTTAGCAGCTATGCGACTTTATTAAAAACACCTTCCCTCTCTGATCCTACTTTATACATTTATACAATGAACAGGGAAAATTAAATAATATAAAATTTTCTTGTAATTCTAGTCATCCATGATTTTCTTATCTTCTGTTTCTTCATCTCTAAAGTAATAATAGTACCTATCTCATAGAATTATTGTGAATTTTAAATAAGATAATGTGTATTACTTGTTTTCCTGCTACCCCTTCTTCACTAAGCAGTTTTCAAAACTCCTTGGATCCTCTTTGCCTTACTTCAGCAGTTTTATCTTTGGCTAGCTCCAACACATCATCAGATTTCCCCAGAAACTTCTAGAACAGTGTCTGTCAGATATGCACTCATTTGCGGCATTCCCCATTCTTTAGTAAGCTCTAATAGTATGTAGGAGCATCACACAGTGAGAAACAAATGCCCTTACTAAATAGTTCCCTTCCATTAGTTTGAATATGAAATGGTATCCAGCATTTGTCTAATTCTGAATGGTGCTTTCTAATCTCTAAAGTGTTTTTTTTTTCTTTCTTCATTTAGTATAGATGCACTTGTTTCCCTTCATGGTCCAGATGTATTTCACTGGCTACTAAGTTATTTTTACAAGTTAAATAAAAATGCACTTTTTTTTTCTCCCATGAAGGCAACAAATTTTCCTATTTTCGTGTTGTCAGATGCTAGGTATATTAGAGTATTTAGCTGATGAATGTCTGTCTTTTTTTTGTTTTTTTAACATCTTTATTGGAGTAAAATTGCTGTATAATGCTGTGTTAGTTTCTGCTTTATAACTAACTGAATCAGATATACATATACATATATCCCCATATCTCCTCCCTCTTGCATCTCCCTCCCACTCTCCCTATCCCACCCCTCTAGGTGGGCACAAAGCAGTGAGCTGAGCTCCCTGCGCAGTGGGGCTTCTTCCCACTATGTATCTATTGTACATTTGGTAGTGTATATATGTCCATGACACTCTCTCACTTCATCCCAGCTTACCCTTCCCCCTCCCCGTGTCCTCAAGTCCATTCTCTACGCCTGCGTCTTTATTCCTGTCCTGCCCCTACATTCATCAGAACCATTTTAATTTATTTTAGATACCATATATATGCATTAGCATACGGTATTTGTTCTATTCTTTCTGACATACTTCACTCTGTATGACAGTCTCTAGGTCCATCCACCTCACTACAAATAACTCAATTTCATTTCTTTATATGGCTGCATAATATTCTATTGTATATATGGACCACATCTTCTTTGTCCATTCATATGTCAGTGGATGCTTAGGTTGCTTCCATGTCCTGCCTATTGTAAATAGAGCTGCAATGAACATTGTGGTACATGACTCCTTTCACATTATTTTCTTAGGTTTTCTTAGGGCATATCCCCATTCGTGGGATTGCTGGATCGTATGGTACTTCTATTTTTAGATTTTTCAGGAACCTCCATACTGTTCTCCATAGTGGCTGTAACAATTTACATTCCCACCAACAGTGCAGGAGAGTTCCCTTTTCTCCACACCCTCTCCAGCATTTACAGTTTGTAGATTTTTTGATGATGGCCATTCTGACTGGTGTGAGGTGATACCTCATTGTGGTTTTGATTTGTATTTCTCTAATGATTAGTGATGTTGAGCATCCTTTCATGTGTTTGTTGGCAATCTGTATATCTTCTTTGGAGAAATGTCTATTTAGGTCTTCTGCCCATTTTTGGATTGGGTTGTTTGTTTTTTTGTTATTGAGCTGCATGAGCTGCTTATAAATTTGGGAGATTAATCCTTTGTTGCTTCATTTGCAAATATTTTCTCCCATTCTGAGGGTTGTCTTTTCATCTTGTTTATGGTTTCCTTTGCTGTGCAGAAGCTTTTCAGTTCGATTAGGTCCCATTTGTTTATTTATTTATTTCCATTTGTCTAGGAGGTGGGTCAAAAAAGATCTTGCTGTGATTTATGTCATAGAGTCTTCTGCCTATGGTTTCCTCTAAGAGTTTGATAGTTTCTGGCCTTACACTTAGGTCTTTAATCCATTTTGAGTTTATTTTTGTGTATGGTGTTAGGGAGTGTTCAAATTCATTCTTTTACATGTAGAGGTCCAGTTTTCCCAGCACCAATTATTGAAGAGGCTGTCATTTCTCCATTGTATATTCTTGCCTCCTTTATCAAAAGTAAGGTGACTATATGTGCATGGGTTTATCTCTGGGCTTTCTCTCCTATTCCATTGATCTATATTTCTGTTTTTGTTCCAGTACCATACTTTCTTGATTACTGTAGCTTTGTAGTATAGTCTGAAGGCCAGGAGCCTGATTCCTCCAGCTCCGTTTTACTTCCTCAAGATTGCTTTGGCTATTTGGGGTCTTTTGTGTTTCCATACAAATGGTGAAATTTTTTGTTCTAATTCTGTAAAAAATGCCATTGGTAGTTTGATAGGGATTGCACTGAATTTGTAGATTGCTTTGGGTAATATAGTCATTTTCACAATGTTGATTCTTCCAATCCAAGAACATGGTGTATCTCTCCATCTGTTTGTATCATCTTTAATTTCTTTCCTCAGTGTCTTATAGTTTTCTGCATACAGGTCTTTTGTCTCCTTAGGTAGGTTTATTCCTAGGTATTTAATTCTTTATGTTGCAGTGGTAAATGGGAGTGTTTCCTGAATTTTACTTTCAGATTTTTCATCATTAGTGTATAGGAATGCAAGAGATTTCTGTGCATTAATTTTGTATCTTGCTACTCTACCAAATTCATTGATGAGCTCTAGTAGTTTTCTGGTAGCATCTTTAGGATTCTCTAGGTACAGTATCATGTCATCTGCAAACAGTGACAATTTTACTTCTTCTTTTCTGATTTGGATTCCTTTTTTTTATTCTTTTTATTTCTTTTTTTCTCTGATTGCTGTGGCTAGAACCTCCAAAACTATGTTGAATAATAGTGGTGAGAGTGGACAACCTTGTCTTGTTCCTGATCTTAGAGGAAATGGTTTCAGTTTTTCACCATTGGGAATGATGTTGGCTGTGGGTTTGTCATATAGAGCCTTTATTATGTTGAAGTAGGTTTGCTCTGTGCCCACTTTCTGGAGAGTTTTTAATCATAAATGGGTGTTCAATTTTGTCAAAAGCTTTTTCTGCATCTATTGAGATGATCATTTGGTTTTTATCCTTCAGTTTGTTAATATGGTGTATCACATTGACTGATTTCCATATATTGAAGAATCCTTTCATTCCTGGGATAAACTCGACTTGATCATAGTGTATGATCCTTTTAATGTGCTGTTGGATTCTGTTTCCTAGTATTTTGTTGAGGATTTTTGCATCTATGTTCATCAGAGATACTGGTCTGCTGTTTTCTTTTTTTGTGACATGTTGTCTGGTTTTGATATCAGCGTGATGTTGGCCTCATAGAATGAGTTTCGGTGTGTTCTTCCCTCTGCTGTATTTTGGAAGAGTTTGAGAAGGGTAGGTGTTAGCTCTTCTCTAAATATTTGATAGGATTCACCTGTGAAGCCATCTGGTCCTGGGCTTTTGTTTGTTGGAAGATTTTTAATCACTGTTTCAATTTCAGTGCTTGTGATTGGTCTGTTTATATTTTCTTTTTCTTCCTGATTCAGTCTCAGAAGGTTGCACATTTCTAAGAATTTGTCCATTTCTTCCAGGTTGTCCATTTTATTGGCATAAATTTGCTTGTAGTAATCTCTCATGATCCTTTGTATTTCTGCAGTGTCAGTTGTTACTTCTCCTTTTGCATTTCTAATTCTATTGATTTGAGTCTTCTCCCTCTTTTTCTTGATGAGGCTGGCTAATGGTTTATCAGTTGTGTTTCTCAAAGAACCAGCTTTTAGTTGTACTGATGTTTGCTATTGTTTCCTTCAGTTCTTTGTCATTTATTTCTGATCTGGTCTTTATGAATTCTTTCCTTCTGCGAACTTTGGGGGCTTTTTTTGTTCTTCTTTCTCTACTTGCTTTAGGTGTAGGGATAGGTTGTTTATTTGAGATATTTCTTGTCTCTTCAGTTAGGATTGTACTGCTATAAACTTCCCTCTTAGAACAGCTTTTGCCACATCCCATAGGTTTTGGGTTGTCATGTTTTCATTGTCATTTGTTTCTAGGTATTTTTTAATTTCCTATTTGAGTTCTTCAGTGATCTCTTGGTTATTTAGTAGTGTATTGTTTAGTCTCCATGTGTTTGTGTTTTTTACAGTTTTTTCCTGTGATTGATATCTAGTCTCATAGCATTGTGGTCAGAAAAGATACCTGATACAATTTCAATATTCTTAAATTTACCAGTGCTTGATTTGTGACCCAAGATATGGTCTATCCTGGAGAATGTTCCATGAGCACTTGAGAAGAAAGTATATTTTGTTGTTTTTTGGTGAAATGTCCTATAAATATCAATTAAGTCCATCTTGTTTAATGTATCATTTAAAGCTTTTGTTTCCTTATTAATTTTCATTTTGGCTGATCTGTCCATTGGTGAAAGTCGGGTGTTGAAGTCCCCTACTATGATTGTGTTACTGTCGATTTCCCCCTTTATGGCTGTTAGCATTTGCCTTATGTACTGAAGTGCTCCTATGTTGGGTGCATAAATCCTTACAATTGTTATATCTTCTTCTTAGGGTGAACCCTTGATCATTATGTCGTGTGCCTCTTTGTCTCCTGTAATAGTCTTTATTTTAAAGTCTATTTTGTCTGATATGAGAATTGCTACTCCAGCTTTCTTTTGATTTCCATTTCATGGAACATCTTTTCCCATCCCCTCACTTTCAGTCTGTATGTATCCCTAGCTCTGAAGTGGGTCTCTTCTAGATAGCATATGTACGGGTCTTGTTTTTTTATCCATTCAGCCAGTCTATGTCTTTTGGTTGGGGCATTTAATCCTTTTACACATAAGGTAGTTATCAATATGTATGTTCCTGTTACCATTTTCTTAATTGTTTTCATTTGTTTTTCTAGGTGTTTTTCCTTCTCTTGTGTTTCCTACCTAGAGAAGTTCCTTTAGCATTTGTTGTGAAGCTGGTTTGGTGGTACTGAATTCTCTCAGCTTTTGCTTGTCTGCAAAGATTTTAATTTCTCTCTAAAATCTGAATGAGATCCTTGCTGAGTAGAGTAATCTTGGTTGTAGATTTTCCCCTTTCAACACTTTAAATATGTCCTGCCACTCCCTTCTGGCTTGCAGAGTTTCTGCTGAAAAATCAGCTGTTAACCTTATGGGGATTCCCTTGTATGTTATTTGTTGCTTTTCCCTTGCTGCTTTTAATATTTTGTCTTTGTATTTAATATTTGATAGTTTGATTAATATGTGTCTTGGCCTGTTTTTCCCTGGATTTATCGTGTGTGGGACTCTGCGCTTCCTGGAGTTGATTGACTATTTCCCTTCCCATATTAGGGATGTTTTCAACTATAATCTCTTCAAATATTTTCTTAGTCCCTTTTCTTTTTCTCTTCTTCTTCTGGGTCCCCTATAATTTGAATGCTGGTGCGTTTTATGTTGTCCCAGAGGTCTCTGAGGCTCTCCTCAGTTGTTTTCATGCTTTTTTCTTTATTCTGCTGTGCAGTAGTTATTTCCACTATTTTATCTTCCAGGTCTCTTATCCGTTCTTTTGCCTCAGTTTTTCTGCTATTGATTCCTCCTAGAGAATTTTCAATTTCATTTATTGTGTTGTTCATCATTGTTTATTTGCTCTTTAGTTCTTCTAGGTCCTTGTCAAACATTTCTTGTATTTTCTCCATTCTATTTCCAAGATGTTGGATATCTTTACTGTCATTACTCTGAATTCTTTTTTAGGTAGACTGCCTATTTCCTCTTCATTTGTTTGGTCTGGTGGGTTTTTACCTTGCTCCTTTATCCGCTGTGTATTTCTCTGTCTTCTCATTTTGCTTAGCTTAATGTGTTTGGGGTCTCCTTTTCGCAGACTGCAGGTTCATAGTTCCCATTGTTTTTGGTGTCTCCCCCCTGTGGGTAACGTTGGTTAATTGGGTTTTGTAGGCTTCCTGGTGGAGGGGACTGGTGCCTGTGTTATGGTGTTGTTTTTCTGGTGTGCAGGACCACATCCAGTGGTGTGTTCTGGGGTGTCTGTGACCTTATTATGATTTTAGGCAGCCTCTCTTCTAATGGGTGGCATTGTGTTCCTGTCTTACTAGTTGTTTGGCATAGGGTGTCCAGCACTGTAGCTTGCTGGTCTTTGAGTGGAGCTGGGTCTTAGCGTTGAGATGGAGATCTATGTGAGTGTTTTCGCCATTTGATATTACGTGGAGCTGGGAGGTCTTTGGTGTTTCAGTGTCCTGAACACGGCTGTCTTACCTCAGAGGCTCAAGCCTGACACCCGGCCGGAGCACCAAGACCCTTTCAGCCACACGGCTCAGAAGAAAATGGAGAAAAAAAATGAAAGAAAGAAGGAAAATAAATAAGTAAATGAAGTTATTAAAATAAAAATTATTAAAAATAAGAAAATCAAAAAGTAATGAAAAAAGAAAGAAGAGGTCAACCACACCAAAAAACAAATCCACCAATGGTAACAAGTGCTAAAATCTATACAAAAAAAACCTAAAAACAAAAACAGACAGACAGAACCCTGGGACAAATGGTAAAAGCAAAGCTATACAGAGAAAATCACATAAAGAAGCATACACATACACACTCACAAAAAGAGAAAAAGGAAAAAAATATATATATATAAAAGGAGGAGAGCAACCAAATCAATAAGCAAATCTACCCATGATAATAAGCTCTAAATACTAAACTAAGATAAACATCAAACTAGAAACAAATTAGATGCAGAAAGCAAACCCCAAGTCTACAGTTGCTCCCACAGTCCACCACCTCAATTTTGGGATGATTTGTTGTGTATTCAGATATTCCACAGATGCAGGGTACATAAAGTTGATTGTGGAGATTTAATCTGCTGCTCCTGAGGCTGCTGGGAGGAATTTCCCTTTCTCTTCTTTGTCCGCACAGCTCCTGGGGTTCAGCTTTGTATTTGGCCCCGCCTCTGCATGTAGGTCATTCTCTGGCGTCTGTTCTTTGCCCAGACAGGAGGTGGTTAAAGGAGCAGCTTTTTAGGGGGCTCTGGCTCACTCTGGCTGGAGGGAGGGAGGGGTATGGAATGCAGGGCAAGTCTGCGGTGGCAGAGGCCGGCCTGACGTTGCACCAGCCTGAGGCAGGCCGTGTGTTCTCCTGGGGGAAGTTGTCCCTGGATCATGGGACCCTGGCAGTGACAGGCGGCACAGGCTCCTGGGAGGGGAGGTGTGGATACTGACCTGTGCTTGCACACAAGCTTCTTGGTGGCTGCAGCAGCAGCCTTAGCATTTCATGCCCGTCTCTGGGGTCCATGCTGTTAGCCACTGCTCGCGCCCGTCTCTGGAGCTCATTTAGTCAGTGCTCTGCCTTCTGTGGGAATCCCCTCTCCTCGTGCACTCCAAAACAATGGTCTCTTGCCTCTTAGGCAGTTCCAGAGTTTTTCCCAGACTCCCTCCCAGCTAGCTGTGGTGCACTAGCCCCCTTCAGGCTGTGTTCACTCAGCCAACCCCAGTCCTCTGCCTGGGATCTGACCTCTGATGCTGGAGCCTCAGCTCCCAGCCCCCACCTGCCCCAGTGGGTGAGCAGACAAGCCTCTCAGGCTGGTGACTGCTGGTTGGCACCGATCCTCTGTGTGGGAATCTCTCTGCTTTGCCCTCAGCACCCCTGTTGCTGCATGCATCCTCTGTGGCTCCGAAGCTTCTCCCCGCTACCCCCTGTCTCCACCAGTGAAGGGGCTTCCTAGTGTGTGGGAACTTTTCCTCCTTCACAGCTCCCTCCCACTGGTGCAGGTCCCGTCCCTATCCTTTTGTCTCTGTTTTTTCTTTTTTCTCTTGCCCTACCCAGGTACGTGGGGAATTTCTTGCCTTTTGGGAAGTCTGAGGTCTTCTGCCAGCGTTCAGTATGTGTTCTGTAGGAGTTGTTCCACATGTAGATGTATTTCTGGTGTATCTGTGGGGAGGAAGGTGACCTCCACGTCTTACTCCTCCGCCATCTTGAAGTGGACCCCAAAAGTCTGTCTTCTGCAGGCAGGAGAACAAGAAATGCCAGAGGGATAGAGCATCTGTTCCCTTGGCTTTCTTGCTGAACTTCCGTATTAGAAAGAATATCGTCTAAGATGTTATCTTCACAGCTCTCTTTAGGTCTGGTAGAACAGCCCTGAGGGCGTTTCCCTGGGCTCAAAGCCACCAGATATGAGGAAAGCAGCTACAGTGTGGATAGACTACAAGGAGAACGGAGCCATCCTTACCTGAGCCCCACCATTGCAAGGTTTGAACCTAAAGATCATGTGTTCATTCATCGGGGTATAATAAACCCCTGTTTGGTGCCAAGAACTATACTAAGGCAATATGTTAGTGGAAATTCAAAAGAAGTAGAAGAAAAATGAGCACCTAATCTGAGGAAACTCCCGACATCGCCAAGAAACTATGATATTGGAATCAAGGGCTAGGTTGTGGGAGTTGTATAGCAAGCACCAGCAGAGGCCAAGAGGAAGGAAAATAAGTGCAAATTGGTGTTGGCAGGGACAGCTTCATTATGAATTCAGGTGGAGTGGGTATGGTTAGAAGGAACAAGCACATGGTATGCAAGGAAACAATTACTGCATATAGCTTTGTTAAAAGTAGCTGTTTTGTTTCAATATGATTTTAAACATTCTTAAGAAAAAATGGAATTCTGGCTCCTTTTAAGACAGGTAAAACTATAATAGATTGTTGAAAACTGCAGGGTCTCTGGTAGGAAGGGCAATGAACTCTTCGAAAGAAAATAAATCATTGGTTAAAAAAGGTGAGGCCCTGGGGAGGGGCTGGACTAAAGTGGATGAATTGACATTTTATACAATTATGGTTTGTCTAGTAACCTTCTTTTTGGATTGGAATAACAACAAAAAAGAATCATTTAGAAAGAAATGTGGTATGTGACTCTCTTTTGGATCTTTGAAGATGCACTGAAGAGTGAATTGAAGGGTTAAGACTACTTGATGCCCTCTCACTAAGAGGAGCAGGAAATTAGCTTGCTAGCTCACATGTATCAAGCATTTATCATGTGCCAAGCACTGTGCTGGGTGCCTTGTATACAACATCTCATTTAAAGTTCTCAATAATCCTGAGGGGATAGCCTTCCTATCGGACTTCTACTGTCAGATCCAAGGTACTGCCATTCAGCTGCAGATTTGCAGGCTCAGTATCTGGGGAGAATCATTCTTAGTGGGCTTGGCATTGCAAATCAGACCTACAGAAGTATAGCACATTTGCAGTGTATGTTCAGGCTGAGGGACATTGAGAGGGGAAGTCATAAAGGTAAAATGGCACACACTGAGGAGTGCGAAGTGTATGGGTTTCAGTTATATCTTTTCTCTTTTTCCCGGGGTTAAATAATCGACTGTGTATTTGGCTGGGGTCAGTAAGCACAGTTGGCATATTAGGACTCATCATAATTAGTTTATTTTTTTCAGGGAGGAGAAAGCTTTATTTCCCCATATTTGATTCTGTACGTTTGGGCAAAGGATTGGGAAGTAGAGGATGAGGCTATGAAGCTCTTGAAAGTCTAGCTGAAAGCATCTATAAAGTGTTTTGCCAACATTCATTCTTTTATTCATTTATGCTCTCATTTAATAAATATTAGCCAAGCACCTATCATGTGCCAGGCATAATGTAAGTTGCTGTGTTTATGATGAAGTTCAAGACACAGTTCCTGACTCAAAGGATCTCAGAGGTTAATAACCATACAGTGGGGTATGTACTTAAATGAGATAAGCGAAAGCAGGGCTAGGCGAAAGAAGAGGGGCTCAACTCAGTCTCAGGGTTTATGGGCATCTCAACCTTAAAAATAATAATCCTAATAATGAGAAAATATGAGCTCAATTTAATTTTCTGTCATACCCTACTTCCTTTCTCAGTGCTCCATCTCTCCAGGCAATATGATTGGAAAGTCTAAGATATTTCAAGAGCAAGGGCACTTGTCGGCACTTATGTGCCAGGGGGTCAGTTAGTAGCAGCAGAGGGAAGACCTTTAAGAAGGCTAAGTGCTGCATGTGCAAAGATAATGTTAAAAGAATTCTGCTCAGATATCTCATCTTCAGAGATCAATGCCCAAGAGTAGCCGAAAAGAATATTAAGTCCTAGAGGTAACTTCCTATGGATGACAGATGTGGCAGCAGATTGTATCCTGCTGGAAAAACAGGCATTGGCTAGTTGGTGGAGAGAACTTTTAAGATTTGGGGTATCGTTTTGGCATACTGCACAGGACATGCAGTTTGGGCCTCAAGTGCTTTCTCTGTATTGTACGTCTTGTGATAGTAATGGTAATATAAGTCCTAATTCAAATATTTTAGTTAAGGAAAGGAAGGAAATCAACATGTATCAGTTGCTGACTGTGAACTAGGCACTGTGCTGTTTTCACATGTGAACACAGTAATCCTGGGAGGTGGGAATCAATGGTCAGATTTTTACAGGTAAGAGCATGAGGCTCAGAGAGGTTAAGTATCCTACTCAGGGTCACACAGCTACTAGGTGACAGAGCCAAGATTCCAATTCAGCTCCAAATTCCAACTGGCAGCAATAAACTCATATTCGAAGACAAGCAAATGTGTTTGGAGGGTGGACACATTTACATGAAGAAAATGTTTGACTTCATTCTTCTGCCTTTCTTGGCTCTGAAGAAGTCATGTTCTGGGTAACAGCTTGTGGGTGCTTAGGGTTAATCACTGTATTACACAGCCATAAATTCCCTTTGCAGAGAGCTGTCTCAGTGGATTTGCCACTCTTGTCAGTCTCTTCTAGGCACTAGCTAATCAGGTCATGAACACAGTAGCCGAGACCAGAGCCAAACAGAAACTTGTCAAACTGTTTTGACTGTCTTAACATGACTGAAGCACATTCGCAGTGAAAACATTTAGAGACTGTTCGCAACTGTCGGAGCATCAGTTCAGTGTGGTTTCCAACCCTCCTACTCCCATTCCCACACCTACACTTCCAGCGTGTTTTGGGGCTGCTGTAGAGAGGCCGTGTTACCGGAGTGGAAAAGGTTTTAAGGAAAAGGCTCTGCATAAAAGTGACTCACTGACAGCCAATTAGGAGGCTTCTGCTGGGAGTCTGCCCTGGACTGACAGCAGAGCTGCAAATCCAGAGTAACTTGGCCAGACTGAAACATTCCCCAAATGGCCCTCGAAATAAGCTTTTGGGGGAAAAAAGTCTAAACCGTGATATGTAGGAAGGTTGATTGGTTGGTTTTTGTTTTAAGTAGAAAGGAAAGGGCAGTGAAAAGGGATTTCTTGATTTCTTGCCTCTGTCTCCATCATTCTCTTTCCAGACAGAATATTTATTTGCTCTTGTGTAGAGAGAGACTACTGCTCCATGATGCCTCCACATACATGCACAGACTTATTTAGAGCTTCTTCATACGGTGACAGATTAATGCCCACTTTAAACAAATGCTCATTTTATGGAATTAGTTACAGCCACAGTGACTTCTGATTAAGGTTGATTGTCTTCTCTATCTTATAAATCATAGTCTTATGACATTCGTCCTGGTCATCATGCTACACTAGGAGTAGAGCAAGATATTTGGGGGAAGCCAAGTGACTCTTTCAGAATAGAGAATCGTTCAGTTTTAATAATAGAAATACCACTGCTGGTAGTGGTGGTGGTGGTGGTAGTAGTGATGATGACAATGATGGTGATGCCCTTAACTCTAGCACCAATATAATTCAGGCTGGCATTGCTTTTGAGAAGTTCCTTTAGAGAAGGAACTCCATAGCAATGTTTCTCCATTATTTCCTTATCATGGCATACAGAATGATATTATTTTTCACATGGAGTAAAAGGAAAGGACTTCTCACTGCCACAGATGAAGAAAAGTCCAGGGCTCTGGCTGCCCCAGGCCCCTCCTGGTCCGCTGAGTGTTGGAGATGGTCAGTATCTCAACACACCTGTAACCCCTGCACACAAGTTGAAAAAGCTCTTTGATCTAGACAACAGCTAGCAAAGGTCATTCTCCTGATTCTGACCCACATAGTAGTTTTCCTAGGCAGTCCAAATCTCCATGTATCTTAAAATCTCTTAGAGCTAATCTTTAATAAGTTGAAAATGTCTCAAATTTACTAAGTCTAGCTCAAGTGGCTTTGCCTTTTTTCCCATTAAGTTCTATGTTTATTGGCCTCTTGAAGGTCTTTGAGAACCTATGTAAATAATTTGCTATTCTAATTACATAGAAATCATGCCACAAGCTCCCCATTCTGTCAGAAGGGTGAACAGTCTAAGTTGTTCTCCCAGGAACAGCGTAGGTTTCCCCTGATCCAGCTATTCTCTCTCTCTCTCTCTCTCTAAGGGAGTCATAAGACACTGAGTGGGATTGGGATTCCAGTCTGTTATAACAGAAAAATCAGCTAATCTTTGCTCATGTGTCTCCTCTGGCAAAAGCTTCTTTTTTCTTTTTCTCAATCCTGGAAATAGGTGCTCTAAATTTAGGCCCCATCTCTTCCAAGAAACTTTCTCTAAGCTCTACTGTACTACGTATGCACTGTCATAGCGTTTATCACACCATGCAGTAGCCAGCTGTCACTAAGGCCCTCTACACTGGGAGCCCCAATGTGGCAGGGACTCTTCAGACTGTCTCAGGAGAAAAAGTTTGTTGAATAAAACCATGACTATATTAAGTAAGCCATACAGAGATAAGAGTTCATAACTTTGGACTTTTTTATACCATATACCAACTCAAAATGAGAATGCAGTGAGTGCCCCTCGTATGTCAAGAGCTTTATGCATATTATGTCACATAACCCCCCGCCCCAAACAAGATGAGATGGGTGTACTAGCTCCATCTTACAGGATGCTTAGGACAAGGGGTATTAAGTGATTTGCCAAACGGAAGTGGCCAAACCAAGGTTTCACATCCAGCTCTGGTAGACTCTAAATGTGTTGTTTTTATCCACTGAACCTCAGTACTTTTTCTAAATTGTCCATTCCTAAATGATCTATTGGTATAAAGCAGACCCTTTTAACAGGTAAGGTATTGCCATACATTTTGTTTGGTATTTTGGGGCCAATCACATTTCTGGGGCTCTATGATTTTTAGAAGCGGCTTAGACTGTGGCCACTCTGTGACTATAGCATGATCAAGTGAGATCAGCTCATGCCAGTACTTCTGAAAAATGAGATACCATAAATGGTGTTACCCAGAGACTCAAAAAAGAAAAGACACATACAGCCAACTTCAAGCTAGAGCTCTAAACTATTATTACTATAAACTGTTATTATCAGAATATTTCCATTGCCATCTCTCCTTGGGAGACTGCTTTAAGCACAACGTTCAGGATGTGTTATTGAAACATGGGTAACAGTTTTGAAAAACTACCTGCCGTTATCACTGTTATTATGCTGGGAATTATTAATGTTTACCATAATGGTATCACTTTAAATTTGATGGGTGAATTAATGATGGTAAGCCCACGATGACAGGCTGCCCACTGTGCTTTATATACAGATATTGTTAATACATTTGTCTAAGGCTGTAGTGAGCTAGGCCCTTGGAATTCCAAGGTTATCTCAACTGATGGCTTCTCCAAATTGTCAAATTATGTAGCTGACTTATTTGCTGGTTATAGGCTGCTAATAGTGAGGCAGAGGTTTATGGGTTCACTCCCCTTCCCAGGCTGTTCACTGGGCTGGGTTCTGGAGCTCAGGTAGGTTTCTAAAGTCTGTTCACCCAGAGGGCACATGGGGCTCCATGGGTTTCCTTGATGAGGAGGATTGCAGAGATCATGGAGGTTCAGAGTACATAAGGCCCAGTTCCACTAAAACCTGTACACACACACACACACACACAACTCTTCTTGAGTTCATACCATACGTAAAGCTCTATGTTTGATTCTGTGGGCAAGTTATAGATAAAAACATGTAGTATCTTCCTTATCCTCAAATAGTTTACAATCCAGTCCATGAGAAGATCTAAATAATTATAAGTTGGACTATGGAAAGCTCCATAACAAAGGTAAAAAATAGGTACTATTGGATTATAAGGAAAAGAGAGAGAAATTTTCACTGAGGACTTTTAAGATGGCTATGTGGTTGAGGTGGAATTTTAGGGAAGCTTAAAGGATGAGAGTGGTTTTGAACCATGGATGTCTCTGAAGAAAGGGGACTTGTGCAGGACAGTCCAAGCAGAGAGAATAACTTAAACATATAAAATTCTGTGGTAAAGTTAGGTCAGCTTTGGGAAATGCCAAGGGGAATAATATTGTTAAGTTTAGAATGGGATTGAATTGGTAAAGGACTTTGAAGGCAAGATTGCTGAGTTAAGATGTTTGAAATGTTAAGTTTGTCACTGTTGAGTCCATGCATTCTCTGAGAACTAGGAGTGGCTTTATTAGGTTTATGAAACGGGGGCCAACTGAAGGATGGAGTAGAATAGTCTGAGTATGGAATTAGTGAGGCTTATGTGATAATTACTCTTCTAGTTTGAACAAGAAATAATAAGGGCTACAAATGAAAGAGATTACTAGAGTTTCAAGCTCTGGTGGCTCAGGAGAGTGGTAAGACCATTAATTTAAAACAAGAAACATAGGAGGAACATAGGAAGTATTGGTTTGAGGAGGAGGAAAGGAGAGATTGTCAAGCTTGATGTCCAGCAAGAAATAGAGATTAAGGACTCAAGCTCAGTTGAGGTTAAGGTCAGAGTCATAAATTTGGGGCTCATCCACACAGAATGAGCTCTTGTAGCTACAGGAGTAGATGTGATTGCCCAGCAACAGTGGGCTCAGTGGGAAGTGGAGCATGCCAGGACTAGAACATTGGCAAGTACCTGTTGAAGGGGTTGGCAGAGAGGAGCTTCTAGTATAAGAGATATGTCTCTACGAAGCAGCAGCAACAGAATGCAATTTTACAGTGAACAAGAGGGGAGAAATTTAAGACAGGAGCGGTCAATAATGAAAAAAATGTAGCAGACACGGCAAGTAGGATGAAACTTGAGAAAACAACATTAGAATTGACATTTTGGAAGTAATAGGTGACCTTTTAAAGAGTAGTTTTAGTATAGTGGTAAGCCTATAACTGGAATCCCAGTGAAGTAAGAGAAAATGGGATAAAGGGGGATGCAATAGAATAAGATAGCCTGTTGCTAGGAATACACTCCCTATCTCTTTTAGTCCTCACAACAATCCTGGGAGATGTGTAGTAGGATTCCCATTTTTTTCAGAGGAAGAAAATGAATCCCACAGATAACATTTGTTGAACATCCCCTCTGTGCCAGGCACTGCACTAAGATAAACAGTTTATCACAATTGGCTCTCAGAACATCCCTTGAGATAGATACTATTAGTATCTCTCTTTTTTTTTTTGTCTTCTCCTAACCTTTCATTCTTTTTTTAAACATCTTTATTGGAGTACAGTGGCTTTACAATGGTGTGTCAGTTTCTGCTTTATAACAAAGTGAATCAGCTATACATATACATATGTTCCCATATCTCCTCCCTCTTGTGTCTCCCTCCCTCCCACCCTCCCTATCCCACCCATCTAGGCGGTCACAAACCACTGAGCTGATCTCCCCGTGCTATGCTGCTGCTTCCCACTAGCTATCTATTTTACGCTGGGTAGTGTATATATGTCCATGCCACTCTCTCACTTTGTCCCAGCTTACCCTTCCCCCTCCCCGTGTCCTCAAGTCCATTCTCTATGTCTGCGTCTTTACTCCTGTCCTGCCCCTAGGTTCTACAGAACCTTTTTTACATATATATATATTCTATATATATGTGTTAGCATATGGTATTTGTTTTTCTCTTACTGACTTACTTCACTCTGTATGACAGACTCTAGGTCCATCCACCTCACTACAAATAACTCAATTTCGTTTCTTTTTATGGCTGAGTAATATTCCATTGTGTATATGTGCCACATCTTCTTTATACATTCATCCGATGATGGACACTTAGGATCCCGGGACCCTGGCCGTGGTGGGCTGTACAGGCTCCCCGGAGGGGAGGTGTGGATAGTGACCTGTGCTTGCACACAGGCTTCTTGGTGGCGGCAGCAGCAGCCCCAGCGTCCCTCGCCCATCTCTGGGGTCTGCACTTTTAGCCGCGGCTCGCACCCATCTCTGGAGCTCCTTTAAGCATCGCTCTTAATCACCTCTCCTCGCGCACCAGGAAACAAACAGGCAAGAAAAAGTCTGTTGCCTCTTCGGCAGGTCCAGACTTTTTCCCGGACTCCCTCCTGGCTAGCCGTGGTGCACTAGCCCCCTTCAGGCTGTGTTCATGCAGCCAACCCCAGTCCTCTCCCTGTGCTCTGACCTCAGAAGCCCGAGCCTCAGCTCCCAGCCCCTGCCCGCCCTGGTGGGTGAGCAGACAAGCCTCTCGGGCTGGTGAGTGCTGGTGGGCACAGATCCTCTGTGCGGGAATCTCTCTGCTTTGCCCTCTGCACCCCTGTGGCTGCGCTCTCCTCCACGGCTCCGAAGCTTCCCCTCTCCGCCACCCGCAGTCTCCACCCACGAAGGGGCTTCCTAGTGTGTGGAAACCTTTCCTCCTTCACGGCTCCCTCCCACTGGTGCAGGTCCCGTCCCTATTTGTCACGGTTTTTTCTGTTTTCTTTTGCCCTACCCAGATACGTGGGGAGTTTCTTGCATCTTGGGAGGTCTGAGGTCTTCTGCCAGCGTTCAGTGGGTGTTTTGTAGGAGTTGTTCCACGTGTAGATATATTTCTGATGTATCTGTGGGGAGGAAGGTCATCTCCACGTCTTACTCTTCTGCCATCTTCCCCCTCTCCCCTAGTATCTCTTTATAGATGAAAAACTGAGATTTAGAGAGTTTTGGTATTTGTTTTTTAAAAAAAGTTTTTCTAGTGCCAGAGCCTAATCTAAGATAACATGATAGTTTGATTCAACTACAGGTATTCTTGTGAACTTAGCATGGTACTTTTTCAGAACAACCAAAATATATTAGGGCCAGGAGTTCAGATCCATGAGACAGGGTTAAGTTTTCCAAGGAATGCACAGTCTAGTCTCATTAGGATTTTGGTGCCTAGACATAGGAAAATACAGTAGCTCTTGAGTTATCAGCACTTTATCTTGGGACAAGAATCAAGAAAGACTTTTATACTTTTATAGTTTACCCAGGTGATAAAGAGCGCATACATCAGGTCTACACTGTTTGGGTACAAATCCCAGTTCCAATACTTGCTAGCTGAATGACCTTGGGTTGGATATTGAACCTCTCTATGTCTCAAATTCTTCAGCTGTTAAATAGGGGTAATAATAGCACCTAACTTATAGGATAATTGTGAGGGCTAAATGAATCAGCAAATATAAAATCACTTAGAACAGTGCCTGGCACAGAGCAAGTGCTAATTAAGTTTTATGGATGTTTTGTGGGTCTATGGGGTCCTGCTTTCTAGCTTCTTAGAATGCTTCCATCAGACCACTTCTGGGTCTCTTCCTCTAAGAAAGGAGAATGAATTTTTCAGTCCTAATTTCATTTGTAATATTCATTAATTTATTGAACAAACACCCATTGAATACCTATTTTGTACCAGGCACCGTGTTAGGCACTGCAAATGTAAGAGTGAAATGACAAGTATGGTCCCTTCTCTTATGGATCTCACAGTTTTGATGGAAGAGACAAGCAGGTAACTAAACAATTACAATACAGTGAGGGTCGGTGTTATAGTAGGGGAAGCACAGGGCTCTGTGAAATCACACAAGATGGTCAGCCAACCTGGGCTTGGGTGGTGAGGGAAGATTTCCCTGAAGAGGTGACATCTAAACTGAGATCTGACCTCCAGGTTCTTCTCAGTGACAACAAGGTTGCTGCTAACTGCTATTCTTTGATCCTCTGGGATTGACTCCATAATGTAATTATTTCCTGTCACCCAGTTTTCCTTGTAGTTGCTGAGTCCAGAGAAGTCCTGTGCATTGAAAAGAGGGTTCAGACATTGCCTATGGCCTCACAGCAAGTTCCACCTTGGCCTTTACCCTTCACTAGAAGATGTTAGGGAAATTTTCTGTGGAAGGATCCTGAACTCAGAGATATATTCCTTAGCTCTCATGACACGAAACCAGACTGGGTAGTGAATCAAGACTTGTGTGCCACGACCTTGTCCTGAGGGAGGCACCATCTATAATGGGCAATGGAACCTCAGCTCAGTCACAGTGATTAAAGATTCCTTTGATGTTTTCTTGGCAAAAATCACATCAGCAAATTGCATCCCGTCTGTCTAGCCTGCATATAGTGGCTTGGAATGGGAAACTGTTTTCCTTGTCTGGTTCATGATATTTAAAATTCCTACCATCAACCACAAGAGGCCTTGGACTAGTGGGGTAAGATCAGGATTTGAATCTTAGGTTAGGCTCTTACTATCAGGCCTTGGGCAGGTCACTCATTTTCGCTGTGGTTCTGTTTCCTTGTTGCTAATTGCAAATAATAACACTCCTCATATCAGAGTACTGTTGTAGAATTAAAAGGAGGTAACATCTTTGTGCCTGGAACACATTGGTACTCAATAAATGACAGCTTATTTTCTACTCTCTTTTGGGTCATTGATGATGGCCATGTTACTGTACAAGTATGTTACATACTACAGTGAACATGTTGTCATTTTCAGCCACAGACACATTAGCTCATGGTAGATGTTCAATTAATACTTGTTCTTTTCTTACTCATGTTGCTTTAATTGATCAGAGTTTCTGACAAAGAGAAGAGGGTTGGAACGTAAGGCAGAAGAGGTACCAGTCTTGGCAACTCTGAACCTTCCCTTCTATTTTAAGCCCCACTATATAATGTCTAGCAAATCTTAAGTGCTCAGTACATATTTGTTGAACAAATGAATGAATGACTGAATGAATAAATGAATGAGTCAGAGATCGACAGGCAAGCTGTGATGAGAATGGGAGCTGGCTAGAGCATGAAGTGGTGACTGGTAATGGTATGGCTGTACTCAGTGAGAGACATCAAATCACTGGGAGCTGCAAGTGCAGAAGGATCAGTAGAACTTACCAAAGATGTATGTCATGTGCTTCACCATTTTCTCCTGAGACTGGCTGAAATGGGAAGTGGAGCTTGAAATGATCCATTTGTGTCCCCAAGTGGACCCCAGCTACTCCAGCTGACTGACCTGGGACCACATTGTAAATTCTTTCTTCAGTATTATAAGAACTGAACTAAGAGGTAATATTGGGGCAGAGTCAAGATGGCGTACTACGAGGAGGCAGAATTCACGTCTCCTCACAACTAGGGCACCTACCAGGCACTGGTGATGGACCACGGATGAGTAAGGGGACAGCAGAAACCCCCAGTGACCATTGTTTCAATTATAGTTTTATTTTTCCGAATATATTTTTTATCTTTCTAATTTTATTTTGTTTTTTATTCTTTGATATTGTACTGCTCCTTTATTTCTTGCCTTCTTCCTTTTTTTTTTTTTTTTTTTACTATGCCACGAAGCTTGCAGGATCTTGGTTCCCAGACCGGAGGTTGGGACCGAGCTCCTGTGGTGGGAGCTCTGAGTCCAAACCGCTGGACTAACAGAGAACCTTAGACCCCAGGGAATATCAATCGGCGTGAGGGCTCCTGGAGGTCCTCATCTCAGCACGAAGACCCAGCTCTAACTAACTGCCTGCAAACTCCAGTGCTGGACGTCTCAGGGCAAACAACCAGTAAGACAGGAATAAAGCACCACTCATCAAAATATATATATATATGTTACAGATGAAGGAGCAAGGTAAAAACCTACAAGACCAAATAAATGAAGACGAAATTGGCAAGCTACCTGAAAAAGAATTAAGAGTAATGATAGTAAAGATGATCCAAAATCTCAAAAACAGAATGGAGAAAATACAAGAAACATTTAAAAAGGATCTAGAAAAACTAAAGAGCAAACAAACAGTGATGAACAACACAATTACTGAAATTAAAAATACTTTAGAAGGAATCAGTAACAGAATAACTGAGGCAGAAGAACAGATAAGTGAGCTGGAAGATAAAATGGTGGAAATAACTGCTAGGGAGCAGAATAAAGAAAAGAGAATGAAAAGAATTGAGGACAGCGTCAGAGACCTCTGGGACAACATTAAACACACCACCAACATTCGAATTATAGGGGTCCCAGAAGAAGAGAGAAAGAAAGGGTCTGAGAAAATATTTGAAGAGATTATAGTCAAAAACTTCTCTAACATGCGAAAGGAAATAGTCAATCAAGTTCAGGAAGCACAGAGAGTACCATACAGGATAAACCCAAAGAGAAACACGCCGAGACCCATATTAATCAAACTAGCAAAAATTAAATACAAAGAAAAAATATTAAAAGCAGCAAGGGAAAAGTAACAAATAACATGCAAGGGAATCCCCATAAGGTTAACAGCTGATTTTTCATCAGAAACTCTGCAAGCCAGAAGGGAGTGGCAGGACATATTTAAAGTGGTGAAAGGGAAAAACCTACACCCAATATTACTCTACCCAGCAAGGATCTCATTCATATTCAATGGAGAATTTAAAACCTTCACAGGTAAGCAAAAGGTAAGAGAATTCAACACCACCAAACCAGCTCTACAACAAATGCTAAAGGAACTTCTCTAGGTAGGAAACACAAGAGAAGGAAAAGACCTACAAAAACAAAACCAGCACAATTAAGAAAATGGTAATAGGAGCATACATATCGATAATTACCTGAAATGTAAATGGATTATATGCTCCATCCAAAAGATATAGACTGGCTGAATGGATATAACAACAAGACCCGTATATATGCTGTCTACAAGAGACCCACTTCAGACCTAGGGATACATACAGACTGAAAGTGAGGGGATGGAAAAAGATATCCCATGCAAATGGAAATCAAAAGAAAGCTGTAGTAGCAATACTCATATCAGACAAAATAGACTTTAAAATAAAGACTATTACAAGAGACAAAGAAGGACACTACATAATGATCAAGGGATCAATCCAAGAAGAAGATATAACAATTGTAAATATTTATGCACCCACCATAGGAGCACCTCAATACATAAGGCAAATACTAACAGCCATTTAAAAAAGGGGAATTCGACAGGAGCACAATCATAGTAGGGGACTTTAACACCCCACTTTCACCAATGGACAGATCAGCCAAAATGAAAATAAATAAGGAAACACAAGCTTTAAATGACACATTAAACGAGATGGACTTAATTCATATTTAGAGGACATTCCACCCAAAAACAACAGAATGTGCTTTCTTCTCAAGTGCTCATCTGACATTCTCCAAGGATAGACCATATCTTGGGTCATAAATTTACAAAGCCTTGGTAAATTTAAGAAAATTGAAATCATATCAAGTATCTTTTCTGATCACAATGCTATGAGACTAGATATCAGTCACAGGAAAAAAAACTGAAAAAATTACAAACACACAGAGGCTAAACAATACACTACCAATTAACCAAGATATCATTGAGAAGAAATCAAATAGGAAAGTAAAAATTACCTAAAAACAAATGACAATGAAAACACGATGACCCAAAACCTTTGAGATGCAGCAAAAACAGTTCTAAGAGGGAAGATTATAGCAATACAATCCTACCTCAAGAAACAAGAAAAATCTCAAATAAACAACCTAATCTTACACCTGAAGCAATTAGAGAAAGAAGAACAAAACCCCCCAAAGTTAGCAGAAGGAAAGAAATCATAAAGAGCAGATCAGAAATAAAAAGAACTGAAGAAAACAATAGCAAAGATAAATACAAGCAAAAGCTGGGTCTTTGAGAAAATAAAGGAGACTGATAAGCCATTAGCCAGACTCATCAAGAAAAAGAGATGACTCAAAACAACAGAATTAGAAATGAAAAAAGAGAAGTAACAAATGATACTGCAGAAATACAGAGAATCATGAGAGATTACTACAAGCAACTCTATGCCAAAAAAATTGACAACCTGAAGAAATGGACAAATTCTTAGAAAAGCACAACCTTCTGAGACTGAACCAGGAAGAAATAGAAAATATAAACAGACCAATCATAAGCCCTGAAGTTGAAACTGTGATTAAAAATCTTCCAACAAACAAAAGCCCAGGACCAGATGGCTTCATAGGCGAATTCTATCAAATATTTAGAAAAGAGCTAACACCCACCCTTCTCAAACTCTTCCAAAATATAGCAGAGGGGTGAACACTCCCAAACTCATTCTATGAGGCCACCACCACCCTGATACCAAAACCACACAAAGACATTACAAAAAAAGAAAACTACAGGCCAATATCTCTGATGAGCATAGATGTAAAAATCCTCAGCAAAATACTAGCAAACAGAATCCAACAGCACATTAAAAGGATCATACACCACGATCAACTCAAGTTTATCCCAGGAATGCAAGGATTCTTCAATATACGCAAATCAATCAATGTGATGCACCATATTAACAAATTGAAGGATAAAAACCATATGATCATCTCAGTAGATGCAGAAAAATCTTTTGACAAAATTCAAAACCCATTTATGATAAAAACTCTCCAGAAAGCAGGCATAGAGGGAACCTACCTCAACATAATAAAGGCCATATATGACAAACCCAGAGCCAGCATCATTCTCAGTGGTGAAAAACTGAAGCCATTTCCTCTAAGATCAGGAACAAGACAAGGTTGCCCACTCTCACCACTGTTATTCAACATAGTTTTGGAAGTTTTCTACACTGCAGTCAGAGAAAAAAAAGAAATAAAAGGAATCCAAATTGGAAATGAAGAAGTAAAACCCACTGTTTGCAGATGACATGATACTATACCTAGAGTATCCTAAAGATGCTACCCGAAAACTACTAGAGCTCATCAATGAATTTGGTAGAGTAGCAGGATGCAAAATTAATGCACAGAAATCTCTTGCATTCCTATTCACTAATAATGAAAAATCTGAAAGATAAATTCAGGAAACACTCCCATTTACCACTGCAACAAAAAGAATAAAATACCTAGGAATAAGCCTACCTATGGAGACAAAAGACCTGTATGCAGAAAACTATCAGACACTGATGAAAGAAATTAAAGATGATACCAAGAGATGGAGAGATATACCATGTTCTTGGATTGGAAGAATCAGTATTGTGAAAATGACTCTACTACCCAAAGCAATCTGCAGATTCAGTGCAATCCCTTTTAAACTTCCAATGCCATTTTTCACAGAACTAGAACAAAAAATTTCACAATTTGTATGGAAATGCAAAAGACCCTGAATAGCCAAAGCAGTCTTGAGAAAGAAAAATGGAGCTGGAGGAATCAGGTTCTTGGACTTCAGACTATACTACAAAGCTACAGTAATCAAGAAAGTATGGTACTGGCACAAATAGCAGATATATAGATCAATGTAACAGGGTAGAAAGCCCAGAGATAAACCCATGCACATATAGTCACCTTGTCTTTGATAAAGGAGGCAAGAGTATACAATGGGGAAAAAATAGCCTCTTCAGTAATTGGTGCTGGGAAAACTGTACAGCTACATGTAAAAGAATGAAATTAGAACACTTCCTAACACCATACACAAAAATAAACTCAAAATGGATTAAAAACCTAAATGTAAGTCCAGAGAGTATAAAACTCTTAGAGGAAAACATAGGCAGAACACACTATGATATAAATCACAGCAAGATCCTTTTGGACCCACCTCCTAGAGAAATGGAAATAAAAACAAAAATAAACAAATGGCACCTAATGAAACTTAAAAGCTTTTGCACAGCAAAGGAAACCATAAACAAGATGAAAAGACAACCCTCAGAATGGCAGAAAATATTTGCAAGTGCAGCAGCTGACAAATGATTAATCTCCAAAATATACAAGCAGCTCATGCAGCTCAATATCAAAACTGCAGACAACCCAATCCAAAAATGGGCAGAAGACCTAAATAGACATTTCTCCCAAGAAGATATACAGATCGCCAACAACCACATGAAAAGATGCTCAACATCACTAATCATTAGAGAAATGCAAGTGAAAACTACAATGAGGTATCACCTCACACCAGTCAGAATGGCCATCATCAAAATATCTACAAACAGTAAATGCTGGAGAGAGTGTGTAGAAAAGGGAACCCTCTTGCACTGTTGGTGGGAATGTAAATTGACACAGCTACTCTGGAGAACAGTATGGAGGTTCCTTAAAAAACTGAAAATAGAACTACCATACGACCCAGAAATGCCACTACTAGGCATATACCCTGAGAAAACCATAATTTGAAAAGAGTCATGTACCACAATGTTCACTGCAGCACTGTTTACAATAGCCAGGACATGGAAGCAACCTAAGTGTCCATAGACAGATGAATGGATAAAGAAGATGTGGCACATATATACAATGGAATATTTTTCAGCCATAAAAAGAAATGAAATTTCGGGCTTCCCTGGTGGCACAGTGGTTGAGGGTCCGCCTGCCGATGCAGGGGACACGGGTTTGTGCCCCGGTCTGGGAAGATCCCATATGCCACGGAGCGGCTGGGCCTGTGAACCGTGGCCGCTGAGCCTGAGCGTCTGGAGCCTGTGCTCCATAACGCGAGAGGCCACAACAGTGAGAGGCCCACGTGCCGCAAAAAAAAAAAAAAAAAAAGAAACGAAATTGAGTTATTTGTAGTGAGGTGGATGGACCTAGAGTCTGTCATACAGAATGAAGTAAGTCAGAAAGAGAAAAACAAATACCATATGCTAACACATATATATGGAATCTAAAAAAAATGGTTGTGAAGAACTTAGGGGCAGGACAGGAATAAAGATGCAGACATAGAGAATGGACTTGAGGACACAGGGAGGGGGAGGTATAAGCTGGGATGAAGTGAGAGAGTGGCATTGACATATATACACTACCAAATGTAAAATAGATAGGTAGTGGGAAGCAGCTGCATAACACAGGGAGATCAGCTTGGTGCTTTGCGACCACCTAGAGAGGTGGGATAGAGAGGGTTGGAGGGAGACACAAGAGGGAGGGGATATGGGGATATATGTATACGTATAGCTGATTCACTTTGTTATATAGCAGAAACTAACACAACACTGTAAATCAATTATACGCCAATAAGGATGTTAAAAAATAAAAGAGGTAATATTGATGTAGCAAAGGAATAACTTTCTGAGAAAGAAAAAAGAACTTTTGAAAAATATGCAGTTGAAACCCTCTTACACTGCTGGTGGGCATTGCTGGTCATGGTACAGTAACTCTTGAAAACAATTTAGCATTGTTTGGTAAAGGTGCAGATGTGCATATAGCCTACAACCAAAATCTGTGCCTAAGGGTACACCCTACAGAAACTTCTGAACATGGGTGTTAGGAAACATGCTCACAGCAGCATGGTTTGTAATAACAAAAGGTAGAAACAGAATGTGCATCTATGGAGAAAAGTTTATAAAGTTGTGGTATATAAATACAACGGAGTACATACAGAAGTACAAATGGTTCAATTAGAGCTATGCACATCAACATGGATGAATCTCACAAACCACAATATTGAATGAATAAAAGAATAGAATTTATGGAAAAATACATTGTGATACCATAAAACACAAAACAATATTATATGTTGTTTATGGATATATTTGTATAAAGAGTAGTATGAAACATGCATGGAAATAGCAAACACCAAATTTATGATACTGTTTACTTCTGGGGAGGGAGGGAGGGAATAGGAGCCAGAAGAGATGTGCTGCATGGATGGATTCATTTACATCTGTGATATTTTATTTCATAAACTGAGTGTTGGATAGGAGAGTGTTTGAATTATTTGCTATGTCTCTTGCAGTTCTTAAATTAAGGAAGCATAAAATTTTAAACTGTAGACCCAGGACGTTTGCTGGCAATCTGTGAGCTAGTATTTCTGTGCATGACCTGTTTTCATTGTGGTCCGTGCTTTCAAAATACCAAGCAAAAGTGGGAGGTCCTACTGACTCTGGAATATTTTACGGTGCACACAACCAGGAGCTTTTGTGATGAGATCTGAAGCAGAAAAATAGCTTCATATTAAGCAAGATTATTTTGGACAGCAAGGACTCCAATTGTCCAGCCCATTTTTAAATCGACTGTGCATGGTTCTAAGTATATTTCTGTTGCATTTGATTTGTGGTCATATGGAAATTGACCTGTTTTCTTTCCTCACTGACAGTGAATATGAGAATAAATGAACAATTTGTGAAATTAAGTTTTCATCTAACTGGTTTCCATCAAGCAAGGCACCTCTTGTACCAAGATAAAATTGATTTCTGAGAAAAGTGAAGCTTATTTGGGATATTTCAACACTGTCTTAGCACCCCCAGTTCTTCTGAGAATTAAGTGCACTATGGGACAGGACAGAGTCCCATTCCTGAGGATCTAGGGCTACATCGATCTGTATCTTAAGGCAGCTTTGTTAATGCTGAGATGATCTTAGTGCACTTGGCTTAGAGGACTCATTCTCTCGTATAACAGTATAAAGGAGGCCCCTTTTTAATTCCATAAGAAATTCATATAAAGCATTTGCAACTATGTCTATGCTTAGCTTTTGGTCTGTTGATCACATTCATTGAACACCTAATGTTTGCAGCTGCCATTAGTAATTTATTATAATTAGTTCCACCAAAGCAGCTTTCCATCATTAGAAATAACATGAACATGGCCTAGATAAATATCTAAATTGCCTTCCAATTAAAATACACATTATGCATATTATGTCATTGGAGACTTTTCCCTTAGTTATTCATATAATAAATCATTAGAAAAATTCCTGTAGCACTGAGGTGGAACCTGGTGATTAATTACCTATTGACAATGAAAGATGCAAATGAGAGGAAGTGATGGGGTCTTTTGCTCTTGGAAGATTTTTCTGGTCATTCTAGTTACTCTGGATTAGATTGGACATTTGGAATAGATTTTGAGCTCCATTAGAGAGGGCAGCTGCTAATCTGAAGGCTGGTCTTATATCACACTCATTTTATTTTCCTAACTTACACAGTGTTGTCAAATGTCTGACTTGATGAGCCCAATTAACATGGTCATTAGTTCTTCCATTCTCAAATAGAACCAAATCTATAGATGCTTTGACACTTTGGAGCATAGTTTTCGGTGGAATGAGAATAATTATTTTTCCTTAGTACTGATAACTTAGTGTGTGGGTTTGTGGGTGTGTGTATGGATAAGGGTTTTCATCAGTTTTACTCCTGATGTTATTGGCACAACCAAATTTATTTGCAAAGGAATCATTATGGAAGCCAGTAGATTAGTGACATATGGTCATTGAAATAACTTTCTAGAAGACTAGAAAGAACAAGAGAGGGCCTGAGAGTCTTGCGGAAAGTTTTCTTGTTGAACCCCAACCCTGCAGAATGTAAGCTCCTTGAGGTTATAGATTTGTTTTATTCACTACTGTATCTCCTGTTCCTAGTAGACTACACACAGAAGGTGCTCAATAAATATTTGCTAAATGAATGAAGGAATGAGGAATGCAGAAAAATGACCAAATGAACAGACTTAGCTGAATGGTTTTGTGTCCGGTAGATCCAGCATTCTCATTTACAAAATGTGTGAGATGTACCTAATTGCATATAGTTCTGGGATGAACACTTATAATCCTTATAAATGGGACTACAAAACCAACTAGGACTTCAGAGGGCCAGTGAGGGAAGGAAATAATCCAGAGAGAACATGATCAGGGCTGTGGAACTAAACCAGTTTAGCAATAGCTTCTGAAGGAGTGAGCTAGCAGTTAATATCATAGTGTCCACAGTAGTGTAGCAAGTTCAGGCCTAACTAGCATATATTTCCAAGGGGGATGGTGGTCTAATATGATTATATAGTATGTGGATGCTCACTAGCAGAAGTTTCAAAACAACAGGTAGCTCTGTATGGAGAAATGTGGTAGCACTGTGGTTCTATAACGTCCACTTGATTGAAAGCAAAGAATGAAAATCATGTCCCTATCAGTAAAGGGTAATCATGGAGTCAGAGATTCAGGCTCTAGAGCCACTAGAGAAGCTTAGTGCTGTCTGGAAACAGAGGCAGAATCCCAGTTCCGTATATCAGCTAAACCTAGCAGAAGGTTGAGGCTCATAGAGTATGTGGTAATACTGGGGTGGTGTCAGGCTTAGGAAAGATGAAATAATTCAATTATCTCCACTGACGGTAAGGCTCAAGGACCTGATGGACTCCAGTTTTAAAGTCCTTCAGCCTGTACATCAGGGAGGCATGGAGAAAGCAGAGGCTGAAAGGTCTTATAGGCAGAAAATCATTTAAAAATAGTCTCTGCCTCCTGAGGAAATGTTCCAACACCGGCGTTCATTTCGTAAAGGGGAAAGGATAAATAACAAGAGCAGCAGCAATAGAAACACAACGCAACAACAACAGTAATAGCAGCATCTGTTTCCACTTAATGAGTAAATTACATGTTCCAGGCCTCTACTAAGCACTTTACATATATTATCTCATTTAACTTTTACAACTATTCTGTGAGATAGATCCCAACATTGTCCTCATTTTAGCGGGTCAGAGAGATTAAGCAACATGCCCAAATTCACTTAGTAGGGAATGATGGAGCTGGGATTTGAACCCAGACAGTCTGATTCCTAAACCTATATTTGCTGTTAATATTCATACATATAATGTATTATCATATATATAAAGCTGAATAAATATTTTGAGAGAATTATTAAATTTACATAAGAACAAAAGGAAGTGGATTTCAGGTGGTGCTTCAACAAACATGTATTGTGCACCTACTATGTATGAGGCATTGTGTGGTGTGCTGGGGATACAGCAATGAACAAGACATGCACAATTGCTGTCCTCACAGAGCTTACAGTCTAGCATGGGGCCCTGGGGGGTAGTTTGGGGTTACTCTTGACAAGCCAGAATTTAAAGAAGTCAACTTCCAAGTTGAATTATTCATCTTTTAGATGCTTTAGAAAACTCTCTACAGAATGAATGAAACTGTTCTGTGGAAGGGCAAAGTAGCATAGTGTTCAATCGCATGGACCCTGGGGCTAGCTAGACTGAGTTCAAAGCATTGTCTGTTAGGGTCTTGACAAGAAATCAAAAGTTACTCTAGATCTTTCCACTAAAGGGAATTTAATATAAAGGATTGGTTAAATGAGTAATAGATTGGTTGAGAAATCAAACATAGGATTGTGAGTCCACCAAGAGATTAGTAGCTACAGGAAGCTGCTTCCACTTCTAGGGCTATATGGGCAATGGGAAGAGGTGGTGTTACCAGAACCTTGAAGCCAGGCTGTCTGGTTGAAGCTAAAACCCAGGCAGAGGCTGCCCAGGTAGACCTGGGGCTGTGGAGGGAGAGCTGTCTACGTATATTTGGAGAAAGCACAGCTGCTTCCAGAGATACTACAGGAAGAAGGGGGAAAAAGAGACAGAGACTGACTTTTCGCCAACTCCTTCCCTACAATTTTCTTTCTAACTATCAGTGTCCCCCATTGACCAAACCTATGCAGAAGCCAGAGGACAGGGGAACCTGGGGATGTTGTTGCCTGTGATGAACAGCATAGCAGGGGAAGGGAAGGAGAGAAGTGAATTTGAAGCAGTTAATGGCTACGAAAGCCATGCTCCATCATTTATTAACTGTGATTATGGGTAAATATCCCTGTTCCTCAGTTTCTCTACCTATAAAGTTGGGATTTCGAAATAGTGTCTCTCCATAGGGCATTTGTGAGAAGTAAATAAGTTGATAGATGTGAAGTGTTTGGAACAGTTTTTGGCAAAGAGTAAGCCCAGTAGAACTTACTATAATAAGATATAATATGATATAATAAGGTACCGATAAGACCTACTACTGTTAATTTTATCAAATATGATATTATACAACATTGTGTTTAATAAAGGCCTCAGTTATGGGAGCTCATAGTTCAACTGTCTCAGCTAACTATAAACGAATGAGTCTGACTGTTCCGATCCATGTCATCCCTCCGTAAAAGCCATTCTCATAAACCTAGGCAATGTTCAGGCTGCAGTTTAAGGAAGCTCATGAATCACTTGATAAGCCCAGCCCCTGCCAGCACACTCAGCAAGGAGCACTCAACATAACCTGCTATGTTGAGTTAGAATGGCTTCATCAGATGAAAATAAGAAACATAAGAAAACATTATTTTCAATTTACCCCACAAACAGCTGCCCTCTGGCCTTTTTGACAAATATATACATTAGTCCGTAATCCTCCTTGAAAACTGCCATCTTCAAAGTTCTGAAATCAGAAATGAAAGCTGGTGGTAAAAGGGAGAATGCAAATAACATGGATAGGAGCAAAAACAGTAATTCATAGAAATGAGAGAGAGTTCACATGGTTTATAGATATCTAAAAAAATTATAGCAGATCATTTAAGAGTAAAAAGGACATAAAATGTTCAATCAATGAAGGCAGCTATTAGATTAATGTGCCCTTCTGCATAAAAATGGAGAAACATATCAGGTGGCATATGAATGACAAGAAGAGGGAAAGAAAACTCCTGGCGACAGAGTACTGTTTAATGCTTTAATGCTGTGTGGGACCCAGTGCTTCTGTTGCTTTTTGGCACTGGCAGGGAGACAGATTGGCAACAATCTAGTAGGTATTTTATATCTCTAAGTTTCCTTGTGGTGAGCCCATTGGATTACTAAACTTGGAGAAAATTCCATCATCTTTGAAATAAACAATTGTTCATCAGGACCTGGCAGGTAGATTTCTGCAAATGCATTTTAAAATGTTTGCTCTTTGCTGTGAGTGAAGATAAATTCTGGCATTGGTGAAGATGTTGGATATTTTTGTTTGTCTTTGCAATTGGGTGGCATTGGTAAGAGCAGCACTTTGCTGACAACGTAAGCAGGAGTGCTGGGCCAGTCATCCTATCAAGTTAAGCCTTTGGCTCTACTTTGGCACTCCTGATTTGGATATTTCAGACTGAGACTTCTGAGGGCGTGAATTATGCAGGTAAAAGACCCAGGCTCTACATCACTTTGCCTGTTCAAAGTTGACTCTAATGTTTACTAGACTGTATTTTGCATATCACTCTTTCATAGACTAGACTGTGGGCATCATGAGAGTAGGGAGTGATCTGCCCTTTTTACTGTTATATCCCTAGTGTTCAGGTAGTGCCTGATAAATGCTAGGCTCTTGGGAATTATTTGTTGGATGAACGAATGAAAGTTTTTGGTTGACTAGTAGACATTTCTATAGTTGCTAGTGAGAAACAACTTGAAAAATCTGTCAGACAATTTTCAAGGATATTGTTGCCTCAAAAGGTAGGCAGATATTATATTCCTGGTGGGAGGCTGACTTTAGAGAATTCTCATTGTTTCTAGGCATGTTTGTTATATAACAATGTCAGAATAATACTGCTTTGGTCGATGTGACTATGCTGATGGCTACTTCCTCAGGTTTTCTTGAGTGGAACTCCTCACTTCAGCATTATTAAGAGCCAAGTTGGATCAAGAGTTAGGCAATAGTATCTACCGCTTAGTGCTTTACCATATGTGATCTTTGAAATTGACAGTTAACAAATTGGGAGCTGTGGTTCATGCCTTTTGGAGGCCGATGAAATTCTATATTGGTTTAGTAGCTTTCCAAAGTGTATTGTATAGAGCATTAGTTACATAAGATACTTTATAAGAGTGAGAAAAAAGTTCCATGGTCAAATAACATTGTGCGAGGCTGTATAGTATTGGCCTACCTTGGAAATTCATGACATACATTAATTAGCATAGTAAAAGTTCTGAGAAGTTATATAGTAAAGTAACCTATTTATTTTTAACTCTGAGTTTCTCAAATTGAGTTAAGCACAGAAGCCTTTCCCCCCTTATTAACATTCCCACAAGATTATTATTCTATTGAACAGACATTAGGAAAATTTAGTAGAATAAAAAAAGGGAGACCAGCTTGGTGCTTTGTGACCGCCTGGAGGGGTGGGATAGGAAGGGTGGGAGGGAGGGAGATGCAAGAGGGAAGGGATATGGGAACAGATGTATATGTATAACTGATTCACTTTGTTATAAAGCAGAAACAAAAAAAAAAAAAAAAAAAAGAGGACTGACGGACCTATCAAAAGAATTGAGTTCCTCCCTGGCTCTCCTACATAATAGCTATGTGACATGGGTGTGAATTCCCATTTTCAAAAGAGGTTTATACCACATGTCTTCAGGGCTAAGACGGAAGTTTTGTTTTCATACTTTAAAGTTTTTGAAATCAGAAAAAGTATTATGATCCATCTAACATGACATTTATTTTTTTCTGAGAAAAGTTATAATTAAATTGGTAGTTCATCTTATAATTTATGGCATCTTAGAGACAAGAAAATATGGCAAAACCTCCCTGCCAACTTATCAGGGTTATTGTAAAAAGCAAATGCATCAATCGATAAGAAAGCAGCACATACAAATCCATAATAATGGATTATTATTTTGCCTGGTTTGTCTGGAATAAATGGGAGGGGCAAACTATGAGGATAACGATGTCTTTTAATATCATTTCCTCAGGTGAACAGAAACACACCAAATCTATGTATTATAAATGATTTATTTTCATTTTCATTTGGTTGCTTGACTTTATTTAAATGATAGCTCTGCTTTATGTACATAGTCACAGCCTAAATTACAAAACAAAAATAAAACAATTTTTAATGTTCAGTAACAATTTCTGGCAAAACAAATAAGTTGAAAATGTGTTATAACTTTATTTGCTGTTAAGAGGAGTTTGGAATGAATCGGGTGCTTCTTGGAACCCAGCAGAGGAATTAATTTCTCAGCAAGCATTTACCGAACTTATGTACCCACTTCTGCATTAAGAGCTGTGAAAACTACAGTTAGTAGACACTAAGGGGATGTTTTTAGAATGACTTTTGGTTAGACTCTCTGATAGGTACTGACTATAATATGGATGAATGAAGGCAGATCACTACCCTGGAACAACTCATAGATTAATGAAGAATACAAATGGGGAACTAGATTAGTGTCCCATTATATCTATTTACAAAGCATGGTTGAGGGACCAAAGAAATGGTTACTGTGAGCTAACTCAGCTTTGTGGAGTTTGATGGGACTTGAAGCTTCACAAGATAAGGGAATATGGGCTGAGTATTGAAGGATCAGTAGGAGTTTGGCAGAAAGCATGGAAAATGGTTAAGGCATTAAATAATCACATGTGCAGAAGCACAGTTGGATGAAATTGCACGTGTGCCCCATGATCTCTGCAAAATGGGTTTATCTGGTATGAACATTTCATGGAGTCATAGCAAAAGATGAGCCTGGAAATGAGCCTGGTGACTGTGAAGGGCCATTGTATGCCATTGTATCATTTTTGGCCTGTACAGTGGAGGTGATGGGGAGTCATTAGAGGATTTTGAGTTGGTGACTAACAAGATCAGTTCTGTATTTTTTAAAAATTCCTCTGCTCGCAGCCTGGAGCATGGATGAAAAGGCAGAAAGACTATTTAGGAGACTGTTGTAATAATCTGGTCAAGAGATGATAGTGGGGCTGGAAAGATAAGGACACATTTGAGAGATGATTCTAAGGTAGAAGCTGTAGAATTTAGAAATTAAGCAGACATGGATGGGATAGAGGGAGAGGGAATAATCAAAGAGTAAAGTCTGTGCTTTTGAGCTTCAGAGATTGAGTAGATGGTGATGTCATAATTTATAGTAGCAAATTTAGAAGGAAGAATGCACTTAGAGAAAAGATAATTACTTTAGTGTCAGAGTTATTTTCAACAGTCAGTAGGACATATGGAAAAAAGATAATATTTCTGCCTGCCTAGAGCCTATTATTTGTTTAGTATGACAGAATTACACATATCCTTCAAGTGGCTTCTGTTGTAGAATAGTCATGAAGTCTCCGCTGAGCCTGAGGAGAGAATTCCATAGGCTTCAGAGAAGGCTTATTAAAGAGGTGACATTAAAGGTGGATCTGGAAGAATGAGTAAGAATTCATAAGGTTCATAACAGAGATTCATTTAAAAAAAAGCCATTCTGGGGCTTCTCTCATGGCACAGTGGTTGAGAGTCCGCCTGCCGATGCAGGGGACATGGGTTCGTGCCCCGGTCCGGGAAGATCTCACATGCCGCGGAGTGGCTGGGCCCGTGAGCCATGGCCGCTGAGCCTGCGCGTCTGGAGCCTGTGCTCCGCAACGGGAGAGGCCACAACAGTGAGAGGCCCGTGTACCGCAAAAAAAAAAAAAAAAAAAAGAGCCATTCTGTTCAGGGGAAACAGCATGAACAAAAGCAGAGAGCTGTGAGAGATCATAGAATGTCTGGGAATTGTAAGAACTTCAAAATAGCTGAAGTGTGTGTGGTGAAAATGGTGGGAGAAGAGATTTAAAATTAAGTTTTCACCAGTACCAAAGTCAAAGAGTTTACACTTTACTCTGTAGGAACCAATGGACGTTTAAAGCAAAAGAGTAGCATCCACAAATCTGTATATGTGTAATTGGCGATGAGGCATTGAGTTCAAAAGAGATCAGAAAGGAAGTCTATGATTCCTTTTGTGGTATCAGGTTAAGGCTATGCACCTTAATGACTTCTAATTAAGGTCTTCCATTAATCCTGTGTCCCAAGAGATTTGGCTCCATTGGGAATGTTCTTGCTCTTATTTGAGTTTGCCAGCCATTTTTCTTGTATACAGAAAACAGCTTCTGCCTCTGCAGTGTGACATCAAGCAGGCTTGAATTGATTCTGCTTAGCTCAGCATGCCACACATTGAGGTTTCTCTTGGAAAAATTATCACTATGAGTCCCAGACTGTGTCTGATAGTGCTTTATATTTTATTAAAGAATATAGTTATAATAAACTCCAGTGAGTGCCTGGTAGATATCAAATATCTAGTTTAAAAGGCGGTTGGGAATCTATTCAACCCATCTGGCTATTTCAAGGTAGAAAAATTATGCTCCGTGTGTGTGTGTGTATGTGTGTCTGTGTCTGTGTGTGTATACAGAGTAATAGGTTATTTCTTCCATGTAGAGTTATATTTTGAAGGCTATTTCCCTTAATGCAGTATTTCTTCAACTGTAATCCTTGTTCAAAATGTAGATTCATGATCCCCATCCCAAACCTACTGAATCAAAATGTGTAGGTTTAGAGCCCAATGGTATGCATCTTAAAAAGGTCTCCATGTATTTCTAATGCTATTTAAAGTTTGAGAACCACTAAAATATAGAATCTACAGACTCATAAGGTCATGCAGGAATATTTAATTTATAGATCTCCCAGACTCTACACTGCATGGAGTTACTATTAAACACAACAAAATAGGCTTCCTTCCAAATAACCCTTGGCATTCTGAGGCAGGAGAACCACACAGTGAATTAGAAAGAGGACTCTAGCTGCCAGGTGTTAGGGTGGTCACTAGGACAATGAGACAAACTAAAAGTAATGATCAAGCCTTTATTTACTTAATGTGATATTGCAAGGAAGAGGCAAAAAGTGGAGCCAACTCTCTAGTGTACCATTTTCCCCCATGGAATGGCACCGGGCAAGGGTTAGATGGATGCAGTGCAGATGAGGATAATAACTTTACTGCTGAGAAGCCCTGAGCAAAAGTCTCCTTCCTCTTTATGACCTATGGGCTGGAGATACGGAGAGGGAGAAGGGCTAGGAGTGAAAAGGTAATGAGACAAAGCGAAGTGCTTCAGCCAAGACCCCTAATAAGCAGATCTCAGTGGAGATGCAAGAAATGCCTCAACTGAAGTTCCCTATGAGAAGGCCTCCAAATGGAGATGCTTGGGCTAGGAATGCAAATAATGTATATGAGCATGGTTGGCCCAAAGTGGGCAGCCTGAATCTGTGACTGTAACTGTCTCTGGAAAGTTGCAATGCAGTGACTGTGCACCAAGTCTAGTGTGGGGAGAGCAGCTTCTCCCCATGAGGCCTGCCAAACAAAGCCTTGTGGTTGCCTGTGGCTAGGCCTGAAAAATCAATACAGGATTTTAGTTTGGAGTTGGACTCCTCAAGGATTTGACTGGGAACCAGGAGATCAGAATTCTATGCCCAGTTTTGCCAGCTATTCACTGGGTGAGGTCAGCTTTTCTTTTTGGGCCTCTGTTTCCTCATTTATCAAAATAAGGAGGCTCTACTTTAATATCCTCATGCTCAGCCTATAAGGGTCCTTTCATCTCTGATATTTGTAGTTTCACTGCGGAGAGAAGGTGATTGATGTCCAAGGGTGACAGTACCTGGATTACTCCTCCTGCCACAAGATCAGCTCTCATGTAAACTGGGGAAAATAGTTAATGACCACTAGGCAGCCTCTTAGTGCTCATCCTGAGAATAGTAGCATCTTCCTCATCTTAGAAAACTAGAGATGATTTTGAACAGCTTTTTGCTTCCTGGGGATTCTCTTTAGAAAATACTAGGTAAAGGTCAAAGGCAGTAGCAGCTCTATTAAAGGTGACTCTTGGCAAGAGGCTTCTCACTCCCATCTGGCTTACTAGGCTCTATCATTTATGATCTGAAGGCACAAGGCCAATTTGTTATGGTGGGAGGGGCTGGTAGAACATGACAAAAGCATCTATAGCTGGGGAATTATATTTAATAGGTCTTTTCAGCAGCAAGTTTCAGGTGGTTTTAGCAATATGAGGTGTGAGCATATAGATGATTAACTGCCCTGGAGCAGGTCTGTGTCTCATACTACCTTGGATCCCCAGCCCGGAGAACACAGTATGTGGGGAAATATGTCTTGTTTTAATTTGTATTGTGATTATCAATAGCCAATGATTAGAAAATACTTATTCCAGTTTAGGCACTTTAAATATATGCTCTTTTTCAATTTAATCCTCACAAGCCACCCTATGGAGGAAACACTATTATTATCCACATTTTACAAATGAGAAAACTGAATCTCACAGAGACTATGTGGCCTACTCAGGGTTATATAGCTAATATTTGACTGAGTCAGGAGTTGAATTTAATGTGCCTGACTTCGGAAACTATATTCTTAGCCCCTATCCTATGCTACCTCTCTTTCTGTCAGGTTAATTCAACCAGGGCTGGCCACATCCTTGGGTGAAGTAGATCAATACCAAGGTAGTATGATTTGAGGATTGTTAAAAATATTCTGCCAAGTCAACCTTTCTATGTTGGACTTTAAAGGTGGATTCATATATAGTTTGACAAAAATGTGTAATATTCCAGAGAAACAAATCGCCAAGGCCAATGCGCCTGTACATTTATTAATATACCCGTTTCCCATCAAAGATCTATGCTTATTGTATGGTGCACGCTCAATGAGACAATCTTAATAGGTCGAGAATGTAAAATTCAGAGAGGAATTTGAAATCCAACCATTGAAAGACCTTAATAACACCCAAGGGTACAACACTAGAAGAGTTGGCTACTTTTGTTTTAGAAAGATATTAATGGTCATTTGTCATATAAATGAATGTGATTGTCAGGATCAAGAATCTGTACTCCTGGGTGTTGAGTGTTGCTGGGGAGAACAGCCCTCTGTGGATATATGTATGCCACGGTACAGGAGGGGACTAGGTAAATTTTTACTTTCTCCAATCTGTGTCTCTTTGTTTGTGTCTATTCTCAGTCATAATAAAGGAAACTAGGGTAGCTTAAACAACTTTCTGCCTGAGGGCTAAGTCATGATATCTTTGGAATTTTATTGTTAAAATGTCAGTATCTTTTGAGAGAGATGTCAGGTGCCATCAGTTCCTTAGTTGTAGTTTATCCACTGATGTGAAGTCTGAGGAAGCTCCAGTTATATAATTTTATTCAAGGGTTAGATCTGAAAAGTGACCCTTTTGATAGTGTGTTCTGGAAGGTGGTGGGATGGCAGAAGTGCAGGCAAAGTTAATACTTGGGTTCTGGGCAACTGAAGGAGATGGCACTTCCACCTCCTGGGGGAGAGGCAGAGGCAGGCAAGAGGGTCAAACTGACTTTACCTCCCTTTAATTCACAGCCTGACTCTGAGCACTTCCATCTTGACAGGGACAAAGTTTCTGAGCAGTCAATTGATGTTGTTTTTTTAGTATCGATTATTTCCCTCCTGAGCTCATTAATTCTTGCATCCTAAACAGTGAGACAAGTGGCCATAATTGAATGCTCAGGAGCCTGAACAAAGTTGGAAGGAAGTTCACTAAATAAACCTAAAACCTTGTAGTGAAAAGAGAAAATGCTTTGGAATGTCTTTCTAACTTCAGAAACACACAGTAGCATTTTGCTCACACTGGGAATTAATTGGTTGATGAATTGATTTTACAAAAGATTCTATCCAGGTGTTCTTAAATAAGAACTCTGGCAATTCAGAAATATGAATGCTTCCAGAAAATTGAAAGGCACTGTGGTTCAGTGGAAAGAGCATGGGCTTTGGAAACAGCCTTGGGCAAGTTACTTAACTTCTCGGTGCCTCAGTTTCACTTTTTCATCTGTAAAATGAGGAGGACAGCACTTGCCCCGCTTCATAGAGTTATTGTGAGGCTTCAGTATGATAAAATATGTAAAGAGCCTAATGTAGTTCCTGGCATATAGTAGATGCTTGAAAATGCTACTTCCATTCTCCCCCCTGGGTGGAAGATCTATGTTGGAGTAGAAAAGGGAGTCTAAACTATAGAAAGACAGAAGCCATAGCTCATGAAAATAAATCCTACTGAAGATAAAGCAGCACTGAAAGCATGATGCAATTCTGTAGACAAAGTTTATACAATCTCTACAAATGGTTTGTGTACAATGTCTCAGGGAGCAAACTTATAGCAGTGCCTAGAAGAAAGAGCCATCAAAAGATGATGGCAGCATGGGACACCCAATACAGTTGGCATTGGCACTCTTGTCACTATCAATATGGCAAGAAGTCCTTCAGCACACTCTTACTATATCAGAACTATCCCTGTTTACAAAGAAAGTGACTGCTTACTTGGGCAAGATTTTCAATGTGGGCTGTCAATAGCAATCAGGGAAAAATCCCCATTCAAATACCTGCATATCACTGTAGTTATTCAAACAGACAAAAATAAGCAGTCTTTAGTGTTGGAGGAGATGTGGGGGAAATGCACTTGTATACACTGCTGGTGGGAATGAAAATAGGTACAACCCTTTGGAAGATGATTTGGTAGTTTCCATAAAATTTTGAAATGGGCCTTTACATCAGCCCAGCAATTCTGCTTCTGTGTATATATATCCTAGAGAAATACCCCCATGGGCATTGGGAGACATATTCAAAGGATGGTTATTGTAGATTTAGTTGTAATAGCCTGACTGCTCATCTGTCGGGAAAGGGTTACACATTATAGCACATTCATGTGATGAAATATTATGCAGCCCTTTAAAAATGAGATGTATTGGGCTTCCCTGGGGGCGCAGTGGTTGAGAGTCTGCCTGCCCATTCAGGGGACGCGGGTTCGTGCTCCGGTCCGGGAGGATCCCGCATGCCGCGGAGCGGCTGGACCCGTGAGCCATGGCCGCTGAGCCTGCACGTCCGGAGCCTGTGCTCCACAACGGGAGAGGCCACAACAGTGAGAGGCCCACGTACCACAAAAAAAGAAAAAAACAAAAAACAAACAAACAAAAATGAGATGTATTGGATGCAGGGATATGTAAGTATTCCTGATTCATTGTTGAGATTTAAAAGCAAATTTCAGTGCAGTGTTTATAGCATAATATCAAATTAATTTTGTAAAAATTTAGAGGTGGTATATACCTATATTTGTATAAAAAACATCTGGAAAGATAAGAGTTGCCCCTGGGGAATTGGGATGGGAGTGCTCTTGGTTTGGGGGGAGTCTTGAAACGTCACTTTCTCTGTTTACTTCTTAGATGTCTGCATTGTTTGAAATTCTTTAGAGGAACATGTTTCAATCTTTCAAATAAATCATAAGATAATAAAACAAATGTATGTGACAGATTGGCCCAGTCACTTCTAGCCCTTGCTTGGTTTGCATTTTCTCAGAATTTTCAAATAATAATAATAATGATAATGATAGTAGCTAACATTTGTTAAGTGCTTACTATGTGCCAGGCAATGATCTAAGTGCTTTACCTATATTAACACATAAAATCTTCACAAGATCCTTATGATGTTGTCTTAGTCTGTTTGGGCTGCTGTAATAAAAGTACAACATACTAGGTGGTTTATAAACAGTAGAAATTTATTCCTCACAGTTCTGGAGGCTGAGAAGTCCAAGAGCAAGGTGCCAGCAGATTCAGTGTCTAGTGAGGGCCTGCTTCCTGGTTCATAGATGGCTATCTCCTTGTTGTGTCCTCATACGGTGAAAGGGGTGAGGAGGCTCTTTAGGGTGTCTTTTATAAGGGCACTGATCCTATTCATGAGGACTCCACCCTCATGACCTAATCACCTCCCAAAGGCCCCACCTCCTAATACCATCACAGTGGGGGTTAGGATTTTAACGTACAAATTTTGGGGAAGGTGACACAAACATTTAGTCTTATAACAGAGGTAGAAATTATTATCATCCCCATCTTACAGATCAGGGAACTGGTTCAGGCAGATTAGAAAACTTGTTAAATCTCCTACATCTTGTGATTAATAGAGCTGGGATTTGAAGTCAGAGAAACTTGCTTTAGAGCCAGCCTGCTTAAGAACTACTGCATAGCGTCACTCAGATGAAAGAGGTAAATGACATAATCTGTGCTCTCAAAGGGTTTAGAGACTGACTGGGGGAGATGCACACTCTCTACCTGTCTTTCTCTGTTTTCTTTTTTTTTTAATCTCTTATCTCTCACAGATACATACACACATACACATTCAGAAATACACATGAAAAAATATAATACAAATGAGTGCTACAGAGAATGAATGCTACAGGAGGTATCTAGGAGAAAGAGTGTTCATTGTAGGCTCAAGGACTCAGAGACCAATGCTTAGAGTCGGACCTATAGCTCACCTTCTTACCTGATTCTTCTGTGGCCAAGAATATATTTAGTGGGACAGTTGGTAGGGGTACTTTAACAACTTATGGCTAAAGAATAAAACAAAGCCTAGAAACCAATTCAGACCCTAGTGTATATGTTACTCCCCAGCGTTGGGCTTGGGCACTGCAGCAGCCATGAACCCAACTATGGTAACTAAAGTGGTTCTGTTGGCCTATGCTACAGGAGAGCCATTGTCGGTATTCTGTGCCTCAGCCTCATCTCTCTCTTTAATATGGAATAAGTCCAATCTAAAGTTACATGAAACCACAATTGGAAGGGCCTTTCTATGCTCTCTCTTCACTTTTTTTTAATAGATGAGAAACTGAAACCCAGAAAACTTAGTTAACTTGATCAAGGTCACACTGCTATTTTCGTCGCCAAAATAATGCATATATGGTAGGATGTTACTTTCCTTTAAAGTAAAATACATCACCCAGCTAAAGGAGTCCCTCTGCCTGCCTTGTGATTTAGGTAAAGGATTTAGGGGCTTTAATAAAGGGTTTGCTTTCTTCCTCCCTCTCTCTCTAAACACACACGTACACTCACACGTACATGTACAACAATTTCACTTCCTGATGCTTTTGTTTGTGTTTTTCTCTACTGATTACCACTTACCCTCCACATAAAGTATTGGAGGAATTTGGTCAGCTTTTTTCCTCCCTGAATATGGGTGGAGAGGGAAAAATGTTTGATCTGCCCAGACATGACTTTTCAAAGGATATCATTCTCATGGCCAGAGGATGAATGATGGGACTCCTAATAGAATCTTGAGAACAGGCCCCAGTTTTCAGGGATGGCATTTCACGTGCTTGCTTGGAAGATGATGAGTTAGTACCTCGGTGACATGATCAATTATATGGGGCCAAGGTTAGGATTATATAACAGACCTGCCTGCGGGAGAAACCTTATAAAATGGAGGGGTGGAAAAAATGTGCTGTGCAACTGCATAATAATCTTGTGAAAAACAAAATGCCTTATTCATTTTAATAAAAACACTGGGAAAAAAAGATGAGTCTTCACTCTGTCTAATCAATTGCAAGGCTTCATAATAAAAGCGAAGCTGCTTTTTCCCCCCAAAGAAGCACAAAATCAGTCTTCAAAAGTAACATATTTTCTTGGCCCTTCTGCTCCCCCAGTTTATAAATGGGTATTTTTTTCCCAAGTTAGGTGGAGATGGGTAGGGAAGAGCGGGACTCACAGGCATCTATAGCTTTCTGAGCTATGTGTCATGGGGCTGTTTTCAAAGTCCTTCCCAGTTCAATAGTAACATTAATTAATTTGAGGGTTAATTTGGGGGTTGAGTCATGCACAGTAGAAGCACACAAAAGGGTGTGTCAGAGCAGAGCCTTAATTCAACCCTGCTCTAGATAAGATCTGACACTTGACAATATAGCTGGATCCATGCTTGTTTCTGGGCCCAACCAGGCTCATCATTCCTTAATTCTCTGCTGGGGTATTTCATACCAGCCTGCACATAAAATCTGGTGCTTAGATTTCCTTTCCCATCCCCATCCAAACAATACTTTGTTTCTTCTTCTTCCTTCATGATGAAATGAACATCTGCTTTTAGCCTAGTTCCTCTGATTCTAAAGATCTTAAAAGGTAATTTCTCCCAGGAACCATTTCTTAGCACTTCCCTATAACTCCCTGCCTTTCAGTATAGACTTAGATACTTCTCTTCAGTGTTACCTTAATACACACACACACACACACACACACACACACACACACATACATACATACATCTTGCTTTACCTACCATTGTCTACTTATGTGGCTTTTTTATCCCACTCATAGAATGCTCAAAGATAGAGATCAGGTATGCTTTGGATCTGTATCTGTATCAGGCAGCACTGTGGTTGGCACAGAGTATGGGCTCAGTCAGTGATTCTGGAATAAAAGTAAATTCTGTGGCTTACCTGATATCGTGCGATGAGAGGGAGCAGTGATGAATTAATCTGATAAATATCCATATTAGAATGGATTTCAAGAACAAGCAGTTTTTGAAGAGCCTAAAAACAGGAAATATGGAGGCTGTGAGTTGCAGCAGCACTGCAAACAGAGACACAGAGCTTGAATTTGTGACCTAGACATGTTCGCCTTCAGTTTGTGTCCTTGGTGCTAACCACTGCCAGGGTTATTTCCTCAGGGAGATGTCTTCATTGAGTCATATGTATAACCTATTTCCCCAAGTTGAATTGGATTTCATGGGTAGTTTACCTAGTCCAGGGACTCTCAGTAACATTCAGGGAATACTCTGTGCCCATAGTGAACACCAAGGTACACCTGTCTCAATTGATACAGCTGCTCATTTGCCAAGCAGGGAGGCAGGTGGTTCTAGGCCAGGACACACTGGCGTTGTTATGGAGAAATAAATAGTTTTGTTTCAGTAGACACTCCGCTAGTCAAGGTGATGTTAAAGAATGAGAACTTTTCTAAGGGGAAGAATGCTAGTGCAATGGAGAGGAGGGATAGGAGTGTGTGTGTGTGCATGCGCACGTGTGTGTGGGGGGGAGAGAGAAACTACTTGATCCCTATAATTTAGACTCATGTCTAAAAATAAGAGCAAACATTTACAGTGTTTATGCCAAGCATTCTGCCCAGCACCTTACAATGAGCATCTTACTGAATTTTCATAACCTTTTGAGGTAGTACTATTATGGACCCTATTTTATGTATGAAAATAGTAAGGCTTGGGTAAGCGAAATAATTTGTCAAATGTCATAGAATTGATAAGTGGCAGAGCTGGGAATTTAAACTTCGTGTGTTTGATTCCAAAGCTCATGTTCTTCCCTCTAATTAAATGTACAATTTATGTGCAGTAACAGGTACAGATCTGAAGGATACAGCTGGGTAGTATTTTACCTATGTGTATACTTACATGACCATCACCCAGGTCAAGATATAGAACATTTCCATCATCTCAGAAAGTTCTTTTATGCCCTTTTCAAGTCCACACCAGCCTCCGCACCAAAGGTAACCACTATTCTGACTTCTATCACCATAGATCTGTGATTCTTAAAGTGTGGACCCAGGACTAACAGCTTCAACATCACCTAGGAACTTGTTAGAAATGCAAAGTCTTAGACGCCTCCCCAGACCAGCTGAATCAGAAACCCCGATTTTAACAAGCTTTCCAGGTGATTTTGTTGCATGTTGAGAATTGCTCCATGGAGGAGGCTTTCGTGTTTCGTGTTTTAGAAATTCATGTATATAAAAATAGAGTTATATAGTATGTATTCTTTTGTGTCTGGCATTTTTTGTCTTAGCAAAATATCTGTGAAATTTATTCATATTGTTGTGTGTATCAGTAATTCTTTCATTTTAAATTGATGATCGGTATTCCATTTTATGAATATACAATGTTCTCTCTTTGATAGGTTGTTAGTAGAGTTAAGGAAAGTTTATTATATTTGTCTAAGACAAATTTGTGGAATCACAGAAATTAAGGAGCAACTTAAGAGTAAAGCAGGTTGTTGTATCCTACGATACAATTTCAGAAAAGCAATGCTGTTCTCCCAACCAAATCTCTTACTTGCTTCCTAATGTTGGGAAGTTTTTTAATAGGAAGGTAAGACTTTTATTCCACAATAAACAGTAATACTCAGAAGGCACGCATATGCTCCAACAGTAAAAGAAAAAAGAAAAAAGACAGACTAAAAATCATACTGAAGTGCTAATGATCTATCCTTTCTTTCCAGTAGAGTTAAGGGCATAGATGACAACTATATAGCATGTATGCTATCACTTACTGATCTAAACCCATGACAGTCATTACTAATCAATTATGCTACTTTTAAATGTTGATTCCCAATGCAATCTCAGGATCCTTCTCAACAAATTATCCCAGACAGCAACTATCAATCCATCATGGCTGGCATGCCATCTCTGGCTGAATTCGAGTGTGTGTGTGTGTGTGTGTGTGAGTTTGTGTGTGTGTGTGTGAGAGAGAGAGAGAGAGAGAGAGAGAGAGGGAGAGAGAAAGAGAGAGAGACAGAGAGAGACAGAGAGGTTATAATAGTGTTTAGAACTAAAGAGGGGAAGAAGACACCATAGAGGGGATGTATGGCTCAGGAAGGAGAACCAAAGTCACATTTTCTTTTCTGTGATGTGTTCTCATTAGCACATTAGAAAGCCTATTAGGTGGCCAGGATATAGTAAATTCTTAGCTAACAATTTTTGGGACATCAGCGTAACACCAAACAATTACAACAGCAGCTACTACTACTACTTTTACCGAGAGCTATGTATTGGGCCTTGCGGTAAGTGATTTATGTGCATTGTCTCATTTAATTCTCAGAACCTTGCTAGACCATTATTATTGTCTCCATTTTAGATGTTAAATTGAGGCTTAGAGACACGCCCAAATTCCAGGAGATCTGACTCCATATCCCATGGTCTTTGGAAACCACTACTCCATATTGATGCTGAGATAATTAGATTTAAGGCTACTTAGAACCCCTTTTCTTCCCAACTCTTGTTAAAAATGTCTGTGTCCACTTTCCTGCCTTAATAAGAATATAGTAATCATCATTAAAGATCTCAGGGTTATCATCCTTACCATCAGGGGTTACAAAACTAGAGCTGTCAGTGGCACAGGTACAGGAGATTAGAAGATTAGGTATATGAGATACACCTCCACCCTGGTTTCTGCTCCCTCTCTTTAGTTCTAAACAGTTATGATTACACACATACATGTGTGTGCACACAGAAATTAGGGCATTCCTTAGAAATTAACTTTTAAACTACAGGTAAATGAATAAAATTATTCATTTATCAGGCATGTACCATTTGCTAGACTTTAAGTTCCATGAGGGCAAGGACCTTTCTTGTTCACTGCTATATTCCCATTATCATGCACCTGAAAAAGAAGGTGTTCAATAAATATTTGTTGAATGAACGTAGGGATGAATGAATAAGTGCATGCACAAATGCTAGGCATTGTACTGAGCTCTGGGACTTCTAATTTTGGTCACTTGCCTCAAAGGGAGAAGTTAGTACAGTGATCTCATTAGTTAGATAAAAGTTATATGCTTCTGATTAATAGACTTCTGGAATTTCTGTACATAACATGTAAGGAAAATACAAAGTTTGGTCTTCTCAGGTTATATCTATTTTTTTCCCAATAACTTAATGGTTAAGACTGTATTTCCAACAGACAGAAGCTTGCTTCTTTAAAAAATAAAGCTGAATATATTGGTACTGGCAGAGGAATGTAAGCATTGTATCCACAGTGATTTCTACATTGGATGCTACATTTTAGAAAATGCAAAATAATGAAAGAAGGAACAGAATTCCGCACTATCTTTTGCATAGTTAAAATGCATTATATAGTAAGGTAGTGTTTTTCAAAACTAAATCAGTGTTGGTTCAGTATTGAGCAAAATGCTTCAGTGATTTTTGTAAAATTGAAAGTAGCATATTCCTAATCTAGTGAAAGGGAACATTCAAAAATGTCTCATTCTTTTTTTCTGAAATTATGCACAGGACCTGGGACAATGGCAAGCAACTTACCCAAGCATATTTCCATGGCAGCTCAGATATCCTGTCTCTCTGTCTCACACCAAAGCTGTACAAATGGCACACTTGCAGAGTTGGAGAGGTGCTCATGTCACCTCGGCGTCAAGTGCAATTGGATTCTGTCGAGCAGGAGCCAGAACGCTTGCATTATCCATAAGAACAGTGCCAGCCAGTCATTCAGTTGGAACCGCCTCTTAGGCACAGATGGGTGAAGGAGGCCATTTTCCCTTAAAGGGTAAAAGGAATAATGACCATCTTTCTTGCCGTCACTTTCAGCCCCAAAGTGAGGAAGGTCAGAAATATTAATACAAACTTCTCTTTTGGGCCCATATAGCCATTCTAGGACCATGTTCTAAGAAATGTTACCAGTGACAGGAATCAAGGGCTTGTATTCCAGAGTGATACTGTGTGATTTGGAAGAGGAATTCAGGTTTTTGGTTTTGGTTTTGGTTTTGCCATTTTATGGGCAGTGGCTGCTATAGTGCCAAGCTATGGAGATATTTAGTGATACAGCCCTCAGTATGATTTTTTTGGAGGATGATAACAATAGACTTAATTCTTTTCACCAAATCTAGATTTATTAGTTTCTTAATGCTGTAATAAAATACCACAAACTTAGAGGCTTAAACCAACACAAATGTCTTCTTTTACATTCTGGATGTAAGAATACTTCAAGTCAAGGTGTCTGTAGGGCTATGTTCTTTTTGCAGGTTCTAGGGGAGAATCCATTTCCTTCCCTTTTCCAGCTTCTAGAGGCCACCCACATTCCAGGGCTTATGTCACTCTTCTCCATCTTCAAAGCATACCTCTTTGACCTCTGCTTCCATCATTATATCTCTTTTTTCTGCCTTTGACCCTCTTGCTTCCCTCTTATAAGGACCCTTATAATTACATGGGGCCCACCCAAATAAGAGAGAAACAAAAAAAATCTGACAAAATCTGACAGGTTAATCTCTCCACCTCAAGACCTTCAACTTAATTACATCTGAAAAATCCCTTTTTCCATGTAAGGTAACACATCCATAGATTCTAGGGATTAGGATACGGACATCTTTAGGAGACCATTATTCTGTCTACCCTACCAGTCTAGCTGTAGTGATGACAATGCTTTACTCCCTTGCTTAGGGTACTTAAGATCATGAGGCCAGTATTGCTTGTCTGATGATTATTAATGCCATACTGATGATTATAGATTATATAATATAACCTAATAACAATTGTATGAGGTAAACATTATTATAATCTCATTTTGAAGATGTAGTAGTACTCATAGAAGTTAATAGGGCTTCCCTGGTGGCGCAGTGGTTGAGAGTCCGCCTGCCGATGCAGGGGATACGGGTTCGTGCCCCGGTCTGGGAGGATCCCATATGCCGCGGAGCGGCTGGGCCCGTGAACCATGGCCGCGGAGCCTGCGCATCCGGAGCCTGTGCTCCGCAACGGGGGAGGCCACAACAGTGAGAGGCCCGCATACCGCAAAAAAAAAAAAAAAAGAAGTTAATAAACTTGCCCAAGTTCATATAGCTAAGAAGTGGTAAAGCCAGGACTCAAATTCAGGTATATCTTACTCTAAAGCCCATGAAATTTCTAGTTTCCCACTCTGCCTCTTTAGTTTTGCTAAGTTTACTTGCCTCATTTCCTGGCCACTGTATGTACCTAAACCTTGACCAGAAATGTCACATCTGGGTGCCTTTGGCCACATGTGGCTAGATCTGGGCAAGTTCATCACTACTACTGCAAGTGCAACTCAGTTTAACTCCAGAAACCTTTATTAAACATCATCGTATGCCCCCACCCTGCGCAAAGCCCATGGCTCACTGATGGTGATGACTCATCTGGGACATATTGATTTAGACTGCAGCCATATCATTTCATGGTTATCGCTCAGGATAAGAGGGAGCAGGTACCTCAAACAGTTCACTGAAAAGGTCATGCCTTGCCAGTGGGAAATTGCCAAGTTTCCCAAGTTCCTTTAACTTGGAAATCCATCTACCTCTAAGAGATAAGAGATAATTTTCTATATTTCTTTTAACCATTCAAAAGATAGTCCCTGAGATAAGCAGTGTCCCTGGGCCTATGGTGGTGGAAGGACGATCGTGGACTATAGAAGGCTGGTTAATCCAGAAGTAGCATGACTATATTTGAAATGTCCCTTCTTACATTTCCTTTAATAGTATGTGACTTCATCTTTTCAGGTACAGTGGAAGGTCAAACCCAAAGCTGATAGTCATGGTGATGTTAATCTGATGGTTTTGTTGGCCAATAAATACTTTATTCTTTTAGAGGCCCCGGACCCCGGTTCTTTTTTTTTTTTTTTTCCCCTTTTTTTTTTTCCTTTTTGGCCATGCCACGCAGGTTGCAGGATCTTAGTTCCCTGACCAGGGTCAAACCCAGGCCCCCAGCAGTGGAAGCACAGAGTCCTAACTACTGGCCTGCCAGGGAATTTCCCCAACCCCAGTTCTTTAAGCATCCCATCTCAGTTTCCTTGAAACCCCTTCCCCCATTTCATACACCAAATCACCCAGGTGCTGTATCTATTCTCTAAACTCAAACTGATTGCTCCTGTGTCCCATTCCCCAATGGGGCTCTATTCCTTATAGATTTGATAATAACTGTGTACCAAGATATTAAATATATAGCTTTGCTATTCTTCCCAGATAATAACTTTCACTGTTGAGAGAGGGAGGGGGGAGGGGGAAGAGAGGGATGGGGTGGAGAGGGAGAAATAGAGGGGGAGAGAGAGGAGGAGGAAGTGGGAGAGAGAGAGAGAGAGAGGAGGGGAGAGAGAGAGAGGGGGGGGGAGAGAGAGAGACCATGTTAGAGTTTCAAAGCTCTCATTCCTGGAACATTTTTTGCATTTCCTCCCAAATCTGATTTTCTTCTGGAATTCATGTCATACTCTCTTCATCTTCCAAGTACCAGGCAGCCTCAAGAACTATTTCTCTCCCCATTCATTAAAAGCTACTTGGTCCTATTGATTCTTTTGTTCAGTTTTACACTTTTTAAAACTTTAATATATGTCAGGCACTGTGCTAGGTTCTAGAGAAACAAAAAAAAAAATCTGACAAACCCCATAACAAGAAGGAGTTTTTAGGTTAAGAAGAAATAGACATGTTAACAGAATGTTTTGGTGTACTATAGTATGGACAAATGCACATAAAGCTCTGGGAAAACAGAATTCTTGAAGAGCTAACTCTTCCTTTTTGATGGATGGGTAGAAGTTAATTGGGCAAAGTAATTGAGAGGTTTCATTTCCTCAATAATCTTTAGCTTGCCTACTGCCCCACCCTGGTCCAGACCTAGGTCAACTCAATCTCAGACTGTTTCATTAAAACAGTCTCCCAGCCAGTCTTCATGTTTCCTCTCTGGTGTCCTAACTGCCTTGCTGTCCACTGGCTCTTGTCCGTCTTACACCTGCTAACAGATTAATCTTTATAAAATATTTATTTGCAAAAATCATTCTCTCTCTCCCTACCACCTCTCCCAGCTCTGAAATCTTCATTGACTTTCTCCTGTTTTCAGGATAAAACCTTGGGCTCTTCATCTGGCATTCAGTGCTCTCCACATTCCAGTCCTCATCTATGGGCCTGTCCCCATCACCTATAATTTCTGGCACATAACCTACTCCCTACTCAAATTAAATGTGTGTGTAATTTCTCAAGCTTCCAGACATGTTCTTACCTCTATATTTTGATCACATAGATCTTGTTCACAATGCCTTCCTCTAATACCAGGGCAGATCTAAGCCATAGTTTCCCTTCAAAAACTAGCTCAAGCCCCATACCCTCTATAGAACTTACCTGGTCCACCCCATCCATCTGTGATCACTGCTTTATCCAATAGACTTCTGTCATTTAGCATTTAGCATATACAATCTTCTACTGTACTTACTTTTCATGTACAATTCCAGTCTCTCTCTCTTGGTAGTAATCCCCTTAAGACAGAGACTATACCTTGCATCCCTTAGTATCTCCAGTGTTCAAATAGCTCAGAAGATTTTTATGATGATGGTAATGAGTCAGCTGTCTGGTACATATAGGTGATACATGTGGAAAAGAACTCTTGAAATTTCTCATTTCACACCATGTAGGGAGGGACACTCAAATTGCTTACATGAAGGGCCAAGGTAAAAGCTTTCTTGGGGATAAATTAAGCCAGAGGTACAAACCCACATGCTTGCAGGGGCGAGGGAGGGAACATAATCAGGCTGGACATAAGCCCATATTTATTTATTTATTTAACAAAGATTTACACAGTGCTTTCTGCGTGGGCATTATTTTAAGTGCTTTACAAGTATGAACTCATTTAATTCTAACTACAACCCTACTATTACTATTCCCATTTTAGAGATGAGACAACCAAGGCACAGAGAGGTTAAGTCATTTTTCCCAAGGTCACGTAACTAGTAAGTGACAGATCTTGAATTTCAACTCAAGTACTCTGATTCTCTGTGTTTCTATTCTTAACCGTTGCATGATGTTGATTTTCCAGAAAGGGCCCAGTGTGATCAATGGTGAGCTGGAGTGAGTATAATGAACCAAAAGACATTTAAATTTATTTTAAAGAAAATTGTGAGCCAGAATAAACACGCCTGTGGGCTAGGTCAACCAGAGTGTTAAAAGAGTTTGCAACTCCCGGATTGAGCCCAACAATGACAGGATAAAGTTTATTATTTGTAATGTCACATATATTCCAGGACAGCAAGAAGCATCCCTGATTATGTCCTCTTTACCTTGACATCAGCTCATATGCCTGTTATGGGGATTTGTCAAAGAAAAGGAAATATCAGCATTTGCTGTCATCACTGTATACGTTTAGGTTTGCAGATTCAACTTGCAAGAGATTTATGAACCTCTCAAAGGAACTAATGGCTCTTCTGCATTTGCTCCCGTAGCGTTTTGTTTATACCTTTACCAAGTTATTTATCAAATGTCACTCTTTCTCCTATTTGAAATGAAGAATTTTCCACTTTTTCTTAGCACAAAAGATTTTTCTCTCTCTCTCTCTCCAGACACTTACTTGTAGATTTTAACAGCTTCTAACAGTTTTAATGTGTGTTGATTTAAAATATATTTAGCAAGTCCTTATCAGTTTCTAACTTTTACAATTTCAAACAACAGGACACTGTCTTTTCTAGTGCCCCTAGATATAAAGTCAGACTCCTACCAGCCCAGGACTTTCAAAAGTAACATAAAGTAACCTACATCTTTGAAAATGTTGATAGCTTTATTTTAATGTTTATTTTGTTCATGTTTGAAAGAATAAATGCAGATATGCAGTGTATTTGGAAAATTCTAGAAAGTTTAAAGAAATAGCAAGTAGAAAATTTGACAGTCACAAACTCAAATGTACAAGAATACAACGTTCTTGATTTCTCTACGACTGAAATTCACCTAGATTTTAACTTGCATTTCAACTTTCTGCAGTAAACTTAGTCCTACGATATAAGATATCTTAACTATTTCTGATTTTAAACTTAGTCCTTTATGAGTCTCCTCACTCAACTCTTCCTCCTTCCCTTCTTCTGAATTGTAATTTCCTTTGGGTGTGAGTGTCAGCCCTCTATTCTTATCGCCCTCCACTGAGTTGTATATAGCTTGTCTAGACTGGTCTTATGTATCAGCTTATCTGCATTCAGTGCTGGTGTGCTTACTTGTGTAATTCCCTTGATATGGGGAAATGCACACTAATGGTTTGGAGGTAGGATGAGTGGGGAAATGGGAAGCCTGGCAGTAATCTCAGACTGACTGAACTCCCTTTACAGCTCATATAGGTAAGTTGAGTTGCTGAGACTCAGTCAAGTTCACAAGCTTCCGACTTTGGCTGTCCCATCTGCATCTTGTTACTCAGTTCCTTGTCCCTGTGCCATGAAGACAGCCTGGCAGACATACCATTTCTCAATTTTTAGTCACTTTCCTTGCTCAATTAGACACATAGAAACTTTCATATTTCTTAAACATACCTTGGAAGCCAAGGGAGATTGAGGAGGAAATGGCAATATATTAAGTTCCTCTCTTCCTAAACATGCTACCATTTCTACTCTAAGACAGCCACTCTCTGGTCACCTGGGGCAGTTGCAAAGTGAGGTGCCTTTAGAATTTTCAGATCTATCTGAATTTTTTTTTTAAATCTTCATCCAAACTTCTCTCCCAGTACAGAAAGTATTCTTCTCTCCTCTTTTTGTGGTTGGGAAACAGCTCCGACGTCATTACAAATTCTCCTCTACTAAATGGTTCATGATATAAACCCTGGGTCCTCCAGTCTTCACTCTTGATGTGAAAAGGCAAGTTTTTAGAATTTTAGAATATTATTTTTTTCCTCTCAGGTGCCTCACTCTAGCAAATCAAAGTTTATTTGGCTTTTAGAGTCTCCTCCTAGCTATGGACTTTACAGTTTTATTTTGAAACTCAAATGTAAAAAAAAAAATTGGCTCATTATGCTGGGTCATTTTTTGTCTTTCCATCCCTGGGACAATAAGCTTCAGTGCCAGTATCTAATTTTAATTGTGGAATATACTGTAGGACCAAAAGGAATTATCAAGAAGGAAAACAAACATTATTAATATTTTAAAACACTGTGCTCCATAAGGAAATAAAAATCACTTGTAATTCCAAATCCCAGGAAAACATTGATAATATTTTAGTGCCTTTCCTCTTGTTCTTTTTCTATGCATACACATATGCATAGAAAAATATGTAATATATATTTATGTGTATATGTGCTGTACGGTAGGCTCCTTATTTGGGGGCCCATGTGGTATCTTTAGACATTTTCTGCCAAGCTGGTGGTCAAGGATGAATTTTCTGGCTGAGTTACTGCCTTTTTGGCATATCTCCCCAAAGCCCCATAGACATTCCTTGTCTTCTTGTGGGGATGAGAGTAAACATTCCCTTCCTGATAGCAGTTATTATCTTGTGACCCACACAAGTGAACATCATGGAAATTTGGCAGAAGAGTTCAAGCTATAATTTGCTCAAGGCCTCTGGTGATTAATCCAAACTATACAGGGGTTAGTGGTAGACAGTACACATTATATTGGTTGATGAGACCTTGATTTTTTTCTCTCTTGTCCTGCCTACGTACTGAGGTTGTGTTGACCCCACTTTCAGGTTGTTTCTGGGAGGGTTTTTTCGCTAGCCATGTGAAAGGGGATACCTTCTCTTTTCCTCTTCTCCTCAAGTCCATCTGTCCTTTTAACTTCGTTCCTTCCTCCTGAATCCCCACTTCTCCATTTCTTCTGGGTCTGTTATCCTTCTGTTAGGTATTTGCAAGTCCCAGGTCAACGTCAATCTCTCTATCTCTCTCCTTGTAAATTGTTTGACTCCAACATGGGTTGTCAGTTAAAGCTGTTCTGCCAGGTAGAGGGAGAGAGGTGAGCTCTGAGTCCTAAAACTGGAGGAGGGAATGGGGGTGGAAGAATGTCAGGGTGATCCTCCACTCTGGTTTGTAGTCTGCTACTTGATATTTTTATATTCTTGGGAAGAGCAAAATAAAAAATTAAAAAAGCACATCTGACGCAGGGAAAATTTCTTTCCTTCCCAAATCCTTCGTTGGGTCTACATGGGAGAGGAGTTGCTCCTTTGCCTACATAACTATGGTCTTTTTATAATAAAAACCATCTGTCCCTTTCTCAACTTGGGTTACATTGCAAACCCTTTTTCCATTAACTTGACACTAAATGGCATCATTGAGTTATCCTTTTTTTTTTCTTATGATCATATAGTAAGCATTTTCTTATGGGATTATTTTTAAAAACATATTCTCAAAATATCAGCATATTACTCCATTATGTTTAGGCACCATAATGTGTTTAATTATTACTCTAATGTTTAATAGTAGGTTGTGTCTATATTTCAGTATTATAAAATTTATAAACTGCAATGTTAAGTTCTGTGCACATGTCTAAATATAACCGAGGATGGTGTCCTTAGAAGTAGAATTAGAAGCCAAAAGCTACAACGTAGTTTCTTTTTAAATGTTTTAAATTGAAAAGTAATTGTGATTTTAAATTATAAAACTAATAAAAACCAGGGACTTAAAAAGAAAGTGTATAAAATAGCAACTGTAAGTCATTTCTGTCATCTCATCCCTTAGAGATCATAATTTTTATCAGGTTAATGTCTTTTTTTAGTATGAACAATTAATGCTTTTTTTATTATTGTCTATCGCTATCCCCAAATATCAACCATTTTAAAATCTCACTAGCAGTTGATAAAAGGGCTAGTTTCACTGTATATTTATCAACCTTAAGTATTCTATTTATTAATATTGTTCACATTTAATGAACATATTGATTTTGAGAGTGCTTTTTTACATTAATAATACTAAATATATATATTTATCATATACACATACATATTACAAACATGTTCTCTACTTTGTAATTAAACTTTTGAAGTGTTTTATTATATAGAGTTTTTATATTTTTATGTAGTCACATTTATCAATCTTTTCCTTTATGATTTATTTTTTCTTTTAAATTTAAAAGGCTTTCCCTTCTCCCATGAGCAGATAAATAGTCACATATATTTTCTCACCATCATGTAAAGTTTAAATTTTCTTATTACACTTTTTTAAAAATTAATTTTTATTGGAGTATAGTTACTTTACAATGTTGTGTTAGTTTCTGCTGTACAGCAAAGTGAATATACATATACATATACCCACTCTTTTTTAGATTTCCTTCCCATTTAGGTCACCACAGAGCATTGAGTAGATTTCCCTCTGCTGTACAGTAGGTTCTCATTTAAATTTTCTTAATATACTTTAAATTATGATGTATTTCAAACATAAGAAAATTATATAAATTTAATATAACAAGCACCAGTGAATCAACCACTCCTATTTAACAGATGCTAACATTTTGCCATATTTACTCAAGTTTTTTTTTGTAAAGAAAAATAGTTACAGCTGTAGCTAAAGACCCTCCTTCATCCCTTTCCCACCCACCTCTGCTGAAATTTATGCATATAATTGACCTTCATGCTTTTATACTTTCTACATTTATTTACAGCCACATGCACTATGAAATATTGTTTTGTGGGCTTTAAAATTTTACCTGAATAGAATCTTTTCCAACTGACTTTCATCATTCAACATTAGACTTCTAGGATTTACCCAGGTAGATGCCTATATTTCTAGTTTATACATTTTTACTACTTTATCACATACAATTGCATAAAATTGGAGTTCTTTTTGTAAATTGCCTGCTCATATCATTTGTGCATTTTTTATTGCATTGTTGGTCTTTTAAAAATTATGGATTTGTTCAGATTCTTTATATATTCTTGACCCAGATCCTTTGTGTGTTATGCATATAGCAAGTATCTGTTCCAAATCTAACTTGTCTTTTAAGTTTATGGCATTTTATGACATACACAGGTTTTTAATTTTAATGTACCATCTTTATCAACTATCGACTTTATGGCTTGTATTATTTTATATTTTGTTCAAAAAATAGTAACGCAATTTAGTGATGTGAAAATATTTTCCATGCTCTAAAATTTTTTTGAGTTTGTATTTTCAAATTTAGATACTTGATTTACATGGAATTATTTTTCTATATGATGTGGGTAGCGTCTTCATTGTCTTATTCCAAATAAATAGCAAACTGTCACAGCACCATTTTTTTTTAAATAGTGCATTCTGCTCACGCTGAGCAGTAATGCAACCTCTGCCATATATCAAGTTGCCACATAAATATCAGTCTTTTCGAGGCTTTCTATTCTGTTCCACTGTTTCATTTGTCTATACCTGATTCAACAACCACTGTGTTAATTACTATAGCTTTATGATGACTCTTGATACATGGTAGGAAAAGTTCTCTCTCTCTTTTTTTTAATCATTCTTTGACATTTTTTTGGTTTTCTTTTAGGGCTTTGTTGTTTTCAAAGGTATTTCAGGATCAGCTTGTCCATTTCTGTGAAATATCCTTTTGGAACTTAAGTTGGAATTCCATTGAATTTATTGATTAACATGGAAACAGTTGTAACCTTTAAAATATTTTCTCTCTATTAACAAGCATGGTACAACTCTCTATATAGGATTTCTTTAACAGCATTGTCATCTGTGAATACCATTTGAGGTTCTTCATGATCAATCTGAAGACTTTCATTTTCCTTGTCTTTTTGTACCAGATAAGAGCTCTAGTATATGCTTAATAGAAGCAGCATAGTGTCATTCTTATCATTTTTTCAACTTTAAAAGGAATACTATATTTTACATATTTTACCAGTAAGTAATATGTCTGCTGTTGGTTTGGGGTTTATAGATTTATCAGGTTAAGGAAGATCCCATATATTTGTAGTTTGCTAAAAGCTGTTTCACTCTTGAGAGGGCTTTGCATTTTCTAAAAAAATTCTGTGTCTACATTATATGATTTTCCCCTTTAATCTGTTAAAATGATGATTTATAGTAATAGATTTTCTCTTTAAAAGATCTTTTATTACTGGGTTAAGCCACACATTGTCATCAGGTACTTTTTAATGCATGTTTGATTTGGTTTGCTAATATTTTATTTAAATATTTTGCATCTATATTATAAATGAGATTGAGATTTTTTTCTAGTACTGTCCAAGTTAAGTTTATATTTGCCTCAAACAGTGACTTGGTGAGCTTTACTTATTATTTTATTCAGTAGTTCAGTGATTCCCAGATGCACATTTGGATTACTTGGGGAATTTCTGTTTTTTGGTTTTTGTACATTTATAAAATAATGATACTCAGGATTTTTTTGCCCATACCAAATAAATCAGCATCTCTGGAGGTGGATCCAGGCATCAGTATTTTAAAATGCTCCCCAGGTGATTAAAATGTGAAGCCAAATTTGAGAACCAAAGCTCTAGAACAATTTGTATATGATATAATTTATCTGTTCTTTGAGGGTATCAGAAGGAAAATATTTGTTCTGTGAAATTTAGGTAGGAATTGTCTATGAAATTGTTTGGCCTGATAATTTTGTGTGTAGATTTAAATTTTTTTATTCAGTTTCTTTATTGGTTATATAGATATATTCAAGTTTTTCCCCTCTTATTTCTTAAGTCAGTTTGGTAATTATTTTTCAGAAAATTCATTTTTTATGCTTTCAAATTTATTGGCATAAAGTTGGTCTTGGAATTTCCATCTGAATTTTTAGTCTCCAGTGTATCTCGAATTGTATCCCTGCTTCTCATTCCTTATGTTTTTAACATGCCTTTTCTTTCTCTTTTGTTTTATGATTATATTTGCTATGTGGTTTCCATATTTTACTAGTCTTTCCAAAAGATGAGCCATTGGTTTGTTTCTTTATTTTCTAATTCATTAATTTCTCTCTGTATCATTAATTTAGTCTTTCTAATTTCCTTAGGTTTATTCTTCTTTTTCTAACTTCTTGAGATTTTTAAATACTTAATCTTCTCTAATGCCTATGTATCTGGCTATAAATTTATTAGGTATGTCCTGCTGTAGCTGCATCCCCTGAGTTATTATTTTTTTTAACATCTTTATTGGAGTATAATTGCTTTACAATGGTGTGTTAGTTTCTGCTTTATAACAAAGTGAATCAGCTACACATACACATATATCCCCATATCTCCTCCCTCTTGCGTCTCCCTCCAACCCTCCCTATCCCACCCCTCTAGGTGGTCACAAAGCACCGAGCTGATCTCCCTGTGCTATGCGGCTGCTTCCCACTAGCTACCTATTTTACATTTGGTAGTGTATATATGTCCATGCCACACTCTCACTTCGTCCCAGCCTACCCTTCCCCTTCCTTGTGTCCTCAAGTCCATTCTCTATGTCTGCGTCTTTATTCCTGTCCTATCCCTAGGTTCTTCAGAACCATTTTCTTAAAAATTCCATATATATGTTATTCATAGTGCTGTGTTTTTCAATTTTAAATCTTTTCATTTTTCTATTATGATATTTTCTTTGAACCTTCATATGTTCAAATATTCAATATATTCAAATTATAGATGGGGTTGGCTTTTTTTGATGCTTTCTATTTGTATTGCATTGGGGTCATAGAACCTGTTCTGTGTGAGGCCTTTGGTTTTTTTGTTTGTATATTACCCATATAAACTTGAAAAGACTTTATATTTTCTGATTGCTTTGTGTGGGGTATTACATGTCAGTTAGACCAATTGTTAATTGTGTAGTTCAATTTTTTTCTAGCCTTACTGTTTTTGTCTTCTTGATCTATAGTTACTGAGAGAAGTATAATAAAATCTCCCATTATAATTGTGGATTTGTCAATTTTTTCTTTATGTATATTTTTGTGTGTGTGGCTGCATTGGGTCTTCGTTGCTGTGCCCAGCTTTCTCTAGTTGTGGCGAGCGGGGGCTACTCTTCATTGTGGTGCACGGGCTTCTCATTGCAGTGGCTTCTCTTCTGTGGAGCATGGGCTCTAGGTGCACGGGCTTCAGTAGTTGTGGCTCGCAGGCTCAGTAGTTGTGGCTCGCAGGCTCTAGAGTGCAGGCTCAGTAGTTGTGGTGCACAGGCTTAGTTGCTCCGCGGCATGTGGGAGCTTCCCAGACCAGGGATCAAACCCGTGTCCCCTGCATTGGCAGGCGGATTCTTAACCACTGCACCACCAGGGAAGTCCCTCTTTATGTATTTTTGAATCTATGTTTTTAGGTCCATGAAATTTAGTGATTATTATATCTTCTAGTGAATTGCACATTTTCTTATTCCATAACTAATCCTCTTATCGCTAGTAATGCTGTTTACTTTAAAGTTAACTTTTCTTATATACACATAGCTGACCCAGCTTTGATTTTGTCATGTATTTTTATCCATACTTTGATGTTCAGCCATTTTATTGCCAAAGGTTTTAGGCAGGTCTCTTGTATATTGGATATAGCTGGCTTAAAAAATTATTTTATGAGTATCTGTCTTTCAACCTGATAGCTTAATCAATTTATATTTGTTGTGATTACTGATATACTTGAACTTATGTCTGCCATTTTATTTTATGCTTTCCATTTACTTTGTTTTTTTAATTTGCTCTTTTTCCCTTCATGAAGTTTACTGCATTTCTTAAATTTTCTTTATTCTCAGGGATTTTGGATGGTCAGCTTGTGAACCTATTGCCTACTTCCTTGCTCTGACACCTGTTCCTTTCTTCTTTGAGAGTGCAGCCATGCATTTAAAAAATTCTTCTTTTATTTTGTCATTGAAATTGGTGCATGATTTTGCTAGAAGTGGATGTCTGTAAATTAATATTTTGAGTCCATCTGTAATTATTCTTGGTGGGAGGTACAAACTAAGAAACTTTTTTTTCCCAAATTACCAACCAACTCACTATTGGTTGTTCCAGCATCATCACTGAAGAGTTCCTCCTTTCCTCATTGATTTGAAATGGCATTTTATCATGTACTTCATTCTTCTACAGATTAGTGTGTATTTCTGAGACATTTATAATGTCAAATAGGTATGTATGTCTATCCTTGTATTTATATCTTATTTTTCTAATGATTGTAGTGTTAAAATACATTTTAATGCCAGGTAATTTAACAGCCTTTTCATTATCCTTCCTTTGCAAAATGTTATTTACTATTTTTATGTTTATTTTTCCATATGAATTTTGAAATCTCTTTGCAAATTTCAAAGAAAAATATATTTCAAGTTTTGTTGTGGGGTAATTAATGTCTTTTTATGTCACCTTATCATTTGTGAATATATTCTTTCATGTACTTCAGTAAAGTCATACATGTTTGTTACATATATTTGGCATTCTTGTTTACTACTAAGCATTTTGGGTTCCTATTTTCTAGATTAAAAAATAAGTCAAAGTAAGACAGTCGCATAGCAGAACACATTAATAGTACAAAAATATGTACAATGAGAAGTGTATCTTCTTCACATGCCATTTCTCTAGTCCCCCAGTATGATTTTAGAACACATTTTTCTTCCTTACAAATAATGGGACATCTTACTAATAGTGGCTTAAATACACAGGGGCTTACTCATTCTATGCAGTAAGGACTTGAACAGTAGGTATTCTGGAACTAGTGTGACTCAGAGAAGCCATCAGGGACCAAGGCTTCTTTTATTTTTCTGCCCAACTGCCTGTAGCATGTAGACATTCATCTTCATGCTTGTCAACTCATGATATTAAACCTCCAGTCTCAAGTTCATGTTCCAGGCAGGATCAAAGAGAAAAGGGCATGGCAGCCAACTAAGTCTGTCCCTTAAAAAAAAAAAGAAAAACTTTCCTGGAAGCACTATCTAGCAACTTTTACTTATACCTAGTTGGCCAGAATTAGGTCCATATGTCTAGCCAAGACTGAAGGGAAATCTGGGAAAGTGAATACTCTTAGCTGGATACATTGTTTCCCCAAATAAAAGTGGACTTTTGCTCGTAGAAAAGAAATGGAGGACAGATATTGATAGGCAGCTAGCAGTGCTTGCCACCTCCTGTCACCTGCCACTGTTAACAGTTTTTGGGTTTTGTTCATTAATTTTTCTCTATGTATATAAGCCCATATATTTGTGCTCTGTAGTTCCAATCATTGTTTAACTCAAATTGCTCATGACTACTCTATTTCCTGAGTTCTTACATGTTGAAAATGGTTCTGTTATCTTTATATTTAAAAGACAGCTTGCATGGGCATAACATTCTTGAGTCATATTCTCTTTCCCTGAGGATTCTCTCAATATTGTTCTACTGTATTTTAGCAGGAAGCTTGAGACCAGCCTCAGTTCTTATTTCCATTTATAAGTTATTATTTAGCATGGATGTCTATAGGATTCTTTCTTTGATTTTAAAGTTAGGTGATTTTTCATAACTAAGTTATCAAGTGGGTTGGACTTTATGAATAATATAATAATCAATTTTATTTATCTTTCACCACCATCTTCAGGCATGCTTTGTTGGATATTTCTTTCTTCCCCTTGAGTGACATATTGGGTAGATATCATAGCTTTATGGTCACTTTCAGGCATTAATAAAACATCTTTTTATGTAGCAAAAAACTCAATCTGACCTAAATAAAAACTTTTATCTTACATTCAATTTAAAACCCAATTTCTACCCCCAGCTCAGACTCTGACCAGGCTTGGAAATTTGAATTGGAAAAGGGGTCACTTTAAACCTTTTGGATGGGGCAGAGAGAAGGGATGAAAGGTTTAAATCAATCATCACTTAATCTCCACACTCATTAAATGCCAGTAGCCCCTCACCCCCACCCAGTTATTGAGATACTCTAAAACACCCTCACACATTTACATGTGTCCTCTGACAGTGAGTATTTTCAACATTTGGCAATATCTGGAGACATTTTTATTATCCCAACTGGGGAGGCCAAGGATGCTAATAAACATCCTAGAGTGCACAGGAATTATGTGGTCCAAAATATCAGTAGTGCTGAGGTTGAGGAACCCTGCCCTAGGGAGTGGAGGATTGTACCACACCCAACTGGGAATCCCTGGAAGACTGATTGGCTAGCAATGGAGCCTGTGTGTTATAGGTCTTCTGTGTAATTATACTGCAGAGCTGACTGCCAATAACATTTTTCCCCCAACCCCACCTGTGTCTGTGCATTCCCTCATTTAGCCCTTATTTCTCTGCCATTCCACAGGTTTAAGAGAGCTCAGGGACACATCAGCTATCTTTAAGAGATTATTGGCTTGGACTGTAAGGATGTATATCCCTTTTTATAGAACCCTCCATGTTACCAAAGATCTATTTTGACTTGTGTTCTACTCTTGGTTTTCTCATTCAACCAGGTCACATTTTCTCTGCACTGGACAACCTTATTCATAGATTGTGACTTGAGGCTATGTTTGTATTTTACTTTTATTGAGAATGTAATTTTTTTCTATTTTTCATTCTCCTCATTATTTTCAGCTGGTTTCATAGGAGAACATCAGACAGTCACCTTTGCTTTGACATCTGTAACCTGAAGTTATTTATACCTAATTGTTAAAATTTTTTCTTTACTATTTGAAATGAATCTTTTCACAGTCTACTTTCTAAATGGCTATTTCTGGTAGAAAAAATGTTTACCTTATATATTTAATTTGAAACTAGTTATATTATTAAACCATCTTAAGGGTTCTATTAATTTTTCAGTGGAATCTCACTATTTTTCTAGGTAGGCAGTGAGCAAATACTGAGAATTTTGTCACCTCTTTTCCAACTATTAAAATCCTTGTATATTTTATTGTGTCTTGAGTTGGCCGAAATTTTTAGAGGTGTATTAAACAATTGGGGCAATAAAGGACATCCTTTTCTTAACACTAAGAATTCCACTAATGTTTTATTATTATTTGTTCACTCACTCATTCCTTCATTAATTATTTTTAATTACCTACCATATAATAGCATTTTAATAGCTGCTCTGCATACAGTGATGAACAAAAACGTAGTCCCTGCCTTCATGGAGGGAACAGTCTTAAGGAGATACAATGTTAAACAAACCATTACACAAATTTATAGTAACAAATTCTGAGGTGATCTAATTTAAAGCAGATGTCAGGAAAATCTACTCTGAATAAGAAACATTTAAGCTGAGTCTTAAAGAATAAGTAGGAGTTAGTTAGAAAAAAAAGCATTCCAAACAGAAGGAATGGTATGCACCAAGGCCTTGAGATATGTTATTTGAAGAACTGAAAGAAAGGTAGTTAAGGCTGGTTCTTCCTGGATAGGAAAGAGGCCTGGCCAGAGATTTGGCTGGAGAGGTTATTAGTGGGTGGTGGTTCAGAGCCTTGTTAAGGCTTTTGCATTCTCTTTTTAGTTACTAAGAAACAGGTAGTACTATTTACAGTGATGGGGAACATTGGAAAAGAGGTATAGATTTCTTTTGGCGGGGTAGGAAAGTTGAGTCCAGTTCTAGACATGTTGAGTTCAAGACACCTTTGCAAAATAAAATGCCAAGTAACATGTAAATATTCTGTACACATTTGGAGCCCAGAAGATAGGTTATAACAACAGAAAAAAAGAACCTGAGAAGGAAGAGCCACAAAGTTGGAAGGAAAACTGGGGAGTTTCAAATATAGAGGGTGGTCAGTTCAGTTAAATTTTGATGCCAAAATGTCAAGTAAGATGAGAACTGAAGAGCATCTACTAGATTTAGCAACATGGAAGTCAGTAGGGACTACTTAAGCAAGAGAGATTTCAGCGTAGTGATGAGGATTGAAGCCATGGAAAAGTGAATGGGAAGTGAGGAAGTAGAGTAAGTGTACAGATAGCTCTTTGGGGAAACTTGACTTTGTTGAGAATAGACAGAGATCAATAACAGAAAAAAATGGGATCAAGAAAGAATTTTATTATAGATGTGAGTAAATAAAGCATCTTTTTTTTTTTTTTTTTGTGGTACGTGGGCATCTCCCGTTGCGGAGCACAGGCTCCAGACGCGCAGGCTCAGCGGCCATGGCTCACAGGCCCAGCCACTCCACGGCATGTGGGATCTTCCCAGATCGCGGCACGAACCCGTGTCCCCTGCATCGGCAGGCGGACTCTCAACCACTGCGCCACCAGGGAAGCCCAATAAAGCATCTTTGAACACTAATTATAAAGGTCCTGTAGAGAGGTGGCAAGAAATGGGAAGCAGAGTCCATGCAAAGGAGCTAGTCTTTGTTTGCCTGAGGGCTATTTTTCCATAATTAATCCAGTGCCTTAGAGTGTCCAGCTGCACTACCATGTTCCATTATAATTAAAGGGGAAGAAGACAAACACAGATGCAAGACTGGGTAATGCCTGTCTCAAGGCTATTTTCTGTATGAGATATGAGGCATCATCCTCGTCTAAGAGAGAAAGATTAGCAGTGGGGGAATGTGCATTTGGTGAGTTAGAAAGAAAAAAATGAAAACTAGTCCTTGCAGAAAAGAGAGAGGAACTTATTAGAGAAACATAGTAAGACGTTTGCAGTGTTTAATGCCAAATTCGTTTATCATAAATTTATAAGCAATGCCCAATTTTCTCGGCCCTGGAATTTTCTCTATCTTTCAGTCGTAATCACAGATTGTGGGAGTGGTATGCTTCACCCAGTGTTGTATTTTACTGGTGGTGTAAGAGAAAAAGGGAAAGAAAAGAGCATTGACAGAATTTTCAAAAGGCTGATCATAATGCTGAACCATCAGCTATATCATGTGAATAGGGAGAAAGTGAAGTAGGAGGGGAGAGAGGGAGAGAGGGAGGGAGAGGGAGAGGGAGAGGGAGGGAGGGAGGGAGAGGGAGAGGGAGGGAGGGGGGAGAGAGAGGGTGGGGAGAGAGAGAGAGGAAGAAAATGAAGGGGTAAGGACTTCCCTGGTGGCGCAGTGGTTAAGAATCTGCCTGCCAATGCAGGGGACACGGGTTTGATCCCTCGTCCGGGAAGTTCCCACATGCCACGGAGGAACTAAGCCTGTGCGCCACAACTACTGAGCCTGCGCTCTAGAGCCCATGCACCACAACTACTGAAGCCCGTGAGCCGCAACTACTGAGCCCATGCACTGCAACTACTGATGCCCACGTGCCTAGAGCCCATGCTCCACAAGAGAAGCCACGACAATGAGAAGTCTGTGCACCGCAACGAAGAGTAGCCCCCACTCGCTGCAAGAAGAGAAAGCCTGTGCACAGCAACTAAGATCCAATGCAGCCAAAAAAAGAAAAGAAAAAGAAAAAAGAAAATGAAGGGGTCAGTGGAGACCTTAATGAAATAAAAGACCTGTTTCAGCAAGCTATGTGAATAAGTGAATTGGAAGAACAGGAAGTTGTGTTGGATAGTGGGATGTCTGAATTAGTGATTTCAAGGAAGAGGCAGATTCTTATGATGAGATAGGTCTAAAATGTGACTGGGAATGGTGGCTGAGATAGAATGGGGATATATTTCTTGTTCTCTAACACAGGGAAAGTAGGATCTCTCAAACTGTCCTTTTATGGTGGTGAAAGATGCCTGTGGCAGTTTGCATTGTGCCTACCAGTCATTTTACACTTGCTTTAAGTGGGTGGCAGCAAGTACTTGGTTCCTTGGTTCCTGGACCAGGTACCTTCTGCAGGGTACTTCAGATTACTCAGAAGCTTGCCCCAATTTATAATTTTCTATGAAAACCTTGACATGATGAGTCATCTGCCTGATTTCCTACTTTGGGTCCTTTGAAGTCTGTGTTCCAAATCTTTCTGTTCCTTCCTGTCTTCTTGATTTTTTCTTCCCTGAATTGGCCTGTTTTGCAAAAACTGAAAAACGGAGGCAAAACTTCTTGTTATTTTTTAAAATCTATCACGACATTAAAATTTCAGTATTAAAAATGGTTCCTGCAGAATTTCCAGGAGTTCATTTTCTTCCTTTGCTTAGCATAAACCAAACCCACTGCAGACTGGTGGGCGTTCTGGCAACAAAGTATAGGATTAGGCATTCAGAGACATTTCTCTGAGCCAGCAAAGCAAGTCACAGATCTTGAACTCTTATCTTGTTTCACAAGCAGACAGTGCCAATGCCCTGGCCTACCATTTCATTAATTTTATTAATTTTCCCTTGAGGCTAAAACTTGTTTCCCCAATTGAGGCCATAATAAAGCTCTTGCCCACTTCTTCCTGAAAGTATCCTTAAAAAAAGATGGCAGGAAGACTCAGAGTGGATGATTCTGGATGCCTTAGCTTTGGTAAGCCCCAAGTCATGTCTCTAGCCCAATCTACTCTCTTCCCCTGTGATTCTGGCCACATACAGGGAAAACCGTGTCTCCTCTAGGGTCTTTCTGACACTTTAACTTTCACCTACTACATTTATGTATACAGTTGTCACCTTTATGCAGTCATTCCCATATCATCCTTAAATGGCTAGTTTAGTTGGTTTCATGTCAAACCAATTTCTCTATCTCACCTGGAATTTGCTCAAAGCCAGGGTCTATGTTGTCTATATTTTGTATCCCCTATGCAATACAAACTGCAGGCAAACTGAATAGGACCCTCATTATCTCACTTTCTTATAAATGTGCCCTCCGCTTTGAGAAGAAAGAATCAAATTATTAGAAAACTAATTCACATCAGAGATTTAGGCAAACTCAAAAATATAAAGCCCTCCATACTCTGTTTCAGGCTCAGTTCACAGGAAGCCCAATTTGACACCATGTTCCTTCTCCTTTGTGCCCTGAGCAATAGTAGTTGATGGAGAATGTAGTCAGGTTCTCACTTGGGAAACTATTAACTTTGGCTTCATACTGGCCCTTTGCTTAACCATTTGTGCTATCCAGTTACACTAGCCTCGGCCTTAAAAATAGAGAAGAAGCTTCTGGGTTTCATGATGCATAAGCTAGAAAATTCTGTAGCTGTACACAACAGCCCTATCCTTCTCCCTTGCCACTTTTTTGAAGACTGTTACAATGCACAGAGTAAATGATACCATCAATTCAAAGCTTGTCCACATAGAGGACAGGGACTGTTGGCCTCATCTATCTATTCCCTGCAGATCACCTAGATGGAGCTTCATAAATTCACTTTACTTCAACCAGTATTTATTGAGTACTTACTAGATGTCAGATACAGTTTTAAGGCTTTGGACACAAGAATGAATAATAAAAGCAAGATTCTTGCCCTCACTAAGCTCATAGACTAATAAGGGAGATAGGTAAGCAAGCAATTACAATGCAGTATGGTAAGTACTTCTTAGGGACAGAGAAGACAGGCATTTATCTAGTCAGGGAGAGGCGGTGGGTCACAGAACTCTTTCAGGAAGAAATTTTATAAAATCTATGAATCTGTCCCATCCTAATTAAGGCTTCACCAATAAAATGGTGTGACTTTAAGGAAGTCATGTAATCTCTCTGTGTGTCAGTCTTCTCACCTGTAAAACTAGGCTAATAATACCCTCTCTGAATGAATCAAGTGAAAAAAGCGATATAAGAGTGCTTTGGAAAGTTAATGCCAATTTGTTTTCTGTTATTACTAAAAGTAATTACCTGGACTGTTAGGAACATAATGAATGCATATCTCAGGCTCTGTAGTCAGATATTTATGAACTCAAGGCCTGGTTCTGCCAATATGTGACTTTGGGCAAGTTACTTAATCTCTCTAAGCCTCATTTTTATTATTTATAAAATTGGGACCTCATAGGATTTTTGTGAAGATTAAATGAAATGTGTGTAAGTTGTCATATATTAATCATTCAATGACTGTTGGATAATACTGATGATGATGAGGCCTATGATGGTGATGATGATGATATAAAGTAAGAAGTGTAGTGCTTGGCACTACATAGTGCTTGGCATAGAAGTTATTATAATTATTAATTGAGGTGGGGTCCTGGATATTATTGATACTTTGGTATCTTTATTCTGTCTGTGGCCAGAGGCTACATCCTTAACCCCAGCTGTCTATAATGTATTACTTTCTCATAGCCAATAAGGGGACAGGAATCCTCCAAGACTTTACCTTTATTATTCTCTTATTATACTTGCTAAGCAATCGCCAACATTCTCATAGCTTCTGTCGTCATTTTTCTGTGCATTAGTGATAAATTTTCATCTTTAACTCCTATTTCTCTGCCTATGTCAATGGTTCCTATTCATTACAATCACCTAGAAAGCTTATAAAACTCTCAATGCCAAGGTTGTACCCAATACTAATTAAATAATAATAACCAAACATCATTATTTTTTTAAAGCTGCCCCAAGTAATTCCAATGTGCAACAAAGTTTGGGAACCACTGACCTAGGTCCAGGTCCACACTTATGACTTTCTATTAGAAATCTGGATGGCTCATTAACTCTGCAAACTCAGTTTGTCCGAGAGTCAACCCATTATCTGCTGCCTTTCCCAATCTGCTGTTTCTCCCAAATTCCATATTTCTATATGTTACACAGGCCTCAAATTTATCAGTTATCAATCAGTTGCACAACTATTATAGATTATATTTCTCATATAGAAATCATTTTGATCTCTCCCTTTCTACTCCCACTATTTATTACCAGGCTCACTTAGGGCCCTGTTACATATCACTTAGGTAACCACAAGATACTAGAATCACAAATTTTATAACATTTAGGTTATAAAAGTCAGCGCATAAGACGAACACTTGAAAACTCTGTTAGGAACACATCACTTTGGAAACTGATATCACGTTATAATCCAGTGCAGCCAATAGTTGCTCTAGGATTGAAATGGCTCACTTCTCTTTTGAGCACTAAAGTAGTTGGCTTGAGTTTAGGAACAATGTTACACCAAAACAAAATGCATACATTCTAAGTATAGAATCCCATTCAGCATGGTGAGATGCTCACAATGCGAGTCCAACAAGAACTGAGAGACCTGCTGAGGAAAGAGCTTATTCATGCTCCCAACTCATGATCACTCCAGGGTATAAATTTCTTGAGTAAAATGGTGGACAAAATATACAGTGTTTTAAAAATGTTATTTTCCTATTTCTATTGAATGTATGTAACTTAATATATATAGGTTAAAGGTAAGTGTGTGTTTGTGCACATGTGTGTCTGTGTGTGTGATGTGCCTCCACTTTAGTTTACAGTAATTCCCCTCCTGACACACACACACACACACACACACAATCACACACACATTTCTTCTCACTTCTAATCCATTATTCATGCTGCTGCCAGGTTAACCTTCCTAAAGCACAGTGTTATCATATCACTTTCCAGTACAAAAAATCATCAGTGATTCCTCATAACCTACTGAATTAAGTCAAAAGTCCTCAGTCTGTCATTCAAGGCCCTCTGGGATCTGGCTGAAAGTCTGCCTTTGTAGACTTATCAACTACTACTGCCCTTCATGGATCATATGCCCCAGCCAACCTAAAGTATTTAATTTCATTTTGCCACCTTGATACCTCTGTTCATGCTATTTATTCCCTTGCCTGAAATATTTTACTACCATCCCATCTAGACCCGATGAAATACAATTTTTCCTTCAAGACCCAGTTTGAATAGAAATTTGGAAAATTTTCTGAGTTCTTCCTGTTGTCTCAATATATATAAATTGAATTGTGTTTTTCTTAAGAACTATGAGTATATCCTCTTCATATGACTCTGTATTACTGACTATGCCTAGAACTGTGCATCACACATAATAGACATCCAGTGAATAAATAAGAAATTAAAGCATTATAATTAAACAAAAATAACTTCATGATTCCTCCTCCTCTCTCTTCCTGACCCCTGCCACTTATTCATTATACAGTTCTCTCAGTGTTATTTTAACAACCATGTTAGTAGTTCCTTTATGAGATGACTCAGATTTTTAGAATAAATGGAAACTCAAAACACAGCAATTATATGAAGCATGGGGGATGGGGGTGGGGTGGGAGAGAAACTAATTAAAGTGAATTTAATTACAGAATAAGAGAGAACATGACTTAAATGCCACTGTTAGGCCCAAATGTACTGAAACATTTTGAAGGAAATCTAAGCCTTGAACGGACATTTTTCCTTTACCTTGCCAGGTGGGAATGGTCATGCTCATGTAGGTAAAGGACTATAATAAATGGGCCAATTTACTCCTGAGAGTGAATGGGAGACAAAAGAAATGCATCCTGACATATTCATCTTCCAGTTTGGGACTCTGGGATGCTTTTGCATGCCATTTGCAAATGTGCGCTGATATTTCTTCACCCAAACTGCCCCAAGCACCAAAACTGCTGGGACAGGGTGTAATATCCAGCCACCTAGGAAGATTCCAGATGCTTTGATGGAAGTAAAATGCTCAATGAATGTCCTATCTCTGTCTCATTAGTAGAATTTGCTACATTGGTGTCAGTGCTGAGTAGACGTAGAAAAATCAAAAACAGGTCTGAGAGAGACAGGTAAACAAAACCTGGCCTATGAAGAACAAGTAAGTTCAGGGGATTTATCAGTCATATACCACAATAGGAAAAAGAAACCATACTGGTTGAGTTGGCAAAGTCCATGGGTAAATACACAGGTGTTATAAAGAGATGAATTCAAGACCAGGAGTTTGAAAGTTGGGCTTTTCTGGTGTGAGTACATCTCCAGAAAGCCTTGAAGGCATGGCTCTCAATCCTTGGAATTGTTTTTCCTCAATAGAGGGAAAAAGGAGAATAATGTGAAGGAAATCAGTGGGGTAATAACTATAGCATTTCTGTACATTGGAGTGTCTTTGAACAGCTTGAATCTTGGCTAATAGAGATGTGCTAGATGTTCTAATGTGGGAAGTGGCTTTAAAAAGGCATAGCTCAGCTGCATTGCACGGGGCGATCAGCTAGGTGCTTTGTGACCACCTAGAGGGGTGGGATAGGGAGGGTGGGAGGGGAGACATAAGAGGGAGGGGATATGGGGATATATGTATACATATAGCTGATTCACTTTGTTATACAGAAGAAACTAACACAGCCTTGTAAAGCAATTATACTCCAATAAAGATGTTAAAAAAATAAAATAAAATTCTAGATTTTACCTGCTGGAAAAAAAAAGGCATAGCTATCATGATGTCAAAAAAAAAACCAGTGTTTTGATAGACAGACAAATGAACCAGTGTTGGAATGGTTTTCTTTATTACTGTATTTAAGTGCTGGCATTGGGTGCAAGTAATTAAGTAAAACAGCAGAGCAGTTTTTATGAGTCAATCTATAGCTTGACTGAGGCTGGTTATTGTAATTGTTAGAGTATTATGATAATTAGGTTCACAATATATATCCAGTCTCCACATAAACTTTACTTTTACTCTGGTCACAGATTTCAGCCCTACTCTTGACCAGCCTCTGGACAAATATATTGATGATCATAATGAAGAATAGTTAGACAACATGAGATGTTTCACTATGGCACATTCTTACAACTTCAGAAATATCTTAAGATATGTGATTTATAGACGACAGAGCCTATATTAGTCAGGATAGGCTAAGTATGTTGAAGTAACAAGCAAGATTCCAAATATCAGTGGCTTAATGCAACAAAAGTTTATTTACTGTTTACACAGAGTCCACTGTGGGTCCTAGATGACGCCTAAAGGTAGCTGTCCCTCATATGACTTTGCAGTCCAAGGTGCTTTGGTCTTTTAGCCTTACCATCTCAAGGCCTTCTTCATGGTGCTGAGGCAGGGAAGGAGAGGTGCTGAAGGATTGCGCGTGAGTTTCTTATTGCCTCAGAACAGAAGTGATAGGTTATTACTGCTCATATTTTATTTTCACATGGCTGCATCCTATTGAATAAGAGTGGAGAAATGCAGTCTTCCCCTTCTCTGCTCAAAAAGGAAAGATAACTAGATATTGGTGAGCAGTAGTGTAGTCAACACTTGCATTGTCCCATTTAACATCCCCAGAGCACGGCTGTAGTGGACAGTTCATCCCATCTCAAAGACTCCTTAGAGCCTCTCTACTTGTGCACCTCAGCACTATCTCCAAATTGTTAGAAGGCTGCTCAAGCCACACAAAGGTGCAGCCTGGGAGGGTGATGGGATTAAAGTGCTTGAGGCTAACCCACAACAAATGGAAGATAGGAGGCAAGTGGATAAATGTTCCAACCATCCAATATTTCAGCGGGAAAATTCTGAGGTGCTTTCTAAATGATTCCTCACAAGGTCTCCACGGGGGTTGAACCCCAGTTGTAGACAAGGTAACCAACTCAGTAGCACACACTTTATTGGCTTCTCTCCCTTCTCTTTGACCCCACTTACTTGTCCTTTTTAGGATCACTTCGCGTATCAGCTATCTGTACCCATGTTCTTGTTTCAGGCTCCCCTATCAGGAGAACCCAAACTAAGACAACAAAAAATGTCTGTCACAGAGCCGACACTTCACAGAATGGATTGAGAGCCAGGAGACTTGTGTTTCATGACCTTGGGCGTGTCAATTCTTATGACAGCCTCAGGTTTCTTTTCATCTTTCAGATGAATTATTTAGACTGGCAAATCTGTAATACCATTTCCAAATCTGATGCCCATAATTCTGTGATTAAACTCTGGCTCTGTTAAGGGTTATTAAAATAATCATGGAGATCAGTGGTTCTTCATCATCAAAGAAGAGAAAAAAGGAAATTACTTGAAATACTAGCCAGAGGGTTTCCAATTAGATCCAAGAAAAATCTGCTTGAATATAGAATTCTTTATTGGTAATTTTTAAAAACATCTTTATTGGAGTATAATTGCTTTACAGTGTTATGTTAGGTTCTGCTTTATAACAAAGTGAATCAGCTATATGTATACATATATCTACATATGCCCTCCCTCTTGCATCTCCCTCCCACCCTCCCTATCCCACCCCTCTATGTGGTCACAGAGCACTGAGCTGATCTCCCTGTGCTAGGTGGCTGCTGCTCACTAGCTATCTGTTTTACATTTGGTAGTGTATATATATGTCCATGCCACTCTCTCACTTGGTCCCAGCTTACCCTTCCCCTCCCCATGTCCTCAAGTCCATTTTCTATCTCTGTGTCTTTATTCCTGTCCTGCCCCTAGGTTCTTCAGAACCTTTTTTTTTTTAGATTCCATTTATATGTGTTAACATACAGTATTTGTTTTTCTCTTTCTGACTTACTTCACTCTGTATGACAGACTCTAGGTCCATCCACCTCACTACAAATAACTCGATTTCGTTTCTTTTTATGGCTGAGTAATATTCCATTGTGGGGTTTAGGCCCAGTGTGGTTGGATGGGGTCTCAGAGCGGGTCTCTGAGTGTAGAGGTGGGGCCCTGGCTGGAGGTGTAGGGGTGGGGCTTGGGCTCTGCAGGGCAGGAGGGAGGCTCCAAGGGCAGAGGAATAGGCCCGGGAGTCCAACAGGCTTCCCGGTGCCTAAGTGGGTAGGGAAAGAGCTGGTCCCCTTCCCTTCCATTCCTTTGTGCCCCTCCCCCACCATCTCCCCCAGGGTCTCCCCCGTCGCCACTGCACCCCTAACCGTGGGTGGGTCCCGCTGGGTGTAGGAACTCCTCCCCTCCTCCAGCCACCTCTCAGGGGTGCTGGTCCTGGAGGTCTGACCTTTGCTTTTGCTCCCCCTTCCCTCCCTCCCACTCCCTCAGGACCCGTGCGGGCTGGAGGGGGCCTAGGTGGGCAGAGGATCAGGCCCGGGATCTCAGCAGGTTCCTGGGGGTCCAAGTGGGCAGGGGAAACCTGGCCACGCTCCCTTTTGATCCTCTGCCCTCCCAGTGGTCCACCAGTTTCCCCCTTTGGGCATGGGATCCCTTTCCCTACCCCAGCTGCCCCTCAGGGGCACCAGTCCCGTCCTGCCTCTGCTTCTCCTCCCCCCTTCACTTCCCCCATGCCCCACGTCCTACCTGGTCTCTGGGGGTTACTCCCATCCACTTAGGTGTCCAAGGTCCCCCACCGGTGCCTGGTAGGTGCCCTTGTTGTGAGGAGACGCGAATTCTGCGTCCTCCTAGTTCTCCATCTTGACTCTGCCCCTTTATTGGTAATTTTTAAGATCAAGATTACTAAATATATCTGGAGTAGTTTCTAACTAGGTGACTCTTACATGATCTCCTACTTTTGATTCTATAAAGCTATTGTGGTTGTGGTGAAAATCATTCATTGGCAGATTTGATGATTTGGTTGCCCCATAATGACCTCTATTCCCATTTTTTGAGGAAATCAAAGGGGGCAAATATCCATAAATAAACTTATATCAAGGACTTGGTTGAAATGGCAATTTTCCAGGGGATATTCACACTTAGCTACTACCCCTATAGTAATAAAATTAGCTAACATTCAGTAAACACTATATGCCAGATATTCAGTTAAACTTAATATGAATTATTTAATGTTTACAAGGATAAATGAAGTTAACACTGATATAAAATATATTTTACTGGTGAGGAAACTGAAGCCGAGATGGGTTAAGTTTATCTTCCCAGGATCACATAGCTAGTGAGTGGCATAGCTAGGACTCAGACTCAAGTGTGTCTGATTTTATTGCTTGAATATATGGCTACACCATCTTGCCAATCTAGAGTAATGATTGATGCTCCCAGGATAAAATTTCAGGTCCTACACAAGCATCATCATCAACAACAACAAACAAACAAAGAAAAAACAATCATTTTTTAAATTGCTACTTATTAAGGCAGGAATGTGCGCCTGTGAATTTAGAAAAATCTTTACCATACTTAGGAGAAATGAGGGCAATTTCTGTTCCCTATCCATAGCCTTCTGACTATTTGTAGGATCACTCTACTGATATGAATGTACTTCAAAATCCTAATGGCTCAGAGTTAGGGTTAACCTTGGAAAAATTTCCAAAACTTTCAAGAAAACATTCTTCAAGTTCATAAAATGATTTAGTCTTTCAATAAATATACATTTATGTTCAGATAAAGTTCTCAGCCCTAACCATTTGTTTCCATAAATACTGAAAAGTAAAAGGAGTATTCTTTGCATATCTAAAAAAATCTAAAAATAAAAATGAACAAAGAAAACTAAGTTCGTTGAGTACATTTGCTTCCATGGTTTCATACCTTTCAACTGTAGAATGAGCTGATGTTCGTATCTTCTTTGTATCGTATATTCTGGAAAGAAGGAAACTTGCTGAACAGGTAGTCTGAGGAAAGAGTGGTTGGATGAAGTTAAAGAGAATCCTACCTTCTCTGGTCGCACAGAGATCTATATGCATAAAAAAAACCTTTTTATGAGTTCGTCCTGAAGGATGTGTGAATGTCTCATTTCTAAATCAGAAGCAGGCTGTTGTGTGTGCCTTTGTTTTGAAGATTGTTGAGAAGGCATTGAATTTTGAGTTTGTTTAGAGTTCACAAGAGACAAATGGTTAAGATGCTTGTGCAGATCCTTTGAATAGTGTAAATTTATGTGTATAAATGTTAGCCGGGGTTATACCCTCTGTTGGTAAGAGCAATTTTCCCTCTCTTTTGGCGTATTATGTGCGTAAGAAAGGTCCCAGATTTTGGTGGAATGAAAAATTCCCTTCAACTTTTAAAGAGCCTCTCCTTTATAGAAGTATTGAAGCAGAAGCACAGAAGAAAGAAAAAAAAAAGCATGGCAAAGACAGGCACCTTTCATGGCCAGTAAAATTGGAACCTTTTATCTTTTTATGGTCAATTTACATTTAAATGGAGAGACCCTTTTGTGCTGATGGAGGTGATGGGGGAAATGGTGTCTGCATCATGAATAATAAAAATCAAGGGGAAATGTCAGTTTTTCAGCCTACTAGCACATTTTGTTGCTATGACAACAGAATGCAAAGTGTTCTCTTAAAGGGAAACATGACAATTTGTTAGGGATTAAAGCAAAACTCACTCAACATAATATATTTAAATATAATCTTAGATTCATAAATACCAAGGATATACTAAAAAAGACTTAGAATGCTCTGATTTTTGAGGAGATGTAATTATGAGAAGAGCCATGCTGAGGATAGTGAGGAGAAGCATTAAGATGAAACTTTTCTGTCTCTCCAATTCCTCTTAGAACCCACAGAACCACAACCATTAGTAGGCCCATCTGGTGTGGAGCCAGAAATTGGCACCAAATGGAGGTAGATCCTTTTAGTTCTCAGACATTTAAGCAGGCTGTGTTTTAGCATTCTCACTGCATACATAATTTTTTATCTGAGCCCATGTTAATTATTTTTTAAACCATTAAACCTGGCTTGGACTCAACCAAAAATTAAAATTTTCCATGTTGCAAAGTGGCACCTGCCTACCTATTAAAAGAGGTAACGCTGAGAGATGGTTATAGAGATTCCCCATTTAAAATTCTGTAAATGTAGGAAATAAGAATTTCCCAGTGGTGGAGAATATATTCTATTGATTTATATTAGCCCAGGTGAGGTTCAGATGTTTGATCTTATCAGTATCAGCTCAAAATTGTCCTTGGAGAGCTTTTGCTTTCATACCCAGATAAGATGGTTGTAGCCCATGGCAGATATCACTTAATTGATCATGGCACTCTTTTATGCCAAGCCTGGAAGCAGTTTTCACCATCCTTCTCAACACAGTGCTCTAGGCAACCAGCAGCCACTATCTATTTTTGGGAATTAGCACAAGAGATGAAATCAATTTGCTAACTCTGCTTGAGCCTATAAAATAACTAGCACTCCTGTATCTCATTCTGGGTTTGGGTATGAAAAAAGTCAGCTCTAGTCTTTCTTCTTCCTGTAATTTTCCCTGATTATTCCTGTCCACACTCATTTCTTCTTCCTTGGAAAATCTTTTTACCTTTATAGTTAGTGTCAAATATTTCAGCCCTTAGTTATGCCGTGGATCTTAATTCTCTCCCCAAATACATATTTGAGAGGCTTTTCCAAGTGACAGTTATGACAGAGCTTTTATCAACACTGTAATTTATGCCTCCTTTTACATTGGCCATGGAATTAGAGTGTCAAGATTACTTGTCTGATTTTCTATCCATAGCTATAGAGGTTGCTAGCTATTAGAGAATGGAAAAAATAAGGGGCCAAGGGAGGCATTTTTTGTTTGTTTTGTTGATTTTTTTTAATTTGGCTCAGTACCTATGGTCAAATTGAGAGGTAGTTAAAATTTTTCTTTGGTGTCCTACAACAACCCATTATCCCATTCCCATATGTGGGACCCCATTAATCTTATCACAGAAGAAAAGTATCTGATAAATTTTGATAAGGGATTTCATATGTTACTCTTCTGGAAGTATTTTTATTTCTAAATGGATATCTAGAGAGGGTAATACTTAACCCCAAGACTATATCTCCAGTGGAAGAATTCCAGGCAGTATGATTCTTTTGGGAATATAAGCAAGAAGATATTTGGAGGCAGGATGGCTCAAATCATGACATTTGAATAACCATCTACTCTAACTATACATAAGGCTAATATTGGCAAGTGAATGGTGGCTACACTCATTCATTTTAGTCCACATTGGCGTAATGCCATCAGCACCCCCTGTGGCTTGGCCACCTGCATTTGGTTATTGAGTGCTGCTGTCATATGGTGAACCAATGGGAAAGTTGCTGTTAAATTGTCACTGGTCACATTAAAATAGCCATGGAAACAAATTCACTATCCCAGTCTGCAGCTAGCCATCACGTTAGTCTAGAAAAATAAAACTGTATGTTGGGTGATCAGACTTCACATGTGCTGCTTCCTTGGTATTTCTTCAAGTGCAGTCAGTCCTAAGCAAAATTACAAAGTAGTTTGTAAGAGGGAGCTTTAGAGTCCCTGAAATCTTCCATTTTTAGAGGTATCTCCTTGGATCCCAGGGGCTCAAACACTTGCCCCTCTCTCTTAGCAAACCTGTTTCTCTTCCTTTACCCTGGTTGTTGATCAGTGAAACAACGCAGAAGGGTATTTATCAAGCCAGTGTTCTGTGGAACAAATTTGGTAAAGTGAGTTCCTGTGGAAAGATACACTTAGGAAACCTATGTTTCCACTGTGCATCTTGGACCTTTGCTGTGCATATTAACATATTAAAAGCTTTTTATTCAGTACTTCATCATTACTCATGATAGCCAATGGTGGTAAAGACAGGTTTTCACAAATTGGCATAGGGTGGGCAGTTCAGTATACGTCAGTGGACTTGCTTAATAAACTATACTTAAATGTCAGTGGTATGATCTTTCAAGTTAGCAAGTTACCAAGCTTTTCATCAAGGAACTAAATTACTATTACTATTAATAGTAATTTACTGTGTTGCTAAATTACTATTTATTCATAACTAAAATGATTCAATGCTAATAATAATCTTTTGTTCCCTGTCATTCATTATTTGGTAACTGTATTGGACTCTTACTGTATTTGTGTTTTAATGTGATTATATGTCATCATTTGAAAAACAATTTGTTATTCAGACTTGGTTAAAAATACCAGGAGACTGTCATAGATGCCAAATATTCTTTATTCTGGACAAGTAACATCACTGATGATATGTGATAAGGTTAAATTTATTTATTTATTTACTTATATTTGGCTGCATTGGGTCTTTGTTGCTGCGCACAGGCTTTCTCTAGTTGTGGTGAGCAGGGGATACTCTTCGTTGCTGTGCGCGGGCTTCTCATTGCGGTGACTTCTCTTGTTGCTGAGCATGGGCTCTAGGTGCACAGGCTTCAGTAGTTGTGGCTCGCGAGCTGTAGTGTGCAGGCTCAGTAGTTGTGGCGCATGGGCTTAGTTGCTCCGCAGTGTGTGGGATCTTCCCAGACCAGGGAGTGAACCCGTGTCTCCTGCATTGGCAGGCAGATTCTTAACCACTGTGCCACCAGGGAAGTCCCTGTTAAATTTTTTTTGATGATATATATTTTATTTACAAAATATTATGCACTGCTGGTATTACCATATGAAAAGAAATAAAGTCAATTGATAATTGCCTCATAAAAATGTAAATGAAAGCTTGGGAAAGTTTAACAGGGAAGAAATGTGTTTAACTCAGCATCTTGCCAAACTAGTTTAACCCTTTTGTCAGATAACAATCCTTAAAAACAATCCCTCGGTAATAATGATCTGTGGACCACAATTTGGAGGATTTTGGCTCACATAGTGTTCACTTTAAGGTCTTTTTTTCCTTTTACCTGGTATATAGCATTTAAAGACAAGGATGCATTCATAATGGTAGATTTTTAGCACTCCTCCAGGGGTTGAAGTGATACTCTTCTCTTTTATCTTTTTTAAAATGTATTCTTTTTTAACCATCAAAACTTTCCCAATGACCATAAATCTTGCATAATATAATCCTACAGTGTGTGAGGAATAGCATGATATAATGAAACTTATACAGGCTTTGGAATTAGACAGGCCTGCTTTTAAATAGCTAACTCACTACTTAGTTATTTCACCTTTGCATCTCAGTCAAACCACTGTCCAGTGCAGGGGCTGAAGTTAGTTCTTACCCAAGAAGTAGTATAGAACTGGAAAGAAGTGTGTTTTGTGTGCTGCAGTAGTTCAAATGTTGTAAATTGCATGTTGTAATTAAATGAATATCAAAATACATAAAAATGACGTTGTTTATGCAACCTCATTTTCTTTACCTGTGAAATGGGAGTAATACCAATACCACAGGTTTGTTCTGAGGATTAAATGATATAATACATATAAAGCCCTTGGCACAGTGCGTATTTTAATTTTCTCCCTCTCGCTTTCCATCTTCATCACATGAGTAATTTTAAGCCTTTCTGCAAGTATGCTCTAGGAAAGGAGTATTCCATAAACTCTGTGTTTTCACTAACACATTGTTAATTCTTAAAAGGAAATTTTACCTTTTTGCAGAACTAAAGGAGCAGAATTTTGCATGAGTTGTCATTTGTATATAAAAAGCCATCTTTTTTTTTGTACTATTAGATTCCAAGCCTCAAAAACCAGTAAGTTGTTATGACCTTGCCAGCAATAGCTCAAGCTCTTGCTATTAAATGTGGGATGCCTCACATACCATTCCAAAATATTGGCTTTAGCAACGAGTGAATTATTAAACGTCAAATTGTTATTTCCCGTGACAGTTTCCAAATGGACTGGGTCTGCACTAACAAGTAGTGAAATGTGCCTCCAGCCGCCTTGCAGCTGTGGAAGAAATGGATTGCAACTCCGGTGGACTCATTTTACCTGGCAGCAGAGCACTGGAAGGCTCGCCCATCTGTCAACACACATTTCTCTTCCAATCTCCTTCAGTCCCTTCTTGAATTCTTTCTTGTTTAAACAGAAAATCAAGAGCTATTCAAAGTAGTGGCTTTTTATAAGGACATTTCGAGTACAGTCAGCTCCAGATAGTTTACTTATGTGGTGTCCATGTTGTGGATTAAAATCATTTGACTCTATTCTCTTAACTTGCTAGCATTCTCTTTCCTGTTTCACCCATCAAATGAGTATATTGAAAAACAACAGATTCATTAATTAAATTAGTTATAAATCAAACAGCCTCTAATATCTCTAAGCAAAGAAAAAGCCGATTAGAAAGTACTTTAGCCTAGGTTTTGTTTGTACTTCAAATGTAAAGGAGAATAATTTCTCAGATCAAGTTAAATTCTTTATTATATGTGTTGATAAGAAAGTTTTACTGGGGCATAGGTCCTCCCTCAGTAACATTATCACTTACTCTTGGCTTTCAAATGGCATGAATAAAGGCTGACACCTCATTAAATATAAGCAAATGATTGTCCAGAATATTCTTGTTAATTGGGACCACCTAGGATGAAATTGTCAGTTGTTCACTGTTACAAACATTAGCCCTGTAAAATTCACTGTATCTGTAGGCAGAAATATTTCATTGGTGATTAGTAAAATGTATCCTTATTAATGCACTCTTCCCACTATTTCTGAGTAAGAAGTAAGCTAGGAGATTTAGTTCAAGCACCATTTGGTGCTGATGTACCATTGTGCGGATTTTAAAATTACTTCAACTGGTGGGGTAGAGGTGTTCACCTTACTCAACATCATTGCAGCTTCTCAGCTATCATCCAAGAACCTGCGGGAAAGAAAGAGAGAAAGATAGAAAGAAAAGGAGGAGGAAAATCAGTGGCTAAGAGATTGTATTGTGCATTGGCTTACTAAGGTTTTGAGTCCTAAAAGCATGTTCAAAGTTATACCACTTTGCAGAAGAAGCCCAGAGAAAGAAAACATATATGAATGCTGTTAATCATCCTAAATGTTAAAAGGGTGAGGGAGCAAAGTTATTTTGTCAATGTATTTGTCTATCATTCTCTATTATCAACAGTGTCCTTGTAGATGGTTTCTTACTTTCCTTCAGTAACTTTTATTTCTATTGAAGTATGGTTGATTTACAATGTTGTGTAAACTACTGCTGTACAGCAAAGTGATTCAGTTATACATATATATATATATATATATATATATACATACACATATATATATATATACATTCTTTTTTAATATTCTTTTCCATTATGGTTTATCATAGGATATTGAATATAGTTCTCTATGCTATAGAGTAGGACCTTGTTGTTTATCCATTCTGTGTATAATAGCTTATATCTGCTAACCCCAACTTCCCACTCCATCCCTCCCCTACCCCACTCCCCCTTGGCAACTACCAGTCAGTTCTCTATGTCTGTGATTCTGTTTCTGTTTCATAGCTAGGTTCATTTGTGTCGTATTTTAGATTCCACATATAAGTGATATCATATGATATTTGTCTTTCTCTTTCTGACTTACTTAGTATGTTAATCTCTAGTTGCATCCATGTTGCTGCAGATGGCACTTTTTCATTCTTTTATATGTCTGAGTAGTATTCCATTGTATACATGTACCACATCATTTTTTTTTTTTTTACCTTGAATCTAGCACCTTAGAACACTCGGCCATCCTGACAGCCCTATACCACATCTTCTTTTTCCACTCATCTGTTGATGGACATATAGATTGTTTCTGTGGCTTGGCTATTGTGAATAGTGCTGCTATGAACATAGGGTTGCATGTATCTTTTTGAATTATAGTTTTGTCCAGATATATGCCCAGGAGTGGGATTGCTGGGTCATATAGTAATTCTATTTTTAGTTTTCTGAGGAACCTCCATGCTGTTTTCCACAGTGGCTGCACCAACTTACATTCCCACCAACAGTGTAGGAGGGTTCCCTTTCTCCACATCCTCTCCAGCATTTGTTATTTGTAGACTTTTTAATGATGGCCATTCTGACTGGTGTGAGGTGGTACCTCCTTGTAGTTTTGATTCGCATTTATCTAATACTTAGTGATGTTGAGCATCTTTTCATGTGCCTATTGGCCACCTGTATGTCTTCTTTGGAGAAATGTCTATTTAGGTCTTCTGCCCATTTTTGGATAGGGTTGTTAGTTTTTTTGTTGTTGAGTTGTATGAGCTGTTTGTATATTTTGGAAATTAAGCCCTGTCGGTTGCATCATTTGCAGATATTTTCTCCCATTCTGTAGGTTGTCTTTTCGTTTTGTATGGTGGATGACTATTAGCAGCAGGTGCTTTGGGAAACATTCAAATGTATAGATGCCTATTTTTGTAGGCTCAAGAGATACTCGGATACTTCTTATTTATTTTCATCACTCATCTTTCTTTCTTTAGCTACATCTAGTCATTGGCCTTGCAGTTAACAAAGCATATAATAAATATTAAGGAAAGCAAGCTATTACTTCTAGTTTTGCTAGCTGGCATAACTGAGAATATTCACAAGGACCTACAGGTCCTAAAATCATAATAAATGCAAAAATAAATGGGGCTTTACAGAGGCTGCATACATCTCCATCAAGGATAGGTGTTTCTAATATCTAAATCTTGAATGATGTCAGCAAAAGTAGTAGAGTGAGGATCTCCAAAAATTCTCTACTCCATAAAATCAATAGGAACACTGACAAAAATTGTCTAAATCAACTTTTATTAAATTCTGGGAATTAATCAAAGGCATGTAGTAATTCAGGGAGCATCTACTCAAGAAAGTGGCTGAATCCACACAAGAACAATGAGCTTTGTGGCATTTATTTTGTCCTATTTCCATCCCATCCTTTCCAGTTCTGTGGTAGCCTTGAAAACCAATGACTTGCAATCACAGTGAAAACTACCAGCTTAGTTGCCAGTGGAGGTAGCATAATAGGATTAGATCTTCTCCAAAGCCTCATTTCCAAAGAATTGATATTATTTCATTTGTATGGAGGCTCCTTGGAAGACAGCACTCACAAGGCTGACTTTGTGATCTGACTCAGACTCAGACCTCCCCCAATGAAAACACGCTATTATCCAGTCATGTTTATGGAAAATAATCAGAAGCAATATTTGAACATCATGGCTGGCTGAGGCAGTAGATAACAGTTGGATCAAACAATGGGCTAATCAAAAAGCTTAAAAGAAAAAACTGAGAAATGAGATCTCTCATAGGAGGCTTTGAAAACCTCTGACATATTCTTGGGAATCCAGAAGTTCACAGGCATGTGTAGGGTTGTCAACATGCCTAGGAAAGAAGTGAAAAGGCCCGAATCTCTCACCCCTGGCTAATCTCGAGGCTCCACATAAGCAGGAAGTGAAGACTAAGGTGAAATTATATGGCTGAGTGTTGAAAATGAGGTCAGATATGCATACAAGAGTCCCTCAGTAAAGACGAAGAGACATATTAATTCCAGGCTTTTAAGGAAATCTCTGTATAATCATTATTTGACCACTTAGATAATCAGGCAGAAATATCAATAGCCACATATGACAAAGAATATAGAATTTACAGAACTAATTCAGAAAATTCAAAACAAAATAAACAACAACAAAACAGCTACAACAGCAAAACCCTTGGAAAGGGACAGAATCTAATTGTCAGAGTTGCCACATTATAATATTCAAAATGTCCAGTTTTCAACAAAAAATTACAAGACATGCAAAGAAACAAGAAAGAATAGCCTGTACACAGGGAGGAAAGCAGTCCATAGAAACTGTACCAAATCTTGGAATTACTACACAAAGACTTTAAATCAGCAATTTAAAATATGTTCAAAGTATTACAAGAAATAATGTTTAAAGGATGAAGGAAAATAGAACATGTCTTACCAAATAGAGAATACCAATAAGGAGATATAAATTAGGAAAAAAGAGAACCTAATTGGATTTTCAGAGTTGAAAAGTAACAAAAGCAGAAATAAAAAATTCACTATAGAAGCTCAACAGCATATTTGAGAAGACAGAACAAGCAGAAAAGTTGAGATAGGTCCATTGAAATTATCCAATCTGAGGAATAGAAAGAAATAAGAATGAATAAAAATAAACAGTGCATACATAAGTGACCTGTGGGACACCATAAAGTATACTAACATATGCATAATGTAAGTTCAAATGGAAATGAGAGAATGAAAAGGGTAGAAAGAATATTTGAAGGAAAAATGGCTGAAAACTTCCCAAATGTGACGAAAAATATTAATCTATGCATCCAAGGAGCTCAATGACCTTACAGAAGAATAAACTCAGAGATCCATACCTAGACACAGCATAAACATACTGTCAAAAGACAAAGAGAGAATCTTGACAGCATCGAGAGAAGCAAGTCATTCCATAAAGAGATCCTTCAATAAAATTAACAGCTAATTTCTCATTATAAACCATGTACACCAGGAGGCAATGGGATGATATATTTTCAGAGGGCTCAAAGAAAGAAAACTATAACCAAGAGTTTTATGTTCAGCAAAACTATAATTCAAAAATAAAGAAAAATTTAAGACATTCTTGGGTACACAGAAGTGAGAGACTCAGTGGCTAGAAAACCTACACTATAAGAAATTCTACAGTAAGTCCTTCAGGCTGAAATAAAACAGCACTAGAGGGTAACTCAAATCTACGTGAATACAGATCACCAGTACAGGTAACTACTGGGTGGGTCAAAAGGTTTGTTCAGTTTTTTCCATAAGATGGCTCTAGTAGCACCTAGTTGTCTTTAACTTCATTCAAAACAGTTTTGTTAGATCATATGTGACAGCTGTCATATCAGCGTGCATTTAAAAAAAGACATCAAAATTGCTGAATTTTTGTGTAGCTATTTTAATATTGAAGGTGGAAGAAAAAGAGCAACATTTCCGGCATATTATGCTTTATTATTTCAACAAAGGTAAAAATGCAACTGAGACATGCAAAAAGATTTGTGTAGTATATGGAGAAGGTGCTGTGACTGATTGAACGTGTTGAAGGTGGTTTGCACAGGGAGATCATCTTGGTGCTTTGTGTCCACCTAGAGGGGTGGGATCAGGAGGTTGGGAGGGAGAAGCAAGAAGGAGGATATACGGGGATATATGTATATGTATAGCTGATTCACTTTGTTATACAGCAGAAACTAACACACCATTGTAAAGCAATTATACTCCAATAAAGATGTTAAAAAAAAAAGTGGTTTGTGAAGTTTCGTGCTGGAGATTTCTCACTGGACGATGCTCCACGGTTGGGTAGACCAGTTGAAGTTGATAGTGATCAAATCGAGACATTAATTGAGAACAACCAACGTGATACCACACAGGAGATAGCCAATGTACTCAAAATATCCAAATCAAGTGTTGAAAATCATTTGTACCAGCTTGGTTATGTGAATCGCTTTGATGTTTGTGTTCCACAAAAAAACCTTCTTGACCTTATTTCCACATGCAGTTCTCTACTGAAACGTAATGAAAATGTTCCGTTTTTTTAAAAAAATTGTGACGGGTGATGAAAAGTGGATACTGTACAATAATGTGGAATGGAAGTGATCGTGGGGCAAATGAAATGAACCACCATCAACCACACCAAAGGCTGGTCTTCATCCAAAGAAGGTGATGTGTATATGGTAGGATTGGGCGTCCTCTATTATGAGCTCCTTTCAGCAAACCAAATGATTAATTCCAACAAGTACTGCTCCCAATTAGACCAAATGAAAGCAGCACTCGACAAAAAGCATCCAGAATTAGTCAACAGAAAACTTTGTATACAATTGATATTAAGTTGGTATTAATCTGGACTAGGTTGGTATTATTAACATGCTAATTATAATCCCTAGGGCAACCACTAAGAAAGAAAGCAAAAATGTATATAATTGAAGAAGGAAATTAAAATGGCACACTAGAAAATATCTATTCCTCAAAAAAGATGATAATAATAGAGGAAGAGAGAAATAAAAGATAATAAATAAAATTTAAGACTTATAGACAACCAGTAGCAAAATGGCAGATGTAAATGCTAACTCATCAGTACATCTTACTCATTACACGAATATGGATTAAAACTTCAATTGAGAGGCAGACATTGGCAGAATGGGCAAAAAAACATGATTCAACTATATGCTGTCTATGAAAGATGCACTTTAGATTAAAAAACACAAACAAAGTAAAAGAATGGAAGAAGATATACCAGGCAAACATTAACCAGAAGAGAGCTGGAGTGACTATATTAATATAGACAAAATGGACTTGAGAAAAAAAGCTGTTAATAGAGACGAGAATATTTTAGAATGATAAAAGTATCAATCCATCAATAAGATATAACAATTGTAAACATGTGTGCACCTAAGAGCAAAGCTCCCAAATACACAAAACAAACCAGACAGAACTGAAGGGAGAAATAGATTATTTATAATAGTTGGGGACTTCAGTGCCCCACTTTCAATAATTGATAGAACAACTAGGCAGAAGATCAAAAGCAAATAGCAGACTTGTACAACACAATGAACCAAGCAGATCTAAATATACATCTAAAGATCACTCTACCTAACAAGAACAGAATTTACATTCTTTTCAAGTGCACATGGAACATTCTTTTTTTAAATTATTTCTTTCTTTTTCTTTTGGGGGGGTTGCCATGGTGTATGGCTTGTGGGATCCTAGTTCCCTGACCAGGGACCAAACCCAGGCCCTTGGCAGCAAAAGCATGGAGTCCCAACCACTGGACTGCCAGGGAATTCCCCTGCACATGGAACATTCTTGAAGACAGACCACATGTTAAGCTATAAAACAAGTCTCAGTATATTTATAAGGAATTAAATCATATGAGCCATGTTCTTCCAAAACAATGGAATGAAATTAGAAATCAACAAAAGAAATAAATTTGGTAAATTCACAAATGTGTGTAAATTTTTAAAAAACACACTCATAAATAACCAAGGGTTGAAGAAGATATCACAATAAAAATAGGGCAACACTTTGAAATGAACGAAAATGATAACACAACATACCAAAACTTATGGGATGTGATTAAAGCAGTGCTCATAGGACAATTTATAGCTGTAAACACATATTAAAAAAAGAAAAAAGATATCATTAATAGCATAGTTTTACAATTTAAGGAACTAAAAACATGAGCAAAATAAACTCAAAGAAAGCAAAAGGAAGGAAATTATAAAGACTATAGCAGAAATAAGTAGAGAATAGAAAAAAACAATAGAGAAATTAGCAACACTGAAAGTTCCTTTTTTTGAAAGGATCAACAATATTGACAAAACTTTAGCAACACTGATCAAGAATAAAAAAGACTTGAACTACTAAAATCAGAAATGAAAGAGGGACATTACTATGGAAGTTACAGGAAAATTTTAAAAGTGATATAAAGGAATACTATGAAAATTTGTATAATAACAAAGTAAATAACCTAGACAAAATTGACAAATTCCTAGAAAGATTCAAATTACTGAACCTGATGCAAGAATAAATAGAAAATTCTAATAAGCCTATAACAAGAGATTGAATCAGTAATTAAAGAACTGACTATGAAGAAAATCTCAGGATCAGATGACTTTACATATGAATTCTACCAAACATTTAAAGAACTAATATAGTAAGTCCCCTACATACGAAGGAGTTCCATTCTGAGAGTGTGTCCGTAAGTCCAATTTGTTCATAAGTCCAACAAATTTAGCCTAGGTACCCAACTAACACAATTGGCTATATAGTACTCTACTGTAATAGGTTTATAATACTTTCCACACAAATAATACATAAAAAACAAACACAAAAAACAAAGAAAACTTTTTAAATCTTACAGTACAGTATCTTGAAAAGTGCAGTAGTACAGTATAACAGCTGGCATACAGGGGCTGGCATCGAGTGAACAGGCAAGAAGAGTTACTGACTGGAGGAGGGAGAGGAGGTGGGAGATGGTAGAGCTGAAGGATCATCAGCAATAGGAGATGGAGGGCAAGCTGCAATTTCACTCACTCCTGATGTTGATGGCACAGGTTCTGGTTCCTTGCTGGAACCAGATGCACGTTCGCAAATTTGAAAGATCACAACTTGAAGGTTTGTATGTAGGGGACTTATTGTACCAGTTTTCTCAAACTCTTTTTTAAAAAAGAAGTGGAGGAAATAGTTCCTAACTCATTCTATGAGACCAATATTACCATGATATTAAAGCCAGATAAAGGCATCACAGGAAAGCTACAGACCAATATCATTTATGAATATAAATGCAAAGATCTTCAACACAGTAGTAGCAAACTGAATAAAGCAACATATAGACTGGATTAAAAACCATGACCACAGTGGGCAGGTCTTCTAGCTACAAACACCCTCAGCTTCAGTTTATCTGGGAATATCATAATTTCTCCTTTATTTTTGAAGGATAGTTTTGCTAGATATAGAATTCTTGATTTTTAGGGTTCTTTTCTTTCAGCACTTTAAATATGTCACCCCATTGTCTTATGACCTCCATAGTTTTTTTAAAGTTAGAAATTGGAGAGGAGAGGAGAAGAGAGAAGAGAAGAGGAAAAGAATAGAAGAGAAGAGGGGAAGGAAAGGGAAGGGAAGGGAAGAAAAGGAAAAGAAAGGGAAGGGAAAAGAAAAAAAATACATAGTCTTTGTGGATTGGTTCTGTGTTGAGGCACTCCTTCATTGCTTAGCGAGGCCATTTATATTGATGCTTTAGCCTTCACTTTCTGGTTTCACTTAGCTGAAAGATCAATTTGTAGTGAAAACATAGGTTCTTATCAGGTCTTTTCTCAGCATGCATCTTGTCCTGGCTATGCATATGGCTTTCTAGATTCCCTGGTATATGTAAGAGGTTTTCAAAGCCTTTATTCTCCAAAGTATCTCCTTCAGGTTTTATTCCCAGGCTTTCTGTGTGTCTGCTATTTACCCCAACTCTAATATTTTGCCTCAGGTCTTCATAGAGTGAAAATGAAATAAAATCTATTTTATTTGCTTATGTTGCTAAATGACCATTTTCAGGGCTCTCTTTGTCAGTTTCCATAGTATTGCAAAGTTGTAGGAAAGGAAGAAACCTGGGGAAAAGAAAAATTGTGAAGAAGGTAATAGCTCTTGACGATTACTTTCAGTGAAAGTGGCAGTGGCTTGACCTTTTGCCCTTCAAAGGTTTTGAGAACTACCCTCTGCTGAGCCTCTTTTCTACACTGAGAAAGTTCTGAGTTAGACAAAGCAAAGGCAAGTGCCTTGCATCAGTCCTTCAGGAGTCCCCAGACAGGCCAAAGCATAAGAACACAGTCCTTTTAGGGCAAGGTCTACTCTGCTCTCTCCAGAACCAGGGATACATACTGGGAATTTGGAATGCTGTCTTCAGGACTGCTGTGAAACTGGAAAGGAGTGTGGAGTGAGGATATGTGAAAAAGCCACAATGCTCTCCTACTATGTTTAAGTCATCTTTTTCTTGATCCAGCATTTCCTTGGTTGCTGTAAACCTTTAACTACTTTCAAGAGTTTCCATGGAAATTCATTTTGAAAGCTCTTTTGCTTATTTTTACTGTTTCTGTAGAAGGATAAGCCCTTGGAGTTCCCTACTCTTTATTTTCACTGATTCATGAAGTTTATTTTGTAATCAAAAGAGAATAAATGGCTGTTGCCCACCAGCAATGTAATTGTTGGAATAAAAGGCAGGTGACCATAATCCCCTCCACCTTTCCTTATCCATGTGGTGTAGTAAAAGGAGTGAAGCAGGAAAGAAGACAAAATATTCTTCTGGTGATCATACCACATGAAAATAGAAAAAAAAGGGGGAATAGTATTCCCTTGAACACTGGGAAATATAGAATATGTTTTAGTGAAAATTTCATCAATAGGCTCCTAGCTCTTCTTTTCTACCCAAAATGCCAACCTCTATTATTAGGTGTTTGATAGTAAGGTGTTGACAGTCTTCTGTTCTGAAGAAAGGTAATTCTGATGATCTTTACTATGAACAAATAAGAAACTTGTGAACCAGAGAGGATTAGTGGGTCATCAAGGCTGCAGAGTTAAGAAAATATAGATGAACAAATAAGAAACTTGTGAACCAGAGAGGATTAGTGGGTCATCAAGGCTACAGAGTTAAGAAAATATAGACCTATGAATTTTTTATGTCGTTTTTTTTTAAACATCTTTATTGGAGTATAATTGCTTTAAAATGGTGTGTTAGTTTTTGCTTTATAACAGAGTGAATCAGCTATACTTATACATATATCCCCATATCTCCTTCCTCTTGTGTCTCCCTCCCTCCCACCCTCCCTATCCCACCCCTCTAGGTGGTCACAAAGCACCCAGCTGATCTCCCTGTGCTATGCGGCTGCTTCCCACTAGCTAGCTATTTTACATTTGGTAGTATATATATGTCCATTCCACTCTCTCACTTCGTCCCAGCTTACCCTTCCCCCTCCCCATGTCCTCAAGTCCATTCTCTAGTAGGTCTGCGTCTTTATTCCCGTCCTGCCCCTAGGTTCTTTGTGACCACTATTTCTGGTTTGTTTTTTAGATTCCATATATATGTGTTAGCATACGGTATTTGTTTTTCTCTTTCTGACTTACTTCACTTCGTATGACAGACTCTAGGTCCATCCACCTCACTACAAATAACTCAATTTAATTTCTTTTTATGGTTGAGTAATATTCCATTGTATATATGTGCCACATCTTCTTTATCCATTCATCTGTTGATGGACACCTAGGTTGCTTCCATATCCTGGCTATTGTAAATAGAGCTGCAATGAACATTGTGGTACATGACTCTTTTTGAATTATGGTTTTCTCAGGATATATGCCCAGTAGTGGGATTGCTGGGTCGTACGGTAGTTCTATTTTTAATTTTTTAAAGAATCTCCATACTGTTCTCCATAGTGGCTGTATCAATTTATATTCCCACCAACAGTGCAAAAGGGTTGCCTTTCCAGCATTTATTGTTTGTAGATTTTTTTTGATGATGGCCATTCTGACTGGTGTGAAATGATATCTCATTGTAGTTTTGACTTGCAAGTCTCTAATGATTAATGATGTTGAGCATTCTTTCATGTGTTTGTTGGCAATCTGTATATGTTCTTTGGAGAAATGTCTGTTTAGGTCTTCTGCCCATTTTTGGATTGGGTTGTTTGTTTTTTTGATATTGAGAGCTGCATGAGCTGCTTGTAAATTTTGAAGATCAATCCTTTGTCAGTTGCTTCATTAGCAAATATTTTCTCCCATTCTGAGGGTTGTCTTTTCGTCTTGTTTATGGTTTCCTTTGCTGTGCAAAAGCTTTTAAGTTTCATTAGGTCCCATTTGTTTATTTTTGTTTTTATTTCCATTTCTCTAGGAGGTGGTAGATATATGAACATAATTCAGGCTTCCGACCCTAAGAAATGTCACTGTAATACATTGCCATAATGTTTTTTTTATAATGTTAAACATTTAGTCATTCACTTATGGGCTTAAAAAGAATAATTATTTCCTGTTGACTTCAGAAACTGAATAAAAGAATGAAAAGAATGAAAAATTGATAACTTTGCAGATTGTATGACCTTGTTGAAGACGTAAAACAAATTTGAGCATGAGCTGTAACTGTAGTGGATGCTGGTAATTGCCTACCCTGAATCTGCAATCATTTTACCTTGCTTAAGGTATCTGAATTTTTTTTTTTTTTTTTTTTTTTTTGCGGTATGCAGGCCTCTCACTGTTGTGGCCTCTCCCGTTGCAGAGCACAGGCTCTGGACGTGCAGGCCCAGCAGCCATGGCTCACGGGCCATGGCCGCTTTTGTGGCATGTGGGATCTTCCCTGAGTGGGGCATGAACCCGTGTCCCCTGCATCAGCAGGTGGACTCCCAACCACTGCGCCACCAGGGAAGCCCAGTATCTGCATTTTTATTCATCATCCTTTCCCCTTGATGTACTTTGAGGGGAAGTTGACCACCAGATTTAGGAGTAGCTTAGCATATTTCATTATCCTGGCTTGGCCCAGTCATTGGTTCTGGGTTTGACATGTCATCTAAGTGGGCTATTCAGGATGAATCTCAATATTCTGTCTTGAAATACTAAGCAGAAACACTTTTTCTCTTGAGTGGCACTGTATATGAACTTAAAGTCTCCACTAGTACAGCAGTATTTCACCCATGATAGAAAACAGCTTTAGCATCACACTGAGACTATGGAGAGGCAGAAGGAAATCAGATGCCTCACAACATTACTGATACACCAAACCAGACAATCCTTTTGTCTCTGCCTTTCCTCTGAATGTACAGATCCATTAGCCAATAAATCCTTTCAATGGTCTAAAGCAGCTTGGGTTTTCAGTTGCTTATTACAGAATGCATAAACTGATGGAGAAACTTCCAGAAAATAAAGGGGGAAATTGATCATTTTTGTATGTAGGACTGAAAATTTGAAACATACTACTTGGTTATATAGTCTGTATAAAGCCAAACCACTTGCAATTTGAGGATCCATATGATTTTTCATGCCACAGAACACCTGTCTAACATCCAGTGCATCTTTACTGAAGTTTCTCAGAATATTCTAAAGAGAGTTTCCATTTATAACACTCAGTTAAACCTGAAAAAGTCCGCTCCAGCCATCTACAAACACACACACACACACACATGCAAAGCATTCATCTCAGCAAGGCAGGTGACCATAATCCCCTCCACCTTGCTTCGTGAATACCTCAGGCTTTTCCTTAGGAGATGCTCACTTGAGTCTTTTCCCTAATATCTCCCCTGATTTCCTATTTTTTTGTTCCAAAAGAAGTTCTCAGCTCATTTAAGCAATTTGATAAATTAATCCATCTGGTTTTAGTTCTTTCATTCATTCATTAACTTGATCTGTACCACAATGGTCTAGGAGTATAGCTAACAAAAAAATAATCCTCCTTAATTGAAAGAAGCCTTGAATATTTCTTTGTCATTCTCCTTCTCTGTTATACTCATATTTGTAATATGCAAGAATTTTATAACTTTAGGTCTAAAAGGGGCCTTAAATCTTGACAAATTAATTCTAGCTTGCTGATTGGTTTGTCTTCATAGAGTGAGAATGAAATAAGGGGCCACAATAAACAGTTAAAGGCTATCTACTTTTACTTGTTTGAGCTACTAAATGACCATTTCCAGGGATCCTTTTGTCATTTTCTGTGGTATTAGAAGGTTGTGGGACATGAGTAAAGCTGATGAAAAGAAAAATTATATAGTAGGTGATAATGTTTGATGACTATTCCTCTTTCAGTAATTTTTGGACCCTACTTCTAATACCATCTGTCATCTTCCCTTCATCAGCAGATGTCTGGTGCTCTCATTTTACCCCAGAAATAGAGGACTCAAAGATAGCACTCTACTGAGATTAGGATTCTAAATTTTTTACTCAAGCCTGAAAGTAGCAGAGTTACATTAAGCTACAATTCAAAAGAATAAATCCTTAATTAATTGGTTAACCAATAGTACTTTCAATATTAAATATAATTTCAAGTTATATGGCTTTATCTGAATCAAATGCTAGTTGAGGTCTATGTTCTTCAAGATCTAGGAAAAGGAGGAATGACACCAGCACAGTGGTGGACTAGGAGGTGCCATTCCTTCATTTTCCCACAGAAATGTTAAAGGAAACAAAATAAAGGAAAGAAACCACCAAAGATGGCTAAAATAACTTTATAGAGGCTCTGGAAAGCAGTCAAAGTCTACAGCAACAGAAGAAAGGGAATAATGAAGAATAGAGTCAAAATAGAGAATAAAAAATAGAGAACCCAACAATGAGTTGATTCTTTGAAAAGATTGGCAAAATTGAAAATCTTTAACAAATTATTTTTAGATAGATACTTAATAGATTATTTTTCAAAATAAAAAATAATTAGCTAGATTGACTAAGAAAAAAGAGAGAACTCATTACTAAAATTAGAAATTAAAGTAGGGGCATTACTAATGATTCTACAAAAATAAAAAGGATGAGAAGTACTATGAACAATTGTATTCCAACAAACTGGATAACTTTGATGAAACGGACAATTCTTAGAAACACATAATCTACGAAGACTGAATTATGAAGAAATAAAAAATCTGAATATACCTATAACTAATAAGGAGATTTAATCAGTAGTCAGAACCTCCAAACAAAGTAATGCCTTCGACCAGATGGATTCATTAGTGAATTCTACCAAAAATCTAAGGAATAATTATATATAGATATTTCTGAAACGCTTCCAAACAATTGAAGAGGTGAGACTTTCTCACTCATTCTATGAGGCTAACATTATCCTGATTACCAAAACCAGAGAGAGATACTACAAGAAAAGTACAGACTACTTATTATCCCTTTGAACACTGATGGAAGAATCCTCAACAAACTACTACTAAACTAAATTCAGCAGCCTACTAAGAAGATTATACAGCAAAACAAGTAAGATATATTCCTAGAATGCACGGTTGGTTCAATGTATGAAAATCAGTCAATATAACATTAACAAAATGAAGAAAAATCATTTTGAGCAACCTAAGTGTTCGTTAATGGATGAATAGATAAACAAAATGTGGTATATACATACAATGGAGTATTATTTAGCCTTAAAAAGGAAGGAAATTATGATACATGCTACAACATGGATGAGCCTTGAAGACATTATGCTAAGTGAAATAAGACAGTCATGAAAGGGCAAACATTGTATGATTTCTCTTATGTGAGGTACCTAGAGTAGTCAAATTATAGATGCAGAAAATATAATGATTGTTGCTTGGAGAGGGGGAGGAGGAAATGGGGGAGATAGTTTTTAATAGGTATGGAGTTTCTGTTTGGGAAGATGAACATTTTTTGGAGATTGGTGGTGATGGTTGCACAACAGTGTGAATGTATTTAATGTCTCTGAACTGTACACTTAAAATGATTAAAATGGTAAATTTTATGTTTTGTGTATTTACCATGGTAAAAAAAAAAAAGGATGAAATTCTGTTGTATACTACAACACGGATGGATGTGGAATACATTTTGCTGAGTGAAATAAGCCAGACACAAAAGGACAAATATTGTATGATTCCATTTATATGAGGTACCTAGATTAGTAAAATTCGGAGACAGAGAGTAGAGGTTACCAGGGCCTGGGTGGAGGGAGTATGGAAAATTATGGTTTAATAGGTATGAAGTTTCAGTCTGGGATATTCAAAATGTTCTGGAGATGGATTGTGATAATGGTTCCACAGCGAGGTGAATGTACTTAATTCCACTGAACTGCACACTCAAAAATGGTTAAAATGGGACTTCCGGGTAAGATGGCGGAAGAGTAAGACGCGGAGATCACCTGCCTCCCCACGGATACACCAGAAATACAGCTACACGTGGAACAACTGCTACAGAACACCTACTGAACGCTGGCAGAAGACCCCAGACCTCCCAAAAGGCAAGAAACTCCCCACATACCTGGGTAGGGCAAAGCGGAGAGATCCCCACACAGAGGATCAGTGCCGAGCAGCACTCAGCAGCCCGAGAGGCTTGTCTGCTCGCCCGCCGGGGCGCGCAGCGCTGGAAGCTGAGGCTCGGGCTTCGGTCAGAGCGCAGGGAGAGGACTGGGGCTGGCGGCGAGAACTCAGCCTGAAGGGGGCTAATGTGCCACAGCTAGCCGGGAGGGAGTCCGGGAAAACTCTGGAGCTGCCGAAGAGGCAAGAGACTTTTTCTTCCCTCTTGGTTTCCTGGTGCGCGAGGAGAGGGGATTAAGAGCGCTGCTTAAAAGGGCTCCACAGACGGGCGCGAGTCGCGACTGAAAGCGCGGAGCCCAGAGACGGGCGTGGGACGCTGGGGCTGCTGCTGCCGCCGCCAAGAAGCCTGTGTGCGAGCGCAGGTCACTGCCCACACCGCCCTTCCGGGAGCCTGTGCAGCCCGCCACTGCCGGGGTCCCGGGATCCAGGGGCGGCTTCCCTGGGAGAACGCACGGCGCGCCTCGGGCTGGTGCAACGTCACGCCGACCTTTGCCGCTGCAGGCTCGCCCCGCACTCCGTGCCCCTCCCTCCCGCCCGGCCTGAGTGAGCCAGAGTCCCCGAAGAGGCTGCTCCTTTAACCCTGTCCTGCCTGAGCGAAGAACAGACGCCCTCCGGCGACCTACACGCAGAGGCGGGGCCAAATCCAAAGCTGAGACCCAGGAGCTGTGAGAACAAAGAAGAGAAAGGGAAACCTCTCCCAGCAGCCTCAGAAGCAGCGGATTAAAGCTCCACAATCAACTTGATGTACCCTGCATCTGTGGAATACATGAATAGACAACACATCATCCCAAATTGAGGAGCCAGGAGTCAGTGCTGTGCCTCTGAGGTGGGAGAGCCAACTTCAGGACACTGGTCCACAAGAGACCTCCCAGCTCCACATAATATCAAACGGCAAAAATCTTCCAGAGATCTCCATCTCAACACCAGCACCCAGCTTCACTCAACGACCAGCAGGCTACAGTGCTGGACACCCTAAGCCAAACAACTAGCAAGACAGGAACACAACGCCACCCATTAGCAGAGAGGTGGCCTAAACTCATAAAAAGTCTGCAGACACCCCAAAACACACCACCAGACGTGGACCTGCCCACCAGAAAGACAAGATCCAGCCTCATCCACCAGAACACAGGCACTAGTCCCCTCCACCAGGAAGCCTACACAACCCACTAAACCAACCTTAGCCACTGGGGTCAGACACCAAAAACAACGGGAACTTTGAACCTGCAGCCTGCAAAAAGGAGACCCCAAACACAGTAACATAAGCAAAATGAGAAGACAGAAAAACACACAGCAGGAGAAGGAGCAAGATAAAAACCCACCAGATCTAACAAATGAAGAGGTAATAGGCAGTCTACCTGAAAAAGAATTCAGAATAATGATGGTAAAGATGATCCAAGATTCTATTTCCCAGATCCAAAATCTTGGAAATAGAATAGACAAAATGCAAGAAACAGTTAACAAGGACCTAGAAGAACTAAAGATGAATCAAGCATCGATTAAAAACACAATACATGAAATAAAAAATACTCTAGATGGGATCAATAGCAGAATAACTGAGGCAGAAGAACGGATAAGTGAGGTGGAAGATAAAATAGTGGAAATAACTGCTGCAGAGCAAAATAAAGAAAAAAAAATGAAACAAACAGAGGACAGTCTCAGAGACCTCTGGGACAACATTAAACGCACCAACATTCGAATTATAGGGGTTCCAGAAGAAGAAGAGAAAAAGAAAGGGACTGAGAAAATATTTGAAGAGATTATAGTTGAAAACTTCCCTAATATGGGAAAGGAAATAGTTAATCAAGTCCAGGAGGCACAGAGAGTCCCATACAGAATAAATCCAAGGAGAAATACGCCAAGACACATATTAATCAAACTGTCAAAAATTAAACACAAAGAAATCATATTAAAAGCAGCAAGGCAAAAACAACAAATAACACACAAGGGAATCCCCATCAGGATAACAGCTGATCTCTCAGCAGAAACTCTACAAGCCAGAAGGGAGTGGCAGGACATAATTAAAGTGATGAAGGAGAAAAACCTGCAACCAAGATTACTCTACCCAGCAAGGATCTCATTCAGATTTGATGGAGAAATTAAAACGTTTACAGACAAGCAAAAGCTGAGAGAGTTCAGCACCACCAAACCAGCTTTACAACAAATGCTAAAGGAACTTCTCTAGGCAAGAAACACAACAGAAGTAAAAGACCTACAATAACGAACCCAAAACAATTAAGAAAATGGGAACAGGAACATACATATCAATAATTACCTTAAATGTAAATGGACTAAATGCTCCCACCAAAAGACACAGATTGGCTGAATGGATACAAAAACAAGACCCATATATATGCTGTCTACAAGAGACCCACTTCAGACCTAGAGACACATACAGACTGAAAGTAAGGGGATGGAAAAAGATATTCCATGCAAATGGAAACCAAAAGAAAGCTGGAGTAGCAATTCTCATATCAGACAAAATAGACTTTAAAATAAAGACTACTAGAAGAGACAAAGAAGGACACTACCTAATGATCAAGGGATCGATCCAAGAAGAAGATATAACAATTGTAAATATTTATGCACCCAACATAGGAGCACCTCAATACATAAGGCAAATACTAACAGCCATAAAAGGAGAAATTGACAGTAACACACTCATAGTAGGGGACTTTAACACCCCACTTTCACCAATGGACAGATCATCCAAAATGAAAATAAATAAGGAAACACAAGCTTTAAATGATACATTAAACAAGATGGACTTAATTGATATTTATAGGACATTCCATCCAAAAACAACAGAATACACCTTTTTCTCAAGTGCTCATGGAACATTCTCCAGGATAGATCATATCTTGGGTCACAAATCAAGCCTTGGTAAATTTAAGAAAATTGAAATTGTATCAAGTATCTTTTCCGACCACAATGCTATGAGACTAGATATCAATTACAGGAAAAGAGCTGTAAAAAATACAAACACATGGAGGCTAAACAATACACTACTTAATAACGAAGTGATCACTGAAGAAATCAAAGAGGAAATTAAAAAATACCTAGAAACAAATGACAATGGAGACACGACGACCCAAAACCTATGGGATGCAGCAAAAGCAGTTCTAAGAGGGAAGTTTATAGCAATACAATCCCACCTTAAGAAACAGGAAACATCTCGAATAAACAACCTAACCTTGCACCTAAAGCAATTAGAGAAAGAAGAACAAAAACATCCCAAAGTTAGCAGAAGGAAAGAAATCATAAAAATCAGATCAGAAATAAATGAAAAAGAAATGAAGGAAACGATAGCAAAGATCAATAAAATTAAAAGCTGGTTCTTTGAGAAGATAAACAAAATTGATAAACCATTAGCCAGACTCATCAAGAAAAAAAGGGAGAAGACTCAAATCAATAGAATTAGAAATGAAAAAGGAGAAGAAACAACTGACACTGCAGAAATACAAAAGATCATGAGAGATTACTATAAGCAACTCTATGCCAATAAAATGGACAACCTGGAAGAAATGGACAAATTCTTAGAAATGCACAACCGGCCGAGACTGAATCAGGAAGAAATAGAAAATATGAACAGACCAATCACAAGCACTGAAATTGAAACTGTGATAAAAAATCTTCCAACAAACAAAAGCCCAGTAACAGATGGCTTCACAGGCGAATTCTATCAAGCATTTAGAGAAGAGCTAACACCTATCCTTCTGAAACTCTTCCAAAATATAGCAGAGGGAGGAACACTCCCAAACTCATTCTACGAGGCCACCATCACCTTGATACCAAAACCAGACAAAGATGTCACAAAGAAAGAAAACTACAGGCCAATATCACTGATGAACATAGATGCAAAAATCCTCAACAAAATACTAGCAAACAGAATCCAACAGCACATTAAAAGGATCATACACCATGATCAAGTGGGGTTTATTCCAGGAATGCAAGGATTCTTCAATATACGCAAATCAATCAACGTGATACACCATATTAACAAATTGAAGGAGAAAAACCATATGATCATCTCAATCGATGCAGAGAAAGCTTTCGACAAAATTCAACACCCATTTATGATAAAAACCCTGCAGAAAGTAGGCATAGAGGGAACTTTCCTCAACATAATAAAGGCCATATATGACAAACCCACAGCCAGCATCGTCCTCAATGGTGAAAAACTGAAACCATTTCCACTAAGATCAGGAACAAGACAAGGTTGCCCACTCTCACCCCTCTTATTCAACCTAGTTTTGGAAGTTTTAGCCACAGCAATCAGAGAAGAAAAGGAAATAAAAGGAATCCAAATCGGAAAAGAAGAAGTAAAGCTGTCACTGTTTGCAGATGACATGATAGTATACATAGAGAATCCTAAAGATGCTACCAGAAAACTACTAGAGCTAATCAATGAATTTGGTAAAGTTGCAGGATACAAAATTAATGCACAGAAATCTCTGGCATTCCTATATACTAATGATGAAAAATCTGAAAGTGAAATCAAGGAAACACTCCCATTTACCATTGCAACAAAAAGAATAAAATATCTTGGAATAAACCTACCTAAGGAGACAAAAGACCTGTATGCAGAAAATTATAAGACACTGATGAAAGAAATTAAAGATGATACAAATAGATGGAGAGATGTACCATGTTCTTGGATTGGAAGAATCAACATTGTGAAAATGACTCTACTACCCAAAGCAATCTACAGATTCAATGCAATCCCTATCAAACTACCACTGGCATTTTTCACAGAACTAGAACAAAAAATTTCACAATTTGTATGGAAACACAAAAGACCCCGAATAGCCAAAGCAATCTTGAGAAAGAAAAATGGAGCTGGAGGAATCAGGCTCCCTGACTTCAGACTATACTACAAAGCTACAGTAATCAAGACAGTATGGTACTGGCACAAAAACAGAAAGATAGATCAATGGAACAGGATAGAAAGCCCAGAGATAAACCCACGGACATATGGTCACCTTATCTTTGATAAAGGAGGCAGGAATGTACAGTGGAAAAAGGACAGTCTCTTCAATAAGTGGTGCTGGGAAAACTGGACAGGTACATGTAAAAGTATGAGATTAGATCACTCCCTAACACCATACACAAAAATAAGCTCAAAATGGATTAAAGACCTAAATGTAAGGCCAGACACTATCAAACTCTTAGAGGAAAACATAGGCAGAACACTCTATGACATAAATCACAGCAAGATCCTTTTTGACCCACCTCCTAGAGAAATGGAAATAAAGACAAAAATAAACACATGGGACCTAATGAAACTTAAAAGCTTTTGCACAGCAAAGGAAACCATAAACAAGACCAAAAGACAACCCTCAGAATGGGAGAAAATATTTGCAAATGAAGCAACTGACAAAGGATTAATCTCCAAAATTTATAAGCAGCTCATGCAGCTCAATAACAAAAAAACAAACAACCCAATCCAAAAATGGGCAGAAGACCTAAATAGACATTTCTCCACAGAAGATATACAGACTGCCAACAAACACATGAAAGGATGCTCAACATCTTTACTCATTAGAGAAATGCAAATCAAAACTACAATGAGATATCATCTCACACCAGTCAGAATGGCCATCATCAAAAAATCTAGAAACAATAAATGCTGGAGAGGGTGTGGAAAAAAGGGAACACTCTTGCACTGCTGGTGGGAATGTGAATTGGTACAGCCGCTATGGAGAACGGTATGGAGGTTCCTTAAAAAACTACAAATAGAACTACCATATGACCCAGCAATCCCACTACTAGGCATATACCCTGAGAAAACCATAATTCAAAAAGAGACATGTACCAAAATGTTCATAGCAGCCCTATTTACAATAGCCCGGAGATGGAAACAACCTAAGTGTCCATCATCGGATGAATGGGTATAGAAGATGTGGCACATATATACAATGGAATATTACTCAGCCATAAAAAGAAATGAAATTGAGCTATTTGTAATGAGGTGGATAGACCTAGAGTCTGTCATACAGAGTGAAGTAAGTCAGAAAGAGAAAGACAAATACTGTATGCTAACACATATATATGGAATTTAAGAAAAAAAAATGTCATGAAGAACCTAGGGGTAAAACAGGAATAAAGACACAGACCTACTAGAGAATGGACTTGAGGATATGGGGAGGGGGAAGGGTAAGCTGTGACAAAGTGAAAGAGTGGCATGGACATATATACACTACCAAACGTAAGATAGATAGCTAGTGGGAAGCAGCCGCATAGCACAGGGAGATCAGCTTGGTGCTTTGTGACCGCCTGGAGGGGTGGGATAGGGAGGGTGGGAGGGAGACGCAAAAGGGAGGGGATATGGAAACATATGTATATGTATAACTGATTAAATTTGTTATAAGGCAAAAAAAAAAAGATAGCACCTACTGTATCCCCATGCAATGGAATATTACGCAGCCACAAAAAGGAATGAAGTACTGAAACTTGGATGAGACTTGAAAACATTATGTTAAGTGAAAGAAGACAGTCACGAAAGACCACATGTTGTACGATTCCCTTTATATGAAATTTACAGAGTAGCCAAATCCATAGAGATAGAAAGTGGTTGCCAGGGACTGGGGTGGGGTGTGGGTGAGGGGTATAGGAAATCTCTCAGTCTGTCTGGGCAGTTATAAAAAATACCATAGGTAGGGTGGCTCATAAATAAAAAAACATTAATTTCTCACAGCTCTGGAGGCTGGGAAGTCCAGGATCGTGGCACTAGCAGGCTCAGTGTCTGGGGAAGGCCCTTTGCTTTTAAAATATTTTTTATTATTATTAAAATTTTTTTTTAATTTATTATTTTTTAAATTAATAATAATTATTATTCTTTTTGTGAAGGCCCTTTTCTGGGTTGCAGACTGATGATTTCTGGCTGAGTCCTCATATGATGGAAGTGCGTGGGGAGCTTTATGGTGTTTTTTTTTTTTCTTTTTTTTTAATAAGTACGCTGATCTCATTAGAAGGGCTCCACGCTCATGACCTAAGCACCTCCCAGTACCATCACATTAAGATTTCAACAAAGAATTTTGGGGGGACACAGACATTCAGACCATAGCTGGGAGTGACAGCTAATGGACATGAGGTGCCTTTTTGAGATGGGGGAATCTCCTAAAATTAGATTGTGATGATGGTTACACCACTCTGAATATAATAAAAACCATTGAATTGCACAGTTAAAAAAATGGTTAAAATGATAAATTACATGTTATTTATATTTTACCACAATAAAAAAAATATCTAGGCAAGGTTAGTTCCATCTGCCATCTGAGATTTCTCAATTAAAGGAAAAGTCTCTAACTGGTGCTGTGTGGCCCACCCTTGGATCAGAACCTGTAGTAAGAGGAAAGGGAAATTGTGATTGACCCAGCCTGGTTCACAGACCACCCCTGTGGCCATGTGAAGTGAGGTGGGATAATGTGACTAAATCAGAAGTACCACAAGAAATTAGGAAGTCAGTTCCTCCAAAGTAAGGTAAGGTCAGGTTACAAGAATCTGAGAAGAGATGCTTGGATAGAAAAAAAATAGCAGTTTCTCTGTTTCTTTTTCTACCTCTGATTTCTCGCTTCTGTCTAGATTTTGTTCTCTACTCTATATCTTGCATTTCTTTCTTAAGCCAGCTCCATGCTGGCTCAGATTTGAAGCTCAGTTCCTTTTCTTTGATTTCCATAGAGAGAACACTCGTATAAGGTCTTTGTAGCAAAATTTTCTGAAGGATTGTAGGGATGAAGGGACATCTCATTTCAGCAATGCAAGGGATTTTAAATTGAATTACTGATAACCCTTTTCTTAAAGAGTTCCTCAGCTATTTCAAATAAGCTCAGGCTTCAGCCTCCCACCTTGTTTCTTGTTCCTTCTACTTTCTCTGTTCTCTTTAGACTGTTCACCTTTTCCTCCCAAGAGTAAATATATAGACAATACTTCCCATTGTCTGATTCAGAGCAATTTAGCACTCTTTTTTTCTAAATTGAAATATAGTTTAGATTCTTTTTCAGATTCTTTTCTGTTATAGGTTATTACAAGATATTGGATATAGTTCCCTGTGCTATACAGTAAGTCCTTGTTTATTTTATACATAGTATAGAACTCTTTTTATACTGTCACTAGGTGCAGGCCTATTTCAGGTTTATCCTTTCATACTCAAATGGCCTTTTCAAGTTATTCTGCCTCTGGCTTAGATTCAATATTTTTTAAAAAACTGTTATACTTATTAATATAGTAATTTGTAATCACTTAATATGGTGATTAGTAAATGCTTTCCTTGCTATGAAAAAAAAGTTTTATCTATTATAGAAAAAATGATTATTGGGCAGAAGATTATAATATAATCTGTGATACATTTGTCTTTTCCCAAGCCATGGGCTGGCTTACCCCTTACTTCTCTATCGGAAGCCCATGAATTTCTCTGGTACCAATCTCTGCCTGTTAACATCTTACTAAATAGCATGCATAGTAGCCACAGAGAAATTACCTCAAAAGTTTTAGATCTATAAAACCAAACGTATAAAAGGACAACAAGTATTAGAAATTCTGTGAGGGCCTCTGAAATACTCAAAAGCTGCATTGCTATTACATTCCTAGAATCCTGCACTTTAGCTTCTGGGGGTATACATCTCAGCTTATATTCTTGGAATTGGCTAATGTCCAAATGCAATCTGAAGAGTAATTGAGCATACCTATCTTCATCATTCTGTACCTAAATAAAATGGCTTATCTGAATTAGTACCTGTTAGCTCATCACACAAGCATAGATTAGACTCAGAATATTACAGCTCAAGAGGACATTAGGGATTATCCAGTACAACAGTCTTCAATTTTATCTGAGGAAACTGAGGCCCAGAGAATTTCAGTGCCTCCTTATTCATTCTCTTCATACTGAATTGGATCTAAATTCTAGGTCTCCTGACTCTTGGTCTATTGCTTTTCTAGTTATACCAGCTAAGAGACTGCTTCCTCTAAAGCTCGTTTTGCCCAGAGCCGTGACTCAAACATTTTAGTTGTCTTAGGACATTTTTTTTCACTGTTGCAACCAACACATTTTTTTTTTTTTTTTTTGCAGTACGTGGGCCTCTCACTGCTGCGGCCTCTCCCGTTGTGGAGCACAGGCTCTGGACGCGCAGGCCCAATGGCCATGGCTCATGGGCCCAGCCGCTCCGCGGCATGTGGGATCCTCCCGGACTGGGGAACGAACCCGTGTCCCCTGCATTGGCAGGCGGACTCCCAACCACTGTGCCACCAGGGAAGCCCCCAACACATTTTTTAAGGGTCATAAAACATTTTTTTTACATCAGTGGAACCCAAATACGCTATGAAAATGTTAACAGTATTAAACTCAGTCATTCTGCTATTTTGTCTTTAAGTAAGTAGGAAAGCCTGTGGGAGCAACTTGCTGTAATAAAGGTTAATCGCTGAGAGCTTAAGGGTGCTTATTCTTATTTGGTGGGCGATTAAAGATGCTCAAGGTTAATAGCTCTGTTTTCAAAGCCAGTAATTCTGTTTATAGGAAGCTTCCCTTGTGGCATTGGCCACACCTATCAGTTCCAGCCTCTAGCCAATAGGATAGCAAATTTAGGAACATAACCCTAAGGGGATTTAGGAGTGAGGATGACTATCTTAACTATGGTTGTAACTTTCATTTTCTTTAAGAACAGTTTGGTCATCTTCAAAGTACTCCATTCTTTCCTTCTTTTACAACCAAATTGTTCTGGTTTTGTCATATAGATGCAACCCCAAATGGTACCTTTTCTAAGGTGCATAAAACTGATAAATTAAGTTTATCACTTAGTTTCAAGGCTAGTTGCTAGTTTTAAAAACTATTTAGTTAGGCATTTTAAAGATTAGATTAGTACAATCAAAACTGATTTGCCATTATGGGACATTAGCTAGACATTAGCTAGTGACTAAGTCATGTTCAATATATAAAGACCTTAAATAAATATTCAAATTGGAGGGGTCTTAGAGATTCTTTACTTATTTTAAAGCTGGTGAACTGGAGGAATCTGGAGAGATTGAAATACCTGCCCATATTCACCCACCCCAACTAAGGACTTGGTCTTCTGATGTCTGGCAACCATTTAGCTATGGTTAGCCCACAGCTCTTTTCTGAGCCAATATTACAGTTTCAATTTAACATGTGTATAACATTTTTTTCTAGGAGAAGGCCAGTAAGCTAGGCTTGTATTTATTTGATAAGCTTGTGTTTTTAAAGGCTGCAAAGCAGAAAATGACTTAAAACTGAAAATAAATACCATTAATATGAGAAATGTAAGAAATTTACCCATGTACTAGAATCAGCTATCCTTCTCATCAAATCCCAATTGATTTGTTATTCCTTACTAACAAATTAATCTTTGTTAAATCCTTCTGTAGAAATCAGACATTAATAACTTCACAGATTATTATACGGGTGGATATAGAAATTGTTTACACTACTCATTGACAAATTTGAAAATTTTGTCACTGAAAGTAGTTTGGGTGTATGTGCACAATTGTCGTTTATCTCTTTTTGTCAATAATAACTTGTTTGCACAGTAAATGAAACTTGAGTCCAAAGATTGATTTAAAATCACTCAGTGGGGAAATTCATTCCCACATTCCAATTCTCTCCTTTTAATTCTCTTACCTTCTTGTGTCTTGTAAAAGAAAAAGAGAGAAAATATATTGCATTCCTAGTGCAACATTTTGGTAATATGTTTAATTAATGAAAACAGATTTGTCATTTTATTCTGACTATCTGGAAGGTTTAAGCAACATGAGATTTATGTAAAGCATGTAATTGGTGGCACGACCCAGAGAGGTCTGTTGGAAAATGCTGTCAGTGGCTCTTGGCAGGATGCTCATGGCAAGCTCAGTGTTTTCTCAGTATATGGATGTGTATGAGCATTTCCAGTAGGCTGAAGCCATAACTCACAGGTATGCTTTCACACTAATCCTTATAATTAAGTAGGAAATTATAACAGAAAAACCCAAATGCTACTTAAAAACCAAACCCATTAGTTTTTGGTTAATTGTGATGCAATAATGATCACTGTGAGAAGTTTCCCGTTTCCTAATCTCAGCAGTCTTGCTCAGTCCTCAGATTTGTTCATGAAGGAATAATTATCACCACTTATAGCCCAGTCAAGAATCAAAAACCGTTAATAGGGCTTCCCTGGTGGCGCAGTGGTTGAGAGTCTGCCTGCCGATGCAGGGGACACAGGTTCATGCCCCGGTCCAGGAAGATCCCACATGCCACGGAGCAGCTGGGCCCGTGGGCTATGGCCGCTGAGCCTGCGCTTCCGGAGCCTGTGCTCTGCAACGGGAGAGGCCACAACACTGAGAGGCCCGCGTACCACAAAAAAACAAACAAACAAACAAAAAAAGAAACCGTTAATAGCCTAAGATTTCAAACTACTGAATTTTTCCTCCTTTGATCGCCTGATTGTTTGACTTGCACTTGACTCAAACTCATTCTATTCTCTAAAAAGCTCATTGAGAAAAGATATCTTTCTATACTTTGAAAATCAAAATGGGGGAAGGGTACTCTTTTCTGCTACAAATATGATTCTGGCTACTACTTCTAGACAGTTTAATGTCATGCTTATTTAAAAACACAGGAGTGTGATTAGGTCCCATTTGTTTATTTTTGCTTTTGTTTCCCTTGCCTGAGGAGACAGAACCAAAAAAAAAAAAATCGGTAAGACCCATGTCAAAGAGTGTACTGCCTATGTTATCTTCTATGAGTTTTATGGTTTCAGGTCTTATATTTAGGTCTTTAATACATTTTGAGTTTAATTTTGTATATGGTGTGAGAAAATGTTCTTGTTTCATTGTTTTGTAAGTAGCTGTCCAGTTTTCCCAACACCACTTATTGACCTGAAGCTTTAGCACAGCAAAAGAAACTATCAACAAAACAAAAAAGCAACCTACTGAATGGGAGAAGATATTTGCAAATGACATGTCTGATAAGGGGTTAATATCCAAAATATATAAAGAACTCAGTGAATGGAACATAAAGAGAACTGTATTTTGGCTCAACAGAGAAAAAATACCAGATGATTACAAATGAGAACAGTGGAATGGGAATACTTCTTAAAGTGGCAGGCTTTCTGCCACTGGAGGTAGTGAAGAGTCTGGAGGCTTTGTTGGTCCCATTTTAGGTATGCTATAGAGGACAAAATACCTACATTTGGAAAGAAGCTGGACTAGATGACTTTTATGGTTTTTCTTAACTGTAGGATTCTAGATTTAAAATCTCACTTTTTGGCTCTGCCCAAATTCACATCAAAAATTACTATCCAGGGCAGCTACTGTTCAGCAAGCAGGAATATGAGTACAGTGATGCTAGGTCTTCCAAGTTTTCAAGAGAACTAGAAACCCAGATTTTCATATGACACCTCCTGATTTTAAAATACTGGCAACTAATACAAAATATTTAAAAAACACTCTATGGGCCAAACAGAACCCATCTGTAGGTCAGTTTTGTTTCAAGATTTCTTTAGGTATTCTGTGTTTTTTTTTTTTTTTTTGCGTTATGCCGGCCTCTCACTGTTGTGGCCTCTCCCGTTGCGGAGCACAGGCTCTGGACGTGCAGGCTCAGTGGCCATGGCTCACGGGCCCAGCCGCTCCGCGGCATGTGGGATCTTCCCGGACCGGGGCATGAACCTGTGTCCCCTGCATCGGCAGGTGGACTCTCAACCACTGCGCCACCAGGGAAGCCCTTCTTTAGGTATTCTGAATGAGTATACCAGAACAAGTTTGAAGACATACATTGGAAACATATCAAAAAGTTTGCAAGCAGGCCATACCATTTATAATCCCTAGTGGCTGTTCTTGCTTCTGTCCAGTCCCTAGGCCTGAGACTTGTTGGAATGCTCACCTGTTCTTGAAAAAAAAAAGAAAGGGCACATTTTTTGAAAAGGGAAAAGAAGGCCTGGGGAAACTTCTGTTCAGTAATACGTGTCACTATGGTAATTGCCATTTTTTGAGCATATATTGTGGCCAGGGCATCTTTCAGGCATTATTTATTCCTCACAGGAACTTTACAGTGTAAATATTATAGTTTCCATTTGTTGTGGCACACTACACTACAGATACAGGGTAGAACTTCACTCAAAATTTTGTCCAGATGTAGAGACTGATAGTGACACACATACACACCAAGAGGTTATTAAAAGGTTTATTAGTTACATAATGGGGTCTCTGGGGACAACAAGGCAGGCTTCCCAAGCTGGTTTGAAAATCACTTGAGAGAATACAGGAAGGAGAGTGGTTTGGGATTTTTATTGTGGTTAGGGCTGGGCTTGTGTGAGGGTTTCTACTCATGGGCAGGGGCTTGCATGGTTTGAATCTTCCATGGGCACCAAAGGAGGGAGCACCTTGGCTTTTTTTATTAGCTTTTCTAGATGTGGGACAGAAGAGGAAGAGGGAAGGATGAGGCTTAAAAGCTGTCCACACTCAAACATCAAAAAATGGAGTCAGATTCTTTACTAAAATATTTTATAGATGAGGACCCATAGACTCTGAGAGTTTATGGCTTTGTCCAATATTGTATGGTAGAGTAAGGATTCAGTCTCAGGTCTAGTTCCAAAGTCACTACTTCCTCTTGCTACAGAACTGGCATACAGACTTAAAATGTAAATAATTAGTTGCTTACACTTAAGGTTAAGATTTCACCCACAAAGAAATTAGATCTGAATTCCCACATATATAACTAGCTAGAGCTGAACAGGGGCTGCCCCTTAGATGGCACATGTACTCTCTAGTTCACCCCAGTCCCCACTACTCCTTATTGGCTCTTGACACTGAAGCAGAATATCACTTGAAATGTATAATCACATTTGTGTCATGGCTTTTCAGAAGTTTAACTGTGATGTGTTTTGCCATGGATTCCTTTGGATTTATTTTGTTTCAGATTCATTTAGCTTCTTGAATCTGAAGGTTTATGATTTTGCCAAATTCAGGAAGTTTCCAGCCATTATTTCTTCAGATAATCTTTTAAATCCACTCTTTCCTCTCCTTCTAGAACTCTGATAATAGGAACTTTGAATCTTTTGTCATTGTTTATCAGATCTCTGAAGATCTGTTCCCTTTTTTTCTAATCTACTTTCTCTGTGTTGTTTGGATTGGGTACATTCTGACTATAAGTCCAATGATTTTATCCTGGATCATCTTCACTCTACTATTGAGCTGATCCAATGAGTTTTTATTTCAGTTATTGTATTTTTCCTTCTTTTGTATGATTTCCATTAAAAATTCTGTTTCTTTGGTGAGACTTTTTTGTTTTTCTATTTGTTTCAAAAAATTTTGTTATTGCTTGTTGAAGCATTTTTTATGATGGCTGCTTTAAAATCCTTGCCAGATAATTCCATCATCTGGTTCATCTTGGTATTGTCATTAGTTCATTTTCTTTTTGCACTCAACTTGTGATTTTCCTGGTTCTTGGTATGAGGGGTCATTTTCTATTGTATCCTGGACATTTTGACTATTATGTTAGAAGACCCTGGGTGCTATTTTACTCTTTTATTGTAGCAGGCAGTTGCTCTGTTTAGGTTTAGCACACAGGTCCTAGACTACTTTTGTGGGCTGTAGTTCCAATGACAATTTAATTTTCTGAGACTCTGTAATGCAATTTTGGTTTGTTTGGTCTCATGTCACTGGGGCTCACACTGATCCTTGCTGATACTGCCTGAGAGGGCAGAAAGTGCCTGTCTAGGTGGGTGAAGGGAGTCTCCACCCCTTCCCTCCAGAACTTCCCTGGTGGGTACACCTGGTGGATGGTAGTCTCAGGCCCAGCAGGGACAGGGACTGCTTCATAGGCTAAGCCACCTGTTATAGTGGGATTTCTGCTGCCCGTGCCACCCAGCTGTCCAGTGTTTTTCCATGGTAGAAGGAGTTCTCTAGTCCATTGGGACAAAGACTACTTCTAGATGGATTTTGTTGTTGCAGGATTCCCCCTGTTAGTGCTGCCAAGCTTCCTGGTATCTCTGTGTAGGAGAGGAGAGTATCTGGCCCAGTAGGATAAGAGAGTGCTTCCCCTGGACACTTGTCAGTGGGGCTCCTGATCTATCCCCCTTGCTGCTGCCAATGGAAGTGCCTGTTGTTATTAGGACCACTGTTCCATCCAGGGGAGGAATAAGCCTACTTGAACCACTTGCTGTTTCTAGCTTAGTGGGTGGAGGATGCTGGGCCTTGATTACGCTCTTGTGTGGAATGATGTCTCAAGACACTCTGTTGCTATTTGTTTCTTCAATCTTGGTGTTCCTAACCAGTCTGCCTTCCTCTTTCTACATTTCAGATTTCTCCTTGGGTTCCATGTTACATTGTTTCCAGGGTTTATAGTTGTGCTTAAAATCTTGTTTCCAGGGTATATAGTTGGAAGACAGGGAGAAATTAGTCTATGCCATCTTGTCTGGACTGCACAATGCTTTTCTTACATCTGATCTACTTTAAATATATGTTAACCTTCCTAGTACCTATGGTCATTCTAACTTTTATCCTCTGTACTAAACTCTATCCAAAAGACAAAAATCTGTACATCAGAGTGCTTCCTATGCTGAGGAGCATATCTCCCAACTCTACCTTCTCCAGCCTAATCCAGATATTGGTTTGTAATTTCCTTGAGAACAGAGCTTTTTCTTAAAAACAGTGCCTTCTATCACTGGTGATATGGTACTGTGCTATGCAGCAGAGTATTTCCAAAAATTTAGAATTTCTGTGTGAAGCAGTGTTTGGGATTTTCTCCCTACCCTTTTTTTCTTAGTCAATTGTATCCATAAACAACCTCAAGAAAATTTCTTCTTCCCATTCCCCTAAAAAGCCTACAGCCAGAAAATGTCCTGAAAATCCTTTGCCAGAAAACTACAGATAAAACCCACTAACTTTCCCTTATATCCTATGAATTTTTCCAAGCCTCATCTCAAATATTTATTCCCCAAAAGGCCCACTATGATCTGGATCCAGCCTGCATTTCCAGCTTCATTGATCACCAGTGCCTGCCCCCCTTATATATTCAGTTACTCAAATCCATCATGCTCCCCCTACTTGCCTCCAGGTCTACATATATGCTGTTCCCTTTGTAACATTTTCCTCTCACTAAACCACTTCACCTAAAAAAATGATTTATTCTTCATATCACAGCTTAGGTCAGTTCCTCTGTCAAGTCTTCTCTGACCCTTTCTTCCACCCAAGATGTCAGGTACACCTGTTATGTACCCTTTATCACAGCTCTGTACTGTCCTCTTCTTGTCTCGCACCCATTTTTAAATTTTTAGAATTTTATTTAATTTCAAATCTAGAGAAAAGTTGCAATGATTCATACTTTACTCGTATTGACCAATTAATTTACATTTTGCTCTGTTTAATTTACCACTCCCCCCCATATTTGCTATTACATTGCAGACATTGTTCTCCTTTACCCATAAATGCTTTAGTATATATTTCTTAAGAACAACACATTATTTTACATAACTGCAGTATAATTATAAGAATCAGGAAATTTAATTTTGATAAAATTCTATTATCTAATTCAGCGTCCATAATCAAATTTTGTCAATAATTTAAATAATGTCTTTGTAGTTATTTTTCCCAGTCCAGGATCCATTCCAAGATCACACATTGCATTTAGTTGTCATATCTCTTTAAACTGCTTTAATTTGGAACAGTTCCTCAGTCCTTGTCTTTCTTGACCTTTACATTTTTTAAGAGTACAGGCCAGTTACATTGTATAATGTTCATCTATTTGGGTTTGCTGATGTTTTCTCATGATTAGATTCCAGTTATACATATGTAATGGTTGCTACTTTCATGTCCCATAGTATTCCTAGGAAGAATTTACTCATCACCTCTTTTAAGAACCAACCATGTCTCCTTTATTATTGAAAGCCCCCCACCCCTCTATTTAAAACAGTGGCCCGTTAACAACATCCAGCCTGCAAACAGTCAGTGCTAGGTCCCTGGAAATTCTCTGTGTCCAATCCTTTCTGACTTCTTTGTCCTGTGCTGGAAGGATGAATGTGTATGAAGGAACGTTCATTGAGAATCTACTGTGAATCTTCACATCAGCCAGGTGAAGTAGGGATTACTGTCGAATTTTACATGCAAGAAAGTGAAGATTTTAGAGCTGGAACAGGTACTTAAAGCCAAGTCTTTATTTAAGCATTCAATTCCTTTCAGCAGAGGTTGGATTCCTGTAAACATCTCTTATAATCTCGAGTCACATGAATGTAACAGAACTCATTCCACCTCCCTCTCCTCTGCCTCCTCACAACCCAGGGGGCACCACTATAAATTTAGACCTTCATATGTGCACCTCAGAAACGTTGTAAAGTTGCTGCTTTGTGCTTATGGCTCCATTTGCAGAAAAACAAAAACAAAAAAACATGGTTTTAAAGTAGAGATTATGGTTCCACGGCTCATTCTCAAAGAAGACACTAGTTAGCTTGAGAAGGTATTAGGTAGGTAGCACATTTTATACATTCAATGGATTCTGTCTCTGAACAATCAACTGTTCTTGTGTTTCTTAAATTTTTGATTTCACAGAGAAGCTGAACATAGAGTTTAGCACTGGCTTTGGTCAAAGAGATGGTAGGCACCCAGAGTCAGGGAACTCCTCTGCTTTAATAAAACCCAAATGGATACCAGTTCACTTTAAGAGGAGGTCAAAAGACAATAAAAGACCAATCAAGCAACTTGATAAAGACCTTTCTTAAGAGGTTACAGTGGGCATTGTGACTAGGGTCACTCTGTTTGTTTGGCAGCCATTATTATCATTTATTACTTTTTTTGGAAACTCAAACATAGCAATATATTCTTTTAGTAAAGTAAAAAATGTTTGAAAGTCATTTTATAAATAATGAAGCTGAGGCCCAGGGTAGTCAAGTGACTTTCCAAAGGCTACTTATGAAACTTATGATTTAGTCTTACCTAAGACTTAAACTGGACTCTTGCCATTTAGAACCCTTCATATATCCCTCCTCACTAGATTACAGTATTTCAGAAATGCCACCCTGGGCCATGCTCTTTCTAAAAAGGGGAAAACATTATCTATGCTGCCATCTGTTTGGCAAGTTCTGGATGTCCCTTGACCATCCTAGTCTCTCCCCTTAGTAGTAAAATACATGTTGAAATAATACGGTTCTGTCAAGCAGGGATGATGCTATTTTTATTTCACATGTCCCACTCTAGTGAAAAGTATGCTTATTCTACATTGTGAAATTTGGAATTACTCTGATTTTTCATCCATCTTTCTTGTAAACTTTGAAGAGCATTTCCCCCATATGCAATGTCGTGCTTCGCATTGCATGTGGAAACAACACATAAGTATGTATCACCTTGAGTCAGATCAGATTTGAACCATAATCTCTGATGTTCTTTAACAGATTATCGCTGGTGAACATTGCTTCCTTCCTTCTTTTCTGCTGCCACTCTGCTGTCTACCATGATCAGGTTCCCATCTGCTATTTATGTACCTGCCCTAATTGCCTAGGTTCTCAAGAGAGCAGCCTACTGTAAATCCCAACAAAATGTATCCATACTTTTAAATATTTATTTATTTATTTATTTATTTTTACAGCTAGATTGTTGTTAACATTCTGTTTTATGTTTAATTTAAATCTACTGCTCTTGGTTTCAAAAAGTGAAGTTTTCCCTGCACAGAACAAAGTCCTGATTTTTCTACTTTAGATATCCACAAATAATTCTGGTGATTTCAATTTTTTAAATTTTAATTATTTTGAAAGAAAACAGAGTGTTAGTGTTTGAAGGAACATTTGGGATTATATAACTTAGTCTCAAAATTTATAGATGATACAACTGAGACCCAGAGAAATAAAGTGATTTTCCAAATATCGCATTTAGTGCCAAAGGTGTCTAAATAAATGTCAACCCGTCATGTCCAACAGCATCTTATGGGGCCTGCATATGCGGTCCACTAACAGAAAGGAAGTGAAATTACTACTAGATAACCACAAATACAAAATGGCAGCTGGAGAATGGTGAACATTCCTTTTCTCTTCCCAGCTGGTCAACTTTTACGTCTATATGAGTACTGAGAGTGGCTTGTCACTCTAGTTTCCCTCCCTTTTTTCTGTCCCTCTGCCTTTTCCATCCAGGTCAAGAATAGGAAGTACATCACTCACTACTTCATTATGGGACGGCCCCTCTGTGAGTAGTGTGGGAAGTGTTTGGGTCTCTCAGATTTTTCCCAGTGGAACATCGACAAAACAAGTAAATCCCTATCTTACTAATACAGCTTTCTTTTCACATGGGAAAGCCCCAATGCTTTATTATATATTAAAAGGCTCCTTTCAGTATCTCTATATAGTACTATGGAATTATTTCCATGATGCAATGTTAAATGAAAAAAAGCAAGGTGGAAAAAAAGTCATAAATTTTAAAAATGAGACAATCAGGGATATCTGAACACTGATAGACTATCTGATAATATTATTTCTTTAGATGTGATAATACCATTGTAGTTATATTTTTTTAAAAGATTGTATTTTTGGAGATACATGATGAAATATTTACTGATTAAATTATCTGATGTCTGGGATTTGCCACAGAATAATCCAGGGCATGGTTTGGGGGAAGGGGGCAGAATAAAGGTTAAATGAGATTGTCCATGAATTGATAATTGTAGAAAGTGGGTGATGAGTACATGGAGGTTTGTTATATTATTCTATTTTCATAATGTTTAATATTTTCCATAATATGAAGCTAAAGAACTCCTATTAGGATGCTTAATGGAAAAAGCAGGAACTCTCATTCCTTGAGTACTCAGGGCTTAGAGAGAGAGAAGTAAAGAGGATGACAGGAATCCCATTCTGCTGTATCATAAATACTTCTTTTTATTTATTTATCTATTAATTTTTTAATGGAGTTATAATGACATATAACATTAGTTTCAGGTGTACAACATGATTCAATATTTGTTTATATTATAAAATGATCACCACAATAAGTTTAGTTAACATTCATCACCACACAGTTTATTTTTCTTATGATGAGAACTTTAATATTTACTCTCTTAGCAACTATCAAATATACAATACAGTATTATTAACTATAGTTGCCATTCTGTACATTACACCCACATGACTTATTTATTTTGTAACTCGAGGTTTGTACCTTTTGACCCCCCTCACCCATTTTGCCCCCCACCCCTCTGGCAACCACCAATCTGTTCTCTGTTGTCTATGACCTTGGTTTCTTTTGTTGTTGTTTATTTAGAGTCCACATATAAGTCAGATCATAGAGTATTTGTCTTTCTCTGCCTTATTTCACTTACCACAATGCTCTCAAGGTCCACCCATGTTGTCAAAAATCCCACCCTTTTCCAATCAGAGTTTTTTTACATTGACTTCTGCCTCCCCTTACCTGCATGAGCTGAGCCTCATCCAGTGAGGCTATGAGCCCTCTTTTATTATTTCTCCTGGAATGAAAACAATCAGCCTTCCTACCCCCAGATCATCTCTGGACTCTATTTATATATGACTTAACAAATGTCTCCAAAATTACCCATCTAAATATTACTGTCTACCATGCTTTCTACCAGTGTTTCCTCTCTGATCCCTTCATGGTTCTCACCACCAGATATACTGATGCTCTTCCTAGAGTAAGAAGAGAGCCTATGTGTGCTCCCTACCCTCAGAATGGGGCATTCCTCCACTTCCTCACAATCATCTCTAGTCTATTTTATCCACAATGTCAAAATAATAATAGCTTATATTTACTGAGTGCTTATTATGTACCTAAACTTTAAGTGCTTTAGAAATATTATCATTTAACATTTACAGTAACTCACTGAAATAGGCACTATTGTTATTTCCATTTTATACACAAGGAAACAGACTCAGAGAAATGAAGTAACTGGTTCAAGGCCATATAATTGGTAAGTGTCAGAGCTAGGATTTGAATACAAGAGTCTGTATTATATATTGCCTCCCATTTTTTTTCAGGCTTTGTTATCAGTGAGGGCCTAGCCCTAAGATGCACAGAGCAAACAGTACTATTTTCAGTTTTTCAATAAGGTGGTGATTTTCCCTGTTAGCCATATAGAATAGTAGGCCTAATCAAGAGTCTCCAGGTCAGGAGAGGTATTTTTAAGCTTCCAATGTGCTTAATGTAGTTCATATAAATTTTCTGGCACATTGTGTCTACTAATAAATGGCAGCTATGATTACTGTTGTTTTTTTTTAATAATGATGATGATAGAAAAGTACTGAATGCAATGGATGACTGATAAAATAAAAGGTATTATTTGATACAGCTTCAGAAAAGGTGAGCTTAGAAACCAAAGCCTGACTACAATGTGTAGGTTTTTTTTTTTTAATCAGTTGATTTTCATTGAGACTGAGAGGTGCAGCAAGATAGATGGTGCTTATGCTGCTCTTGGAGTCTCTCTAAACAGAAATGCTTAGCATTCAGCAGTGAGAAGTCCCAGGTGTCAGGGTCACTGGGTCCTGTGCTACAAATGGCTGGCTTAATGCGGCTTCACAAGTATTCTTGATGGGCCCACTCTGAAATGACAGTAAATATGCTCTGTGGCATCAATTGCTTTGCCTGAATTTAGTCAACTCTTCCCTTCAATGGACTGAATTTCGTGAAAAATTAAGAAAAGATTTTTGGGGCATACATAGTGACAAATAACCACCTTTTCTGCTTTTCTGTTGGTTTTAGCAAACTTTTATGAAGTGCCTCTTCTGTGCCAGGTCTCATTCTATGGAGCTACCAATATGGCACTGGGGCTGTAGCCGGCATAAACAATAAAAGCTCCCAATCTGTCTCAAGTTGCCTAGGACCTGAAATTCCCACTATTAAGATTAATCAGTTGAGTTTAACGAACACTTATTGACAGTCAGTTGTATATAAGACTTTATGGTAAATGCTGAAGTATGATGAGACTATGACATCTCTCTGTCTTCATGGAGTTCGCAGTCTGCTGGAGGATGCATACATGTATAATTAGGGCCATTACAACGTGCCCATTACTCTACTCATGATGTGTACTAAGTGTGGTGGTGCAAGAGGAGGAGTCCAAGTCACTCTGCCTGGGAAAGTTAAAGGAAAGAAACATCACATTTGAGAAGGAATATGAAAGATAAGTGAATATGTATTAGTTAGGTGGAAATAACAAAGAGGGAAGAGTAGAGGAAACAGAATTAGAAAAGGCATGTGGATGTTAATTCAATAAATAGCTCTGTCTGAGTGTGAAGGGCATTTTATGGCATGCCAAGGAGTGAAATTATCAGAAGGAAGGGGTTGGGAGAGTTTGAATATTTACTGAGTGCTGCTTATGTGTCAGGCACTGTGCTGAATGTTTTACACGTATTTTATCCTAACAACAATATGGGACAGAAATTATTGCCACCTCACATGTTAATGACTGTGAGTTGCTCACCACATATTCATATATGCCTCTATATCATCTAGCCTGTCTTTCAGTTGATTTGGGCCATGAGACTGGATTTTGGCTAATGAGACATGGGCTAAAATATGTAAGCTACTTTGTACTAATGGGATCCTTCAGTCCTCTGTTTCCCTTCTATGTCACCTTGGAGGCCATGTGTTCCACATGATATTACCTACAAGATGGAGGAAGATATTCTCATCTGTCTTGTGTGTGATTGAGTAAGAAATAAACTTTTATTATGTTCAATCTCTAAGATTAGAGGGTTAAATTTTTACGATAGCATAGGCCATTCCAGGGGTCACCAAGCTATAGCCTGTGGGTCAAAAATGGCCTGCCACCTGTTTTTGTAAATAAAGTTTGATTGGAACACAGTCACACCCAAACATTTACATACTGACCCTATGACTACTTTCATGCTACAATTGCAGAATTGAATAGTTGTTACAGTGACTGTATGGCCTGCAAAGCCTAAAATATTTGCCACCTGGCCCTTTACAAAAACAAAACAAATAAAAAATTTTGCTGACCTCTGTCCTATTTTACAAAAAGGAAAGGGAAAAACATTAGTCAATAGTGTTGTTGGCATTTGAACCTAGTTGTGGTTTAGATGCTATACCCTGTTTTTTGCTTTTATTGCCACTGGTTCTTTAACCTCCATTTGGTTCTGTACTTCAGTTATTACAGTTCTCCTGTCCATCTGCCCACACCACACACCAAATGGATTGACAACTCCTTCTGGAAACACTTTTCTGGCTAATATTAGCATGTTTTTGAGGAATAACTTATATTATTTGTCCCCTAATACCTAAATTCTCCCACCTTACCTTATCCCTGAGGGACGGGCAATGAGAAAAGGAAGAATCAAGCATAACTCCAAGGATTTAGCTTTTGCAACTGAATGGAAGAAGGATAAATAGGTTGAGAGTTGATGTAGGGATGGGGTAAGGGACTGGAATGGGAGTGAAATTTAATACCAAACCTGTAGGCTGTAAGGTTTCCCTGGGAAAGTCCACGTGAAGATGTCCTACAGACAGGTAGATGGATGGGTGTGAAGATCAGGAAAGAGGTCTGGGGTGGAGATAAAATAGAATGTATACTGAGTCATCTATCCTTTCTCTCTTAAATCTTATTATAATTAGTGTTAGAGCTATAAGATGGCTCACCAAGGTCAGGGCTCAATCCAAACCAGCTTTGTGTTCATTCTGTGATTATATAAAAACAAAGTTAATGGGCACAGCCGGGATAATATCTGTGACTTTGACCTTTTAAGCAACAGACCTATTTCTCCCTATAACATAGCACACCATGTCTTTATGGCAGGACCAGAGTGTTTCATGTTTCCAGGTCATATGAGACTCTATTTGGGACTAGGGAGCTTCCTCTCAGAATGATAACCAAAGCCTTTACTGTTTCATCCAAGATTTAATAGGAACTAGTAGCAGCCTCCATATCTCAAGGCCATAGTTTTCCCTGAGAGAAACAATGGTATGAATTATTCAGTGTGCCACAGGAAGGCCATAAATTATTCGAGCATTGCACAGTTTAACAGTAGTTGAATCTAGGATTGCTAATGCAGTAGAGTGAATGATCCTCAAGGTATGCAAAAATGGAACTTCCCTCCCTCCTCCCAGGAGAGGGGCTGTGGGCCAAGTACCTGAGTTCATACTTACTCATGTGAAAAATATTTGGTCTTCTCACTACCCTCTTCAGAAGAACCTCATCTAAGAAATCAAGAACATCAATAACAAAATAAACCAAATATTAAGAGTCCAACAACAATGACAACAGTGAAATGTGTTGTTTCCTTCTCATAGTTTGCTCCTTCTCATGGTACTTCCACACTGTAATTCATTGCAAATAGTTAATCTGAGGAAAAATACATGCCTAATATATTGACTCGTTCAGAGGCCTCTCCTTTTAAAACCCATGTATTGCACCAGAATCCACTTCATAGGTATGAGTCCTGTGCTGTCAAACAGGGCTCTATGCTCAGAAGAATCCCATTGTTGGCTTAGTGTTTTGCTGTCGCTGTCTTGAAATTTTTAATAATTTTTGAACAAGGGTCTCACATTTTAATTTTGCACTGGGAACCTGCAAATTATGTAACTGGTTTTGTCTTATACCTGACTTTGGTTTCCTACCATCTGGCCTTAGCCATACCCAAGGCCTTTAAATATACTCAGGCCAAAAGTGCTGTGAAGATGCTTGAAGAAATTTTGTGCTTCAGTATGTATGGTAATAAGTGGGGTGTTCCTGTTAGTATGTTCACTAGCAGATATTTGGACTGTTTCTGCATCCTCCAGTTTTGAGCTGTGACAAGATGATACTTGGCTAATTTCTAAGATTTTGACAGGAATAGTGGCAAAGGAAGGGTTTTCTAAACCTAGATATTCATATGCAGATGGGTGCTTAGTCCCTCTCAGTAATATAGACCACAAAAAGGTCCATTCTGCATAGATGTCTGATACCTGTTGAACTTGTTTAAGGAAACACTGCTGAGTGTGTCTTCTTACCTTTAGTCTCTTTTGGACTTCCCTTAGTGATTCCTCTATCTCTCTCCCACCTGCAGGCACTATTAGCTACTATGTAGGAAGGTTTACGGTTAAGAATGCTTTCATTTTATTACACTCCTCTATATTATCTGCCTCTTTAGGCAGCATGGCCACCTTTGCTAGAATTCAAGACAATGTATTGCTTCATCCAGGGCTCCCTGCATCTGAAATCTTCTCTCAGTCAGGAGAAAAGAGTATTATTGTCTGATGCATGGTTAAGGAGGTAGGGGTAGTGGGCTTTCTAGAGTGCCCTTTAAAACAAAATGTCTCTGGATTTGCCTGCCGAATCCATGAAAGACCATTCTCTATTATTTCAGCCTTCAGATATTTGTGTACATTTATGACTCTTTCTAGACCATCCAAGCCATATACCCCAAAAGCCTAGCACCATCCGGGCCCTAAAGGGACTTTGTCACTGAATTTTCTCTACTCTTATCTCCTTTTCTGGACCCACTTTTCTTTTTTTTCTCTTAGTGACCTTTTGTAAACTTCTTTTGATGTCATGGAGAGTGAAAATCTTGATATGGGATGAGCTAATGGTGTAGATATTCGCTGTGACTTGGCAAACTTTCTCCTTGTCGGTTGGTGACTCAGGCAGGAGGGATAGGAAATGTGCTGTCAGTGGCAGAAATGCTCCCTGAAATAAGGCATTAGTTTGAATCCCAATTTAAAATTAAAAAGGATGGAGAGGAGGAGGCCCATCCATACCCCCATCTTTATTCACCTGGTTACTGACTCAGGCTGTTCACTAGGCATCAAAGAAGCAAACTTTATCATTTCCGCACCTTCAAAAACTGAAATTTAGCCTGCATTCAAGTTACACCAACATGCTCCAAAGCCTCTTTAACTGAAAGTATGTGATGGGATCTAATGTAACATTTATCTTGCTGAAGTTGACGTGAGAGGAAGAGGTGAGGGGTTTAAGGAATATTTTATTTAAAGACAGAGTTGAAGAGTCTGTGGGAGTGATTGCCAGCTTGTCAGTTGACTCATTGATGCCTGGAGAGAACTTTTTGTCATTAGTCAATCTGAATCCCAATATGGCCCAGGACAATATAGTGAAGGCTTTGTCCCTCCTCCATCCCCACACCCTCTCTGCCTGGCAGTTATTATCTCCATTAACAAATAAAAATTAGTGCTCAACATCTATTGGAAACATTCACTACAAAATTGATATTAACAGACATGTCTTTCCATCCTACATACAAGTAAAGTATTTGTGTTTGCAGGAATTAGCGGTATTATGGATACAAAATGTTGGCATTCAAAAAGAAGCCACCAGAAGTGTGGGGAAAGCATCCTGTTTAGCTTACTGGGTTTGGCAATGCATAGCCTACTGTCTTGGGAAAAATAATTTTGTACACCAGCTTAATTTTTTTTGGTGGGGGGAGGAGATATTCTACTTATTTCCGAGGGAGGTACTAGGAGGGCCTGCTGTGATCATCTGCAATATCGAAAGGATTTGGGGAAATCCTCTCAGATTAACTTTCTCCTCATTACCCCAGCTATTGTGAAAGGATATGGCATCATTGTGTATTAGAGCACGGTAATTGCTTACTTGGGTTTGGGCAAGGCAAGAGGAAGATGAGAGACTAGTACATGCATGGGGACAACCTATATTGTTTCTGTCATGGACCTCTAAAACAGATCCTGTCTTCTTAGAAGCAGAAATTTATATAACAGTCAGTCTCTATGAATATCTCTGTGATGATCAGAAGCTCCCTACCATACTTACTTACTTCTTGAAGTAAGAATTGGAAGAAACTCATATTAGGCCATTCATTCTCTGGGTCATGTACAAAGATTGAAAACAGTCCTAGTTTGGTTGATTTGTAAATTCTGTCACCCTCTAGGCCAGGATTCTCATTGTTTCCTGTTTCCCAACTCCTATCAGTTTCTTCATGTTTGCTCACCATGGATTAAAATTTTTAAAGTTTTTACTTTGAAAAAATTATAGATTCACAGGAATTTGCAAAAATTTGACAGAGGCCACGTGTACCCTTCATGCAGCTTCCCCCAACTGTGTATCGATCTTATCCTGCTTTTAATTACATTTATTTGATACAAGGCCTCTTGACTGTCTCATTTCCCCAGTACATCCTGCACAGTGCATTTGGGAGCACTTATATGACATAGGGCATTCTAAGATATGAGTATATAAATAATTGACTAATATTGGGTTGGCCAAAAACTTTGTTTGGGTTTTTCCGTAAGATGTTACAGAAAAACCTGAAGGAACTTTCTGGCCAAGCCAATATTTCATTAATACTACCTACTGTGTATCTTTAAGTCATCTTATTATGATTTCCATTCACAAAGAGAGAGCAATAAATGAAGCAAATAACACAAAAAAATATAAGAACTATCTCAAGGGTGAGCATTTTCAAGGATGACTGTGCTCCATAAAAGACTGACTTATATACCATGTGAGTGGCTTACATATCAATGTGACTGTTATCCATGGCATAACTGAAATAATTTTTGAAAATCAGGATGATTCAGACTCTTAAAGTAGTAAATCCTATCAGTGTACCCTCTCATTGTTACGTAATACAAGATTCATCTCCTTGGTGACCGCTTTAGCATTCTCAGATTTCTCATTTATGTTTGTGCATCTCTGCTCTAATTCCATACTGTGGAGCTTGACCATCAAGACCATTCTTCCTATCTCCTTTAATGAGTTTCTGACTAACCACCACTCCACACTCTCAGTCCTTGTTTTTACAGATTAAATAGGATACTTCCTATTAATCAGTCCTTGTGAGCAGACTCTTTCTTGGTCAACTTAGATATATTTCTCTAGGCTTACTCAAACCAATTAATAACCACTCCTTCCAGAAATAAATAGATGTATTATACATTTGCTCCTTGGCTGCAAATCTGTGGGTGGAGAAATGTTTCTGAATATGAGCAGAAGAGCATGTGTGTGCATGTATACATGCTTGGGTAGGTAGTTATGGTGATAGGGGATTTAATTCGTGTCACCATTTAAATAAAATATGTTGGCTCCTCAGGGGAAAATTTAAAAAATAGAAAAATTGATTTGGATTTTTTGCTATTCTGCTGAAAAATATGCCATTTCATTGGAATTATGCAATACTTCTTTTAAAAATTTCACTGTACATATTTAATTTTCACTCATGTATTTGAAGGTATGCATATATTTGTGTTCATGACAAATTTAGGAGGCTTTCCATGAGTGCACACACATACATGGGTGAGTCAGTCATTCAGTGGTAGGCATTACTTCCTGTGATTCCATAATATCAAATAACTGAGGAGATTGGGCAGGAATATGCAAAAGAATATTTTTTTCTTGAATTTTACCATAGACATGCCTGCAAAATAAAATATAATAGGGAAAACACTCTTTTCTATTTCATTGAGATTTGAGGCTTATTTAGACTTTGAAGCTTCTTAATGAAATAAAAAGAAAGGAAATAAGGAAGAAAAGAAGAGTTCATTAATGAGGATGGCTAGGCAAGAAATGTCAAGATCTTTCTCCAATAATTAACTTCCATTTACTAACAAATGTTCCTGAGATATCTCCATCCATCTCTGCAGTTTTCAAGGTTGAGAATGTAAGGGAGATTCCCTTCACATTTAACCTGCAGCGGTATTTCTCCTGTGAATAGTCATCTTCTCATCAAGAACGAAAAATAATAAATTTGAGGCCTGGGGTTGCAATTTGGAACCACTTTTTTCCAATAGGTAAGCCACTCTTTTCCAATAGGGTAAATGAGGCTTGTTTTGGTTCTCTTGAAGTCTTAGCAAGCTGCCTTCCTGCTCCCTCACATCCAACCAAGCCTCTAGCCCTCATACATAATCACTATCTCCCACCTTGATTCTCTCTTTCTTTTCTTTCTCTTTTCTCTCCTTTCTAGTCTGCTGACTATGGCTTATAAGAGTAATGTGACTAACTACAAACATCTTTTAATTCCTTTTGTGTCCCCAAAGAACTAGTTGTGTCCTGGGGCAAAAATCACATCAGGAAGGCTCTGGTGAGACTTCCTAGAAGAAAAGTATAGAATTCTGTTTAGGGCTCTGTACCAATATATGGCAGATCCTTAACTTACTGGAAAATTGGTTAGCCAGTTTCAGTCATAATGCTATTGAGACTAATGTCATGGAATTATAGATATTCTTAAACTCTAAGAGACCTAGAGACTAAACAACCACCATATCATAGACTTTCAGAGTGGGAAAGGATCTTACATGTCATCTAGTTCATATTACCCAACTGATGTTTGAATTCATCTGTAACCTCTCTGCCAAGAGGTTACCAAGCTCCTGCTTAAACACCTTTAGTGATAAGGAACTCACTACCTCATGAAGTTGTCTATACTTTCTTTGGATATCACTTGCTTATTCTTATAAAATTTTGCTTACAGTGATCTAAAATGTGTTCTGTAGATTCCATTTGTTATTTCTAGTTCTACCCTCTTGAGGATATGCAGAACATTGTTCTCTCATCTTCGTGATAGTCCTTCAATGATTTGATGAAAATTTCCATCATTTCCTTGAGTCATCTCTTCTTTAGGTTCTATGTTTCTTATATGACATTGTTTGTGTCTCTACTACACTTGTGGTTTTTCCCTTTTAAAAGCATGGGGCCTGGTATTCCATTCTATGTAAAGGGGAAGGTAAAGACACCATCTAAAATGGAAAGGTTAAGAAAATAAACTTTAGTATACACAGTTTTATCTAAAAATAAAAATGTGGCTAGCAGGGTTTTGGGGGTTGTGGTGGTAGGAGGTGAGTAGGGAGGATGTGGGGGAGTAGAATGAACTAATTATTTATTGGTAGAAAGCTACTATATTATTTTAAAAGTTTATAAATCCATATATATATATATATATATATATATATATATATATATATACATACACATACACACACACACACACACACACACACATATATTTCATGTTATGGTGATAACCAGCAGGAAACCCTGAAAGACAAATTATTAAAATAGGACTGCTGTGAAACTGAGACTAGGAGTGAAGAGACAGAAAGAGTTCTTTTTTCCCTTTGTGCTCTTCTGTATTGCTTAAATTTTTATTACTATGAGCATATACAGTTCCGTGATGCCTTATGTGTAGTTCACAATCCAAAAAACTCTGAGAAAAGTTTTTTCATATCATTTAGCCATTAAGCCTGACTTAATCTGAAAAATTTGGTAATTATTCAGCAAAATCTGAACTGATATAAAGATGTTTATAATCTTTATTAGTGCAATGTAGTTTGTATATTCATTGCTTTTGCTTCAGAATTATTACTGTGTTTGATTAGCACACCCACTGGGTGTGCTAAATAGTATACAGTGTATGGCACTGTATTATCTTTGTATATCCTAAATTTTTTTGAATTTTTGAAACATATCTGTCCTTCAGTGTTTTAGATATGGTATTCTGAGCCTATAATATTTTATTATAATAAGAACAAAGAATGATAAGCCCAGAAACTGTACATAATGCTTCAGCGTGCTCTGATCACAGCAGAACCCAGTTAATCACCTCCCCCAGTCTAGATATCATACTTTTATGAATGCAGCCTAAGAATAATTACTTTACTTGTTTTAGTGTTTCTACCACATCTACTGATTCATTCTGAGGTTATTGTTTTTTGCTTGTTTTTACATCTTTATTGGAGTATAATTGCTTTACAATGGTGTGCTAATTTCTGCTTTATAACAAAGTGAATCAGTTATACATATACATATGTTCCCATATCTCTTCCCTCTTGCGTCTCCCTCCCTCCCATCCTCCCTATCCCACCCCTCTAGGTGGTCACAAAGCACCCAGCTGATCTCCCTGTGCTATGCGGCTGCTTCCCACTAGCTATCTATTTTACATTTGGTAGTGTATATATGTCCATGCCACTCTCTCACTTTGTCACAGCTTACCCTTCCCTCTCCCCATATCCTCAATTACATTCTCTAGTAGGTCTATGTCTTTTTTTTTTTTGCAATTTTTTTATTAGTTTCTGCTTTATAACAAAGTGAATCAGTCATACATATACATCTGTTCCCACATCCCTTCCCTCATGCATCTCCCTCCCTCCCACCCTCCCCATCCCACCCCTCCAGGCGGTCACAAAGCACCGAGCTGATCTCCCTGTGCTCTGCGGCTGCTTCCCACTATCTATCTACCTTACGTTTGGTAGTGTATATATGTCCATGCCTCTCTTTCGCTTTGTCACAGCTTACCCTTCCCCCTCCCCATATGCTCAAGTCCATTCTCAAGTAGGTCTGTGTCTTTATTCCCGTTTTACCCCTAGGTTCTTCATGACATTTTTTTTTTAATTCCATATATATGTGTTAGCATACGGTATTTGTCTTTCTCTTTCTGACTTATTTCACTCTGTATGACAGACTCTAGGTCCATCCACCTCATTACAAATAGCTCAATTTCATTTCTTTTTATGGCTGAGTAATATTCCATTGTACATATGTGCCACATCTTCTTTATCCATTCACCTGTTGATGGACACTTAGGTTGTTTCCATCTCCTGGCTATTGTAAATAGAGCTGCAGCGAACATTTTGGTCCTGACTCTTTTTGAATTATGGTTTTGTCAGGGTATATGCCCAGTAGTGGGATTGCTGGGTCATATGGTAGTTCTAGTTTTAGCTTTTTAAGGAACCTCCATACTGTTCTCCATAGTGGCTGTATAAATTTTCATTCCCACCAGCAGTGCAAGAGGGTTCCCTTTTCTCCACACCCTCTCCAGAATTTACTGTTTGTAGATTTTTTGATGATGGCTATTCTGAATAGTGTGAGGTGATACCTCATTGTAGTTTTGATTTGCATTTCTCTAACCATTAGTGATGTTGAGCATTCTTTCATGTGTTTGTTGGCAGTCTGTATATCTTCTTTGGAAAACGTCTCTTCAGGTCTTCTGCCCATTTTTCGATTGGGTTGTTTGTTTTTTTATTATTGAGCTGCATGAGCTGCTTATAAATTTTGGAGATTAATCCTTTGTCAGTTGCTTCATTTGCAAATATTTTCTCGCATTCTGAGGGTTGTCTTTTGGTCTTGTTTATGATTTCCTTTGCTGTGCAAAAGCTTTTAAGTTTCATTAGGTCCCATTTGTTTTTTTTGTTTGTTTGTTTTTATTTCCATTTCTCTGGGAGGTGGGTCAAAAACGATCTTGCTGTGATTTATGTCATAGAGTGTTCTGCCTATGTTTTCCTCTAAGAGTTTGATAGTTTCTGGCCCACATTTAGGTCTTTAATCCATTTTGAGCTTATTTTTGTGTATGGTGTTAGGGAGTGATCTAATCTGATACTTTTACATGTACCTGTCCAGTTTTCCCAGCACCACTTATTGAAGAGGCTGTCCTTTCTCCATTGTACATTCCTGCCTCCTTTATCAAAGATAAGGTGACCATATGTGCGGGGGTTTATCTCAGGGCTTTCTATCTCCTTCCATTGATCTGTATTTCTGTTTTTGTGCCAGTACCATATTTTCTTGATTACTGTAGCTTTGTAGTATAGTCTAAAGTCAGGGAGCCTGATTCCTCCAGCTCTGTTTTTCGTTCTCAAGATTGCTTTGGCTATTCGGGGTCTTTTGTGTTTCCATACAAATTGTGAAATTTTTTGTTCTAGTTCTGTGAAAAATGCCAGTGGTAGTTTGATAGGGATTGTGTTGAATCTGTAGATTGGTTTCGGTAGTAGAGTCATTTTCACAATGTTGATTCTTCCAACCGAAGAACATGGTATATCTCTCCATCTATTGGTATTATCTTTAATTTCTTTCATCAGTGTCTTATAATTTTCTGCATACAGGTCTTTTGTCTCCTTAGGTAGGTTTCTTCCTAGATATTTTATTCTTTTTGTTCAGTGGTAAATGGGAGTGTTTTCTTGATTTCACTTTCAGATTTTTCATCATTAGTGTATAGGAATGCCAGAGATTTCTTTTCATTAATTTTGTATCCTGCTACTTTACCAAATTCATTGATGAGCTCTAGTAGTTTTCTGGTAGCATCTTTAGGATTCTCTATGTGTAGTATCATGTCATCTGCAAACAGTGACAGCTTTACTTCTTCTTTTCCGATTTGGATTCCTTTTATTTCCTTTTCTTCTCTGATTGCTGTGGCTAAACCTTCCAAAACTTTGTGGAATAAGAGTGGTGAGAGTGGGCAACCTTGTCTTGTTCCTGATCTTAGTGGAAATGCTTTCAGTTTTTCACCATTGAGGATGATGCTGGCTGTTGGTTTGTCATATATGGCCTTTATTATGTTGAGGAAAATTCCCTCTATGCCTACGTTCTGCAGGGTTTTTATTATAAATGGGCGTTGAATTGTGTCGAAAGCTTTCTCTGCATCTACTGAGATGATCATATGGTTTTTCTCCTTCAGTTTGTTAATATGGTGTATCACGTTGATTGATTTGCATATATTGTAGTATCCTTGCATTCCTGGAATAAACCCCATTTGATCATGGTGTATGATCCTTTTTTTTTATTAGTTACTGCTTTATAACAAAGTGAATCAGTTTTACATATACCTCTGTTCCCATATTCCTTCCCTCTTGTGTCTCCCTCTCTCCCACCGTCCCTATCCCACCCCTCCAGGCGGTCACAAAGCACAAGGTGTATGATCCTTTTAATGTGCTGTTGGATTCTGTTTGCTAGTATTTTGTTGAGGATTTTTGCGTCTGTGTTCATCAGTGATATTGGCCTGTAGTTTTCTTTCTTTGTGACATCCTTGTCTGGTTTGGGTATCAGGGTGATGGTGGCCTCATAGAATGAGTTTGGGAGTGTTCCTCCCTCTGCTGTATTTTGGAAGAGTTGGAGAAGGATAGGTGTTAGCTCTTCTCTAAATGTTTGATAGAATTCGTGTGTGAAGCCCTCTGGTCCTGGGCTTTTGTTTGTTGGAAGATTTTAAATCACAGTTTCAATTTCCGTGCTTGTGATTGGTCTGTTCATATTTTCTATTACTTCCTGATTCAGTCGTGGCAGGTTGTGCATTTCTAAGAATTTGTCCATTTCTTCCAGGTTGTCCATTTTATTGGCAGAGAGTTGCTGGTAGTAAACTCTCATGATCTTTTCTATTTCTGCAGTGTCAGTTGTTACTTCTCCTTTTTCATTTCTAATTCTATTGATTTGAGTCTTCTCCCTTTTTTTCTTGATGAGTCTGGCTAATGGTTTATCAATTTTGTTTATCTTCTCAAAGAACCAGCTTTTAATTTTATTGATCTTTGCTATCATTTCCTTAATTTCTTTTTCATTTATTTGTGATCTGATCTTTATGATTTCTTTCCTTCTGCTACCTTTGGGGTTTTTTTTTTTGTTCTTCTTTCTCTAATTGCTTTAGGTGCAAGGTTAGGTTGTTTATTCGAGATGTTTCCTGTTTTTAAGGTAGGATGTATTGCTATAAACTTCCCTCTTAGAACTGCTTTTGCTGCATCCCATAGGTTTTGGGTTGTCATGTCTCCACTGTCATTTGTTTCTAGGTACTTTTTGATTTCGTCTTTGATTTCTTCAGTGATCACTTCATTATTAAGTAGTGTATTGTTTAGTCTCCATGTGTTTGTATTTTTTTTACAGATCTTTTCCTGTATTTCACATCTAGTCTCATAGTGTTGTGGTCGGAAAAGATACTTGATACAATTTCAATTTTCTTAAATTTACCAAGGCTTGATTTGTGACCCAAGTTATGATCTATCCTGGAGAATGTTCCATGAATACTTGAGAAAAATGTGTATTCTGTTGTTTTTGGATGGAATGTCCTATAAATATCAACTAAGTCCATCTTGTTTAATGTATCATTTAAAGCTTGTGTTTTCTTATTTATTTTCATTTTGGATGATCTGTCCATTGGTGAAAGTGGGCTGTTAAAGTCCCCTACTATGAATGTGTTACTATTTCCCCTTTTATGGCTGTTAGTATTTGCCTTATGTATTGAGGTGCTCCTATGTTGGGTGCATAAATATATACAATTGTTATATCTTCTTCTTGGCTCGATCGCTTGATCATTATGTAGTGTCCTTCTTTGTCTCTTCTAATAGTCTTTATTTTAAAGTCTATTTTGTCTGATATAAGAATTGCTACTCCAGCTTTCTTTTGGTTTCCATTTGCATGGAATATCTTTTTCCATCCCCTTACTTTCAGTCTGTATGTGTCTGTAGGTCTGAAGTGGGTCTCTTGTAGACAGCATATATATGGGTCTTGTTTTTGTATCCATTCAGCCAGTCTGTGTCTTTGTTGGGAGCATTTAATCCATTCTTATTTAAGGTAATTATTGATATGTATGTTCCTACTACCATTTTCTTAATTGTTTTGTATTTGTTATTGTAGGTCTTTTCCTTCTATTGTGTTTCTTGCCTAGAGAAGTTCCTTTAGCATTTATTGTAAAGCTGGTTTGGTGGTGTTGAACTCTCTCAGCTTTTGCTTATCTGTAAAGGTTTTAATTTCTCCATCAAATCTGAATGAGATCCTTGCTGGGTAGAGTAATCTTGGTTGTAGGTTTTTCTCCTTCATCACTTTAAATATGTCCTGCCAGTCCCTTCTGGCTTGCAGAGTTTCTGCTGAAAGATCAGCTGTTAACCTTATGGGGATTCCCTTGTGTGTTATTTGTTGTTTTTCCCTTTAATATGTTTTCTTTGTATTTAATTTTTGACAGTTTGATTAATATGTGTCTTGGCGTGTTTCTCCTTGGATTTATCCTGTATGGGACTCTCTGTGCTTCCTGGACTTGATTAACTATTTCCTTTCCCATATTAGGGAAGTTTTCAACTATAATCTCTTCAAGTATTTTCTCAGTCCCTTTCTTTTCTTCTTCTGGAACGCCTATAATTCGAATGTTGGTGCATTTAATGTTGTCCCAGAGGTCTCTGAGACTGTCCTCAGTTCTTTTCATTCTTTTTTCTTTATTCTGCTCTGCAGTAGTTATTTCCACTATTTTATCTTCCAGGTCACTTATCTGTTCTTCTGCCTCAGTTATTCTGCTATTGGTCCCATCTAGAGTATTTTTAATTTCATTTATTGTGTTGTTTATCATTGCTTGTTTCATCTTTAGTTCTTCTAGGTCCTTGTTAAATGTTTCTTGCATTTTCTCTATTCTATTTCCAAGATTTTGGATCATCTTTACTATCATTATTCTGAATTCTTTTTCAGGTAGACTGCCTATTACCTCTTCATTTGTTAGGTTTGGTGGGTTTTTATCTTGCTCCTTCATCTACTGTGTGTTTTTCTGTCTTCTCATTTTGCTTATCTTACTGTGTTTGGAGTCTCCTTTTTGTAGGCCACAGGGTTGTGTTTCCCGTTGTTTTTGGTGTCTGTCCCCAGTGGCTAAAGTTGGTTCAGTGAGTTGTGTAGGCTTCCTGGTGGAGGGGACTAGTGCCTGTGTTCTAGTGGATGAGGCTGGATCTTGTCTTTCTGGTGGACAGGTCCACGTCTGGTGGTGTGTTTCGGGGTGTCTGTGGACTTATTTTGATTTTGGGCAGGTCCACCTCTGGTGGTGTGTTTCGGGGTGTCTGTGGACTTATTTTGATTTTACGCAGCCTCTCTTCTAATGGGTGGGGTTGTGTTCCTGTCTTGCTAGTTGTTTGGCATAGGGTATCCAGCACTGTAGTTTGCTGGTCGTTGAGTGAAGCTGGGAGGTGGTGTTGAGATGGAGATCTCTGGGAGATTTTCGCCATTTGATATCATGTGGAGCTGGGAGGTCTCTTGTGGACCAGTGTCCTGAAGTTGGCTCTCCCACCTCAGAGGCACAGCACTGACTCCTGGCTGCAGCACCGAGAGAGTTTCATCCACATGGCTCAGAATAAAAGGGAGAAAAAGTAGAAGGAAGGAAGGAAAGAACAAAAGGAAGGAAATAGGTTAAAATAAAGTAAGATAAAATAAAATAAAGTTATTAAAATAAAAAATAATTATTAAGAAAATAAATTTTTTAAAGAAAAAAATGGACGGATAGAACCCTAGGAAAAATGATGAAAGCAAAGCTATACAGACAAAATCTCACACAGAAGCATACACATACACACTCACCAAAAGAGGAAAAAGGGAAAAAATAATAAATCTTGCTCCCAAAGTCCACCTCCTCAATTTGGGATTGTTTGTTGTCTACTCAGGTATTCCACAGATTCAGGGTACATCAAGTTGATTTTGGAGCTTTAATCCGCTGCTTCTGAGGCTGCTGGGAGAGGTTTCCCTTTCTCTTCTTTGTTTGCACAGCTCCCGGGGCTCAGCTTTGTATTTGGCCCCACCTCTGCATGTAGGTCACCAGAGGGTGTCTGTTCTTCGCTTAGACAGGACGGGGTTAAAGGAGCCGCTGATTCAGGGGCTCTGGCTCACTCAGGATGGGGGGAGGGAGGGGTACGGAGTGCGGGGCGAGCCTGCGGTGGCAGAGGCCAGCGTGACGTTGCACCAGCCTGAGGCGCCGTGCGTTCTCCCGGGGAAGCCGTCCCTGGATCACAGGACCCTGGCAGTGGTGGGCTGCAGAGGATCCCTGGAGGGGAGGTGTGGATAGTGACCTGTGCTCGCACACAGGCTTCTTGGTGGCGGCAGCAGCAGCCTTAGCCTCTCATGCCCGTCTCTGGGATCTGTGCTGTTAGCCGCGGCTTGTGCCCATCTCTGGAGCTCCTTTAAGCAGCGCTCTTAATCCCCTCTCCTCACGCACCAGGAAATAAAGAGGCAAGAAAAAGTCTCTTGCCTCTTCAGCAGGTCCAGACTTTTCCCCGGACTCCCTCCCGGCTAGCCGTGGTGCAGTAACCCCCTGCAGGCTGTGTTCACCCAGCAACCCCAGTCCTCTCCCTGTGCTCTGATTGAAGCCCAAGCCTCAGCTCCCAGCCCCCATCTGCCCCGGCGGGTGAGCAGACAAGCCTCTCGGGCTGGTGAGTGCTGGTCGGCGCCGATCCTCTGTGCGGGAATCTCTCCACTTTGCCCTCCGCACCCCTGTTGTTGTGCTCTCCTCCGTGGCTCCGAAGCTTCCCCCTCCACCACCTGCAGTCTCCGCCCATGAAGGGGCTTCCTAGTGTGTGGAAACCTTTACTCCTTCACGGCTCTCTCCCACTGGTGCAGGTCCCATCCCTATTCTTTTGTCTCTGTTTATTCTTTTTTCTTTTGCCCTACCCAGGTATGTGGGGACTTTCTTGCCTTTTGGGAGGTCTGAGGTCTTCTGCCAGTGTTCAGTAGGTGTTCTGTAGGAGTTGTTTCACGTGTAGATGTATTTCTGGTGTATCTGTGGGGAGGAAGGTGATCTCTGCATCTTACTCTTCTGCCATCTTCCTAATCCACTCTGAGCTTATTGTTTATTAAATCCTGAAGGCTCCTTTTTAAGAGCTACTGTTGCTAAGCCATGTTCTAAGGAATAATGTAGAAATGAATGTGTATTCACTAAAGGGTTTTTACAAATAACAAGCCCCGTTGTGCATTTAAATATCATTCAATATACCAAGATATGATATGCAAACAAGTTTTCAGTAACGTGGTTACTGCACCATTACCACCTTAACATAGTGCATTATGCATAAAACACTATCAAATTAAATATACTTTATTTTGAGCCCTGTGTCTGGTACTTCCTAGGGAAGTGACCTTGGGAAAGTAATTTAACCACTCTGAGCTCATTTTCTTCATCTATAAAATGGGCTTTATAATATTAACTAAAAGAGTTGCTCTATATTCTTGGCCTTCAGTAGATGCACAATAAAGGTAGGTATGACTATATTGTAATAACGACATAAAATAGTGGTTCCCAGGACTTCCCTGGCAGTCCAGTGGTTAAGACTCTTTGCTTCCTATGCAAGGGGTGCAGGTTCGATCCCTGGTTGGGGAACTAAGATCCCACATGTTGTGCGGCGCGGCCAATAAAAAAAAAATTAGTGGTTCTCAAACTTTGTTGCACATTAGAATCATATGGGAAGCTTTTAAAATTCCTGATGCCCAAGTTATATCCCATATCAATTAAATCACAATAGCTGGAGGTGGGAGCCAGGTGATTCCAATGTGCAGCAAAGTTTGGGAATCACTGACCTAAAGTAAAAAACCTTTAGAGTTGTCACCAGAAGATAGATTTGTTGTTGCCATACTAATTTAATTGGCATCTGAGATTACTAGTCTCTCTTAATAGCTTTTCCCAATCCCAGCACAGTAAGATCTTGTTTGTTGTGTAATTATCTACATATTTTTTGGAAATCCATTTGGTCCCAAGAAGCTGATCCTTGCAAAAATGGTGAGCTCATTTTCATTATAAAGGGGATCTCATATTGAGTTTCTTCACATATTTTGTAATTTTTTGGAAAACTGGGTATTTTAGGCAATTTATTATAGGAAGTCTGAAAAGTCATTCCCCTCCCCCATTTTGGGGGCTTGTGTTTGTTGTTGTTTTATTCTTTATGTGTTTAGTGACTTTGATAGACCATTTGAAAGAAGTCTAATTTCCCAGGAATATGAAGCCTTTGATGTTGTTTCTCAGAAGGTGTAGCATTGGACATGCATGTATTTACCCCTTCTTTATCCATGGCAACCCCTAATATATTTTCCATTTCTGTAATTTGTTCATATAAGAATGAAATCACACAATATATAGCCTTTTGGGATTGGCATCCCCACCCCCCTCAGCATTACTCTCTTAAAAGTGATCCAGGTTAATGTGTTCACTCCTTTTTAATGCAGAGCATTATTCTGAATATACCACAGTTTGTGTTAACAGTAACCAATTGGACGTCATTTGAGTTATTTCCAGTTTGAGGCTATTATGAATAAAGATGCTATAAACATTTGTATACAGGTTTTCTGCATGAACATAAGCCATCTTTTTTCTGGGATAAATACCCAGGAGTATAATTGGTAGATTGTATGTTAGTTGCATGCTGAGAGTTTTAAGAAACTGAAAAAGCTATTTTTTCAGAGTGAACATGGCATTCTACATTTCCACCAACAATGGATCCAGTTTCTCTATACCCTTGCCAGCATTTGGTGTTGTAACTGTTTTTAAATTTTATCCATTCTTTATAGGTGTGTAGTGATCATGTTGTTTTAACTTGCATTTCCCTGTTGGCTAATGATGTTGAACATCTTTTAATGTGCTTATTTACTATGTGTATGTATATATCCTCTTCAGTAAAATGTCTATTCATGCTTTTTGTTCATTTTCTAATTGGATTTTTTTTTTACTGTTGACTTTTGAGAGTTCTTTATATAATTTTATTACTAGTGCTTTGTCTGATATATGGTTTGCTAATACACCCTCCAAGTCTGTAGCTTGTATTTTTATTCTCTTAACAGAATTTTTCACAGGACAAAAGTTTTAAATTTTGATGAAGTACAGTTTGTCAACTTTCCCTTTTATGGATTATGCTCTTGGTGACAAATCTAAGAACTCATTGCCTAGCACTAGATCTTTAAGATTTTCTCCTTTTTTCCCAAAATTTTTAATAGTTTTATATTTTAAACTTGAGTTGTGATCCATTTTGGGTTGATTTTTGTGTAAGGTGTGAGACATGTCTAGATTTATTTATTTATGCCTCTGGATGTTCAATTACTCCAGCAACTTTTGTTGAAGAGCTTAACTTTCCTCCATTGAAGTGCTTTTGCACTTTTGTCAAAAATTTGTTGGACATATTGTTTGAATATATTTCTGTGTCTATTGTGTTCTACTGATCTATGTCCCTATCTCTCTGTCGATACCACAGAGTCTTGATTACTGTAGCTGCGTAAGTCTTGAGATCAGATAGACTGATTCCTCACACTCTATTCTTTTTCAAAATTTCTTTTAGGTATTCTAGTTATTTTTACTTTTCATATAAAGTTTAGAATTATCTTGTCTGTATTTACAAAAATTCTTACTGGAATTTTGATAAGAATGGCATCAAACCTATTTATCAATTTGAGAAGAACTGATATCTTTACTATGTTGAATCTTCTAATCCATGAACACAACTTGTCTCTTCACTTATTTAGCTGTTCTTTTATTGCTTTCATCAGCATTGTGTAGTTTTCATCATACAAGTCCTGTAGATATTTTGTTAGATTTACACCTAAGTATTTTCATTTTAGAGCAATTATAAATGATACTGTATTTTTATTTTTTATTTATTTTATTTTATTTATTTATTTTTATGGCTGTGTTGGCTCTTAGTTGCAGCACATGGGATCTTTCATTGTGGCACGTGAGCTCTTCGTTGCGGCACTCGGACTTCTGTCTAGTTATGGCACATGGGCTCCAGAGCACATGGGCTCTGTAGTTTGCAACACGTGGGCTCTCTAGTTGAGGCACACGAGCCCAGTAGTTGTGGCATTGGGCTTAATTGCCCCATGACATGCGGGATCTTAGTTCCCTGATCAGGGATCGAACCTGTGTCCCCTTGAATTGGAAGGTGTTCTTTACCACTGGACTACCAGGGGTTCCCTGATATTGTACTTTTAATTTTGGTGTCTACATGTTTATTTCTAGTATATTGAAATAAAATTAATTTCTGTAGGTTGATCTTGAATCTTCAGTGTTACTCAACTCACTTATTAAGTCTAGGAGTATTTTTTAAATAGATTAATTGGGGTTTTCTATCTATGTAATCATGTCATCTGTAAATAGGCATAGTTTTATTTCTTATTTTCTCATCTATATGCCTTTTATTTCCTTCTCTTGCCTTGCTGCATGTCTACAACTTCCAGCGCTGTGTTGAATAACAGTGATGAGAGTTGATAGCCTTACTTTGTTCCCAGTCTTAGGAGGAAAGTATTCAGTCATTTACCATTAAGCATAATGTTAGCTATAGGTTTTTCATAGATGTTCTTTATCAAGTTGAGGAAGTTTTATCTCTATTCCTGTTTTGCTGAGAGGTTTTTTTTAATCGTGAATGTACATTGAATTTTGTCATATGCTTTTTCCACATTGATTGATATGATCATATCGTTTTTCTTCTTTTTGCTGTTAACATGGTGGATTGGATTGATTGATTTTGAACATTGAACCAGTCTTGCACCACTGGTTGCAACCGTGGTCTCTGATGAGAAATCTTTTGTCATTTGAATTGTTTATTCCTTACAGGTAAGGTGTCATTATTCTCTGGCTGTTTTCCAGATTTTTTTCTTAGATTTGTTTTTAGAATTCTAACATGATCTGTCTTGGTGTACATGTCTTTGGGTTTATCCTAATTGTTGTCTGCTCAACTTCTTAAATCTGTGGGGTTTTGTCTCTTGCTAAATTTGGCAGGTTTTCAGCCATTATTTTTTGAGTACTTTTTAAACTTCATCCTCGTCTTCTCCTTATGGGAATGCTAGGTATTTTTTTTAAATAGTCTTTGAGGCTCTGTTCATTTTTTTTTTATATACTTTGTTGTTCAGGTTGGGTGCTTTCTGTTTTTCTAGTTTCCAATTCACTCATTCTTTCCTTTGTCTCCTCCATTTGCTATTGAGCCCATCTACTGAACTTTTTATTTCAGTTATTTCATTTTTCAGTTCTAAAATTTCTATTAGGTTCTTCATATTTTTTATTTTTTACTGATACTTTCTATTTCTTTACTGAGACTCTCCATTTTAAAAAAATTATTGGAGTATAGTTGATTTATAACATAGTGTTAGTTTCAGGTGTACAGAAAAGTGAATCAGTTATACATATATCTACTCTTTTTTTGTATTCTTTTCCCATATAGGTCATTACAGAGTATTGAGTAGACTCTCCATTTTTTCATCTGTTTCAAACGTATTTGTAATTGTTTGAGAAAGCATTTTTATTAGGGCTGCTTTAGAGTCTTTGTCAGAGAATTCCAGCATTTCTGTCATTTCAATATTGATATCTATTAATTATATTTTTTCATTTATCTCAGTATTCCTGGTTCTTGATATTATAGTTTTTATTGAAATACAGACATTTGAGACTCCAATATTATTTAAATTTTCTTTTCTTTTTTTTAAAAGGCATTAACAGCTGAACTTTATGAAATCCTGAGGTCTAGAAATTCCACACTATTTTATTTTATTTATTTTTTAAATTATATATTTTTTGAGGTATAGTTGATTTATAATGTTGTACCAGTCTCTGCTGTCCAGCAAAGTAACTCGGTTATACACATATAGACATCCTTTTTTTTATATTCTTTTGCTTTAGTCCGATAGTTTTGATACTTCTCTGGCATGGGACAAGTGGATGCCACCTTATTATTGTTAAGTGAAGTTACAAGTCTAGATTCCCCATTCGATTTTTTTTTTTTTTTTTTTTTTTGCGGTACGCGGGCCTCTCACTGTTGTGACCTCTCCTGTTGCGGAGCACAGGCTCCGGACGCACAGGCTCAGTGGCCATGGCTCACAGGCCCAGCAGCTTCGCGGCATGTGGGATCTTCCCGGATTGGGGCACGAACCTGTGTCCCCTGCATTGGCAAGCAGACTGTCAATCACTGCGCCACCAGGGAAGCCCGCCCCATTTGATTTCTATTGAAACTCAAGGAGGGGAATCTCCCATGGTTTTCAGCTAATGCCATGGAGTGGGCTCATTACTAGTGGTGGGGATGAAAGTCCAGGCTCCCTACTTGACCTTCTCTGATACCACCCCAGCAGGTTATACTCTTGTTTCATCTGAGCAAGGGTGGAACTCTAGGCTTCCCACTCAAATTTTGCTGATGTCAGTAGAGGTGGGGCCACAGTGTACTCTGTGGTATTTGGCTGGAGTAGAGTGGTTATTGATTAATAGTTTTCCACCTAGGCTGCTCCTTTCTTGGTCCTTTGGCTAGAGAGAGGAGGCTTTTGGTGGAGAGGGATGATACTTTTCTATTTGTGCCTGTTAGTATTATGTATTGCCAGCTTCTTCAACTCCAACTCAGTATATATGAATCAAAAATAATATCCCGGGAACTCAACAGCATTTTTAAACTTGTGTTCTGAGATAACTAGCTGGTCTTCCTTCTTTACTCCACTTTTTATAGACTTCTTGTGCTTTTTAAATATATAATAAATATCCAAGGTTTTTAGTTGTACAACAAGGGAAAGTTTAATCCATACTTCTGGACATGGAATTGGCTCAGCAATTTTGCTTCTAGGTATTTGCTCAAGATAAATGAAAACATGTCTACAGAGAGACTTATGCATGAATCTTCACAGCAGCCTTATTCATTAAAGGCAAAAAGCTGGAAACTACCAAATGTCCATCAATGGGAAGGAATAAATTGATACATTTATAATATTGAACATTATTTAAAAATTAAAAGATCTGCCTGGCAATATCAAATGTGAGAAAAGTGCAGGGAAAGAGGGACATTTAGATATACTTGTGGAAATATAAATTGTTATAATTGCTTGGGAAACAAATGGAATAAAGTTAAATTTGAGTAACATTTAAAACATGCATTTTCACTTCTAGATGCCCTAGAAAGTCTCTTGTAAATGTATATAAGGATATGTGTACAAGGATGCTTAATATAGCACTTCTTATAACAGAAATTTGGAAAAAATTAAAATGTCCATCAATAGGGGATTAGATGAATCATGCCATATTGGGTAATAATATCTAATTATTTTATGAATTGAAGTAAAAAAGTAGATCATTAAGTGAAAAAGTTGCAGTTATATATGCAAATTATACTAGTTGTATAAATTTTAAATCACACAAAACAATTCTAAACTAGTTTTATGGACACAAACATATGTAATACATGTATAAAGTCTTGGATGAAAAAAATACACCTGAAATTTACATAAGTGACTGCCTTTAGTCTGAGAGGAACAGTATAGAGGAACACAAACATGAAGGATCTTTTTTTTTTAAACATCTTTATCGGAGTATAATTGCTTTACAATGGTCTGTTAGTTTCTGCTTTATAACAAAGTGAATCAGCTATACATATACATATATCCCCACATCTCCTCCCTCTTGCATCTCCCTCCCACCCTCCCTATCCCACCCCCCTAGGTGGTCACAAAGCACCGAGCTAATCTCCCTGTGCTATGAGGTTGCTTCTCACTAGCTTTCTATTTTATATTTGGTGGTGTATATATGTCCAGGTTTTAGATTCATAGACATTTTCTATGTTATTTTCTGTAATCTGTTTTTACTTTTCATAATTAAAAAGAGAATAAGTTAGAAAATTATAGCTAGACATGGCTTTCCAAAAAGAGGAAGACATATTTCCAAAAATGATGAAGCATACTTGGGAAACTGTAAGGAGTTTGTTAATGGTGGATGAAGGGCACATAAGCCTTGAGTCAGAGATAAAGGGCAGATCATGAAGGGCTTTGTATGTCGTGCTAAGGGACATGTAGATTTTTCTTGAAGGCAATGGGGAACCAATGAAGGCTTTGAAGAATCAGTATTCCATGAATTCATGCATGTAGTAAATCCATATGTAAGTACTATGGTGTTAGGGATGTGGAAAGGGAAGAGACTCAAAGAGAAGAGGCAACATAATCTATTTTCACAAATAACAGTAAATGCTAAAAGTAATGTCTGTTTGGGATGCAGACTCTGTGAGGGCAGGAAACCTGTCGTTTCCTTAATATGTGCCCCAGAGCAGAACATTCATGTGAATGAATAGATACTCAGTAGTTATACTGGCTGGCTGCTGGGACAGTTTGTGGTTGGGCTCTTATTATGGTAAATTCTATTTCAGAGACATGATTTTCTTAATGGTAGGCTTAGATCTCTGTAGTGCAAGCTATGTGCTAGATCTCGATTGTGTGTGTGTGTGTGTGTTTGTGTGTGCTGACAGCCTGAATGTCCTCCTGCTTGACTGGATTTATTATGATCAATTATGAGTTACAGTCGATTTAGTTAAAAAGACAATTTCTTACAAGATCAGGCAGATCACTTGTTAGATTAAATGTATTTATATTTTGACAAATATTTGAGCCAAATTGACAATCACAATAGTCTGTCTTGGTAGAATGAATAGAAGCAAAGATTCACTGGGTAAACACAAAGAAAGAAAGTTTTGTCTTATTCATATCTAGAAAGATGTAGAAGTTGATCTCTGGGAGATAGGGGCCAAACAATTCCAAATCCCACTCTATTCTCATTCATATTACATTTTCATATCACATTTTCTCTACATAACTCTAAGATTTTAAAACTTATCCTTAAAATAGAAGAAAATCAGGCACAACACTCTTTGACATAAATTATAGCAATATTATTTTGGATGTCTCCTAAGGCAAAGAAATAAAAGCAAACATAAACAAATGGTACCTAATTAAACTTAAGAGCTTTTGCACAGCAGAGGAAACCATTGACAAAATGAAGAGACAGCCTACAGAATGGGAGAAAATATTTGCAAATGATACAACAAATAAGGGGTTAATATCCAAGATTTGTAAACAGTTCATACAACTCAATATCCAGAAAACCCCAAAGATCCCAACCCCATTTAAAAATGGACAGAAGACCTGAATAGACATTTTTCCAAAGAAGACATACAAATGGCCAACAGCCAGATTAAAAAATGCTTAGCATCGCTAATTATTAGAGAAATGAAAATCAAAACCACAATGATATATCACCTCACAACTGTCAAAATGACTGTCAACAAAATGTCTACAGATAACAAATGTTGGCAAGGATGTGGATAAAAGGGAACCCTCATACAATGTTGGGATTGTAAATGGGTGCAGCCACTATGGAAAACAGTATGGAGGTTCCTCAAAAAACTAAAAATAGAACTACTATATGATCCATCAATTCCCCTGCTGGGTATATATTTGAAGAAAATGAAAACACTAATTCAAAAATATACATGCACCCCAGTGTTCATAGCAGCATTATTTATAGTAGCCACGATATGGAAGCAACCTAAGGGCCCACCAACAGATGAATGGATAAAGAAGATGTGTTTTATATATATATATATATACACACACACACACACACACACACACACACACACACACACACATGCAAGCACACACAATGGAATATGACTTAGCTATAAAAAAGAATGAAATTCTGCCATTTGCAACAATGTGGATGGACCTAGAGAACATTACGCTTAGTGAAATAAGTCAAAGACAAAACTCCTGTGTTATCACTTATATGTGGAATTTAAAAAATAAACAATGTATATATAAAAATAGAAACAGACTCATAGATATAGAGAACAAACGAATGGTTACCAGTGGGGAGAGGGAAGGGGGGAGGGGCAAGATAGGGGTATGGGATTAAGAAACACAAACTACTCTTTAAATTTTTAAAAAATAAGCAACAAGGATATATCATATAGCACAGGGAATTAGAGCCATTATTTTGTAATAACTTTATTTTTATGTATTTATTTTTTTAACAGTAGGTCCTTGTTGGTTACCTATTTTAAATATAGCAGTGTGTACATGTCAATCCCAAACTCCCAGTCTATCCCTTAGCCCCACCCTTCCCCACCCCTGACACCCCCACCTCCAGTAACCGTTAGTTCATTCTCTAAGTCTGTCAGTTGATCCGAAGGTTGTGGGTTATTGTTAACCTGTAATAACTTTAAATGGAGTATAGTCTATAAAAATATTGAATCACTGTGTTGTACACCTGAAAGTAATATAGTATTGTAAGTCAACTATACTTCAATTTTAAAAAAATGAGAAAAAATTTAAAAATAAATTTAGACATGATTTTTTAAAAACAGAAGAAAATCTCACTCAGTGAAAATAACTGAATTTTACATATGTATGGAGTGAGTATGGGCTAGGTTATACCCTGATAAGTTTCAAATAACGTTTGGAAACTGATTAGTTTATTTATACTGTCAGATGATCAGTTAATGTTTGTTGAATTTTGGGCTAGACTCTAAAATTTAGCATGTGAAATCTGAGACACAGTCCCTGTTCCTGTCACTTAACTTCTTGATATATTTAAAATCAGGATAATAGTTCACAATTTGCAAAGTTATTGTGTAATTTAATTTACATACATGTATGTGTGCATGTGTAGTACATATACATATACAGATATACACATGTATATATGTGTATGTATATGTGTGTGTATATGTATGTTTATAATATGTGTATATATATATATTACATATATATACTTGCCTGGTACATTGGAGTCATCTATCTAATGTTTAATCTTTTCTCCTTCCCACCCTCAATGAGAACTTAGCAGATGCTTGAGGAGATAGAAGTGAAACAACCAAACAGATGATTTGTCTGTGCAGAGAAACTTTTAAAATACAAATTAAAATTTTAAAAGTCACAATTCACCCATTCAGATATAGTTATTTTAATGATTTGGTATGTCTCTTCCAAATTAAACAAAATGCATGTGTCTGTGTATGTGGGATAGATCATACTGTGCTTACTATTTTATTGCCTGCTTTGTTTTACTTAATTATCTATTGTTCATACCTTTCCATGTTATTAAATATTCTTTCTCAATGGATAAATCATTTCCAATTCCTTCATAGAGCTTTTGCATAGTGTCTTATATTCCATTGTTTGACAGTATGAATACACCTTTCTCAATTTTTAACATTCCCTTTATGTAACTACCATTCATTTTGCTTTTGATTTACTAAATGAACTTTCCCAAGGAAGAAAAAAATTTCTATTGTGACCATGTCCTTCTTTAATACTGAATCTCAGTGTTGGAGACATTTTATGGAAATATGTTGCATTTAACTTGTGGAGTGACTCTGGCAGCATTCAGGAAGTTAGTATTTAATATTTATACTACATACAGAATATTTAATACTAATAAATAATATCTATTGTTGAGTATCTGCAATGTGCCAGATAGTGCTTTACTAAGTACTTTACATAGATTTAATCCTTGTAACAAATAGTATACATACTATTTGTATACCTATTTTAAAGATGAGGAAACTGAGGTTATGAAGTTAAATAACTTACCCAAGGTCACATAGGTGGTAAGCAATGTGTAAATGAGGATTCTAATGTTGGCCACCTGTGGTCTTAACTACTACACTATCGGATGCTGCTTGACTCAGTGAAGAGGAAGTCAGAAAACGGGTAGGCAACTGAGAGCTGAGTGATGCCATAATTCCTTCATTTTCCTCCTCCTTCAGAGCAACACACATCCCACATTTCAGCACTTGCCATGTTGCAGTGATGTTCTCAAGTAGTAGTAAAATCTAGGTGAATTTCTAATTCTAATGTGGTGGTCTAATTGCAATGTTTGTGTGCGTGTCTGTATTTGGTCCCTCTCAGCTCTGATATTCTTTGATTCAAATGGAGGGTTTGTAAATCATTTCTCCACAAGCTCCTAATGTCAAAGTTGTTTACTTTTTACATACAATTGTTTTGTCATGAAACAGTTCCTACAGCTGCAACTTAAGTAATTTTGCTCTTGCCTCTCAGCTGACTACTGTCGCCCCCAAGTCTTCTCTTTCAGTCAATAATCTGTGAATGAATACTTCAATTTACTGGGGGAGATCACTGTTTAAAGTTGTCCTATGGTTAATCTTTTTGTTAAGACAGAATCCAGTAATGAGAATAATTACTCCCAAATTGATGTTTTGAAATTTGGATTTTTTTGTATATTATTGTCTTAAAGCAGGCCCATCTGCAGCCTGTTTTAAAGGTCCAGCTGTCAACCACGGAAAAGACAAAGGCAAGCTGGAAATCGAGGTGAATTCATTTGGGCCTGAGTGTTTCCACCAGGGAATAAGCAGCGCATGTTGGCACTCCTTTAGACACATCATTGAAGGGAAAGTATATTTATGAATATTCTTCTGGCACTTGAGAAAGATAGAATTGTGTTGACTCCCAAAGTGAGTCTGAAATCAGCTCTCTTATAGTAAAGTCAGTGGTTTTGTTTGAGTATAAAATATTTTTTCTAAGATGCCTTTTGCTTTCCAGATCTACAGGAAAGAAGGCATGAATCCTCTATGTAGGATGAAAGAGAGGGTAAATAATATATCTCAGCACCCATTCTCTCCAGGTCATTGTATTTGGCTACTTTTTATAGCAGCTGGCTCAAATAGGCCTCATTATCATCAGGCTAGTTAGGCAAATTGCCTAAGGTCACAGAATTAGTAAGTGACCAACATAGAACTGTACATAGAAGAGAATCAGAGAGTGCATTTTAACAATACTAGTGTTACCAAACCAGGTTCATTTTGCGTGACACGCAGCAAGCAAAAGTACTGTAACACTGAGGTTTGCAGCAAAGAGGGTTTATTCACAAGGCAGCCAAGCATGAAGACGAGAGAAAAATCTCAAATCTACCTCTCAGAAGGGGCTGGAGGTATTTATGGGATAAGGAATAAAGAAACAGGGCGGTGGTCTGAGCTGTGGGGAGCATGGGGAGAGATGATTGGAAAAAGGTGCGGTAATCATGCTTCTGTGCAGGTGCAACTAAGCTACAGCTCTGCACGTTCAAAGGGTCACCATGCAGAAACTCACACATGCCCAGTTGGAGGGTTGATAGTCCTATCCAGTCTTAACCGGCTCAGCTCTAACTAGATGCAGGTGACTCCAAGCTCCTAGAAAACAACTCAGGCAAACATCTTATTGTTAAGGCTACATGCTGCTTGGAAGACACGCAAGTCTTTTTGGCCACAGTTAAAATGACCTAGATTAATAACGGCAGGTTACAGGTGAAATTGATTTAACTAATGATTACCCACAGTTTCACTAGCAAACAATTATTGAGAGCTAACCATGGACTAGATACTGTGGTGGCATTTCAAAAAAGATAAAAACCAGGTGATGAATATAGGTTGAAAACTAAGCTTAACTAATAGAATATATGCAATGGCTGAGAATCCCTGCACTCCCATAATAGTGATAAAAGCTAAAATCAATTTTGCACTAGGAACCAGGTCCTGAATAAAGTATTTTATATTCATTATCTCATTCAATCTTCACAGCAGACTTTGAAGGAGCTTACAGTCTAGTGGGAGAAGCAGATAATAATCAAATAATCTCATAAATAAATTAAAATCGCAACTGTGACAAGTCTATCATCTCACACCAGTCAGAATGGCCATCATCAAAAAATCTAGAAACAATAAATGCTGGAGAGGGTGTGGAGAAAAGGGAACACTCTTGCACTGTTGGTGGGAATGTAAATTGATACAGCCACTATGGAGAACAGTATGGAGGTTCCTTAAAAAACTAAAAATAGAATTACCATACGACCCAGCAGTCCCACTACTGGGCATATACCCTGAGAAAACCATAATTCAAAAAGAGTCATGCACCACAATGTTCATTGCATCTCTATTTACAATAGCCAGAACATGGAAGCAACCTAAGTGTCTACTGACAGATGAATGGATAAAGAAGATGTGGCACATATATACAGTGGAATATTACTCAGCCATAAAAGGAAACGAAATTGAGTTATTTGTAGTGAGGTGGATGGACCTAGAGTCTGTCATACAGAATGAAGTCAGAAAGAGAAAAACAAATACCATATGCTGACACATGTATATGGAATCTAAGAAAAAAAAATGTCATGAAGAACCTAGGGGTAAGACAGGAATAAAGACACAGACCTACTAGAGAATGGACTTGAGGACACGGGGAGGGGGAAGGGTAAGCTGGGACAAAATGAGAGAGTGGCATGGACATATATACACTACCAAATGTAAAATAGATAGCTAGTGGGAAGCAGCCGCATAGCACAGGGAGATCAGCTGGGTGCTTTGTGACCACCTAGAGGGGTGGGATAGGGAGGGTGGGAGGGAGGAAGATGCAAGAGGGAAGAAATATGGGAACATATGTATATGTATAGCTGATTCACTTTGTTATAAAGCAGAAACTAACACACCATTGTAAAGCAATTATACTCAATAAACATGTTAAAAAAAGATTGGCTACAAGAAGGTATAATTGTATAATTAGAGGGATTGCCCTAGTCATGAAGATCAAGGAAGACTTCCCTGAGGGAGTGAGTGGGAGTTGGGAGCTAGCATGTGCAAAAGCTTGTAGGGGAGAGAGTATGGGCTTTTGGAAAGCTGTGAAAGTAGGCCAGTGTGGTGGGAGCAGGAAGAATAAGCAGGAGCATGGCGGACGTGGAGGTTGGAAAGTTAAGGAAGGGCCAGATTATGTGGTAAGTATGTTAAGGATTTGGGGCCATGAGAGGCCAGTGAAATATTTTAAAGAGGAGGATCACCTGTTCAAATGTGTGTTTTGAAGCAATCATTCTGGCTGATTGGTAAATATATTAGAGGAGTAAGAGAGTGGGTGCATGGAGACCAGTTAGGAGATGATTATATTCAATCAGGTGAAAGGTGATCATGACAGCTTAGACCACCCGGTTGTGGTAGATGTGGAATGAATTTGATTCAGGGGAAGTTTAATTGGTTATAAAGGACAGGACTTAGTGATACATTAAATTTGTAGAATAAATGTCAATAATTACTCTGTTGTGAACTATACCATGTCCCCCAAATTCATAGGTTAAAGCCCTAACCCCCAACGTGAGCATATTTGAAGGTAAGGCTCCTTTAAGGAGTTAATTAAGGTTAAATGAAGTCATAAGGGTGGGGTCCTGGTCAAATAGGATTGCTCTCATAAGAAGAGGTAGCTACCAGGGATGTGTGTGCACAGAGGCACTCCCAGACGAGGACACAGAGAGGAGGTAGCCATCTGCGAGGCAAGGTAAGAGGCTTCAGGAGAAACCCAAGCTGCTAGCACTTTGATCAGACTTTTAGCCTCCAGAACTGTGAGATATAAATATCTATTATTATTATTATTTTTGCGGTTCGTGGGCCTCTCACTGTTGTGGCATCTCCCGTTGTGGAGCACAGGCTCCGGACTTACAGGCTCAGTGGCCATGGCTCACGGGCCCAGCCGCTCCACAGCTTGTGGGATCTTCCCGGACCGGGGCATGAACCCGTGTCCCCTGCATTGGCAGGCGGACTCTCAACCACTGTGCCACCAGGGAAGCCCTAAATATCTATTATTTAAGCCACCCAGTCTGTAGTACTTTGTTATGGCAGCCTGAGCTGACTAATATTCCTAGGTTTCTGGTTTGATCAATTTGTTAGTTACATGATGGTAGCAATTACAGTTGACTCTTGAACAACACAGGGGCACAGAGGGGCACCAACCCTCTGTACAGCCGAAAACCAGTGTATAATTTGTAGTCGACCCTCTGTATATGCAGTTCCTCCATATCCATGGTTTCACACTGCCAATTCAACCAACACCAGATCATGTAGTACTGTAGCATTTATTGAAAACAATTCCACATATAAGTGGACCTGTGCATTTCAAACCCGTGTTGTTCATGGGTCAGCTGTACTAAGATGGCGCATGCCAGAAGAGGTCCAGGTTCATAGAAAAGATGAAGCAATTTGGATACAAGAATTTAAAATAATTTACCCATGTTTCCCAAATCAAAGCCTGATTGATTCCAAACTCCATGTTCTTAACCAATATTCTAGTATAGGGTAAGTAGGGCAGAAAAGAATTCAGTCTATTATGAGCCCTAGAAATTATAATCTTAATTTTTAACAGTAAGTTTCCAGTTTAATTATAACGTAAAAGAAAAGGTATCTGGGCGAGTAAGTGCTGCTGCCTTTGGTATCACTGCCGTAGAAACATGAACCTGGGCTTGCCTGGCTTCAGAAAGCATAGCCCAGAAGCTGAACTTGATTGTGTTTTTTATGGAAGTGGGGAAACCTGCCTTCTGCTTGATGATCTTCTTAGCATGGCTGCTAACCATCGTTAACGTGCTTGTGACCTCCTTTGAAGCATTCTTAACCCCTGAAGGCTGTACTCCAGAAACACAGCTGCTACATATTATGAACTAGATTGACCCGAAGCTCAACCAAGTATGGGAGAAGCTGTAGCTAATGCTGTATAATATAGAGCAGCTCTGTTAGGCTTGAACACTTCCTACTTTTTCAACCCTCTCCCCTTCCTCCTCCTCCTCCTCCCCCCTCCCAAGTGGGGAAAACAGAGCCCAGGACATCTAGCAGCTATTTCATGCTCCCGTATGAGAGGAGAAATAAGGGGGCAGATAACTGACAAGAAATAGAGACAAGGAGGCCTGGTTACCTTATAACGCAACTAAGTACATTCATATGACACCAAAAATATTTTTAAGGAAAATTTTGGTATTTGATATTTTTAAAAAAGTATTGAATTAGTCATCAAGACAAAATCAGAACTTTGTTGGCCTTACTTATGCTTATTTAATGATTTAGTATTTTTTATTTGGAATTGCATGGAAGAGAAAGCAACATAATCCTTCCAGTGCTTAGGACTTTTAAAAGATTTACTATAGCTCTGTAAAGCAGTTATGAGGAAGGAGAGAAAGCACTGAAGAGGGCCTTCAGAGAATGAGGCTATTCTTCCATGTAGACTCTGTACCTAGGTGAAAGATGTCACCACTTATTACTTGCCCATTTATCTAGCTCCCACTGTCATCACCACCTAAACATTCATGGATAAATTTTCACTTTTGTCTCTTCGTGGTTTCACTGTGTGAAGAGTTTTATCTGGGTGGTCTGTTTATGTTCAGACCCTTGAGGACCTTTACCTTTATTGAAGAGCTTTGCTTTTGCTCTTTATGAGCTTGGCTTTTGGTTTCTTATTCACAATTCTCTCTCTTTTTATTTTCAATCTTTGCTATCCTGGCTACTAGGTTTGCCCCTCATTTTCAAATTATTGTTGACTTTCTTGTTTCTAGCTGTCTTCTCCTTAGACTTGCCCAGTTTTGGTGGAACATTGGCTTAAGTCAATTATTACTAGACCACCATCAATTACTTGCATCTGGGTATACATGGACTTTTTTAAAGAAACAATGGAGCACAGAACAGACATTTATTGATTGGAAGGAGTGCAACCTAGGAGGAATTTATTGGGAATAAAGTTCTAGGTATGGCAGCCAGAAGGCAGGAAGATACTGAAAGTCGGGCTAGTTGCCTAGTGAAGGGATATACCTTTGTCTTTTTCTCTGTCACTTTGTATTCATTCCTTTCTTACCATTTGAAAGTTCCTAATTATAGTCACTCTGTTTTTTAAAACTTAAAATTTTCTAGTGGATGTCTTTTATTTTTTATTTTTATTGCCAAAATATGGTTTTAATTATAATGACCCCTTTGTGATTTTCTTTTTTTTAATTAATTTTTATTGGAGTATGGTTGCTTTACAATGTTGTTACCCTCCACTGCACAACAAAATGAATCAGCCATACACATACAGATATCCCCTCCCTTTTGGACTTCCTTCCCATTTAGGTTACCACAGTGCACCTGTGCTATACAGCATGTTTCCATCAGTTGTCCATTTTATACATAGTATCGATAATATATATGTGTCAATCCCAGTCTCCCAATTCCTCCCACCCCACCCCCTTCCCCCTTGGTATCCATACTTTTGTTCTCTACATCTGTGTCTCTATTTTTGCTTCACAACTAAGATCATCTATACCATTTTTTCTAGATTCCACATATATGTGTAATTATATGATATTTGCTTTTTTCTTTCTGACTTACTTCACCCTGTATGACACTCTCTAGGTCCATTCACGTCTCTACAAATAACTCAATTTTATTCCCTTTTATGGCTGAGTAATATTCCACTGTATATATGTACCACATCTTCTTTATCCATTCCTGTGTTGATAGACATTTAGGTTGCTTCCATGTCCTGGCTATTGTTATAGTCACTCTTTAAATTGTATTAGTCATTGTGATTTGGCCACTCATGCTTGCTTCTGGGACTATTTTACGTATCTGGACAGAGTGTCTCTGTCTCTCTCTCACAGACACACACACATACATAGTACATAGAGTGTTACCTGTTTCAGAACAGTCAACCTGTAGAGGAGAAAATATTTGACATTGGGATGTCTGACTTTCCCTCTTTGTGTCCCAGTATCTCTGGTGCCTGGACCTCTCAAGCCAGCTCTTCCATACCAGGTTCTTTATTTCCTGGGCTGTGCCCAAACTTTAACACTTCTATTTTATTTTTATTCTACAACAAAATACCCTGCCCCCTCTACGGCCTAGTCTTGCCTGCCAGTAGATGATAGAAGCTAACCTGATACTATCGCCAATGTCAATGACTGTGGCTAATGAGAACTTTCTGTGTTCTGTTGTGCATGAACCATAGTTACAGTTTGTTATAAGATCTCCACTGCTTTCATGGGAAAAAAGTGACTTTAATGATAGCAATTCCATGAATATGGGTTTTGGCTACTGTTACGAGCCATCTCCAAAACTGCCTAGGTGTAACATTTGCCCAACTAGAGATATTGTTATAAATTCTGAAGTGCCTGGAAACACAATTTTGAGGAGAAGAGAGGAATAAAACGTATGACTCATCTGTTGGTACCATCTCTAAGTTACAAAGTGTTCAAATCTCCTCATGCTTGTGCCTCATCATGTAGAAAGATGGCAGATTTATTGAGAGATTCCTGGTATAAAATGGAAAGAAAAAATACACAAAATGCCTGACACACAGGCTTCCATATCCTATTTTCACACCAGCAGTAGAGAATGCTTATCGGTCATGATATTCTTTACCATTGAACCCAGGCAGGGCCTCAGAATTCTAACACTATACAACAGACAGCCAGTATCAATAGAACAAAGTTGGCCCCTGGGATGAAACCTATGCCATTTCTAGTTCAGATGGTCTCTGAGAGCTCTTCTGTTGTTCCCTAATAATTGCTTTTCATTTTGGGGTTGGAATTCATGAACATCATTTTACAACCAAAGAAGGCAAAGACATGAAGAAAGAAGAGAACCTCTTTAGGGATGCAGAGAAAATGAATGAGAGACCCCAGTAGTACTTTTTGCATAAAACAAGCAGGCAGCTTCCTGAGTTGTGGGTTGTGTTTACCATAAATGCACATGATTACTGTAATTAGCATCACTCCTTTGAGTTGAGACACAGAAGACCCTAGAAAAAGAAATATGTTTTGGAGATGGTAGAGATGGAGTGATAGTTGGTATTGCCCATCATTTTAGCCCTCTGAGGCAAAGAACAGAAAAGAGAAGGAATGGTTGGAACATGAGGTAATTGGGAAAGGAAGGCCGAGAGAAAGGATCACAATGAGTGGGCAAGGACAGTATGAGATTATGCAACATTTTAGAGATGGCGGGTTGGGGCAAAGGAAGCAGGCATGCACAGCAAAGTGTTCTCAATCAAAGACAAGCTTCTTTATACACCTGGCCATCCTTTCTCCTTGTACTTCTGAGTGAATGGGAAGGGGTTCTTTAGTGGCTATGCTCCCTTGTTGGATAGAAAATAAGGAGGCTTAGAATACTATTTACTAGGGTTACAGTGGCTGACAGGGTATTTTATTAGCCCTAAGCCATGAGCCCTTTCATTTCACAGCTTCAGTAAATCCTAGCCCCCACCCCAAGGAGGTTTGCGTCCACATGAATTGGGGCAGAAAGAATGGGAAAGTAGCTGTGCTTGTACACTTTTCACAAAGAGAGCCAGACATGGGTGTCAGGGTCCATTTACATCTCAAGAACATGTCACCAAAGGAAGTAAATGTAATCACTGTAATTTAAAGAGGGTCTAATTAACACCTTTGTTAGATAACTGCGGTGCCTTACAATTACATCCTAATTAATGAATAATATCCTGTGTATTCATAGGGAGAATGTGACTGAAATTAAGTTTCTAATGAAAAAAAGGCCTCCAATTGCACCTGAACCTTGCCAATAAACAAACAGCCTGCCTGTACACCAGGGTAAAGCTACAGTGGTTTTTAGCTCATATCTTCTTATTAAATGTCTTCCTCTAAGCCTGGAGAATAATACATATTTTCATACTAACCCCATGCCAAGACAACTGTATTATGTGTGTGTTATTAACAGTGCTTACTATGGCAGGTTAAATAACTATACCTACATTAAAATATAAGGAAATCAGAAACTTTACACCCATAAAGGCCATAATTGGGTTTCCTTTAAAAACTAATTTTGTCTGGTGTCGGAATGTACTTGTTATTTGAGGATGGACTATTTTTATTATGATTGTCTACTGGGAAATGACCCGTTTTTTTCAGTTAAAGTACAGAAGTGAATGCGAATAAATGTATCAAGAGACTGCAATATATCTGGCTCAATTCATTTGAGGAGTATAGTTCATTCAAGTGATTGCCTATTTTGGGAAAGAAGGATAATCTTGAAGAAGGGTTAATGTTTTATAGAACCTGTAGTAGTAACACATTCAAAGTTTCTGTCCCTGAAGTGTCAAAAGAAATTTCAGAGTCTCTGAAATATTTTATAGACTCCTAATGAGCACAGTACCATGTCTGTGTATTACATAATGCAGAGGGAAAAGCAGAGACCAGTGCTTTTATTCCCATTTTCTAGAAGAAGCAGCTGAGGAACAAAGAAAGTAAAGGAATTATTGGAGAAGCACAGGAAACCAGCATAACAGCCAAGATTTAATACCGTATGCCAGTCAACAGATGGGGAGTAAGAATGAATAGAGAAGTAAAGGGGAAAGAGATGAGCGTGGTAGTCCCTCCTTCTTTTCCTCCTCTCTCCACCTCAAATTACTATGCTGACTCTCATTCCTCTAAGATTGAAATGGTAGAGGAAAGCACACACAAGGAACCAAAAAGGACTTACTTGACTAGTGCTGATGTCATCTGATATGAATGACTTCTGTGTATGACTAATATCCAAAGTGCTAATTCTTCTTCTTGGGTACATTTGTGGGTTTCTCTGATATTCTCCAACTGGGTAGGTCCAGTTACAGTTTTTGCAGGATACATCCAGCATCCCAACTGAGGTCACCTTACACCTGGTAGGGAGCCTTCTTTAGTATTACCCTTTTACAGTATTGCTCACAACTGGTTACTTTTTGTGGGGTTCACATATGGCCCACAAGAAAATGCAACGTTTCCCTGCCATTGGTGAAAATGCAGATCACTCTCAATGTGGTACTTTCTCTTTGTACTCTACTAAGACTCTCTAGCCACTCTATTTTTATTTAATTTAATTTATTTATTTGGTTGCACTGGGTCTTAGTTGCAGCAGGCAGGCTCCTTAGTTGTGACACACAGGTTCTTTATTTGTGGCATGTGGACTCTTAGTTGCGGCACAAGGGGTCTTTGTTGCCACATGTGGGATCTTTAGTTGTGGCATATGGGATCTAGTTCCCTGACCAGGGATCTAACCCCCGTCCCCTGCATTGGGAGCATGGAGTCTTATCCACTGCACCACCAGGGAAGTCCCTCTAGCCACAATGTTTTGACTTTTAGATATTTTCTAGGCCCACGTCAGACAACACTCAAATTCAAGGTGATACATGTTAAGCTCATGATAGTGCCTCACCATAATTTGACTTGAGATGGTGGCAGGGAAGGGAGGATAGAGCACCACCCTCTCCTCCATAATGTAAAAAATTTTAAATTGTTACCTTTGGTTCAAAGATTATGTTTAAAAATAAAATTTAGTTGGAAAGAGTAATAGATCAAATTGTCAGCCATTAACACTTTAGTGAGAATAAGAAAAAAAGAGGACTCTTGGGCCTCTGTAAATGTCCTGAACAAATGGGCCAAAAGGCCTATTTGTTGAGGGAAAAGTGTGGGAAAAGGACAGAGTCCAGAGTGTAGGAAGGGAGGCCTTGGGGAAGGGGATAGTAGTGAAGGGATAAAGAAGAACAGAAGCAGAGAAAGAATCATAATTTTCAGTTTTGCCTGAGAATTTTCTAACAAGCATTTCTCTCTTTTAAAAATATAATTTATTTTTTGAATAGGTATTACAAAGTGTGCTGCTATAAATATCCTTTTCCATAGTTAATTGTGTAAATGGGTGAGCATCTCTATAGGATACATATTTATAAATTGATTTGATGGGTCAAAATATATGTGTGTGAAGATTAATTTTATGTGTCATCCTGACTGGGTCAAGGGATGCCCAGATATCTGGTTAAACACTATTTCTAGGTATGTCTGTGAGGGTGTTTACAGGAGAGATTAGCATTTGAATTGGCAGACTGAATAAAGCATATTACCCCCCTCCCCAATGTGGGTGGGAATCATCCAATCCGTTAAGGGCCCGAATAGAGAAAAAAAAGTTGGAGGGTTGAATTCTCTATCTCTGCCTGGCTAATGGAAGTGAGACCTAGATCTTCTCCTGCTCTTTTACTGGGAACTTCACCAGCAGTGCTCCTGGTTCTCAAGTCTTTGGACTTGGACTGGATTTATACCACCAGCTTTCCTGGTTTCCGGGATCTCCAGCTTACAGATGGCAGATCATGGGATTTCTCAACCTCCACAGTAGCATGAGCCAATTTGTTAGAATAAATCTTGTGTGTGTGTGTGTGTGGGGGTCTCCTATTGGTTCTGTTTCTCTAGAGAATCCTGACTAATGCAGTGTGTATTTGTAATTTTTGTGGTTATAGCTGACTTGCCCTTCATAGGTGGTTGCACCAATTTACACTGCCACCAGAATGTATAAGTGTTTTCCAAAACCCTTACCAGCATAGTGTATCATAAGACTTCATTTATTTCATGTATTTAAAAGCTCTTTGTATTTTCATTTCTGTGAAATGTTTATTCATATATTTTTATCACCTTCTTTTAGGTTATTATTAATTTCCTTACTGATGTTTAGGGATTCTTTATATAATAAGGAAATTAGTACTTTAATTTTGATATGAATTATAAATGTTTTCCCAGTTTGTTGTCATTTGACTTTATTTTTAACTCATATTTTTGAATTTTATTTAGTTGTATCCATCAGTTTTTTCAAATTTGGACTTTTAAACTATGTCTTCTGGGTTTTTTGTCAACCTCAGGCCTTTACTACTCTATGGTTTAACAGTCCCCCCACGGTTTTTTGCCTAATGATTTTATTACTTAATTTCATAAATTTAAATCTTTAGTCCACTTGGAATTTATTTTTTTAATAAATTTATTTATTTATTTTTGGCTGCATTGGGTCTTCGTTGCTGCTCACGGGCTTTCTCTAGTTGTGGCGAGTGGGGGCTACTCTTCGTTGCAATGAGTGGGCTTCTCATTGTGGTGGCTTCTCTTGTGGAGCATGGGCTCTAGGCACGTGGACTTCAGTAGTTGCAGTGCATGGGCTCAGTAGTTGCAGTGCATGGGCACTAGAGTGCAGGCTCAGTAGTTGTGGCGCATGGGCTTAGTTGTTCCGTGGCATGTGGGATCTTTCCCGGACCAGGGCTCGAACCTGTGTCTCCTGCATTGGCAGGTGGATTCTTAACCACTCTGCCACCAGGGAAGTCCCTGGAATTTATTTTTTGATGGGATATGAAGTAGGGATCCAACTTTAACTTATTTCCAGGTGGCTACCCAGTTGTTTCAACACCATTTGTTGAATCTTTTCTCTACTTGTTTGGAAATATTTCTCTTTATTCTATCCAACAATCTTTCTGCATATATGTTAACAAGCAGTTACTTAGCTGAGCCACTGCTACCATTGCCTTTTTTTCATTATTAGCAGGACACCTATTTTACATAAAAGCCTGCACAGGGGCTGGGAAGGCCTTTGTAATAGCAAAGAATGATGAAGAAAGATGGGACCTTAGAGTTCATCTAGTCTAACTCCATTTCCAGATGGGGAAACTGAGTTACAAAAAAGAGAACTTTCTTTAGGTTAAACAGTTGTTACTTACCTAATACTGGTGTTGGTAATTTGTCCTCACATATATTAAGATGATTCATTTTACTTAAAGGTTCTAATCTCTACAGAAACACCAAACTCTAAATCAGGCTTAGAAGGGACAATCTGAGTTTGTAATGGAATGAATTTCCACACATAAATGAAATCACCAGCTGAAAGTGATCAAGGCAAAATCATGTTCTCAATGAAAGGAGAAAATCTTTGAGAAAGATTACAAAAAAGTAGCTTCATTTGGAGAATACATATTATCTATGTATATATGGACATCTTTCTCAACTACTTACCTATTCCACACTCCAGATTATATAGCCGTTCCAGGTATATAGGCCTAAAGGGAAAACAAGAACTTTAAAAAAAAATGAGTTTGACTGTATTAGTGTGATTTGAAAAAAGAAAGCAAAGCAATAACAAAAACAAGTAAACAAAATAAATGATAGTGGCATTGAACTAAATCAAAAGTGTATGTGCTTATTCAACAAATATTTGAGTACCTACTATGTGCCCAACAATAGTTTAGACTCTGGGGATATAGCAGCTAACCAGAGAGAGAATGTCCTTTGTTCTTTAGCAGGCAGAAAAAAATATGTTAATGGATGTAATAGGAAAAAGAAAGGAGCTACTTTAGATTGAATGATCAGAGTAGGTTTATATGAGAAGGTGATATTTAATCTTGGACTGGAATGGCAACAAAGAACCAGCTCTGTGAAAATATGAGGTGGAAGATTACAGACAGTGGGAAGGAAATGTGCAAAGGCTATACAGTTGTAATATGCACGGGCATTTGAAAATGTAAAGAAGGCCATTGTAGTTGCAGTGTAGTGAATGAAGGGGGAGTGTTACAAAATGAGGTTAAAGAAGTAGGCAGAAATTAGGTCTGTAGGCCTTAAGTAATATGAAGTTTCTTTTTATTCTATGTACAATGGCAACTGGAAGCCATTGGTGCATTTTGAGTAGAAGAGTGCTATGTGAATTGAATTTTTTTAATATTACTTTTTATTCTATAGAAATTAGAATATAGGGAGCGAAACATGGAAACAGAGAGAACATTTAGGATTCAGTTGCAGTAGTCCAAGTGAGAAATGATGGTGGCTTGGACTGGATGGTAGGCATCAAGACAAATGGTCAGACTCAATTTATCTTCTGGAGTAGAGTAGGCAGGACTTGGTGATGAGTTAAATGGTGAGTGAGATCAATAATAAAGTCTAGGCTTTGCTTGAGGTAATGATGCCACTTCACTTATATGGGGAGTACTGAATATTGGGTTTCTTTTTTTTGGAAGGAAGGGGAATCAAGTGTTCAGTTTTGGAAATGTTAAATTTTAAGTGTCTATTAGAAAGCTATAGTTAGATTTGAACACAAATCACTGACCATATCTCCCTCATCCTTTAGACTCTTTGAAGCATTTTTGAACTGCCATGTAAGCATTACTTTCAGTAAGTATCATTCTTGCATACTCAAAATCTTGGATTTTCGAAAGAAGCTTCAATGTCTGGAAATTTGACATGTTTTTTTATAATATGACTATGATTTTATAAGGACAAATTCAGATCTTATAAAGGACATGGGTTTGTCAAATGGAAAAGAGATTTATTAATGTAAGTGAGTAATAACTATTGTATCTGTGTAAACTTAACTTTGATGCTGGGATTGCTGTTAACTCTTCAGTGTTGAGAAGCCTCTACTCACAACCATCCACTAACCAACTAACACTTCCCCCTCCTTATCAAAAAACATCAATATACATTTGCAACTAAAAACTCTTGAGTTGGTATCGATTTAGCAAAAAGGCTATCTAATAGTTCTTATAAATTACCCAGTGTGTCCACAAATAAGGCCTAGTAGTCTTATATCATGTGTAGATAATACTGGCAATAGGTAATCTCTAAGGCCATACCCTTTATAATCATAAATACTTGCACCATCTTTGCTTACTGGTCTTTCAGTGTGAAACCCACTACTTTGTTTCTTTTTGCTCCCTGTGCTCTCTGTGGGACCATTTGTAAAGCCTTACATGTTCCAGTTATTATCTTCTGTGAGTCTTCCCAAGAATGCTGAAAGCCTTGGATTATCTAATTATCCAAAATGCACTTTCTTTAGTCAAAATAGCATACAGGGTGGAGAAAAAAAAAGTAGGTCCTAGCCTCTGTGGGTGAATAGAGAAAAATAGGAAATAAATAAGCTAATACCGTGGATGGATTTTAAGCATACTATTCCATTGGATGCTATATTGTAGGGTTTTATTTTTTGTTATTTTTTTCCTTTAATTAGTTTGAAGCCACATTAGAAGATGTTTTAAATCCATGTTGTAACCCATCTACCGATAATCTTATTAATAGCCTAAGGGAGTGCATCTGGCTCACTTTTCAAATCTAAATCTCCTTAAATAGTGCAGCTTTCTCAAAATCTATCATGACTCTCGAGAGAAGATCCAGAGAAGTATATGGAGACGCCCCACATCTGCCAAGGCTGAGGCACCTCACTTGGTAAGCTTTGGGAAGTACAGTAGGCACACCCACCTTTCAGTGAGAAAACTTTCAGGCTATGTGTTTCCTCAGACTACAGGCAAGGGGAAACTCTCCGAGAGCTATATCAAGAAAGGTTCAAGGATGGAACTATTAACAAGCAGTTGACGCGTGTCTGCAAATAAAAGTTGATCATTTCACATTTGGTTTTGGCTTGTGAGGGATATAATTGGGGATTAAAAATAAACATACTGGAACATACATCCTGATCAGAAACATTCATATGCACAGCTGGAAACAGACACTGCAATTTGAAAGTATAATTAAGATTTACCATCTCTATTTATAGAGTACAAGCATAGCAAATTCATTGTCTTTAAATGTGAAGGTTCAGAAAGTGTTAGGGGGAGAAGAAATATTAACTATGAGTAAAATGGCATACAGCACATCAAACAGTCATTTCTGAATTTAGGGTTAAAGAAAGCAACATAGAGGAAACTGAATAGTGAATGAAAATCACACACACAGAGGGAAAAAATAATATTCCCATGACAGCCAAGAAAATACTCCTTAATCCTCTAAGACAACTATTGTTTCCTTGAGTTAAGTAAACATGTCTGCTAAGATACAGAGCATTAATGGGTAGGTATTTAAGACAAAACAGCTGTGGAAATGGAGCAGACAATGTTTTCCTGCAAGTGAATGATTTGCAATGGTAATGAAGCCCCTTTCCCCTGACAAACCACATTACTTAATAATCAAATACACATGGACGGGCCAATTGGAGTTGTTGATAGGAAAATCCTTGCAAATGAACACATTGCTGCTCTACAGGAGAGTTAAAAAATTTTAATTTCATATTCTTAAGCCCTTTATTGCAATATTAATAATCAGTTAAAGTAAATTTAAATGGTTCACTGAATCAATTTACATTTCAAAATGCAGAAATTGTATGGCTGAGCTTTGTGGATCAGATATCGTTGGGATTAGATTTTGGAACATCCCTGGAGGGGACAGTGCTATGATTTCTTATGTTTTGTGTATGGTTTATAATACTTTTTTATTCTGTCGGTAGGCTGTCCTTGTAGTCCGATTCTATAGTCAGTTCATAAAAAATAGAGGAAAAAATCAATTACAGAGGTATTTCAGAGTGCTAGACTAGAGGTTTTTTGCTTGTTTCTTTAGACAAATGGATTTTAGAGCCTAGTCCTCTTCCAGGGTGAGCTCCTGATCTTTGAATTTTCCTGTAAAGAAGGTAGTTACTTGTGTTTAGGTTTATGGGAAATGCTAAACAATGTATATCTCCCTCCCACACCTTTGATGGCACAGGGCTTTAGCTCAAAGACCGTTCATAGTTTTGGAAACACTACAGAGGCTTTATTTGAAAGCGTCCTTTTCCACACCCACCATAAGCGTTGCTTCAAGAGTAGTATGAAAAAGAAACTATTGATATAGTCATTTACAGTTAAATACATTCTTAGAGTCTTTCATAATTTGGATGCTTTAAGATAACTTGCTTAATTGATGTTCAGTGTTTGCCTCCTGAATACAGTGGCATTATGGGAAATGGAGTGTGGCAGAGTTCTGTTGGTTGCATTTACTTCTGATCCATTAAGATCATGTGTGTGAGGTGTTAGTGAGGGTGAAGGGTTGATGCTGACAGAGGCTGCACAGTACCTGACTTTAGGATGCAACTAAGCTGGAAGCCTGTGGTTGCCTCCAAGAAGATTCCACTCAATAATCCCCAAGAATGTGTATATATCTTACATGTTACCTTATATGGCCAAATGGGCTTTGCCATAGTTAATTTATCAATCAGTTGATTTTAAAATAGGGAGATTATCCTGGATTATCTGGGAGTAGGTGGAATGGGACAATGTAATCACATGAGCCCTTAAAAGCAGAGGAAGAAGGCAGAAAGGGAAGTCAGAAATATATGAAGCATAAGAAGTTTTCTACACACTGCACCACTGCTGGCTTTGAAGATGAAAGGAGCCACGGGCCAGGGAGTATAGATGGACAAACTGAGAACAACCCTCAGCTGAGAACCAGTAAGGAAATCAGAACTCAGTCCTATAGCTGCATAGAACTGAGTTCTGCCAACAATCTGGAAGATTCTGGAAGTAGATTCCCCTCTAGAGCCTCTAGAAAAGTCACTGGCCAGCACCTTGATTTCGGCCTTGGAGACCCTATGCAAAATGCCCAACAGAGCCTACCTGGCCTCTTGTCCTAGAGAACAGTCAGGTAATAAATGATTGTTGTTTTAAGCCACGTTTGTGGTACTTTGTTATAGCAGTGATAAAAAACTAACACAAGGCCCTAAGTTGATGCTAGTAACATACAGACTGCTAATTAATAGTCATAGAATCTACCTGTGTCTTACTCTTTTCTTTTGTCTGATATCTGGCAAACCCACTCCATGAGTCCCAAACAGAGAATTCTTGCTCCCCTTGATACTTGATGATCATTTATATGGACACCTGTTACCTTGCCACCCCACTTCTCCACTACCTCCTTACCACATACTGCAGTTACTTACCAGAGTCTGCTCCCACCCTCTGTTTCTGCTCATCAGTCTGGACCATAATAAATAAAACTGCTTTCCCATACAATTTAGACTAACATCTAGAATGTAATAAAAAATATTCTAGTCCATTTTTTCTTTTGTTTTTAATCTTTTAATTTGAAATATTTTAGGTTTATAGAAAAGTTGAAATGATAGTATCATTAAATAATCTTTTAAAATGGATTTTGAAGGCTGATTAGGAGTTTGAGGACTGGGATCCCTTACACTCATATCACATAACTATTGAATAGTGGTATCAATAAGTTTTAAGCTGGCCTAGGTATAGCTGGATGGAAAACCTATTTTACATCCCTAAATCAGGATATGTTGCAATAGCAGTGGCAATCTCACTTGCACTCTGTCATCTAGTGAGAAAGAGCATTAAAGAATGGATCATGGAGGGGAAATAAAATACTTAAATTGCTTAAAATTTAAATTAAAAGGTAAAGCATATAAAGAATATAAGTATACAGGTTAATTCTCTTTATGTTTTTGGAAAATCTCTATAGAAGGGATATAAACTGCTCATGTTTCTTTAATATTTTTGCAGCCGCCATTTCATAATATACGAGTTTCCATCATCTTAGCATACTGACAAATTGAACTAAATTTCATTTAGTTGGATATGGAGATGGTAATGTGGAATAAAGGAAAAAAGAGGTCACACTTAGGTATTTCTGGACTAACAATACACATTGGACTCTTTTTTTTTTTTTAATTCCAAGAGCATCTCTGCTTCCTCTGGAAACTTCCTTGCAGGCAGAGGCAAAAAAGCATTGGCCATGGTCTCTCAATAGGAACATTTCTCCTCATCTTCATGATTCAGAGTAGGGCTGTAAAGTTGGCCAAAAAAAATGGGTTTGGCTCTGGCATGGGGAAAAGAAAGCAAAAGGCTGGGGCATGGATGTGGAAAGGCAGTGGAGGAAGTGTGGTGGCAAGTTTTCAGTTTATACTAGAGAAGAGATTAGCTATGTCCTTGAAAAAAGTTGGCTGCTGAGTCAGCCAGAAAGATGTGTTTGACTTTTAATCTGGTGGTTTTCATTAAAAAGCTGTCTTGGCTAAAAGTAAACTTGACTAATGTCCAGAAATAGGGGACAACTACTAGCAAATTTAGGGTCAATTAGGGTCCTGTTTACAGTTCTTTTGTGTAGAATAACTATTTCTATAGACTTTACTTATATACTATCTACCTTCTTCAGGTCTATTATTCTGTGAAAATATTGATTAAGGTTAGATGTTCCTCAGGAAATGGAAGTATGCAATTCACTTGTGTTTGTTAGTAAAATCCATACTCTTAAAAATGATAGTCATGACTAGCTGTTATAACGGAAAGGGTGCATAAATTCAAGCGAACATATCATTACACTTGGTAATAGAAATGTAAACAGGACCCCAATGAGTGCATCTCTTAATAACTTTGTCTTCCTTATTGATTCTTTCTCAAGTCCTACCTTGATCTAGAATAGCTATGCATCTAGATATACCAGATTGCAAATGCTCAGGCTGACTGACTACTTTCCTCAAGATTTGAAAGCAGTTCACTCACCTAGTCTCTTTAATCTCCCTACTTGTTAACTCAGCTTAACCAATTGGGATCTATGGGTGAGGAAGGAGAAATTTGAAGATCAAAAAATAAACAGAACCCTCTTCTTTGTCTGAATTGTACTTTAAATAGAAGTGCGTTGGGGGCTGTTAGAGAGGGCTGCTAGAGTGGTTTAAGAAAGATTTGGCTGTATGACAAGAGCTACAATTGAGCAGACTTAAAATGTGACTGTCTTGTTTTCTTCTCTCCTGGAGGTGCTTTAGAATAGTACATCGTTATTTGGTGTGAATTTTCAGAGATTCTCAAACGTGCTAGAGGTAATGCTAAGTACCTCAGCAAGTCGGCTATCCAATTTCTAGGGCTCTAGAATTTTCAGAAGGACTTAGGTTTCCTTGATGCTGCATTCCTGAGTCACATCCTTGCTCTGACACCTTCTCTATTGTAGATATATTTAGTATAGATAACTTTGCAGTTTTCTGTCTGCCTAAAACCATGATGTCACAAATCAGCCTACACGTCTAGAATGCAAGGTGGGAGAACTGGACCTTGAACTCCAGTGGACAAAAAAGAAATGTAAATGAAATAACTTCCTCAGTGGTAATAGTGCTGATGGAAAAACAGATGAAATAGTAACAAAACAAAACAAAAAGAGAAACAGATTTTCCATAAGCTGTGTTTAAATAGTGTCCTCCGCCCCTGCGTGATGCTGGGTGTTTTTCCCCCTAGTATCTACTAGACACAGATGTGCAGTTACCACCAGCAGTGCAAATATTGGGAGAGAGTCAGGTCAATAGGGGGAGAAATGGAAAATGCTGTGTAATAAAAAGGTGAAAGGAAGGTCTATATGAATTTTTTTTAAAAAAGGGAAGAGCAAAGAACAAGTCAACATTTCACATAGTGCTGTGGAAATTAAAATATTGAGATTAGAGTAAGTTTTTATAGGTTGGGAAATCAATGTATACCTAGGGTAAAAAGCACAGGCAAAACCAGTGTACCTTGAAACAACTAGGCAAAGTGCCAGAGACTAGAGCCTTTGAGAGGACTGGCCTGAGGCCAAGCCATGTTTGAGCTGTTTTCTTTTGTTCTCCTTCCTTCTTGAACTTTCTTGTCCTCTGTCTAATCCTCGGAGGCCCTTTCTCTTACTGATGACAGCTAGCTAATCTAGTAAACAAATTCATAATGACAGACTAAAGATGTAGTGAAAAGAATTTAGGCTTTGGTGTCAGACAGACCTGGGCTCAGATCACAGTTCTGCCTTTCTCTTAGTCTATTTCTTAGATGTGTGGTCTTGGATAACTTTCTTTAAATATCTTAGTCGGTGTGGGGTTTTTTTTCTCAGCTTTTTAAGAAATTGAAGTATACTTGGTTTACAATGTTGTGTTTGTTTCTAGTGTACAACAAAGTGATATATATATATATATACTTTTTCATATTCTTTTTCATTATGGTTTATTGCACATTATTGAATATATTCCCCTGTGCTACACTGTAGGTCCTTGCTATTTTTGTATTTTATATATAGTAGTTTGTATCTGCTAATCCCAAACTCCTAATTTATCCCTCCCCCACCCACTTTCCCCTTTGGTAATCATAAGTTTGTTTTCTATGTCTGAGTCTGTTTCTGTTTTGTAAATAAGTACATTTACATCACGTTTTAGATTCTACATATAAGTGATATCACATGATATTTGTTTTCCTCTGTCTGACTGACTTCACTTAGTGTGATAATCTCTAGGTCCATCCATGTTGCTGCAAATAGCATTATTTCATTCTTTTTTTATGGCTGAGTAATATTCCATTGTGTATATATACACCACATCTTCTTTATCCATTCCTCTGTTGATGGACATTTAGGTTTTTTCCATGTCTTGGCTATTGTAAATTGTGCCCCAATAAATATTGGGGTGCATGTATCTTTCCGAATTAGAGTTTTCTCCAGATATATGCCCAGGAGTGGGATTTTAGGATCAAATGGTAACTCTATTTTTAGTTTTTTAAGGAACCTCCATGCTGTTCTCCATAGTGGCTGCACCAATTTACATTCCCACCAATAGTGTAGGAGGGTTCCCTTTTTTCCATACCCTCTTGAGCATTTATTATTTGTAGACTTTTTTTTAAACATCTTTATTGGAGTGTAATTGCTTTACAATGGTGTGTTAGTTTCTGCTTTATAACAAAGGGAATCAGTTATACATATACATATGTTCCCATATCTCTTCCCTCTTGCATCTCCCTCCCTCCCACCCTCCCTATCCCACCCCTCTAGGTGGTCACAAAGCACCGAGCTGATCTCCCTGTGCTATGCAGCTGCTTCCCCCTAGCTATCTATTTTATGTTTGGTAGAGTATATATGTCCATGCCACTCTCTCACTTTGTCACAGCTTACCCTTCCCCCTCCCCATATCCTCAAGTCCATTCTCTAGTAGGTCTGTGTCTTTATTCCCATCTTACCCCAGGTTCTTCATGACCTTTTTTTTCCCCCTTAGATTCCATATATATGTGTTAGCATACGGTATTTGTCTTTCTCTTTCTGACTTACTTCACTCTGTATGACAGACTCTAGGTCCATCCACCTCACTTTTTAATGATGGCCATTCTGACCAGTGTAAGGTGGTACGTCACTGTAATTTTGATTTGCATTTTGCTAGTAATTAATGATGGTGAACATCTTTTCATGAGCCTGTTGGCCATCTGTATGTCTTCTTTGGAGAAATGTCTATTTAGGTCTTCTGCCCAGTTTTTGATTGAGTTGTTTGGTTTTTTTGTTTTGTTATTGAGTTTTATGAGCTGTTTGTATATTTTGGAAATTAAGCCCTTGTCCATCATATTGTTTGCAAATACTTTCTCCTGGTCTATAGGTTGTCTTTTGTTTTTGATGGTTTCCTTTACTGTGCAAAAGCTTATATGTTTGATTAGGTCCCATTTGTTTATTTTTGCTTTTATTTCTATTGCCTTGGGAGACTGACCTAAGGAAACATTGCTGTGATTTATGTCAGGGAATGTTTTGCCTTTGTACTCTTCTAGGAGGTTTATGGCATCATGTCTTATATTTTATAAGTCTTTAAGCAATTTTGAGTTTATCTTTGTGTATGGTGAGAGGGTGTGTTCTAACTTCCTTGATTTACATGTGGCTGTCCAGCTTTCCCAACACCACTTGCTGAAGAGACTGTCTTTTCTCCATTGTATAATGTTGTCTCCTTTGTGGAAGATTAATTGACCGTAGGTGTGTGGGTTTATTTCTGTGGTCTCTATTCTCTTTCATTGATCCATATGTCTGTTTTTGTGCCAATACCATGCTGTATTGATTACTGTAGCTTTGTAGTACTATCTGAAGTCTGGGAGGGTTGTGCTTCCAGCTTTGTATTACACGTTCTCCTCAGGATTGCTTTTGCAATTCTGGGTCTTTCATGGTTCCATATAAATTTTAGGATAATTTGTTCTAGTACTGTGAAAAATGTCATGGGTAATTTGATAGGGATCACATTAAATCTGCAGATTGCTTTGGGTAGTATGGCCATTTTAACAATATTGATTCTTCACATCCAGGAGTACAGTATATCTTTGCATTTAATTGTGTCATCTTTCTACCCCAGCCATTGAAACACCAGTAATGCACTTGGATATCCTGCACACACCGAGTATACAGAGCCTCCTGCAGTGTATAAATTCTCAGATCACACAGCGGCTGGGACATGGCTCAGCTTTATTTTTTAATTAGTTTCTGCTTTATAACAAAGTGAATCAGTCATACATATACATCTGTTCCCCCATCCCTTCCCTCTTGCGTCTCCCTCCCTCCCACTCTCCCTATCCCACCCCTCCAGGCGGTCACAAAGCACCGAGCTGATCTCCCTGTGCTATGCGGCTGCTTCCCACTATCTATCTACCTTACGTTTGGTACTGTTTATATGTCCATGCCTCTCTTTCGCTTTGTCACAGCTTACCCTTCCCCCTCCCCATATCCTCAAGTCCATTCTCAAGTAGGTCTGTGTCTTTATTCCTGGTTTACCCCTAGGTTCTTCATGACATTTTTTCTTAAATTCCATATATATGCGTTAGCATACGGTATTTGTCTTTCTCTTTCTGACTTACTTCACTCTGTATGACAGACTCTAGGTCTATCCGCCTCATTACAAATAGCTCAGTTTCATTTCTTTTTATGGCTGAGTAATATTCCATTGTATATATGTGCCACATCTTCTTTATCCATTCATCCGATGATGGACACTTAGGTTGTTTCCATCTCTGGGCTATTGTGAATAGAGCTGCAATGAACATTTTGGTACATGTCTCTTTTTGAATTATGGTTTTCTCAGGGTATATGCCTAGTAGTGGGATTGCTGGGTCATATGGTAGTTCTATTTTTAGTTTTTTAAGGGACCTCCATACTGTTCTCCATAGTGGCTGTACCAATTCACATTCCCACCAGCAGTGCAAGAGTGTTCCCTTTTCTCCACACCCTCTCCAGCATTTATTGTTTCTAGATTTCTTGATGATGGCCATTCTGACTGGTGTAAGATGATATCTCATTGTAGTTTTGATTTGCAAGTCTCTAATGATTAATGATGTTGAGCATTCTTTCGTGTGTTTGTTGGCAGTCTGTATATCTTCTTTGGAGAAATGCCTATTTAAGTCTTGGGCCCATTTTTGGATTGGGTTGTTTGTTTTTTTGCTATTGAGCTGCATGAGCTGCTTATAAATTTTGGAGATTAATCCTTTGTCAGTTGCTTCATTTTCAAATACTTTCTCCCATTCTGAGGGTTGTCTTTTGGTCTTGTTTATGGTTTCCTTTGCTGTGCAAAAGCTTTGAAGATTCATTAGGTCCCATTTGTTTATCTTTGTTTTTATTTCCATTTCTCTAGGAGGTGGGTCCAAAAGGATCTTGCTGTGATTTATGTCATAGAGTGTTCTGCCTATGTTTTCCTCTAAGAGTTTGATAGTTTCTGGCCTTACATTAAGGTCTTTAATCCATTTTGAGCTTATTTTTGTGTATGGTGTTAGGGAATGATCTAATCTCATACTTTTACATGTCCCTGTCCAGTTTTCCCAGCACTACTTATTGAAGAGGCTGTCCTTTCTCCACTGTACATTCCTGCCTCCTTTATCAAAGATAAGTTGACCATATGTGTGTGGGTTTATCTCTGGACTTTCTATCCTGTTCCATTGATCTGTCTTTCTGTTATTGTGCCAGTACCACATTGTCTTGATTACTGTAGCTTTGTAGTATAGTCTGAAGTCAGGACGCCTGATTCCTCCAGCTACGTTTTTAGTTCTCAAGATTGCTTTGGCTATTCGGGGTCTTTTGTTTTTCCAAACAAATTTTGAAATTTTTTGTTCTAGTTCTGTGAAAAATGCCAGTGGTAGTTTGATAGGGATTGCATTGAATCTGTAGATTGCTTTGGGTAGTAGAGTCATTTTCACAATATTGATTCTTCCAATCCAGGAGCATGGTATATCTCTCCATCTATTTGTATCATCTTTAATTTCTTTCATCAGTGTCTTATAATTTTCTGCATACGGGTCTTTTGTCTCCTTAGGTAGGTTTATTCCTAGATATTTTATTCTTTTTGTTGCAGTGGTAAATGGGAGTGTTTTCTTGATTTCACTTTCAGATTTTTCATCATTAGTGTATAGGAATGCCAGAGATTTCTGTGCATTAATTTTGTATCCTGCTACATTACCAAATTCATTGATTAGCTCTAGTAGTTTTCTGGTAGCATCTTTAGGTTTCTCTATGTATAGTATCATGTCATCTGCAAACAGTGACAGCTTTACTTCTTCTTTTCCAATTTGGATTCCTTTTATTTCTTTTTCTTCTCTGATTGCTGTGGCTAAAACTTCCAAAACTAAGTTGAATAAGAGTGGTGAGAGTGGGCAGCCTTGTCTTGTTCCTGATCTTAGTGGAAATGGTTTCCGTTTTTCACCATTGAGGATGATGTTGGCTGTGGGTTTGTCATATATGGCCTTTATTATGTTGAGGAAAGTTCCCTCTATGCCTACTTTCTGCAAGGTTTTTATCATAAATGGGTGTTGAATTTTGTCGAAAGCTTTCTCTGCATCTATTGAGATGATCATATGGTTTTTCTCCTTCAATTTGTTAATATGGTGTATCACGTTGATTGATTGGCATATATTGAAGAATCCTTGCATTCCTGGAATAAACCCAACTTGATCATGGTGTATGATCCTTTTAATGTGCTGTTGGATTCTGTTTGCTAGTATTTTGTTGAGGATTTTTGCATCTATGTTCATCAGTGATATTGGCCTGTAGTTTTCTTTCTTTGTGATATCCTTGCCTGGTTTTGGTATCAAGGTGGTGGTGGCCTCGTAGAATGAGTTTTGGAGTGCTCCTCCCTCTGCTATATTTTGGAAGAGTTTGAGAAGGATAGGTGTTAGCTCTTCTCTAAATGTTTGATAGAATTCGCCTGTGAAACCATCTGGTCCTGGGCTTTTGTTTTTGGAAGATTTTTTTTTTTTTAATGCGGTACGCGGGCCTCTCACTGCTGTAGCCTCTCCCACTGCGGAGCACAGGCTCTTGATGCGCAGGCTCAGTGGCCATGCCTCATGGGCCCAGCCGCTCCGCAGCATGTGGGATCTTCCCGGACCGGGGCACGAACTCGTGTCCCCTGCATTGGCAGTCGGACTCTCAACCACTGCGCCACCAGGGAAGCCCTGTTGGAAGATTTTTAATCACAGTTTCAATTTCAGTGCTTGTGATTGGTCTATTCATATTTGCTATTTCTTCCTGATTCAGTCTTGCCAGGTTGTGCATTTCTAAGAATTTGTCCATTTCTTCCAGGTTGTCCATTTTATTGGCATAGAGTTGCTTGTAGTAATCTCTCATGATCTTTTGTATTTCTGCAATGTCAGTTGTTACTTCTCCTTTTTCATTTCTAATTCTATTGATTTGAGTCTTCTCCCTTTGTTTCTTGATGGCTAATGGTATTTCAATTTTGTTTATCTTCTCAAAGAACCAGCTTTTAGTTTTATTGATCTTTGCTATAGTTTCCTTCATTTCTTTTACATTTATTTCTGATCTGATCTTTATGATTTCTTTCCTTCTGCTTACTTTGGGGTTTTTTGTTCTTCTTTCTCTAATTGCTTTAGGTGCAGGGTCAAGTTGTTTACTCGAGATGTTTCCTGTTTCTTAAGGTGGGATTGTATTGCTATAAACTTCCTCCTTAGAACTGCTTTTGCTGCGTCCCATAGGTTTTGGGTCGTCGTGTCTCCATTGTCATTTGTTTCTAGGTATTTTTTATTTCCTTTTTGATTTCTTCAGTGATCACTTTGTTATTGAGTAGTGTATTGTTTAGCCTCCATGTGTTTGTATTTTTTACAGATCTTTTCCTGTAATTGATGTCTAGTCTCATAGCATTGTGGTCGGAAAAGATACTTGATACGATTTCAATTTTCTTATATTTACCAAGGCTTGATTTGTGACCCAAGATATGATCTATCCTGGAGAATGTTCCATGAGCACTTGAGAAAAATGTGTATTCTGTTGTTTCTGGATGGAATGTCCTATAAATATCAATTAAGTCCATCTTGTTTAATGTATCATTTAAAGCTTGTGTTTCCTTATTTATTTTCATTTTGGATGATCTGTCCATTGGTGAAAGTGTGGTGTTAAAGTCCCCTACTTATGAGTGTGTTACTGTCGATTTCCCCTTTTATGGCTGTTAGTATTTGCCTTATGTATTGAGGTGCTCCTATGTTGGGTGCATAAATATATACAATTGTTATATCTTCTTCTTGGCTCGATCGCGTGATCATTATGTAGTGTCCTTCTTTGTCTCTTCTAATAGTCTTTATTTTAAAGTCTATTTTGTCTGATATAAGAATTGCTACTCCAGCTTTCTTTTGATTTCCATTTGCATGGAATATCTTTTTCCATCCCCTTACTTTCAGTCTGTATGTGTCTGTAGGTCTGAAGTGGGTCTCTTGTAGACAGCATATATATGGGTCTTGTTTTTGTATCCATTCAGCCAATCTGTGTCTTTTGGTGGGAGCATTTAGTCCATTTACATTTAAGGTAATTATGGATATGTATGTTCCTATTCCCATTTCCTTAATTGTTTTGGGTTCGTTATTGTAGGTCTTTTCCTTCTGTTGTGTTTCTTGCCTAGAGAAGTTCCTTTAGCATTTGTTGTAAAGGTGGTTTGGTGGTGCTGAACTCTCTCAGCCTTTGCTTGTCTGTAAACGTTTTAATTTCTCCATCAAATCTGAATGAGATCCTTGCTGGGTAGAGTAATCTTGGTTGCAGGTTTTTCTCCTTCATCACTTTAATTATGTCCTGCCACTCCCTTCTGGCTTGAAGTGTTTCTGCTGAGAGATCAGCTGTTAACCTGATGGGGATTCCCTTGTGTGTTATTTGTTGTTTTTCCCTTGCTGCTTTTAATATGATTTCTTTGTGTTTAATTTTTGACAGCTTGATTAATATGTGTCTTGGCATATTTCTCCTTGGATTTATTCTGTATGGGACTCTCTGTGCCTCCTGGACTTGATTAACTATTTCCTTTCCCATATTAGGGAAGTTTTCAACTATAATCTCTTCAAATATTTTCTCAGTCCCTTTCTTTTTCTCTTCTTCTTCTGGACGCCCTACAATTCGAATGTTGGTGCATTTAATGTTGTCCCAGAGGTCTCTGAGACTGTCCTCTGTTCTTTTCATTCTTTTTTCTTTATTTTGCTCTGCATCAGTTATTTCCACTATTTTATCTTCCACCTCACTTATCCGTTCTTCTGCCTCAGTTATTCTGCTATTGATCCCATCTAGAGTATTTTTCATTTCATTTATTGTGTTTTTAATCGATGCTTGATTCATCTTTAGTTCTTCTAGATCCTTGTTAACTGTTTCTTGCATTTTGTCTATTCTATTTCCAAGATTTTGGATCTTGGAAATAGAATCTTGGATCATCTTTACTATCATTATTCTGAATTCTTTTTCAGGTAGACTGCCTATTTCCTCTTCATTTGTTAGGTTTGGTGGGTTTTTATCTTGCTCCTTCTCCTGCTATGTGTTTTTCTGTCTTCTCATTTTGCTTATCTTACTGTGTTTGGGGTCTCCTTTTTGCAGGCTGCAGGTTCGTAGTTCCCGTTTTTTTGGTGTCTGTCCCCAGTGGCTAAGGTTATTTCAGTGGGTTGTGTAGGCTTCCTGGTGGAGGGGACTAGTGCCTGTGTTCTGGTGGATGAGGCTTGATCTTGTCTTTCTGGTGGACAGGTCCACGTCTGGTGGTGTATTTTGGGGTGTCTGTGGACTTTTTATGATTTTAGGCAGCCTCTCTGCTGATGGGTGGCGTTGTGTTCCTGTCTTGCTAGTTGTTTGGCATAGGGTGTCCAGCACTGTAGCTCGCTGGTCGTTGAGTGAAGCTGGGTGCTGGTGTTGAGATGGAGATCTCTGCAAGATTTTCGCCGTTTGATATTATGTCGAGCTGGGAGGTCTCTTGTGGACCAGCGTCCTGAAGTTGGCTCTCCCACCTCAGAGGCACAGCAGTGACTCCTGGCTCCTCAATTTGGGGTGATTCGTTTTCTATTCATGTATTCCACAGATGCAGGGTACATCAAGTTGATTGTGGAGGTTTAATCCGCTGCTTCTGAGGCTGCTGGGAGAGATTTCCCTTTCTTTTCTTTGTTCTCACAGCTCCCGGGTCTCAGCTTTGGATTTGGCCCCACCTCTCCGTGTAGGTCGCCGGAGGGTGTCTGTTCTTCGCTCAGACAGGACAGGGTTAAAGGAGCAGCTGCTTCGGGGACTCTGGCTCACTCAGGCCGGGGGGCAGGGAGGGGCACGGAGTGTGGGTGGAGCCTGCAGCGGCAGAGGTCGGCGTGACTTTGCACCAGCCCAAGGCGCACCGTGCATTCTCCCAGGGAAGCTGTCCCTGGATCCCGGGACCCCAGCAGTGACGGGCTGCACAGGCTCCCCGGAAGGGGGGCGTGGACAGTGACCTGCGCTCGCATACAGGCCTCGCGGCGGCGGCAGCAGCCCCTGCGTCCCCCGCCCATCTCTGGGGTCCGCGCTTTCAGCTGTGGCTCGCGCCCGTCTCTGGAGCTCCTCCAAGCAGCGCTCTTAATCCCCTCTCCTCGTGCACCAGGAAACAAAGAGGGAAGAAAAAGTCTCTTGTCTCTTCGGCAGGTCCACACTTTTTCCTGGACTCCCTCCCGGCTAGCTGTGGCGCATTAGCCCCTTCAGGCTGTGTTCACGCTGCCAACCCCAGTCCTCTCCCTGCGCTCTGACTGAAGCCCGAGCCTCAGCTCCCAGCACCGCCCACCCCGGTGGGCGAGCAGACAATCGTCTCGGGCTGGTGAGTGCCGGTTGGCACCGATCCTCTGTGCGGGAATCTCTCCGCTTTGCCCTACCCAGGTATGTGGGGAGTTTCTTACCTTTTGGGAGGTCTGAGGTCTTCTGCCAGCGTACAGTAGGTGTTTTGTAGGAGTTGTTCCACGTGTAGCTGTATTTCTGGTGTATCTGTGGGGAGGAAGGTGATCTCCACGTCTTACTCTTCCACCATCTTCCCTGGAAGTCTGTTTTGTGATGGCTCAGCTTTTAATCCTGCTTCTGAAGTCATGCAGCCCCCCTGGGGATCAGCCCAGATTTCAGCCCCACCTCCCTATGTGGGCAACACTCTAGTGCTTGCAGGCTCCCAGAGCTCTTAGAGGTTGAACTGCGCTTGCTGTAAGCAGGCTGAGAATGAGGCTGCTATGGCAGGCACCGCCCCTCCCTTCAAATGCACACCTTAACAATGAGTCTTCAGTTGCAGACCCAGACTCCTTCCTGCACACCCTCAGTTGTGGCTTGGACCACACTCCAGCCCCTTCAGGCTGTCTCCGCACTTCCTGCTCCTATCAAGGAGATTTCAAGGGCTAGGGATGAACCTTTTATGTCATTATCATTCCTAACATTTGTTAAGTTTGTACAGTGTGTTGGGTTTCTTATTAAGGGCTATGATAAACAATTTCATTTAATCCTCACAACAACCCTGTGAGCTAGATACTACTACTGTTTCCATTTTATGCAAGAGGAAACTAAGTCACAAAGAGCTTATAAGTAATTTGGCCAAGCTCAAAGAGCTATAAAGTTGAAGAGCCAAGCCTTTAATATTCTACTCAAATCTGGTGATTGTAAGAGACTCTATGCTACTTATACAGACTCTCCTGCAAAAGGTCACCAAGGTACTGTTTACATTGGGAAATGACTACTGTACTCCTGCTCAAATGATCCAGCCAACAAATTGAGATGTCAAAGGTTAAAGCCCATAATGATAAAAATATCTACCATTTCTGTGTGCCAGGCACTATGCTATGCACTCTATGTACATGGTCATATTTAATACTTACAGAAATTGTGTAGTGTGATGTTAATCTCATTACCATTTTGCAGATGAAACCACAGAGGCATAGAGAAGTCAAATAACTTGCTCAGGATTTCGGGGTTAAAAAGTTGTAGCACTAGGATGCAAACCCTACTAGGCTGTGTCAAGGATTGTGCATCTTTCCCATGTATGCCTGTGCAGGCAAGAACAGTGCTGCTCAATCGTCCTCTGAGCACTACTGGCTCAGCTAGGAAGTTCAAATCCAATTTTCAAGGCCATTTTCCATAATGGTCAACTTGTACTAATTAGTGGGGGTATTCTCTTAAAAGCAGCACTTTGACAGTAATGGCTTTAATGTTTCTAAAGGTAGAAAGGAATTTTGTGAGGGCTTCTCTTTTTTTTCCTTCCCTTTTATTTTTGTATGAGTATAACTGCTGGTTAATTTCACTGAGAACCAACTATAATGTGAGTCCTTCCCTAATGATAATAAAATATCTAGTACAGTGATTTACAGGGAAAGATTTGGGTTCTACATTTCTGTTTGAATTTGGAAATTTGTTTATTGAAGTTTTGAATGGAATTTTAAGTAACTATAATAAACATATACACAGATTCAGAGTTCTTCATCTCATGAGTTCATATCCTTTATAGGGACTGAAGCAGAACATGATGCTTGAAACTGTGTTAGGCATTAAGAATTCAATTATGAGAAGGATAGGTTGTGTCTGACGCTCACAGAGCTTGCTGGTTGGCAATAAGACCTACCTGATTCTACTCCTTATTCACTCATTCATTAGCGATTTATTGAGCATGTGCTATGTGCCAGGCATCGTGTTAGGCACTGTGGATAAAAACAAATAGCAATTAATGTGTATTGAGCACTTATTAGGTACCTAGCACCGTTTTAAGTACATTACATGTATTAACTCGTAATCATCCCAGCAACCATTTGAGATAGCTATTTTATTATTATCTCACTTTATAAATGAGAAAACTGAGACACTGACAGGTCAATTAATCTGCCCAAGGTCAAAGTGGTGGAGCCAGGCAGTTATTTCAGAGTTTGCACTGATAGCTACTATGTTAAACTGCTTATAATAGTGAATGAAAAACATTCCCTGCCTTTAAGGAGCTCATAGTCCAGCAAAGTAGACTAAAAATTTAAATCAAGCAGTTGCAATACATTGTGATATGGAATTTACAGGATGTCATGAGACTATATTATAGGGCTACCTAACATAGTCTAGAGAGTTTTGAACATCTAAGCTGAGACTTGAAGGATGAGTATTAACTATCAAGGTAAAGGGAGAAATAGGATGAGTGTGTAGGTGGGGAGGGCATGGAGGGGTGGGTGCGCACTGGGAAGAGTGTTTCAAGCAGAGAGAACAATGTATGCAAGCAGAAGTTTTAATATATTTAGTGTTGTTGGGGAAAGGTATTAGTTGAGGCTGGAAGATCAGTCAGGTTTTAGATCATGCAGGTTTATTTAGGTCATATTAAGAAATTTGGACTTTATCCAAATCCAAAATGCAGTATGAGTCCACTGAACAATTTAAGTTTTAAACAAGGGAGTGACAGTAATCTATATTTTTTATGGTTGCATTTTTAAATGATTCCTCCAGTAATAGTGTGGAAAATGGAATGGTGGGGCAGGAAGGCCTGTTAGAAAGTTGTTTTCACAAATCGATAGCTGAATATATGATGCATACCTGAACAGTTCTCATTTCCTTCTTGGAAATTTTCTGTGATGATAGTTACCCAAACTTTCTGGTTCCTGTGGCCCTGACTTTTCCTGTCCCCCAAAGTGCTGCAACCAGCATGATAGATATATTTTTGGCTGAAGATCTAATATTAGTCATTGCTTCAGAAGGGAAGAATAATAAGTCAGTTCATCTTTGTGGTTATTTCTATTTATGTTTTTAATTTAGAAAAAATGCTAATTAAATAAAAAATACCTTATGTTTGGGTAAATATGATACAGCTACACACTTTTGGGGGGGTATTAATCTCATTATACAGATAAAGTTCCTGAGGTACAACTGAGTATGAAACAGCTTAGTATTAGACAGAGCTAGTACTCAAGTCTTGTTATCTCCTTCTATCCCACTGCCTCTAGATAAGATGTTGTGTGTTGATTACATTTGTTCGCAGATGAAAATGATGAATAAGGCAAAGGCATTGCTTGGAAAGGCAAAATATAGAATTCGTATAACTGTGTAAGATAATTGCTTGATTTCCATATCCCAGGCCAAATATTGTACCTTGAATAAATATACAGTTGAACAATAGCACCTTTCATATGTCCCCAAAAGGTATCTGGAACTTCTAGAATCTAGATAAGAATAAGTGAAAAAAGGAAATTGTGTTGCATTAAATCTACTTGGCTGAATAGAGATCTATAGAGACCTTAACCACTGTTGACAGCACTTCAGGTATTCTTACAAAGTTGTTGAAGGCTCTATGCTGAAGGAGGGTTTTGCCATGAGTAGAATAACATACTGGCTGGGAAGACTTTATACCTGAACTCAAGCTATGCCAGTTTACCATCATTAGTGGAACACATAGACACATACAGACATACTTTACAACTTAAACTTGCTGCCTCTTAGTATTAACAATAAAACATCTGAGAAAAAGAAGGAAAATTTAAGTGAGGGAATATGGTGTATTCCTTTTGACCTAAGAATTCAGAGAGTAGAGACAACTAGTCTAATGTTTGTTACTTACCCACAAAGACTTACTAAGCATGGCCTTGGCAATTACTTGTGTCTGCCAAGTGGCAGTGCTGAAGCTGCATAGGGATAAGGTCTCCTTTAAGGACCAGTGGACTCACCCATGCTAGTTTGAGTCTAAACAAAGCTTTGTGTCATCTATGCCCTCAGCAACTTAACAGCACTACACTAGCTGTCAGAAGAGCAGTGACAAAGATATAGAAGTAGACTGTTCTTGCCAAGAATAATCAGTTTAACTGTGGGTCAACGTGTTCCCTGTACAACTCTTCTTTATCCCCCTTTACATCCCACAAAGTTAAGAGCTTAGCACTTTTTTTTTCTGAGGTGTGTGTAGGAAGCAGCAGGGTATAATGGGAAGAGCATAGGATAGCACATAGTCCTGCCTGTGCTGTGTGTGTCATTTGGAACTCAACCTTTCAGAGCCCCAGTTTCCAGTTTTCTTACATGTAAAATGGGAATAATAATTATTTCTCCATGGAGATATGGAGATATTTGTGAAAGCACTTTGCAAATGCTAAGTAACTACTGTCACTCAGATTCTCTGGGACTCAGTTTCCCCATCTGGAAACTGAATGTGTTGGGAAAAGTGACTTCTCTAAATGTACTTACAACTCTAATGTGATCATCCTAAATATCATAGTTATTCTGTTTTATAAAAATATTTACTCAAATTATTTAACACTCAAGAAAGTGATAATATGTGCTGATGGCCCATAGCTCTAGGGCAAAGCAGACCACAAGTAGAGAGAGAGTGATCAAACTCTGGAAGTAGATGCAGACAAGTGACTTACAGATTTCAGCACAATAGAGATAGAGGTAATGAAAGTGAGAACAATTAAAGAAAGCAGAGAATCTCCTCCCTCCCAAGAATTTGCTATAAAAACAAATCAGGTGCATTTCAGGAAGGAAGGAAGGAAAAAAAATCCCTGCAATGCCAAGGAGATAATAGTTATTTATCAGCCTTTACTATAGTAACAGAAGCTCAAATAGCTGGCAGGATATTGAATAGAAGTCAGTGGAGATGGATTCTGCCAAGCCAAGGGACCCTGGGGACAGAGCTTTCAGCCACAACCTGAGTAGCACAATAATGCAGCTATGTGATGGAGAACAACTCCAGTGGCATGGGAATTAGCTGTTTTAAGGCACCTTGGTGAGTGGCTGGAGGATTCATATCTGCCATGGAAACAGTCAACTGGTACTGTTGGGAGGTGGTTTCTTCCCTTGCCATTTGCTACAAGGACCTGTGGATAGTGGATGAAGATCTGCTCAATTCCAATCAAAAGAATTGAAGAGAGCAGTGAGGTAAAATGCACCCATTTAACTCATATTTATTGTGAACCTCCTATGTGCTTGTGCTTGGTGCTGGTAGTATAGCACTGAAAAAGCATCCTCTTCTCATGGAGTTTACTTTCTAGTTTGTGGAACATAACAAAATAACTAGTAAATAAAATATATAGTACATTAGTTGGTGATAAGTGATATGGAGCAAAATAAATCAGAGAGTATGTGTAGAGTGAGTTGGGGTGTTTACATTTTTACCTAGAGTGGTGAGGATTGACCTAGCTGAGAAGGATGCATTTGAGTAAAGACCTAAAGGAGCTGAGGAGATTAACTGTTCTGATATCTTGGGAATGAAATTTAGGCAATGAGAATAGGAAGCACCAAGGGGCTTGAAGTAGGAGCGTGGCTGGTATGTTCAGGGAACAGTGAGGAGGTCAATGTGGTTGTAGAAGAGCAGGCAAGGCAGGCAATATAGGAGAAAAGATCAAAGGTCAGATTAAGTAGACTTACAGGCCATTGTGAGGATATTGGCCTTTAACATGGATGAGATCGTAGGGTACTGGAGGTTTCTAAACAAGGGAGTGATAGTATATAATTTATATTTTAAGAGGATCACCCTGTTGTGTGATGAATAAACTAAAGGGAAGTAAAAGAGGAAGCTGTGAGACCAATTAGGAATATACTGCTGTAAGTCAGGTGAGAGATGAAGATTTTGAAACTAAGGTAGTACTGATGGAGGTGGTGAGAAGTGTTTGAATTGTGGATATATTTTGAAGGCAGAAACATGAGGATTTTCCAACAAATTTAATGTGAGGCTGTTAAGAAAGAGATGGGTCAAGGAGAAATCCAAAGATTTTGGCCTTGTGAGTAGAAGGAAGCAATGGCCAACGACTGAAATGGGGAAGTGTGTAAGGAACAAGTTTTGGGGGGATGACCATGGGTTCAGTTTTGGACATATTAAGTATTACATTCAAATAGAGATGTCAGGTAAACAATTGTTTGTATAGGTATAATTTTAGGGGAGAGGTCTAGGCTAGAGATGTAAACTTATGAATCATTAGCATATAGTCTGGATGAGATCATCAAAGGAGAAAAATATATATAGAAAAGATAAGAGATGCATGGACTAGTGCTTGGGGCAGTGTAACATTAAGAGGTCAGAAAAACAAAGCACATATTAGTTAGTAAACATTAGTTGTTCTAACAAGCATTTGTTAAATGTCTTAAGAAAACAGATGTTTATATCTTTCTTAAGTAAATTCCAGAAGGAGTGCTACTGATGGAGGGAGAGTACTTTTCTGCAGTGACCTAACTCATGTTTCCACTATCCTTAATTACCTGGCTTCCCAGGTGGTCACAATTACAGCATTAAATGTCATCATGTTTCATCAGGCTGGTAGAAAAAGAATGAATTTGGAGGACTGTGAGTAGGAGAACTTTATGGGCCAGGTTTGAAATATGAACATATAAGTTGTACTACCTTTCCATTAGCAGTCACGTAGCTACAATGAACTGGGTGTTGGGGGGGGGCGGCTGGGAAATGTACTGGAAGTGTGTGCCAAGGAAGTAAAGGAAATGTGTTTAATAAACATCTAACCAGTCTCTTCCACAAGGAAAAACTAGCAAAGGGAACTGAAGATGAGTGGTCAGTGAAATAGGAGAATGTGGTGTCAGAAACGAAGTAAAAAACAAGTTTTTACAGAACAATTTTACAGAAAATTGTTTACAAGAACAATTTTAATAAGCACATTAAAAGATGCTCAACATTGCTAATTATCAGAGAAATGAAAATCAAAACTACAGTGAGGTACCACCTCACACCAGTCAGAATGGCCATCATTAAAAAGTCCAGAAACAAATACTGGAGAGGGTGTGGAGAGAAGGGAACCCTCCTACACTGGTGCTGGGAATGTAAATTGGTGCAGCCACTAGGGAGAACAGTATGGAGGTTCCTTAAAAAACTAAAATAGAGTTACCATATGATCCTGAAATCCCACTCCTGGGCATATATCTGGAGCAAACTCTAATTCCAAAAGATACATGCACCCCAATGTTCATAGCAGCACTATTTACAACAGCCAAAACATGGAAGCAACCTAAATGTCCATCAACAGAGGAACAGATAAAGAAGATGTGGTATGTGGTATACACATACATATGTATGTGTGTACACACACACACACTGGAATATTACTCAGCCATAAAGAATAATTAAATAATGCCATTTGCAGCAACATGGATGGACCTAGAGATTATCACACTAAGTGAAGTCAGTCAGACAGAGGAAAACAAATATATGATATCACTTATATGTAGAATCTAAAATATGATATAAATGGGCTTATTTACAAAACAGAAACAGACTCTGACATAGAAAACAAACACAGTTACCAAAGGGGAAAGGGAGGGGAGGGATACATTAGGAGTTCGGGATTAGCAGGTACTATATATAAAATAGATAAATAGCAAGGACCTACTGTATAGCACAGGGAACTATATTCAATATCTTGTAATAACCCATAATAAAAAAATATATATATAAAACTGAATCACTCTGCTGTACACCAGAAACAAACACAACATTGTAAATCAACTATACTTCAATAAAACAAAGAAACAGGTTTTTTTTTTTTCCTGGAAGAGGTGAGTGATGGATTAGGTAAGATGATACATAAAAATTAACCGTTGTATTTAGTAAGGCATAGGTCAATGGGAACGTTATCAATAGCATTTTTGGCAGAGTAAGGATGGAGAAAGTCCAACTGGACTAGATTCTGGAGAGAATGAAAGGAGAGTGATTAGAAACAGTGTGTATGCACAATTATTTTTCAAAGTCTCTTAGTACTTTCAACCAGCAATGCCCATTTGCATCTTCGAATTGTACATAAGTATCTATACTGAAGAAAGATAGTAGAGATGAAGATGGTAAACAATTTTCTTGGCTCCACCTGGGCAAGATGGTGTCCAGTTAGATCTTCAAGTATGAATGAAAACTAGTGCCAGGAGAGTGATGTCACCAAGATGGCAGAATAGAAGACCCCAGCCTCTATTATTGGAGTTCTAGAAAAAGAGAGGAACAAAGAAATTATTTAAAGAAATAATGGCTGAGAACCTCCCAAAACTAGGGAGAGATTTGAGCATCTAAGTTCATGAAGCTAATAAGTCACCACAAAACTTCAATCCAAAATGATCTTCTCCAAGACACATCATAATAAAAAGTATGTAAAATCAAAGACAAAGAGAATTATAAAAGCATCAAGAGAAAAGAAATTCTCTTATACAAGGGAACCCCCATAAGGTTATCAGTAGATTTCTCAGCAGAGACCTTGCAGACCAGGAGAGAATGGGATGATCTGTTCAAAGTGCTGAAAGAAATAAACTGCCAACCAAGAATGCTTTACCCAGCAAAGTTGTCCTTCAGAAATGAAGGTGACATAAAGATTTTCCCAAACAGAAACTGAGAGAGTTTACCACTACTAGGCCTGGCTTAAAAGAAATGCTGAAAGTAGTTCTTCAGGCAGAAACTAAAGGACACTAACTAGTAACATAAAAACATATGAAAATAAACAACACACTAGTAAAGGCAAATATATAGTCAGATTCAGAATAATCTAATATGGTGGTCTGTTATCCAATTAACTCTATTGTAAAGGTTGAAGGACAAAGGTATCAGAAATAGCTATAGCTATAATAATTTGTTAATGGATACACTATAAAAAGATGCAAGTTGTGATATCAAAAATATAAAAGTGTGAGGGGAGAATAAAAGAGTAGACTTTTGTATGCAATAAAAGTTAAGCTGTTATTTGGTAAAAATAGACTGTTATATTTATGAGATGTTTCAAAGTCAGCATCAAGGTAACCACAAAACAAAAGTCTATAGTAGATACACACAAGATAGAGTAGAATCAAAGTGTATCACTATAGGTAATCATCAAATCACAAAGGGAGACAGCAAGAGAGGAAGAAAGGAACAAAGGAATTGCCAAATAGACAGAAAACAATTAACAACATTGCAGCAGTAAGTTCTTGCCTATCAATAATTACTTTAAATGTGAATGGATTATATTTTCCATTCGAAAACCATGAAGTGCCTTAATGGATTAACAAAACAGGACCCTACTATATGCTGCCTATAAGAGACTCACTTCAGCTTCAAGGACCCATACAGGGCAAACTAAGGAATGGAGGAAATAGGGAAAAGCAGTTTAAGATTTTACTGAAAATCACAATATTGAGAGGTAATCATCTAAGAACAGTGTGAAGAGTCAGGCAAACCACAGTGTACTCAATAACTGCAGTGGAAGACAGTGGATGTGGAGCTTTAGCATCAACGTTACAAACTGCTTGCTTTTGCTCCCATAAATGACTAGGCCTAGAAGCCACTTTACAGGGCCTAAAAATCACATTGAGAAAGAATTTAGAATATTTCCATAAATCTAAACAAGAATCAAGGTTTACATAATTCAAAAAGAGACATGTACCAAAATGTTCATTGCAGCTCTATTCACAATAGCCCAGAGATGGAAACAACCTAAGTGTCCATCATCGGATGAATGGATAAAGAAGATGTGGCACATATATACAATGGAATATTACTCAGCCATAAAAAGAAACGAAACTGAGCTATTTGTAATGAGGTGGATAGACCTAGAGTCTGTCATACAGAGTGAAGTAAGTCAGAAAGAGAAAGACAAATACCGTATGCTAACACATATATATGGAATTAAAAAAAAATGTCATGAAGAACCTAGGGGTAAAACGGGAATAAAGACACAGACCTACTTGAGAATGGACTTGAGGATATGGGGAGGGGGAAGGGTAAGCTGTGACAAAACGAAAGAGAGGCATGGACATATATACACTACCAAACGTAAGGTAGATAGATAGTGGGAAGCAGTCACAGAGCACAGGGAGATCAGCTCGGTGCTTTGTGACCGCCTGGAGGGGTGGGATGGGGAGGGTGGGAGGGAGGGAGATGCATGAGGGAAGGGATGTGGGAACAGATGTATATGTATGACTGATTCACTTTGTTATAAAGCAGAAACTAATAAAAAATAAATAAATAAATAAATACATACAAATAAATAAATTCAAAAAAAAAGAAGAATCAAGGTTTAGTTACGAAACATATCAATGTAGCTTATTTTAATAAGACTGACAAATTGCCTTGTACGTATATTTTCTATTTCTTTTAATCTTGCTCCAGTCATATATTTCCTTAAGGATTGTGAAACCTAGGTATCAAATTGTGTTATTTTTTTATATAATAGGGCAATGATTTATCTTTCACATCTCTCACTTATGCACCCCTAAGGAAAGTGAAAGGGTAGACTGCATTACTCTGTCAGAAATTATCACTACCTGCTAGCAGAAGCTACCCAAATTTTAGTCATCAAAATTAAGAGGATAAAATAGTCTCTAGAGAAGAGGTAGTGAATATTTGATACTTGTAGTTCCACTTCCCTTTTCCTTCAACCATGGACAGGATAAATTAATCATGGGATTCTTTCTGGCTGAGCCTGGAAGTAGCCTTAGAATTCTTAGCAGTAATGCACGTGGCCACCACAAAACAATTGAACTTGGCAGATGAAAAGAAACCTATAATATGCTATACCAGCTCTCGAAGGTGTTCTTTGTGAAAACTGGCCTATGACAAACTTCACAGAAGTTATTTCTGTTTGAAACTAAAGGGAACAATACATGTCTTCTAAAGGTTCCAATTTCAAAGACATTTGGACATGGTGGATAACTAGTAGGTTTGTGATTAGTGTGTTTAGTGGTACCACTTATCTTAACATCCTCTCCTAATTCACTGGTAAATATATTTCATTTCAGAATAGAATTCCATATGTATCGCAAGAACAGAGCTAAAATATTACACAGTAGAAACGTGTTATTCAAAATGTTTTAAAAAAGCTTCTTTAAATGAATATCAATAAACAGTTCTTGTTTCTTTTTTACTTTACTTACAACAATTATTGATCAAATTCTGGTTACTACCATGGAACACTTAAAGAATTAAAGAAGATAACCACTGCCTGTAATACTTTTTTTGTTATCATTTGTAACCCTTGAGGTTTTAGTGCTTTCTTACAAACTCCTTACTATTTACATAATTTAACTCAGGGATTCAGCGAAAAAGCTGGCATAGCATGCAGCATAGTTTCCCATTTTTTAACAACATATATCCACTCTTTTATTTATTTATTTTAATTTTTATTTTTTTGGCTGCACTGTGCGGCACGCAGGATCTTAGTTCCCCGACCAGGAATCGAACCCATGCCCCCTGCATTGGAAGTGCAGAGTCTTAACCACTGGACCGCCAGACAAGTCCCTATCCACTCTTTTTTAGATTCTTTTCCCATATATGTCATTACAGAGTATTGAGTAGAGTTCCCTGTACTATACAGTAGGTTCTTATTAGTTGTCTAATTTATGTATGGTATTGTGTATATGCTAATCCCAATCTCCCAATTTATCCCGCCCCCCCTTTCCCCCTTAGTAACCATAAGTTTGTCCTGATTGGCATCATTTGCAGTTCACACCCTCCATTTAGTAGCTCATTAGCTTTCTAGAAAACCAGTTCCATCTTCTCTGGATAATGTAATGGAGTACATTGGACAGCTAAGGCTTTTTTTCGCTTCTTTTCTGTTTTTGTACTATTTACAAACAATATTTTATCTTTGCAAACTCATTTTAATTAGTTTTGCTTCAGATAGAACTTTTTTTTTCCATCAAAGGTAGCCCAAAGCAAAATTGGTCAGTCATGGTTTAAACTCCTAAACTCTTTTTCTTTCCACCTCTCATGTTCTTCACTCCCCTCAGCCCTCATCCCGCCACACATTCTTTCCTCCTCCAGGTATTGTGTGTTCCCATATTGTCCTCCGGATACCTAGGCTCTTTGACTGGCGCTCTGTATTCAAAGTTGACCTGTCTCTCCCCCTTTTGATGCGCTTTTTCCCATTAAAATGAATCTGTCCAATGGCCCATTCTTTAAGATAGTGCTAGGATACTGAAGCTAACTGGTTATATCAATTAATAATATGGAGTTACTCTCTTCCATGTGGCTCTCCTCTAATGACTAAACAAAATAGGGATACATAAGGTCTTAACTCAGACTGGTGGAAGGGGGCAAGGAGATTTGCAGTATTACTTCTATGGTTCCAGTTAAGAGTGTACCTATGTCGTGTCTATGGAGAAAACTTTGGTAGAACATGGTGATTACCAGACTTGAATATGCCTGGGTATAATGAATGCAAAGTTTCCACAAAGAAATTACTAGGAATGTTGTGTGATATGGAGAAGAGAACACTGGACTGGGAGTTAGAAGATCTGGGTACAGATCTCGTTCAGGCTGTGCCACTTACTAGCCATAACACCCAGGAACTTGGTTTCTTCATCTGCATTCCTCAGGCAGCTGTTAAAAGCTTAAACTGAGATAATGTACATAAAATCACTTTGGACACTGTCAAGGGCAGGATCAATAAATATGTAATTATTATTGTGTGCAACAGTCATTTTATGACCCCCAATGTTTTATATAAAGCTCCAGATACAAATAAATTCACATCTTCTTCCTAGGGTTTATGGGTGACTTGTCTGGATTAGATAATTTCTTGCCTGTTTTCTTCCTTAAGAAAATATTATTGTCAACAGGCACACATGGACTGATACAAGTATTATGTTCAATGAGGTGACAGCTTGATATGAGGATTTGAAATTTATGGCCAAGATCCAGTGTTTTATGTGGCTGTTTGTGTTCCAACTCCCAGGATATTCAACAGCTGTCTGGTATGCTGAGCTTCAGATAAGCACTAAAATCACATGGGGCCAGTCTGCTGGGCAGGCCTCAGTGTACAGAACATTCCCACCACTTGTGCCCTTTTCCATGACAGCTCATCAGCATTCAGAGTCATTTGTTGAAACTGAATGGTGTCCTGCTTGGAATCCCATCACTTACTAGCCTGATATTCAGTAGGCAGGGAGAGACTTTCCTGGATAGTGGCATATATACAGTGTCAATTATTCCCATAAAACAGGTTTAGAAAGAAGAGAGAAAGGGCAAGTAAATTCAGGTTCAGATTGGAACAAAAAAGGCAGTATTTCATGGTAGCTAAGTTAATGGGCTTTGGGAGTGAGCCATACTTGTGTTGTTGAACCCAAGTTCATGTGCTAGATGCACAGTGAGGCCAAACAAACCAAAATGTTGGAGTTTGAAGCAGAGAAAGGTTTATTGCAGGGGCCGTGCAAGGTGAATGGGCAGCTTGTACTCAAAAGACCCAAATTCCCTGATGGCTTTCAGGGAAGAGTTTTTATAGGCAAAATTTGGGGGGAGGGCTGCAAGGTGTGTAACCTTCCACAGATTGTTGGCAGTGAGGTAACAGGGTGGTATTCCAGGAATCTCGATCATCAATCTTCTGGTTCCAACCAGTCTGGGGTCCACATTGCATGTGCTCAGCCTGAAGTTGCCATCCTCCACCTGGGTGGGGGGCTTAGTTCCTGTAGAAGAACTCAGAGATACGTATCAGATTGTTATGTATATCCCTTGAGGAGGAACCAGGACCCTGCACTATTATTTCTTTATGCATTCTCTCACTCCCATGATTAGTAACTGTTCAAATCTACCCTATAGAACTCAGGGAAGGTCTAGGAGGCTGAAAGCCTTTTACCTACAAACAATAAATGGGGACACAGAAAGGCTCTTGTGCCTGGGAGGGCCCCACAGGGTCCTACTAAGTTTCAGTCCCCCCCCCTTTTCTTGATACTTCTCAACCTTGAGCAGTCGTTGAACAAGAAAGGGAATAACATTTTGGATAGAGAGGTTAATATAAACTCAGCAAAGGAACTTGCTTTTGAAGCCAAATTCGGCCTCTCTATCCTAACAGTGAATTAAATCTCGAATAGAGTTTTGGGTGAAGTAGGAAAGAATAGCTTTATCACTTTGCCAGGCAAAGGGGGCCACAGCAGGCTAATGCCCTCAAAACTGTGTGTTCCGACCTGGAGGGGGGTAGTGGGGAGTTTTATAGTAATTCTTCAAAGAGGGCATGATTAGCTCATGGACATTCTTCTGATGGGTTGGTGGTGAGGTAATCGGGAGTCAGCATCATCAACCTTCTGGTTCCAACAGGTCTGGGGTCTCCGTGCTTATGGGCAGCATACAGTTAACTTCTCCCACCTGGTAGGGGTGTCAGTATCTGCAAAACAGCTCAAAGATATTGTTATGTGTTTCCCTTGAGGGAGAACCAGGACCCTGCCCCAAGGCTGCACTATTGTTTCTCTTGACTGCTCCTCTCTTGTCTCCACATCCCCTCCCTTCCCTAATTAGCAACTGTTTTGAACCTGCTCATTGGAACGCAGGGAAGGTCATGGAGGCTGAATGAAGCCTACTCCCTGTAATCAAGAAACAGGGGACACAGAAAGGCTTTTGTGCCCAGGAGCCCCACAGGGTCCTGCTTGGTATCAGTTTTAGGTGGACTCGGTTTCATCACTTGGATTTTAATGAATTCTGGCTGTGCTACAACTAGCGACCTTGTACAAATTATTTAACCTCTCAGGTTTCTCATCCAGAAGGGAGATAACAAACAGTATCTTCCTAGTTATACTTCTGTATGTGTAAGAATTAAGGGAGACAATGAATGCAATGTACTTAGCATAGTGCCTGTCACATAAATATATGTGGCATTTTTAAGTGCCTATTCAATCATTAATATGTTCAACAAGTATTTATTGTGTGTCTACTGTATGCCAGACTTTGTTTTAAGCATTAAGATACATTGTGAAGAAAAATCAAAACAAATCAAAACAAAACAAAAACACTGAACTCTCTGGCCTTATGACACTTGCATTCTAGTGGGGGAGGCAGAAAGATGGTAAGAAGTGAAGTAGAGAACAATACAGCAGGATAAGGGAGAGCTAGAGACTGAAGGGGTGGGTGAATATTACTATTTTTATAGAGATTAAAAAAGACCTCTCTAAGCGGCATTTGAATAGAAATCCTTGTGAAGTAAGCACATGTCTGGAGGAAGAGCACTCCAGACAGGGGAAACAACAAATGAAAAGGTCCTGAGAAGCCAATGTGTTTGGTGTAGTTCAAGGAACAGCGCAGAAGCCATTGTGACTGGAGCAGTGATTGAGATGGAGAGTAGCAGGAGATGAGTCAGAGATAACAGGGAAGGAGGTTTTGTGATAGGCTTTAACTGCCACTGGGATGAGTTAGAGGGTTTTAAGTAGGAACACAAGATAATCTGACTTACATTTTAACAGAATCACTGACCATTTTTTGAGAATAGATTATAAAGACAAGAGTGGAAGCAAAGAGATCAGTTAAGAGGCTACTGCAATGACTCTTGTATGAGGCGATAGTGGCTTCAGCCAGAGTGGTAGCAGTGGAGGTGTTAGGAAGTGACCAAATTCTATAGAGCAGAACACATGGTCTGATTTGGTCAAAAGCTTAACTATCATGTAAAAGGCAGCATTCTATGTGTGGTCTAGCCCAACTCATTAGGATTTTCTGCAGTGGGGTTTGTGGCCAAAATCCCAGCAAATATGACTTTACCTTCCATTGTCACTGTTCCTTGTTGCATGTGACTATTTTAGGGAGGGGTTGGCAGTGGTCTGGGTTAAAGCTCTGATCATCTTAGGTTCCTTAACTGTAACATCATTAGTAGAACACTGAGTGCCAACATAATTTCTAACTGCTAGTACTCTTCTCTGTCGTCCAGGCTCCAAAGTATTGCCCTCTCTGCCTCATTTTTCTCCTACTAGGTTTGTCTTACCTATCCCTTTTCTAACTAACATGAAACAAAGTCATAAGTGGGAGTCAAACTGAGTGAGAGGTAATTCTTAGTGGAAAATTGACATTGGGCAAGTCAGTCTCCCTCTATGGATTCAAATTTCTTATCTGTAAAAGGAGTGGGTTGAATTTATGAGCATTAAGATCTCTTCCAGCTTTCAAGTTTTATGATTCATTCAATGATTCACTTATAATCAAATCCTCAACAACATGTTGTGTGTGTGTATATATTTAACATTTTAATATTTATTATCTCATCTTTAAATCATTTCAAAATTTCATAGGTGAAGAAAAAAGTTCTATGGAGATTTTAAGAAACTTTCCCAAGGTCACCTATTGAGGTACTGAAAGAATTGGTTCCAGGTACAAGTTTTGCCATGGCACCTCAAAGAGGCACCAGTCCAACTATTTTTAAGTGCTTGATTACCATTCATTGCTTTTCTGATGCCCTTTATTAGAAGATGGAGATCTTTTTCTTAAAATGTGAAAGAGTGGCAGCAAGCCATGGCAAGCAATATATAAAATATTGTGTTTATGCTACAGTCTTTCTTAGCTAATTTAGGTAGAAAATGCCCTCACTCAAATAATTCATCTGCAATTTTCCTGAACACTGGCACACCATTGCTCCCAAATCAGGGCCACTTTTAGTACATTTGAAACCTGAGCTCTTTTCTTCCTTCCTACAATTGCTAACCCTCAGCAGTTTTTATAGCTCTTCCAGATGGAAATCAGAATTAAATATTAATGCAAGTGATATTATTTCCAGCCTGACTATGGCCCAAAGGCTGTGTCAATGGCTGACAGGGGGCCTAGAAGAGGTTCTGTCACTGGTTATGCCCTGCTGATTGCTAATTAAATATAAAGGTTGGAGAGTAAACACATACTTTACACACCTATGCCCAAATAGGGCTCTACTCTGTCTCATGGGATATATTTAAGCTCTGTATGTGAGATACTACATTTTTACTAAAAGCAGCTGTCTTTCTAGGTAATTAATCCAACGTGTAACTGAGAAAGCAGCTAATCGGATCAGTGTAACTCTAAGGTAGAGCCAAGCTGGCATTATGAGTAATCTACTTTTTAATATCAGTCTATATTAGCATAGGGGTAATAAATATGTCTGGTTAAGTTCTCATTTATGAGGTCCTGCTTTCTTGTTATCAGAACTTAAAGTAGAGAAAGAAAGAAGGTGGTGTAGCTGAAATTTGGCCTCCATGCACCAGTACAGAATTGAATCTCGGAGGCAGAGTTTTGGGTGAAGTAGAAAAGAATAGCTTTATTGCTCTGCTAGGCAAAGGGGGCCACAGCAGGCTAATGCCCTCAAAACTGTGTGTCCCAACCTCGGAGGGGGCGTTGTGAGAGTTTTATAGTCAGGGCTGTTGATAAGAATCAGTGTGCCTGCAAGGTCTGCATTCCTCTAATCCAGGGAACATCCTGTTGTTCTTGAGGTTATCAAACTGTGGCCTTCTCTCTAGAAAGAAGAATGCTTCATCAAGTAGTTAACATCTTCCATTTGGTGGGGGTTTTAGTTCTGCAGAAGAACTCAGAGATACTATGTATATCCCTTGAAGAGGAACAAGAACCCTGCCCCAAGTCTGCACTATTGTTTCTTTCTTTTTTTTTTTTTTGGCAGCACGCGGGCCCCTCACTGTTGTGGCCTCTCCTGTTGCGGAGCACAGGCTCCGGATGCACAGGCTCAGCAGCCATGGCTCACGGGCCCAGCTGCTCCGTGGCATGTGGTATCTTCCCGGACCGGGGCACGAATCCGTGTCTCCTGCATCGGCAGGTGGACTCTCAACCACTGCGCCACCAGGGAAGCCCTGCACTATTGTTTCTTGATTGTTCTTCCCTTCCCTGATTAGCAACTGTTTGAACCTGCCCTTTGGATCTCAGGGAAGGTCATGGAGGCTGAATGAAGCCTATTTCCTGCAAACAAGAAATGGGAGACACAGAAAGACTTTTGTTCTCAGGAGCCCCACAAGGTCCTGCTTGGTTTCAGTGGCACAAACAGAGAGGGGGGGACATACCATTGGGAGGAATGAGTTCTACTCTAAAGACAGGAGCCTGTGTATTCCGAAGTCCAACAATAAACACGATTTCCCATTATTCAATCCTAGTTAGTATTCATTGTACCTGACCTGGACCTGCCGTCCCTAATTCTGTTCTCATTCCCTTAGTGACTAGCTCCTGCCTAGAAATCACTGATGCTAATATGGAGGCCCTTTCAGATAACATAATGCTGTGAACCCAATTTTAATGCATTGTCCTATCTAAAATCATTCAGTGCATATAGACAGTTTTAGAGAGAGTGCAAACTCTTTAGCATGGTCCACAAGGCCTTTTCTAACTTGACTCCTGTTTACCTTTCCATCCTCATCTGTCATTATTACATTACATCATGCCTTTCCTTAGCTGTGCTGAACTACTTTCAGCTCCTCAATGAACCATGTGCTCTAATACATCTGAGCCTTTACACTTTTCCTCCGGTAGGGATGTCTCTCCCAATTTTCTCCACTCTACCTGCTTATTTGTCCTTTAAAATATAGCTTAGATGTCACTTCCCCCAAGAAGCCTTCCCTGAGTGTCTCCTACTGAACTAGGGGCCTTGACTCTGCAATCTCATAGGACTTACTTCTCTATTATGATTTTTAATAGTCTTTTTACTTGCTTTACTTCAGAGTTATTAGGTCAGCTCCTCAAAGGGAAGAGCCAAGGTTTGTTCATCTCTGAATCTTCATATCCTATGAGTAATTCCTATCATATGGTTTGTTCTCAATAAAATTCTTATGGATGATTGATTGAATATTGCATCTATGGCTCTACATGCATGACAGGATGGAGGTTTCAGGCTCTGTGTTAGAATAGTGAGGGCAGTCTTTCAGTCAGTGTTTTTACATTCCTTTTGAATGTAGTTTGATTTAAGTAGATCAAATCATTTGGGTGGTTAGACAGCCTTGCTGTTGGGTGACCACATTAGACACTTATAATATCTGGAACTAAATACATAAATAACAACAATAGTGATAAAATCGGTCACTCCAGACCTGGGCTTTTTTTTAATGTTGTTTTACTCTAAGTGCTGGGGCTGATGCCCCTGCTATCCTATTGTATTCAGCCATCATTCCCCTCATTTGACAAAGGAAAGAAGAGTTCTGGAACCATTTGGTAATTGGGATAATTTGTGCTACCTCCAGTTACAGGGGTTGTGCCTCCCCTCACCATCTCCTTACCCTCACCTTCCATGATACAAAATGTCCATTTAAAGCATAGGTATAAATTAAGCAAAAATCCATGAATGTCCTGAAAGCCAGATCATTGGTGTCTAATTGATAAAATACTCAAATGCTGAACTGATTATCCTGGTTTGGCTAAGTCTTCCTGATGCCAAATCTCCTGATTTGGAATCTGAGCAATGACTTAGCTTATGCTGCAACTCTTTCAGGGGTGACAATACGAAAAAAAATGTCCTTATATCACTGACATTTTTGGTTAAAACTGCATCTTACCCAGGTCCTTGTGACAAATTGTCAGCCAGTGCCCCAAAAGTGGTCTCGGTAGACAGAGATGCTATGAGCTGCTTCAAGTAACAGGAAGTGCTGACAGGAGGAAACACTCAGGTGTCATTTCATGCCTATAGCCTAGATGATTTCCCTCCTATTTCAGTTCCAATTACATAGAGGATCACTGTTGGCTGCATTGTGTATTCACCCAAAATCTTCTCTGAAACTTTAAGGTAGCTTGGAATGTGGGTGAAACCAGTCAGAATCAGGCCCTAGGAAGTGTATAAAAGGCAGCATGGCAGAGTGAAAAGAGAACTGGGCCAGAGAGTCAAAAAAGCTAAGTTAGGGCTTCCCTGGTGGCGCAGTGGTTGAGAATCCGCCTGCCGATGCAGGGGACGTGGGTTCGTGCTCTGGTCCGGGAAGATCCCACATGCCATGGAGCGGCTGGGCCCGTGAGCCATGGCCACTGAGCCTGCGTGTCTGGAGCCTGTGCTCCGCAACGGGAGAGGCCACAACAGTGAGAGGCCCGCGTACCGGAAAAAAAAAAAAAAAAAAAAAAAAAAAGCAAGCTAAGTTAAAGTCTGTGTTCATAACTTTCTATTTGTGTTACCTTAAACTAATTACTAAATCTCTTCTCAGTCTTCCCATCTTTTTGTAATGAACATCATAAACATTGCTTTCTACGTCTTGCAGCTGTAAGGTTCAAAATCAAAGTGAAATAATGTATATGAAATGGAATTTTTTCCCCAAAAAACATAATCATAAAGCACTGTACAAAAGTACTCTGACTTATGGAATAATAAAACACTTCCTATTGGTCTCAAACAATCCACAAGCCTAGTTCCACTTTAATCCACAGTCAATTGATTTAAAACAGTCTGGCTATCAGCCCAGAGTGGAACTGGGCTGAAAAGATCAGACCAGAAGTTGATGCTGGGCTTTCCCCTACACCGTTTTTATGAGACTGACTTCTATGAGGAGGACTTAATCCCAAAAAGGTGAGGTTGGTTAATTTTCCTGTCAGGTCTCTCCTTCCTCCCCTCACTGTGTCTGTTTCCCCACTAGGCACTTATCCTGGGTGTATCCCAGAAAAAAAATTCTTAAGAATTATGCATTCTTTCTGGTCCACAAAAATAATTTATACTGGTTTACCATTTTTATCCCCAAATTATCAATCAAGACGGAGCTATATATATATATTTTTTCTCAGTTAATGGCAATATGGGAATGGCCTCCCTCAAATCCATCTTCTTTCATTCTGTGGCATTTTAACTCTAAAGCTAATATTTTAAATTTCTGTTTGCAAAGCTCCAAGTTCAATCTGCCAGATGTAGTCCCCTGCAAGGTACAGTTCCTCATTGACCAGCACCCACATAATGTACTCTACAAGGCTCCAAAGGCAGCTTCCTGTCACGTCTGAACTGCTTTAGAAGTAGTCTGCTAGACTGCTATGCACTATAGTAATAAAAAATCCTCTCTTTCCCCCACCCCCTCCCACCTTAAGATCACTCGGCATACTGCTCAGTCTCACCTCAGCAGTGGGTGGGGCCACTCCCAAAGGGTTTTATTCATCTCCCTTGCCTCAGGTATTCAGCAGACCCACTCTGTAGTATCTAAGTTCCTGCTGGCCCTAGGAATCCAACAGTTTCTGCTTTCTCAGGGATCCTGTTATAAACGAGATAGCATTCTAGAGGCCAGCAAGCTGTTTTGTTTGTCCTCACAATATAGTCCACAGTGTGTTTTTAAATAAACTTTTAATTTTATTTGTATTTATTTATTTAAACATCTTTATTGGAATATAACTGCTTTACAATGTTGTGTTAGTTTCTGCTGTATAACAAAGTTAATCAGCTATATATATAAATATATCCCCATGTCCCTTCCCTCTTACGTCTCCCTCCCACCCTCCCTATCCCACCCCTCTAGGTGGTCACAAAGCACCGAGCTGATCTCCCTGTGCTATGCGGCTGCTTCCCACTAGCTAGCTATTTTATGTTTGGTAGTGTGTATATGTCTATGCCACTCTCTCACTTCGTCCCAGCTTACCCTTCCCCCTCCCCATATCCTCAAGTCCATTATCTACATCTGCCTCTGTATTTCTGTCCTGCCCCTAGGTTCATCAGAACCTTTTTTTTTTCTAGATTCCATATATATGTGTTAGCATACGGTATTTGTTTTTCTCTTTCTGACTTACTTCACTCTGTATGACAGACTCTAGGTCCATCCACCTCACTACAAATAAATCACATTTGTTTCTTTTTATGGCTGAGTAACATTCCATTGTATATATGTGCCACATCTTCTTTCTCCATTCATCTGTTGATGGACACTTAGGTTGCTTCCATGTCCTGGCTATTATAAATAGAGCTGCGATGAACATTGTGGTACATGACTCTTTTTGAATTATGGTTTTCTCAGGGTATATGCCCAGTAGTGAGATTTCTGGGTGATACCGTAGTTCTATTTGTAGTTTTTTAAGGAACCTCCATACTGTTCTCCATAGTGGCTGTACCAATTTACATTCCCACCAACAGTGCAAGAGGGTTCCCTTTTCTCCACGCCCTCTCCAGCATTTATTGTTTGTAGATATTTTGATGATGGCCATTCTGACCAGTGTGAGGTGATACCTCGTTGTAGCTTTGATTTGCATTTCTCTAATGATTAGTGATGTTGAGCATCCTTTCATCTGTTTGTTGGCAGTCTGGATAATCTCTTTGGAGAAATGCTATTTAGGTCTTCTGCCCATTTTTGGATTGGGTTGTTTGTTTTTTTGGATATTGAGCTGCATGAGCTGCTTGTATATTTTGGAGATTAATCCTTTGTCAGTTGCTTCGTTGGCAAATACTTTCTCCCATTCTGAGGGTTGTCTTTTGTCTTGTTTATGGTTTCCTTTGCTGTGCAAAAGCTTTTAAGTTTCATTAGGTCCCATTTGTTTATTTTTGTTTTTATTTCCATTTCTCTAGGAGGTGGGTCAAAAAGGCTCTTACTGTGATTTATGTCATAGAGTGTTCTGCCTATGTTTTCCTCTAAGAGTTTTACAGTGTCTGATCTTACATTTAGGTCTTTAATCCATTTTGAGTTTATTTTTATGTATGGTGATAGGGAGTATTCTAATTTCATTTTTTACATTTAGCTGTCCTGTTTCCCAAGCACCACTTATTGAAGAGGCTGTCTTTTCTCCATTGTATACTCTTGTCTCCTTTATTAAAGAGAAGGTGACTATATGTGCGTGGGTTTATCTCTGGGCTTTCGATCCTGTTCCACTGATCTATATTTCTGTTTTTTTGCCAGTACCATACTGACTTGATGACTGTAGCTTTGTAGTACAGTCTGAAGTCAGGGAGCCTGATTGCTCCAGCTGCATTTTTCTTTCTCAAGATTGCTTTGGCTATTCAGGGTCTTTTGTGTTTCCAAATTGTGAAATTTTTTGTTCTAATTCTGTGAAAAATGCCATTTGTAGTTTGATAGGGATTGCACTGAATCTGTCGATTCCTTTGGGTAGTATAGTCATTTTCACAATGTTGATTCTTCCAATCCAACAACATGGTATATTGCTCCATCTGTTTGTATCATCTTTAATTTCTTTCATCAGTGTCTTATATTTTTCTGCATACAGGTCTTTTGTCTCCTTAGGTAGGTTTATTCCTAGGTATTTTATTCTTTTTGTTGCAGTGGTAAATGGGAGTGTTTCCTTAATTTCTCTTTCAGATTTTTCATCATTAGTGTATAGGAATGCAAGAAATTTCTGTGCACTAATTTTATATCCTGCTAATGTACCAAATTCATTGATTAGCTCTAGTAGTTTTCTGGTAGCATCTTTAGGATTCTCTATGTATAGTATCATGTCATCTGCAAACAGTGACAGTTTTACTTCTTCTTTTCCAATTTGGATTCCTTTTATTTCTTTTTCTTCTCTGATTGCTGTGGCTAAAAATTCCAAAACTATGTTGAATAATAGCAGTGGGAGTGGACAACCTTGTCTTTTTCCTGATCTTAGAGGAAATGGTTTCAGTTTTTCACCATTGAGAATGATTTGGGCTGTGAGTTTGTCATATATGGCCTTTATTATGTTGAGGCAAGTTCCCTCTATGCCCACTTTCCTGAGTGTTTTTATCATAAATGGATATTGAATTTTGTCAAAACCTTTTCCTGCATCTATTGAGATGATGATATGGTTTTTCTCCTTCAGTTTGTTAATATGGTTTATCACATTGACCCATTTGCGTACATTGAAGAATCCTTGCATTCCTGGGGTAAACCCCACTTGATCATGATGTGTGATCCTTTTAATGTGCTGTTGAATTCTCTTTGCTAGTATTTTGTTGAGGATTTTTGCATGTATGTTCATCAGTGATATTGGCCTGTAGTTTTCTTTTTTTGTGACATCTTTGTCTGATTTTGGTATCAGGGTGATGGTGGCCCTTAGAATGAGTTTGGGAGTGTTCCTCCCTCTGTTATATTTTGGAAGAGTTTGAGGAGGATAGGTGTTAGCTCTTCTCTAAATGTTTGATGGAATTCACCTGTGAAGCCATCTGGTTCTGGGCTTTTGCTTGTTGGAAGATTTTAAATCACAGTTTCAATTTCAGTGCTTGTGATTGGTCTGTTCATATTTTCTATTTCTTCCTGGTTCAGTCTCGGAAGGTTGTGCTTTTCTAAGAATTTTTCCATTTCTTCCAGGTTGTCTATTTTATTGGCATATATTTGCTTTTAGTAATCTCTTTTGTATTTCTGCAGTGTCAGTTTTTACTTCTCCTTTTTCATTTCTAATTCTATTGATGTGAGTCTTCTTTTTTTTCTTGATGAGTCTGGCTAATGGTTTATAAACTTTGTTTATCGTCTCAAAGAACCACATTTATTTTTATTGATCTTTGCTATTGTTTCCTTCATTTCTTTTTCGTTTTTTTCTGATATGATCTTTATGTTTTCTTTCCTTCTGCGAATTTTGGGGGGGTTTTGTTCTTCTTTCTCTAATTGCTTTAGGTGTAAGGTTAGGTTGTTTATTTGAGTTGTTTCTTGTTTCTTGAGGTAGGATTGTATTTCTATAAACTTCCCTCTTAGAACTGCTTTTGCTGCATCTGATAGGTTTTGGGTCTTCGTGTTTTCATTGTCATTTGTTTCTAGGTATTTTTTGATTTCCTCAGTAATCTCTTGGTCATTTAGTATTGTATCATTTAGCCTCCATGTGTTTGTATTTTTTACATTTTTTCCTGTAATTTTTATCTAGTCCCATATTGTTGTGGGTGGAAGATATATTTCATATGATTTCAATTTTCTTAAATTTATCAAGGCTTGATTTGTGACCCAAGATATGGTCTATACTGGAGAATGTTCTACGGGCACTTGAGAAGAAAGTGTATTGTGTTGTTTTGGGAGGGAATGTTCTATAAATATCAGTTAAGTCCATCTTGTTTAATTTGTCATTTAAAGCTTGTGTTTCATTATTTTCATTTTGGGTGATCTGTCCATTGGTGTAAGTGGGGTTAAACTTTTTATTTTAGAATAGCTTTCAATTTACAGAAAAGTTGTAAATATAGTACAGAGAGTTCTCATATATCCCATGCCTAATATCCCTTATTTTTAACATATTAGTATAGTATATTTATCATAACTACTGAACCAATATGGATGCATTATTATTAACTAAAGTCCTTATTTGTTCAAGATTTCTTCATTTTTTTCTAATGTCCCTTTTGTCATCGCAGGCTCCTATACAGGATCCCACATTACATTTAATCATCATGTCTCCTTAAGCTCTTCTTGGTTGTGACTTTCCTTGTTTTTGATGACTTTGACAGTTTTGAGGAATATTGGTCAGGTAGTTTGTAGAATTTCCTTAATTGGGATTTGTGCAGTGTTCTTCTTATTGTTAAATTGAGGTTATATGTTTTGGGGACAAAAACCAGAGAGGTAAATTGCCATTCTTATCAGATCATATCAAGGGTACATGATTTATGACTGCTGATGTCAAGCTTGATCATCTGGCTGAAGTAGTATTTGTCATCTTTCTACAGTGTAAAGTTCTTTGCCTTCCTCTGCCCTTTTCCATGCTATACTCTTTGGAAGGAAGTCATTATGTACAACCCACACTTGAGGAGTGGGAATTATGTTCTATATGCTTGGAAAAGAGTACCTACATAAATCTTTTCATATTTTGCCTATAAGTTTTGTCTATTCCCCCCACTTATTTGCTTATTCAATCATATATATCAGTATAGACTCATGGATATCTATTCTATACTTTGAGTTATAATCCAATACTTATTTTTATCAAATATTTATTTTGTTGCTCAAGTTGTTTCAACTTTAGCCATTTGAAGCTGCTACAGATGGCTGTGTCCCTTTGACAAAATACCATCATTATGGGAATATCATCATCATCTTCATCCCTCTCTTCCTCATCATCGTCCTCCTCGTCATTCCCTTTCTAGCACTAAAATATGCTCCAGGCTCGTTTTGTGTATTTCCTGCCCCAGTCCTGTAATCAGTCATTTGTCCAAGGAGCTTTAGTTCTTTTTATTATAGAATGGTATTAAAAATTATAGACTTAGTATACAAAGAAATACCAGACCATATATAAAAATGGAACTCTGACCTCTAGCAACCAACCCCCCAAAGCAACCCATTATCTACAGTAACCAGCCCAGAAGCCAGCCTATCCAAAAGTTAGACTTGTGGGAAGTCAGACCACTATCTCTAGAAAACATCTCAGGAAGGCAAACAGTAACCCCTGTAACAATTGGCCGAAAATGGCCAGGACTTGATTAATAACTGATTTTATTAATGAAAACGTCCCTAATTTTTGTCCCTGCTTCCACCTTAGAACTGTCCAGAGAGAGCCAACTATGGCTATGCACACTTAACTAATCACATAGGGTACTTTACTTCTAGTTAGCCTGCCTACATGTAGCTTCCCCATGACAACAGCCTCCAGTCAGGGTATAGCTGAAGCTTTCCCTTTTTTCTCATATAAAGCTTTGCTACTCCTATGCCTGCCTTTGAGTCTGTGCCAAAATGCAAGTGATGGGCCTGGTTCCCCAGCACGCTCTCAGTAAATAACCTCTGCCAATTCTCATTTGGTTGGTCTTTAGTTATTTCCACAGAAACCAAAATCTTGATACTAGCTATGCTCATTGCTGGGGTTAATCGCTTATAGGTCCTCTTTGCTAACATTGCAAGGAAATAAATGTGTGTATACTGTGCTGTATATATACACATGACTATAAATATTTCTAGGTGTAATCCTTTATCTGTATTAAACTAAATGTGATTTCATATTTATGTGTCTAACTCTAATCTTTTACCACATACATCATTCTAGCCTCCTCCTGTTGCTTATTTGTAAACTTCTGCAACAGTGAAAAACCCTGTTCTTGCTATCCACCATCCATTTCCTTAATCATTCAGTCTAAGTATATATGTATAACACTGTCAGAATTGCTAGTCTTTACTCACATGGGACAAAACTTTACTAAGTAGAATACAGTGGTTATGTACAGTTCCCTTTGCTTTTAGTCTTACAGACTTAACTCATTTTCAAAGTTACTTAGGTCAGCACTTTTTCCCCTACTGCCTTCAGTGAGGTTGTCGTATTTGTAATACAATTTGTAATACAATTTGAAATACAGTTAGATTCTCTTATAGTGTGCATTCCTTCCTTGTATCCCTACCCTCTTATTTTTTAATTTTGTATACATTAAGGTTTACTCTTTGTGTTGAAAAGCTCTATGGGTTTTGACAAATGCACAGTGTCGTGTATCTAGCATTAAAATACCATTCAGAATAGTTTCACTGTCTTAAATGGTACCCTGTGCTTCAACTATTTGATTCTCACACCTGCATAAACCCCTGATGACCACCAATTTGTTTACTGTCCAGAATGTCATGTAAATGAAGTTATACAGTATGAAGCCTTTTCAGACAGGCTTCTTTCACTTGGCAATATGCATTCAAGGTTCATTCATATTGTTCTGTGGATTTATAGTACATTTCTGCTTATCACTAAATAGTATTCCATTGTATGGATATACCAGAGTTTGCTTATTCATTCACCTATTGAAGTACATCTTGGTTTCTGTCAGAATTTAATTATTAATAAACCTGCTATAAACATTCATGTAGAGGTTTTCTTTAGACATAAGTTTTCAAATCAGTTGGGTAAATACCTAGGAATATGAGTACCGGATCAGATGGTAAGTTTATGTTTAGCTTTGTAGAAAACTGCCAAGCTTTTTCCAGTCCCTTGGCAAACACTGCCAAGTGTTTTCCAAAGTCACTGTATTACTCAGCATTCTCATCAGCAATAGATGACAGTTTCCTGGTGTTACTCCCTGGATTACATAGGATGTGCAAATTTATATAATTTGCAAATTATATAGCAAAAGGGAGATTATCTGGATGTGCCTAATCTAATCACATGATCTCGTCCTTTAAAAGCAGAGTCTTCTCAGACTGGTAGCCAAAGAGGAAGCCAGAGAGTTTCCAAGTACCTATTGCTGCTGACTTTGAAATGGAGGGGAGCATGTGAGAGAATCAGAGAGAGCCGGGAGTCACCCCATCCGAGTCTTCAAGGAAATGGGAACTTAGTCCACAACCACAAGGGACTGAAAAATGAGCTTGGAGGTGAGTTTTTTCCCATACACCTTAGATAAGAGCCCATTCTGTCCAATACATCTTGGATTTCAGCCTTGTGAGACCCAGAATAGAGAACCTAGTCAAGTCTGCCTGAACCTCTGACCTACAGAACTGGGTTATAAAATGAAGGTTGTTTTAAGCCTGTAAATTTGTGGTAATTTATAACACAACAATAGAAAACTAATACAGCAAGTTGTCTTTGGATGACCCTGTTTAATAAATAAGGGAATGAATCATGAGCAAGGAGTGTAATGGTACCAAATTCTGAAGAACAAAGATGAAAGCAATATTAGCCATGGGTAATTTGACTCCAGCCTTGCCTCCTTCTAAGCAGGAAGCAAAGTTTGGCTACCTAAATTTTGGTTGTTTGCTGGCATTTGATTCTCTCACACTCACTAACCTACCTTCCTTTCCCTTCTGCTAGTCACACATAATCAGTCTAACACATTGATTTATTCCCTAAGACAGAGAGATATTTACATGTCATATATAGCTTATTGTAGGATTTTTTATCCCAGAGTGACAAGGTTGGGGAGGGAATCCAAAGCCGTCCCTCCCAGTAAAGAGAGCACGGTGGAGAGGAAGAAACAAATGAACAACCCCTGAAACATCGCAATATGTGGATAGCCATCTATTGCATTTATTCTAGTCCTGCCAAGTTGGCAAAGTCAAAGAAAACCATTTCCCCCCGGCTGGCATCACTAAACCAGTTTGAGCTCCTAAAATCAAATGAGAAGAAAGGCACAGAGAGCCAGAATGAGCCATTCAAACAAACTAAGCTGATTTTGACAGGTTCCCTGGTAACAAATCCAACTATGGTTATAAATGGGTCACTATAGCCTCCAGCTGTATTTTTTGTTACGTAAGCTTCCTGGAAAAGAGGATTAAACCATATTTAAGATAAACATTTGCTTTTCTATAGCGAATTTAGCACTGTTGTTTAAAGTGCTTTGGAACTGAATTGTGCAGGTGCTAAAATTCTAATTGCCTGTTTTTCCTGACATTCATCTTAGAATTGCTCAAAGAAAGATAGTATCTTTGACTCTATCACATAAAATATAATGACCACAGTGAAAGGAATGGAATGGATAGGAAAGAATCACAAGTAAAATGAAGGCCCTTTAGAAGTCATGTACTCAAGCCATCTACTGTTGAGGAGGATACATCATTTCTCACATGAGTCCACTTTAGTTTGCTGATGATTTGGCAGAAAAACTTGTACCTGGTTTATAGTAATAGAAATAGAAAGCAAGAATATCTACTTATGTGGGAGGCCAAAAATCCAGTGTTTCAGTTGAAGATACAGATTTGGGGTTATCTATATAGTTGCAAAACCTGGATGTTTTTAGGGAAATAAAAGTTTTATGAGTCAACCAGGACACTAAAAATGCTTGATTCTGACTTCACATTTTGTTAGACTCAGACAGTGTTGTAACCTGTAGAAACTGTATACGTGTTTCTTATTTTATTTATTTTAATACCTGCATAATTGCTTAATTAACCTATGGCCTAAGGCCAAGGAAAAGTACAAGCAACTACTCAGAAGGATGAGAGTCTTCATAATCCTCAGGGCCCTGCTATTAGTTGGAATAATTGGTGAGTTTAGTCAAGACTTTTAAATTGACAGAGTTGCTATGCCATTGTTTGGATCATTAAAATATCCACTGATATGCCCCTTCTTTGATTACATTCTCAAGCTGCTTGGACTGTTGTATACAAAAATGACATGAGTTACAAAAATGACAGATTGACTTTGGAAAATCAGAGGCCTGAGATAATAAAAATACTTCCATTTGTGATAATGTTATTCATTATCACCTACTTACATGAAAGGGAATGGGAAATGGAGCAGAAGACTGTCCCTCCAGAACCTGATGGAAAGGATCATGCTCCCACTAGCATCCATCTTGAAGGGAAAAATTGAGTTTCAGCATCTCTAGCATAAGTAAGACAGAGAAGAGGGCTATAATTCAATTCAACAAGTAGAAGCTTTACTCTCCTACCTAGGTGCTGTGTTGGTTATAAGAGCCAAACACTTCCCTCAAGGTGTTTACGGTCTTTTTGGAGATATGACATGAATTTAAAAGATAGAAATAACACAAATCTCTATATAGTCAAGTGCCACAGTGTGTGGTCACTACTTTGGAGTGGTCTGGAAAGACAGAGGACAACGTGATCAAGAGTGGGAACACTTTAAAGCTGAGCTAAAGTTTGAGATAACTTATGAAGCAGAGCCAGATTTGGAAGTTTATATGTTCTCCAATATAATAGACATTGACTATCTGATTTTACTCCAACTATTTAGAAGTGGTTCACATTTCTGGGCAGGTTTCTGTATTATTGAGGATGTTTATGGCACAAGTAACAGAAAAACAGGCTAACAGTGGCTTCAACCATAAGAACATTTAGTGTTCTCTAAAGGGGAAATCTGGAGGAAGTTGATGCTAGGATTAATTCAACAGAATGATGACGTCAGGGCACTGGATAGGCATCTCTGTAATTCTTTTTTGTCCTTTCCTTGTGGTCATTAGGTGACTGAAATAGCTCTAAGCAGCATGTCCTTATATGAGAATGTTCAAAGCAGAAAGGAACACAGGAAAACAAAAGGCTGGATTTTGTAAAAGCTAAAATATGCCCAGTGCCAGGAGATGAACCATGATAGATCTAAGCTTGCTGAGAGATTCTAGGGGAGGAAAATCTTTTCTAGAAGCTCCCAGCAGAATTTCTTTTGTATTGTATTAGCCAGAATTGTATCATATGTCCCCGACTAGTCCATTCACTGGGAAAGGGGAACTGGATTGCCATAACTGGCTTAGACCTATCATGATTTATTTCCTGGGCCTAGGAACATTTTAGCAAACAAAATATTTCAGAAGGAAGTGGAGTAAATGGCTATGGGGTAAATAAAAAAACAATATCTGCCACAGCCCTGGAGCTAATCTCATATTGGACATGCTTTGCACCAGAATCTAATAGATGCTATTTTTGGTCCCCTCTCTGTCTCTCTCCCCTTTTTCCTCTCCTTCTCCTACTTCTTCCTTTTCTCTTTTACTTTTATACCCATGCATACAAACATGCTCATAAACATGTCACCTTTAAACACATTGAAAACCTGTATTTAAATAAGGCACCAAGGGAGTGGGACAGCACGAATTCATTTTTTGCTTGGCTCCGTCCCATGTGCCTTTGTATGTCAGATAGTATTCACATTTTATGAAATTGCCCAATTAGAATCTCCTGTCATTCACGAATTTAAACCTGAGATCCTTTAAAATGAAATATATTGAGTAGTGGTAACAACTTCTAATCAGTCATGAATCAAATGCAGACAGATGGACTTATTCTTCCTATCCATGGATCCCCAATCTTCATTTTACCCCATCAAATATTAGGGCAGCAGTTACCAAAACATTGTGACTTAATATTTTAACCACTGAGAAAGCAGTGTGATTTAGGTTTACTGCGGGTATCAAACTACAAACGAAGTCACATTAAATCATATTTTAAGGCATCAGGCTATAAATTATTTTTTCTTCCTGAAGAGCTTTGTTCCCAGAGAGGCTAAATGCTCAGACAAAATAAATGTAAATAAACAGCCAGAATCAACACAAAGAGGTTTAGACAAAATGCTTTTCTTGAGTTGGGAGGGTGAGGAAGGGTGAAACACTAGAGTGCACATTATGACCTAATGTTTTATTCATGAAGCATTCTCAGCTCAAACTTCTGAGACATGTAGAGATACTGTACTTTCTATACCATAACCTCATTTTTTTTATTTTATTATTTTTTATTTTTTGCTTTATAACAAATTTAATCAGTTATACATATACATATGTTCCCATATCCCCTCCCTTTTGCGTCTCCCTCCCACCCTCCCTATCCCACCCTTCCAGGCGGTCACAAAGCACGGAGCTGATCTCCCTGTGCTATGCGGCTGCTTCCCACTAGCTATCTACCTTACGTTTGGTAGTGTATATATGTTCATGCTGCTCTTTCACTTTGTCACAGCTTACCCTTCCCCCTCCCCATATCCTCAAGTCCATTCTCTAGTAGGTCTGTGTCTTTATTCCTGTCTTACCCCTATGTTCTTCATGACATTTTTTTTCTTAAATTCCATATATATGTGTCAGCATACAGTATTTGTCTTTCTCTTTCTGACTTACTTCACTCTGTATACCATAACCTCATTTACTGAAGATATAAATGTGGATTCCTATAACATTTCTGGCCTTTTTAACTACTGGCTTTGTTTTGGTGACATTATAACGAGATGCTTTCCTCTTTAAGTTAGGAAAACTTTACCATTCACACTGATTTCTGTATTAACTTGCAAGACAAAATTTTCTGCTGGAACACTAAATTTAGCTTAACACATATATTTAAATCTATTGACCCAGATTTTTCCTTTGGTTTGTTTAATTGAAGATCCTTAAGCAACTGTCTCTTTTATTTTAGAGTGATAATTTCGATATTGTATTAGAGTTAGAAGGGACCTTACACATCACCTAGTTCATTTCCTTTATTTTTCAGATGTGAAAAGAAACTGAGTCTGAAGGAGGTTAAGTGACTTGCCTAGTGTCACACAATTAATTAGTGGCAGAGTTAGGGTCTGTAAACCAGCATGTCTGACTTCAAAGTCCATAATTTTTATGCCATACGTGATGCCTCATCTACAGTAACTTTTACCATCATGTTAAAGTAGTATTAAATACATTGGAATCACATAACCCTGTTAAGATCTTGCCTTCCCCAGCCCTGATTAGATACAGGAAATAAATACATCCAGTTGAGCTTTCAGCCAGCCCAGAGAAACAGAGACCACATAGCATAATAATTATGAATATGGGCACTGGAATAAAGCCAGATCAGGGTTCCAATTCTGGCTCTGCAACCTACTTACTACATATAAGAGCAAGTTGCTTAACCTTTCTGGGTCTCTCTTTCCTTGTCTATGAAATGGGGATAAAATTCTCTTCATAGGATTGTTGCTTGAAGAAGTAAATACACATAGAACATTTGGAGTCTGGAAAGCTCCCAGTAGGTGCTAATTCATTACTTTTTATCTCATTTGCTGAGCCAAACATAATCAGAACAGCAGGTTCTGCTCTGATTAGGGTTCAGTCACAAGACCAGTAAGTCTGGTCTAGAATCAGTTTTGCTGCCAAAGAAGTAATAATAAGGAATGTTTGCAACTTGTTTTTCTTTTCTATTCTTCTTTTTATTTTTTCTTTTAATTGTCTTAAATGTAATATTACCTTTTTTCTTCTATTTTTCCTCTTTTTAAAAATTGGAAAGAAAATGTGTGTTAGATATTTATTAGGAGAAGAAATCAGACTTATAGTAGGTACTGGAGAACGATAATCTGAATGTGAATAATTGAGGATACCAGGGGGGTTGTAAGTCTTTATATGTTTAGAGCATCTGTGAAAAATGCTGTGGGAAATACAAAAGACGTATCAAATATAAAATTGCCTTCTAGAACCTTTAACTCATGCCAGAAAGACCAGAATTGTGTGTGTGTGTGTGTGTGTGTATAAAACATTACCACTAGTGACATATATACATCTTTTTTAAAAACGAAAAGCACTTAACTTAGTGACTGATTTACACTATCATATCTATCAACTCAGAAAAAATTAAGACCAGTGTGCAAATGTGTGCTAGAACCAGCAGAAGAGGCTTAATTAGTGAGGTAGAAGTTGAGCTGGGTGTTGAAAGATGAGTAGAACTCGAAGAGGCAGGGAAGAGGAGGGAGTGCATTTCTGGGGGAGGAAATAGCATAAGTAACATCACGGAGAAGAGAATTTATAGGGTACATTGGCAGCAGTGAGGAAAGGAGTGGGAGAGAAGTAGGATGAAGATAAATTATTAATGGAGCTGCAAGGTTCCCAGTGCCTTTACCTGGGGAGAGGTGAACAGAGTCTAATCTAGTCCACATTACTAGGGCAGGAAGACAGGCAAAGATAAAATGCTCTGCCTAGTGGAAAGATTATATAGTTGTCCAGAACTCTTCCTGGGCTCTGATTCTAGCATAGACAACAGTGAGTGGTCAGGGTTACGAAGGTTTGCTGTACAGGACAAAAGTTACACACTTCAACACTGTAGTTTCCAACATTTACAATGTTATTCAATATTTTTGCTTCCAGAGTAAAATAGGGAGAAAATGTACCTTCGCAAATTCCCACTGAAAAGTAGGTTCTGGTCCAGCCTGAAGGGAAAAGGGGTCCTTGAAGCTGAGAGCCTCGCTGACTATCTATGATACAGCTCTTTATTTCCAGCTTTATTGAGATATAATTGACATATAACATTGTGTAAATTTAAGGTGTACGATGTGACGATTTGATACATGTATATTTTGTGAAATGGTTACCACAATAAGGTCAGTTAACACATCCTTCTTTGTGATGCTTTCAAAGATGGAGGAGGGGATCTATTTGTGTTGTGGAGAGTGTAAGGATGCAACCTGGAAGATCCATGGTTGATATTATTTGCTGCCACCTCTATTCCTTTCAGACTGTGTAACAGAGCTGTTGTCAACAGAGATGCTGCATAGTGGCAATGACCCAGGACAGTGGTGGGGTTGATACAATCCCTACAATTCTACCATGGGTTTATTGTAGCCTTCTCTCCTTTCATATACAAATAAGGAAAGCTAATTAGCTATTTAATGTACCAGTTTGCTACTCTGGGGGCAAAAAAAATCGAAGTCAATAAGTGATTTTTATCAGTTAAACACCAGCAATCCAGAATTTCTTACAAAACATCTTCGGAAGGAAACACTTCCACCTGGCCAGGAGTAATAATTTACTGCTTGCACCAGTGAGTCCTTGCTGAAAGTATGTAAGGACCTCATGGCAAAGCCAGACCCTCACCTCTTTATCAGGCTTCCCTTTCAGTGTTTGGACTTTTGGTGCCCCAGATTTAGTACCTGTTCCCCACTCTGGCCTCTGTTGTCAGAACAGCTGTATGTGATTTCTTGGTTCCCGTGGTCCTGACACTGGCATACTTCTCACAGTTCTGCCACTGCCAGTGGTAACACCATCCTCTCTTAACATTTGCAGAGTGATTAACATGTGTCAGTCACAGTGCTAAGTTCTTTATGAGCATTATAAAGTTTAATTCTCACAGAAACACTGTGGGATGGATACTGATAGTATGCCCCCCACTTTTTTTTTTTTTTTTTGGCGGTACGCGGGCCTCTCACTGCTGTGGCCTCTCCTGTTGTGGAGCACAGGCTCCGGACGTGCAGGCTCAGTGGCCATGGCTCACGGGCCTAGCCGCTCCGCAGCATGTGGGATCTTCCCGGACCGGGGCACGAACCCATGTCCCCTGCATTGGCAGGTGGACTCTCAACCACTGTGCCACCAGGGAAGCCCCCACTTTTTTTTTTAACAGATGAGAAAACTGATGCATAGAGAAGGTAACAACCTTCCCCAAAGTTAAACAGTGAGTGTAAGTCTATACATTCTGCTCTAGGCAGTTTGGTTCTAGAGACCACACTAACAACTACTGTGAAGAAAGAGGCAGCTTAAGGAAGTTCTGGATATATTTCAGAGCTTCTAGAAGAGAGTAGTAAAAGAACTTCTCTGGTGAGTTAACCAGAGTCCTACCAAGAATAGACCAGATTAGATTTTTAGGCACATTTCTGTGAATTTTTGCAATAGCTCACATTATACTAGTTTTAAAAAAATGTCAGCCAGCGACTTAGGGACTGTAGTCAGGAGGGGCTGGAGAAGGATGAATTGGATAGAGGATGGAGGGAGCTGTTCCTCACTCTGCCCAGAGGGGAATGGTTGTTCCAACAAAAATGGGCAAATGGAGGTTGTTCAAAACAAGTGCATTCCACATTCTTTTCCCTTAGGACTAATGTAATATTGACTGATTGCTTCAAATTCCTCATTTGGTGAGTCAATAATATTGACTGATCTGTGGCTGGGTGCAACACATTATGCTAAGTAAAGATATCAAGAATGCAAATTTGCTCTCCTGGGGCTGCTAGTAAAGAGCATGAATTGGGGACAACACACAAGTTGAAGACAATAGAGCACATACTAGGACATAAGCACATAACAAAAAGTCATTGTAGGTGTAGGACAAAGATTCTCAAGGTTCTGCATCAAGATGGCTCAGAATCACCAACACCTACCTTGCAATGAGTCATTTTGAACTTTTGTCAGTATTCTCAGGAGAAGGTTTGGGGCATGCCCTTTGAATGCTCACTGAGTGATATCCATAAAGCAGAGTTTCTCAAATCTGACTGTGCACTAGACTAACTTGTTGAACTATTGGCACATACAAAATTCCAGTTTCCTGCTCAGAGCTACTGAATTGAAATTTTTCAGGTATTTGGGGCCTGAAATCTCTATTCTTAACAAGAATTACCTAGAGCAAAATAATGCTAATACTGCTTGTCTTAGTCTGTTCGGAATGCTATAACAAAACCACCATAGGGGCCTCCCTGGTGGCGCAGTGGTTGAGAGTCCGCCTGCCGATGCAGGGGATACGGGTTCGTGCCCCGGTCTGGGAGGATCCCATATGCCGCGGAGCGGCTGGGCCCGTGAGCCATGGCCGCTGGGCCTGCGCATCCGGAGCCTGTGCTCCGCAACGGGAGAGGCCACAACAGTGAGAGGCCCGCATATCGCAAAAAGAAAAAAAAAAAAAAAAAAAAAACCACCATAGACTGGGTAGTTTAAACAACAAATATTTATTTCTCACAGTTCTGTACGCTGGGAAGTCCAAGATCAAGGTGCTGGCAGGTTCAGTGTCTGGTGAGAGTCTGCTTCCTGGTTCATAGATGCTGTTTTCTCACTGTCCTCACATGGAGGAAAGGACCAGAGAGCTCGCTGGGTCTCATTTATAAGGCCACTAATCCCATTCATGAGGGCTCCACCCTCATGACCTAATCACCTCCCAAAGGCCCCACCTCCTAAAATATCATCACACTGGGGATAAGAATTTCAACATATGAATTTTGTGAGGACACAAACATTCAGTTTGTGACACTGTTGATTTCATTTACAACAGGGCAATGGCATGGGGAATCAAATGAGATATAAAATGTGAAATTGACAAGCTATAGTTACATTTATTTGAAGTCTTCTGTGTGCCAGGCATAATGCTGGATGCTTTAATTGTATTATTCATTTACTCTCTACTGCATTCATGTGAGTTTCAGGTGTAGCTTCTTCATCCAAGCTATGTAGTTTTGAAGAATATATACCAAAATGTTAACACTGGCTACCTTCAGGTGATGAGATATGGATCATCTTCATTTTCTTCCTTATACTTTATGCATTCCACCCCCTTTTTCTTTTTTTTTTTAAATAAGTTTATTTATTTATTTGTGGCTGTGTTGGGTCTTCGTTGCTGTGCATGGGCTTTCTCTGGTTGTGTCGAGTGGGGGCTACTCTTCGTTGCGGTGCGCGGGCTTCTCATTGCAGTGGCTTCTCTTGTGGAGCATGGACTCTAGGCATGTGGGCTTCAGTAGTTGTGGCTCACAGGCTCTAGAGCACAGGCTCAGTAGTTGTGGCACATGGGCTTAGTTGCTCCATGGCATGCGGGATCTTCCCAGACCAGGGCTCGAACCCATGTCCCCTGCATTGGCAGGCGGATTCTTAACCACTGCGCCACCAGGGAAGTCCCCACCCCCTTTTTCTTTTGCAAAGATCATGTGTTACTTTTTTAATCAGAAAAATTTCCCAGTCCATAAAAATTATTACAAATTTTTCAATTAAACCTGGGCAGTCCACATTCATAGTACTAGCAAATCTGTAAAATGTTATTTGAGCAAAGTGTTCTGAGATTAAGAAATAGTTGAAGATGATTGGGCTAGATATTAAACACCCCTATCAAAATGTTGTCATGTAGCATTCCTCCATTTTCATGGAAATGTCTTCCATTATCTTAGAGGATCACAGAGAATGAAATCTGGATAGAAATGTTTGTAAGGGAAGAAAGAAATGAGGAAAATTCAAGAGTATGGGACATACTTAGTTCCAACACTGTACCACAGCAAGGAACCCCAATTACTATGAGGACATTATTAAGGTCTTTGGCACACCACAAGGGAGGGTGAATATATGGAAGCAAAGATGGGGGACTCTGCAATTATATGTTACTGATTTCACAATTTTGCTCTAGACTGGCTGGATTTGGTACACCCCAAACTCAAAAGTATTAACATGAGATGGTCACCAGCTGGGTATATACTCTAAATGTGAAGATGCTCTAAATCCTGCCAGAAGTCTATAATGCATCCCCAATCCATCATACCATTTGAAGATTTGGCACTTGTCCTACGTATGCCACTTTACTTCCTTCAGAGCCTGGTAGTTCAATAGTGGCATCATTAGCATAAGTAGAAGCAGCAGCCAGTAAAGTGCCTTGATTATTATCAACATAATGGGTCACATATCCTGAATGACACTTATGTAAGTCTACTTTCCTGCTTTCTGTCCTCATCCCTATTCTTGCTTAAGAGGACAGATTTTTATCTGTTTTCTGCTTCCTTTCAACTGCTCTTCTAAATCACCATGGAAATGAGTGAATGGTCAAAACCAAATGCAAACTAAGGTGGTTAATGATTCAAAAAGCCATCTGAAAAGAGACTAGCTCAAGCCCTAGTTTACTTTTAAATCGTAGTTTAAGAAAATAATTAAAATCAGGAGGAGGAAAAATATACTTAAAGAATGTACCCCAAAAGAGGCCAAAGGAGAGGCTAAAATGTGCTTAGTATTTGTTTTATTTGTATTTTACAGTTCTTCAGATGAAAGCTGCAGCCTCTGTGTGATACCCCGAAAATACTTGAAATTCAGAGTCCCCTTTTCTTGAGAACCCATGGAAATACAGTACACATTTGTTTTGGCCACCCACTGGCCACTCAGTATTCATTTACCTTTTATAATAGCAATTTGTTTTCCATTTGGAAAATTACCTGCCTTTCATTGTATGTAGTATGGATCAAGTAGTCAATGGAAATATTGTGCCCTCAGAATAGGAATTCTGAGGAATATTGGGGAAAGAAATGACTAAGAGAACAAAAGGACTGATTGAAATTTGTGGGATGAGATTCAGACTTATATTACTTTGAATATCAGAAGAGATGCAACTTATTTTGTACTCCAAATTGGATGATACAGGGTATATTTGTAACCAGGAACAAAAAAGAATGGAAAGAAATATACCAATTTTTAGTGCTTATCTCTGGGCATGAGATTATGGATATTTAGCATTTTCTTCTTTATAAAAGGGAGGCATGCTTATTATGTTATATTTAAAATAGTATAAAACACTCCAATATATTTGTTTAAAAATACCTCAGTACATGTGCTGTCCTAGTGTGGGAAGTCAGACAAGGCTTTGTCTGGTGAGATGGCACACTTCGTCCCACAGTCATCACCCCAAGCAGCCTGAAGACTTCAAGAATAGGTTCCCTTTCTTTTTTCAGGACAGTGAATTAATCATTGTTCCTACCACCTAAGATTTGAAATTTTCAGCACATATAATTCATGTGAATGTACAATCCAGCATATGTACCTCATGAGAAACTTTGATATATTCTGAGCCAAATCCCAAGAAAGATCTTATAATTCTCAGTTTTCTTAGTGCAAGTATATGGCCTCTCCCATTGTCTTTGCCTCTGTCAATCTGAGTCTGGGCCCAGGAATCTTTTTTTTTCCCCTCTCTCTCATCTTTTCTGCCCTTGTCTTGGGTCTTTGTTTCTGGCAGCATGTACCCCAGAACAGTTTATTCTATTACTTCTATGGTCTTTCTTGCCTGATCAGATTTATAAAAAGTTCTCTTAGATCTTTACAACTCTGTCTCCTGTTGTAAGCAGCCCACACAATCCAACTGATAACTCATTCTCTATGCATCTGCAGCATATGTCTTTTGCACAGGCTGGTGCAAACCACAGGACTGGTTTGAATGTTAATGACAGCATCATTTTCTCCCTAAAATTTCATGGCCCTTTCTCATGAATTTCAGTATAATTAAGACCATATTTTAATTGCCATATATTGGAGACTGAAGTTATCCAGGGTCACTCCCTAGTTCACAATTACTTCTGGGAGTCCGGTGGGAAGAAGAAAATCTATTTTTGAAGTGCTCCTTTTTGCAAATTGATAAAGTTTAGAATATAAGTACTTGGATTGTGATTTTTTCCCCTGGAAACATAGATCAGCAATGAGTAGAAATGTTATATATGGCAAGAATCAAAATCTGGGAGGTTTTTACTTGAGTTATTGATACAGAGTAAATTTTCTCCAGATACAAAGTAGTGATTCCACACATGTATATTTTACTTTTAACTTTTATATTTGTCTGGGGTCTCTGAGACGAAGGGACTTAATCTACCTCCTCTGTAATATCTACCTTTAAGACTCTTGGCTATACTAATCTTAGTCTTTTCTGCCATCTTTTATCACTTTCAGTCTATTTCAAATAATCAGTACCTAAATGAGGACTGTACTGCATTACTCTTAATGTGTTTCATGTCTCTCTAAATAGATTTTAAGCCTTGGAAGGAAGAATTGGCCTGAGTCTTTCAATCTAGGTTCTAATCACAACTTGACCACTATTCACAGGGAATACCACCAGTGGGCATGATAGATAACATATCTGATTTCATGGACCTTACATCTAGTGGAAAGGAAAAGAAACACACAGTAAGCAGTTTAATAAGCAAGATAATTTCAGTAAGTTATGAGTGCTATGAAGAAAAGAAAAGGGATTATGCTAGAGATTGATTTGTGGAGAGTACAAAGGCCCTGTAGTGGTTTGTATAATAAATATGTATAAAGCATAGTGTGGGGGGCGGGGGGAGAGAAGTTAGAGAGGTAGGCAAGGGCAGATCATGAAGGCCTTTCTTTTGTACATTGTTAAGAATTTGAATTTCATTACACTGTTTTAAGCAAGGATGTGGCTTGGTGTGTTTCAAGAATATGACTCTGACTGCTGTGTAAGAAAGAATATAAAGGAACAGAAGTAGAATTGAGGAAGCGTGCTATGGGGTATTGAGTGCCTGTATCCTAAATGAGAAGTGTTGGTGGCTTGGATTAGGATTGCAGAAGTTGAGACAGAGAAGAGTGGTTAAACTTTGGATATATGTATTTTGGGGGGAGACTTTTAAGGATTTTCTGATGGATTTTATTTGGTGGTGATTATGGCCTGAAGACTGGAGGGGTGGGATAGGGAGGGTGGGAGGGAGGGAGACGCAAGAGGGAAGGGATGTGGGAACAGATGTATATGTATGACTGATTCACTTTGTTATAAAGCAGAAACTAATAAAAAAAATAAAATAAAAAAAAACAAAAAAAAACAAGCAAAAAAAAGAAGACATGATTGAAAGATGTGTTTCTATATTTATACTGTAAAATTCTGAATGATAAATTTAACATGACCAGAAAAGAAATTATTGCTCACATTTCACTGCATACTCTGGGCAAGACTTGAATTTGTGGTCATCATCAAAAGAGCACAGTAACAACTTTAAAGAGTCAGTATAAGCCAGTATTCACAAAAGGCAGGATGGATGATGTAGTGCTACGAGTAATGGTATAATCAGCATTAAATAAATGGCATTAGGAAACTGCAGAGGCAAGAGATCTATATTATTTTATAATAAACTGGTTGTGAAGAGCCATGTTATTGTGAATAATACCAGTATTGTTTTTTTATGGTGAAAGATATAAAATTAGCTAGAAATGGCCCATTTAACAATAAAATACACAAAAAGGTTGTTTCGGGACTTAAGCAGAAAGAAATAGTGCCTGGGCATGACTTAACATTCTTCATGTGCATTTTTTGTATAGTAAACTAATACAAAAGTATCCCTTCTCTATCCATGATTCTAAATATTTTTTATCCAGTATTCTAAATCTTCATCAGTAAACCACTGTATTTCATATGGGCCCACTGATTTTATAATATGTTTTAAAATTAAGTTGTTTATACAGTCAGGGGCCCCACAAAAATTATTTACCCAGGCTGCCCACCCCACAACCAAGGAATGGCCCTGGTTCTGTTTATCCAGGCACCCAAGTCATATTTCTTTCCTCATACTAAGAATCCACATTTCTTCTCTCACACACATATACACATGGTAATTTTCTTTTAATCTAGCATCATCAACAGAGGTATTCTAAAAATGTTAATTTTCAAAAAACCTTAAAGTTGCCTCTTTAAGAACTGAAATGTTTAGCAAAGCAGCAAGTAATAAATTATATTTTATGTAAATTCATATCCAAGGTAATAAGATCAACATAATATAAAAAATTTTGCTTGATGACTGAAGAAACAGATCAATATGACTGTCAAACATCAGGCCATGTAACACATTATCATGTCCTTGGTATTTATTGATGTATGTCATCCATACTCCAAAGAGCCCCAAATTTCAGTGTTTTAAATTGCTTGGGTATAGTCTTAGGAGTTTTATCCTCTCGCTTATTATCAGAATGTATGTCAGGACTTCCTTGGTGGTCCAGTGGTTAAGAATCTGCCTGTCAGTGCAGGGGACATGGGTTTGATCCCTGGTCCAGGAAGATCCCACATGCCGCAGAGCAGCTAAGCTTGTGCACCACAGATACAGAGCCTGTCCTCTAGAACCTGCGAGCCACAGCTGCTAAGCCTGTGAGCCACAACTACTGAAGCCTGCACACCTAGAGCCCATACTCCGCAACAAGAGAAGCCACTGCAATGAGAAGCTCGTGCACTGCAACAAAGAGTAGCCCCCACTCACCGCAACTAGAGAAAGCCTGGGTGCAGCAACGAAGACCCAAGGCAGCCAATAAATAAATAAATAAATTAATAATTTAATTAATTAATTAAAAATATATAGCCTTGTTTAATAGTCAAAAAATTGAAAAGTAAAAAAAAAAGAATGTATGTCACTTTTCTTTGTGGTATGTCAGCCTGAAATGACAACTTTCTTTACTTGCTTGTAGCTTCTGATTTGATGCTTCTAATCTTCTATAGATTGGAGAATGAGATACATTTATTTTCTTGTATACAAAGATACATAGATATCTATATATAGATATATGAATCTGAGCAAAGGATGAAATAGTTCTTCTATGGGACAAAATACTTGGGCTTTATTTAATTCCTGGGATTTATGTGAACTACCTCAGGTTTAATTTTTTGTTTGTCTATTTCTAGTTTCCAGGTTGAAGTTGCTGGAAGTCTAATATTCTTGTGTGTGTTGAGACTAGGTTTTATATTTTGTATACCTCTATCTTATTATTTTATAAACACCAGATTTGACTTAATATCCTTAACCAGAGGGAAATAATTATTAAATTAATTAATTAGGGGCATGTTTACACCTCTGATGTTGACATTCTTCCTGTTTGTAGGAACCTGTGTTCCCCTTCGTTCATTAGTTTTTAGTGTTTGTCAGTAAAAGAAAAACAGTACTTGGATTTTGCCAATGTATATGAACTGCCTAACTTAGCAGGGTCCCAACCCAAGTCAATAGTTTAATTGAATGAAAGGTTCTCTGGAAGGCTCATGGTTTTATGTAAAAGCAATAGAATTTTCAACATATCTATTTAATGTGTTTACTAATAGCAATTAATTATTTTACAATGAAGCTCAGTTGGTTTTTTGTAGTGCAAACTTTTACCTTGCTTCCCTAGGTCTCCCTCCTTACTAAACTCTCAAGAGTCATAAAGAATGCCTATGATTTTGGCTTTCTTAGTCTACTGGTACCATGCAACAGTACCACAACAATCCTCTGACATCCTTTAAAATAGTAATGAAACTTCTCTTTTTCCTTTGAAAAATTTGAATTCAGGATGGCCTCAATCTACCCTCTGGACTCTCACCTGTGTCCCTTGTTCTATGAGTTATTCACTGTGACAGATATAACTGAACTACAAATCTTTGAGAAATAGCAGCAGTCTTATCTTTCTTTAATTTCTTTTCCTTAATAAAAATGACCTTAGTAACCTTTCTAGCCTATAGGAGAATACCTATCAAAGGAGGCCCTAGGAGTCTTTTAAGCTTTCAGGTCAGCCGTATGCTTTTGAAGAAAGGAAATCTGTTAGGATTCAGGAGACCTCGATTATTCTTTGTGTTTCCTTGGTAGCTCATTTCTTGACCTTGAATAAGTCACTGAAGGCCTCACTAGGCTTCAAATTCCTCACTTATAAAAATAGGTGTAGCTCCCGATTACTGTTTGCTCTCCAATTTTATCTCCCTAATAATGTTGAAATTTACTCATTTGAAGAATCTCTCCTTTGGCTCATGGCCTATTTATTATATGGTGGAGTTGGAATAATGAAAATGAGAGGACTTCTTAGAGGTAAAGAAGGAAGGTACCAACAGCACAGCTTGAATACCACATGACTGAATGATTATTCCCCACCAAAATTCATATGTTGAAACCTAATCCCCAGTGTGATGGTATTAGGAGATGGGACCTTTGGAAGGTGATTAAACCATGCGAATGGGAGTAGTGCCTTATAAAAGGGAGCCCAGAGAGCTCCCTCACCCCTTCTGCCATGTGAGGACACAGCAAGAAGATGCCATCTGTGAACCGGGAAGCAGGCTCTCACCACACAGCAAATCTGCCAGTGCCATGATCTTGGACTTCCAAGCCTATAGAACTGTGAGAAATAAGTTTATGTTGTTTATAAGCCCCTCGTCTGGTATCTTTGTTGTAGCAGCCCAGAATGAACTAAGACACCACAGATGCATATGTAGCCATCCCTCACATCTAAGCCTTTGTTGCAGAGCTTGAAGGGTTACCAGACAAGACATGCAGTGGCTGCTTTGGACATCCCTATTAAATACAAGCCCCTCAGCTTGTTGAACATGATTGCTACCCTGCTTAGAGCTAACTCACTCGCTTGCTCTCTTGCTGTTTCGCACTCTTCCCTCCCTCTTTCCCTTTCTCTTCCAATCTCAGTCTCTCTCTGCCTAGGCAGGATAAATAACCCTTGAGTTCAGGGAAGGTTGGGGAAGATGGGACATGTGTTGATTCTACATGTAAGAGACAATGATTCCTTCTGGCCTTTCACCAAGAGTGTCACCAGCTAAGTCTCTGTTATGGACTGTTTGTGTGCCCCCCAAATTCATATGGTGAAGCCATAACCACCAATGTGATGATATTTGGGGTGGGGCCTTTGGGAGGTGATTACGTTTAGATGAGGTCATGAGGGTGGTACCCCATAATCGAATAGGTGTCCTTATAAGAAGAGAAAGACATCAGAGCTCCCTCTATCCACATGCATGTACCAAGGAAAGACCATGTGAGCACACAGTGTGGAGATGGCTGTCTGCAAGTCAGGAAGAGGGCTCTCACCAGAACTAGACTGTGCTAGTACCCTGATCTCAGACTTCCAGCCTCTAGAATTGTGGGAAAATAAATGTCTGTCATTTAAGCTACCCAGTAATTGTATTTTGTTATAGTAGCCCAAGCTAACAGAATCTAAAACAAAAATCCATGAAAATGGGTAAAATTGTCTCTGAGTTACATTGTTTCACCGATCACTGGAAACATCCAAGTCTCACTATTTGATTTTTTTAAATAAAAAAATCTACTTTAGCCAGTCACGTATGCATATGATCTAAAAGCCTCAGCACTGCAGCCTTGTGCTGAGGAAAATGTATGGATTAAATCAATTCCTGTCATGGTCAAAAAGGCAAGACGAGGGAAATGTAACAATTTGGAGAGGAAATAAAAGCCTCCATGGTACTGTATGTATGTGCTGTGAGCTTTTCGCCGAAATTCCCCTTTCTTTTTGCCTTCTATTTAATGCAAATAAATAACTCCTTTCTTTCAAATGTCCTCTCCTCCTACACCCCCATTCTGCCTCATTCCCAAAGGCCCCCTGCAGTTTATAGAGGTGGTGTCATCTGCTTTAAAACATCTGAGTAACTTGCCCTTTTGCTGAATAAATTTGTTCACCATTTAGATCCCATGGCTCTCACAACCTTAGTCATAGTGCTTACTTTGTTAGTAATATTTATTAATATTTCATCAGTCATCTTCTTTCCAAAGGGATGAGGTTTGCACTTTTCCTGCCATGCTGGGAGGGAATGATAGAGGTGGAAAAGCTTACTGATTTACCAAAAGATTGCAAACTATTATCCTCCTAGTAATTTTAAAGTGCACACGCTGCATACTACTTTCTGATATAATCATATCCCTGCCTGTTTGAGCTTGACATGCATGAAATCCATAATCGGAGTTGGTTTTGTAAAGAGGGAAATCACTTCTTACAGGAGAAGTAAGGGAGGCAATGGAGTCATCCTTTAAAAAAATTCTATTCAGATATCCATTCCACTAAAATGAGCATAGACTTAGGTCAGGCATACTTCCTCAGGCTCCCTCTTACATCCACTTCACTTCTACCTTTCCACTTTTAATTACAGCCTTTGATGTCTTGGCCTACTCAAAAGTTTCTCATCTATTCAAATTTCAAATCTTACTTTCTAATTATTATAGTTCCTTCTCAAAACTCTTATTTTTTCCCAACTCACATCATTTTGGGTTTGGTCTTATGCCACTTTGTACACTAAGAGTTTTTGATGTGCCAATTCCGTCAAGCTACAAACCATATCTTAAAAATCTAGAATGACCATACATCTCATTTTTCTCAGGACAGCTCTTGTTTACCACTTGTTATTCCATTATAACTTAACAGTGACCCCCTTTTCCCTCAAAAGTGTTCTGGTTTCAACCATAAATTATATGGTCACTTTATCAACATCCCATCGATTGCTGTACCTTACAGTCTATGCTAGGTAGGAAGCTAAGTGCTCAATATGTATTTGTTAAAGGTAATCAACCTGCTTCTTGCCTTGTAATTATATTACCATTATTTATTGCCTATGTTATCTCTGAGGTTAATGTGTCATAGCCTTTCTATATATTACCACTTCAATTCCAACATCTCTGGTGAGGAGTCTTATCCACAGATGTCAAATGTGGAACTTGGTTCAAGCAGAAACTGACTACGTGTTTGATAACTGAGGTAAAGTTAGATCTCAGCCTTATTTTCAATCCTGAATTGAAATATAGGAAGCTGCCAGCTACCTATATTCATTAAGGGAAACAATCATGGATAAGACAAAGCACATTATTCAAAACCATACAGTATTATAAATTCTTTTGTTTGAAGATTTCCTTTCTACCCATCATATTTAATCTGATACTAATGTTATTTTCCTCTCCCTGAGTTCACACACACCGTTCCACTCAATAATCATTGTACATGGCAATGTCAAGTAAAAGTGCTGGAGTCTTGAGAGAAGGAAGCAAACTAGATTTCTTCTCAACACAGAGCTTAGGTACACTCTAGTTAGACCCTGAACTCCCTCAATATTCAAGGCTGTACTTGGATAGGACCTGCAGCCAGTCAGAAGTGCTTGGAAGCCTATGAAAGAACATTTGCCCATCTACCCCTCCTGTCAGGCATACAGTGAAACCGCTTCTGAGAGGTGAGGCATCCTATTTTCACTAGTTGTCCAATCCCTTAGAAGCTTCTCAGTACCAAACAATTTTCGATTTGTTTAGCAATGCACTCTAAGCCCCTCCTCCCCTAAAGTCAGCTCTCAACTTATCTTTCCAGCCTTATCTCTCAGTACATTCCTTTCAGCAATTCACTTCAGCTATGCAACACTACTCATGGTTACTAAATATGCTTTCGACTTCTTAACAGTCCTGTGTGAGTGTGTGTGCGTGTGTGCGTGTGTGCTATTCTCCCTCTTCTAGAATATCTTCCTCTCCTGTTCTCCTATCTCTCCTTATCTGAATCCTAAATATCTTTTTTTTAGGCTTAACTCAAATACCATTTCCTTTACATTCTTTCTTTCCAAAAGCAATATTTCCCCCCTCTGATCTCCCAAAATACCTTAATTTCCCCTCTTTTATGGTTTTCGTCACCTTGTACCCTGTATTATTTATTTGTACATGAATCTTTCTTTAAATTGAAGTATAGTTGACTAGAAATATTATCTTTTTTATTGGAGTATAATTGCTTTACAGTGTTGTGTTAGTTTCTGCTGTACAACAAAGTGAATGAGCTATATGTATACATATATCCCCTCCCTCTTGGACCTCCCTCCCACCCCCGCTCATCCCACCCATCTAGGTCATCACAGAGCACTGAGCTGAGTTCCCTGTTCTATAAGCAGGTTCCCATTAGCTATTTTACACATGGTAGTGTATATATGTCAATCCTAATCTCCCAATTCATCCCACCTTCCCCTTCCCCACCGTCTTACAGTATTATCTTAGCTTCAGGTGTATGGTAGAGTGATTTGATATTTTTCTTTTTTTTTCTTTTTTTTTTGTGGTATGTGGGCCTCTCACTGTTGTGGCCTCTCCTGTTGCGGAGCACAGGCTCCGGACGCGCAGGCTCAGCGGCCATGGCTCACGGGCCCAGCCGCTCGGCGGCATGTGGGATCTTCCCGGACCGGGGCACGAACCCGCGTCCCCTGCATCGGCAGGCGGACTCCCAACCACTGCGCCACCAGGGAAGCCCTATTTTATTTATTTTTTAAATATATTTTTTAATACATTTATTTATTTTATTTTTATTTATTTTTGGCTGCCTTGGGTCTTCATTGCTGCGCGCGGGCTTTCTCTAGTTGCAGTGAGCGGGGGCTACTCTTTGTTGCAGTGCGTGGGCTTCTCATTGTGGTGGCTTCTCTTGTCGCGGAGCATGGGCTCTAGGCACGCGGGTTTCAGTAGTTGTGGCACACAGGCTCAGTAGTTGTGGCTCGCAGGCTCTAGAGTGCAGGCTCAGTAGTTGTGGTGCGTGGGCTTAGTTGCTCCGTGGCATGTGGGATCTTCTCGGACCAGGGCTCGAACCCGTGTCCCCTGTATCAGCAGGCGGACTCCCAACCGCTGCGCCACCAGGGAAGCCCCTGATTTGATATTTTTATAGATTATGCACCATACGAAGTTGTTACAATATTATTGACTGTGTTCCCTGTGCTGTACATTACATCTCTGTGACTTATTTATTTACAACTGGTAGTGTGTACCTCTTAATCTCCTTCACTTATTTTGCATATTCCCCTGCCCTCCTCCCTTCTGGCAACCACTAGCCTGTTCTCCATATCTGTGAGTCCTTTTCTGTTTTGTTATATGTGTTCATTTATTTTGTTTTTTAGATTCTATGTAGTCAGTTCCATTAAAAGTTATTACAAAATAATGGCTATAATTCCCTGTGCTGTACAATATATCCTTGTTCTTTATCTGTTTTATGTATAGTAGTTTGTATATCTTAATCCCATACCCCTATTTTGTCCCTCCCTGCTTTCCTCTACCCTCTGGTGACCACTAGTTTGTTTTTTATGCCTGTGAGTCTATGTCTATTTTGCTATATACATTCATTGGTATTAGTTTTTAGATTCCAGATATAAATGATATCATACAGTATTTATCTTTCTCTGACTTATTTCACTTAGGATAATACCTTCCAGGTCCATCCATGTGTTGCAGATGGCAAGATTTCATTCTTTTTATGGCTGAATAATATTCCATTTTACATATATATATATGTATATATACACACATATATGCATACATATACACACACACATATACATACATATCACATCTTTCTTTTTTTCCAACTTCTTTATACATCTGTCATTGGACACTTAGGTTGTCTCCATATCTTGGTTATTGTAAATAATGCTCCAGTGAACATTGGGGTGCATATATCTTTTTGGATTAGTGTCTTCATTTTCTTTGGATAAATACCCAGGAGTGGTATTGCTGTATAGTGTGGTAATTCTATTTTTAATTTCTTGAGGACTCTCCATGCTGTTTTCCATAACAAGTTGCATTCCCAGCAACAGTGCACAAACGTTTCTTTTTCTCTACATCCTTACAGTGTTGGTGAAGCTGCAGAGTACTTAAGTGCAGGGATAACATCTATGTACCATCTTTAAGGTCTAGATGGCAAATATTAGGAACTTAGTTAATGATTAATGAATGGATTAATGTGTCCTATTTAGCCTAGTCAGGATATCAGAGCTCCTGTTTTCACAATGCTGGACTTGGCTACATCCAGCCATCCTGTGATTGCCCAGGTATCCATTGGTATTCGGTAATGCTCTTAGGGAGTTCAAGTGAGATGACTCAAAATGAGCATGTCATCTGGGCTACACATTGACAAAACAGACATAGTTCTGATCTGAGCACAGAAGTTTTATGGCAAATTGACAAATAACTCAAATTCTCATTGCTAGAACCCTTGTTTTGCTTTATATTCTCTAATGCCATTAGATTGAATGCCTTTCAAAAAGTATAATTACACATATTTTATCATAATAAAAAAGTTTGAATGACATTTAATTCTTAAATCATAATGATATTTTCTCTCTATGAATTATGAGAGCAATGATGGCCTTTGATACCATGGTGATGCTATTGTAGTTTGAATTTTGTCTGTAATTCATATTTTCCATCATGTATAGAGCACTATTAATATCATATGAACAGTATCATAATAATATCTCTCATAGTAATTGAAATACCATTATCTGAATGACTCTCCAGAGCTTTTCATTCTAAAATTTAAAAACACTTTTAATATAATTTTTTGCTGTTTTGGAAACTCTTATAGTATCAGTGTACATATTTTTCATCATATGAACATTACAATTCTTAGCCTAAAAGCAGATTTAAATGCTGTATAAATAAGTCCAATTTGAATTTTTCATGTTTTGGATGATAGTAAATGGTATAGAAAAGTATGTTTTCCTGAGTGAAGGTAATCAGAGAATCTTAGAGTAGGAGAATCTCAAGGTTGAAATAAAAAACTTGGGTTATCCAATCTACCTTGCCACTTAAAGCAAAAAACCTTTCTATAGTGATCCTGATAGGTGACTATATAGTTTCTGTCTCAAGATGAGACAAATTTGTTTCTCTAACTTAGAGAACTTTGTAGTGAAATTTGTTTCTCTAACTTTAGTTTCAGTTCTATCTTGTTTTTGTTTTTGTTTTTGGGTGACAGAAACTGCCTCTTGTCTAAGACAGTCTTCATATATTTGAAAATGAACTTCCCTCTTAGTTTTGTCCTGATTGGCATCCTTGGATCTTTTAACCATTTTACGTACCAAAAAAAAAAAAAAAAAAATCCTAACTACTCTGGTAAACGTTTTCTGAGTGCTTTCTAGTTTGTCAATACTCTTTAAAATACAGTATCCAGAACCAAATTCAGTGTAATCTTTGTTGACCAGCCATTACAGAAAAGTGTCAGACTTTTGCTAGCATGAATAGGATACTAAGTTTCTGTTAATGTAGGTGCCTGGATAATAGTTCACATTGGTAATTCTTTTATATCAATCTTATGTCAAATAAAACTTATCTTTTTCTCATGAGTCCCTATCCAGTTTGATTTGCTTTGGGCTGTTATTAGAAAGTTGCTTTTTCTAGATATCTAAAATCTGTGTAAGCAATGCATGCTACTCAATGTAGCTTGTAAAATGTAGAACATATACAAAGGAAAACATGTAATCCAAATATATATATATATATATATATATTTAACTTAATTTTTATTTTATGTTGGAGTACAGTCGATTTACAATGTTTTGTTAATTTCAGGTATATAGCAAAGGGATTCAATTATACATATACATATATCCATTCTTTTTCAGATTCTTTTCCCATATAGGTTATTGCAGAATAATGAGTAGAGTTCCCTGTGCTATACAGTAGGTCCTTGTTGATTATCTATTTTATATACAGTAGTGTGTATATGTTCATCCCAAACTCCTAATTTATCCCTCCCCACCACCTTTCCCCTTTGTAACCTAAATTTGATTTCTAAATCTGTGAGTCTTTTTCTGTTTTGTAAATAAGTCATTTTGTATCATTTTTCTAGATTTCACATATAAGTGATTTTGTATGATATTTGTCTTTGTCTGACTTACTTCACTTAGTAGGATAATCTCTCAGTCCATCCATGTTGCTGCAAATGGCACTATTTCATTCTTTTTTATGGCTGAGTAATATTCCATTGTAAAAATGTACCACATTTTCTTAAGCTACTCATCTGTTGATGGACATTTAGGTTGCTTCAATGTCTTGGCTATTGTAAACAGTGCTGCAATGAACATTGGGGTGCATGTATCTTTTTGAATTATGGTTTTCTCCAGATATATGCCCAAGAGTGGGATTTCTGGATCATATGGTAGTTCTATTCTTATTTTTTTAAGGAATCTCCAGTGCTCTCCATAGTGGTTGTACCAATTTACGTTCCCACCAACAGTGTAGGATGGTTCCCTTTTCTCCACACCCTCTCTAGCATTTATTGTTTATAGACTTTTTGATGATGGCCATTCTGACTGGTGTGACGTGATACCTTATTGTAGTTTTGATTTGCATTTCTCTAATAATTAGCGATGTTGAGCATCTTTTCATTTGCTTTTTGGCCATCCGTATGTCTTCTTTGGAAAAATGTCTATTTAGATCTTCTGCCCAATTTTTGATTGGGTTGTTTGTTTTTTTGATATTGAGCTTCATGAGCTGTTTGTATATTTTGGTGATTAATCCCTTGTTGGTCACTTTGTTTGTAAATATTTTCTCCCATTCGGTGGGTTGTCTTTTTGTTTATGGTTTCCTTTGCTGTGCAACAGCTTTTTAGTTTAATTAGGTCCCATTTGTTTATTTTCATTTTTATTTTCATTACTCTAGGAGGTGGATCCAAAAAGATATTGCTGCAATTTATGTTAAAGAGTGTTCTGCCTTTGTTTTCCTTTAAGAGTTTTATATTATCCAGCCTTACATTTAGGTCTTTGATCCATTTTGAGTTTATTTTTGTGTATGGTGTTAGAGAATGTTCTGATTTCATTCTTTTACATGTGGCTATCTGGTTTTTCCAGCACCATTTATTCAAGAGACTGTTTTTCTCCATTATATATTCTTGCCTCCTTTATCATCGGTTAATTGACCATAGGTGCGTGGGTATATAATATGTTATATTATATATATATATATATATATATATATATATATATATATATATAAATATAAAATAATTGTTGATTTTTTGGTGTATTGCCTTCCACTTTTGATATTTAAATAATGGAAGTTTTACTATATTGCTATGGTCTGAATTTTTGTGTCCCCCCCAAAAATTTACATGTTGACATCCTAATGCCCAATGTGATGGTATTAGGAGATGGGGCCTTTGGGAGGTCCTTAGGTCATAAGAGTAGAGACCTCATAAATGGGATTAGTGTTCTTATGTAAGAGACTCCAGAGAGACCCCCTCACCCTTTTCCCCATGTGAGGATACAATGAGAAGTCTGAAGCCTGGAAGCAGGCCCTCATCTGACCATGCTGGCACCCTGATTTTGGACTTCCAACCTCTATAACTATGAGCAATAAATGTATGTTGTTTATAAGCTACTCAGTCTGTGTATTTTGTCATAGAAGCCTGAAAGGGCTAAGACATGTATGAATATTTCTATGTTCTGATTTTTTTACTTAACATTATGTTAAAGAATGTTTCCGTGCCCTTAAAATACTTCAAAAGTGGTAATCATATGTCCTTTACTGGCAATAATTTGTATTTGCCATCGAGTAGCATTTAGTAATTTCCCTCTTGATAGATTTTATATTTTCAATTTTTCTGTTTTAAATGTTAAATAATGCTGACACTGAGACACTTAGGTAATATGCTGGGGCAATGTATCAGTATTATCTATTTGAAAAAAGTGCTATTATACCTTCATCTCACAGAACAAAATAAGTTCCATAAGAATTAAAGAGCTATATATAGTAACATCTATCATAAAATATAAGGAAGTTTTTACCTGATGGGAAAAAACTCATATAAGAAAGCACAAAGGAAAAATCACACAACATTGCAAAGCAATTATACTCCAATAAAGATGAAAAAAAAATTAAAAATTTAAAAATGATGATGTGTGACAGCAGCAAGAATACTTTTGTATGTGACTATATAACCTGTCAAAGAATTTGCTTCAGGCTTTTCTGAAGTGCTGTCATTCTCATTCACAATAAAGGCCCTCAAGCCCCTCACTGTCCCACAATAAAGGCTGTCACCCAGTCAGCACAAATTAATTAATTAAAATTAATTTTAATTTTTTTATTTTTTCCTAATTCTGATTATTTTCAGGAGAGACTCCTAAAAGTAGATTGGAGTATAATGTAATAACTACATCAGTCTCTGTCAAATAGCACTATTTGGGTTGTGGCTGAACATTTTAACATGTCTGGGGAATTTTGGATCTCATATGTCATTCAGTGTATGATAGGATTCTATCTTTGGATCATCTGTGAGTTTGATTAGCATAATAAACAAAAACCTCATGGTAATCACTGTTTAAAAAGAAGTTTGACCAAGACAGTTTAGAGGATGTAGTTTCAACCTCAGAGCCCAGCGGGCAAGCCATGAGGGACTATGAAATTTTTGTTTATGTCAATAAAAACGGGAAGATTTACTCTTGCCATGAGAAGAAACATCATGGACAAGATTAACTAGTTCCGATCCTCAAGCACCCACATTTTAAGGATCCTATTATCTGTTCCATCTAGTGGTGGACACAGGAAACCTCATTACAGCATTTTAGGAACTTAGAATCTGGCTGTGGAGTTATGACTCGTGTTCAGGAATCATTTAGAAAAGTTTGTCCTAACTCTGGGTGATTATCCAAATCACCCAGATAAATACTTTAAAATACGGATTTCAGGTTTCTCTGCCTAATGATCATTGTTCAATGTGCTTGAGGTAGAGTCCAGACATCTGTATTTTTTAAAAGTTTCATCAATGACCCTGATTACCAGCCAGGTTTGGCAGTCAGTGAACTAGACAACTTAAGCAATTGAGTAAACTAGAAATAGCGTGATGAAGAGATATGAGCAAAAGTATAATCAGGGTGGGATGGAAATAGTTAAGGAAGGCTTATTGTAAGAAATGAATCAGGAAGCAAATTTGCCGAAGTGGTTTATTTACCATTTTCACTGTGTATTATACCTAGACTCTTTTTCAGAAGGCATTTGAGTTTCCGTATAACTGTAACTATAAATATGAATATATATATATATATATATATATATATATATATATATATATATATATATATATATATAACCAACTGCCATAGGTTACATAGTTCCTTAACTTAAGATAAACCAAATTGCAATAAAAATTCCAGGCCATAAAAAGGAAGAGGAAGCAATAATTTTCTTATAACTTATATAATTCATCATTTTCATTTTTTATAATATTCACCTATTTAATATCTCAGCCTACTATACACCAAACTCCCACTGTTTTATGTGCTTGGGACAAACCAGTAGACAAATCAGTCAAAGATCTCTACCCTCATGATGTTCATTCTAGAGAGGGAGACAAACAAGAATAAACAAAACTAGTAAGTTATTTAATATGTTAGAAGATGACAAGTACCTGGAGTGTGTGGAAAGGAGGAGTCAGAATTAAACAGGGTGGTCAGGGTAGCCCTCCTTGAGAAGGTAAAATTTGAGTGAAGATTTGAGGAAGTAAACAAGCCAGGTAACTTGGAAAACAGTCTTCTAGGCAGAGGATATAGCCAATGCAAAAGCCCTAAAATGGCAGTGTACTTAGTGTGTTTGAGGAATATAGCGAGGAGAGGCCAGTGTGGCTGAGATAAAGTAAGTGATGGAGTAGGTGATGAAGTCAGAGAGGTAATGGAGATGTCAGATTGCGTAAATCCTTTCAGGCCACTGTAAGGACACTGGCTTTTATTTTAAGTGAAATCTGGAGCTCCACTCCCAGTCCCTGGCAGACACTAATTTGATTTCTGACTCGAAAATGTCACCTTTTCCAGAATGGAACTGTGTGTGTGTGTGTGCGTGTGTGTGTGTATGTATATAGATATAGGTATATATATATAAAACTATATGTGTGTATATATAAAACTATATATAGTTATAGTTATATAGAAATATATATACCTAGTTATATAATTTTGTGTCTAGCTTCTTATAATTAGAATAATGCTTTTGAGGTTCTTCTGTGCCATTGTGTGTATTAGTAGTTCATTCTTCTTTATTTCTAAATAGTTCTCATTGTGTAACTATATCACAGTTTTTCTTTAGCCGATTACCTGTTGATGAATATTTGGATTGTTTCCAGGTTTTGGTTATTATGAAGCTATTATGAAGCTGCTATGAACATTTGTGTAAAGGTGGTTGTGTTAGACATATGTTTTCATTTCTCTAGGGTAAATTACTAGGATTGAAGCAGCAGGGTCATATAGTAAGTATATGTTTAATTTTAGAAGAAAGTGCCAAAATATTTTCTAAAATATCTGTATAGTTTCCATCCTCACCAGCAGTGTATGAGAGCTCAATTTATTCTTCATCCCTGTCAGCACTTGATTATTTACAGTTTTTAAAAATTAGATAATCTATTAAGTGTGTAATAGTTTTAATTTACTTTTCTCTAATGGTTTGTGATATTGACCATCTTTTCATATGTTTTTACACCATCTTTATCTCTTCTTTCATGAATCATCTGTTCAAATTTTGCTCATTTTAAATTCCGCCATTTGCCTCATTATTATTGAGTTGTAGGTGTCCTTTTTATATTCTGGATACAAGTCCTTTATCTGATATGTATTTGGAAAATATTTTCTCCTTGTCTGCGGCTTACCTTTCAATTTTTATGAAGTTGTCTTTTGAAATGCAGCACTTTTAAATTTTGACTCTAATTTATCAATTTTTCCTTTTATAGTTTGTATTTCTTGTGTGTTATCTATGAAATATTTATATAGTCAAGATCAGAAATATTTTTGTACAGTTTCTTTTAGAAGATTTATAGTTTTATGGTTTTTTTGACATCTTTATTGGAGTACAATTGCTTTACAATGGTGTGTTAGTTTCTGCTGTATAACAAACTGAATCAGCTATACATATATAGTTTTATGTTTTATATTTAGGTTATAATATATTTTTATTTAATTTATTTATTTTTGGCCATGTTGGGTCTTAGTTGCGGCACACAGGATCTTTATTGAGGCATGCGGGATCTTTTTCGTTATGGCGTGCAGCCTGCTTGGGTTTCTCTCTAGTTGTGGCATGCAGGTTTTTCTCTTCTAGTTGTGGCGCACAGGGCTCCAGGGCGCGTGGGCTCTGTAGTTGTGGTGTGTGGTCTCTCTTGTTGAGGTGCACGAGCTCAATAGTTGTGGTACGCAGACTTAGCTGCCCCATGGTATGTGGGATCTTAGTTTCCCAACCAGGGGTTGAACTGCATCCCTTGCATTGGAAGGCGGATTCTTTACCACTGGACCATCAGGGAAGTCCCTATTTTTATTTAATTTTTGCAGATATTGTGATCAAGGTGATATATTATTTATTTATTTATGCATAAATTTTCCAGTGCCATTTTAAAAAAAGACTATCCTTTATCCAGTGAATTGTCTTGGCACATGTGTCAAAAAATCAATTGAAAATATACATGTATGGATCTATTTCTAGATTTTCTGTTCTGTTTTATAGATCTATATGTCTATACTTATATCAGTGTCACATGGACTTAATAACTATAGACTTGTAAATCTTGAAATTAAGTTGTAAGAGTTCTTGAATTAGTTCTTTTTAAAAGTTGTTTGGGCTATTACAGGTTCTTTGATTTTCCATATAAAGTTTGTAGTTAGTGTCATAACTTTTTATGGAAAAAAGCCTATTGGAATTTTGATTGGGAATACTTTGATTCTATAGACCATTTGAGGAGAATTGACATATTGTTTTTTCTAATTTATGACTTCAGTATATAGCTCCACTTGCATAGGGCTTTCTAAATTTCTTACAAATGTTTTGGACCTTTTAGCGTACAAACACTGCACTTATTTTGTTAGAGTATTTATGAGTATTTATTTATTCACAAGTATTTCATAGTTTGATACCATTATAAATGGGTGCTGTTTTCTTCATTTTAATTTGCAACTTTCATTGCTGGTATAGAGAATTTCAATTGATTTTGGTATATTGACCTTACATCCTATGAGGTTCAAAATCTTTCCTCTCAGATATGATAGCTTTTGTTGAAAGACTCTTTGTAATTTTCTAAATAGACAGTCATGTCATCTGAGAATAAAGGCAGTTTAATTTCTTCTTTTCAAATCTAGATGCCTTTTATATTATTTTTTTTCTACCTGATTGCACGGGCTAGGACCTACAGTATCATGACAAGTACAAGTGATGAGAGTGAACATCCTTGTCTTGTTTCTGATCTGAAGGGGAAAACATTGTCTTTTTCCATGAAGTTCAATGTAGGCTGTTGATATTTCATACATACCTTTTTTCACGTTGAGGAAATTTCTATACATTCCTAGTTTACTGAGAATTTTTGAATAGATGTTCAATTTTATCAAATGTTTTTTCTACATCTATTGAAATTCTCATATATACTTTTTATTTTTGCTTGTTGATATTCTGAATCATGTTGGTTGATTTTCCAATGTTGAAACAACCTGGTATTCCTGTAATACATCCTACTTGGTCGTTTCTATATACAGGTCATTTCTATCTACCTTGGCGATATTGCAGGTTTGACTCCAGACAACTGCAATAAAGCTAATATCACAATAACGCAACTCACACAACTTTTTTGGTTTGCCAGTGCATATAAAAGTTATGTTTATACTATACTGTACTCTATTAAGTGTGCAATAGCAGTATATCTTTAAAAACAATATACATACCTTAATTTTAAAATATTTTATTGCTAAAATTGCTAACCATCATCTGAGCCTTTAGCAACTCATAATCTTTTTGCTGGTGGAGGGTCTTGCCTTGATGTTGATGGCTGCTGACTGATCAGGGTGGTGGTATCTGAAGGTTGGGGTGTCTGTGGCAATTTCTTAAATAAAACAACAATGAAATTTGCCATATCAACTGATTCTTCCTTTCACGAACATTTCATCTGTAGCACATGGTGCTGTTTAATTGCATTTTACACATAGTAGAACTTCTTTTAAAATTAGAGTCAATCCTCTCAAATCTTGCTGCTGCTTTATCAACTAAGTTTATGTAATATTCTAAATCCTTTTTTGTCATTTCAACAGTCTTCACTAGAAGTGGATTCCATCTCAAGAAACCACTTTCTTTGCTCATTCGTAAGAAGCAACTCCTCATCCATTCAAGTTTTATCATGAGATTGCAGCAATTCAGTTACATCTTTAGGCTCCAGTTCTAATTCTAGTTCTCTTGCTATTTTTACTACATCTGCAATGAGTTCCTTCACTAAAGTCTTGAAGCCCTCAAACTCATCCATGAGAGTTGGAATCAACTTCTTCCAAACTCCTGTGAATGTTGATATTTTGAATTCTTCCATGACTCATGAATGTTCTTAATGGCATCTAGAATGGTGAATCCCTTCCAGAAGGTATTCAATTTACTTTTCCCAGATCCATCAGAGGAATCACTATCTAAGGCAACTATAGCCTCACAAAATGTATTTCTTAAACAATAAGATTTGATGACTCCTTGATCCATGGGCTGCAGAATGGATGTTGTGTTAACAGGCATGAAGACAACACTAATCTTACTGTACATCTCCATCAGAGGTCTCAGATGACACGTGCACTGTCAATGAGCAGGGATATTCTGAAAGAAATCTTTGTTTCTGAGCAGCAAGTCTCAATGGTGGGCTTAAAATATTCAGTAAACCATGTTGTAAATAGATGTGTCATCATCAGGGCTTTGTTGTTCCTTTTATAGAGAACAGGCAGAGTCGACTTAGCATAATTAAGGGCCCTAGGATTTTCAGAATGCTAAATGAGCATTAGCTTCATCTTCAAACCACCAGCTGCATTAGCCCCTACCAAGAGAGTCAGCCTGTCCTTTGAAGCTTTGAAGCCAGGCATCGACTTATCCTCTCTAGCTATGAAAGTCCTAGCTGGAATCTTCTTCCAATAGAAGACTGTTTTGCCTACATTGAAAATCTGTTGTTTAGTGTACCCACCTTCATTACTTAGCTCATTGGTCTGGATGACTTGCTGCAGTTTCTACATCAGCACTTGCTGCTTCACCTTGCACTTTTATGTTATGGAGATGGCTTCTTTCCTTAAACCTTATGAACCAACCTCTGCTGGCTTCAAACATTCTTCTACAGATTCCTTATCTTTCTCAGCTTTCATAGGATTGAAGAGAGTTAGGGCCTTGCTCTGGATTGAGCTTAAGGGAATGTTGTAGCTGGTTTGATTTTCTATCCAGACCATTAAAACTTCTTATACCATATCAGCAATATGGCTGTTTTGCTTTCTTATCACTTACATGTTCATTGTAATAGCACTTTTAATTTCCATCAAGAATTTTCCTTTGCACTCTCAACTTGGCTAACTGGTGCAAGAGGCCTAGCTCTTGGCCTGTCTCACCTTTTGACATGCTTTCTCACTGAGCTTAATCACTTCCACCTTTTAATTTAAACTGAGAATTGTGCAACTCTTTCTTTCACTTGAACACTTAGAGGCTATTATAACATTACTAATAGGCCTAATTTCAATATTGTTGTGTCTCGGGATAGGGAGGCCCAAGGAGAGAGAGAGAGAGATGGGGGAACAGCCTGTCGTCAGAGCAGACAGAGTACACACAACATTTATCGATTAAGTCTGCTCTCTTATATCGGCGCAGTTTGTGGTACCCCAAAACAATTATAGTATTAACATCAAAGGTCACTGATCACAGATCACCACAACAAATACAATAATAATGAAAAAGTTTGAAATATTGCGAGAATTACCAAAATGTGAAACAGAGACATGAAGTGAGCAAATGCTGATAGACTTGCTCAAGGCAAGGTTGCCACAACCTTCAATTTGTAAAAAATGGAGTATCTGTGAAGTGCAATAAAACAAGGTATGACTGTAAATGGTATGACCTCTTGGTCATATATAAGAAAGTATTATGCTTCATATATATTGCTGGATTTGATTTGCTAATATATTGTTAAGGATTTTTTTGTGTCAAAGTTCATAAGGGATGTTGGTCTCTAGCTACCTTTTCTTGTAATATCTTTGTCACATTTTGATATCAGAGTAATTTTGGCCTCATAAAATGATTTGGAAATGTTCCCCCTTCTCTATTTTGTAAAATAATTATTTTAATGCTGGTGTTAGTTTTTCCTCAAATGTCTAATAGAATTTGACAATGAAATCATTTAGGCCTGGACTTTTGTCTGTGCAAAAGATTTTAACTAAAAATTTGATTTGTTTACTAAATATGTTTGTTCAGGTAATCAATTTCTCCTTCAGTGACTTCTGGTAATTTGTGACTTACAAGGATTATTTCCATCTTATTTAAATTATTAAATTCATTGGCATAGAATTTTTCTTCATATTTACTTATTATGCTTTTAATTCCTGGAGCATGTGTAGTGATGTCTGCTATTTCTTTTCTGATATTGGTAATTTGTCTTTACTCTTTCTTTTGCCTACATCAACTTGATTAGAGGTATACCTTTATCTTTTAGAATAATCACCATTTAGTTTCATTGATTCTATTTTAAATTTTATTGATTTCTGCCCTTACCTTCCTTAATTTCTTCATTCAACATGCCTTCTGTGGAATTGTTCTTCTTTTCCTAATTTCTTAAGGGAGAATATTAGCTTATTTATTTTAGGCCTTTCTTTTTTTACTAACACAAGCATTTAATTCTGTAAGTTTCATTTTCAGCACTGCTTCTGCTGTGTCCCACAAATTTTGATATGTTGCGATTTTGTTTCCATTTAATTTCAAATACATTCTAGCATCTCTTGTGTTTCCATTTTGACCATGGGTTATTTTATCTTTGTCATTCTTGCTAGAGGTTTGTCAATTTCACTAATCTTTTCAAAGAACCAGCTCTTTGCCTTGTTGGCTTTCTCTATTGTTTTCTTCTTTTTAATTTCATTGATTCTACTTTTATATTTATTATTTCCTTCATTCTGATTGCTTTGATATTATTTTGATCCTCTTTTTCTAGGTTCTTTGGGTGGGATTATGTTACTATACTATTTATTTGAGATGTTTTCTTTTTCTCCTAATGTATGAATTTAGTGCTATAAAATTTCCTCTCAACCTTGCTTCAGCTGTTTCCCACAAAATTTGCTTTGTTGTACATTATATTCATTTAGTTCAATGTAGTTTCTCTTTACTTTCCTTGAGAATTCCTTTTTGACCCTTGGATTACTTAGAAGTGTGTAGTTTAGTTTCCAAGTGTTTGGCAGTTTTCCTGCTATCTTCCCCATATTTTCATCCTCCCAAATAGAAAATCTGTACCCATTAAGCAATAACTATCTGTTCCCTGCCCCCTTCCCCCAGCTCCTGGTAAACTCAAATCTACTTTCTGTCTCTATGAATTTGCTGATCCTAGACATTTCATGAAAGTGGAATCATACAATATTTTTCCTTTTGTGTCTAATTGCATTTAGCATAATGTTTTCAAGGTTCAACCATGTTATAGCTTGTATCAGAACTTCATTCCTTTTTGTGGCCGTATAATATTCCATTGTATGTAAATACCACATTTTTGTTTATCCATTCATCTGCACATTTGGATTCTTTCTACCTTTTGGCTATTGTGAATAATGCTGCAATGCACATTAGCATACAAATATCATTTTGATTCCCTGTTTGAATTCTTTGGGGTATATACTTAAGAATGGAAATGCTGGCTCATATGATAATTCTATTTAACTTTTTGATGTACTGACAGACTGCTTCATAGTTTGTTTGTTTGTTTGTTTTAACATACACATTAGTAATACATAAGGGTTCCAATTTCTCCACTTCCTCACCAGCACTTGTTATTTTCTGTTTGCTTTTTACTATAGCCATCCTATTAGGTGTGTTGTGGTATCTCATTGTGTTTTTCATTTGCATTTACCTAATGACTAATGATGTTGTGCAGCTTTTCATGTGCTTGTTGTCCATATGGATATCTTTTTCAGAGAAATGTCTATTCAAGTCCTTTGACCATTTTTTAATTGGGTTGTTTGCCATTTTGTTGTTGAGTTGTAAGAGTTCTTTATGTATTCTCAATATCAAACATCAAATGTTGGATTTTCAAATATTTTCTTCCATTTTATAGGTTGTATTTTCACTTTCTCAATAATGTTCTTTGATGCACAAAAGTTTTACATTTTTCTGAAGTCTAATTTATCTATTTTGTTACTCATGCTTTTAGTGTCATAGTTAAGAATTCAAGGTCATGAAGATTTACTCCTATGTTTCCTCTAAGAGTTTTATGGTTTAGGTCTTATATTTATGAATTTAGCCTATCTTGAGTTAATTTTTATATATTGTATGAAGTAAGGGCCCAACTTTACTTTTTTGCTTGTGGAAATCCAGTTGTTCTAGCACCATGTGTTGAAAAGACTATTCTTTCTCTATTGGATGGACTTGGCACACTTATCAAAACTCAACTGGCCGTAGGTATACGGGGGTTATTTATTGACTCTCCATGGCTTGTATCCTTATGCTAGCACAACACCATTTTGATTACTGCAGCTTTGTAATAAATTTTAAAATCAGGAAGTTTGAGTCCTCCTGTATTTTTCTTTTTGAAAATTGTTCTGGTTATTTGGACCCCTTGTAATTCTGTATAAATTTTAGGATTACCTTTTCCTTTTCTGGAAAAAAAAATCTGTTAGAATTTTGATAGGGATAGTGTTCAATCTGTAGATCAATTGGGATGGTGTTGAAATCTTAACAATGTTAAGTTTCCCAATCCGAGAGCACTGGATATCTTCCATCTAATTAGGTCTTCTTTAATTTCTTTTAGCCGTGTTTTGTAGTTTCAGCATATATATGTTTCACCTCTTTGGTTAAATTTATTCCTAGGTATTTTATTCTTTTAGATGCTATAGTAAATGAAATTGCTTTTTAAATTACATCTTAAGATTGTTCACTGATAGTGTATAGAAACAAATCTGATTTGGGGGTGTTGATTTTGGAACTTGCAAATTTGCACACTTAGTTTGTTAGCTCTAGTGTTGATTATTTGGGTTCTATATTAAAGACCACGTCATCTGGGCATATATTTTACTTCTTCCTTTCTACCTTTTATTATTATTTTCCTTGTCTCTCTTTTTTTAACATCTTTATTGGAGTATAATTGTTTTACAATGGTGTGTTAGTTTCTGCTGTATAACAAAGTGAATCAGCTATACATATACATATATCCCCACATCAGTCTCCCTCCCACCCTCCCTATCCCACCCCTCTAGGTGGACACAAAGCACTGAGCTGATCTCCCTGTGCTATGCAGCTGCTTCCCACTAGCTATCTATTTTACATTTGGTACTGTACATATGTCCATGCTACTCTTTCACTTCATACCAGATTACCCTTCCCCCTCCCCATGTCCTCAAGTCCATTCTCTATGTCTGCATCTTTATTCCTATCTTGCCCGTAGGTTCTTCAGAACCAATGTTTTTTTTTTTTTTTAGATTCCATATACATGTGTTAGAATACAGTATTTGTTTTTTCTCTTTCTGACTGACTTCACTCTATGACAGTCTCGAGGTCCATCTGCCTCACTACAAATAACTCAACTTCGTTTCTTTTTATGGTTGAGTAATATTCCATTGTATATATGTGCTACATCTTTATCCATTCATCTGTTGATGGACACTTAGGTTGCTTCCATATCCTGGCTATTGTAAATAGAGTTGCAATGAACATTGTGGTGCATGACTCTTTTTGAATTATGGTTTTCTCAGGGTATATGCCCAGTAGTGGGATTGCTGGGTCATATGGTAGTTCTATTTGTAGTTTTTTAAGGAACCTCCATACTGTTCTCCATAGTGGCTGTATCAATTTACATTCCCACCAACAGTGCAAGAGGGTTCCCTTTTCTCCACACCCTCTCTAGCATTTATTGTTTGTAGATTTTTTGATGACGGCCATTCTGACTGGTGTGAGGTGATACCTCATTGTACTTTTGATTTGCATTTCTCTAATGATTAGTGATGTTAAGGATCCTTTCATGTGTTTGTCAGCAATCTGTATAACTTCTTTAGAGAAATGTTTATTTAGAACTTCTGCCCATTTTTTGATTGGGTTTGGTTTTTTGATATTGAGCTGCATGAGCTGTTTGTATACTTTGGAGATTAATCACTTGTTGTTCGCTTCGTTTGCAAATATTTTCTCCCATTCTGTGAGTTGTCTTTTCATTTTGTTTATGGTTTCCTTTGCTGTGCAGAAGCTTTTCAGTTTAATTAGGGCCCTTTTGTTTATTTTTGTTTTTATTTTCATTAGTCTAGGAGGTGGATCAGAAAAGATATTGCTGCAATTTATGTCAAAGAGTGTTCTGCCTTTGTTTTCCTTTAAGAGTTTTATAGTATCCAGCCGTACATTTAGGTCTTTAATCCATTTTGAGTTTATTTTTGTGTATGATGTTAAAGAATGTTCCAATTTCATTCTTTTGTGTGTAGCTGTACAGTTTTCCCAGCACCACTTATTGAAGAGACTGTCTTTTCTTCATTATATATTCTTTTCTCCTTTGTTGTAAATTAATTGACCAAAGGTGTGTGGGTTTATTTCTGGGCTTTCTATCCTGTTCCATTGATCTATATTTCTATTTTTGTGTCAGTAATATACTGTTTTGACTACTGTAGCTTTGTAGTATAGTCCAAAGTCAGGGAGCCTGATTCCTCCAGTTCTGTTTTTGTTTCTCAGGATTGCTTCTGCTATTCAGGGACTTTTATGTTTCCATACAAATTAAAATTTTTTTTGTTTTAGGTCTGTGAAAAATGCCATTGGTAATTTGATAGGGATTATATTGAATCTGTAGATTGCCTTGGGTAGTATATTCATTTTGACAATATTGATTCTTCCAGTCCAAGAACATAGAATGTCTTTCCATCTGTTTGTGTTATCTTCCATTTCTTTCATCAGTGTCTTATAGTTTTCAGAGTGCAGGTCTTCTGTCTCCTTAGGTAGTTTTATTCCTAGGTATTTTATTCTTTTTGATGCGATAGTAAATGGGATTGTAACGATGATCCAAGATCTCAGAAAAAGAATGGAGGCACAGACCAAGAAGATACAAGAAATATTTAACAAAGACCTAGAAGACTTAAAGAACACAGAAACAGAGATGAACAGTACAATAACTGAAATGAAAAATACACTAGAAGAAATCAATAGCACAATAAATGAGGCAGAAGAATGAATAAGTGATTTGGCAGACAGATATGTGGAAATCACTGCTGTGGAACCAAATAAAGGAATAAGAATTAAAATAAATGAGGAGAGTCTAACAGACCTCTGGGACAACATTAATTGCACCAACATTCACATCATAGGTGTCCTAGAAGGAGAAGAGAGAGCAAAAGGGCCTGAGAAGATATTTGAAGAGATAATAGCCAAGAACTTCCTTAATATGGGAAAGGAAACACTCAGTCAAGTTCAGGAATCACAGAGAGTCCCATACAGGATAAACCCAAGGGGGAAGATGCCAATAGACATATTAATCAAATTGACAAAAATTAAAGAGAAAATATTAAAAGCAACAAGCAGAAAGCAACAAATAACATACAAGGGAATCCCCATAACCATATCAGCTGATTTTTCAGCAGAAACTCTGCAGACCCGAAGGGAGTGACATGATATATTTAAAGTGCTGAAAGGGAAAAACCTACAACCCAGAATACTCTACCCAACAAGGCTCTCATTCAGGTTTGAGGGAGAAATCAAAAGCTTTACAGACAAGCAAAAGTAAGAGAATTCAGTGCCACCAAACAAGCTTTACAACAAATGCTAAAGGAACTTCTCTAGGGGAAAAAGAAAAGGCCACAACTAGAAACAAGAAAATTATGAATGGGAAAGTTCACTGGTAAAAGCAAACAGACAGTAAAGTGAGGAAATCATCCACACATAAATGTGATATCAAAACCGGCAATTGTGAGAAGAGGAGGGAACATCTTCGCTTTATAACAATGAAGTTTGAATTGATGCCAGCTTTGATTCAATAGTATACATCTACTCTTTTACACCTCCTTACCTCCCTTTATGTTGTTATTGTCACAAATTACATTTTTATACCTTGCATGCTTAGTAGCATAGCTTTATAATTGTTGTTTTGTGCATTTGATTTTGAAATCATGCAGGAAAAAATAGCACCAACCAAATATGCAGTATTACTAGCTTTTATATTTAACTGTCCAGCTACCTTTACTATTGTATTTTTTCATATGTCTTTGTGTTAATGTCTAATGCCCTTTCATATAAGCCTGGAGATATCTTTTTAGCATTTTTAGAGCAGGTCCACTAGTGACAAACTCCTCAGCTTTAGTTTATCTGAGAACCTCTGAATTTCTATTTTATTTGTGAATGATAGATTTAAAAAAATAACTTGTCTTATAGTTGCAACTTTTGTGTCATCTTTGAATCACATTCTGCTGTTTGAATTATTTCTTGACAAAAGGTTGGTTTCTTTCTAGTTATGGATATTGTATTTAGGAACAGTAAAGAATGATATAAATATCATTTATTCCCAGAAATGGACATGTCTTTCCTTCTCTTAAGCTGTTTGTGTGGGGTGTACAGGGGAACAGCTCTGTGCTAGTGCCCTGATGACCTTGCACTTTCTCACATAGGCCACATAGCCAAGGTTTAACTGCAGCTGCTCTATTTCTGTGCCAAATGCTCTGTGATTCTTCTGAAGCATGATAGCAAAAGAAACTTGTGAGTAACTGCTACTAGGTCATTTCCCACTTGCCTCCCTATCTTCCTAGGAGGCTGTCATGAGACTGTTTCTCATTGCCTCCCAGGTTCTGATGAGGTATTAAGCTTTCTGTTTTGCCCTCTTCATGGTAGAGCTATAGGATATAAGACTAATTAGGTTCACTGTGGCACAGGCTGTATCTTGCCATTTGTGTTGCAGCCATCTGAATTTTTATGTCATTATTGTCCTGTGGGACAAGGAAAACAGGGAGCTGGCACCTTTGGCTGCTCTTTCAGTTGTTGTATGTAAGTAATAAATTATCTGAATCTAACAAGGGTCATTGTTTCTTTACTGGAAAAATAAATTTTCTTGATAGGATGTTAGGTCAGTATAGTCAGGAATTGAGCTGGTTTGGTTTACTTATTGCTATCTTTACCTTCAGCAAACCATAAGCATTAAATAGCAGTGTACTGCTTTTACCTTGTGTTAAGAATGAGGACTGGACTTCTGGAGGGTTTTCCTCAGTGTTTGTACTCCACCCTCTATTCCAAAGAAAGGATCTCTCTCCAAGCACTTTTCCCTCCACCAATGAAAGGAAACAGGCAGTCTTCTGTTGCTTGTTAGTCAATTCTAGGCTCGTAAGAGGGACAGGGGTTTCTCTGGGTTCTCCAGGTCTAGCCTCAGTCTTTAGCATGACCTGTGCATCTGGACTTTAGGGGTCCGTGTTTCTCATCATTGATTCCCCACCTCATTTGTCAGCTAAACTCTGCCTTGTATCTGTGGAAGGTTTTGAGTAGGAAAAAATTTCTTCCCCTCTGTCTTATATTGGTATAAGATCCTGGATCCAAGAGTGTTCCCTGTCCCTCCCTCAGGAGCATAGAGTTTTTGTTTGTTCCTTTTCCCAGAAATAGCATATCTTTTCTTGTGTTCTTGAAGTAGGAATGTTTCCTACCCTTCCCCAGAGAAAGAGTGGTTAGTGTCTACCTTTCTCCCAAAGCAGTTGATCTTTGCTTGAACCCTGGGAACAGGAGTGTTTCTCTGCCCCTCCCAAGTGGCTTAGGGACTTTGCTTCATATAAGAGAAGGTCCATGGAAGGAGATGCTGTTTTATGTGGTCCCTGAATGGAATCCAATTATCTCCTGCATGCCCTGTACCACAGAGAGAATATTCTCTCAGTCTCCTGCCTTAAGACCTCAGCTCTCTGATGGGCTCAAGAAACATCATTAGGGACTTCTCTGGTGACACAGTGGTTAAGAATCTGCCTGCCAATGCAAGGGATACAGGTTCGAGCCCTGGTCCAGGAGGATACCACATGCCGCAGAACAGCTAAGCCCGTGTGCCACAACTGCTGAGCCTGCGCTCTAGAGCCCGTGAGTCACAGCTATTGAGCCCGCGTGCCACAACTACTGAAGCCCACGTGCCTAGAGCCCATGCTCCACAACAGGAGAAGCCACCACAATGAGCAGCCCGTGCACCACAATGAAGAGTAGCCCCTGCTCACCTCAACAAGAGAAAGACCATGTGCAGCAACAAAGACCCAATGCAGCCAAAAATAAATAAATAAATTGTTAAAAAAGCAATGCTTGGTGTCAGTCTATTTATCTCTTGTAAAAATAAAATACAGTGTGTGTGTGTGGAAAAAAATAAGTAAAAGAAAAAAGTCATAAAGAAACATTGTTTTGTAATTATTCAGCCTTTCCTCAGTATTGTTCTCTTGAGGTTTTTTTGTTGTTGTTTTGTTTTGTTTTTTGTACACTAAGCACAAGTGAAGCCCCCATTGGAGAGCTTTGCACAGAGGGGTGACATGATCTGAAATTACACTTTAAAAAGACAACTCTGGCTGCTATGTTGAGTATAAGTTAAAGCAGATTAAAGTTGGAAGCAGGGGACACTGTTAAGATACTGTAACATTACTCTTATTTGTCTCAGATCTTATTAGTATACAAAGAGAAATCTGATGAATGACATAGTTCAGATTATGAGACAAGAGATTATATAACAATCTTTCAAAAATATGGATTATTGTGCTGTTAAGCTTTAAAAGAACCCTCATGTGGGACCCAATATGAAGATGAATGAATAATAAAAGAAGTGATGTCCTTGGGGACATTTTAATAGTAAATGTAGAAGGATCTTCATATTATATTTTTAAAATAACCCTTGATAAAGGTTGTGTTCATAACATGAAAATTAATCTCAGTGGAGGTGATTGTGTAGGAGCAAAGTTTGTATAGTTACCATGTTTCTGTTTCAAGTTTTTTCCATAATTCATCTTAGAGTACTGTTTCAGCTATTTTGCTTTCAGTTAGAAGTAAAAACAACAATAAGAACAGCATGTTCTCACTGGTTTAAAATTGAGGGCATGGGGGGAAGTCAAGATGGTGGTGTGGGAAGACGTGGAGTTAGCATCTCCCCACAACTAAGGCATCTGCCGGCCACTGGTGGGGGACTCTGACCCCCAAGGAGACGGAAGGAACCCAAAAGTGAACCGGTAGGATGTAGGGGGACTGAAGGGGAAGAGAAGAGGAGGCCAGACAGGATCAGTGCCCCTGAGGCCAGGGAGATCAGGAGAGATTCTCCAGGAAGAGCAGGAGAGGAGCGGAGGGCAATCGCCTGGCCCACTTGGGCAGGGGAGCCTGCTGAGCTCCCAAGCTGCTTCCCCCCCATCCAGGCCTCATGGGTCCTGGGGTCATAGGAGGGAGGCCAGGGAGATCAGGAGTGGCAGGAGGGAGGGGCCATACAGAAGAACGGGAGAGGAGTGGAGGGCAATTGCCCCACCCACTGGGGCCCAGGGAGCCTGCTGAGATCCCAGGTGGATCCCCTTCCCTCCAAGCCCCCTCCAGGCTGCATGGGTCCTTGGGCGAATAGGAGGGAGCCTGGGGAGATCAGGAGAGGCAGGTGAGATCAGCCCTGTGGGAGAAGCAGGAGAGGAGATGAGGGCATTTGCCCCACCCATTCGGGCACCGGAGCCTGCTGAGCTCCCAGGCTGGTCCCCTGCCCTCCAAGACCCCCCTTCCCCCACACTCTCCCCCACCAGCCACATTGGTCCTGGGGGCATAGGATGGGGACTGAGGAGATCAGGAGAGGCAGGTGGGAGGGGCCCTCCCAGACCCCAGACCGGAGGAGCAGGAGAGGAGAGGAGGGTGTTTGCCCCTCCCACTTGAGCCCAGGAAGCCTGCTAGGCTCCTAGGTGGGGTCTCCTACCCTCTGAGACCAGTGTGGGGGAATTGCCTGAGCCCCTTCTGTTCCTTGAGCCTAAGCCCCACACCCCCACAGCCCCCAGGCCCTTTTTTAGCCCTGTGGGTCCTGAGCATTGGCCCCTCCCACCACCCAAATCTCACCCTTGCTTAGGCCCTGCTCTCCACAGCCATGGCCTCCCTCCCCCCTTTTTTTTTCCTTCCCCTCCTCCTCTTTTTTAGTATTGTGGTCCGGATGTACCTTCTGGTTGCTGATTCATCTATATTTTTATTTTTAGATTCTTTCAAACATATATGTTAGTTTCCTAGTCTAATTTTATTTTTTACTTATTTTTCTCTTTTTTTTGCCACCCAACATGGCTTGCAGGATATTGATTCATGAGCCCGGGGTTGGGGGGAAGCTCCGGTGGTGGGAGCTCCAAGTTCGAAACAGGACTAACAGAGAACCTCAGGCCCCAGGGGATATTCATAGGAGTGAGGTCTCACAGAGTTCCTCATCTCAGCACCAAGACCCAGCTCTACCCAGTAGCCTACAAACTCCAGATTTGGAAGCCTCAGGCCTAACAAACAGTAAAACAGGAACACAATCCCACTCATTAAGAAAAACAAAATGAGACGGCAAAAAAATATGTCACAGATGAAGCAGAAAGGTAAAAACCTACAAGACCAAATAAATGAAGAGGAAATAGGCAATCTACCTGAAAAGAATTCAGAGCAATGATAGTAAATATGATCCAGAATCTCGGAAATAGAATGCAAGCATGGACTGAGAAAATAAAAGAAATGTTTAACAAAGATCTAGAAAAACTAAAGAACAAACAGAGATGAACAACACAATAACTGAAATGAAAAATACACTAGAAGGAATCAGTAACAGGGTAATGGAGGCAGAAGAACGAATAAGTGAGCTGGAAGACAAAATGGTAGAAATAACTGCCGAGAAGCAGAATAAAGTGAAAAGAATGAAAAGAATTGAAGACAATCTCAGAGACCTCTGGGACAACACTAAACACACCAACATTCAAATTATAGGTGTCCCAGAATAAGAGAAAAAGAAAGGGTCTGAGAAAATATTTGAAGAGATTATAGTGGAAAACTTGCCCAACACGGGAAAGGAAATAGTCAACCAAGTCCAGGAAGCACAAAGAGTCCCATACAGGATAAACCCTAGGAAAAACACACCAAGACACATATTAACCAAACTAACAAAAATTAAATTCAAAGAAAAAATATTAAAAGCAGCAAGGGAAAAACAAAACATAATATACAGAGGAATCTCCATAAGGTTATCAGCTGATTTTTCAGTGGAAGCTCTGCACGACAGAAGGGAGTGGCAGGATACACTTAAAGTGATGAAAGAGATAAATTTACAACCAAGATTACTCTACCCAGCAAGGATCTCATTTAGATTCTATGGAGAAGTCAAATCTTTTCAGACAAACAAAAGCTAAGAGAATTCCCCACCAAACCAGCTTTACAGCAAATCTTGAAGAAAATTATCTAAGCAGGAAACACAAGAGAAGAAAAAGACCCACAAAAACAAACACAAAACAATTAAGAAAACGGTAATGGGAACATGCATATCGATAATAACCTTGAATGTAAATGGATTAAATGTCCCAACCAAAAGATACAGATTGGCTGAATGGATACAAAAACAAGACCCATATATATATATGCTGTCTACAAGAGACCCATTTCAGACCTAGGGACACATACAGACTGAAAGTGAAGGGACGGAAAAAGATATTCCATGCAAGTGGAAATCAAAAGAAAGCTGGAGTAGCAATACTCATATGAGATAAAGTAGACTTTAAAATAAATATGGTTACAGGAGATAAGGAGGGACACTACATAATGATCAAAGGAACAATCCATGAAGAAGATATAACAATTATAAATGTTTATGCACCCAACATAGTAGCACCCCAATACATAAGGCAAATGCTAACAGCCATGAAAGGAGAAATCGACAGTAACACAATAATAGTAGGGGACTATAACACCCCACTTACACCAATGGACAGATCATTCAAACAGAAAATAAATAAGGAAACACAAGCTTTAAATGACAGAACAGAACAGATAGATCTAATAGATATTTATAGAACATTCCACCCAAAAGTGGCAGAATACACTTTCTTCTCAAGTACACATGGAACATTCCTCAGGATAGATTACTTCTTGGGTCACAAAGCAAGCCTCAGAAAATTTAGGAAAATTCAGATCATACCAAGTATCTTTTCTGACCACAACGCTGTGAGATTGGAAATCAATTACAGGAAAAAAACTGTAAAAATCACAAATATACGGAGGCTAAACAGTGTACTACTAACTAACCAAGAGATAACTGAAGAAATCAAAGAAGAAATTAAAAAACACATAGAAACAAATGACAATGAAAACAAGATGACCCAAAACCTATGGAAGGCAGCAAAAGCAGTTCTAAGAGGGAAGTTTATAACAATACAATCCTACACCAAGAAACAAGAAAAATCTCAAATAAACGATCTAACCCTACACTTAAAACAACTAGAGAAAGAAGAACAAAGAAAACCCAAAGTCAGTAGAAGGAAAGGAATCAAAGAACAGAGCAGAAATAAATGAAATAGAAATAAAGCAAACAGTAGCAAAGATCAATAAAACTAAAAGCTGGTTCTTTGAAAAGATAAAATTGATAAACCCTTAGCCAGACTCATCAAGAAAAAGAGGGAGAGGATGCAAATCAATAAAATTAGAAATGAAAAAGGAGAAATCACAACAGACACTGCAGAAATACAAAGGATTAAAAGAGACTACTACAACTATATGCCAATAAAATGGACAACCACGAAGAAATGGACAAATTCTTGGAAAAGTACAATTTTCTAAGACTGAACCAGGAAGAATTAGAAAATATAAACAAACTTATCACAAGTAACGAAATTGAAACCATAATTTAAAATCTACCAACAAACAAAAGTCCAGGACCAGATGGCTTCACAAGCGAATTATATCAAACATTTAGAGAAGGGCTAACACTGATCCTTCACAAACTCTTCCAAAATATAGCAGAGGGAGGAACGCTCCCAAATTCATTCTACGAAGCCACCATCACCCTGATACAAAAACCAGAAAAAGATATCACAAAAAAGAAAATTGTAGACCAATATCACTGATGAACATAGATGCAAAACTCCTGAACAAAATACTAGCAAACAGAATCCAACAGCACATTAAAAGGATCATGCACAATGATTGAGTAGGATTTATCTCAGGGATGCAAGGATTCTTCAATATACACAAATTAATCAGTGTGATACACTACATTAACAAATTAAGGAATAAAGACTATATGATCATCTCAATAGATGTAGAAAAAGTTTTTGACAAAATTCAACACCAATTTCTGATAAACACTCTCCAGAAAATGGGCATAGAGGGAACCTACCACAACATAATAAAGGCCATATATGACAAACCACAGCGAGCATCATACTCAGTGGTGAAAATCTGAAAGCATTTCCACTAGGATCAGGAACAAGACAAGGAGGTCCACTCTTGCCTCTCTTATTCAACATAGTTTTGGAAGTCCTAGCCACGGCAGTCAGAGAAGAAAAAGAAATAAAAGGAATACAAATTGGAAAAGAAGAAGTAAAACTGTCACTCTTTGCAGATGACATCATACTATACATAGAAAATCCTAAAGATGCCACCAGAAATGTACTAGAACTAATCAATGAATTTGGTAAAGTTGCAGGATACAAAATTAATGCACAGAAATCTCGAGCATTCCTATACACCAACAATGAAAAATCAGAAAGAGAAATTAAGGAAGCACTCCTATTTACCATTGCAACAAAAAGAATAAAATACCTAGGAATACAGCTGCCTAAGGAGGCAAAAGACTTGTACTCAGAAAACTATAAAACACTTATGAAAGAAATCAAAGATGACATTAACAGATGGAGAAATCTACCATGTTCTTGGACTGGAAGAATCAATATTGTGATAATGACTATACTACCCAAAGCAATCTACAGATTCAATGCAATCCCTATCAAATCCCTACCAATGGCATTCTTCACAGAATTAGAACAAAAATTCTTACAATTCGTATGGAAACACAGAAGATCCTGAATCACCAAAGCAATCTTGAGAAAGAAAAATGGAGTTGGAGGAATCAGGCTTGCTGACTTCAAGCTATACCACAAAGCTACAGTAATCAAGACAGTATGGTACTGGCACAAAAACAGAACTATAGATCAGTGATACAGGATAGAATGCACAGAGGTAAACCCACACACATATGGGCACCTAATTTACAACAAAGGAGGCAAGCACATACAATGGAGAAAAGACAGTCTCTTCAATAAGTGGTGCTGGGAAAATTGGACAGCTACATGTAAAAGAATGAAATTAGAACACTACCTAACACCATACATAAAAATAAACTCCAAATGGATTAAAGACTTAAATGTAAGACTAGACACTATAAAACTTTTAGAGGAAAACATAGGAAAAACACTCTTTGACATAAACCACAGCAAGATCTTTTGTGACCCACCTCATAGAGTAACAGAAATAAAAACAAAAATAAACAAATGGGACTTAATTAAACTTAAACGTTTTTGCACAACAAAGGAAACCATAAACAAGAGAAAAAGTCAACCCTCAGAATGGGAGAAGATATTTGCAAATTAAACAACAGACAAAGTATTAATCTCCAAAATATACAGACAGCTCATTGAGCTCAATATCAAAAAAAAAATCCATTTAAAAAGTGGGCAGAAGACCTAAAGAGACATTTCACCAAGGAAGACATACAGATGGCCAAGAGGCACATGAAAAGATGGTCAACATCACTATTAGAGAAATGCAAATCAAAACTACAATGAGGTATCACCTCATGCCGGTCAGAATGGCCATTATCAAAAAAGCTAGAAGCAATAAATGCTGGAAGGGGTGTGGTGAAAAGGGAACCCTCCTACACTGTCGGTGGGAATGTGAATTGATACAACCACTATGGAAAACAGTATGGAGGTTCCTTAAAAAACTACAAATAGAACTACCATATGACCCAGCAATCCCACTGCTGGGTATATACCCTGAGCAAAACATAATTCAAAAAGAGTCATGTACCACAATGTTCATTGCAGTACTATTTACAATAGCCAGGACATGGAACCAACTTAGATGTCCATCAACAGATGAATGGATGAAGATGTGGCACATATATATGATGGAATATTACTCAGCCATAAAAAGAAATGAAATTGAGTTATTTGTAGTGAGGTGGATGGACCTAGAGTCTGTCATACAGTGTTAAGTAAGTCAGAAAGAGAAAAACAAATACTGTATGCTAACGCATATATATGGAATCTAAAAAAAAAAAATGGTACTGATGAACCTAGTTGCAGGGCAGGAATAAAGAGGTAGACATAGAGAATGGACTTGATGACATGGGGTGGGAGGGCAAGGCTGGGGTGAAGTTAGAGTAGCATTAACATATATACACTACTAAATATAAAATAGCTGGTTGGAAGCAGCAGCATAGCACAGGGAGATCAGCTCAGTGCTTTGCGATGACCTAAAGGGGTGGGATAAGGAGAATGGGAAGGAGGCTCGAGAGGGTGGGGATATGGGGACATGTGTATGTGTATGGCTGATTCGCTTTGTTGTCCAACAGAAACTAACATGGTATTGTGAAGCAATTATACTCCAATAAAGATCTATTAAACAAGTAAATAGATAAAAATGAAGACACATTATTTGCACATATCTTATATTCTTGAGGTAGGTTATGCCTCAGGCAAGGACTGATCTAGCAGGTCAACAACAAAGGGCTATCTCTTTTATTTCTGACTCTCTACTTTTCATTCCATGATGTCACCGTCATTCTAAAACTGACTCATTCTGTATCTAAAGATGGCTGACTGTAGCTCCTCAGTTTATAAGCTTCTTTGTTCATATTTAGTGTGTGAGAGAGAACTTCTTTTTATGTATCTTCATTGAAGTGAGAGGAAATTTTCTTTTTCAGAAACCCTCAGCAAGTGTTTCTTCAAATATAAATAGTTCAATTTTTTCATATGTTCATCTCTGGGCCAAAAATATTATCTCTAGAGGGAGAGGATACACTAATTGGCTTAAGTCAGTTAAGGTCCTCTTGGAGATATATCTGGAAGTGGAGTCAATGCCACCCAAATCTTGTGACTGAGAAATTCAAGTCCTGTTAGGATGGGAGAATGAAAGCAAGGGAGCAAATAATGAATGACCACTACAAGTCTGTAGAGGAAAGGAGGGACTAAGTAGTACCTCTCTATAACTTCCCTGAAAATTACTTCTCTCAACTGGATGGCACATAATTTGGAGGTCATACTTAAAAAAATGAGGGGTGGAAGGCTATTATTTTATATTGCTGATTGGAAATAGATTCATTACTTTAGAGACTAAAGGAGCATGTAAGAGCATTGATTTTCTTATGACATATAAAAGTCTATGTGAAAATTTCCCCTTCCAGAAGGAAGAGCAACAGATCTCCCTGTAGAGAAATAATTCCCAATAGCCACACCGTGTACAGACTAACCGTTATATTTAGACAAAAAAATGTTCTAAATATGTGAACTGCTTGCAAAGTATGGGTCAAGATGAGAAGTAGTAGTAAGGTATATATGAGGAAGGAGGAGGGGTGAAGAGTGCAGTGGGAAAGTAAAGAAAATGATTGTTGATATACTTAGGCAACGTGGGAAAAAATGATGATTTAAAAGCAGGCTCACATCTGTGAATCTTCCTTTTTTGTATTAATATTTCATTCCATCTTGTCATATCTTTTTGAATGGCAGAACCTCAAAATAGATAAATGGAAATAATCAACTATGTTCAATTCAAACAACTGAACAGATGAAATATCCTTATTACCCACAATAAGATTAATTTGCTAGTGTCTTAGGTCAGAGAAGGATTGACTTTAAAAAATTATATACATAATACACATATGAATGGATTTGTTTTTTATAGAAAATACAGCTATGTTCTTTTTCTTTTCTTATTATTTTTCTTCTTTTTTTCCTTCTTCTTTTTTTCCTGGGAGGGGGTTGAAGTTAAAAACTCCTGGAAGCTATATCCTAGAGCCATTTGCTGGCTTCTAGGAATCAAAATGGAAAATTAAATAGGAGAAAAAGCAAAAGCATCTGGGATTTTATAAATCCATTTTATAAATTCCATGGAAAAGAAATCAGGGAGAAATAGTTTATGTAGTGGAAAATCAATTAAGGGCTTAGTCCCATCATATACCCCATTCCACACTCTATAATTCAGCTTGGCAAATAGAATTTATCATGGACTTGTCATTTTCAGAAACTACTTGGCCTGCAACAAAGCTGCTATCACATATAGGCAGAATAAGAACTGAATATGAAGAGTAGCAAGAAATCTTTCCACTAACCTTCCCAAGTCCCCCAATCCACACATCAATATATGAAATACCATCTTTAGAGATTTTATAAATGCACAATTTACATCGCAAATTCAGGCATTATATAGTTATTTCAGATTAGTGAGGATACCAGGTCCTTTTCCTTTTTGTTCCTGAAACAAGAGCCTGGTGGAAAGGAAATTTTTATTTGGTGAGAGGAATGTATTTTAGGGCTAGCAGGGTGAAGAAAGGAAGGGGGAAAAAATCTCAGTTTGAGGACCTGCAACATGCATCAACTGCCAATGTCTTGGTTTTGAGGACCTCATCTCTCTAATTGTTCACTCAGACGTGCCTATTGATGTTCTCTATCTTTTCCACAACTTCTATTCACCCTCTTTCCAAGGTACCCACCTTTTCTCTTGCCTTCTTACATGACAACAGGAACTAGGTACAGATACTTTCTTGCAGCCAGTACCAATGGGTCTGATTTTTAGGAAATCCCAAATACCAGCATTCAAGCTGGCAAAAGAAAGAATTTGAGGACACAGTTTTTTTTTCATATAACCCTTGAATTTGAAGCCTAAGATTTCTTCTATTAGAAACTCCCTTGCTGCGTTTAAGGTTACAAAACATTAAGTGCTTGAAGTTGTGGCACAGAACAGCATGACAAGCCTTCAGAAATGATGATAAGAATATTAGAATAAGATGAAAGGAGTAGAGAATTGTGCACCCAGCTTCTCAAGGTAATTAATATCAGAGCTCTCTCATCAATAGGGGGTCTAATGGAATCTGAACGCAAAATAACCTAGAAAGGAAGGAAAGAAGAAACCTCTTCTTTTTCTAGCCTGATGCTTTTTCCAGCCAGATTGCTTTCTAGGTTATAGTCATTAGCACCCACGAATCCCTTCACCACTGTCCTAATCCCCAGGGCCCCAAACTAAGATGAATTTTGTAAATGAGGCTTGTGTCTATGGTCTCCTGGATATTTTATGTTCTTTAAATATGTATCTATTAAATAGACATTAATTTGTGGCCAAGACACTGAAGCTAAGCTGTTGGCTGCTTCCTATAATCTAGCTGCTTCCTGAGCTAGAGAGAATTTGGTGTCTGTTTCAAAGTAGAGGGTAGGGGAGACATTTGCAAACCCTAAAGAAGCGCTGCCTTGGGAATTCTTTCATGGGCTCAGGCAAATGATTAGCATGTATCTGAAGTCCCTTCCCCCATGGAGCTCCAAGTTTTCATCTGAATATAGCAGGTAATCTTCCTTCCTGCCTAGACTCAATGTCATTTTACATTTTGGTTGATTTTCTATAGACCAGAAGAAAATTGAAATGCTTTGCCTCTTATTTTCAAAGCCCTTCCATTTCATATTACAGTTTAAATCTTCTTGTTCTTTTCTCCCCCTCCAACAACCTTTTTTGTTAAGGAGCTCTCTCTCTTTGAGTTCTCCCTTTACCCCATTCCCCTCTTCCTTCTTCAACAGAAAGCTAAATGAAGATATTTTAAAATGCTCTCTAAACAGGCAGGGAATGGGTTATCATGGAATGAGGGAATTAATCCAGAGTCGAGCAGTCTGGCATTCGAAATCCATGTTGTATTCTACAGCAGGCAATATTATTTAAATCAAATTGTTATCGAAAATAACATGAACATATAATGCAAAAAAATTGTACCATGAAAAAACTTGAAATTGCCTTTCCAAAGACATAAGAGCGTTTTATTTTCTATAACATAACACTGATTGGCCGCCATGATAGCTCTGGAAGCTAAGCAATTAGAACACTCTGGGCTAATGTTCTTGGGTCTGGGTAACTGAAATAGAGGAGAAAAAAATATAGAGTTATCTTTTAAAACAGCTTAAATATCTGAGATTCCTGAAATGTCAGAAGATTGTTGACTTAGTAAGAACTTCTCAAGACTTAATATTTAGGCATTCTACAACCAAATAATTGAATGCATATTGTCACTATTAGAGCTATTCCTTAAAACCGTGTTTAAAAGCTGTGTATGAATTTTTAAAAGCATGCATTAAAAGTATTGATGTTTTAGAGTGTCAGAATGAACCTGAATGCTGTCATTTAAATTCAAGGCAAATCCTCCCAACCACTATATTAAGTGATTTTCTCATTTAGAGAGCAGAAGGCACTGGAGGGTAAGGCACTTCAAACCAGCTGATTTTATTTTTAGCTCTTAAGGAAGTCTAGCCACCAGGACTCCCATCTTCATTTACAGATAGCCTCCACTTAGAAAGAGTACTATAGAAAACAGTATTCATGTGGCCTCGCAAACTTTTTGCTGAGCAGGAATACTAGGGAAATATGCTCAATAACACAGAAGTAATAGATCTGGCAATTAACCAGATCAGACAACCTTGAGGGGTTAGGGATATGGTGGGGCTGAGGTGAGGGGTAGGTTTCTCCTTCCACCTCCCATCCTCCTTACAGAAAGTGAAAAGGTAAGTCAACAAATATAAGCATCTGCCTAAGCATAGGATTAGGAATAGAATTTATGATCCTTCCAGGGGAAACATGGAGACCATCATTCCTTGCCTTATAATTTTTCAGGTGGGAAAACTGACATCTAGAGAGAGAAAGTAACTTGTCCAAGGTTTCCCAACTAGTTAGCATCAGAAACAGGGCTAGGATTTAAGTCTCTGCACATCCCCTCCAAGGCTCACAGCCTGATCCGGAGCCTTTTGGATCCTATAAATGGGACTCAATCATGCCTAGGTAAAGATGCAGCTCCTGGGAGTGAAAAATTGCCCAACCAGTCCAAAATAGATATTGCCTTTCTTCTGCTGTGGTTCTCATTCTTTGCAGTTTTTCATTGGGTCACCAAAGCTATCTCTTGGGTCTCAAAGGCCAAGCCATTAAAGTACATCTGTTTTCTGTGGAAAGACCACCTTCAGTGTCAAGAACCCTGGAATGGCAGTGGGGATGATGCTGACCTAGGCAACATATATTTCTAATGGAGTGTAAAGTGGAAAAATCAGGTTAACTGCTTGTGGATGAATCCATTTGCCTGTTAAGATAGCAAAATGGGCATTCACCCTTATGGAGGACATGTAATAAAGTGTTAAGTGGAAAAGTTTTTCCCAAGTTGCTGTCACAGTCCCTGCACACTCAAAATGAGTACTTTAAATACAGCAACAATATGGCACTATTGTACGGTAAAAATCATCTTAGTAGGAGATGCAAGCCCTATTTTAAAATACACCCTAAATAGTCCATTTACTCCAACAAATGGCAGCTGATTGGGCTGTGCTGTAATTGGGTACAGCACTGAAGAGCTGCTTTGCCTATTATTTAAATTTCCAGTGAAGAAATAGCTAGTTCCTTCATCTCTACTCGACTCATTTTTCTTTCAGGACCACAGATGTGTCTTGGCCATAGCACAGTTCCAGAGAAGGAAATAAGTGAGGGAGCTTAGGAAACGCAGCTCTGCTGCAGCACAATTCGCAGTCATGACAACCAAGCCGCCTCTGCAAATGGTTTAGGCCCATCTTCTCTCCAGGCATCTGCTTAGCAGCTCAAGGAACTTAGCTGACAGCAGGGGTAATTTGCAGACTACAGCCCTGCTCTGTCAGGCTCGAGAACACCCCCTTCCTTCCCGTTCTCCTTGCCCAGGTGGCCATTGCGGGTGGCCTGAGGTAGGATGTATGCAAATTTAATCAAGCCAACAACGATATTTGAGCACCTGTTCAGTGTCTGGCTTTATATTGGACTTTGTGGGAGACTATAATCCTATAATTCCATGGGGGAAAGTTAGAAGGGAAAAATTGTAATACAATTCAAATAGCATGTACTATTTTCCTCTGTTATATTTCACAGGCATCAGAGATTAAATATATCCAAAATGATCTTCCTACCCAAACCTACTCCTCCTCCTGTTGCCTTCATGTATGAAGAAATGAACCTGCCATCCAGCTACTTTCCCAAATGGGAAACCTAGACGGGACCTTTGCCTTGTCCCCTTTTCTCATCTCCGACATCCAACCTCCTTACTATGGAGTTTCAGTTGATTCTGCATCATAAATATCATTTAAATATATCCCCTCCCTTCCATTCCTGCTAGCACAATTTCAGGCATTACTCATTTTTCAACAATAATATGGGAATAGCCTCCAAAGACTTTCCCTGCTACTGTTCTTCCCTCTCCAGTTCACTTTTCTCACTGCTCCCAAACTGAGCTTTATATAAAACATGATCTAAAATTTGATCTCATCATTTCTCTACTTGAAATCCTTCAGCTATGGCCTATAACTTTCAGAGAAAATATAACCTTTGAGCATGGCATGTAAGTCACACTGTGATCTGGCTTCTACCTATCTCATTCAAATATCAATCATGTTTCATGTATTATAGTAAATCTTGCCTATGAAAAGAGGTCTCTAATCAAGTTAATGTAGACTCTAAATAACAAAATATATATTTGAAAATATTCTGTATTTGGGGGTATTTAGTGATACAGATAGGTCTTCCTTTCTGAATTCCTGAATTCTGTTTATTTCCTAAATTAGGGTAAACAATGGTGGGACTTGATTCAGTAATTAACGTTCACCAGGGAATCCATTGCCATGTGCTCCAGGACCCTTTAGGCTGTTGAAATCTTGTTTTATAGAAACAGGCCTACATCCTCAGGTGTGTCTGTGATTTATACCTGCTGTTTCTTGAGCTTTTGTTCTTGCTAAGCATCACTGTGGCTGAGAAGAATAATGGGGGTTTAGAGGATAAATATGTTACAAAATATTAATTAGATAACTTTTAATCATGTCTTCTTATAAAGATTCAGTTGTGCATCCTCAGCTTGAATTACCTAGAAGTAACAGAATCTGGTAGGCCCAAAAGATTATTGGCACCTGAGGAAGTTGATGAGTAAGATGTGTCCTCCTAGAGAAGAGAATTCTAGAAACTCAGCTAGATGGCTTCACAGAGGTTACTTGTCTGGACCTTCTATTCTCAATCTCCCCTGCCCCCGGCCTCATCATGGTACATTTTCCCTGTGGTAGACTGAATATATCAGCAATGTATTTATTTCAAAATATATTAATTGAAGACCTACTCTGTTCTAGGCTTTGGGCTAAAAACTGTGGATGTAATGGTAAGCCAAAGAGTCATGGCAATTATATTCTGGTGTGTGTGGATGGGAGGTGGGGGGAGCAGGTGCTAATCAAATTTTCACACAAGTAAATGTGAAGTTTTAATAGTGACAAGTGACATGTGCTTCAAAATAAATTATCAATAGCAGAGAATGCTACTTAAATAGAGTAGTCAGGGAAGTCTCTGAGATGTCATATAAACTGGGACCAGTTAGATTAAAAAGAACTAGTAATGCAAAGAGTTGAGAGATGAACATGCCAGTCATATCGGAGAGAATGTACAAGTCCCTGAAGTACATTGGATGCTTGTTCTAAGAACAGAGGAGTTTTTAATGTGTCTGGAGCCTGGCAAGTAGGAGGGTGAGAGGCTGAGTAAGTGTAGTAAGTGGGAGAGGTGAGATTAATTTGGGGAGGTAAATAAGGGCCAGAACATGCAGGGACCTAAAGATGAAGATGAGAAGTTTAGGTTTCATTGTAATAGAAATGACAGTCTTCGAATGATTTTAATCATGAGAGGACAATGATGTAAGTTCAAAAAATATCACTGACTATGGGGGGATGGTGCAAATGGAGCAGGGAGACCAGTTTGGAGGCTATCCCAGATGAAAGAACTAGTGCCCTAGATTAGGATGATAGTGGTGGGGGAGGAGAGCAATGGCTGAATGCTGGATATATTTTGGAGTAAAATCCCCTTGACTTACTAATGGACTAGTTGTTGGGTGGTAATCTATGACATCCAGATTTCTGGTATCAGCAATTGCATAGTAGTGGCATTTTCTGAAATGGGGAAGACTGCAGTAGGGACAGGTTGTGGGGGGGTAGAAATCAAAAGTGCTGCTTTGAACTTGTTTCTGTTAGATAATCCAGGAAGATGCTCTAACTGTGGTTAATGCTGTGAGAATGTTACTGGGCCCTTTCCAGATTCTTGGACAGTAATACCATGGAAATGAATATCGCTTCCACAAGACTCTTAGGCAAGCAAAGCTTTGTATTAAAAGAGATAGCTTGTGCACAAGGGAGAAGGCAGAAAAAAAAGTGCCAGCTCCCCAGTAGAAGGGGCAAGTTGCTTTTACAACAAAAGGGAGGGTTTGCCTCATGATCACTGATAATTTCCAGAAATTGTCAAACTTCTTTGATCAAGAGCAGGTGGCTCCATGTTGGCTGTCAGGAAGTGCTTCTGTGAGAGGAAAAGAATGCATGAGAATTTTCCGCAAGAAAACACAGGAACAGATGAGGTTAAAATTTAGAGTTGAGCTTCTTGTCTTGTGGCAACTAGGCATACTCATTAGTGTAACAGAGATAAAGTTAATTTTTTTTATTCCTGCAAGCCTGGTTTTTGTCTCTGGGACTCAGGCCCCCAAGGGCCTTTGTTTTTTTTTAGCTTGCAAGGCCTGTTTTGCCCAAGGTTGTTCCCTGGTCCTTTTCCAAAATGGCTGTGCTCTTGTCTTCCTGTCTCAAGAAGAATGGACTATAGGAGACCAAGATAAATAATAGTTCAAGTAGGAAACTGTGATAGTAGCTTAAGTAAGAGGGAATGTTTGGCTTGGATTAGTGTAGCTCAGTAATAGATTTGAAAATAACTTTAATTTGAGAGTAAAGTTTGAAAGTCACTTTAATTTCCTATGTCTTTTATTGTTGGTACCATCCCCAGTGGCAATCAGATATTTGACTTGAGGCCTTTGAGTTCCCTTGCCTTTTCCCCCTTTTGTGTATGGACAGGAAACCTTGGTAATTTGACTTCGCGACTGGGTGCTATCAGGGATCATTGATATGTATCCATAGTAGTATCTCAGTGTTGAAAAGTCCCTGAACAGTTATCTAGTCAAACCTTCCAGCAGATACCATCCTTTATGAATCCCCGAATTCCTAGCTTAAAACAAAATAAGGTGTGTATCTAGAAAAACATAGTTTTCAAGATGAATCAAGCTGGTGAGAAAAGCAGCATCCAGGGGGAAAAAGACACCTAACAAGTCAAGTTCCACGAAAGCAGTTGAGTCAGAAATTTTTCTGCTTTGACCTTTATGAGGCTTAAGTGAAAAATGCTTATTGAGTGTTACTGTGTGACTTGATATCCCATTCTTGAAGAGTGGATTGGAATCCATCTCCCAGAACCAGGGAGATCAGGACTTTGCTAAGTTACTAGTCTTCCTCCAGATCCCTAGCTATAAACAGAAAGCTAGAGTCATCAAAGGAATTGGAAAAATTGTTTAAAAGATAAAACATTTTATCTCTAAGCAACTTAAGAAATCATCAGGACCAGTTTACTTATGTTAGGTAGGTAGATAGGCACAGAGGCAGCCTGGTGATGTGAAAAGAATAAGGACTTTGGAGTCCAACAGACCCAAGTGGCATCCTGAGTCCATCACTTATTAGCTATGTATCCTTAGGCAAATTACTTAATGTTTCTAAGCCTCAGTTTCTTTGTGAAACTGGAGTTGTGAATGTCACATTGTTCATGAGTGTCACATTAAAATATTTAACATATGCAAAGCACTTATTATATGATAAATGCTCAATAAACAGTGGCTATAATGGTCACAGAATAGATTTTGAAATAACACCTTTATTGAGATATATTTCAGATAACTACAACTCACCTACTTGAAGTATACAATTCAATGGTTTCTAATATCGCAGAATAGAATAGATGTTAAAACAGACAATAGTAGCAATTAGAGCATGAAAAACTGGACTAGATGAGTATTTTTGAATGAATGTGTGATCGACACTTCACTGGGGACACAAAGCAGGCACTCAAGTACTAGTGGATAAAATTTGACCTGAAAATCTCTGTGACCATGCAAGTGTTTATCTGAATTTTTTTAACCAAAAGTGTCACCTGCATCTGTCCATTGAAAAGTAATATATTCAAAAAGAATATGGGGAAGTAAATGACACAGAATTGGTAGGTGGTTTTATGGCATTGCTTCTCTGAATCTACACACATATGTATCTGAAAACTTGTGGCCTCCTTTACACACATACATCGTATACAAAAGTCTGGCTTCTTATGTTGTATATTTCCTTTTGTTCTTACGATGACTTTGATACTTACACAACCTTAAGAAAAATGAATCTGGATGATCTTTTCCCTGAATCTTTATGCAAACTACCATTTTTGGATAAAATAAAAGCAGCATGGGGAAAAACAAAGGTGAAGGGAGAGAAAGAGTGAAATATAGTACTAACATATGTGACCAGCTGATACCTGCTAAGAAAAATGTGGCCCAGTGATTTTCTAAGAGATACTAGACTATGTGAAGAGATGAGCATATATGAGAATTTCCCAAGCCCAACTTCTTAATCTCACAGCAGATTATTTTAGCTCATTATATGAGACTTTTTATTTTGTGAGATGATTTTATAGGTGAACTACATGTGTTTGTGTATGTGACTGTTAGGAAAAACCATCTTGCCTGATGTTTTTGCAAAGTCAATTCCAGACTACATATCGGCTATTTTGTCACCATCTAGACTACACTTTGTTTGATACTAAAGGTCTTGGAAAGGCAAGTGAATATATTTCAAGTTGATAATGTTGCCTTTCCACAGTTTTCTTATTAGTTCCAGTGTCAATTGTGAATCATCTCATCAAGCCTTTGGACTTTAACAGCCCAATTTTAGTACTTGTTTACACTTCAGTACTTAAGTGTCACCAGTTACATTATTACATTGTGTGTTTATTAAACTATATTTTACATCACACTGAGTAATTCTCTTATGGAAACGTCCTCTGAATATTTTTAAATCTTTGATTTGAGCTTCAGAATTTTGATCAGTAGATGAGCAATAATCTCTCTTTTCTGTTTATGAGAATTTAAATATCAGAAATTGCAGGATGCATTAGCAAGCAACAGCCCCTATTCAATAGTGACCATTTTATCCATTATCTCCACAGGTGTTTTATTTCATTTTACATATTATTTCATTATAAATACAACATGTATGTTTCATTATATAGCACACTTACCATACCTTATTTCTGAAGGAAAGTTGTCAGCTGTATTATTCATTCAGATAAACACTGGAAAATACTGTTAGATAAGCCAGATATTTTGCCTACCTGGCATCTAACATCTAGTTAAGTAGAAGAAATATCAGGATACAGAAAAACCTCAGACTGCATAAAAAGGGTGCTTCTGGTTAATTGAATATTCTAGTGACCTGAGGGTTAGAAATAAGAACAAAAATGTGTTTATTTTACTCTTAGTGGATATTTTTCTGAAGTATCAAAGTCTATTTTATTCTGTTAGTAAGTAAAGTCTAGTAACCACAAAATCTTTGTTTGTTGACTAAGGATCTTGCAGGACAAGAGGATCATTTTCTAGAAATTTTTGCTTAAACAAAGCATACAACATGAGCTTTAATTTTACAATGTACCTCTTTCTCCTAAAAGAAGAGACATTTACATAAGGGCTTCAGTTAGTAGAGTTCTGATTAATTGAAATATTACTGTAATTAAATATATTGTTCAACTATATGGGTTAAGAGTGTAGATTCTTAAGTAAGCTCAATTCCTTGATCTGCTTCAACCTAGTAATGTGATGTTATGTATCTGTCTTAACCCCTGTGACCCTCATTTTCTGTTTTCTCTTCTGTCGAATGAGAATGGTAACAGTACCTAGTGCAGACAGTTGTTGTGGGAATCAAATGGATCATTACATGTTTAGTGCTTAGGCTAGTATGGGTAGATAGTAAGTGGTCAAATGATTTTAGTTGTAATTATTGTTCCAGCTGTTTGCCATGGTGTGGGCTTAAACATAGTTATAGGGTTGGGAGAGTGGCTGAAGGATCCTTTTATCTACTCTTTTTTTTGCTTATTTTTAAAAAAGTCTCTTATGACTTTTCATACTATTCCATATGGTATCTCCTGAACTTGCTAATGAACAGAAAAATCTTCCTTCCTTCCTTCCTTCCTTCCTTCCTTCCTTCCTTCCTTCCTCCCTCCCTCCCTCCCTCCCTTCCTTCCTCCCTCCCTCCCTCCCTCCCTTCTGTCCTCCAGATGAAATGAAAGATAAACTCTTAAGGACTAGAACACCCTGTATGTGTTGGGAAACTCAACATTAGGCTCAGGAAAAGTCATTTCTTTGCAGTAGAAATAGTACAGCAAATACATTTCTATTTAAGCATAATAATCAGGTCTGGGCTGTACTAATAGTAGAAAAAGAGGTGTTTGGGGTGAAGGGTTATAGGGCAAGAAACAGGACTTTGAGCCTGAGACATGTGCAGAGATCAAAGCCAGCTTTGAGCGTAGGTAGAATGAACATATGTCTAAATAGAGTAAGTCTAAAGTAGAAAAAAATGTTCTCATCTGTGTCCCCACCCCTCTAACTTCATATATTACAAAAAATCTGCCATAATGTTTTATTTTCCCACTCTATAATTCTGAACAAGAATTTCATTCTCTGGGAAAAGTTATTTAAATATCAGGCACTTGTTTACTAATCTTTGTCACTCACAGAGTCCAGAAGAGATGAAGCACTGGATGGAAAAATTTCCCTGGGGGTGGGGGGGCGTAAATTAGCACTTGTTGACTGTTTACTATGGCTCAGGACTTTGTGGGTCTCAACTCATGAACTTCACATACAACCCTAGAAATAGGTATTATTATCTCTATAATGAAGACACTGAGACTCAGAGAAATCAAGCAAATTGCCGTTAAGTATCAGAGAAGAGATTTGAACCTAAGATAATCTGAGATTTTTCCATGTCTGAATTTGGGAGGAAGTGTCTAAGAGCATTGCAGATGGAGAAATGAAGTAAATAATGGAGTGGAGATAAACCCAAGGAGGAAAATATGTCTTCCAGTTTTACATCCATAGCTCCAATACCATTAGAATGAGTTTATGGTTGTCATTCAATTCATTCAATGTGACATATGTAAGAAAGAGGAGACACAGTATCAGAGAGTCTAGTCTGTTCAAATAACATTCATTGAATTTGTACTGTGTACCAGTCAATGTGCTTGAGGCTAAGAATAAAAAGATAAAACACAACCAGTTCCTACCTTCAAGGGGGTTACTTTCTGATATGACAGAATATTGCTTTGTAAAAATGTGGTTCTCAAATTGGATGCATGCAGCAACATTGCAAAGGGAACATAAAATCAAAGGAGAAGCATAGGAAATTATTTTGAACATGAATTGTACCCAGTGGCAAATAATTTAAAATATGTTAATTCTTATAATGAAATGACATAATATGGAATAGTGTGCACCATTTACATGAAGTGTTTAAAGCTTTATTGAAGTAAACTGAAGTATGCACTCTTTTTGCCTGGCCTTTTTCACTCAGCAAATTTATTTTGAGATTCATCAGTGTTATTATGTGTATCAATAGTTTACTTCTTTTTATTAATGAGTAGTGTTCCACTCTATGGATATACCAAAAATTCATCCAATCACCTATTGATGGACATTTGGGTTGTTTCCAGTCTATGGCTATTACCCACAAAGCTACCATGAATATTCATGTACAAACGTTTGCATGGATACACACTCTAGTTTCTCTTGGGTAGTACTTAGGAGTATAGGAGTAAAATGATTAAATCATATTATAGGAGTATGTTTAACTTTTTAGAAAACTGCCAGACAAAGTGGTTGTACCATTTTACAAAGTTATCAGCAGTATATGAGAATTTTAGCTCCTTCACATAACTATCAACACTTGGTACAGGTATACTTTAAAAATTTTTGCTATTCTAATAAGTGTGTATTAGAATCTCACTGTAGAGGGGCGGAGTCAAAGTGGTAGTGTGGAAAGATGCCAAGTTAGCGTCTCCCCACAACTAGGGCACCTGCCAGCTGCTGGTGGGGGACCCTGATGCCCAAGGAGATGGGAGGAACCCCCAAGAGAACTGGGAGGACGTGGGGGGCCTGAGGGGGGATGAGGAGTGGAGGCCAAACAGGATCGGTGCCCCTGAGGTAAGGGAGATCAGGAGAGGCAGGCGGAAGGGGCCCTCCAGGAGGAGCAGGAGAGGAGCGGAGGACGTTTGCCCTGCCCACTTGGGCCCTGGGAGCTTACTGAGCTCCCAGGCTGCTCTCCTGCCTTCCAAGGGCCCCCTCTCCCCCTGGCCACATTGGTCCTGGGGGCATAGGAGAGAGGCTGGGGACATCAGGAGAGGCAGGTGGGAGGAGCCATCCTGGATGAGCTGGAGAGGAGCGGAGGGTGTTTGCCACACCACTTGAGCCCAGGAAACCTGCTGGGCTACCAGATAAGGTCCCCTGCCCTCTGAGACCAGGTGTGGGGACCATGCCTGGGCCCCTTCTGTTCTGTTGAGCCTAAGCCCCACCCCCCACAGCCCCCAGGGCCTTTTCCAGCCCTGTGGGTCCTGAGCATAGGCCTCGCCCGCCACCAAACCTCGCCCCTACTTAGGCCCTGACTTCCACAGCCAAAGCCTCCCCCCCTTTTTTTTTTCTTTTCCCTGCTCCTCTTTTTTACTATTGTGGTAGGGTTGTACCTTATGGTTGTTGATTCATCTATATATATATTTTTATTTTCTTTTTTTTTTTTTTTTTTTTTTGCTGTACATGGGCCTCTCACTGTTGTGGCCTCTCCCATTGCGGAGCACAGGCTCCGGATGTGCAGGCTCAGTGGCCATGGCTCAAGGGCCCAGCCGCTCCGCGGCATGTGGGATCTTCCCGGACCGGGGCACGAACCCGTGTCCTCTGCATCGGCAGGTGGACTCTCAACCACTGCACCACCAGGGAAGCCCTCATCTATATTTTAATCTTTATATTCTTTCTAAAATCTGTTAGTTTCCTGGGCTAATTTTATTTTTTACTTGGTTATTGTTCTCTCTCTCTTTCTTTTTTGCCACCCCACACAGCTTGAGGGATCTTGGTTCATGAACTGGGGGTCAGGCCAAAGCTCCTGCAGTGGGAGCTCTGATTCTGAACCTGCAGCAAGCATCATATTCAATGGTAAAAAACTGAAAGAATTTCCACTAAGATCAGTAACAAGACAAGGAGGTCCACTCTTGCCTCTCTTATTCAACATAGTTTTGGAAGCCCTAGCCATGGCAATCAGAGAAGAAAAAGAAATTAAAGGAATACAAATTGGAAAAGAAGAAGTAAAACTGTCACTGTTTGCAGATGACATGATGCTATACATAGAAAATCCTGAAGATGCCACCGGAAACTACTAGAGCTAATCAATGAATTTGGTAAGATTGCAGGATACAAAATGAATGCACAGAAATTTCCGGCATTCCTATACACCAACAATGAAAAATCAGAAAGAGAATTTAAGGAAACAATCCCATTTACCATCACAACAAAAAGGACAAAAAACCTAGGAATAAACCTGCCTAAGGAGGTGAAAGACTTGTACTCAGAAAACTATAAAACACTGATGAAAGAATGAAAGATGACATAAAGAGATGGAGAAATATACCATGTTCTTGGATTGGAAGAATCATTATTGTGAAAATGACTATACTACCCAAAGCAATCTACAGATTCAATACAATCCCTATCAAACTACCAATGGCATTCTTCACAGAATTAGAACAAAAAATTTTACAAATTGTATGGAAACACAAAAGACCCTGAATAGCCAAAGCAATCTTGAGAAAGAAAAACAGAGTTGGAGGAATCAGGCTCCCTGACTTCAAACTATACCACAAAGCTACAGTAATCAAGACAGTATGGTACTGGCACAAAAACAGAAATATAGATCAATGGTATAGGATTTAATGCTGAGAGATAAACCCACACACATACAGTCACCTAATTTATGACAAAGGAGGCAAGAATATACAATGGAGAAAAGACAACCTCGTCAGTAAGTGGTGCTGGGAAAACTGGACAGCTACATGTAAAAGAATGAAATTAGAACACTACCTAACAAACACCATACACAAAAATAAACTCCAAATGGATTAAAGACCTAAATGTAAGACCAAACACTATAAAACTCTTAGAGGAAAACATAGGAAAAAACACTCTTAGACATAAACCACAGCAAGATCTTTTACGACCCACCTCCTAGAGTAATGGAAATAAAAAATATAAACAAATGGGACTTAATTAAACTTCAAAGCTTTTGCACAGCAAAGGAAACCATAAATAAGACAAAAAGACAACCCTCAGAATGGGAGGGAATATTTGCAAATGAAACAACAGACCCTGAGAAAACCATAATTCAAAAATAGACATGTACCACAATGTGTGTTGCAGCTCTATTTACAATAGCCAGGATGTGGAACCAACGTAAATGTCCACCAACAGATGAATGGATAAAGAAGATGTGGCACACATATACAATGGAATATTACTCAGCCATCAAAAGAAACGAAATTGAGTTATTTGCAGTGAGGTGGATGGACCAAGTGTCTGTCATACAGAGTGAAGTAAGTCAGAAAGAGAAAAACAAATACCATATGCTAACGCATATATATATGGAATCTAAAAAAAAATGGTACTGAACCTAGTTGCAGGGCAGGAATAAAGATGTAGACATAGAGAATGGACTTGAGGACACGGGGTGGGAGCAGGAAGCTGGAGCGAAGTAGAGTAGCTTGACATATATACACTACTGTCAGTTGTATGTGATTATGTCAGCCTGTGTGAGTTTTTACAGTTCAGCTTTCATGTCTTTGCTAAATGATCTTGAAACGTGAGTGACGTTACATTACACTGTGTGTCTTAAAACACTGACATTTTATTCATTAAATCTTTAAATGGTTTTATATGACTGTATTTGCAACCTGGGTCTGAAAATTTGGAAATTTTATAATTTGAAGTAAGAGCAATAATGTAATAACCAAACAATCTGGCCAACCCTGAAACAACTTTCAGATCAGATTGAAACCATGTTCAAATTTAAGTATCTAAAAATCTAGAGATTAGTTAATGTTCACAGTTCTTTTTTTTTTTTTTTTTTTTTTTTTTTGCGGTAAGCGGGCCTCTCACTGTTGTGGCCTCTCCCGTTGCGGAGCACAGGCTCCGGACGCGCAGGCTCAGCAGCCATGGCTCATGGGCCCAGCCGCTCCGCGGCACGTGGGATCTTCCCGGACCGGGGCACGAACCCATGTCCCCTGCATCGGCAGGCGGACTCTCAACCACTGTGCCACCAGGGAAGCCCCACAGTTCTTTCATATATATTTCTTTGATGCATCACTGATGGATCCAGTTTCTCTTACACAAATAACCTATTAGAGTAAAAGAGGATGAAGGGAAAAACCTTGACATCTGCAGTTATTTCTAGGTCACTGAATAAGAAAAATTCCATTTAATTCCATTTTGCAGATTTAATTTTCACTTTAAGATGCAAGGTTTAATCTTAAATCGCCTTCCCACTTCAATTCATGCGCCTCTGTGGTCTCTCTTTTTTTGGAATTTCTACCTCAAACTCTTTGTTACAGTCTGACTGCTTTTCTGTCAGTTCCTTGGACACATTATGTTCACTTGTGCCTCAGGGCCTTCAGCTCCTCAGGGAGGCCTTCCCTGGCATCAATACTGAGTTAGAACCACCGTAGCACCTGTACTTCCTATTTGCAGTATTCTCCACACCTGTTCTATTTATTTAGTGTCTGTCTTCTCCACTGAAGTCTGTGAGGGCAGAACTTATATTTAACTTGTTCACTACTATATCCTCATTACTTAGCTTACAGTTACTAAGTTTCTGGTAGGGCTTTCAGGAAGCCCTTCTAGGTTAACCCCTTCAGACACTTAGCATTTGTATCGGTGCTTTCCCTAGGAGTTATATATGGTACACATTATATGAATTTCCATTTGCTTATAATTGGCCCTGTAGACATCACATTTTTGCCCTAAGAATTAGTTTATCTTCCCAACTAGATTGGGGGATCATTGATAGGTAGAATAAAGCCTACTTCCACATCACCCATCTTGGCTAGAACTGTCCTCTGACTCTGTTGAAAATAAGTACTGTTGTATAAAGATACCCATAAGCATGGATACAGTAATCCCCTCTTATCCATCCTCAGTAGATGCTTGAAACCTTGAATAATATTGAACCCTATATATACTGTTATTTTCTATGATACATACTTATGATAAAATTTAACTTATAAATTAAACACAGTAAGAAATGAACAATAATAATAAAATAGGTCAGTTATAATAATATACTGTAATAAAAGTTATGTGAATGTGGTCTCTCTCTCTCAAAATATCTTATTGTATACACTTAACGTCTTTTCCGTGTTAACAAAACTCTTATCACGCATGGTGGCCATTACTTTGGCAGTTTGTAGTGTGGCAGCAAAACTAGCATGAATTTATTTTCTTTCTTCACAATTTCATGGATAGAATATTTGTTCTTACTGTAGATCTTAGCAACGTCAGAATACAATTTTTTTTCTTTCCTTATTAATTCAAGAACTTTCACCATTTCACTTAAAGGAAGCACTTTATGGCTTTTCTTTGGCAAATCCGAATTGCCAGCATCACTCCTCTTGAGCTTTGAGGCCATTATTAAGTAAAATACGGGTTACTTGAGCACAGGCACTGTGATACCATGACAGTTGATCTCATAACGGAGATGGCTACTACTAAATGACTAGCGGGTAGGATACACTGGACAAAGGGATAATTCACATCCAGGCAAGATGGAGCAGGAAAGCATGAGATTTCATCACGCTACACAGAACGGCATACAATTTAAAACTTATGATTTGTTTATTTCTAGAATTTTCCATTTAATATTTTTGGACCATGGTTGCCTGTAGGTAACTGAAACCACAGAAAGTGAAACCGTGGATTAGGGGGGACTATTATACTTCCAGATATGGAGATAGTCATCTTATTTCCTTGTCCAAGCTGAGCTGAGTCTTATCCTGGATTGAAGTAGGCTTGATTATTTTTCCTGCACCAAGTACATCAAGCATTCAAATTACAAGGCAGAGTAAATATGTTTAATTTTAAGAAACTAACTGGAATTTTATTTATAACATATATATATAGGCACATGTTAACTTCTTTCAAAATTATTCCTGCTTATAAACACTTGAAATGATGAGAGGTAAATTGGTTTTACATCTGTTGCTTCACAACCATATAGAACATTGTAATCATTGGATTTATTTGCTTCTGAACTATCAGAAATCAGACTTATGCAAACCCCATAGGGGGATGTTTAAAAATGCATTTAGCATCTTATTAAGATTCAGGCATCTGTTAACCTTACTTTGCTACAGATACACTAACACATACACAGACACACACACATATATACAGACAAAGGCACATACTAATATATTAATCTTGTCTGTCCTGGCCCTGTTGGAATAGCAATTCCTAAAAAATAGGGTATAGAGTTAATAGACAAATGTTTAGTTTATGGTAATCTAATTTCAGGTAAATATTAAGCATAAAACACAAACCCTTTCTCACCAACACCTTATTAGGACTCAGCCTAGAACTACAGTGCCACACCTGGCAATTTTTACATAGTGGGTACCTGGTAGTGTTTTCTTTAGTTTATGAAATTACTAGTGCTGTACTGGCCATGAAAAATTGTCTACAATTTCAGCATAGTAGTCTGGGTGTGGAATGTTTATGATAATTTGTGTAGCAATAAATTGGATTAGCTGTATAGAGATATTATACAATTGTCTTAGATAAGAAGATTTTTCTCTGCCACAACTTTTCTCACTTTCTTCTGGTTATTTGGTTACTTCTGGAAATTACTTTAAATATGAAAATCAGATATAGTTTTGTTTTTTCTAACATCTTTATTGGAGTATACTTGCTTTACAATGGTATGTTAGTTTCTGCTTTATAACAAAGTGAATCAGTTATACATATACATATGTTCCCCTATCTCCTCCCTCTTGCATCTCCCTCCCTCCCACCCTCCCTATCCCACCCCTCTAGGTGGTCACAAAGCACCGAGCTGATCTCCCTGTGCTATGTGGCTGCTTCCCACTAGCTATCTGTTTTACATTTGGTAGTGTATATAAGTCCATGCCACTCTCTCACTTTGTCTCAGCTTACCCTTTCCCCTCCATGTGTCCTCAAGTCCATTCTCTATGTCTGCATCTTTATTCCTGTCCTGCCCGTAGGTCCTTCAGAAACTTTTTTTTTTTTAGATTCCATATATATGTCTTAGCATATGGTATTTATTTTTCTCTTTCTGACTTACTTCACTCTGTATGTCAGTCTCTAGGTCCATCCATGTTACTACAAATAACTCAATTTCGTTTCATTTTATAGCTGAGTAATATTCCACTGTATATATGTGCCACATCTTCTTTATCCAGTCAACTGTCAGTGGACACATAGATTGCTTCCATGTCCTGGCTATTGTAAATAGAGCTGCAATGAACATTGTGGTACATGACTCCTTTTGAATTATGGTTTTCTCAGGGTATATACCCAGTAGTGTGATTGCTGGATTGTATGGTAGCTCTATTTTTAGTTTTTTAAGGAACCTCGACAGTGTTCTCCATAGTGCCTGTATCAATTTATATTCCCACCAACAGTGCAAGAGGGTTCCTTTTCATCCAAACCCTCTCCAGAATTTATTGTTTGTAGATTTTTTTGATGATGTCCATTCTGACATGTGTGAGGTGATACCTCATTGTAGTTTTGATTTGTATTTCTCTAATGATTACTCATGTTGAGCATTCATTCATGTGTTTGTTGGCAATCTGTATAACTTATTTGGAAACATGTCTATTTAGATCTTCTGCCCATTTTTGGATTAGGTTGTTTGTTTTTTTGATATTGAGCTGCATGAGCTGCTTGTAAATATTGGAGATTAATCCTTTGCCAGTGCTTCATTTGAAAATATTTTCTCCCATTCTGAGGGTTGTCTTTTAGTCTTGTTTATGGTTTCCTTTGCTGGGCAAAAGCTTTTAAGTTTCATTAGGTCCCATTTGTTTATTTTCATTTTTATTTCCATTTCTCTAGGAGGTGGGTCCAAAAGGATCTTGCTGTGATTTATGTCATAGAGTGTTCTGCCTATGTTTTCCTCTAAGAGTTTGATAGTTTCTGGCCTTACATTTAGGTCTTTAATCCATTTTGAGTTTATGTTTGTGTATGGTGTTAGGGAGTATTCTAATTCCATTCTTTTACATGTAGCTGCCCAGTTTTCCTAGCACCATTATTGAAGAGGCTGTCTTTTCTCCATTGTATATTCTTCTCTCCTTTATCAAAGATAAGGTGACCATATGTGCGTGAGTTTGTCTCTGGGCTCTCTATCCTGTTCCATTGATCTGTATTTCTGTTTCTGTGCCAGTACCATACTGTCTTCATTACTGCAGCATTGTAGTGTAGTCTAAAGTCTAGAAGCCTGATTCCTCCAGCTCCGTTTTTCTTTCTCAAGATTGCTTTGGCTATTCGGGGTCTTTTGTGTTTGCATACAGATTGTGCAATTTTTTGTTCTAGTTCTGTGAAAAGTGCCATTGGTTCTTTAAAAAGGATTGCGCTGAATCTGTAGATTGCTTTGGGTAATATAGTCATTTTCACAGTGTTGATTCTTCCAATCCAAGAACATGGTATATCTCTCCATCTGTTTGTATCATCTTTAATTTCTTTCATCAGTGTCTTATAGTTTTCTGAATACAGGTCTTTGTCTACTTAGGTAGGTTTATTCCTAGGTATTTTATTCTTTTTGTTTCAGTGATAAATGGGAGTGTTTCCTTAATTTCTCTTTCATATTTTTCATCATTAGTGTATAGGAATGCAAGAGATTTCTGTGCATTATTTTTGTATCCTGCTACTTTACCACATTCATGGATTAGCTCTAGTTGTTTTCTGATAGCATTTTTAGGATTCTCTATATATAGTACCATGTCATCTGCAAACTGTGACAGCTTTACTTCTTTTTTGATTTGGATTCTTTTATTTCTTTTTCTTCTCTGACTGCTGTGGCTAACACTTCCAAGACTATGTTGAATAAGAATGGTGAGGGTGGACAACCTTCTCTTGTTCCTGATCTTAGAAGAAATGGTTTTAGTTTTTCACCACTGAGAACAATATTGGCCCTGGGTTTGTCACATATGGCCTTCAATATGTTGAGGTAAGTTCCCTCTTTGCCAACTTTCTGGAGGGTTTTTATCATAAATGGGTGTTGAATTTCGTCAAAAGCTTTTTCTGCATCTATTGAGATGATCATATGGTTTTTATTCTTCAGTTTGTTTATATCGTGTATCACATTGATTGATTTGCATATATTGAAGAATCCTTGCATTCCTGGGATAAACCCCACTTGATCATGATGTATGATCCTTTTAATGTGATGCTGGATTCTGTTTGCTAGTATTTTGTTGAGGATTTTTACAGCTATGTTCATCAGTGGTAATGACCTGTAGTTGTCTTTCTTTGTGACATCTTTGTCTGGTTTTGATATTAGGGTGATGGTGGCCTTGTAGAATAAGTTTTTGAGTGTTCCTCCTTCTGCTATGTTTGGAAGAGTTTGAGAAGGATAGGTGTTAGCTCTTCTCTAAATCTTTGATAGAATTCGCCTGTAAAGCCTCCTGGTCCTGGGCTTTTGTTTGTTGGAAGATTTTTAATCACAGTTTCCATTTCAGTGCCTGTGATTGGTCTGCTCATATTTGCTATTTCTTCGTGGTTCAGTCTTGGAAGGTTGTGCATTTCTAAGAATTTGTCCATTTCTTCCAGGTTGTCCATTTTATTGACATATACTTGCTTGTAGTAATCTCTCATGATGCTTTGTATTTCTGCAGTGTCAGTTGTTACTTCTCCTTTTCCCTTTCTAATTCTACTGATTTGAGTCTTCTCCCTTTTCTTCTTGATGAGTCTGGCTAATGGTTTATCAATTTTGTTTATCTTCTCAAAGCACCAGCTTTTAGTTTTATTGATCTTTGCTATTGTTTCCTTCATTTCTTTTTCATTTATTTCTGATCTGATCTTTTTGATTTCTTTCCTTCTGCTAACTTTGGGGTTTTTTTGTTCTTTCTCTAACTGCTTTAGGTGTAAGGTTAGGTTGTTTATTTGAGATGTTTCTTGTTTCTTAAGGTAGGATTGTATTGCTGTAAACTTCCGTCTTATAATTGCTTTTGCTGCATCCCATAGGTTTTGGGTCATCGTGTTTTCATTTTCATTTGTTTCTAACTACTTTTTAAATTTCCTCTTTGATTTCTTCAGTGATCTCTTGGTTATTAAGTAGTGTATTGTTTAGACTCCATGTGTTTGTATTTTTTACAGGTTTCTTCCTGTAATTGTTATCTAATCTCATAGCATTGTCATCAGAAAACATACTTGATATGATTTCAGTTTTCTTAAATTTACAAAGGCTTCATTTGTGACCCAAGATATGATCTATCCTGGAGAATGTTCCCTGAGCACTTGAGAAAAATGTGTATTCTGTTGTTTTTGGATGGAATGTCCTATAAATACCAATTAAGTCCATCTTCTTTAATGTATTTTTTAAAGCTTTTGTTTCCTTATTTATTTTCATTTTGGATGATCTGTCCATTGGTGGCAGTGGGGTGTCAAAATCCCCTACTATGATTGTGTTACTGTCGTTTTCCCCTATTACGACTGCTAGCATTTGCCTTATGCATTGAGGTGCTGCTATGTTGGGTGCATAAATATTTATAACTGTTGTATCTTCTTCTTGTATTGATCCCTTGTTCATTATGTAGTGTCCTTCTTTGTGTCTTGTAATAGTCTTTTTTTTAAGTCTATTTTGTCTGACATGAGAATTGTTACTCCAGCTTTCTTTTGATTTCCATTTGCATGGAATATCTTTTTCCATCCCCTCACTTTCACTCTGTATGTGTCCCTAGGTCTGAAGTGGGTCTCTTGTAGATAGCATATATGTGGGTCTTATTTTTGTATCCATTAAACCAGTTCATGTCTTTTGGTGGGAGCATTTAATCCATTTACATGTAAGGTAATTATCGATATGTATGTTCTTATTAACATTTACTTAATTGTTTGGGTTTGTTATTTTAGGTCTTTTCCTTCTCTTGTGTTTCCTGCCTAGAGAAGTTCCTTTAGCATTTGTTGTAAGGCTGGTTTGGGGTGCTGAATTCTCTTTTCTTTTTTTGTCTCTAAGGGTTTTAATTTCTCTGTCAAATCTGAATGAGATCCTTGCTGGGTAGAGTAATCCTGGTTGTAGGTTTTTCCCTTTCATCACTTTAAATATGTCTTGCCACTCACTTCTGGCTTGCAGAGTTTCTGCTGAGAGATCAGCTGTTAACCTTATGGAGATTCCCTTGTATGTTATTTGTTGTCTTTCCCTTGCTGCTTTTAATATTTTTTTGTATTTAATTTTTTTTTTTTTTGCTTTATAACAAATTTAATCAGTTATACATATACATATGTTTCCATATCCCCTCCCTTTTGCGTCTCCCTCCCACCCTCCCTATCCCACCCCTCCAGGCGGTCACAAAGCACCGAGCTGATCTCTCTGTGCTATGCGGCTGTTTCCCACTAGCTATCTACCTTACGTTTGGTAGTGTATATATGTCCATGCCTCTCTCTCGCTTTGTCACAGCTTACCTTTCCCCCTCCCCATATCCTCAAGTCCATTCTCAAGTAGGTCTGTGTCTTTATTCCTGTCTTACCCCTATGTTCTTCATGACATTTTTTTTCTTAAATTCCATATATATGTGTTAGCATACAGTATTTGTCTTTCTCTTTCTGACTTACTTCACTCTGTATGACAGACTCTAGGTCTATCCACCTCATTACAAATAGCTCAATTTCATTTCTTTTTATGGCTGAGTAATATTCCATTGTATATATGTGCCACATCTTCTTTATCCATTCATCCGATGATGGACACTTAGGTTGTTTCCATCTCCGGGCTATTGTAAATAGGGCTGCTATGAACATTTTGGTACATGTCTCTTTTTGAATTATGGTTTTCTCAGGGTATATGCCCAGTAGTGGGATTGCTGGGTCATATGGTAGTTCTATTTGTAGTTTTTTAAGGAACCTCCATACTGTTCTCCATAGTGGCTGTACCAATTCACATTCCCACCAGCAGTGCAAGAGTGTTCCCTTTTATCCACACCCTCTCCAGCATTTATTGTTTCTAGATTTTTTGATGATGGCCATTCTGACTGGTGTGAGATGATATCTCATTGTAGTTTTGATTTGCATTTCTCTAATGAGTAAAGATGTTGAGCATCCTTTCATGTGTTTGTTGGCAGTCTGTATATCTTCTGTGGAGAAATGTCTATTTAGGTCTTCTGCCCATTTTTGGATTGGGTTGTTTGTTTTTTTGATATTGAGCTGCATGAGCTGCTTATAAATTTTGGAGATTAATCCTTTGTCAGTTACTTCATTTGCAAATATTTTCTCCCATTCTGAGGGTTGTCTTTTGGTCTTGTTTATGGTTTCCTTTGCTGTGCAAAAGCTTTGAAGTTTCATTAGGTCCCATGTGTTTATTTTTGTCTTTATTTCCATTTCTCTAGGAGGTGGGTCAAAAAGGATCTTGCTGTGATTTATGTCATAGAGTGTTCTGCCTATGTTTTCCTCTAAGAGTTTGATAGTGTCTGGCCTTACATTTAGGTCTTTAATCCATTTTGAGCTTATTTTTGTGTATGGTGTTAGGGAATGATCTAATCTCATACTTTTACATGTCCCTATCCAGTTTTCCCAGCACCACTTATTGAAGAGACTGTCCTTTCTCCACTGTACATTCCTGCCTCCTTTATCAAAGATAAGGTGACCATATGTCCGTGGGTTTAACTCTGGGCTTTCTATCCTGTTCCATTGATCTATCTTTCTGTTTTTGTGCCAGTACCATACTGTCTTGATTACTGTAGCTTTGTAGTATAGTCTGAAGTCAGGGAGCCTGATTCCTCCAGCTCCATTTTTCGTTCTCAAGATTGCTTTGGCTATTCGGGGTCTTTTGTGTTTCCATACAAATTGTGAAATTTTTTGTTCTAGTTCTGTGAAAAATGCCATTGGTAGTTTGATAGGGATTGCATTGAATCTGTAGATTGCTTTGGGTAGTAGAGTCATTTTCACAATGTTGATTCTTCCAATCCAAGAACATGGTACATCTCTCCATCTATTTGTATCATCTTGAATTTCTTTCATCAGTGTCTTATAATTTTCTGCATACAGGTCTTTTGTCTCCTTAGGTAGGTTTATTCCTAGATATTTTATTCTTTTTGTTGCAATGGTAAATGGGAGTGTTTCCTTGATTTCACTTTCAGATTTTTCATCATCAGTATATAGGAATGCCAGAGATTTCTGTGCATTAATTTTGTATCCTGCAACTTGACCAAATTCATTGATTAACTCTAGTAGTTTTCTGGTAGCATCTTTAGGATTCTCTATGTATAGTATCATGTCATCTGCAAACAGTGACAGCTTTACTTCTTCTTTTCCAATTTGTATTCCTTTTATTTCCTTTTCTTCTCTGATTGCTGTGGCTAAAACTTCCAAAACTAGGTTGAATAAGAGTGGTGAAAGTGGGCAACCTTGTCTAGTTCCTGATCTTAGTGGAAATGGTTTCAGTTTTTCACCATTGAGGACGATGCTGGCTGTGGGTTTGTCATATATGGCCTTTATTATGTTGAGGAAAGTTCCCTCTATGCCTACTTTCTGCAGGGTTTTTATCATAAATGGGTGTTGAATTTTGTCGAAAGCTTTCTCTGCATCTATTGAGATGATCATATGGTTTTTCTCCTTCAGTTTGTTAATATGGTGTATCACGTTGATTGATTTGCGTATATTGAAGAATCCTTGCATTCCTGGAATAAACCCCACTTGATCATGGTGTATGATCCTTTTAATGTGCTGTTGGATTCTGTTTGCTAGTATTTTGTTGAGGATTTTTGCATCTATGTTCATCAGTGATATTGGCCTGTAGTTTTCTTTCTTTGTGACATCCTTGCCTGGTTTTGGTATCAAGGTGATGGTGGCCTCGTAGAATGAGTTTGGGTGTGTTCCTCCCTCTGCTATATTTTGGAAGAGTTTCAGAAGGATAGGTGTTAGCTCTTCTCTAAATGCTTGATAGAATTCGCCTGTGAAGCCATCTGGTCCTGGGCTTTTGTTTGTTGGAAGATTTTTTATCACAGTTTCAATTTCAGTGCTTGTGATTGGTCTGTTCATATTTCCTATTTCTTCCTGATTCAGTCTTGGCAGGTTGTGCATTTCTAAGATTTTGTCCATTTCTTCCAGGTTGTCCATTTTATTGGCATAGAGTTGCTTATAGTAATCTCTCATTATCTTTTGTATTTCTGTAGTGTCAGTTGTTACTTCTCCTTTTTCATTTCTAATTCTATTGATCTGAGTCTTCTCCCTTTTTTTCTTGATGAGTCTGGCTAATGGTTTATCAATTTTGTTTATCTTCTCAAAGAACCAGCTTTTAGTTTTATTGATCTTTGCTATCGTTTCCTTCATTTCTTTTTCATTTATTTCTGATCTGATTTTTATGATTTCTTTCTTTCTGCTAACTTTGGGATGTTTTTGTTCTTCTTTATCTAATTGCTTTAGGTGCAAGGTTAGGTTGTTTATTCGAGATGTTTCCTGTTTCTTAAGGTGGGATTGTATTGCTATAAACTTCCCTCTTAGAACTGCTTTTGCTGCATCCCATAGGTTTTGGGTCGTCGTGTCTCCATTGTCATTTGTTTCTAGGTATTTTTTAATTTCCTCTTTGATTTCTTCAGTGATCACTTCATTATTAAGTAGTGTATTGTTTAGCCTCCATGTGTTTGTATTTTTTACAGCTCTTTTCCTGTAATTGATATCTAGTCTCATAGCATTGTGGTCGGAAAAGATACTTGATACAATTTCAATTTTCTTAAATTTACCAAGGCTTGATTTGTGACCCAAGATATGATCTATCCTGGAGAATGTTCCATGAGCACTTGAGAAAAATGTGTATTCTGTTGTTTTTGGATGGAATGTCCTATAAATATCAATTAAGTCCATCTTGTTTAATGTATCATTTAAAGCTTGTGTTTCCTTATTTATTTTCATTTTGGATGATCTGTCCATTGGTGAAAGTGGGGTGTTAAAGTCCCCTACTATGAGTGTGTTACTGTCGATTTCCCCTTTTATGGCTGTTAGTATTTGCCTTATGTATTGAGGTGCTCCTATGTTGGGTGCATAAATATTTACAATTGTTATATCTTCTTCTTGGATCGATCCCTTGATCATTATGTAGTGTCCTTCTTTGTCTCCTCTAGTAGTCCTTATTTTAAAGTCTATTTTGTCTGATATGAGAATTGCTACTCCAGCTTTCTTTTGGTTTCCATTTGCATGGAATATCTTTTTCCATCCCCTTACTTTCAGTCTGTATGTGTCTCTAGGTCTGAAGTGGGTCTCTTGTAGACAGCATATAGATGGGTCTTGTTTTTGTATCCATTCAGCCACTCTGTGTCTTTTGGTGGGAGCATTTAGTCCATTTACATTTAAGGTAATTATCGATATGTATGTTCCTATTCCCATTTTCTTAATTGTTTTGGGTTCATTATTGTAGGTCTTTTACTTCTGTTGTGTTTCTTGCCTAGAGAAGTTCCTTTAGCATTTGTTGTAAAGCTGGTTTGGTGGTGCTGAACTCTCTCAGCTTTTGCTTGTCTGTAAACGTTTTAATTTCTCCATCAAATCTGAATGAGATCCTTGCTGGGTAGAGTAATCTTGGTTGCAGGTTTTTCTCCTTCATCACTTTAATTATGTCCTGCCACTCCCTTCTGGCTTGTAGAGTTTCTGCTGAGAGATCAGCTGTTATCCTGATGGGGATTCCCTTGTGTGTTATTTGTTGTTTTTGCCTTGCTGCTTTTAATATGATTTCTTTGTGTTTAATTTTTGACAGTTTGATTAATATGTGTCTTGGCGTATTTCTCCTTGGATTTATTCTGTATGGGACTCTGTGTGCCTCCTGGACTTGATTAACTATTTCCTTTCCCATATTAGGGAAGTTTTCAACTATAATCTCTTCAAATATTTTCTCAGTCCCTTTCTTTTTCTCTTCTTCTTCTGGAACCCCTATAATTCGAATGTTGGTGCGTTTAATGTTGTCCCAGAGGTCTCTGAGACTGTCCTCTGTTCTTTTCATTCTTTTTTCTTTATTTTGCTCTGCAGCAGTTATTTCCACTATTTTATCTTCCACCTCACTTATCCGTTCTTCTGCCTCAGTTATTCTGCTATTGATCCCATCTAGAGTATTTTTTATTTCATGTATTGTGTTTTTAATCGATGCTTGATTCATCTTTAGTTCTTCTAGGTCCTTGTTAACTGTTTCTTGCATTTTGTCTATTCTATTTCCAAGATTTTGTATCTGGGAAATAGAATCTTGGATCATCTTTACCATCATTATTCTGAATTCTTTTTCAGGTAGAGTGCCTATTACCTCTTCATTTGTTAGGTCTGGTGGGTTTTTATCTTGCTCCTTCTCCTGCTGTGTGTTTTTCTGTCTTCTCATTTTGCTTATGTTACTGTGTTTGGGGTCTCCTTTTTGCAGGCTGCAGGTTCGTAGTTCCCGTTGTTTTTGGTGTCTGTCCCCAGTGGCTAAGGTTGGTTTAGTGGGTTGTGTAGGCTTCCTGGTGGAGGGGACTAGTGCCTGTGTTCTGGTGGATGAGGCTGGATCTTGTCTTTCTGGTGGGCAGGTCCACGTCTGGTGGTGTGTTTTGGGGTGTCTGTGGACTTTTTATGATTTTAGGCCACCTCTCTGCTAATGGGTGGCGTTGTGTTCCTGTCTTGCTAGTTGTTTGGCTTAGGGTGTCCAGCACTGTAGCCTGCTGGTCGTTGAGTGAAGCTGGGTGCTGGTGTTGAGATGGAGATCTCTGGAAGATTTTCGCCGTTTGATATTATGTGGAGCTGGGAGGTCTCTTGTGGACCAGTGTCCTGAAGTTGGCTCTCCCACCTCAGAGGCACAGCACTGACTCCTGGTTCCTCAATTTGGGATGATGTGTTGTCTATTCATGTATTCCACAGATGCAGGGTACATCAAGTTGATTGTGGAGCTTTAATCCGCTGCTTCTGAGGCTGCTGGGGGAGGTTTCCCTTTCTCTTCTTTGTTCTCACAGCTCCTAGGTCTCAGCTTTGGATTTGGCCCCGCCTCTGCGTGTAGGTCGCCGGAGGGCGTCTGTTCTTCGCTCAGATAGGACAGGGTTAAAGGAGCAGCCTCTTCGGGGACTCTGGCTCACTCAGGCCGGGAGGGAGGGAGGGGCATGGAGTGCGGGGCGAGCCTGCAGCGGCAGAGGTCGGCGTGATGTTGCACCAGCCCGAGGCGCGCCGTGCGTTCTCCCAGGGAAGCCGCCCCTGGATCCCGGGACCCCGGCAGTGGCGGGCTGCACAGGCTCCCGGAAGGGCGGTGTGGGCAGTGACCTGCGCTCGCACACAGGCTTCTTGGCGGCGGCAGCAGCAGCCCCAGCGTCCCACGCCTGTCACTGGGCTCCGCGCTTTCAGTCGCGACTCGCGCCCGTCCGTCGAGCCCCTTTAAGCAGCGCTCTTAATCCCCTCTCCTCGCGCATCAGGAAACCAAGAGGGAAGAAAAAGTCTCTTGCCTCTTCGGCAGCTCCAGAGTTTTCCCGGACTCCCTCCCGGCTAGCTGTGGCACATTAGCCCCCTTCAGGCTGAGTTCTCGCCGCCAGCCCCAGTCCTCTCCCTGCGCTCTGACCGAAGCCCGAGCCTCAGCTTCCAGCGCCGCGTTCCCCGGCGGGCGAGCAGACAAGCCTCTCGGGCTGGTGAGTGCCGCTCGGCACCGATCCTCTGTGTGCGGATCTCTCCGCTTTGCCCTACCCAGGTATGTGGGGAGTTTCTTGCCTTTTGGGAGGTCTGGGGTCTTCTGCCAGCGTTCAGTAGGTGTTCTGTAGGAGTTGTTCCACGTGTAGCTGTATTTCTGGTGTATCCGTGGGGAGGAAGGTGATCTCCGCGTCTTACTCTTCCGCCATCTTACCCGGAAGTCTCTGTATTTAATTTTTTTTTTTTTTTTTTTTTTTTTCTTTTTGCGGTATGCGGGCCTCTCACTGTTGTGGCCTCCCCCGTTGCGGAGCACAGGCTCCGGATGCGCAGGCCCAGCGGCCATGGCTCACGGGCCCAGCCGCTCCGCGGCATATGGGATCCTCCCAGACCGGGGCACGAACCCGTATCCCCTGCATCGGCCGGCGGACTCTCAACCACTTGCGCCACCAGGGAGGCCCTGTATTTAATTTTTGATAATTTGTTTAATATGTGTCTTGGCATGTTTCTCCTTGGACTTATCCTGTATGGCACTCTCTGTGCTTCCTGGACTTGATTGACTATTTCCTTTCCCATATTAGGGAATTTTTCAACTATAATCTCTTCAAATATTTTCTCAGTCCCTTTCATTTTTTCTTCTTCTGGGACCCCTGTAATTCAAATGTTGGTGCGTTTATTGTCCCAGATGTCTGAGACTGTCCTCATTTCTTTTCATTCTTTTTTCTTTATTCTGCTTTGAAGTAGTTATCTCCACTATTTTATCTTCCAGGTCACTTATCTGTTCTTCTGCCTCAGTTATTCTGCTATTGATTCCTTCTGCAGAATTTTCAGTTTCATTTATTGTGTTGTTCATCATTGTTTGTTTACTCTTTAGTTCTTCCTGGTCTTTGTTAAACGTTTCTTGTATTTTCTCCATTCTACTTCCACGATTTTGAATCATCTTTACTATCATTACTCTGAATTCTTTTTCAGGTAGACTGCCTATTTCCTCCTCATTTGTTTGGTTGTATGGGTTTTTACGTTGCTCCTTCATCTGCTGTGTGTTTTTCTGTCTTCTCATTTTGCTTAACTTAGTGTGTTTGGGGTCACCTACTTGCAGGCTGCTGGTTCATATTTCCCATTGTTTTTGATGTGTGCCCCTAGTGGGTAAAGTTAATTCAGTGGGTTGTGTAGGCTTCCTGGTGGAGGGGATTAGTGCCTGTGTTCTGGTGGATGAGGCTGATCTTCTTTTTCTGGTGCACAGGACTGCTTCCAGTGGTGTGTTTTGGCGTGTCTGTGACCTTATTATGATTTTAGGCAGCCTCTCTGCTAATGGGTGGGGTTGTGTTCCTGTCTTGCTATTTGTTTGACATAGGGTGTTCAGCACTGTGGCTTGCTGGTTATTGAGTGGAGCTGCGTCTTAGCATTGAGGTGGAGATCTCTGGGAGAGCTTTTGCCATTTGATATTACGTTAAGCCAGGAGATCTCTGGTGGACCTATGTCCTGAACTTGGCTCTCCCACTTCAGAGGCACAGGCCTGACACCCCACTGGAGCACCAAGACCCTGTCAACCACGTGGCTCAGGAGAAAAAAATAAAGAAAGAAGAAAATAAAAAGAAATAGTTATTAAAATAAACATTAAAAATTGAACATTTAAAAGTAATAAAAAAAAGAAAAAAGAAAGAAAGTAGAGAGCAACCAAACCAAAGAACAAATCCACCAATGATAACGAACGCTAAAAACTATACTAAAAAAAAAACGAAAAACGAACAGACAGAACCCTAGGACAAATGGTAAAAGCAAAGCTATACAGACAAAATCACATAAAGAAGCATACACATACACACTCACAAAAAGAGAAAAGGGAAAGAAAATATAGATCTATAAATAAAAAGAAAAAAGGAAGAGAGCAACCAAATCAATAAACAAATCTACCAATGATAATAAACTCAAAGTAGTAAACTAATATAAACATAAAACCGGAAACCAGTCAGTCGCATAGAGCAAACCCCAAGTCTACAGTTGCTCCTAAAGTCCACTGCCTCAATTTTGGGATGATTCATTGTCTATTCAGGTATTCTACAGATGCAGGGTATATCACGTTGATTGTGGAGATTTAATCTGCTGCTCCTGAGACTGCTGGGAGAAATATCCCTTTTTTTCTTTGTTCGCACAGCTCCTGGGGGTAAGCTTTGGATTTGGCCCTGCCTCTGCATGTAGGTCGCCCGAGGGCATCTTTTCCCACCCAGACAGGACCCGGTTAAAGGAGCAGCTGATTAGGGGACTCTGGCTCACTCAGGCTGCGGGGAGGGAGGGGTATGGAATGCAGGGCAAGCCTGCAGCAGCAGAGGCCGACGTGACCTTGCACCAGCTTGAGGCACACCGTGTGTTCTCCCAGGGAAATTGTCCCTGCATCTCTGGACCCTGGCAGTGGCGGGCTGCACAGGCTCTCAGGAGGGGAGGTGTGGGTAATGACCTGTGCTTGCACACAGGCTTTTTGGTGGCTACAGCAGCAGCCTTAGCATTTCATGCCCATCTTTGGTGTCCACGCTGATAGCCATGGCTTGCACCCGCCTCTGGAGCTAGGTTAGGCGGTGCCCTGAATCCCCTCTCCTCGCACACCCTGAAACAATGGTCTCTTGCCTCTTAGGTAGCTCCATACTTTTTCCTGGACTCCCTTCCAGGTAACTGTGGCCCAGTAGCCCTGTTCATGCTGTGTTCACGCAGCCAACCCCAGTCCTCTCCCTGGGATCTGACCCCCAAAGCCGGATCCTCAGCTCCCAGCCCCTGCCCGTCCCAGTGGGTGAGCAGACAAGTCTCTCAGGCTGGTGAGTGCTGGTCAGCAGTGATCCTCTATGCGAGAATCTCTCCTCTTTGCCCTCTGCACTCCTGTACCTGAGCTCTCCTCAGCTCCAAAGCTTCCCCCCTGCCACCTTCCATCTCTGCCAGTGGAGGGGCTTCCTAGTATGTGGAAACTTTTCCTCCTTCACAGCTCCCTCCCCGAGGTGCAGGTCCTGTCCCTATTCTTTTGTCTCTGTTTTTTCTTTTTTCTTTTGCCCTACCCAGGTACATGGGGAGTTTCTTGCCTTTTGGGAAGTTTGAGGTCTTCTGCCAGCATTCAGTACATGTTCTATAGGAATTGTTCCACATGTAGGTATATTTCTGATGTATTTGTTGGGAGGAAGGTGATCTCCACGTCTTACTCCTCCGCCATCTTGAAGATCTCCCCCAGATATAGTTTTAAGTCATGGTCATATGACTATAACTTCTCAGGTATCTAAGGAATTATGCTTTTCTATTGTTCTTTTCATTTGCCCTAGATCTAGAAGATTGTCCTGTGAAGAACAGGCTTTCACTAAAGCAATGGCTCTTTAACTGTACTATGCATAAGCATGATCTGGGTTAAGGTTCAAGAATCTGCATTTTATGAATTTGCTACCTCAGGTGATTTTGATGTGGGTGTCCAACAGGACATCCTTTTCAGAAATATTGCAATGAAATATGTTGCCTGGCTGGTGATAGAGGTAGTCAGTTAGATAATGGCATGGCAAGCCCACAAAATATAGGATTTTTATAAATAACAAATTAAGGTGTGTTTCAAGGTACAAAAATTCATCCTAGTGAAGACACGTGGAACCAGATAGTAAAGGGAATGTTTGAGCACTTATTCTGTTGTCAACAAATTTTCCCCAATAGTAGCACAATTATCTGTTAATGATACTTCAGCAATGTGCTACATAAAAATAAGGGGGAAAAATCTTTTAAAGTGTAAAGTGGTTCTTGCTTTCATGCTAGAGCAAAGCTCTATGGGATAAGTCAAGACTCACTAAGGATGGGACTTCCCCAATGGCACAGTGGTTAAGAATCTGCCTGCCAGTGCAGGGGACATGGGTTCGAGCCCTGGTCCAGGAAGATCCCACGTGCTGCGAAGCAACTAAACCCATGTGCCACAACTACTGAGCCTGCGCTCTAGGTCCTGCAAGCCACAACTACTGAGTCCACACACCACAGCTACTGAAGCCTGTGCACCCTAGAACCCATATGCTGCAACTACTGAGCCCACACACTGCAACTACTGAACCCATGTGCTGCAACTACTGAAGCCTGCGCACCTAGAGCCTGTGCTCCGCAACAAGAGAAGCCATCGCAATGAGAAGCCCATGCACTGGAACAAAGAATAGCCCCCACTCACCACAAGTAGAGGAAGCCCACGTGCAGCAACGAAGACCCAACACAGCCAAAAATAAATAAATAAATAACTCTATTAAAAAAAGGAAAAGACTCACTAAGGAGACTTCTTCCCTAAAATTTTCCATATGGGCTGGATTTGTTTGTTCCAGACCACTTAACCAAGTTTATGGACTTAAGAAGATACCCAAGAGCTGTGTCTAGGAGTTTTGCAAAGTTTCAACTTGGTTTCTTAAGTGGTGGTGGGGATGAGGAGGGACGGGAACTCTGGTTGGCACCCAGTCTTTGTGTGCCTAATCTGTTAATTCCAAGATGTACTTCCTCATTGGTTAGTCATAGAAGTATGCATTCATTTGGCTTGAATTGTATCTGAGCAGGAAAGACAACAATCCTGAAAAAAAATCTGTTTAAGAATTTGGTCAACCACTTTAACAATGGGATATAGGATCTGTGGTATGCTGGGTGACATTTTAAAGCAGATTTAGCAGATTTTAGGCACAGATACGATGGGGCAACGCATCTGTCCAATGACATAAAACAACATCAGGAATTTGATTGAAGAAATCATTTCAAAGTGACATTAGAACACCTTGTGTTAGTAGGCAAGGAAATTCTTGAATTGAACTGTGGTTCTATAGTGCCCAAACCAGCAACTGAAAATTATAATATTCACTTGAACTATGTTATTTTTGTAACTTGTAAGCATCATCCTTCCTCTCCCACTACCCTCCTGGCTCTGGCACGGGGATGGGATGTACAAGATCACTCTTTATTGCAATACATGAAATCATTAATTGTAAATCCCCCAGAGAAGAAAGAATTCAGGAGGCCCGTGTTCTCATCCAGGCTCTACCACTTCTAGGTCAGTGTGGCCTGTCACTTTACCTACTAGGCTTCAGTTTCCTCATCTATCAAATGTGGATAATTCCTGCTTTACCTTTTCACAACACTTTATTTAAAATTATTGTATATCAGTTATCTCTGTAGGTGTTCACAACAGTTCTGTGACATAGATCAGATAGAGTCCTCACCACAGAAAAGAAATATTGCAAGAAAAGCCAGAGTAGGCTTAGTATGTCTTGCACTTAGACATGAATCTACATCATACTATCATGCAACTTATACAACAGTTTATACTGCAGGGGGATAAGAACTATTGTCAGAGAGGAAAAAATCTTGTTTAAGATATTGTGGTAACTCAGAGATAGCATTTGGGATTTTTTTTTCACCATAAGATGTGTCAGTAAAAGATGTGTTCCTTCTTCAGGAGCAATTTCTTGAAATAAAACAGAGGACTCTCCAGCTGAATGAGAACGTTGTTGTTATTAGGCTCTAGAGCTGCTCTTTCCAGCATGGTAGCCACATGTGACTACTTAAAATTAAATAAAATTTAAAATTCAGTCCCTCTGTCAAACTAGTCATATTTCCAGTGCTCAATAAACCACATGTAGCTAATGCCTACCATATTGGACAACACAGAAATAAAACATTTTTTTAAATTTTATTTATTTTTGGTTGTGTTGGGTCTTCTGCACAGGGGCTTTCTCTAGTTGCGGTGAGTGGGAGCTACTCTTCGTTGCGGTGCACAGGCTGCTCATTGTGGTGGCTTCTCTTGCTGCAGAGCACAGGCTCTAGGTGCACGGGCTTCAGTAGTTGCAGCATGCGGGCTCAGTAGTAGTTGTGGTGCACGGGCTTATTTGCTCCACCGCATGTAGGATCTTTCCAGACCAGGGCTCGAACCCGTGTCCCCTGCATTGGCAAGCGGATTCTTAACCACTGCACCACCAGGGAAGCCCAAGAAATAAAACATTTTTGTAATCACAGAAAGTTCCAGGATAGCATTGCTGTGGAGTCATAGCTAACCAAGAGAAGTGATTGGAACAAAACATTTATCCTAATAGTTGTTGTTTTCCTTTGGGAAATATAAATTCTCAAAGTTTACATCTTTAAATATTCCTTCTTTTCCTTCCCTCCATCTTATCAACATATGATTTCACCCTCACCCTGTTACTATCTTGTCCTAGACCTTTGATAGAATTAGCAAATGTTGCAGAAACACAATCAATTCATGAAAGGGAAGGAAACCCAAACCATTTATTATGCTTCTTTAATCCTCAAAGAAAAATTCAATTGAAGAAGAGCATTGTTTTGCCTATTTTTTTAATCTAGAGGAATTAACTAGAAGGCTGGAGGAGTGGATTTTTCCAACTCTTGCCCTCTGCCCCCTCATCTAGCAAATGAATGACATAACATCTAAAATCCTTGCTGCTATGATTCTTTTTTAAAAAAAATTCACTATGTTTAATTTTTTTTGTATTAAGACTTTACTTTTTTAGAGCAGTTTTAGATTCATAGCATCCTGTCCCCACACATGCATAGCTTCCCTCATTATCAACAACCACCACCAGAGTGGTACATTTATTACAGTTGATTATTTTACATGGACACATAATCACCTAAAGTCTATAGTTTACATTATGGTTCACTCTTGGTGGTGTACATACTGTGGGTTTGGAGAAATGTATAATGACATGTATCCATCATTATGGTTTCATTACACTGCCCTGAGAATCCTCTGTGCTCCATCTGTTCATTTCTCCCCTCCTTTCACCCCAGGCAAACACCTGCCTTTTTACTGTCTCTGTAGTTTTGTCTTTTCCAGAATGTCATATATTGACTAGTTGGAATCATAAAGTACGTAGCCTTTTCAGATTGGCCTCTTTCACGTAGTAACATGCATTTAAATTTCTTCCATTTATTTTATGGCTTGATAGGTCATTTCTTTTTAGCACTGAATAATATTCAATTGTCTGGATGTACCAAATTTCATTCATTTACCTACTGAAGGACATCTTGGTTGCTACCAAGTTTTGGCAATTATGAATAAAGTTGCTATAAACATCTGTGTTCAGATTTTTGTGTGGAAATAAGTTTTCAACTCCTTTGGGTAAATACCAAGGAGTGTGATTCTTGGATCATATAGTAGGAGTATGTCTAGTTTTGTAATAAACCATCAAAATGTCTTCCAAAGTGGCTATACTATTATGCATTCCCACCAGTGAGGAATGAGAGTTCCTGTTGCTCCACATCCTCACCAGCATTTGGTGTTGTCAGTGTTCTAGATTTTGGCCATTCTAATATGTATATAGTGGTATCTTGTTTTAATTTGCATTTCCCTGATGGCATATAATGTGAAGCATCTTCTCATACACTTACTTGCCATCTTTATACCTTCTCTGATAGAGTCTTTTAAAGTCTTTGGCTGATCTTAAGTGTAGTTGTTTATTTTCTTATTGTTGAGTGATTAGGTCTCAGTCTTTTCATGAGCCTGTATCTCTGGATTGTGAACTTCAGAAGTGTTTCTTGTTTTTTCTACCTTCTCAGGTGGACAGGATGACTAGATCAGGCTAGAGTTGGATATTTCGCTTCTCCCACAGAATTCCTTTTCCCCCAGGTCAGTTAAGTTCTGATTAATACCCTAGCAGGTTAGGTTCTGGTTAACTAGTTTCTCCTGAGGGCAGGCCTTGTTAAGAAGAACAAAGGTGCTCTGGCTTATTTCAAAATGGTTCCTTTTATTCCTCCTCCTGCCAGATGCATGAGGGGATTTTTCTCCAATATTTACTGTGGGAACCTGGTTAAGCTCCTAGAGATAAATATCAAAATATTGTGGGGGCCCCCATATGACTGGGTTCCCCTGGAGTTTTTAACACTCAGAGTTGTTCACTCTGAGCTCTGTCAATTCAGCAATTACAGCTCAGGCTTTTCTACCCTGGCACTGGTTCCCACTGGTGTTTCTGCTAGTGAGTCTCTGCTCAGGTAAGTGACAACACCCTTTATTCCCCAGTCTGTCTCTCCAGTCTTGGGGGCAGTGGTTTCTCCTCTGTACTCTCCTCTTTTACAAATCCAAGAATTGTTGATTTTTCAGTTGGTTCAGCTTTTTACTTGTTGTTGGGGTGGGGTGACATCTTCTAAGCTCCTTACATGCAAAACCAGCTTTTATTATGACTTTACTTTTCCTTTTTCTGATTAGTAATGCAGTTGGGTATCTTTCCATATTTTAATTGACCGGTTTTGTTTTTGATTTATGTTTGTGTCCATTTTTCTATTTAAAAAATTATTTTGTAAGTGTTAATCTGGATACTAATTTTTTTTTCAGTGATACAGATTGCAAATACATCTGTCCAGTTGTGGCACATTTTTCCTTCTTAATTTTTGTTGTGTCTTTTGATGAACACCATAGTGTTAATGTTAATGAAGTCAGATTCACCAAACATTTTCTTTAGTTTTGTCGTAGCTTTATTTAATGAAATCCTTTCCTACTCTACAATTGTAAAGATATTTTCCTATTTTGCCATGTAAAAATTTTAAAGTTTTTGACTTTTACACTGTCCTGGAGAATGCTCCATGTGCACTTGGAAAGAATGTGTATTCTGTTTTTTTTTTTTTTGTGGCATGCGGGCCTCTCACTGTTGTGGCCTCTCCCGTTGCGGAGCACAGGCTCCGGACGCACAGGCTCAGCAGCCATGGCTCACGGGCCCAGCCGCTCCGCGGCATATGGGATCTTCCCTGACCGGGGCACGAACCCGTGTCCCCTGCATCGGCAGGCAGACTCACAACCACTGCGGCACCAGGGAAGCCCTATTCTGTTGTTTTTTGATGTCATGACCTGTATATACCTATTAGGTTCATTTGGTCTGTTGTGTCATTTAAGACCACTGTTGCCTTATTGACTTTCTGTCTGGATGTTCTGTCCTTTGATGTACTGGAGTGTTAAAAGTCCCCTACTCTTATTGTATTATTGTCAATTTTTCCCTTTATGTCTGTTAGTATTTGCTTTATATTTTAGCTGCTCCTGTATTGGTTACATATATGTTAAGAAGTATAATATACTCCCGTTGTATTGATCCCTTTATCATTATATAATGCCCATCTTTGTCTTTTGCTATAGTCTTTGTTTTAAAGTCTATTTTGTTTGATATGAGCATTGCTACTCCCACTTTTTTTAATATATAAATCTAGTTATTTATTTATTTTTTGGCTGTGTTGCATCTTAATTGCTGTGTGCGGGCTTTCTCTAGTTGCAGCGAGTGGGAGCTATTTTCATTGCAGTGCGTGGGCTTCTCATTGCAGTAGCTTCTCTTGTTGCAGAGCACCAGCTCTCAGCACATGGGCTTCAGTAGTTGTGGCACGCAGGCTCAGTAGTTGTGGCACACGGGCTTAGCTGCTCCACGGCATGTGGGATCTTCCCGAACCAGGGCTTGAACCCGTGTCCCCTGCATTGGCAGGCGGATTCTTAACCACTGTGCCACCAGGGAAGTCCCTACTCCTACTTTCTTGTCATTTCTATTTACATGAAATATCTTTTTCCATCCCCTTACTTTCAGTCTGTGTGTGTCTTAGCTCTGAAGTGAGTCTCTTGTGGATGGCACATAGATGGGTCTTGGTTTTTTGTCCAATTAGCTATCCTATGCCTTTTGATTGGAGCATTTAGTTTATTGACATTTAAAGTAATTATTGATAGGTATATACTTATTGCAATTTTATTGTTTTCTGGTTGTTTTTGTAGTTCTTCTATTTATTTATTCTTCATTCTTTCCTCCCTTGCAGGTTGATGGTTTTCTTTAGTATTATGCTTGTGTTCCTTTCTTTTTAGTTTGTGTGTATCTATTGTAGGTTTTTGATTTGTGGTTACCATGGGGTTCATATATGTTGCCATATAATTATATCTACACATTTTAAACTGATAGCCATTTAAGTTCAGACACATTCGAAAAGATCTTCATTTTTTACTCCCCTCCCCCACATTTTGTGTTTTTGATGTCATATTTTACATCTTCATGTTTATCTCTTAACTGTTGTAGTTATAGTTGCTTTTACAATTTGTCTTTTAATCTTTGTAGTTGCTTATTTAAGAGGTTGATCCTCAGTCCTTACTATATATTTGCCTTTTCTAGTGGGATTTTTCCCTTTCCTATAGATTCTTAATTCTTTTCCACTTAGAGAAGATCTTTTAGCATTTTATTTAGGGTAGGTTTAGTATTGATCAACTGTCTTAGGTTTTGCTTCTCTGAGAAGTTCTTTACCTGTCCTTTGATTCTAAATGATAGTCTTGCTCTGTAGAGTATCCAAGGTTGCACATTTTCTCTTTCAGCACTTTGAATATATCACGCCACTCACTTCTGGCCTGCAAAGTTTCAGCAGAAAAATCAGCTGATAACTTTATGGGGGTTCCCTTGTATGTGGCTCTTTGTTTTTCTCTTGCTGCCTTTACAATTCTCCCTTTATCTTTATTTTTTGCCATTTTTGTTATCATATGTCTTTTTGTGGGTCTGTTTGGGTTCATCTTGTTTGGGACCCTCTCTGCTTTTTGTACCTGGATATCTGTTTCCTTCTTCACATTTGGGAAGTTTTCAGTCATAATTTCCTCAAATACATTTTCAATTCCCTTCTTTCTCTCTCTCGTCCTCTGAGACCCATATAATGTGAATGTTTTTATGATTATTGTTGTTCTAGAGATCTCTTAAACTGTTCTCATTTATTAAATTTGTTTTTCTTGTTGCTGTTCTGATTAGGTGATTTCCATTATTCTATCTTCCAGATCACTTACGTATTCTTCTGTATCACTTAGTCTTCTATTCATTCCTTCATGTGTGTGTGTTTTTTTTCACTTATTGAATTCTTCACTTCTGATTGGAACTTTTTTATATTCTAGTTCCCTGTAAAAATTTTCACTGTGTTCATCTATTTCCTAATTCAGTTAACATTCTTATTACTAATGTTTTGAATACTTAGTCTGGTAAGTTACTTGTTTCATTATTTAGTTTTTCAAGGTTTTTCTCTTGCTCTTTCATTTGAGACCAATTCCTCTGCCTTTTCATTTGCTTAACTTTCTCTGCTTCTTTGAATTTAGGTGAAACAATTACCTGTTGTGGTCTTGAAGGGTCTCTGTCATGTGGGTGTGTTTCTATACAGACTGAGTTTTTCCAGTGCCTTTAGTGGGAGAGCCAGATTTGATGTAAATACCAGTCATGTCTTTTCTCAGGGTGTGCTGGCAGGTATCACCATGTCAGGGGGTGAGGCTGGAGATGAAAGGGTAGAGCTGTTCTCAGGTGTGAGGTGGGACTTCCCCTTTGTTCAGTGATTGTCACCACCCGATTGGGGCTGGGTCTGATCCCATGTTGCTGGAGCAGAAGCCCTGAGGGTCAGACTCAAGCTGGCTCTCTTCCCTTTAAGTGTGTGTTTTACCCTCTCCCCACACCAGGACACTTGCCCCAGAGAGGGAGAGTGCTGAAGCAAGTGTGCTCCATGTGGTCTCTTAGCTCATGTCAGCTGCAGACAGATGTCTGAGCTGTCTGTCATGCACTACCTTGTAGTCTCCAGCATTTGTTTCCCTCGCTACACTCAGATGCAGCTTCAGGTGCAAGTCCCCTTTGTTCCTCACAGCCAATCACTGCACCCAGCCTCCACTACCCACAACCTGTTGTGGAGCCACACCACAGGGCAGCTGGGGTCTGCATGGACTCTCAGCATATGTTGGGGTGTGAGTTGCGGTGAAGTGGCCGTCAGAGTTGTAAGATGCTCCTGAAGTGCTGCTTGAGTAAGTGCCAGCAGTGGCTGCCAATGCCCCAGCCAGCTCCACTCCAAGACTGTGTTGCCTCTGCGTCCCACAGCCAAGTTTCACACTGGTTATGGCAGCCCTAGATTCAGTGCTGGACTGTGAACTGGAGTAAGCAGGGCTGGAGTGTTTCCTTGGCTTGGTTGAGGCAGTCGCAAAAAGCCTGGCAGCATCTAGAGCAGACCTCTATCTACCCTGCCTCAGGGGTTACCTAGCACACACATGCTCCTCATGAGCTGAGTCCAGACTTCCCACAGCTTCCTGTTAGTCCCAGTGGCCCAGCCCGCCAAGGGGGCTTGTCTCCCCTGTGTAGGACCTCAGGACTGAGGTGCCCAATCTTTGGCTCTCACCATTCCCTCTCCAGGGTAGGTCTCTACCCATGTATTCTCCCTTTTCCTCTGAGTCCCCTCCCAGCGGCATACATCCCAACCTGATCGCTTTTATTCCCTACCTACCAGATAATGTGTAGATCCTTCTTACAGCCCTTGTTGTTCTGCCAGTTTCCAGTTAGTTTTCAATGAAAATTGTTCCACTTTTATATATATATATATATATATATATATATATATATATATATTTTTTTTTTTTTTTTTTTTTTTTTTTTTTTGCGGTACACGGGCCTCTCACTGTTGTGGCCCCTCCCGTTACGGAGCACAGGCTCTGGATGCACAGGCCCAGTGGCCATGGCTCATGGGCCCAGCCGCTCCACGGCATGTGGGATCCTCCCAGACCGGGGCATGAACCCGTGTCCCCTGCATCGGCAGGTGGACTCTCAAGCACTACGCCACCAGGGAAACCCTTAGATATGTTTTTATGTGTTTGTGAGGGGAGGCAAGTTCCATGTCCTCCCTCTCTACCATCTTGATCAACCTCAGCTGTTATGATTCTTAACATATGAAGCTCAATGACTATTATATGGGGAGGGCAAAGAAGTATTATTTACTGAGTAAGAGGTAGAACTAATGATTTCTGAGAATTCTTCCAACTCTAAGATTCTAAGAGGAACTTCTATTTTTTCCCATCATTTAAATTCTGTTTTGGGATCTTTGTGTTTATTGAATCTGATTTTTTAACCTAAAAATTAAAAATAAACAATTCCAAGTTGGAATTTGGGGAATATAGTCAAATAATTTCTGAAGCCTGGTCTTTAAAGAATGAATGATGATGGCTTTTATGGCCACATATTTTAATTTGAACTATAAAAAAATAAAAGGAACTATTAGAGAAAGAGAGAGAAGGTGAGAGAAACCAAAAGGAGTTTATATGAGAATTCATAATAAATGCATGTTAAATCTAAGGCTATGTCTCCATAAACATAATTGTTTGTTGGTGATGTTACAGCAAGGGATAGGAGAATGGGGAGGATAAAACCAATGATCACAGTTGTGAGGTTGAAAGCTTTAGAAATGACCTCTGAGCAGAGCATCCACCTGAAAATAGGAGCATTTAACTGGTACTTAGGATGGAGAACATGTCATATTTCACTTCTCATGACAGGGAATAATAAAGATGATATAGCATTTAAAAAATTCCCAAGTAGTGGTGTAGGGGCTGAATTTATGATCAAGCAACCCATGAAGGCTGCTTGGAAAATCTTCCTTGTACTACTATATCTACAAGCATCTCCAATAGAGTGCAAATAGTACTAACTATGGGGCAAAGAACCTAGATTCCATACACAGTATTGCCACTAACTAAATGATCGACCTTGGTCTGGTCACTTCCCTTCTTTGGACTAATTTAGCCCATATGTAAAAGGATGGTTTTCAATTTATGGACCAGATGATCTTTAAAATTCCTTCTACTATTATCATTATTTGTTGAGCAACACCATGACAATAATGACAATAGCTGCCATCTATTGCATGCTTACTATATATTATGCACTGTTCCAAATGGCTTAATATGAATTTAGTGCTCATTTAGTGCTCATTTAGTGCTCACAACGCAGTGAGATAGGAGCTGTTATAACCACTATTGTTTTGGCAAAAATCTGAGAGCTCAGTGATATTAGATAACTTGTCCAAATTTACCAGCTGAAAGAGCCAGGATTTCAACTCCAAGCTATATGATTGCATAGATCATGTTTTTAAGCAGTACATTGGCTTTCCCAGTTAGTATGTGCCAGTAATGTAAACTCCAGCACATAGTACATACTGAATCCATAAGGAAAATACCATTTGTTTGTATTTTCTCCTTATTTATGGAGTCGCTCCAAAACCTTCCAAAACTTTAAGGGTCTTTGATATCACAATTACTATTTACTATTTTCTTTCTTTGGTGGAAGGCACTGTGCTAGGTGCTTTGCATTAATTTTCATTCTCACACAACCCTATGAAATTGGAACTATTACTATCCCCCTTCTATAGATGAAAAAACTGAGGCACCACATTTGGTGATCTAATTGAGTTCACACAGATGAGGACTGATAGGTAAATTCAAACCCACCTTTACCTGAATTCAGACAAAACTCCTTTCTACTGCTTTCAGATTCTATATTCTCAGACTTGAGTGTAGGGATTGAAAGAGGAGAATCTCTCCAAGACATCCATGCATGTACACACACACACGCACACACACACACACACACACACACACACACCAACACCAACATATGCCTTATGCAGCTATTTGGAGGATGTCACGATGCTTGAAATTCTAAAACATCCGGCACTGAAGCCAACAGGAAATGAGGATGGATGGGAAAAACCATATTTTGGATCACTGAGTGGGTTTATGTTGCCCCCACAGCACTGTGTACTCTTTAATATGGTTGATTCTTTTTCTGTTTGCAAAGCTATAGAACAGTTGGTGCATATTTGCCTAACTTTGTCTTCTCATGAAGAATTAATAATTTTTGTCAGTGTCTGTCAGTTGAAATCAAGTCTTGTTCCCACCTAGTGGGAGAACCTAGCACATCAAACACTTAGGGAACATAGACAAAAAAGTACAAGGAAATATCAAATACCTTTAGGTTATATTGGGAAAAGAATAGAGTCCTAGTAAGAAATGAGGCACATTAGTAATAGTAAGAGGACTAACAAGTCTTAGTAAGAACAGGGTCCTAAAAATAGTGTTAGTAAGAAATGAGAGACTCCAACAACTTCCCTACAAAGGAACTACATAATCTTAAAATGCAGTTGAACTCCTGAGATGTTTCTTTGAGATAAAATTATCTACTTTAGACAGAACAGAGGTACTTGGGTAATGAGGGATGCATTAAATAGATTTCTATTAATTGAATCCTATTTTCTCACAAATATATATACAAAACTAATTATTTATCTGAAGGTAACATGGAATATATTCTATATATCTCTATATGTCAATAAACTGACTAAAAATCTTGGTTTAAGGAAGTAATGACATTTTTCATCAAGATTTTGGTGCTCCAGTGATTTTGTACTGCATTTTATCAATTATGAATTTTTGATCAACCTCACCTGCTTTTCCCCAGACAGTTAGACTTCCTCAATTGTCTGATATCAAATGTAGTTTGCAGAGGCTTCCATCAACTAGAAGTATACACAATGTCTCCTAGTCCAATGACCACATTCACCTTCACAAGTAGACTTTTCACCTTTCTTATGACAGTTGTTCTGCTATAGAGTCCATAATTTTGTGTAATAACCAAGTATACTCCTTTATCATGGTTGCAAGCCCAAATTGCAACTATGCTTGCTTTCAATAAAGGATCTCATACTTTAGAGCCCTATCCCTAAGAATTAGGTTGCATTAAGGCAAAATTAGCACAAGACAAAGAAAGGCAAATATGAGGTGTTTTGGAGGCTTGCTCCATTGTAGAGAGCCTTAGAGCATATTCACCTATGAAGGCAGGTGCTGACTCCTTGGATATGTAAATCTGGCCCTTCCTTATAGATCAGTAGCTAAATCCTTTTTCAAAATTATGGTTGATAGTAGAAAATTGGTTGGGGGAAGGAGGGGCAGACATTTTAAATCCAAAACTAAATCCTGCCAGATTTTATATAGTGAAAAATTAGTCGGGTTCATAGACCCTTAAAGCTGAAAGGGACATTTAGAACCAGTTTAATTTTTTCCTCTATAGGTGATGAAAATGAAGGTCATAAAGGAGAAATGACTTGACCAAGGCCACACAGCTCATTAGTGGTAGAACTGGGACTTAAATGAGGTTGCCACTGTGCAGACCAGATATACTTAATCTCATATTACTGATATACTAAATTTCAAACTACAGTTGAAATATCCAGTATACTTACAGGTTGGGAAGATGTTCCAACCACGGAAACTTCACATTGTTGACTTTATTTTAAGAAAAATTCCATGGGCCAGAGGCCACTGAGACTTTTTCTGTACTGTATTCACAGAGAACGAATTAAGTTGCAGTAGAAGTGATTTAAGTGGTAGGTTTTCATTTCACAGTTGATCAGAGCAAAGGCAAAGACCGTTTGGTGCCTTTTTCAATGTCTGCCAAAAAGTTAGTTCGTGTCTCAAATACTGATTCTTTCACTGATGTGCACAAAGAACTTAGCCCCCAAGGAAGCCTGTGGAATTGGTTGAATGCCAGAGTGGTTTATTTCTTTGGTGAAATGGACCTGTTCTTATACTTTTAAATATCATTTGATTTCATTTTTCTTTCCAAAATCAGTTTGTTCCTAATGGATGAACTGCTAAAGCTTGAGTTTTAATTTTGTTCCTGTTCTCTATATAGTCTCTTTTTTAAAATTCTTTTGCGTATAAATATTTAATTCCTAAACACCAATTTAGGAAATATATTTAAAATTGCCTAAAATTAGTGAACTGAGAAGATTTCTAGATGGGATAGAATTGAAGAAAAAATAGTTTTATAAAAAGAATTGTCCTTTGATTTCCTTCTTTTCTAATCTCAAGCACGAAAACATCAGTAAATGGAATATTACTCAGCCATAAAAAGAAACGAAATTGAGCTATTTGTAATGAGGTGGATGGACCTAGAGTCTGTCATACAGAGTGAAATAAGTCAGAAAGAGAAAGACAAATACCGTATGCTAACACATATATATGGAATTTAAGAAAAAAAATGTCATGAAGAACCTAGGGGTAAAACAGGAATAAAGACACAGACCTACTAGAGAATGGACTTGAGGATATGGGGAGGGGGAAGGGTAAGCTGTGACAAAGCGAGAGAGTGGCATGGACATATATATACTACCAAATGTAAAATAGATAGCTAGTGGGAAGCAGCCGCATAGCACAGGGAGATCAGCTCAGTGCTTTGTGACCACCTAGAGGGGTAGGATAGGGAGGGTGGGAGGGAGGGAGACGCAAGAGGGAAGAGGTATGGGAACATATGTATATGTATAACTGATTCACTTTGTTATAAAGCAGAAACTAACACACCATTGTAAAGTAATTATACTCCAATAAAGATGTAAAAAAAAAAGTCATTCTGAACAAGATCTCCATTAAAACCTTGGACCTTAGCTCTCTCTGATCTGATCTTCTCCAAAACACTGTAAATAGTTTCAGTTGAAAGTACACTCATGCGGAGAAGGGGAACTACAGAGACACAACATCTAAGGATATAAAAAGAAACAGGTTACTCATCTTAGGAGTATGACCATTCAGGTGCATTTTAGACATTAAATTTTTGAGACCCTGTTTGATAAATACCTCTTAAAGTCTGAATAATTCCCCAAATTTATTTTTAAATCCTCTCAGAATTAGAAACGTGAATCACATGAAATGGAAGTTTACTTTAGGGAATCCATTGATAGTGCAGTCTGATTTTGGTTCATGGAACGTCAATAATATATAGCCTTTTGCTCTAATGTAAACAGTTTCATCAAGTTTAAAATAAAGTAATTCACAGTTTCATACTTCATTTTTTAAAAAAACCAACAAAAACAAAGCTCAGGCTGAGAATAGAGCAAATCATCTCTACAGTTCATACTGGACTGGGTTTTAGAGTTGGTTCAAAATTCCTTATTCTTAACAATTAGCTTATTATCTTATGCAATTAAGCGTTCCAGAATAGAACAGTCCTCACATATATAAGGTAGGCTTGTAATCCCTACCATCCTCATGCAGTGGTTTGATAGCTGGTCCCCATTCCCAAGAAGTCAGTAGGGAGCCCAGAAACTATCAAGTCTGTACATTAGCAGATCACAAAAGTGGCTTAAGTGAAAACATAGAGACCAGCTTCCCACTGAAGTGGGCACAGAGCTGACTTACTCAGTCTAAAGAGACAAACTAGGCTAAACAAAACCAAATAAAATTGCATTGGACTTAAAAACCTACAGACAGTGCCATCCCTTGCTAATATTCTTGACTATCATTCTGTTTCATATTGAAGCATTTGGTTTAACTACAGAACAGTATACCATTTGTGAATACAGCCTTAAGAACACTTTTGCTCTGTCCATCCTTGTAAAGAGGATAATTCAGGCAATCATCTAGATTATTTATGGTATAAAATAGACCTTTTTGCCTTAAATATTGAAATAGTCAAGGTCAATGCCATTCACCTAATTTTTCTGGAGAAGTTGCTGGTTTAGAAATAAAGTCTTATACAGTAAAGAGTTTATAAAACCATCAGTTTCAATCAAAAGCTTTTATGATCTATTCAAGACAATTTTAAAGAATATCCTTCCTATAAAAACACCTGCAATGCACATTGGAGATTAATGTTAGAAAGTAGAGATTTCAGGAAATCCCAGCTGCAATATGAGGTGATTCAATGTGTGTCAGCAAGGCAAAATGGAAAATCTAGATCTTAAAAGAGGTATTGATGCCACAGATTACTACATTTAAGACAAGAATACAATTATAGCACCCATTCATTTAAGGAAAATTTTAATTCAAATGCTTCACCCAAACTTGTCTGCACTCCTCCTCTCCCTCTTGAAATTACATTTATGAGCTTTGGACTTGAATCTCAGATCAGTTTGCTTTTCATTTCCTAACATATGGTAAGCATTCAAGAAATGTTTGTTGACCTGAAGTGCAGTTTAAGGAAATTTTCAAACAATTTTATATGTGAAATGAATGAGGCTTAAGGAATTTAATTGTTGTGTATAAGTCAAATATGTTGATGCATTTATATCTGCACAGTAATTGCAAATAACTACTCAATCCAACAAATGAAAATTAACCAGCAAGGCCTTGACAGCTCCAAGGATATAGGCATCAATAATATGTTTCAGCATATTAGCACTAACCCATTTTAAGCCAGTCCAATCTAAATTGTAGGAAAAACAAGTTAGGGTGTTCATAATTACTGTAGAAGGCTATTCTCTGACTTCAGATGAACAGGAACAAAGACAATCTTTCATGCAGAGTGGACAGCTAATTATGACTGAAATAATCCACAGAGCTCTACTTGCACCACTAAGATATGAGTAATTGCTCTCAGAAAAAGTTTTGATAGCAGATAGACATACATAAAGGTACCCACTGCCTGTAGGTTGAAATGGTTGAGAGAGTAGTGCATGAACCTAGTTGTGTTAGTATATATTAAGTCTGGCAACATGTAGTAGACACCTAAAACAGAGTGGCTTAAGTACGACACTGAGTTATTCATCATGGAGAAAAAGTGCTGAGGTTGGTAGTTAAGGGCTGGTACAGCAGTTCCATGGTTATCAAAGACCCAGACTAGTCTAGCTATTTGATATTTGATTCCTATGGTATGGCCTTCATCATTATGGTTCAAGATAGCTACTGGTGCTCTAGTCATCACCTACAGGTTTAAAGCAGCAGGATGAAGGAAGAAAGGAAGAGAACCATGTGCCCCATTGCTTATAAAGAGACCTCTGGAAGTCCCACATAACACTTCCATTTACCCTTCACTGGTGAGAACTTAGTCCTATGCCACCTTCCAAGTGTGAGAAAGGCTGGGAAATATAGTCTTTTAAGTGGATGTCAGTGTGTCCCTCTAAAAATCAATATTATGTTAATTTCAGTGGAATAGGAGAATGCATAATTAATCGGTAGATAATTAGAAATCTCTAAGATGCCTACTTTGGGGACAATGAACAATTTAAAGAACAATGAACAAGTTAAAGTTTTCAGGTAGGAACCAATTAGTTCTTTTTAAAAAAATATTCCTCAGAGCATCAACAGGTTTAATAGTTTGGCATCTTTTGCTGATCACAAGATATATCTATATCTCCTATTGACAACACATCTATTAATAGTTTTCCTGTTTCCAAGAGAGTGAAATATCATATTGCTTAGGGAGAGTTGAATACATGTCACTATTTCCAGTAGGGAAGAGTTCTGAATAGAGTGGGCTGGTGTCTTGACTCCTGATGTCACCATAAGTGTTTCTTAACAATTTTACATATCTGTCCACCCTAGAGCATGATTCCTGAGGATAATACAGCTTATTTCCAGAATAGTTTCTATATATATATAAATTATTGGAAAGATAAGCATCTTTTCTAAGTAAGAGAAATGATTATCCTAGCTAGAGGGAGGGAAAGTTGAGAAAATAGTGACTATATAACATAGAGCTGTTTTCCAAATAACTGCCTTCTGCTTCTCTTTACATTTTTCCTCCTCAGCATTTCTTCTTTGTCACAGCCACTTTCTCCAGGCTTCTGCAGGGCTTGGCCCTTTCTATTTTAGTGCTAAGAGAAACAAGAGCAGTGGAGTGCAATACATGGCATATTTGGAAAGGTGGTAAATATTTAATAGATGATATGGTAAATAATGTATATATTTTAGCAAGAAACAATGTAAATATTTCATGGACTGCAGTGCAGCTGTTAGGTTGGAATTAAACCTGGACTCTGGAGAAAAGCAGTAGTTCAAACTGTCCTTTTCTGATAAGAGCATTTGCTGTCTCTAGTCCACAACCTGGAATGAGTGCTTGGCACTTAAGGTATAACTACGTCTTTGATACTCTCTAATAGTGACAAGGAAGGGTGATGTGGATAATTCAAAATAGTGAGTAATCCAAATTGGAGTGAAATTTTGGATTTTTGAAAAGTGGCTTCCTTTCCTAATTTCATTATTCTTAGGATAATGTTAAAAAGAAGTTCTTATTGTCTCATGGACTCATGGACTAGAGAAAGCTGTCCCATGAAGAAGGATTTGACTCATATAATTAATTCACTGTTAGAAAATGCAGGGGTAGCTGTGCAAACATTTTGTCTCTCTGAACTCCCTTGGGAATCAAACAGTCCCTATGGGGAACTCATGTACCTCTCTGATCTGCTTTGAAAATCGGGGAAGAACTAAGCAAAATCCAGGAGTAGGGCTATCACAAGGTCCAAGTTGAAAATATAGTTGTTTACATATTTTCAGTCTTCTGCTGGATATAGGTTATGTCCACAGCACTGTAATAGATGTGATAGAAAATATAAACTCTATATAAGAAATGTTTTCTTAACTAAGAAAGTTACAATTGGAGAGATGTCAATGCATAAGAAAAAAGTCAGTAAAGAGTCCACCAAAGAACTGTTAAAACTAATAAATGAATTCAGTAATATTACAGGTTACAAAATCAATATACAGAAATCTGTTGCATTTCTATACACTAACAATGAACTATCAAAAATGAAATTAAGAAAACAATCCTATTTACAATTGCATCAAAAAGAATAAAATTTATAGGGATAAACTTAACCAAGGAGGTGAAAGACCTATACACTGAAAACCATAAGACGTTGATGAAAGAAATTGAAGAAGACACAAATAAATGGAAAGATATTCTGTGCTCATGGATTAGAAGGATTAATGTTAAAATGTCCATGCTACCCAAAAAATATACACATTCAATACAATCCTTATCAAAATTCCAATGGCATTTTTCACAGAAATAGAACAATTTTAGGATTGTTTTTATGGAACCACAAAAGTCCCCAAATAGCCAAAGCTCTCTTGAGAAAGAAGAACAAAGCTGCAGGTATTACTAGTCCTGACTTCTGTATAACACGAAGCTATACTACTCAAAACAGTATGGGACTGGCACTGAAAAAAGACACATAGATCAATGGAACAGAATAGGAAACCCCCAAATCCACTCATGTATGGTCAATTAATTTATGGCAAAGGAACAAAGAATATACAATGGGAAAAGGACAGTGTCTTCAATAAATGGTGTTGGGAAAACTGGACAGCCACATGCAAAAGAATGAAACTGGACCACTACTTTCTACCAAACACAAAAATTAACTCAAAATGGATTAAAGACTCAAATGTAAGACCTGATACCATAAAACTCCTAGGGGGAAACATAGGCTTCTTAACATCAGTCTAGCTTCTTAACATCAGTCTTGGCAATGATTATATTTTGGATTTGACACTAAAAACAAAGGCAACAAAAGCAAACATGAACAAGTGGGACTGCATCAAACCAAAGAGCTTCTGTACAGCAAAGGAAACCATTGACAAAATGAAAAGGCAGCCTAGGGCTTCCCTGGTGGCGCAGTGGTTGAGAGTCCGCCTGCCGATGCAGGGGACACGGGTTCGTGCCCCGATCCCGGAAGATCCCACATGCCGCGGAGCGGCTGGGCCCGCGAGCCATGGCCGCGGAGCCTGTGTGTCCGGAGCCTGTGCTCCGCAACGGGAGAGGCCACAGCAGTGAGAGGCCCGCGTACAGCAAAAAAAAAAAAAAAAAAGGCAGCCTAATGAATGAGAGAAAATATTTGTAAATCATGTATCTGATAAGGGATTAATATTCAAAATGTATAAAGAACTCACACAACTAAATGGCAAAAAGACAAACATCCTGATTAAAAATGGGCAGTGGATATTAATACACATTTTTCCAAAGAAGACATAGAGATGGCCAACAGATACATGCAAAGATGCTCAACATCACTAATCAGGGAAATGCAAATCAAAGCCACAATGGGATATTACCTCACACCTGTTAGAATGGCAATTTTCGAAAAGACAAGAAATAACTTGTTGATGAGGATATGGAGAAAAGGAAAGCCTTGTTCACTGTTGTGCGATTGTAAATTGGTGCAGCCACTATGCAAAATAGTATTGGGGGGGTCCTCAAAAATTAAAAATAGAACTACCGTATGATCCAGCAATTCCACTTCTGGGTAATTACCTGAAGAAAATGAAAGCAGTAACTTGAAAACATATATGCACCCCCATGTTCAGTGCAACATTATTTACAATAGCCAAGATATTGAAACAACGTAAGTGTCCTAGGTGAAGTCCTAGAAGTGGGATTGATAGTTTGAATGATACACACGTGTATATTTTTGATAGATAGAATGTGGAGCCATATGTATGAGTGCTTACTTCCCCACAGCATCACTAACAGAATGAATTGTCACACATTTTTACTTTTTTTAATTTTAGAAGAGTTTTCCACTTACAGAAAAAAAAATTTAAAGATAGTACACAGAATTCCCATCAACTCCACATCCAGTTTCCCTGATTATTAACATCTCACAATCAATTTCTTACAATTAATGAACAATATTGAAACATTATTATTCACTAGTGTCCACATTTTATTCAAATGTTATTAGTTTTTACCTAACGTCTATTTTTCTATTCCAGGATCCCATCCATGATAATACAGTACATTTAGTCATCATGCCATTCAGGCTCCTCTAGACTGTGACAGTTTCTCAGACTTTGCTTGTTTTTGATGATCTTCACAGTTTTGAAGAGTACTGGTCAAATATTTTATAGATTGTACTTCTGTTGGGATTTTCTGATACTTTTCTCCTGCTTAGACTGAGGTGATAGTATTTGGGCAGGAAGACCACAGAGGTAAAGGGCCTTCTTATCGCATATCAATAGAAATACTATCAACATGATTTATGACTATTGATATTGAACTTGATCACCTGGCTGAGGTAGTGTTTATCAGTTTTCTCTACTATAAAGTTACTCTTTTTTCTCCTTTTCCATACTGTATTGTTTAGAAGCCTGTAACTATGCATAGATCACACTTAAGGAGTGGGGAGTTATGCTTCAGTTCCTTAAAGGCAAAGTATGTGCATAAATTACTTGAACTTCTTCTGCACGTGAGATTTTTCTGTTTTCCCTTATTTATTTATTTATTTATTTATTTATTTTCTCTCTATATATTTTTCAATTTTCTTGAAATATAGTTGATTTACAATGTTGTGTCAATTTCTGCTATACAGAAAAGTGATTCAGTTATACATATACATATTCTTTTTCATATTCTTTTCCATTATGGTTTGTCACAGGATACTGAATATAGTTCCCTGTGCTATACAGTAGGACCTTGTTGTTTATCCATCCTATATATAATAGTTTGCATCTGCTAATCCCAAACTCCCACTCCATCCCTCCCCACCACCCTCCCCCTTGGCACCATCAGTCTGTTCTCTGTACCTTTGAGTCTGTTTCTCTTTCATAGATATGTTCATTTCTGTTGTATTTTAAATTCCACATATAAGTGATATCACATATTTGTCTTTCTCTTTCTGACTTACTTCGCTTGGTATGATAATCTCTAGGTACATCCACGTTGCGGCAAATGGCATTATTTCATTCTTTTTTATGGCTGAGTAATATTCCATTGTATTATGTATGTGTGTATATATATCTATATGTCTGTCTATATGTATAGATAGATAGATAGATACACCGTATCTTCTTTATCCATTCATCTGTTGATGGACATTTAGGTTGTTTCCATGTCTTGGCTTTCTAATACTGCTGCTATGAACATTGGAGTGCATGTATCTTTTTGAATTATAGTTTTGTCTGGATATATGCCCAGGAGTGGGATTGCTGGATCATATGGCAACTCTATTTTTAGTTTTTTGAGGAACCTCCATACTGTTTTCCATAGTGGCTGCACCAATTTACATTCCTACCAACAGCGTAGGAAGGTTCCCTTTTCTCCACACCCCCTCCAGCATTTGTTCTTTGTAGACTTTTTAATCATGGCCATTCTGACTGGTATGAGATTGTACCTCATTGCAGTTTTGATTTGCATTTCTCTAATAATTAGCAATGATGTATTTGCTCTATATTTATAATGGTATAGACTTGTGGATATTCTGTACTTTGGGTTATATTCTAATACTACCTTATTGCTCAAATTTTTCCAGTTTTTGCCATAAGGCAGTCTTTCAGTTGGCTCCTATGTATGTCCTTTTGGCATAGTCTCATACATATGTATGTATGTATATATGTATTTATTTTAGCATTTCCTTACTTTCTGGCACACTTTTCCACACTCATCTGTTATATTCACTGCCCTAGTACTAGAATCAGCCATTTCTCTAAGGACCCCTGCTTCCTTTTATTGGGGAGTGGTATTAGAAACCAAGATCTGGATGCTAGGTATGCTCCTTGCTACTAGGCCCTCTTGGTGGACAGAGCTAGAAAATATATGTATGTATACTAATACACATATATACACCCATTTATCTATATCATCATTTATCATTTATCTATATCATCCATCTGTAGTTATACTAAGTTATACTAAGCTAAACATAAGTTTATACTAATGGCACCAACTCTAATTCATTGTCACATAGATCATACTAGTCTCTGATTGCTTGTCTGTAGCTTCCCACTGCAACAGTGAGAAATTTAGTTCCCACCATTCATCGTCTACTTACTGAATTGATTACAGTACATGAATATTACTATCAGAATTGTTAACCTGTACTCCCATGGGAAATAACTTTAGCAACTAGAATGTAGTGCTTGTGTACAGTGTTTATGTACACTTTCTTTTTCTTTTAGTCTTGTCTAAAATACATCCTACTTGTTCATGGTATATAATTATCTTTATTCATTATTGGATTCTATTGGCTAGTATTTGTTGAGGAGTTTTGTAACTCTGATCATAGCAGATGTTAGCCTATAGTTTTCCTTTCTTATTATGTGTTTAGCCTGGTTTTAGTATTAAAGTAATACCTCATAGAAAATTATGAAATGTTCTCATTGCTTCTGTCTTCTACAAGATATTGTGAAGACTTGATATCATTTCCTCCTTAAGTATTTGGTAGTGTTACTGAACCGAACTTGGACCACTCAACTGCTGCACAGCAAAGCCAATCTACTGACACGGGTTGTGGTGAAGGAAAGTATCGCATTTATTTGCAAGGCACCAAGCGAGAAAGAGGGGCATGCTCAAAAGACTCAAATTCCCTGATGGCTTTCAGGGAACGGTTTTTAAAGGAAACATTTGGGATGACTGCAAGGTCATTTGGGATGGCTACAAGGTGCATGGCTTCTTCTGATTGGTTGGTGGTGAGGTAACAGGGTGGTGTTTCAGGAATCTTAATCGTCAACCTTCTGGTTACAGGCAGTCTGGGATCTACATGCTTTTGGTCAGCACGTAGTCATAATCCTCCACCTAGGCAGGGGTCTTAGTTTATGCATTACAACTCAAGGATATGCGTCAGATTGTTAATGTATGTTGCTTGAGGAGGAACTAGGACTCTGTTTTGTTTTGCTTTGTTTTGTTTGCAGTATGCGGGCCTCTCACTGTATGTGTTCACCATTGTAGTATCATACAGAATAGTTTAATATCCTCTGTGCTGAACCTATTCATCCTTCCCTCCCCCCAAATGCCTGGTTACCACTGATTTTTTTTTTTTTTTTTTTTTTTTTTTTTTGCGGTACGTGGGCCTCTCACTGTTGTGGCCTCTCCCGTTGCAGAGCACAGGCTCCGGACACGCAGGCTCAGTGGCCATGGCTCACGGGCCCAGCCGCTCCACGGCATGTGGGATTTTCCTGGACCGGGGCATGAACCTATGTCCCCTGCATTGGCAGGTGGACTCTCAATCACTGCACCACTAGGGAAGCCCTAGGACTCTGTTTCGTTGCTGAATCTTGTTTAAGCTGTCATTACTTTTCTTGCTTAACTGCTTTTCCTTTTCTTCTGCATTCTCTTACTTCCCAAATTAGCAACTGCTTGAGTCTTCTCTTTGGAACTCAGGGAAGGCCTAGGAGACTAAAACCTTTTTCTACAAACAAGAAATGGGGAACACACAGGGGCTTTTGTGCCCAGGTTGGCTCTGCAGGGTCATGCTCGATTTCAGTAGTATTCACCAGTGAAGCTATCTGGGCTTGGTACTTTCTCCTTTGGGAAGTTATTAATTATTGATTCAATTTCCTTAATAGATATAAGCTTGACAGATGGTATATTTCTCCTTATATGAGTTTTGACACTTTGTATATTTTATAAATTGAAGTATAGTTGATTTACAATATTGTGTTAGTTTCAGGTATACAGCAAAGTGATTCAGTTACATATGTATATTTTTTCAGATTATTCTCTATTATAAGTTATTACAAGATATTGAATATAGTTCCCTGTGCTATATAATCATTGTTGCTTATCTATTTTATGTTTAGTAGTTTGTACCTGTTAATCCTAGACTCCTAATTTATCCAGCCCCTACTCTCTTTCCACTTTGGTACCATAAGTTTGTTTTCTATGTTTGTGAGTCCATTTCTGTTTCATATATAGATTCATTTGTATTATATTTTTAGATTCCACATATAAGTGGTATCATATAATATTTGACTTACTCTGACTTACTTCACTAAGTATAATATTATCTAGATCCATCCATGTTACTGCAGATAGCAATATTTCATTTTTTATGGCTGAGTAATATTCCATTGTATATACATGTCACATCTTCTTTATTCATCTGTTGATGGACATTTAGGTTGCTCCTATGTCTTGGTTATTGTAAATAGTGCTGCTATGAACATTGGGGTACATGGATCTTTTCAAATTAGAGTTTTCATCTTTTCCAGGTATATACCCAGGAGTGGGATTGTTGGGTCATACGGTAGCTCTATTTTTAGTTTTTAAAAGAGCCTCCATGCCATTCTACATAATGGTTGTACCAACTGACATTCCCACCAACAGTGTAGGAGGGTTCCCTTTTCTCCACACCCTCTCCAGCATTTATTATTTGTATACTTTTTGATGATAGCCATTCTGACTGGAGTGAGGTGATACCTCATTGTGGTTTTGATTTGCATTTCTCTAATAATCAGTAATGTTGAGCATCTTTTCATATGCCTTTTGGCCATCTGTATGTCTTCTTTGGAGAAATGTCTATATAGATTTTCTGCCCTGTTTTTGATTGGGTTGATTTTTTGACATTGAGTTGTATGAGCTTTTTGTATGTTTTTAATATTAACCCCTTGTCAGCTGCATCATTTGCTAATATTTTCTTCCATTCCATAGGTTGTCTTTTTGTTTTGTTGATGGTTTCCTTTGCTGTACAAAAATCTTTTAAATTTGGGCTTCCCTGGTGGCACAGTGGTTGAGAGTCTGCCTGCCGATGCAGGGGACACGGGTTTGTGCCCCAGTCCGGGAAGATCCCACATGCCGCAGAGTGGCTGGGCCCGTGATCCTGCACGTCCGGAGCCTGTGCTCTGCAACGGGAGAGGCCACAACAGTGAGAGGCCTGCGTAACGCAGAAAAAAAAATCTTTAAAATTTGATTAGGGGGCTTCCCTGGTGGCGCAGTGGTTGAGAGTCCACCTGCCGATGCAGGGGACACGGGTTCGTGCCCCGGTCTGGGAAGATCCCACATGCCGCGGAGCGGGTGGGCCCATGAGCCATGGCCGCTGAGCCTGCACGTCTGGAGCCTGTGCTCCGCAACGGGAGAGGCCACAACAGTGAGAGGCCCGCGTACAGCAAAAAAAAAAAAAAAAATTTTTGATTAAGTTCCATTTGTTTATCTTTGCTTTTATTTCTTTTGCCTTGGGAGACTGACCTAAGAAAATCTTTGTACAATTTATATCAGATAATGTTTTTCCTATGTTCTCTTCTAGGATTTTTATGGTGTAATGTCTTATATTTAGGTATTTAAACCATTTTGAGTTTATTTTTGTAAATGGTATGAGGCAGTGTTCTAATTTCTTTGATTTACATGTAGCTGTTAAGCTTTCCCAGTACCAGTTATTGAAGAGACTGTCTTTTCTCCATTATATATTCTTGCCCCTTTTGTCATAGATTAATTGACGGTAGGTGTTTGGGTGATACTTTGTTATCTTTTAAGGAATTCATCTATTTCATCTAAATGATCAAATTTATGGTCATGGAGTTATTCACAGTATTTCTTTATTATCCTTTTAAAGTCATAGGATCAATAGTGATGATCTCTGATTCACCTTTTCAGTTGGTAACTATATCTATTCCTTTTTATTCTTGGTTAGCTTGGCTAGAATTTTATCAATTTTATTGATTTTTTTACACTGGATTTGGTTTTGTTCTTTTTTTATTTTCCTATTTTCAATTTCATTGATTTCTGCTCTAATTTTTATAATTTTATTTTTCTACTTTCTTTGGGTTTAAATTGCTTTTATTCTCTAGTTTTCTAAGGTGGAATGTTAGGTTTTTGAGTTTAGATTTTTTTTTTTTGTAATATATTCTTTGAATGCTACAAATTTTCCTCTAAGCCCTGTTGGTGTGGTGGTAAGGTGTTGGAGAGGGACAACCTTCTGTACTCTTTTGATTCATTCTCAGTGTTTTATTGAGCAGTTGTCTGTTCACAAGTGTTTTTTCAGTGGTACTGCTTCCCCCTACATTGCCCTTTGGTGAGACAGGAAGGCTAGAGGGGGCTGGAATGAGGAATGCCCTTCTGCCAACTGGGATAAGGCTCTTAGAAAATCTTTTCCCTAGGAAAGCAGGTCTTTTGTTGTGGAGAACACTCTGGGAGTATTTCAGGCTGATCACTGTTCCTCTCCCCCAGCTAGAGCCAGGAGAGGATCTCTTCAGGATCCTCACTCTGAGAACCGGGGTTGGGGGAGGGAGAGTGCGTTCCCTAGAGGTTAAATACATTAATTTGTAGGGGTTCCATAAGACTGCGCTCTCAGGAGATTCTCAGTCTCTTGCTACTTCTTTTTCAGCATCTAGAACTGTGTGGGTCCATTTATATGCAGTTTTTTTCAATAAATACATACTACAGTACTATACAATTCACACTGTTGACTTGGCAGATGCAGAACTGCGGATACAGAGTGCCAGCCAACTGTAAAGTTATTTACAGATCTTCGACTGCCCATTGGGTTGGCACCCCTTAACCCCCCACATTGTTTAAGGGTCAATTGTAATACTTTCCCAAATAAATTCCTTGTATTTGCTTCATGTTCACTTTAGTCTTATGTTTGTAGGAAGGATGCATTAATCTTCTGAAAGCTTAGGGAGGTTATAGAGTATAGTCATAAAGAACTGCAGCTTTGGAGTCAGACACACCTGGTTTGAGTTCAGCCTTTCCTCTCATAGATATGTGATGCTATAGAAGTTACTTTACCTCTCTTAGCTTTCATTACATTATATTCTAAATGGTAATGTTGGGGAGGAAGAAATTTTCCTCTACCCCTCTAGGTTCTTCTGGCTGGTCTAAGAATTAAATTGACATAAGACAGTTAACAGGAGAAAATCACACAGAAGGTTAATAACATGGATACATGGGAGAGACCCAGGAAAACTGATAACTCACCAAAATAGCTGAAACCCTTACCTTAAATACCATCTTCAGCTAAAGACAAAAGAACAAAAGAAGATATTCTGAGTAGTAGTTTGGGACCACAAAGGGGAGGAAGGCAGTTCACATGGAGATGGAAAAGCAAATGTCTGGTAAACAAAAGTTTGCTGTGCCACACAGAGAAGTGGCCTCTGATCTCTAGGCCCTGTTGCCACCTACCACACTTGGCCCATATTCTTTGCTGATATCTCTGGTGATAGCTCTATTCCAGGAATAGGCCCTCTATCTAAAATTCTTTTAGGCAGTTAGCGGAAAGGTCAAAGTTTATTACTGATTCTTTGGGGCCTTGATTATTTTCAGCTCAAAATAATCTACATGCCAAAGAGAAATTTTGAGGTGGCTAGTTTTGGTCCCTTAGAGTAATAATATTTACTCACAAATTGTTTTATTGATTTAAAAGGTAATGTAATCAATAACTTAGCACAATCCTGAACCTATATTAAGCCTTTTCCTCAAGAATATTCAATAAATAATGTCTAAACTCTTTATCCTGGTTTTCCAGATTCTTTTTTCCCATCATCCCTCATATAACTACATTATGCTCCACTCAAACTGAACTATTCATCATTTCCTAAGACTTAAAACTTTATGTCATTTCTATTTTTTATATCCTTTGTCCCACCTTGGATATCTTCAACCTGCAATCTCCAAACGGTGAAATACTGTTCATTCTTCAAAATCTGGTCAAATGCCACACTCCTTATTAACACTCCTCTGATTATGTGGTTTGAAAATCATAGTTTATCATTAAAAATCTATAGCACATTATAGCGCATGTCCTGCTTTTGATTAAAATGAGAAAATTTGACAGAATCCATAAGAAACTAAATGCTTCATTTTAATATGTACTTTTACATGAAAGTAGTAAAGGCTCAATAAACATCTTCCTATGAATAGAATCAATATCATCTAAAGATCTAGTTATACCTCCTTGACTAGTCTGTAGGTATCTAGAATCATTGCCTTATTCATTCTTTTGGCTTAAGTTACAGAATATGTAAATAAACAACGAATTTTCCTCAGAAGAGCTCTAGGTAATAGTGAATGTGGCATAGAAAAGGGATACTTTTATACACAACATGAAAGATCAAAAACATAAGGAGCTGTGAGAGAAGGATTTGAAGACTGGAATGAGAAATCCTAGATAGACATGAGTTACTATGTACCAAGAGGGAAGACATGAGTGCCCATCAAAAAGAGTTGGGCTTCCCTGGTGGCGCAGTGGTTGAGAGTCCACCTGCCGATGCAGGGGACACGGGTTCATGCCCCGATCCGGGAAGACCCCACATGCCGCAGAGCGGCTGGGCCTGTGAGCCATGGCCGCTGAGCCTGCGCGTCCGGAGCCTGTGCTCCGCAACAGGAGAGGCCACAACAGTGAGAGGCCTGTGTACTGCAAAAAAAAAAAAAAAAAAAAAAAAAAAAAAAAAGTTAGAGTTATACTGAAATGTAAATTTTGAAACTTCAGCAGAGGCTCACTACCAGACAGAATAAAGGATTTATAAGTTCTGTTTTTAGTGATAAGAGTGACATAACCACTAAGATTCCAAGTACCATTAAATCATACAGATAACCCATATATATGAGATTTTCAGAAAATTTAAGTGTTCTCCTTCAGACCTGCTTTGGAAGCTTCTATTGGGTGAGCACCATTTTCTTTCTTTCAATGATCTAGGGAGGGCTTGGTCATATACAGGCTCAGTCACAGCTGTCATTTATACATTTTTATTTATCCCACCCCCCACCCCATGTATATGGCAAATTCTAGCTTTTGATGACAGAAAGGACCAGTTGAGAGAATGTATTTGACTCAGTTAAGTCATCTCTTCAATTGGGAAACTGAGCATACTACAGATAGCACTTTAGTAACATTTTTAGCTACATGGAAACTTGTCTTAAATAACTTGTTTCTTCAAACAGAAAGATGAGAGAGAAGGAATTCATGAATAACGGTGTTCCCAAATCATAAGCAGTTTGAATAAATCTTTTTATTCATATTTTGCCCTTAGAGAACATACTAGTTTTAAAAGAACCCTACCTGATTTATACCAGCTTGAATAGAAAATTCAGCAGCAGTTACATATCATACATTCTCAAGAGATCTCAGTACTAAGTTGATTAAAAACAGCTGCAACATTCAATTGCCATTGAAATGTTATTCAAAGGACAGTTAAACCCAAAGTGTCCATATGTAGACCTTTGTTCTATATCTCTTGCACAGCTCACAGGCTGATACTGACTGACCTTCAAGCCATGTGTGCCAGGTACTTTAATCACAGTACTCAAAATGTTGGGAAGTCATTGACTAGGTTAAGTACCATTAAGTTTTTGTTAGGACCTATTAGAGGGGGAAGAGGAATTTGAGTTTAGTTCTTAGAGATGTCGGTTGTAGTGTAAGTGTGTGTGTAAAAATAGAAGTTATATAAGCACAGTCTTGAATCCAAAGGGCATTTTTCCCAAATAAAACTTAGTAGATAATGATTAATCTAGCCATGCATGCTACATTTGTTAATGCAGACACTAATGTTCAGTGGTATGAAAATTTTTAATGAGAATAGTCTTCTCTGTGGAACATAGTCCTTGATAAAAGGAATGTAAAGTGCATATTCTCTTTGGTCTGTTTGCAAGGAGGTACTCCCACTTTCCTGGAAGACTTCTCAGGAAAGACTTCCCGGGAAAGTGGGTATACGTCTCCTCTTAGAATATGAACATGGGTTTGAACAGTCACATGGTGCTTACCCATAGGCTTATCTTTTTCCATCTGAGTGATATGTGGCAGGTCACTAACCATTTTGCTTTCAAACTAGAGGAGGTCTTAGATATTTTAGTGCTAGTGATCAATATGTATCCAGTAGTAACTAAGAACAAGCTTGTAATATTCTCTAAATAAATAAATATCCAAAGTCAATAATAGCAACCTTCAATAAGTGCTAGGAAAGAAGCAGAGCCTTTTTGTCAGAGAATAATGAGGGGACATTGTTTTAAATGGTCATGAAGGGGCTCTGTGTAGAGGTGACATATAAACTGAGACCTGAATGACAAGAAGCAGTCCTGCAAATAACTTGTTAAAAAAAAACTTTGAAGGAAGTTTGTAGAGCTAGCGCAGAAGCCCTGAGGTAGTTTTCTCTTAGGAACTAAAAGAAGGCCATTGTATATAGGACATAATGAATGAGGGAGGGAGTGGTGCTAAGTAAAACTGGAGAGTTAAGGGCAAAGTCATTCAGGGTTTGTATGTCATGGTAAGGAGTTTAAATTTTATTCTTAGTGAATTTGAAAACAATTGAAGGTTTATATTGTTACACTAAAAAAGATCACTCTGGTACTTTGTATACAAAGTATACAAATGGATTGTTATGGGCTGGTGGAAATAGAAATGGGAGACCAATTTGAAGTCTATCATGGCAAGCCAGATAAGAGATGAGCCTGTACCAAAGTGTGACAGCAGGTATGGAGAAAAGTAGATGGATTCAGAAACATTTTAGAGGTTGTATCACCAGGATTTTCTGGTGGTTTATATGTATGTACATGTATGTGTATGTATGTGTGTAGAATATGAGAAAAAGGATAGAAACAAAGATGACTCCAAATTTTCTGATTTGAGAAAATAATTGAATGCCGATGTTGTTTTCTGAGATGAGTAAGTCTGGGAAAGGAACAAGTTTGGGGGGAAATCAAAAGTTTAGTGTTAACATCCTCTGAGATATCTGTGAGACATATAATAGATATTAAAATACAATACTATGTATGTGTATTGAACCCAGGAGAAATGTGTAGGTTTGGAGATATATATTTATGAACTAATCTCCATATAATTAGTAATTGATACTGTGTAAATTATTGAAAACTTCTAGAGAGAGTGTAGATAGGAAAGAGAAGAAAACCCAGAATCGTATCTTAAGGAACTGACATGATAGAGGTCTATCAGAGAAGGAGGAGCCAAAACAGAGGAGTAGCTAGTGAGATAGTAGAAAATCAGGCATATATGTGGTGAAAACTAAGGGAGTTTCCTTAAGAAGGAAGAAGGAAGGAACGGTAAAATTTGTTGTAAGAAGCAAGGAATGGTAAAATTTGTTGAATGCTGCTGAGAGGTTAAGATGAAGACAGAACAATGTTTATTGCTTTGAGCAGCATAAAAGCCTTCAGTTACCTTGATAAGGGCACTTTCGGTGAAATGATGGAGGTGGAAATCAGCTGGAAACAGGTTAAAGAGTAAATAAAGAACATCTGGTTAAAAAGACTCCACAAGTTTATTCTGTGATATAGCCTTTCTTCATCAAACAAATAGCAAAGATAACATGCAAAAACTGAAATAAAAAACATAGTTGTGCTTGTCAGTAAAATAAATGTCCTCATGAGCAGAAATGGAATGGAGACACAAAGTAGAATGAGGCTAAATCCACATACCTATGAGAGCTGGGCTCCTGCAGGATAATGAAAAAATAAAGTCCTGCAGCTGAGAAATGTATACCACAGCCAGTCATACCGCCTGTAGCCAAGACCTGAAGTGGGGCCCCCTCACACTTGAAAAGATGCTAAGAGGCTTATTGTTGCCATTCTACCTGGGAATGCTGCTTTATAAGAAGCTGTGGGTCTAGGGAATGGATAAAGACCAGGAAGTGAACCAAGATCTCCATTGGTATATTTATGGAATTTGAAATATTTTCAATATCACTGCAAGACTGGGAATTTTAAAAGATTATAAGAATGGTTCTGCATTGAAGGTCTGGTGGGCATGTGGAGGCATGAGATGTGTAACAAGAGAGAGAGGGATATAGAAAGGGAAAAACATAAACAAATAACCTCTCATTCAAAATGAGTGTGTGTAAAAATAAGTCACAAATCACATAAATAACCTAATGAAATCAATTTTATTAAATATTCAAAATAAGATAACAGAACGTATTGGTTGCATGCTCAGAGAGATAATATAGACATATCAATTGAAAAAGAAAAATAACTGATAAAACAGAAATGAAACTAAAATAGGTAGTAATGAAGAATAGAAATCTTGATAATAAATATAATTATTGAAGTAAAACAAAACTAATTAGGTGGTTTAAACTGGTAGACTGGCTACAGTTGTGAAATCTAATTAGGTAGGTTAAACTGTAGATTGGATACAGTGACTTGGAAGAGAATACTGAAGAATTCACTCAGAATGCTGTTCAAAAAGACAAAGGGAAAAATATGAAAATATACATAAAATACATGTAGATTAGATTGAGAGATCTCAACATATGTCTAAGAGAAGTTCAGAAAAAAATACAGTGTAAAGTAGTATTTGAAAATATAATAGTGAAAATTTTCCCAGAAATGAAGAAAAATATGAGTGTCCTTCAATTACTAAGTATCATAATTGAAGATGAACTGGTACCTAGAAGTATTGCAGTAAGACTGAAGAAAGACCATTAAGTGAAGGCTTAAAAAGCTAACAGAAAGAAAATATAGATTAATTCCATACTCAGCTAAACTAACATACAAGCATGAAGGCAAAATAATAACATTTTCAGATATTCAGCCCTACATCACTTAAAATGACATACTGAAACAAAATCACTTATAAAAGGTGAATATTAATAAATGGATAAAAAGTATAGTTAGTAAATACTAACTAAAATAAAGCTTATGAAACACTATGCACATCACAAAGAGTAGAATGCAAGGAAATGAGCATTAATAGAAGAGACACTATATGAAGAGGAACAATCAACCTCATATATATTTATGACTTTAGATTTTGGAGTTTTGGATACAACACCAAAAGCACAAGCAGCAAAATAAAAGAAATAGGTAATTTGAACTTCATCAAAATAAAAACCTTTCTGCATCAAAGAACATTATCAAGAAAGTGAAAAAACATCATATAGAATGGGAGAAAATATTTGCAAATCGTATATCAGATAAGGGTGTAGAATCCAGAATATAGAAGAAACTCTTATAATTCTGTAACAACAACAACAACAACAACAAAACCCCAGTTTTAAAATGGGCAAAGACTGGAATAGGCATTTCTCCAAAGAAGATATACAGATGTCCAATAAGCACATGGAAAGATTCCTAACATCATTAGAGAAATGCAAATCAAAACTACAATGAGATTCCACTTCATACCCACTAGGATGGCTATAACTAAAAAATGGAAAATAACAAGCGTTGGTGAAAATGTGAAGAAAACGAAACTCTCCTACATTGCTGATGGGAATGTAAAATGATTCAGCCAGTGTGGAAATTAGCTTGACAGTTCATTTAGCAGTTAAACATAGAGATATCATCTGACCCAATAATTCTATTCTCAGATGTATATACAAAAGAATTGAAAACAGGTATTCAAACAAAAACTTGTACATGGATGTATATAGTACCATTATTCACAATAGCCAAAAGGTGGAAACAACCCAAATGTCTATTAGTGGATGAATGGATAAACTAAATGTGGTATATGCATACAAAGGACAATTATTCAGTCAAAAAATGATTGAAGTACTGAGGCATGTTACAATGTGGATGAACCTCCAAAACTTTATGCTAAGTGAAAGAAGCCAGACAGAAAAGGCCACATATTGTATGATTCCATTTATATAAAACATCCAGAATAGGTAAATTCATAGATTCAGAAAACAGACTAACATTTGTCAGGAACTTGGGGGAGGACAGTGACTGCTTAATAGGTACAAGGTTTCCTTTTAGGTGATAAAAATGTTTTGGAACTAGATAGTTCTGATAGTTGTATAATGTTTGGGTGTATTAAATGCTACTAAATTGTATACTTTTACATGATTAATTTTATGTTATGGAATTTTACCTCATTACAAAACAAAAAAGGAGACAAAATTTTCAGGAGAAATTGACAAACCCATAGTCAAGGTAGGATATTTTAACACATTTTTGCCCTAAAACTGATTGATCAAGGAGACAAAATATTAATAAGGATATAGGATATTTGAGCAACAAAATTATCAGGCTTGAATTAATGGATATGTATAGAATCATTCACCCAATAAAGGCAGAATATGAATTCTTTCTGAGCACATGGGACATTTATAAAGATTGGTGACTTACTAGGTTGCAAATAATTCCTGACATTTCCAAAATCAATATGAAGACCACCTTCTCTGAAAAAAATACAATGATAGTAGAAGTTAACTATAAAAAGATAGTTTAAAACTTCATATATTTGGACACTCAAAATTATACTCCTATATAACTCATAGTTTAAAGAGGAAAACACTTAGAAATGACAGAATATTGAGAAACAAATGGCATTGAAAGTTCTACCTACCAAAATTTGTGGGCTTCAGATAAAGAGGCACTTAGAGGTATATATACAACTTTTAATGCATTTATTTAAACAAAGGATGAAAATTAATAAAGTTTTAATGTAAAGATATCATTTCTTCATTTAGTTCTTTGAACGTCCTGAATATATTTATTTTGAAAATTCTTCCAAATTGTTCTATTAGTTTTATTTATTCAACAATGAAATAATATTCTTTTTTGTGTGGGGGAGACCTCAATCATCTTCATGAATTTTAAAATTTTGTATTGCAGTCTCTCTTTCATAATTATCTTTCTCTCTCTCAGCCCCCCATTCCCGCCCCCAGCCACCCCATCCCCTCTATCCTCAACTCTGTTTATTTAGAAAATTTCCAGTTGTCTTTATGTGCTTTTATGGACTACAGTCTAGAACCAGATCATATGTTGGTAGTACAGGGCTCCTGCCCTATGATGATATTGGGGAGATCACAAAGAATAGTCAAAGTTATACATGTGTCTTCCCTATCCCTAAGTACTCAACATTTAATAAATTGTAGTCCTAGGGCTTCCCTGGTGGTCCAGTGTTTAGGACTTCGTGCTTCCACTGCAAGGGGCGCGGGTTTGGTCCCTGGTCGGGGAACTAAGATCCCGCATACTTGCAGCCAAAAAATAATAATAATAACAAAATAAATTATAGTCCTAGGGCTTCCCTGGTGGCGCAGTGGTTGAGAGTCCGCCTGCCGATGCAGGGGACGCGGGTTCGTGCCCCAGTCCGGGAAGATCCCACATGCTGCGGAGCGGCTGGGCCCGTGAGCCATGGCCGCTGAGCCTGCGTGTCCGGAGCCTGTGCTCCACAACGGGAGAGGCCACAACAGTGAGAGGTCTGCGTACTGCAAAAAAAAAAAAAAAAAAAAAAAAAAAAATATATATATATATATATATATATATATATATAGTTCTAGGCATCAGTCCATATGAGCATTTTTCACTTATATTAACAAGCAGGACAGCCCCAACATGGCCCCAAGTTTCAAGTAGGTAGGCTATTTCCATCCTAATTTGTGCTAAGACACTCCTTACTCTATGGCATTCACAGGAGCCAACCAATTGTCCCCGCTGCTTTTGAACCCAAACCCCAGAAGTCCTGTAGTTTCAGTCTGACACCAATTTGCATTTCTATTCCATTTCTTGTCCACAGAAAGATTAATCTTGTTTTTGATGTCAACTACAGTTGAATTTTTCTCTTTTTATATTCTAACTCTTATTGCTCTAGGTTCAACTAGAGAGGAAATGTTCAAAGTGTGGACTTTCTAGAGCTATGTTGATTGTACCTCAGTCCATTTTTACATATATAAAATATGCAACAAATTAGCAATGACAACTTAATTTTTCTCTTTGCACGTGGGGAGACAGGTAAAATAATTACAGGTAAAATAATTACAAAAACTCCACTATTTTATCTCCATATTTCTGTGCAGTATATATTTATTGAATCATTACTTTGCACCTAGTGCTGCATTAGATGTTTTAGGAAGCAGAGTAATATAACTGACATGACTCTGCCCTAAAAAGAGTTTATAGTTGAATAAAGACTGAAACAGGAATAAATCTGTCACAATTTCTATCCTCTTGGCTACAGAGTTTATGGTTGTTGTTCTAAGGTGGCCCAAGAAAGAAGGTATCTAATACATTTCCCTCATACCATTCACCTGTTAAAAAAAAGTCCTCTTGGCAGTGGCCCTTCTGAAAATTTGATCAGAAAAAAGTAATTTCAATTATTTAAATATTATTTAGTTGTAACAAGTAACATTATCACAAGGAAAATATATTTTAGTCATATGAAGGCAGAGATGACAGTTTCCAAATACATTAAGTGTAAACATTTAGGACACATGTTGGGCACTTGTCTGAAGCCATCAACAAGTTTTTTCTTACTTGTAATCAGTAATTGGAAGTTTGTAAGTTTGAAGGGTAAAAATAGCATAACTGTCACAAAGCAAACTAAGCAGAATCTGGACTGAAACTAAAGTTGGAAGTTACTTCTTTTTAAAAACATTTTTGAGTTAGAAATGGCTTTACCTTTTCATGTTTAAAAAACGCAATACCAATTACTTCACAATCTTGTAGGGCAAAATCTAGTGTTGTCATTTTCTTCTTTGCAGTAGTTAATAGGCCAATAATTTAATACCACTATTCTATCTTAAAAAGAAGTTTTCCCTGACTCCCAAACACAAGCTTTGACTCTCTTTTCTAGAATCAGATTATTTAGGTTAAAACCATTGCTCTATCACTTAACTAGCTGTATGACCTTATGAAGATTACTTAATCCATTTAGGTTTATTTTTCCTCATTTGTAAAAGAATAATAATAAGAGTACCTTTCTCAGACAGTTGTTGTGAAGATGAAATATAAAGTACTTAGCATGGAAAGGGCTGAGAACTTAGTAAATATTAACAGTAATTATTATTGTTGTTAATTTATGCATGTAAATCTATCATTTTCCAAAATACTAAGCTCTTTTAGGGAAAGAATACTGTCTCCTATTTTGTTTGTTTTCCTTCAATACCAAATAACAAAATACATAACATTATTATAACAGTGGCCTTAAACAAGATTAAGTGCTGCAAAATACATTACCTTACATGAAAATTACAGCAATTCTGTGAGGGCAGGTTTTAATATCCCTGTAATAAAGGGTAGAAACAGTGTGGTGCTTTCCAAGAATTTGGAAATCAGGTTGCCCTCTGAGAGATATGATAAGAAAAAAACACATTATGGACCAGAGAATAAAAATGAAGTCACCTTACAGAAACGTTGGTTCCTAGGACCGAGCAAGACTTAAAGAAAGGTATTAACCATAGTAAATGTTTGCCTTTTGTGGACAGAGCACATCAGGCTGTCTTACTTCAGTGCCACCAAATATTCAAATCATCCAACTAACCACACATTCTCAAACAGGCATCTGATTAGATTTTTACTCCCTTAATAGTGTGCCTCTAGAAAGATAATTCACTGAACATGCTCAGGCTCATACAAACATCTGGTTCCATTAACGATTCTAGGTATAAAGTAACGATGCTGATTTGTTAAGTTGCCACCAGTCTTTTGAGAATTTCATAGTATCAGTAAGTCTTGGGCAATGAGCTGATTCAGTTTATTTACTTGTCCTCTTCTGAGATTTCCTCCTGGTAATTCCTTTAACTTTTCCTTCCAATTTCTATAATATTCACATTATAAGGTTGTGACCCAAAGAGCTTTTGATTTTTCAAGAAACCACAGATAACTAATAATAGAACTCAAATTGGAATCCAGTTGACTCTCAATTCTGAGTTATTTGGAGGATGAATCAAAGAGGAGCAATTGAATATATTTTATTCAGTTCTCCGTGTCTAGGTTATATATAAATCTAGGATCTTGGTGCCCAATTTTAGACACTATCTTGACACATTCTAAACCCCTTCCATCTCTCAAATATGTATTGCTATTGATGAAACGCACTTGAATTGATTAGGTGACTTGCCCAAGTACACACAGAATTAATAGTAGATTAGGAATTAGAATCCAGACCACCAGACTCTCACAATTTGAACACTTTTCTTTGTACTATGAGGTACCATTTCAAAAATCTTAGGATGATACTCTCACTAGATAGAATAACTACACTTTGAAATCATATGGCTTATTTTGGGGGTTATTTGGATGCATACTAATCTAATACAGGATATCTTCCGACCCTGAATGAAATCATGGAAAGGTGGACAACTAAAGTACTGCTTATAGAAGTCTGCAGGAAAGGTCCACAGCAAAGGAATTCAGTGATTAAAGGGGAGTAAGAAGAGGAAGGAGCACTGGAAAGAAAAACAATAGACAAGGGAGCAAAAGTTTTTAGTAAAATTTATAATTAGAGTGGCCTACATTTATTAAGTGCTAAGTTCCGCCCATGCATGCATGAATAAGTACTTACTTGTTTTTATAATCACAATATTCTTATTATTATATAAATCATTCATAAAAGGGAGTGCAAGGATTGTATACAGGAGAGCCAAATGATGAGACTTCTTCAGTCTGGAAAGACTGAGATTCAAATGTCTGATTAAAATCTGTAGAATCAAGACAAAGAGTGCTAGAACTAGAGGGTTCTTTTGCTTAGAAAGAGGTACATTTAGGGCAAAGCAGGAAATCTTACTTTACAAAAGATGTACCCTTATGCAAGTTATTTCAAAAGTGATTCAAATTGAAATAACATTGAGATAATGCGTGAACTACTCACCTCATAGGTTATTATAAGTGAGCATGTGTTTTTAGTACTCTGCAGGTAATAAACTGCTGCACATGTAAAAGGGATGGTACATATGTGGCATTCCCCTTTCTTGTGATAGATACGCCTTCCTATTGAGCTGAGGTCAAGCTTCATAATCCTTCGCACCCTGGTATTACAAGCAGCCACAATATCATGTGAGGGAACTTGTTCTATTATTAATTTATACAATGAATTCTTCCAAGGCAAGGAGTATGTCTTAGTTTTGCCTGAAACATGGTTCTCAAATCATTTGCTCAATGAAAACATTTGGGATAAATATCAAGGAAATTATTTGAATGAATCTTAAAGTAAATCTCTTCAGTCTCTATATTCTTGCCCACCATTCTGTAGATACCTTTTCTTTCTTCATAAAGAAAATTGAGGCAAATGGCAATGAAGTTACACAATTTCCTGATCCTGTATCCTATAAGTTTATTTATAGCTGCACCTGCCATCAAATCATTCCCTCCAATCTCAGAAGAAGAGGTGATCTTTCTGTTTATTGCCTCTTCCTTTGGTCTTGTTTTTACCCCTTCCGCTCTTCTTCATAATAGTAATCTTTATCCTTCAGTTATTTTCTCTATCTCATGTGTTTACAACCTCTTCCTTTTTATTTACACTCTTTCCAAAATTTAACTATGCTCAAAGTCTCCCATTAAAACAAAACACATTAAAAACTCAAGCCTTTCCCAATATTTTGCCTGCGCTAGTTACTGCTGTCTCACCTCTTCATAACCAATATCCTCATAAGAATATTGTACACTCTGCTTTCTTCAAGTGGGATTGATAAATGGGATCCAAGAGTTACATGGACCCCTTGAAGTGGAGAAAATTTTTTATGTGTATGTGTGCATATGCATCTTTCTGGCAAGAAGGTCCATAGCCTTCATGAAATTGTCAAGGGCTCTCATTTATTCTTCATCCTACTGCAGTCAAGCTCTTGCTTGCACTCAGGTTTCTGCCCCTCTCATACCACTGAAACTTTCATCACAAAGGTCACCAGAGACCCATAATTGACTTACTCCTTTCAATTGTTATCTTATTTGAGCTTGTGGCAGCTTTTTACTCTATTCAACACTTTGCTGTTTTTGAAACACTATCCACTTGTTTTTGTTTTTTTTTTTGTGGTACGTGGGCCTCTCACTGTTGTGGCCTCTCCCATTGCGGAGCACAGGCTCTGGATGCGCAGGCTCAGTGGCCATGGCTCACGGGCCCAGCCGCTCTGCAGCACGTGGGATCTTCCCGGACTGGGGCACGAATCCGTGTCCCCTGCATCGGCAGGCGGACTCTCAACCACTGCGCCACCAGGGAAGCCCTCCACTTGTATTTTCAAATGAACTTTCCCCTCCTGTTTCTCCTGATGTTATTACAATTCCTTCTCAATCTGTTTTTCAGGTTCATGTTTTTGATGCTTATTTGTAACTGACCCTTCTTGGGTTACCTGTAAGACAGACACATGCCATTTTCCTGACTATTTCCCCTCATTCATAGCCCCACCTGTACCCCCTTATCAAAGCGTGTCATCCCACAGCCCCTGATAAATGAGGAGCAGGTATATGACTCCAACACAGTGACCTCAGCTGACTGGATCAGGGTTGACATATGGGTAAATTTAAGCCAATTAAAACCTCTTTTCTTGAGAATTAATAGCTTTTCAAATCATAGTTAACATGTATAGAGAATAGTGCACACATCCCAAGTGTTTACTTGATGCATTTTCACATTCATGTAACAGAACATTAGCAACAACTCAAAAGCTGTCTTTTTACCCACTGCCAGTCACAATTCCTTGCCACCCCTCCAAAGACAAATGCCATTTCAGTTTCTAACATTATACATTGTTTTTATCTATTTTTGAAGTTTCTCTAACTAAATATCTCTTTGGTGTTTGCCCTGTTTCACTTAGTATTATGTCTGTGAGATTCCATGTTGTTCTGTAACTGAACTTCTTTAATTTTCATTGATGCAGTGTTTTCTACTGTATGATAAATATGCCAAAACGTATCCATTCTACTGTTGACATTTGGGTTGCTTCCAGTTTGGAGCTATCATGAAGAATGTTTCTCTGGACATTCTGTACATATCTATTTGTGCACATATATACACAATTCAATTTTATCCACATCTAGGAGGATAATTATGGGGCTATCGGATAAGTATATGTTCAGTTTTAAGAGATGTCGCTGAAGAGTTTTCCAAAGTGGATGTGTCAGCTTGCTTTCCTACCAGCATTATAGGAGAATTTTGGTTGCTCCACACCATTACTAATACTTTATATTGTCCGATGTTTTCATTTTAGCCTTTCCTCTGTAAGCCTAATAGGATATCATTATGGTTTTAAATTTCCCTGATTATAAAGTAAATTAATCTCATTTTCATTTGTTTATCCTTTTGCACAAGTCTTTTGCTCATTTTTTTATTGACTTGTTCATCTTTTTTCCTAAAGACTTGTAGGAATTATTTTAATGTTATAGATATGAGTTCTTTGTTGATTATACGTATTACAACTGTCTTCTCCTATTGTGTGGTTTGACTTTTCCCTTTCTTTATGGTGCATTTTGGTTAATGTAAGTCCTCAATTTTAATATAGTCCAATTAATCAAGTTTTTAGTTTAGAGATATTCATGTCCTCTTTATGAGCCCTTTCCTTGTTCCCAAATCATGAAGATATTCTCCTATGACAACTTTTAGAACTTCAATTATTTTACCTTAATAAAATAATCTTCAATCAACCTGGGGTTGAGTTTTACATGTAATATGAAGTAAGAGTCATTTCATTATTTTCACATGGCTATCCAGTGATCTGGCACCATTTATTCCAAAGATCTTCATTTCCCCATGATCTTTTATGCCACCTTTGTCATTAAACAAGTGCCCTTATATGTGAAGGATTATTTCTGGATTTCTCTCCTGTTCCATTTGTCTATTTAATATCCTGGTGCTTACACCACAGTGTCTAACTGACTACAAGTTTATAATGAGTCTTAACGTTTCATAATGTGATTCCACCATCTTTATTCTTCTTTATGATTTTCTGCCTATTTTTCCCTTTGCATTTCTTTAAATAATTGAGAATGAGAGTGTCAAATTCCACAAGAATCCTACTGGAGTTTTTATAAAGAAAACATTGAAACTATACATACATTTTAGGAGAATCAGCAACTTGACAATATTGAGTATTCAAATCCATGAATATAATTAGTCCCTCCACCTACTGTTGTTTTTAAATTTTTCCCTCAGTAATGTTTTAGAGTTTTCTGTGCAGAGGTCTTTCTAATTTTTTATTGGACTTATTCTTAGCTATTTGGTGCCTCGATGTTATCATAAATGGTATTGTTTTAAAATTGTTATTTTCTTATTACCTGTTGCTGTTATATAGAAACACAATTGATTTTTCTTGTGTTGATAATGTATCTTAAAGACCTTGCCAAATTCACCTATTAAATCTGATACTTATCTGTTGATTTCTTCAATTTTTCTATGTATGTACTGCTGTTTTCTGCAAATAATGTTAGTTTTATTTCTTCCCATTTCAGTCTCTACAGCTTTTGTTTTTCAATGCCTTACTGCACTGGCTAAGAACTTTAGCACAATTTTAAATGGAGGTGTTTATACTTGGTTTTCTTGTGTCATTACTGATCTCAACAGGAAAACTTAGAATATTTCAAAATTAAGTGTGATGTTTGTTGTAACTTTCTGTAAATATCCTTTATCAGATTAAGACAGTTCCCTACTATTTCACTTTGCTGATGGACATTACTAAACATTGAATTTTATCAATTACTTTTTGAATGCATCTTTCAAAATACATTTTTGACTTTGGTTTATGTGGGAAGTGACTTTGATTCATTTAAAAGTTGTTTAATTTTTATTATTATTTTTTTTACAGTATGTCCTTGTTGGCTATCTGTTTTAAATATAGCAGTGTGTACATGTCAATCCCAAACTCCCAATATAACCCTCCCTCCACCCTTCCCCCCGCCCCCATAACCATAAGTTCATTCTCTAAGTCTGTGAGTCTGTTTCTGTTTCGTAAATAAGTTCATGGGTATCATTTTTAAAAATATTTATTTATTTATTTGGCTGCATTGGGTCTTAGTTGTGGCACACAGGATCTTCATTGCAGCATGTGGGATCTCTCCAGTTATGGCGCATGGGCTCTAGAGTGCACGAGCTCAGTAGTTGCAGCTCACGGGCTTAGTTGTCCCATGGCACGTGGGATCTTAGTTCCCTGACCAGGCAACAAACCTGCGTCCCCTGCATTGGAAGGTGGATTCTTAACCACTGGACCTCCAGGGAAGCCCCATTTGTATAATTTTTTTTTAGATTCCACATATAAGCAATATCATATGATATTTGTCTTTCTCTGTCTGACTTACTTCACTTAGTATGATAATCTCCAGCTCCATCCATGTTGCTGCAAATGGCATTATTTCATTCTTTTTAATGGCTGAGTAATATTCCATTGTATGTATATACCATATCTTCTTTATCTATTCATCTGTTGGTGGGAATATAAATTGGTGCAGCCACTATGGAGAACAGTATGGGGGTTGCTTAAAAAACTAAAAATAGAGCTATCATATGATCCAGCAATCCCACTCCTGGTCATATATCTGGAGAAAAACATGATTTGAAAGGATACATGAACCCCAGTGTTCATTGAAGCACTGTTTACAATACCCAACTGAATGTTTGATTCATTTTGGATGTTAAACTAACCTTATATTAACATTTCTGTAACAGATCCAAATAGATGATATATTACCCTTTTTATATATCACTAGATTCAGTTTGGTAATATTTTGTGGGTTTGCAGACAAGAAAGGTAAGCTTGTAATTTTATTTTCCTATGATACCATTTTCATATTCTAGTAGCAAAGTTAAACTGGCCTCCTAAAATGAAGTGAGTAGTATCCCCTCTTTTTCTCTTCTAAGAGTTTATATAATATTGGTTTTAATTTTACCTTAAATGTTTAATAGAATTCACTAGTGAATTGCCTAGAATTGTTTTCATAAGAAGGTTTTAAAATCTGGATTCAATGTCTTTATTTTAGGTGTATGTCTATTCAGAACATTTATTTATTCTTGTGTCAGTTTCTTTCAATAGTGTTTTCCCAGGAATTTGTCTCTTTCATTTACATTTACCAATCTTAGGTGATTTTAAGGAAAAATGAGAAACCAAGACAAGTAAAAATATAAAGCGATGCTGTTTAATGTGTTATGATGCTGGTCATCACTTCTAAACAAACCATCAAGAGGCACAGAAAATTGTCAACAAACTTGTTCACTTATGCAGGACAGTTCTAGAAGTGTTTCAAGGAGAAACTGCAGCTTAAAGTATTGTATGGAGTGGAAGAAGGAGAATAATTTATCTGCTCAGACCCTCTCAATTCCTATTGTTCAAGGGCTTTGTATGTAGAGGAATAACCTGCACTTTGAAACTACATCATCTGATCCCTGTGCAGTAAGCTAGATCCTCTGTTGAAAAGTCCGTTATTTCATCCAAAATATGGAAGTGGAGAGTGTTTCAACACAGGCAGTATTACAGCTCAGAGGGACACAAAATGATGCTGTTGAGAGACTGAGAAGTTGCCCAAGGTTTGTGCTCAGCACTTTAGTATATTCTGATAATATTTGTCTTTCAATTGGAGTATGTATTTCACTTAAATTTAATGTAATTACTACTGTTTTGGGGTTTATTTACTTTATTACTATTGGTTTTCTAATGATAAAAATAATTATTTTGAATTAATCATTTCATTTTTTCACTTTACTCCTTTATTAGACTGCAAGTTGTACATTCTTTTCCTGTTCTTTTGGTGGTACCCAGGAGATTACAGTATGCATCCTTAGCTTACTTTAGTGTATATAAATTAGTATATTTACCACTTTCTGGACCATGAGCACTATAAATCAGTTTTCCTTTTCCTCTTGTGCTATTTGGCGTACTTTAATACATATATATGCTTTATATGATATATGCCACATATAACATATATATCATATATAACATAATATATATCATATGATCAGTATTCATTTATATTTACCCACATATTTACTCTTTTCTTTGCTCTTTATTACTTCTTGTTTCTCAGCACTTCCATATAGGATTTTTTTTTTTTTCTGCTTAAAGAACTCACTTTAACCTTTCCTTTAGTGCAGGTCTGCTGATAAGTTCTCTCAGTTTTATTAGTCTGAAAATATCTTTAATTTGTCTTCATTCATGAAGGATATTTTCCCCAGGTGTGGAATTCTGGGTTGGAAGTTATTTTCTTTAGTCAATTTGAAGATAAGTTCTATTGTTTCTGTTGAGCATTCAGCTATCATTTAAAAAATATTTTAAAATATTTTATTATTTATTTTGATTTTTTTTTACTTTATTTCAATTTATTTTACTGCTCTTTTAGTTTCTTTGAATGAAAGCCTAAATATTGATTTCATATAAAGCAATATATATGTATACATTTAGAAATGAAAAGGAATAGTGAAATCACAATAAATATAACAAAATAGAGGAGAAGAAAAAAAGAAAATACAAAAATGTATCTATATCTATCCTTCCTTCTATGTATCTATATATCTATGAACCATCTATATCAATAATTGCCCTTTAGAAGACTTGGACACAGACTGAACTTCCAAAAATAAAATATAGCTATGTGATGATGAAAAGAAACACAACTAAATCCAAAAAGGTGAAAATGACTGACATTTCAGAAATAAGAACACACAGGCCAAGAAAACAGTAACAATAAATCAGATGTCACAATGTTAATATAAAGCAAGCTAGAATTTAAAATATATTTAAGGAGGAAAGAGACCTACTTCATATTGATAAACAATATACCAGGTCTGTGTAATAGTCGTGACTTCTATACATCTTTTAACAAAACTTTAAAGTATAGAAAGCAAAAAACAATAGAAATAAAAAAATAAATGGACAAATCCACACTTGAATTATAAGCCAGTATATAGTTATTTGAATATTGTAACTAACAAACTTCTTTTAAAATATATATAAACTGTATGCTCAACAGAAAAACAAATATTCTATTCAAATACTTGATACACCTCCAAACCTTTTCCATGTAATTTGGCCACGAGACTTTGCAACATTTTTGCTCCAAAGCAGAAGTCACACAGGGCACATTTGTGAATCATGATCCAGTAAAATTAGAAATGAAGAACCCAAACCAATCTACACATTAGGGATTTTTAAAAAATCTACACTCTTGTTTCTAAATAAGTTTCATGTTAAAGATGCACGCGAACTAAATTTACTATGTAGAAATAAACAACAGTGAAAACACAACCTATCAAAACTGTGGGGAAATGTTGGCTCTCCCGACTGCTCTCACTGATACACACCAAGCCACTACTAACAGTTTGAGAAATTTTTAGTTGTTATTTCTTCAAATACTGCTTGTGCTTTATCTCTCTTTAATCGTTGTGTGATGTCAGTTACATAAATGATTGGGTTTTTTGCTCTTTTTCATGTGTATTTCAGCTCTTTTCTGTTTTCCATGCTTTTGTTCTCCATGTTTCAGTCTATATATTTTCTTATGTGCTATCTTCAAGTTAATCTAATTATCTCTTCAGCTGTGTTGACTCTGTTAAACCTGTTCTTTGAGATTTAATTTCAGTTATTGTATTTTTTCAGTTTTAAATTTCCTATTCTAGTATTTTTCATGTTTGTGGTTCTCTGCCAATAATTTCAATCTTCTTACTTAATTTCTTGGATATATTAATCAAATTTCATTTGAAACAGTGGTTGGCAAACTTATTGTAAAGGACATATACTAAGTATTTTCAGCTTTGATGGACATATGATCTCTGTTGCAATTACTTAACTGTGCCATTTTAGCATGAAAATGACTACAGACACTATGTAAACAAATGGGCATGGTTATTTTCCAATAAAAGTTACTTACAAAATCAGGCAGCAGGCTGGATTTGTTCTATAGGCCATAGTGTGTGGAGACATATGTTAAAGCCTTCAGTATCATATCTGGATCATCTATCAGTCTGTTTCTATTGTTTTTTTCTCTAGTGTATTTGGTCATTTTATTATCATGTTTAGACCTTGTTATTTTGATAGATAATCTGACACTGTATGTAATAGTTTGCGGAGGTACTTTGAGGTTCTGCTTGATATTATCTTCCACAAGAAATGATTTATTCATGCTTCTCACAGGGATTTGAGGGTAGATCAGCTTAATCAAATCAGGGATGGAGGTGATTAAAAGTTAGATTCTAGTCTTTGTGAACATTGGCCTTTGTTGTAGGTTATCCTTTATACCTAAGGTGTAATTTATCAGCATCTCATTTGAAAGCCTGCAGTGTTTTCTCCGTTTCCTCCTCTTTGGTAAGCCCTGGACTCCAGTGCTTCTCCTGCAACCCCAAGACATACCTGAAATGTCTGGTCAGCTTCTCAATTGATTAGCTGCCATTTTCAAATCAGCAAATCAGTAGAAAAGCAGATGCAAATGGTGGACTCTCCTCTATGGACTTTCTTTCTGTCTAGAATCTTAGTTCCACAAGTTATTGCTGCCTTGGTATCTCTCCAGCCTTGGTACCTCTCCAGTGTGTTCAAACAAATATTTCTATGTGTAAATATATGTGTATGTGTGTTTTGTCTATCAATCACAGCAGGAGGTTTGATCTGAAACAAGCCAATGAGGCGTTGCCTTAAGTTGAAACTTGAGTTTTTGTTGGATACTTGAATTTGGAAGTCATCCAAGTCCAGTATTGGGGTATTGTATATGTTTCGTGTGTGTGTGAAAGCAGAAAATTCAGGAGATACTAATGAAGCCTGCATTCAGAGAGACAGGAGACTGCAGCCTTGGAGAGCAGAGAAAGAAACCCTAGTACCTAATAGGTTTCCAGTTATCCCTTATGATGTTTGGCTAAGATTTTAGTCCTTAGTTCTGCATTATCACTGTATCCTTATAGCAAAAACCTCTGCTATCTTGTTGACTTTGGGAAGGATCCTGCCTTTTCAAGCAAATTGTCACTAATGTGTTTCCCCTGAAATGTTGGATTTTGGCAGGGTTTCATTCTTACCACACTTTTTTTTAATCCAAGTGTTCTTCCTGAGTATTCACTCCCATGGCGTCAGTTGCCACACATATGCTTATGACTAATAAGTCTCTATATTGAGCCAAGGCTTATATCCTAAGCTTCAACTGCCTGTTGCTTTTCTCCCCCTGGATGCTCCCCAGTTACCTCAAACTCATCACATCTAAAGTCTTGTCATCCTTTCTTTTGCTCTGTCTATAATGAACAACTCACAGATGACTGAACATAGCATATTTTTTCAATAACCTATACCTTTGCTCAAATTGCTTCCTCTACCTATAATATGCTACCTTTCACTTCTCTTCATGTTCTACTGAAGTCATTCAACATGCATCTTCCAGATCAGTTCTTCTATGTTGACTTTCTGTTATACCTCATCCCATACCATAGAATTTATATCATCTCCGTTCCATTTTGTTCTCTATCAAGCTATTCTTAACACTTTATTACACTTACATGGTTATTCGCAGAAGATGCCCTGGATTGACTAGAGCTGAGATATGCTTATGTCATGTATATGGAGTTAAATAACATACTTACCTTTTTATTTACTTTCACTGAATTGCATAAACCATGTATGGCTGTTTAGACATATATGGGCATGTTAAGTTGAATTAGAACTGAGATGAGAAGGGTGAAAATAGTCAAATTCCAGGAAAAAATATTGACCCCAAGTGATAGAATTCTCACATGACTCAACAACAGACTCTGATTTTCAAATGTGAGTAGTAGTTCTGGACACAGTTGAAGCCTTTTACCTAAACCTACCAGAAATAGAATTATGGCTCTTACCCAAACCTACCATGATCCTGACATCTGGTGTGTGCAGGCCTTGGAAAGAAATGGGTATTTAAAATTTAAAAATACAAACCCTCTTGAATCCAAGATATTATGCTATCATGCCTACTATGAGAATATAGCCTTGAAGGAAGTTGGGTGAAGTTATCTTTTTACATACTTTTGGTGCAAGAGTAGCAGACCTATGCAAGATAGGGGCGTTAGCTTGAATGACATATCAGTGAACGTTTAACACAATGTAAGGAGCAGTGGTTCAGCAGTAGGCCAAAAAGCGCATTGTGATCATAGCTTAGAGCAAATTGTCAGCTCTGAAATAGCCTGAGAGGAGTAGTGGTATTTATAATTTAGAATATATCGGTGGCAAGAGCACAAGCATTGGCCAGGACTGACTTGGGTGCACAAATAGACCCTCCCTTGAATTTTTCTGAGATACTAGAGAACAGACAGAATTTAAGAGTGGTAAATAATTTCCTAAAATTAAACAAAGATGATCATAGTAAGATAACACATTGCGTTGATTTTGCTGACCTTACTTTGTACTCATGAGCTGAGGAATTATTGTAATTTTAAGGTTACAAATATAATATTCCTCTTCCAAATAGTCATTTGCTTGAGGATATGGAACATGTCTCATTCAATTTTGCATTATCCACGCCTAATATGGTTTCTGTTACATAGAACGTGCTAACAATGATTGAATGAAAAATGAATGAATGAATGTTGGAGTGTTGAATGAATTACAGGGTGAATAAAACACAGGGCTGATACAAGAGATGTATTCACTATGTATGGGTGTATAAACTTATCCTGTTCCCACATCATAGGCTTCCCAAAAGAAATCACAGCAACATGAAAACAGTTTCAAAGAGAGGAAGAGAATTTATAGTGAGAGCCACCTAGGACATGCCATCTCACAGCCTTTTGTATGCCAGGGAAGGAGAGAAAACAGGACACATGGATTGACTATATGCTCACACACCAGCAACTGTCAAAGAGACAACTTGAGCTATTTGTAAAGTAAATTCTGTAGTTACTGATGACAGTTGTTTGTCTTTGTTGGTTAAAAATACAATTTCCAAACCTAAAATGTCTTCATCGTTCCTGAGGGTGCCACATTATTGATGGCTGTGACTTTCTCTTCTTTCACAAATCATCTCATTCTGTAATTTAAAAAAAATTAAACTAAAACATTTCAATCAAGTACATCAACTTGTGTGAAACTACTTCAAGGACTTAACAGTGATATTAAATAACATAGCTTGATTCTTTCACAAGAGCTTTATTTCAACCAGAAAGCATATTACAGGTCCCAAAGGAGGGTCAAGATACAATAAATATGCTTCTTCCATCAAGCTGATTTTCCTGCTTCCCAACTTCCACAGAGGATTAACACCAAGCCCTTTCATACCAGAATACTAGTGTTTCAGTTGACAATTTAGGTCACTTATTTATGTATAGTTCATTCACAGCATAGCTCTTCAGCTCTGCCTCCCAACCTCCAAAACACACATATGAAGCTTTAATTAAAACTGATGCATATGTGCATCTGTGTAATTCCTGCAATAGACTGTGAGCAAAGTGAGGGCAAGGATTATCTTATTAGACTATCACCATGATGCTGAGCGTAGTGACTGCTGTATTATGAGTGTTAAAAAGATGTTTTTTAAAAAGTGTTATAAGTTGGGAAACAGTTAAAGGATCTTGGGTTTTGGAGCAACACAGTCCTGAATTCGAATCCTAAATTTACCACTTTCTATATATTTTATTTTATGTGTGTCATTAAAAATTCTTAGGTCTCAGATTCTTACTGAAATAAGGAAAGGCATTTCACATTCTCCCAACTCAATTGCAAAATGTATATTATGAATGTAAAGCAACTAGAATGCACCCTGGAAAATACATTCTAATTATTGATCATCTACTATCCTTATTAACTAGGAGTTAAGAAAGATCAGTGTGAACTTGAGTGGTCTAGAAATACTTCATTGAGAAGGGAATTTTATTATTGAAAAAAGGCAGAACAAAAATTTATCAAGCTTAAAAATCAGAAAAACATGTTTAAAGAATGATGGGAATAATTTCCACTTAAAAATCTAATATATTTATTACCTTTTTCTTAAGAAAATATGTATAACAACAAGTGTGTTTATCGCTTCTTGATGGGCTAAGCAAATTATAAAAGCAGTGGTTCTTACACCAGAGAACTTACAAACTTGTGTACACAGTGAACACATAGAATGACTAAAGAGAAAAATGAGACAATATATGATTAACTGTGAAAACTTGTTAAAACAACAAATTGAGAAAAGATAAGATCAGGATTGGCTAGGGTGGTAAGGAAAATGCTTCATAAATGTGGCTGGACTTCAACCATAATTGTAGGGTGGGTTTAAATAGGAAGAAAAAAAGAATAGTGTGTTCTAGGCAGATGAAACAATAATGAATAAAAGAAAAGCTTCTCCAATTTGCACAAGTTACTCTTGAGCCACTAATGGCAAATTGCCTTCCTAGAAACAAAATATTCAGACTGAGAAGCAATAGAAGATATGGTTGATAAGTAAGATGATGCTTTCCTATAATCTCAATCAAGGATATAAATGTATAATGAATTCTGACCTAGCTTAGAGACAGCTAAAAAGAGAAAAGAGGAATCAGTTAGGATCAGTAGTAGATAGCAGAAAGTCATGAGATAGGGATTGGACAAATAACTGGGTAGAAGGAAAAGTAACATAGTGGATTGTGAAGTACCAACAGGTTTGCTGAGAAGGAATCAGAATGGAATAATGGTGAGGTTAATTTCATGTGAGATTAAATATAGAATATTTGGTTGAAATTTTAAACAATTACATAAATCTAAGAGTTTAAAACAAAATATTATAAAAGAGATGTTTCTTATTGTGATGAAATAAGATCTCCTTAGTAGTTTTGTAGAATTCCTTGGACTTAACTGATACCCATGTCAAATATTTCTTCTAATCAACTTTTAAGTAGTTTTGGACCCCAAATTTTGTCTTCACTCTTAAAATCTCTCTTGAGCTATCAGCCCACCTTTCCCATTGCCTGCTCTACATTTCCATATAAATATCTACTGGAAGCCAATTTAACATGTAAAAACTGACATCATAATTTTCTCTCCCAAATATCCTCAGCTACTTCCCTATCCTGATAACACTGATAGTGACATCCTTGTTTTCTCACACTTGAATTATTAGAGAAGCCTGAGCATTTGAGGAAGCAGTTGCCTCTTCCAGCTTTTCCAGACTCATTTCAGCAGGGAAAGACCTTCACGAGCCAGCACAGCTGACTCTGGATGGGTGGGCCAGCTGGTAGCAGACAGGAGGGGCTTGCTGTCTGGTACTTTCAGAGGGGAAGGTTCATGTTCTGAGGTTGGGAAGGGTCATTGGGTGGGCTCTTTAGCTGGGTGGTGCCACTAATTATATTCCATGGTTGGGCAGGGCTGCAGGCTGTGCTCCCTGGCCAGGTAGTGCCATTGGTCAGACTGCATTCAGGTTGGGCTTCAGGGTTGGCTCCACCACTGTAGAGGATCTCAAGCTGTGCTTCACAGTTGGAGGGGGCCTCAGCCTGGGTTTCATGGTCAGGTGCTGCTGCAGGCAGTGTTCCACAGCTGGTTGGGACTGCAGGCTGGGCTCCATTGATTGGGCAGGCCACTGGCTATGCTGCACACTTGGGCTAGATTGTTGGCTGGGCTCCCTGTTCAGCTGGGGCCAGAGGCTATGCTCACATTTGAGCAGAGGCACTGGTTTACTCAGGCAGGGCCATATTATGGGCTCTGTGGCTGGGCCAGACTGCTGGGTACCCAAGCCAGGAAGAACTGCTGATCATCATGCTCCTTAGCCAAATGGAACCACTGGCTTAGCACTGTGAGTGAGCTCAGCTTTCTGGTCTGGTGCTGCTACCATCAGGAACCTGATCTGCCAAGATCCCTGCACTGGTCGCTTGAGCCCTGCCCCTTTCTTTATTTCTCGCTGACCCCTGGCAGTCTAGTCCTGCTGATTACCCTAGTATTCCCTGTGATGTGAGACAGAATTGGCCTCCCAGGAAGCTTCCCAGAAAATTGGAGAAGCTGTATGTCTGCCTCAGGCTCTCTTTTCCCCACTGGTAAAACCATAGTCCCAGGGGAACCTTCTCTGTGTGGCTCTGTGTTGGCCTGGGGAAGGGGTGACATGGTCAAAGTGAAACTGCTCCTCTTATCCTTCTAATGCAGCTTTTCTTGTTTTTTGTTTGTTTGTTTGTTGTTTGTTTGTTTGGGGTTTTTTTGTGTGGTCAAGGGGATGATTCACCTTCACCCCTGGGTTCTGGGATTTTCACAAAGGTGTTCTTATCTGTGGAAAGTTGCTAGTCTTTCTGTGAGGGGAAATAATGCCAAGGACCTCCTATTCTGCCATCTTGCTGACGTCACTCCAGAAGGATTTTGGTAGAAATTGGCAACTGGAGTCAAAAAATTATAGAGAAATAAAAAAGAACATAAAATAGCAAAAAAAAATTTTTGAAAAATAATAGAGCTGGACGACTCCCACTAATTACTTTCTAAAAGTTACTCTAAAGTAAAGTAATTGAGACAGTGTGGTATTGGTGTAAGAATAGATATATAGCTTAATGGAAAAAAGAGAGAGTTCCACAGTAGACCTACACATTGTACAGCCAATTGATTTGCAACAAATAAAATTCAGTGAGGTAAGGGATAGTCTTCAACAAATGGTGCTGGAATATTTGGATATTCATTGCATAACCATGAACCTTGATCATTACTTCATACACATACAAATATACAAAGATTAACACAAAAAGGATCACATGAGAAGGCAAAAAAAATTTTTAAGCCTTCTTGAAAAAAACAGGAGAAAATCTGTGAGTTGAGATTAAGTGAAGATTTCTGAGAGGACACAAAAAGCAATTACAAAAGAAAATAATTATAAATTGGACTTCATCAAAACTAAAAACTTCTGCCCTTTGAAAGATGTTAAGGAAATGAAAATACAAGCCACAGGGAGAAAATAGTTGCAGAACATCTGATAAAAGATTTATATTCAGAAGATATAAGGAATTCACTTTATATGACACACATGACAATTTTTAAAAACAGCAAAATATTTGAGCAGACGCTTCACCAAAGAAGATAGAAGAATGTCAAATAAGCACATAAAAACATGCTTATCATTGTTAGTCATTAGGAAATTTTAAACTGAAAAGACAATGAGATGCCTCTATACTTATTGTGCTTTCATATATCTTCTTTTGTGAAATGTCTGTTCAAGACTGTTATCTATTACTGTCTTTTTATTATTGAATTGTAGGACTTTTTATATATTCTGGATAAAGTCTTTGTGAGATACATGCATGGCACATATTTTATAACACTATCATGACTATACATTTTCATAATGATATTTTTATAAGCAAAAGTTTGTTGAAATCCAATTTATCATATATTTTATGGTTAGTCCTTTTTGCTAACCCCAAGGCAATAAAGGTATTCTCTTATGTTATCTCCTAAAAGCTTTCTACTTTTAGATGTTATATTTAGATTCATAAACCACCTTTATTTAAATTTTGTATATAGTATGAGAAATGGGTTAATTTTCCACATATACAATTGTTCCAGTGCCATATATTGTTCTGTTTTATTAATCAAGTTGTCTATCCTTTTGCCAATATCACTCTGTTTTGATTACTGTATTTTTATAAGTTTTGAAGTTCCAAGTAACCCAACCTTATAGTTTTTTAAGAGTTTCGGCAATTCTGTTTTTTGCATTTTCATATACATTTTAGAATCAGTTTTTAAAATATAGTTTGCTGGCATTATGACGGACATCTTATTTTACATCTACAGATTGATTTGTGGAGAATGACAGCTTAAAAACATTAAATCTTCCAATCTATGAGCATGATTTAGCTCTTAATTTATGTCAGATCTATAATTTGTGTTAGTGGTGCTTCCTACTTTTCAGTACAGAGGTCTTGCATGTCTTTCACTTTATTTAGTCCTAAATATTTCATGCTTTTGATTCTATTGAAAACTGTATTTTTATTATCTCATTTTCCAGTTTTTGAAATATTACCAATATTTCTTTTTTCTTAGATTATTTGTACTGTTATTACAAAAGTACATTCACAGTTATTTTATAAATGGTAAGTGAATAGTAAACTTTATGAGTACTTGAATGTCTGAAAATGGCTTTATTTATCATGGTTAATTTATGATTCAGTATAATTTTGCTAAAGATGTTGAAGGCATGCTATAATATCTGCTGCAATCCATTTTTACCCATATGGGAATCATAGGCTAGTCTAATTATTGTTTCTTTGCAGTAGAACATTTTTTTCTCCTTAAGAAATTTTTAGGATTTCTTTGTACTTAGTCTACTGTAATTACTGTAAAAAACACAAACAATATTGTGTTTAGGTATGTTTTTATTTTTCATGCGTACTGCTTGGCACTCAGTGGGCCTTTTCAATTTGAAGGCACATGTCTTCCTTCAGGTCTGGTAATTTTTCTTTATTTCTTTAGAATTTCTTCCTTTCTATTTTATTAACCTTCTGTGACTCCCTTACTAGATACTGGACCTCCTGACTTGATTCTAAGTATATATTATCTTTATTCTCATATTCTCTATCTCTTTGTAAACTTTCATTTTTATTCTGGGAAATACCCTTGACTCCATCTTTCATACCCCCTTTTTAATATTTGATACCATATATATATATATATATATATATTTTTTTTTTTTTTTTTTTTTTTTTTTTTTTTTTTTGCGGTATGCGGGCCTCTCACTGTTGTGGCCTCTCCCGTTGTGGAGCACAGGCTCCGGGCGCACAGGCTCAGCGGCCATGGCTCACTGGCCCAGCCGCTCCGAGGCATGTGGGATCTTCCCGGACCGGGGCACGAACCCGTGTCCCCTGCATCGGCAGGCGGACTCTCAACCACTGCGCCACCAGGGAAGCCCAATACCATATATTTAAGTTCAAAGTATTCTGAGTTATTCCTTGATTCTTTCTTAACATACCATATTAAGTTATATGTGCAATATCTTCTTGAAACTTACAGTATTTATAATTGTGTGTGTGTATTTTTTGACAACTTCATGTATTTTCATTTTCCCTAGAGTCAATAGTTTCATTTGTTTACTTTGGTTCTCTTTTGTGCCACTAGATATTTTTTCAAACATCTAGTTATTTCTTTGTTGTCAATTTGTATTTAGGAATAAAGGAACAGGTTTTCTTACATAAGTAACTGGATGGGTTTCCTTTGCATTTGTGAAGTCTAGTTTTGCCTAACAGATTTCTGCAATGGAAGAGCTAAGGCTGAGCTCTTTGAATATCAGCAGATCACATCAACTGACAGGATTCATTTTACTGTGTGTATATATATATGAATCTAGCAGGCAGAACACACATACCTCAAACACAAATGCTAGGACAAGGAAGGTTGTTTCTCTGGGTTGTCAACACCAATGCTAGGAGCTCTAGCTTTCCACAGGTGGAAATTATTTATAGATTAAATCTCCAGTTATATTCTGAGTGTTTGTATATGACATACAAAGGAAATTGTGGCATAAGTTAATTCACACTGATTTTCATTTTTTTTCTTATTAAACTAGTGGGTTTTTTTAACTTTATGTTATATTAGAGTCTAGTTGATTAACAATACTGTGTTAGTTTCAGGTGTACAGCAAAGTGATTCAGTTATACAAATACATGTATCTATTCTTTTTCAAATTCTTTTCCCATTTAGGTTTTTATATAATATTGAGCAGGGTTCCATGTGCTATACAGTAGGTCCTTGTTGGTTATCCATTTTAAATATAGCAGTGTGTGCATGTCAATCCCAAACTCCCTAAGTATCCCACACTGATTTTCTGTGGGTAAAACTTCACTCATTTACCATTACTTATGGCCCCTAACTACTCTTTCTTAATCTTCACAGTACTGAGTTTAATTTCAGAACATCTATGTGGTTTTGCCTCCAAGGAATAAACAATTCCACCTCTACTTTTGTCTTACCCTTTGTCAGTTTCTGGGTTAGACACTCTGATATGGTCTAAATGATTTAATTATATTTTAAATTTTTTGAAATTCATTAAGATCTTCTGTCCAATGATATCTAAAAATATAGAGAGCTCATACATATTTTCATTAACAATCATTATTTCTCCTCTAATTTCAATGAGTCTTCAGCAAAAAAAAAAAAAAGAGGTAAATATATGTGCTCAGTCCACCAACTTGTACCAGTAGCCTACATGTAAATGATATCATACAGTATTTGTCCCTCTCTGACTGGCGTATTACACTTGGTATAATGTCTTCCAGGTCACAAATGCCAGAATTTCCTTCTTTTTTAAGTCTGAAGAATATTCAGTTGTGTTTATGTGTTTGTGTGTGTGCATATGCACGTGCGTGTGTGTGTGTGTGTATCACATTTTCTTTATCCATTCATCAGTCAACAGACATTTAGTTTGTTTCCATATTTGGCTATTCTGAACAATGCTGCAATGAACATGAGAGTACAGACATCTCTTTGAGAAAGTAATTTCTTTTCCTTTGGACATATACCCAGAAGTGGGATTGCTTGATCATATGGTAGTTCTATCTTTAATTATTTGAGGAACCTCCATACTGTTTTCCATAATTGCTTTACCAAAATACATTTACACTAACATTCCCAAGGGTTCTCTTTTCTTCACATCCTCACCAACATTTGTTATCTCTTGTTTTTTTGATAATAGACACCCTAACAGGTGTGTGGTGCTATCTCGTGGTTTTGACATGTATATCCCTAATGATTAGTGATGTTGAGTATTTCTTTTCATATACCTATTGGCCATTTGTATGTTGTCTTTGGAAAAATACCGATCCAGGTCCTTTGCCCATTTTTAAATTGGGTTATTTGTGGTTTTGCTATTGAATTGTAAGTGTTCCTTACATTTTTTGAACATTAACCCCTTATCAGATATACAGTTTGCAAATACTTTCTCTAATTTCATTTTGTCGATAGTTTACTTTGTTGTGCCAAAACACTTGTTTATTTTTCCTTTTGTTGCCTTTGTTTTCAGTGTCAAATCCAAAAAATCATTGCCAAGAGCAATGCCAAAGAGCTTTTCCCCTATGTTTTCTTCTAGGAATTTTATGGTTTCAGGTTTTGTGCTTAAGTCTTTAATCCATTTTTAGTTTATTTTTGTGTACAGTATAAGATAGAGGTCAAAGGCCAATATTTTTTGTACCATTCTTAGTTTCTTTCTTTCTTTGTATTTTTGTTTTTTACCTGTAGTGACACATTTAATTCTCATGACAGTCCTATGAGGTAGCTACTATTATCACCATTTTATATATGGGTAAACTAAGGCACAGAGAGGTCAAATACCTTTCCCAAGGACTCATGGCTAAACTGTAGTGATAGAATTTGAAACTCATGCAATCTGATTATAGATGCTTGATTCTAGATTCTGGATATAACTACTATAAGATATACCTAAGTAAAATTAAATGGGCAAAGGATATAAACAGCTAATTCACTGAACTATATTAAAAGTATATAAAGTATAAATGTATTTGTTCAATCTTTTCAGTAATCATATAATTGCAAATTAAAGCATCAATAGTACAACATTTTGCCTCTGAAATTATAATGGATTAATAAATGGTAATAATACTAGTGGAAATGAGCACTTTCATATGCTGCTTATAAAAGTAAAAATTATTACAATCTTTCTGAAAATAAGTTTTGAACACATTCTGAGCCCTCATACATGTACCCATTGAAACATTTTTTTCTAGGAATGTTGCCTATCTCTTTAAAATAGGAAAATGTTTATATATAAAATATTAATGGAAGCACAATCATAATAATTGAAAATAATTCAAAATACCAAAATATCATTCATTTATTCATTCATAAATTTAGTCACAATTATTTATTCATCAGCCACAATATTCCAGACACTGTCTGAGACCCTGGGAATGTAGTAGTAATGAGACACACAAAATCATTTCTCTCAAAGACTTTACATTTTATTGGAGGGAGACAGGCAATAAATTAAAAAAAAAGAAAGAAAGAAAAAGAAAAAGCAAACCAAGTACTGATAAGGACTATAATGAAGAAAATTATGATGAGTTTATGGAGAGAAACTGGGGACTACTTTAGATAGTTAGGTGATGACATTTAAATTGAGATCTGAGGGAAGAGTTTTCTCTACTGAAGTAAAACTCCAAGACAGAAAAAGACTTAGCATATTTGAACAATAGAAAGACACCTAGTTCTATGCAATCAACTAAAAAGAGGAAGACTTACATAGGACCTTGTAGAACCTCTAAGGAATTTGAACTTTATTCTAAATGTGTTGAGAAGCTATTGAAGGATCTTGAAAAGAATATAACATAAACTGATTACATTTTAAAAGCTCACTTTTGCTGCTTCTTGGAGAATGGATTATAGTGAACAAAATAAGAAGCAGAATAATTATTTTGAAAGCTTATTACACTGGTCTAGGTGAAAATTAATGCCTTAGACCAGGGCGCTAATGCAGACTAATGGAAGTGAACAAATTCCAGATATATTTTGGAGGTAGAAGTTAGGAAGTGAGTGGCCAACTTTGTTGAATGGTGCTTATAGGTTGAGAAAGTTGAAGCAGAGCAGAGACTATTGTATATGGCAACATTGGAGGTCACCAGTGGTCTTGACAACAGATGTGCCTTGGTAGGGGTGATAGCCTGGTTGAGGAAAAAATGCTAGATGAGAGAGAAAAATGGTTAAGTGCATTGTGGTACCTTCATTGGCTGCAGATATTTAACGTGGTAAATATTTTCAAAGACTATTTAACATGGTGAGTATTTTCAAATAGTATTTAATGATTTTTGATCATGCTCAAAATAAACTTTTAAGAAAAAAGCAGGATTCAGTAGTGTAAATAGAACATAATTTTGCAAATAAATAAATAGCATAATGGTTCCATTATATTTAAGAAAATATTTTTTAAAGCACTATTATAAATTTTCCATAAAATGTACATGTAATTATGAACAGACAATATCGTATCTATATTGGGATAAAAATACTGGCTACTGGTAGTTTAATCCAATAGATAAAATAAATTTTATTCCCCAACCAATTATATACAATGGCTATTCAAGACTGCTTGGGAATCAAACAAAAAATGAAATTTTTGGCAACAACAAACTTTTGAATGCCAAAAGTATACATTATATATCAAAATTGTTCAAATCTTCTTTTGTGTCTTTGGGATATTTTTCTTCCAAATATTCTTCCATAATTCTTCTTGGTATATGTACTTCATATTTTGTGTTACTACTATGAATAAGACATTTACTTTTTAAAAAACATTTTATTTTATATTTGTGTATAGTTGATTAACAATGTTGTGTTACTTTTAGGTTTACAACAAAGTGATTCAGTTATACACATACATATATCTATTATTTTACAAATTCTTTTCGCATTTAGGTTATTACAGAATATCGAGCAGAGTTCCATGGGCTATAGAGTAGGTCCTTGTTGGTTATCAATTTTATTTTATTAAAAAAATTTTTTTATCAGAGAGCTTATCTTCTCATCCCTTTTTTTAAAAACATCTTTATTGGAGTATAATTGTTTTACAATGATGTGCTGGTTTCTGCTGTATAACAAAGTGAATCAGCTTTACATATACACATATCCCCATATCTCCCCTCTTGCGTCTCACTCCCACCATCCCTATCCCACCCCTCTAGGTGGACACAAAGCACCAAGCTGATCTCCCTGTGCTATGCATCTGCTTCCCACTAGCTATCTGTTTTACATTTGGTAGTGTATATATGTCCATGGTACTCTCTCAATTCTTCCCAGCTTACCCTTCCCCCTCCCCATGTCCTCAAGTCCATTCTCTGTCTGCGTCTTTATTACTGTCCTGCCCCTAGGTTCTTCAGAACTTTTCTTGTTCTTTATATTCCATATATATCTTTTAGCATACAGTATTAGTTTTTATACTTTTGACTTACTTCACTCTGTATGACAGTCTCTAGGTCCATCCACCTCACTACAAATAACTCAAGTTCCTTTCTTTCTATGGCTGAGTAATACTCCATTGTATATATGTGCAACACCTTCTTTATCCATTCGTCTGTCGATGGACACTTAGGTTGCTTCCATGTCCTGGCTATTGTAAATAGAGCTGCAATGAACATGTGGTACATGACTCATTTTGAATTATGGTTTAATCAGGGTATATGTCCAGTAGTGGGATTTCTGGGTCATTTGGTACTTCTATTTTTAGTTTTTTAAGGAACTTCCATAGTGTTCTCCATAGTGGCTATATCGATTTATATTCCCACCAACAGTGCAAGAGGGTTCCCTTTTCTCCACACGCTCTCCAGCATTTATTGTTTGTAGATGTTTTGATGATGGCCATTCTGACCAGTGTGAGGTGATACCTCATTGTAGTTTTGATTTGCATTTCTTTAATTATTAGTGATGTTTCATGTGTTTGTTGTCAACCTGTATATCTTCTTTGCAGAATTGTCTATCTAGGTTTTCTCTCCAATTTTGGATTGTGTTGGTTCTTTTTTTTTTATATTGAGCTGCATGAGCTGCCTGTATATTTTGGAGATGAATCCTTGTCAGTTGCTTCATTTGCAAATATTTTCTCCCATTCTGAGGGTTGTCTTTTCATCTTGTTTATGGTTTCCTTCGCTGTGAAAAAGCTTTTAAGTTTCATTAGGTGCCATTTGTTTATTTTTGTTTTTATTTCCATTTCTCTAGGAGGTGGGTCAAAAAGGATCTTGCTGTATTTTATGTCATAGAATGTTCTGCCTATGTTTTCCTCTAAGAGATTTATAGAGTCTGGCCTTATATTTAGGTCTTTAATCCATTTTGAGTTTATTTTTGTCTGTGGTGTTAGTGAGTGTTCTAATTTCATTCTTTTACATGTAGCTGTCCAATTTTCCCAGCACCACTTATTGAAGAGGCTGTCTTTTCTCCAATGTATATTCTTGCCTCCTTTATCAAAGATAAGGTGGCCATATGTGCGTGGGTTTATCTCTGGGCTTTCAATCCTGTTCCATTGATCTATATTTCTGTTTTTGTGCCAGTACCATACTGTCTTGATTACTGTAGCTTTGGAGTATAGTTTGAAGTCAGAGAGCCTGATCCCTCCAACTCCATTTTTCTTTCTCAAGATTGCTTTGACTATTTGGGGTCTTCTGTGTTTCTATACAAATTGAAAATTTTTTTGTTCTAGTTCTGTGAAAAATGCCATTGGTAGTTTGATAGGGATTGTGTTGAATCTGTAGATTGCTTTGGTTAGTATAGTCATTTTCACAATGTTGATTCTTCCAATCCAAGAACATGGTATATTGCTCCATCTGTTTGTATCATCTTTAGTTTCTTTCATCAGTGTCTTAGAGTTTTCTGCATACAGGTCTTTTGTCTCCTTAGGTAGGTTTATTCCTAGATATTTATTCTTTTTGTTGCAATGGTAAATGGGAGTGTTTCCGTAATTTCTCTTTCAGACTTTTCATTGTTAGTGTGCAGAAATGCAACAGATTTCTGTGCATTAATTTTGTATCCTTCCAGTCTACCAAATTCATTGATTAGCTCTAGTAACATCTTTAGGATTCTCTATGTATAGTATCATGTCATCTGCAAACAGTGACACTTTTACTTCTTCTTTTCCAATTTGGATTCCTTTTATTTCTTCTTCCCGGAGTGCTATGGCTAAAACTTCCAAACCTATGTTGAATAATAGTGGTGAAAGTGGACACCCTTTTCTTGTTCCTGATCTTAGTGGAAAAAGTTTCAGTTTTTCACCATTAAAAACGACGTTTGCTGTCGGTTTGTCATACATGGCCTTTATTATATTGAGGTAAGTTCCCCCTATGCCTACATTCTGGAGGGTTTTTATCATACATCTGTGCTGAATTTTGTCAAAAGCTTTTTCTTCATGTATTGAGATGAGCATATGGTTTTTATCTTTCAGTTTGTTAATATGGTATATCACACTGATTGGTGTATATTGAAGAATCCTTGCATTCCTGGGATAAACCCCAATTGATCATGGTGTATGATCCTTTTAATGAACTGTTGGATTCTGTTTGCTAGTGTTTTGTTGAGGATTTTTGCATCTATGTTCATCAGTGATATTGGCCTGTAGTTGTCTTTTTTGTGACATCTTTGTCTGGTTTTGGTATCGGGTGATGGTGGCCTCATAGAATGAGTTTGGGAGTGTTCCTGCCTCTGTTATATTTTGGAAGATTTTCAGAAGCATAGGTGTTAGCTCTTTTCTAAATGTTTGATAGAATTTGCCTGTGAAGCCATCTGGTCCTGGGCTTTTGTTTGTTGGAAGATTTTTAATCACAGTTTCAATTTCAGTGCTTGTGATTGGTCTGTTTATATATTCTATTTCTTCCTGTTTTAGTCTCAGAAGGTTGTGCTTTTCTAAGAATTTCCCATTTCTTCCAGGTCATCCATTATATTGGCATAGAGTTGCTTGTAGTAATCTCTCATGATCTTTTGTATTTCTGTAGTGTCAGTTGTTACTTCTCCTTTTTCATTTCTAATTCTATTGATTTGAGTCTTCTCCCTCTTTTTCTTGATGAGTCTGGTAATGGTTTATCAATTTTGCTTATCTTCTCAAAGAACCAGCTTGTAGTTTTATTGATCTTTGCTTTCATTTCCTTCATTTCTTTTTCATTTATTTCTGATCTGATCTTTATGATTTCTTTCCTTCTGCTAACTTTGGGGTTTTTTTGTTCTTCTTTCTCTCATTGCATTAGGTGTAAGGTTAGGTTGTTTATTCGAGATGTTTCTTGTTTCTTGAGGTAGGATTTTATTGCTGTAAACTTCCCTCTTAGAACTGCTTTTGCTGCATCCCATAGGTTTTGGTCGTTGTGTTTTCACTGTCATTTGTTTCTAGGTATTTTCTGATTTCCTCTTTGATTTCTTCAGTAATCTCTTGCTTATTCAGTAGTGTATTGTTTAGCCTCCATGTGTTTGTACTTTTTACAGATTTTTTCCTGTAATTGATATCTAGTCCCATAGCATTGTGGTCAGAAAAGATACTTGATACGATTTCAGTTTTCTTCACTTTACAAAGGCTTGATATGTGACCCAAAATATTATCTATCCTTGAGAATGTTCCATGAGCATTTAAGAAGAAAGTGTATTCTGTTGTTTTTGGATGGAATGTCCTATAAATATAAATTAAGTACATGTTGTTTAATGTGTCATTTAAAGCTTGTGTTTCCTTATTTATTTTCATTTTGGGTCATCTGTCCTTTGGTTAAAGTGGGGTGTTAAAGTCCCCTACTATTATTGTGTTACTATCGATTTCCCCTTTTATGGCTCTTAGCATTTGCCTTATGTAATGAGGTGCTCCTATGTTGGGTGCATAAATATCTATAATTCTTATATCTTCTTCTTGGATTGATCCCTTGATCATTATGTAGTGTCCTTTTTTGTCTCTTGTAATTGCTTTATGTTAAAGTCTTTCGTCTGGTATGAGAATTGCTACTCTAGCTTTCTTTTGATCTCCATTTGCATGGAATATATTTCCATCCCCTCACTTTCTGTCTGTATGTGTCCCTAGGTCTGAAATGGGTCTGTTATAGACAGCATATATATGGGTCTTGTTTTTGTATCCATTCTGCCAGTCTGTGTCTTTTGGTGGGAGCATTTAATCCATTTACATTTAAGGTAATTATCATTATGTATGTTGCTATTACCATTTTCTTAATTGTTTTGGGTCTGTTTTTGTAGGTCTTTTCCTTCTCTTGTGTTTCCCACTTAGAGAAGTTCCTTTAGCATTTGTTGTAGAGCTGGTTTGGTGGTGCTGAATTCTCTTAGCATTTGCTTGTCTCTAAACGTTTTGATTTCTCCATCGAATCTGAATGAGATCCTTGTTGGGTAGAGTAATCTTGGTTGTAAGTTTTTCCCTTTCATCGCTTTAAATATGTCATGCCACTCCCTTCTGGCTTGCAGAGTTTCTGCTGAGAGATCAGCTGTTAACCTTATGGGGATTCCCTTGTACATTATTTGTTGCTTTTCCCTTGCTGCTTTTAATATTTTACCTTTGATGTTAATTTTGGATTGTTTGATTAATATGTGTCTTGATGCGTTTCTTCTTGGATTTATCCTGTATGGGACTCTCTGCACTTCCTGGACTTGATTGACTATTTCCTTTCCCATGTTATGTAAATTTTTAACTATAATCTCTTCACATATTTTCTCAGTCCCTTTTTTTTCTCTTCTTCTTCTGGGACTCCTATAATTCAAATGTTGGTACATTTATTTTTGTCCCAGATTTCTCTGACACTGTCCTCAATTCTTTTCATTTTTTTTTTCTTTATTTTGCTCTGCAGTTGTTTTCTACTGTTTTATCTTCCAGGTCACCTATCCATTCTTCTGCCTCAGTTATTCTGCTATCGATTCCTTCTAGAGAATTTTTAATTTCGTATATTGTGTTCCTCATCGTTTGTTTGCTCTTTAATTCTTCCAGGTCCTTGTTAAACGTTTCTTGTATTTTCTCGATTGTATTTACAAGATTTTGGATCATCTTTACTATCATTACTCTGAATTCTTTTTCAAGTATACTGCCTATTTCCTCTTCATTTATTTGGTCTGGTGGTTTTTACCTTGCTCCTTCACTTGCTGCATGTTTCTCTGTCTTCTCATTTTGCTTAACTTAGTGTGTTTGGGGGTCTCATTTTCGCAGGCTGCTGGTTCATAGTTCCCATTGTTTTTACCCCCAGTGGGTAAATTTGGCTCAGTGGGTTGTGTAGGCTTCCTGGTGGAGGGGACTGGTGCCTGTGTTCTGGTGGATGAGGCTAGATCTTGTCTTTCTTATGGGCAGGAACGAATCCGGTGGTGTGTTTTGGGTTGTATGTGAACTAATTATGATTTTAGAAGCTTTTCTTCTAATGCATTGGGTTGTGTTCCTGTCTTGCTAATTGTTCGGTGTAGGGTGTCCAGCACTGTAGCTTCCTGATCGTTGAGTAGAGCTGGGTCTTAGTGTTGAGATGGAGTTCTGCAGGAGAGCTTTTGTCATTTGATATTACTTTGGGCCTGGAGTTCTCTGGTAGACCAATATCGTGAAGTCATATCTCCCATCTAAGAGGCTCAGGCCTGACACGCTGCTGGAACACCAAGAACCTGTCAGCCACATGGCTCAGAAGAAAAGGGAGAAAAAATAAATAAAATAAAATAAAATAAAATATTATAAAATAAAGTTATTAAAATAAAGAATTAAAAAATATTCTTAAAAATAAAAAAATTAACAAGTAATAAAAAAGGAGGAAATTAGAGAGCAACCAAACCAGAAAACAAATCCACCAATGATAACAAGCACTGAAAATTATACTAAAGAAAAAGAAAAACATTGACAGAGAGAACCATAGGACAAATGGTGAAAGCATAGCTATAGAGACAGAATCACACAAAGAAGCATACCCATACATACTCACAAAAAGAGAAAAATGAAGAAATTATATATATGTATATATAAACAAAAAAAAGGAAGAGAGCAATGAAATCAAGAAACAAATCTACTAATGATAGTAAACTCTAAATGCTAAGCTAAGATAAACATAAGACCAAAAATTAGATGCAGAAAGCAAACCCCAAGTCTACAGTTGCTCACAAAGTCCACTGCCTCAATTTTGGGATGATTCTTTGTCTATTCAGGTATTCCACAGATGCAGGGTACATCAAGTTAATTGTGGACATTTAATCCACTGCTCCTGAGCCTGCACAGAGAAACTTCCCTTTCTCTTCTTTGTTTGCACAGCTCCTGGTGTTCAGCTTTGGATTTGGCCCCACCTCTGCATGTAGGTCACCCTCTGGCATCTGTTCTTCATCCAGACAGGAGGGGGTTAAAGGAGTGGCTGATTAGGGGGCTCTGGCTCACTCAGACTGGGGGTGAGGGAGGGGTACGGAGTGCGGGGCAAGACTGCGGCAGCAGAGGCTGTCATGACATTGCAGCAGCCTGAAGCACACCATGTGTTCTCCCGGGGAACTTGTCCCTGGATCATGGGACCTTGGCAGTGGTGGACTGCACAGGCTCCCAGGAGGGGAGGTGTGGATAGTGACCTGTGCTTGTACACAGGCTTCTTGGTGGCTGCAGCAGCAACCTTAGTGTTTCATGCCCGTCTCTGGTGTCCACGCTGATAGCCATGGCTCACGCCTATCTCTTGCGCTCATTTAGGCAGTGCTCTGAATCCCCTCTTCTCGGGCACCACGAAACAGTGGTCTCTTACCTCTTCGGCAGCTCCAGACTTTTTCCCGGACTTCCTCCCAGCTAGCTGTGTCACACTAGCCCCCTCCAGGCTGTGTTCATGCAGCCAACCCCAGTCCTCTCCCTGGGGTCTCACCTCTGAAGCCCAAGCCTCAGCTTCCAGCCCCCACCCACCCCAGCGGGCGAGCAGATAAGTCTCTCAGGCTGGTACGTGCTGGTCAGCACTGATCCTCTGTGTGGGAATCTCTCTGCTTTGCCCTCTGCACCCCTGTTGCTGCACTCTCCTCCATGACTCTAAAGCTTCCCCCCCGTCCACCCCCTGTCTCCAACAGTGAAGGGGCTTCCTCGTGTGTGGACATGTTTCCACCTTCACAGCTCCCTCCCAGAGATGCAAGTCCCATCCTTATTCTTTTGTCTCTGTTTTTCCTGTTTTCTTTTGCCCTACCCAGGTACATAGGGAGTTTCTTGACTTTTGGGATGTCTGAGGGCTTCTGCCAGCATTCAGTAGGTGTTCTGTAGGAGTTGTTCCACATATAGATGTATTTTTGATGTATTTGTTGGGAGGAAGGTGATCTCCACGTGTTATCCTCCACCATCTTGAAGGTCCCCTGGTTATCTCTTTTAAATATAGCAGTGTGATTTTTCTCAAGCGCTCATGGAACATTCTCCAGGATAGATCATATCTTGGGTCACAAATCAAGCCTTGGTAAATTTAAGAAAATTGAAATTGTATCAAGTATCTTTTCTGACCACAATGCTATGAGACTAGATATCAATTACAGGAAAAGATCAGTAAAAAATACAAACACATGGAGGCTAAACAATACACTACTCAATAACGAAGTGATCACTGAAGAAATCAAAGAGGAAATAAAAAAATACCTAGAAACAAATGACAATGGAGACACAATGACCCAAAACCTATGGGACGCAGCAAAAGCAGTTCTAAGGGGGAAGTTTATAGCAATACAATCCCACCTTAAGAAACAGGAAACATCTCGAGTAAACAACCTGACCCTGCATCTAAAGCAATTAGAGAAAGAAGAACAAAAAACCCCCAAAGTTAGCAGAAGGAAAGAAAACATAAAGATCAGATCAGAAATAAATGAAAAAGAAATGAAGGAAACGATAGCAAAGACCAATAAAACTAAAAGCTGGTTCTTTGAGAAGATAAACAAAATTGATAAACCATTAGCCAGACTCATCAAGAAAAAAAGGGAGAAGACTCAAATCAATAGAATTAGAAATGAAAAAGGAGAAGTAACAACTGACATTGCAGAAATACAAAAGATCATGAGAGATTACTACAAGAAACTCTATGCCAATACAACGGACAACCTGGAAGAAATGGACAAATTCTTAGAAATGCACAACCTGCCAAGACTGAATCAGGAAGAAATAGAAAATATGAATAGACCAATCACAAGCACTGAAATTGAAACTGTGATTAAAAATCTTCCAACAAACAAGAGCCCAGGACCAGATGGCTTCACAGGTGAATTCTATCAAACATTTAGAGAAGAGCTAACACCTATCCTTCTCAAACTCTTCCAAAATATAGCAGAGGGAGGAGCACTCCCAAACTCATTCTACGAGGCTACCATCACCTTGATACCAAAACCAGGCAAGGATGTCACAAAGAAAGAAAACTACAGGCCAATATCACTGATGAACATAGATGCAAAAATCCTCAACAAAATACTAGCAAACAGAATCCAACAGCACATTAAAAGGATCATTCATCATGATCGAGTGGGGTTTATTCCAGGAATGCAAGGATTCTTCAATATACGCAAATCAATCAATGTGATACACCATATTAACAAATTGAAGGAGAAAAACCATATGATCATCTCAATCGATGCAGAGAAAGCTTTCGACAAAATTCAACACCCATTTATGATAAAAACCCTGCAGAAAGTAGGCATAGAGGGAACTTTCCTCAACATAATAAAGGCCATATATGACAAACCCACAGCCAACATCGTCCTCAATGGTGAAAAACTGAAACCATTTCCACTAAGATCAGGAACAAGACAAGGCTACCCCCTCTCACCACTCTTATTCAACTTAGTTTTGGACGTTTTAGCCACAGCAATCAGAGAAGAAAAGGAAATAAAAGGAATCCAAATTGGAAAAGAAGAAGTAAAGCTGTCACTGTTTGAAGATGACATGATAGTATACATTGAGAATCCTAAAGATGCTACCAGAAAACTACTAGAGCTAATCAATGAATTTGGTAAGGTAGCAGGATACAAAATTAATGCACAGAAATCTCTGGCATTCCTGTACACTAATGATGAAAAATCTGAAAATGAAATCAAGAAAACACTCCCATTTACCATTGCAATAAAAAGAATAAAATATCTAGGAATAAAGCTACCTAAGGAGACAAAAGACCTGTATGCAGAAAATTATAAGACACTGATGAAAGAAATTAAAGATGATACAAATAGATGGAGAGATATACCATATTCCTGGATTGGAAGAATCAATATTGTGAAAATGACTCTACTACCCAAAGCAATCTACAGATTCAATGCAATCCCTATCAAACTACCACTGGCATTTTTCACAGAACTAGAACAAAAAATTTCAAAATTTGTTTGGAAAAACAAAAGACACAAATAGCCAAAGCAATCTTGAGAACGAAAAACGGAGCTGGAGGAATCAGGCTCCCTGACTTCAGACTATAATACAAAGCTACAGTAATCAAGACAGTGTGGTACTGGCACAAAAACAGAAAGATAGATCAATGGAACATGATAGAAAGCCCAGAGATAAACCCACGGACATATGGTCACCTTATCTTTGATAAAGGAGGCAGGAATGTACAGTGGAGAAAGGACAGTCTCTTCAATAAGTGGTGCTGGGAAAACTGGACAGGGACATGTAAAAGTATGAGATTAGATCATTCCCTAACACCATACACAAAAATAAGCTCAAAATGGATTAAAGACCTAAGTGTAAAGCCAGAAACTATCAAACTCTTATAGGAAAACATAGGCAGAACACTCTATGACATAAATTACAGCAAGATCCTTTTGGACCCACCTCCTAGAAAAATGGAACTAAAAACAAAGATAAACAAATGGGACCTAATGAAACTTCAAAGCTTTTGCACAGCAAAGGAAACCATAAAGAAGACCAAAAGACAACCCTCAGAATGGGAGAAAATATTTGCAAATTAAGCAACTGACAAAGAATTAATCTCCAAAATTTATAAGCAGCTCATGCAGCTCAATATCAAAAAAACAAACAACCCAATCCAAAAATGGGCCCAAGACTTAAATAGGCATTTCTCCAAAGAAGATATACAGACTGCCAACAAACACATGAAAGAATGCTCAACATCATTAATCATTAGAGAAATGCAAATCAAAACTACAATGGGATATCATCTCACACCAGTCAGAATGGCCATCATCAAGAAATCTAGAAACAATAAATGCTGGAGAGGGTGTGGAGAAAAGGGAACACTCTTGCACTGCTGGTGGGCATGTAAATTGATACAGCCACTATGGAGAACAGTATGGAGGTTCCTTAAAAAACTAAAAATAGAACTACCATATGACCCAGCAATCCCACTACTAGGCATATACCCTGAGAAAACCATAATTCAAAAAGAGACATGTACCAAAATGTTCATTGCAGCTCTATTCACAATAGCCCAGAGATGGAACCAACCTAAGTGTCCATCATTGGATGAATGGGTAAAGAAGATGTGGCACATATATACAATGGAATATTACTCAGCCATAAAAAGAAACAAAACTGAGCTATTTGTAATGAGGTGGATAGACCTAGAGTCTGTCATACAGAGTGAAGTAAGAAAGAGAAAGACAAATACCGTATGCTAACACATATATATAGAATTTAAGAAAAAAAAATGTCATGAAGAACCTAGGGTAAACCAGGAATAAAGACACAGACCTACTTGAGAATGGACTTGAGGATATGGGGAGGGGGAAGGGTAAGCTGTGACAAAGTGAAAGAGAGGCATGGACATATATACAGTACCAAACGTAAGGTAGATAGATAGTGGGAAGCAGCCACATAGCACAGGGAGATGAGCTCGGTGCTTTTTGACTGCCTGGAGGGGTGGGATAGGGAGGGTGGGAGGGAGAGAGACGCAAGAGGGAAGGGATGTGGGAACAGATGTATATGTATGACTGATTCACTTTGTTATAAAGCAGAAACTAATAAAAAAATAAAAGAACAATATTCCTCTTACCATAGTTCCTGAAGAATTAGTCTCCTTTTCTCTCGAAGATTTCTAATTTCTATGACTTAAAAATATCATTCTGCTTTATGTGTGGCTTTATTGCCAGCTGCCTCAGTCCCTATTTAGAGGTAGTTTGTTTATAAATTATAAACATTAAAAATATGTTGAAATGCTAAAAAATAAATAAATAGATATAGCAGTGTGTACACGTCAATCCTAAACTCCCAATCTATCCCTCCCATGCAAGCTTCCCACTGGGTAACCATAAGTTTGTTCTCTATGTCTGTGATTCTTTCTATTTTATAAATAAGTTCATTTGTATCAATTATTTTAGATTCTGATTATAAGTGATATCATATGATATTTGTCTTTTTCTGTTTGACTTACTTCGCTTAGTATGAAAATCTCCAGGTCCATCCATGTTGCTGCAAATGGTATTATTTCATTCTTTTTGAATTGCTGAGTAATATTCCATTGTATATAGGTACCACATCTTCTTTATCCATTCATCTGTCAGTGGACATATGGAGGTTCCTTAAAAGACAAAAAATAGAGCTACCATTTGATCCAGCAATCCTACTCCTGGGCATATATCTGGAGAAAAACTTGGTTTGAAAGTATACAGGCACCCCAATGTTCACTGCAGCACTGTTTATAATAGCCAAGATATGGAAGCAACCTAAAAGACATTTACTTTTAATTAAGTGCAGCTTGCCAAATATTTCTTTCAAAGATCATATCTTTGGTATTATATCAGAAAGTCACCATCAACCTTCAGGTCATCTAAAGTTTCTCCTATGTTTTATTTTTTCCAGGAGTTTTATAGTTTTGCATTATACTTATATGTCTGTGATCCATTGAGTTAATATTTGCGAAGGTAGTAAGGTCTGTGTCTAGATTATTTTTTGCATTTAGATGCTCAGTTTTTCCAGCACCATTTGTTGAAAAGACTTTCTTCTCAATAAAACTGGGAGAAAAAATACTTTTTCCATTGTAATATCTTTGTTCCTTTGTCACATATCAGTTGATTATATGTATGTTGGTCTATTTCTGAGCTCTCTATTCAGTTCCATTAATCTACTTCTCTATTCTTTCATCAACACAACACTCTCTTGATTACTGTAGCTTTATAATAAGTTTTGAAGTCAGGTAGTGTCATTCTTCCAACTCTGTTCTCTTTCAATATTGTGGTGACTGTTCTGAGTCTTTTGCCTCTCTATATCAACTTTAGAATCAGTTTGTCAATATCAACAAAATAACTTGACAGTATCGTTACTGGGATTGTATTGAATCAATAGATCAAGTTGGGAAAAACTGACATCTTGACACTACTGAGCCTTCCTGTCCCTGAACATGGAATATCTCTGCATTTATTTATTCTTTGGTTTATCTCATCAGAGTTTTATTGTTATCCTCATATAGATCTTATATATCTTTCATTAGTTTTATACTTAAGTATTTCATTTTTGGGGCGAGAGGCTAACGTAAGTGGCATTGTGTTTTAATTTCAAATTCCATCATTGCTGGTATTTAGGGAAACGATTGACTTTCGTATCCTGCAATTTTACTATATTGTTTATTAGCTCCAGGAGGTTTTTTTGCCTTTCTACATATACAGTCACGTCATCTGTAAACAAGGACAGTTTTATTTTTTCCTATCAAATCTGTATACTTTTAATTTCCTTTACTTATTGTATTAGCTAAGCTTTCAGTATGAAGTTGAAAACAAGTGGTAAAAGAGGACATCTTTGCCTGTTCCTGATCTTAGTGGGAAAGATTCAAGTTTCACACCATTAAGTATGTCGTTAGGTATGGATTTTTGTAGATATTTTTATCAATTTGAGGAAGTTCCCCTCTATTCATAGTTTACTGAGAATTTTTATCTTGAGTGGATATTGGATTTTGTCAAATGTTTGTCTGCATCCATTGATATGAGCATGTAATTTTTCTTTAGACTGTTAATGTGATGGATTTACAGTATTTGATTTTCAAATGTTGAACCAACTTGCCTGCCTGGGATAAATCCCACTTAGTCTTGATGTATAATTTTTTTATACATTGTTGGATTTGATGTGTTTATTTTTTAATGACTTTTCCATCTACATTCTTGAGAGATTCTGGCCTGTAGTTTTCTTTTCTTATAATGTCTTTTTCTGATTTTGGTACGGGGCTAATCTTGGCCTCATAGAATGAGATAGGAAGTATTCTCTCTGCTTCCATCTTCTGGAAAAGAATGTATAAAATTGGTGTAATTTCTTCCCTGAATGTTTGGTAGAATTCACCAGTGAACCCATCTGGGCCTGGTCCTTTCTGTTTTGGAAAGTAATTAATTATTGATTCAATTTATTTAAGAGATCTGTTCAGATTTTGTATTTCTTTTTGTGTGAGTTTTGGCAGATTGTATCTTTGAGGAAATCAATCCCTTTCACCTAGCTTACCAAATTTGTGGACACAGACTTGTTCATAATATTCCTTTATTATCCTTTAAATGTCATGGGCTGTGTAGTGATATCCCCTCTTTCATTTCTGATATTACTAATTTATGCCCTATCTCTTTTTTTCTTAGTTAGCTTTGCTAGAGGCTTTATTTCATTGATCCTTCTGAAGAACTCATTTTTTATTTCATTGGTTTTTCTCTATTGAGTTCCTATTTTCAATTTCATTGATTTCTGCTCCCATTTTTATAATTATTTTCTGTTTGATTTTTTGCTATTCTTTTTCTAGTTTTCTAAGGTGGAAACTTAGATAATTCATTTTAAATTTTTCTTCTTTTCTAATATATACATTCAATGCTATATATCTCCCTCTAAGCACTACTTTCACTGTATCTCACAAATTTGGATAAGTTCTGTTTCTATTTTCACTTAGTTCAAACTATTTTTTAAATTCTCTTAAAATGTCTTCTTTGACTCATGTGTTATTTAGAAGTGTTTTGTTTAAGCTCCAAGTATGTTGGGATTTCCCAACTATCTTTCTATTATTAATTTCCTTAATCATTGGTCTGAGAGCAGACTTTGTATGACTTCTATTCTTTTAAATATGCTAAGGTATGTTTAATAGCCCATAATATGGTCTATCATGGTGAATGCTCCTATGAGTTTGAGAAAAACATGTATTCTGCTGTTGTTAGATAAAGTAGTCTGTAGATGCCAATTATATCCAGTTGATGGTGTTTTTTAATTCAACTATGTCCTTACAAATATTCTGCCTGCTGCATCTTTCCATTTCTGATAGAGGGATGTGCAGTTTCCAACTATAATAGAGGATTAATTTATTTCTTACAGTTCTATAAATTTTTGCTTCAAGTATTTTGATGCTCTGCTATGATGCACATACACATTAAAGGATTTTTATGTCTTCTTGGAGAACTGACTCCTTTATCATTATGCAATATCCCTCTTTATTCCTAATAACTTTGCTTCCTCTATCTGAAATTAACATAGCTACTCCCACTTTCTTTCAATTAGTGTTAGCATAGTACATCTTTCTCTATTCATTTACTATTAATCTGTATGCGTTTTTATATTTAAAGTGGGTTTCTTGTAGACAACATATAGTTGAGTCTTTTTTTTTTTTTTTGGTCTTCTCTAATGATCTATCTCCTGTGGATATATTTAGGCTCTTGATGTTCAGAGTGAAGTAGTGTGAGTGCCTTAGAATAACAAAATAATCCTAATTCTTCCCTTCCATCCCTTGTATCATTGCTGTCATTTATTTCACTTCATATATAGTGTATAAGCATATTCCTTAAGCATACATAATTAAATACATTGCTGTTATTATTTTGAACAAACTGTCATCTGTCAGATCAATTATGAATGAAAAAACAAAGTTTTAATTTTACCTTCACTTATTTCCTTCTCTGATGCTCTTCCTTTCTTAACGTATGCCCAAGTTTCAGACCTATATCATTTTGTTTTCTCTAAAAAATTTTTTGAGCACTTCTTGCAAGGTAGATGTACTGGCAACAAATGCCCTCAGTCTTTGCTTGAGAATGTCTTGATTTCTATTTGACTTTCGAAGGATAATTTCATGTGGTACAGAATTCTAGGTCAGTGTTGGTTTTTTTCTCTCAACACTTTCAATGTTTTACTGCAATCTCTTCTTACTTGCATGGTTTCTGAGTAAAAGTCAGATATAATTCTTATCTATGATCCTTTATAATTTTTTTCCTGTGGCTTCTTTCAGGATTTTTTCTTTGCCTTTGATTTTCTGAAGTTTGAACATGGCTTGATGTAGTTTTATAAACATTTTCTCCTGCTTGATGTTTTTTGAGTTTCCTGGATCTATGGTTTGGTGTCTGACATCAAATTCAGGAAATTCTCAGTCATTGATTCAAATATTTCTTCTGTTTCTTTTTCTCTTTATTCTCTTTCTGGTATTCCCATTACATGTGTGTTACACCTTTTTTAGTCGACCCAAAATTATTAGATATTCTGTTTTGTTTCTTTCAGTATTTTTCCTCCTTGCCTTTCAGTTTGGAGTTTTCTATTGAGATACTCTCAAGCTCAGAGATTATTTCCTCAGCAGCTATGTCCAGTCTACTAATAAGCCCATCAAAGGCATTCTTCATTTCTGTTATAGTGGGTTTTTGTCTCTACCATTTCTTTTTTGGTTCTTAGAATTGCCATCACTCTAATTACTTTGCCCATTTATTCTTGCATGTTGTGCATTTTATTCATTAGAGCTCTCAGCATATTAATCATAGCCCTGCTATATCTGATTTTAGTCCCAATGCTTTCTCTGTCCTTTAAAAGTGTGTTTTTTGCCTTTTAGTGTGGCTTGTAATTTTTTTCTTGATATCTGGACATGTACTAGATTAAAAGGAACTGCTGTATATAGCCTTTACTATTGTGGTGGTAAGGTGTGTGGAGAGGGGAAGTTCTATAGTCCTATGATTAGGTCTCAGTCTTTTAGTGAGCCTGTTCCTTTGTACTATAAATATCAAACATGCTTCTCAGTTTTCTCCCTTTCTCTTACTTGAGACAGGATGGCTGGAAAATGCAGGAGCTGAGTATTTCCCTTCCCCCATGTAGAAGGCCAGAGGTGGCTCAAGTTGGGTATTTACCTTCCCCTTGGTCAGTTAAGTTAGGTTAAAGCCCCAGTAAGTTAAGTTCTGATTATATTGTTTCTGCTGAGGACAGAACTTGTTTAGGAAACCAGAATGCTGTGTTGTGTTTTAAAATGGATCCTTTTCCCCTCTCCCTCACAGAAGCCTGAGGGGATTTTTCACTGATATTTGCTGTGAGAACCTGGTTAAGCTCCTAGAGGTAGAACTCACAAAAGTGTGCTCCTCCTCCAATGACTGGATTTTCTTGGAGCTTTTATTTCTCAGACTTGCCTACACTGGGCCTCCAGCAATTTTTCAATTATGGTTCATGTTTTCCTACCCCAGCACTGGTTCCCACAGGGATTTCTGCTTGTGGGTTTTGCACTGGTGAGTGTGATTCTCTGGGTTTGCCTGTTGTTTCTCCAATATTGGGTGCCATGGTTTGTCCTGTGACCTTATGTCACTTATGGATCTAAGAGGAGTTGTTGATTTTTCAATTCAGCTTTTTTACTTGTTAGGAGGAATTGGGCTACTTCCAAGCTCCTTATATGTCAAAATTGAAACCAGATGTCATTGATTTTTCTTGTACATTTATTGCAGTACTGAATAGTGAGCATAGAAGACTTCCTTTCCTTGTTGTCTTAACTCATTTTATAATTGTGGAAAAAACAGTTTTTTAAGAGCAAAGAATGTAAAAACTATCAGAATAATAAAGCAATAAAAATAAATCAAAAGAGGACTTCCCTGGTGGTGCAGTGGTTAGGAATCCGCCTGCCAATGCAGGGGACACGGGTTTGAGCACTGGTCTGGGAAGATCCCACATGCCACGGAGCAACTAAGCCCGTGCACCACAACTACTGAGCCTGCACTCTAGAGCCTATGAGCCACAACTGTTGAAGCCCACATGCCTAGAGCCCATGCTCCACAACAAGAGAAGCCACCGCAATCAAGAGTAGCCCCTGCTCGCCGTAACTAGAGAAAGCCCGTGCCCAGCAACAAAGACCCAACTCAGCCATAAATAAATAAGTAAATAAATAAATAAAATTAAAAAAATAAATAGATCAAGAGAAAGGAAAAATGAAAAAAATTAATGAAACAATGTGTCCCTTCCATGCATTCACATGTTCATGTAGCTAGAATGTACACATGGGGAAATGGTAAGAAAAAAATCATTTATTTTCATTAAAAAAGAATGTATTTTGAAAAATCTTAAATTCTTTTTTTTTTTTTTTGCGTTACGCGGGCCTCTCACTGCTGTGGCCTCTCCCATTGCAGAGCACAGGTACCAGACGTGCAGGCTCAGCGGCCATGGCTCACAGTCCCAGCCGCTCCACGGCATGTGGGATCCTCCCAGACCAGGGCACGAACCCACATCCTCTGCATCGGCAGGCGGACTCTCAACCACTGTGCCACCCGGGAAGCCCCTTAAATTCTTTTAATATGCTTGAAAGGATGAATTATGAGTGGAATATCTTTTTAAAACTTAGGTTAAAATATTAGGCAGCCTTGCACAGGAAAGCAATGGGACAAAAACTTGCAGTAACTTTTGTTGTTGTTGTTTTAATTTTACCCTAGTGATAAACAGGTAAAAATGTAAATGGACATTCATGGCAGTTCTGTCACAAATGTGAATAATAAGCAGTTCATCTAAATTGAGAAGTAAATTTTACAGATGAAGTTTTTCATATAAGAAAGTATACTTTAACTTACTAAATATTTATTGACTGATTGGCCTCCAGCTCTAAGACTGCCCCCTTACTAACTTTGAAACTTCAAACAAGTTAGTTTATCTCTCTGAGAATCATTTACTTCAACTTTGAAGTAAGGGGATTAGTTTTTATTATCCCTTTCCTTTTAATGTTTATTGAGAATCGATTATGTGGCAAACTGTGTGCTAGAAGCCATTGCACAAATCATTTCATTTAATCTTCTCTATAACTCAGTGAGGTAGGGATTATTATCATCCTCATTTTACAAGTAAGGCAACAAATATTTTGTAGTTAAGTACTTTAACTTCTCCAAATTTTTATCTAAAAGACTGTTAGTAAACAACTCTACAACTTTCTTTGCATAAATAAACTAAAAAGATGTTAGAGTTTGTGCTCAAACCAGTCCTATCACACTACTAGAGTATATGGTTCTTGCTACTGTAACATGCTGTTCTAGCTGATTTATCAATTTTACCATTTCCAGTAGGTAAACAATATTGGTGAAAATGTTACCTAGATTTAATATTCAATGATTTTAAGCTCATTGCCAATTAAACTTTCACTTTCCCCATATGAAGTCTTTCTAGGCAGAGATCACTGAAGCAAAAGACAAAGAGAATGTTCCCTCAGTGAAAATCTTTAATAATTCACTTCAAAATAAATCCCCAATTGTTGGAAAATCAGAATTTATGGAAGGAGACCCTTTGGAGAACTGAGAATTTTTTTGCAGATGATCTGAAATTAACTAGGTGTTAAATAAAAAGGAGAAATCTGTTTAAAACATGTATCCCTGTGGCAACACAGTAGCAAGGTAATAGAAGAAAAGTCATTGTTATTCTCAGCTTCAGGTCTGGTAGATGACTAAAAGCAATCTGGATTGTAGAAGCAAATCAGTGTCTTAGCAGGATAATTTTTTCTATAACTATATAATAGTTATAGAAAAATTTATAGATTATAGATAATGTTATACTATAACAAGACTGTAAACTGCCTACTAATTTCTAGATTCTGTGTTTGATATAAGAGAACTTGGGAACAGTTCCAGCTTGCAGTCTGATTAAGGAAACGAGATTTATACAGATAGTAAAGCTAAAGAATAAATGAAGGCAGTTTGTAGGGATTTCCCAATTGGGTATCACTCATCATGGGGAATATAAGTACACAGAAAAAGCAAAAGATTCTTATGGCATTTTGTAGCTAGAGCTTTTACATACAGGGTGAAATATGAGTTAGGCATTGCTTGGAGGACAGAAGTGGAATATTTAGTTAAGTAATAACCAGACAACAAAGCTTTTGTGAAGCAGTTTGTACATATAATCTAAGAGGTTTGTTTAGTACAAGTTTGTTGCCAGAGGCATCTATACTCATAAAGATTTTAGAGTTTCCAAAAGTATTTCAAAATCAGGACAATTATTGACTGCACTTTGCCCCTCAAGATGATTGTTGATAGGTGCTATGGTGCTGATGTTTATATTCTACTATATTGGTGATTGGATAAGCACAGCTTGAAGCTCCCTTATCCAGTTGGATTGGGTCCTCTGTAGGGGATATATGACTCTTACATTGCTAAATTTGATAAAAGATATAAATTAAAACAGACAAGAGGCTCAATGAGCTCCAAGTAGTATAAATTCGGAGATCACACTGAAACACATTAGTCAAATTTTCGAAAGCAAAACACAAAGAGAAGATTTTGAAAGCATCAAGAAAGAAGTGACTCATCATGTACAAGGTATCTTTAGTAAAATCATGGTGATTTCTCTTTAGAAAACATGAAGTCCAGAAGGCAGTGAGATGATATATTAAAAGTGCTATAGGAAAAAAAAACTGCTCAACCCAAAATTAATATCTGGCAAAACTACCATTGAAAAATGAAGCAGAAATTAAGACATTCCCAGATAAACAAAAGCTAAAGAGTTTGTCATTAGTATATTTGCCCTAATGAAATGCTAAAGGGAGTTCTCCAGGCCAAAATGAAATAAACACTATAAAGTAATGCAAATACACATGACAAGATAAAGAACAGTGTTAAAGGTAGCCACACAATTAAATATGAAAGCCAGTTGTATTGCATATTTTTTATAATTCCTCTTTGTATTTTCCTAAATGAGTTAAAAGACAAAGGCATAAAACAATAAAGATATGCTAATGTACATACAGTGTATAAAGATATAATTTATGACAATAACAACGTAAAGGAGGGATAGACGTGTAAAGGAGCAGAGTTATTGTACAATACTGAATCAAAATTGGCATCAATTAAAAACTTACAGCTAAGATGTTAACTGTAACACCCAAGAAAATTACTAAGGAAAAAATATATATGGAAAAATAGTAGAGGAAATCAAAATGGTACAATAAGAAACAGTGATTAATCATAAAAGAAGGTAATGAAGGAATTGAGGAACTAAAAATGTACATGATATATAGAAAAGAAATAAGAAAATGTCAAAAGTCCTTCCTTACTGATAATTACATGTAAAAGGATTAAACTCTCTAATTAAAAGCAGAGATTGTTAGAATGGATGAAAAGAATGACTCAACTATATGCTGTCTACAAGAGACTCATTTTATACCCAGAGACGCAAATGGAAAATGGGTAGGATGGATAATGAAATGAAAATGAAAGGATGGATTAAATATATGCCATGCACATAGTAACCAAAAGTGAGCTGAGGTAGGTATACTAATATCAGACAAAAATACTTTAACCCAAAAACTGCTACAAGAAAAAAAGAAGGACATTACATATTGATAAAAGTTTCAACCCTTCAAGAAATACATTTGTAAACATACATGTACCAAAGAACAGATACCCAAACGTTTAAAACAAATAATTGACAGATTTGAAGGGACAAATACAGTCTATAATGATAGTTGGAAACATTAACACCCCATTTTTAATAATGGTTAGAATAACTAAACAGCTTTAGTTAATAATTAGAATATCCAGATAACAATATAAAACTTAGGTCAAAAAAATGTATACAGAGAACACCACCCAACAGCAAGATATACATATTCTCAAATGTACATGGAATGTTTTCCAGGATAGATCCTCTGTTAGGCAATAAAACAAGTCTCAGTATAATTAAAATATTGAAGTCATTCAAAGTTATTATCTGACCATGATGAAATGAAACTAGAAATCAACAACAGAAAGATGGCTGGATGTTCACAAATATATGGAAATTAAATAATATACTCTTTAAACAACCAGTGGGTCAAGAAGAATTTACAAGTGAAATCAAAAAATACTTTGAGACAGGCCTGCCTCAGTGGACTCAAGCTCTAGGTCTGCTTCAATGCCAGGTTGGCACCTACAAACCCAGTGTTTAGGCCCACTCTTGCAGACCCAGGCTCTAGGCCTTCTCCCATGGACTCAGGCTCCAGACCAACCCCTGTAGATCATGGAATCAGACTGATCCTCATGGACACAGGTTCCAGGACCCATGGTCCAGGTCCACACCTGTGGAACCAGGCTCCAGGCCCACCCTATCAGACCCAGGTTCCAGACCAATCCAAGTAGATCATAGAAATAGGCTGGCCCCCATGGGCCTAGGCTCCAAGACCCAGGAATGAGGCTTGCTGCTGCAAACCTGAGTGCCAGGCTGGCTCTTGAGGATCCAGGCACCAGGCCTGTCTACACACAGATTCCAGCAGAAGGCCTACCCATGGACCATTCCAGCCAGCCTGCCCAGAATGTCTGGCTAGGCTGACTGGTGAAAGGATTTTCCTGCCAAAGCCAGTCCATAAAGAATGGAAAACATGCCTACTTCTTCAAATGTGCAATACCACCAATGCAAGGCTACAAGGATCACAGAGAATCAGGGAAACATGAAATCATCAAAGGAAAAATATTAAGCACCAGTAACTGACTCTAAAGAAATGGAAATCTAAGAACTGCCTGAAAAAGAATTCAAGATAATTATCTTGAAGAAGCTCAATGAGTTACAAGAAACAGAGTTAGAAAACAGAATCAGGAAAACAGTATATAAACAAAATGAGAAGTTCAAGAAAGAAATTATTAAAAAGAACCAAATAAATTTTGAAGCTGATGAACATAATGACAAAACTGAAAAATTCAATAGAGAGCTTCAAAGCATACACAGTCAAACAGAAGAAAGAATCAGCAAGCTCAAAGCCACATCATTTGAAATTATTCAGTCAGAGGAAGAAATAGAAAACAAATGAGAATCAATATATGCAATATAGGAGTTGCTGAAGGAGCAGAGAAAGAGAAAGGGGCAGAAAGCTTATTTTAAAAAATGACAGGAAACTTTCCAAATCTGGGGCGAGAAATGAACATCCCAATCGAAGATCCCCAAAGGACCCCAGCTAGGCTGAACATAAAGAGCTCTTCAACAAGACACATAATGAAATTGTCAAAAGACAAAGACAAAGAGGATTTTGAAAACAACAAGAAAAAAGGGACTCATCACATACAAGGGGACCTTCATAAGGTTATGAGTGATTTCACAGCAGAAACCTTGCAGGCTGGGACAGAATGGGATGATATATTCAAAATACTGAAAGGGAAAAAGATTATTATACCCAGCAAAAGTGTCCTTCTAAAATGAGGAAACATAAAGACATCCCCAAATAAACAAAAGCTCAGGGAGTTCATCACCACTAAGACCTGCCCTGCAAGAAATGATAAATGTAGTTCAAGTTGAAATCAAAGGACACTCATAAGCTACATGAAAACATATGAAAGTATAAAACTTACTGTAAAGGTAATTATATAGTCAAATTCAAAGTACTGTAAACTTGAATATTGGTACATAAATTACTTTTAACTCTAATATAAAAAAGACAAAAATATTAAAAATTCTGCCTGGCCCAGTCAGATGTAGAAGCTCTGTATTGAATTTTTCAGTTAGTCATTGTATTTGTGTGTGTGTGTGTGTGGTACGCGGGCCTCTCACATATGGGAGAGGTTGTGGCCTCTCCCGTTGCGGAGCACAGGCTCCGGACGGGAAGGCTCAGTGGCCATGGCTCACGGGCCCAGCCAGTCTGTGGCATGTGGGATCTTCCCAGACCGGGGCACGAACCCGTGTCCCCTGCATCGGCAGGCGGGCTCTCAACCGCTGCGCCACCAGGGAAGCCCAGTCATTGTATTCTTTAGCTCCAAAATTTCTGTTTGATTCCTGTTTATGCTTTCCATTTCTGTGTTTAACTTGTTATTTTGTTCTTGTATTGTTTTCCTGATTTCATTAAATTATTTATTTCTGTTCTTTTGTAGCTCTCTGAGTATCTTTAGAACAATTATTTTGAATTCTTTGTTAGGCAATTCCTGTATCTCTATTTCTTTGGACCAGTTACTAAAAGTTGACTGGGTTCCTTTGGTGGTGTCATGTTTCCCTGATTCTTTGTGATACTTTCATAGCTTTGTGTAGATGTAGGCACATTTGAAGAAGCAGTCTCCCCTTCCAATCATTATGGATTGACTTTGGTAAGGAAAGACATTCACCTGCAGTTGAGGGACACTAGAGTATGCTGTGACTCCAGGTTTAGTGGCACAGGGTACCAAGTGCAGGTATAACCTCTCCAGGACCAGAGGGGCATGATGTCTTAGTTCAGTGTGTTAGTGTGCACAGTATCAACAACTGAGTGGTCTTGGTAAGTGCTGCAGGAGGTATTCAGTGATTGCCACCAGATGCATCAGCCAGCAACCAGGGCAGACAGCAGCTAAGTCTGGAGCCAGTGTTATGCACACAGTTGGCTGGGGAGTCAGCTGTTGATGTCTGTGTAGTGGCAGGTACAGTGGCAGTTACAGAGACACACATAGTAGTGGAAGCCAGGGCCAACTGTGGATGAACTGGCAGCTGCAGGGGCCCTGGCCATCAGCATGCACCCTTGTGGCTACAGGGTCTTGCCACAGGTGTGTGCACAGCAATGCAAGCTGGTTACAGGAGTTGGGCCAGCAGGATGCAGGTATACAGCTGAAGTGGCTAGTTGCAAGCAAGCCCAGAAGAGCAGGTCAGTGACCGGAGACAGGGGTTTGAGCCAGGCCCACAAGGAGTTTTGGGGCCCTGGCTATCAGCATGCACTCCTGGGGCTGCAGGGTCTCTCCATGGGCACATGCATGGCAGTGGAGGCAAACAAAGTTAATCAGGCTGGGGGTGTGCAGGTGCATAACTTGAGGAGCTAGCTACAGGTGAGCCCAGTGGTGTAGGCCAGTGAAGGAAGTAGGGTTGAATCTGGCCCCCAGAGCAACTGTGTGCGCCTTGGTTGTCCGTGTGCGCTACTGGCCATGGGCACACATAAGGCACATAAGGCAATGGAGGCCAGTGAGGAGAGTCAGGCCTGAGATGTTCAGGTTCACAACTACAGGAGACATCTGCAAGTGAGCCCAGAGATGTAAGACAGTTACAGGAGACAGAGCCAGACCCACAAGCAGCTGTGGGGGCCCTGGCTTCTGGTATGCACTATGGTGGCTGCAGGGTCTTGCCACAGGCACAGAACAGTGGAAGCTGGTGTCTGGAGTTGGGCTGGGGGCATACAGGTACACAGCTGGAGGGGCTACCTGCTGGTGAGTCTAGTGGTGTAGGCCAGTAACAGGATGCCCTTTTTTGGCCGCAGGATCTCATCACAGTGCACATTAAGCAGTGGAGGTTGGTAATGGGCATCAAGCTGCTTGTGTGCAGTTTCACATCTGACCCAAGCACAGACATTTTGGTGGGGGGGCATCTGTATGGGTCTAGGCTGGCATCTTGAACTCATAGAGCCGGAGAGGTCTGGCTAGCTATTGGTGCATATCTTGCTTTCTGGTGTGGAGGAGGGAGTAGGAAAGGACTCAGGTGGCTGGCAGCTGAGAACACGAATACCTGTGGGGTGAAAACTAGTGAAATTTGCAGGGGTTCTGTGGTGGTTGTGTTGGCTGTTTCTTCAATGGAGAAAGCTGCTGGGATCCTCTGCAGTGCAGGTCACTGGGAATAGCAGTCAGTCCCACTGCATGGCTGATACTGGTATCCTCTGCTCTGCTTCCTTATTCCTAGCCATCTCTATATATCTCAGCTTTGCTGGTCTCTGGGTGGGGTGAAACTGAAGGAAGTCCTTCGTGTAATGCCCCAATTGGCTGGGAAGCTGGCCATTCACTCTGCTCTCCCTTTCCTGGTGAGGGGAGCTGTTTCTAGATGGGGAGTTCCCTATTGGTGCTGAGCAGTGTTGGTCTCAGGGATGGGATGAGGCAGACAAAATGAAGCTGTTCTTCCTTCCCTTTTTGTATAGTTAATTCTCAGGTGTTCCCCGCCACACACAGTCTTGCAGAAGTTGCTTAGGTAGATTTCTGAGCTCTCGCAGAGCTGTTTTTCTTCATGGATAGCTGTCTTATTGTTGATCTTTGTGAGGGACATGGAGGCTGGGGTCTTCTGCTCTTCCATTTTGGGGAAATCACTCTTCAGCTTTCTATTCCTTTGGATTGGATCATTTAACTCATTTTAACTGAATGTTATTATTAATGTTTGGACATACATTTACCATTTCATATTTTATTTCTATATATCTCATGTCTTTTGGTTCCACTGTTCCTCCTTTTCATCTTTCATTGCATTAAGTGAACTTTTTCTAGTATAACATTTTAATTCCTTTAATATTTTTTTCAGTATTTCAAAATGTGTTTTCTTTGTGGTTACTCTAGGACTTACATATGTGTTAACATCAGAATCTACTTCACATTTATATTAACCTAATTCCATTGATACATGGAAAGTTTACTCCTATATACCTTTATTCACCTTTTACCCTTCTATTGTGCTGTTATTGTTATACATGTTACATCCATATATGTTAAAAGCTAAAATATATTGTTTTATTCTAAATGTATATGTATTCATGTATTTTAAAAATGCGAGAAAGGAGAGTATGTATTTATAGACTTTATTATATTTACCTTATTTTCAATTGTTTTTTAATTAAAAATTTTATTGTGGCAAAGAACACATGACATAATACTTACCATTTTAATTTTTAAGTATACTGTTCAGTTGTATTAGGAATATTCACATTCTTGTGAAAAAAAATCTCCAGAACTTTTAAACTTGCAAATCTAAAAATCTATATGCATTAAACAGCATTTCCTTTTTTTTTCACCCTTTCTCCAGCTCCTGGGAACCACTATTCTACTTTTTGATTCTATGAATTTGACTATATTGCATACCTCATATGAGTAAAATTATATAGTATTTGTCTTTTTGTGACTGGCTTATTTCACTTAACAAAATTTCCTCAAGTTTCATCCATGTAATAGTATGCAACAAGATATCCTTCATTTCTAAAGCCGAGTAATATTGTACTGCATATGTATACAATGTTTCTTTTTCCATTCATCTTTTAATGGACATTTGGGTTGGTCCTACCTCTTTGCTATTGGGAATACTATCCAATACTATCTTGAATAGAAGTGGCAAGCGTGGGCATCACTGCCTTGTTCCTGGTCTTAGAGGAAAAGCCTTTAGTCTTTCACTATTGAGTATGAAGTTTGCTATGGACTTTTCATAAATGGCCTTTATTATGTTAAGGTAGTTTATGTCTTTTCCTAATTTGTTCAGTGTTTTTATTGTGAAAGTGTGTTGAATTATTTCAAATGCCTTTTCTGCTTCAATTGAGGTGATCATGGTGTTTTTGCCCTTTGTTTTCTTAATGTGGTGTACTACATTGATTTTCATATGTTGAACCATCCTTGCATTTCAAAATAAATCCCATTTGATCATGGTGCATAATCTTTTTAATGTGCTATGCAGTTTGGTTTGCTAGTGTTCTGTTGAGGATTTTTGCATCAAAATTCATCAGGGCTATTGGTCTGCAGTTTCACACTACTGTAGTATCTTTGTCTGGTTTTGATATGCTCTATATATACATACATATATATATTTATATATATATGTATATATATATGTATGTCTATATATATATAGTAGTGTCTTTGGCTGGCTGGTCTCATAGAATGAGTTAGGAAGTGTTCCTTCTTCAACTTTTGGGAAGAGTTTCAGGAAGATTGGTGTAAATTACTGTCTACATGTTTAGTACAATTTGCCATTGGCACATTCTGGTGCTGGGCTTTCCTTTTTAGGGAGGCTTTTTATTAGTAATTCAAATTTTGGTCTGTTCAGATTTTTTATTTCTTTGCGATTCAGTCTTGTTGTATATTTCTGTGAATTTATCTACTTTTTTCTGGGCTGTCCAGTTTGTTGGCATACGCTTGTTCATAGTATTCTTATAATCCTTTTTTATTTCTGCAGCATCAGTTATTCCCCCTTTCATTTATCATTTTGCTCTCAGTATTCTCTCTTTTTTTGTTTACCTAAATTTTGTCAATTTTTTTCACCTTTTCAAAAAACCTACTCTTATTTTTGTTGATTTTTATCTATTGTTTTTTCTATTCTCTATTTCATTTGTCTCTCCTCTAATATTTATTATTTACCTCCTTCTGCTAGCTTTTGGTTCAGTTTCTTCTTTTTCTGGTTTCTTGAAATGTAAATTTACTTGTTCATTTGAGATCTTTCTTCTTTTTTAATGTACAAACTTACACCTCTAAGCATTCTTAGCACTGCTTTCACTGCAACTGACAAGTTTTGGAATGTTGTGTTTTCATTTTCATTTTTCTCAAAATATTTTCTAATTTCTCTTTTGACTTCTTCTTTGAGCTATTGGAATTTTAAGAGTGTACTATTTAATTTCCACATAATTGTGGATTTTCCAGTTTTCTTTGATCTTTGGACTTAATCGTCCCCCCTCTGATTCATATGTTGAAGGCCTTACCCCCAAAGTGATAGTATTTAGAAGTGGGGCCTTTGGGAGATAATTAGGTTTAGATTAGTTCATGAGGGTGAGACCCTCATGATGGGATCAGTACCCTTATAAGAGATAACAGGAAGCTTGCTTTCCCTTTCTCTCTGCCATGTGGGGACACAAAGAGTAGATGGCCATCCTGGTAAAAGCCAGGATGAGAGCTCTCATTAGAACCTGACCTTGCTGGCACTCTGATCTTAGACAACCACCCTCCAGAACTGTGAGAAAATAAATTTCTCTTTTTAAAGCCACACTGTCTATAGCATTTGTTGTGGCAGCCAAACTAACTAACACAGATTTTGATACCAAGAGTGGAGTGCTGCTGTAATATACCTAAACACATGGAAGCAGTTTTGGAACTGGGTAATGGGTAGAGGATGGAAGAGATTTGAAGTCCGTGCTAGAAATATGGACATTAGGGGTGATTCTGGTAAGGTATTAGATGGAAATGAGGACAGTGTTATTGGATATTGGAGGAAAGGTGATCCTTGTTATTAAGTGGCAAATAATTTGGCTTAATTGTGTTCTAGTGTTTGTGGAGGATAGAATTTGCAAGCATTGAAACTGGATATCTAGCTGAGGAGATATTTAAGCAAAGCATTGAAGGATGAACTTGATTCCTCTTGAATGTTTATAGTAAAATGCAAAAGGAGAAAGATGAATTGAAGAAGGAATTGGTAAGAAAAAGGAACCAGAACTTGAAGATCTGGAAAATTTTCAGCCTATTCATATTGCAAAATATGAGAAATCATGTTCTGGAGAGAACACCAAAGGTTAGGCTGGACTATCACTCAATAAAGAGCTTATGGAATCATATGAACAGAAACACTGACAGTTTGAACTGCAGGAAATGGAGATGGAATAAAGTGAAGGAAGGTGTCAGTCTTCTTGGATTGGATTGGATGGAGCAATAGAGCTATTCAGCTGTGTACATACACTAATTTTCAAGAAGAGGGAAAAATAACCCTGAAGATGATTCAGGGGTCATCAATGCCACTGCTTCAGTTTGAACAGGCTAGAAAGGATGGCCTCCATCTTGAGCCTTAGGAGTGAGACTGCCAGGCAGAGTCAGAAAGGCAGGACCACCAAGTGGAGACTTGATGGCAGGACTACCCAACAAGACACTAGTCTCGCAGCACTTTAGAGTATGAGACCCCTTCCTAGAGCTGTGAGGTGATGCTGCCACCCAAGTGGACTTGGAAGGTGGGACATCAAGCCAAAGAGGATTGTTCCTGAGCTTTACAATCTAATGGAATTTAGTTTGCTAGGTTTTGACCTTGCTTAGCATCCATCACACCTTTCTTCCAAATTCTCCCTTTTGGGATAGGAGTGTTTACATATGTTGTCCCTCCATTGTATTTTGGAAGCACATAATCTGTCTGATTTCATAGGTTCATAGCTGAAGAGGAATATTGCCTCAGGATAAATCATACCTTAAGTCTTAATCCATATCTGGTTTGATGATACTTAGGTGATACTTTGACTTCAGACTTTACAGTTGATGCTGGAAAAATTTAAAGGTTCCTTGGGCTTTGGGATGGAATATGAAAAGTGTTCCTGGACCTAATTTCAACATGTCTGTATGGAGGTTTCCCCACACCAACAAACAATTCTCAGATGCCAACAGGGTGTCTGAGAAATCAAGTTAATTCTGCCACTATCTACCCAGAGAGAGAATCAGATTCCACAGGTAAAGGACTAAGTCCTACAAGACCACCCTCCACTGTAGATGCCAGTCTCCAGCCCAGATTGGTACCTGAGCTTCTAACCAACCAGCTTCAGAGGTTCCCACAACCCCTCTTTGAGTTCAATTAATTTGCTAGAATGGCTCACAGAATTTAGGAAAACCCATTTACTCACCAGATTGCCAACTTATTATAAAAGCATAATAAAGGACATGAATCAACAGCCAGATGACCAGCTACATAGAGTGAGGTCCTGAACAGAGGAGCTCTGTCCTTATGGAGCTTGGGGTCTGGCATGTGATATGCAGAAGTGTTCTGCTCCCCTCACACTGAAGCTCTCTTAATGGGACCAAAAGGTTATTCTTTGGGGTTTTTATGGAGGCTTCATTACGTAGTCATGACTGAATAAATCATTGGCCAATGGCGACTGATTCAACCTCAAGGTCTTCTCCCCTCCTGGAAAACCAGGAGGTGGGACTGAAAGTTCTAACCTTCTAATCACATAATTGGTTCTCCTGGCAACCAGCCCCCATCCTTAGGTGGGGTCTAAAAGTCACCTCATTAACATAACAAAAGACACATTTATGGTTCTCATCATATAAGAAATTCCAAGGGTTTTAGAAGCTCTATGCCAGAAACAGGGATAAAGACCAAAAATATATTTCTTATTATAAATCACAATATCACAGAATGAAGACATTTTGCATGCAAGAAGGTCATGGTTTTTGTGGGCCAGGGTTGGAATACTATGGACTAAATACTGTTGGGCTTCCCTGGTGGCGCAGTGGTTGAGAGTCCGCCTGCCGATGCAGGGGACACGGGTTCGTGCCCCGATCCCGGAAGATCCCACATGCCGCGGAGCGGCTGGGCCCGCGAGCCATGGCCGCGGAGCCTGTGTGTCCGGAGCCTGTGCTCCGCAACGGGAGAGGCCACAGCAGTGAGAGGCCCGCGTACAGCAAAAAAAAAAAAAAAAAAAAAAAAATACTGTCTCCCCCAAATTTGTGTATGAAGCCCTAACCCCCAATGTGTTGGTATTTGGAGATGTGGCCTTTGGGAAATCATTAGATATATTATACATAAGATCATGAGAGTGGGTTATTCATGGTGGGATTAATGCCATTCTAGTAAGAGACAGCAGAGAGCTTTTATTTTTGATTTTTTTTATTAGTTTCTGCTTAATAACAAAGTGAATCAGTCATACATATACATCTGTTCCCACATCCCTTCCCTCATGCATCTCCCTCCCTCCCACCCTCCCCATCCCACCCCTCCAGGCGGTCAGAAAGCACCGAGCTGATCTCCCTGTGCTCTGCGGCTGCTTCCCACTATCTATCTACCTTACGTTTGGTAGTGTATATATGTCCATGTCTCTCTTTCGCTTTGTCACAGCTTACCCTTCCCCCTCCCCATATCCTCAAGTCCATTCTCAAGTAGGTCTGTGTCTTTATTCCCGTTTTACCCCTAGGTTCTTCATGACATTTTTTTTTTAAATTCCGTATATATGTGTTAGCATACGGTATTTGTCTTTCTCTTTCTGACTAACTTCACTCTGTATGACAGACTCTAGGTCTATCCACCTCATTACAAATAGCTCAGTTTCGTTTCTTTTTATGGCTGAGTAATATTCCATTGTATATATGTGCCACATCTTCTTTATCCATTCATCCGATGATGGACACTTAGGTTGTTTCCAGCTCCGGGCTATTGTGAATAGAGCTGCAATAAACATTTTGGTACATGACTCTTTTTGAATTATGGTTTTCTCAGGGTATATGCCTAGTAGTGGGATTGCTGGGTCATATTTATAAACAGCTCATGCAGCTCAATAGCAAAAAAACAAACAACCCAATCCAAAAATGGGCAGAAGACTTAAATAGGCATTTCTCCAAAGAAGATATACAGACTGCCAACAAACACATGAAAGAATGCTCAACATCATTAATCATTAGAGAAATGCAAATCAAAACTACAGTGAGATATCATCTCACACCAGTCAGAATGGCCATCATCAAGAAATCTAGAAACAATAAATGCTGGAGAGGGTGTGGAGAAAAGGGAACACTCTTGCACTGCTGGTGGGAATGTGAATTGGTACAGCCACTATGGAGACCAGTATGGAGGTTCCTTAAAAAACTAAAAAAAAGCAGAGAGCTTTTTCTCTCTCTCTTTCTGTCTTGTGAGGACTCAACCAGAAAGAGTCCATCTGTGAGCCAGGAAGAGGGTCCTGACCAGAACCTTCAAGGCTGGCACCCTGATCTCAGAATTCCAGCCTCGAGAACTGTGATAAAATGAATTTTTGTTGTTAGTATATAATATTTGTTATGAGAGCCCTAATATGCCTTGTGCTATTGATTTCTGGTTTCATTCCATTGTGATTATAAAAGATACTTTCATCGATTTCAGTCATCTTGAATTTGTTAAGACTTGTTTTTTTCCCTAACATGTTGTCTATCCTGGAGAATATTCCATGTGCAATTGAGAAGAACGTTTAAATTCTGTTTTATTTCTCTCTGTGGAATCATATTACCATGTATTATCATTTCCTTACTCCAATATAACTTTATTCTTACCGATCTCCATTGGGCCGTTATTGTCAAAGATCTTATATCCCTATAAATTATGGCTCAATAATGCAATTATATACAAATTGTTTTATACAATTAATTTTTTTAACATCATTATTGGAGTATAATTGCTTTACAATGGTGTGTTAGTTTCTGCTTTTAACAAAGTGAATCAGTTATACATATACATATGTTCCCATATCTCTTCCCTCTTGCGTCTCCCTCCCTCCCACCGTCCCTATCCCACCCCTCTAGGTGGTCACAAAGCACCGAGCTGATCTCCCTGTGCTATGTGGCTGCTTCCCACTAGCTATCTATTTTACATTTGGTAGTGTATATATGTCCATGCCACTCTCTCACTTTGCACAGCTTACCCTTCCCCCTCCCCATATCCTCAAGTCCATTCTCCAGTAGGTCTGTGTCTTTATTCCCATCTTACCCCTAGGTTCTTCATGACTTTTTTTTTCTTAGATTCCATATATATGTGATAGTATACGGTATTTCTTTTTCTCTTTCTGACTTACTTCACTCTGTATAGACAGACTCTAGGTCCATCCACCTCACTACAAATAACTCAATTTCGTTTCTTTTTATGGTTGAGTAATATTCCATTGTATATATGTGCCACATCTTCTTTATCCATTCATCCGATGATGGACACTTAGGTTGTTTCCATCTCCTGGTTATTGTAAATAGAGCTGCAATGAACATTTTGGTACATGACTCTTTTTGAATTATGGCTTTCTCAGGGTATATGCCCAGTAGAGGGATTGCTGGGTCGTATGGTAGTTCTATTTATAGTTTTTTAATGAACCTCCATACTGTTCTCCATAGTGGCTGTATCAATTTACATGCCCACCAGCAGTGCAAGAGTGTTCCTATTTCTCCACACCCTCTCCAGCATTTATTGTTTCTAGATTTCTTGATGATGGGCATTCTGACCAGTGTGAGATGATATCTCATTGTAGTTTTGATTTGCATTTCTCTAATGATTAATGATGTTGAGCATCCTTTCATGTGTTTGTTGGCAATCTCTATATCTTCTTGGGAGAAATGTCTGTTTAGGTCTTCTGCTCATTTTTGGATTGGGTTGTTTGTTTTTTTTTTGTTATTGAGCTGCATGAGCTTCTTGTAAATTTTGGAGATTAATCCTTTGTCTGTTGATTTGTTTGCAAATATTTTCTCCCATTTTGAGGGTTGTCTTTTGGTCTTGTTTATGGTTTCCTTTGCTGTGCAAAAGCTTTTAAGTTTCATTAGGTCCCATTTGTTTATTTTTGTTTTTGTTTCCATTTCTCTGGGAGGTGGGTCAAAAAGGATCTTGCTGTGATTTATGTCATAGAGTGTTCTGCCTATGATTTCCTCTAAGAGTTTGATAGTTTCTGGCCTTACATTTAGATCTTTAATCCATTTTGAGCTTATTTTTGTGTATGGTGTTAGGGAGTGTTCTAATATCATTCTTTTCCATGTAGCTGTCCAGTTTTCCCAGCACCACTTATTGAAGAGGCTGTCTTTTCTCCACTGTATATTCTTGCCTCCTTTATCAAAGATAAGGTGACCATATGTGTGTGGGTTTATCTCTGGGCTTTCTATCCTGTTCCATTGATCTATCTTTCTGTTTTTGTGCCAGTAAGATACTGTCTTGTTTACTGTAGCTTTGTAGTATAGTCTGAAGTCAGGGAGCCTGATTCCTCCAGCTCCGTTTTTCTTTCTCAAGATTGCTTTGGCTATTCGGGGTCTTTTGTGTTTCCATACAAATTGTGAATTTTTTTTTCTAGTTCTGTGAAAAATGCCAGTGGTAGTTTGATGGGGATTGCATTGAATCTATAGACTGCTTTGGGTAGTAGAGTCATTTTCACAATGTTGATTCTTCTAATCCAAGAACATGGTATATCTCTCCATCTATTTGTATCATCTTTAATTTCTTTCATCAGGGTCTTATAGTTTTCTGCATTACAGGTCTTTTGTCTCCTTAGGTAGGTTTATTCCTAGATATTTTATAGTTTTTGTTGCAGTGGTAAATGGGAGTGTTTGCTTAATTTCATTTTCAGATTTTTCATCATTAGTGTATAGGAATGCCAGAGATTTCTGTGCATTAATTTTGTATCCTGCCACTTTACCAAATTCATTGATTAGGTCTAGAAGTTTTCTGGTATCATCTTTGGGATTCTCTATGTATAATATCATGTCATCTGCAAACATTGACAGCTTTACTTCTTCTTTTCCGATTTGGATTCCTTTTATTTCTTTTTCTTCTCTGATTGCTGTGGGTAAAACTTCCAAAACTATGTTGAATAAGAGTGGTGAGAGTGGGCAACCTTGTCTTGTTCCTCATCTTATTGGAAATGCTTTCAGTTTTTCACCATTGAGGATGATGTTGGCTGTGGGTTTGTCATATATGGCCTTTATTATGTTGAGGAAAGTTCCCTCTATGCCTGCTTTCTGCAGGGTTTTTATTGTAAATGGTGTTGAATTTTATCAAAAGCTTTCTCTGCATCTATTGAGATGATCATATGGTTTTTCTCCTTCAATATGTTAATATGGTGTACCACGTTGATTGATTTGCATATATTGAAGAATCCTTGCATCCCTGGAATAAATCCCACTTGATCATGGTGTGTGATCCTTTTAATGTGCTGTTGGATTCTGTTTGCTAGTATTCTGTTGAGGATTTTGGCATCTATGTTCATCAGTGATATTGGCCTGTAGTTTTCTTTCTTTGTGACATCTTTGTCTTGTTTTCGTATCAGGGTGATGGTGGCCTCATAGAATGAGTTTGGGCGTTTTCTTCCCTTTGCTATATTTTGGAAGAGTTTGAGAAGGATAGCTGTTAGCTCTAAATGTTTGATAGAATTCGCCTGTGAAGCCATCTGGTTCTGGGCTTATATAATTAATTTTTAAATTAGTTGAGACAAGGAAGGAGAGGGATACATATAATTATATTATCTTTTTTTCCAAAGTAATTACCTATAATGACACGTAATTTTTTCAAATGGATTTGAGCTGTTGTCTGATGTTTCTTTCAGCCTGAAGTGGGTTTGCCAGCAAAAAAACAAAAACAAGAACAAAAACTGTCAATTTTTGCTTATCTAGGATCAACTTTACCTTCTCTTCATTTTTGAAAGATGGTTTTGCTAGATATATGATTCCTGGTTGACAGTTTATTTTTCTCTTAGCATGCTGAATGTCATCTCACTGCCTTCTGGCCCCCATTTTTTTAAAATCGAACGTTTGCTCTTAATATTTTTGTGCTTCCCTAGTATGTAAAGTGTCTTTTTTTCCCCTGCTGCTTCCAAGATTTTCCTCTTTGTTACAGCCTTTGTTTTAAAGTCTTTTTTGTCTTATATGAGTATTGCTACTTCTGCTTTCTTGTCATTTCCATTTACATGAAATATTTTTCCATCACCTCACTTTCAGTCTCTGTCTTTAGCTCTGAAGTGAGTCTCTTGTAGACAGCAGATAGAATTGTCTTGTTTTTTCTTTATCCAGTGAGCCACCATATGTCTTTTGATTGGAACATTTAGCCCATTGACATTTAAAATAATTCTTGATAGGTAGGCACTTACTGCCACTTTATGACTTGTTTTCTGGTTGTTTCTCTAGTTCTTCTCTGTTTGTTTCTTCATTTTGTTTTTCCTTTTGTGGTTTGATGATTTTCTTTTATAGTACGCTTGTGTTTGTTTCTTTTGGGTTTTTGTGTATCTATTGTAGGTTTTTGGTGTGTGGTTACCATGAGTTCATATATGTTGATCCAAAATTACATCTACTTGTTTTAAACTAGTAGTCATTTAAATTCAAACACATAAGATCTACATTTTTTATTCCCCTCCCCCACATTTTGTGTTTATGATGTCATATTTTACATCTTCAAGCTTATCCCTTAACTGTTTATTTTAGTTATAGTTCTTTTTACAATTTTTTGTCTTTTAATCTTTGTATCGACTTAAGTGGTTGATCCTTAGTCCTTACTATACATTTGCTTTTCCTGGTGGGATTTTCTCTTTCCTAAATATTCTCACTTTCTGTTCATTTAGAGAAGATCTTTCAACATTTCTCTTAGGGTAGGCTTAGTATTGATGAATTCTTTTAGTTTTTGCTTCTCTGAGAAGTTCTTTCTATTTTTATTCTAAATGATAATCTTGCTGGGTAGAGAATCCTAGGTTGCAGGTTTTCCCCTTTCAGTACTTTGAATATACCATGTCACTCCCTTTTGGCCTGCAAAGTTTCTGCAGAAAAATCAGTTGATAGCCTTATGGAGGTTCCCTTGTATATGACTCTTTGTATTTCTCTTGCTGCCTTCCCAATTCTCTCTTTAACTTTTGCCATTTTCATTTTATGTCTTGGTGTGGGTCTGTTTGGGTTCATCTTGTTTGGGACCCTCTATGCTTCTGTTTCTTTCTTCATGTATGGGAAGTCTGTAACCTTAATTTCCTCAAATACATTTTTTAACCCCTTCTCTCTTCTTCTCCTTCTGTATCCCTATAATGTGAACATTGGTATCCTAAATGTTATCCCCGAAATCTCTTAAATTGTTTTTATTTTTTAAAATTTGTTTTTATTTTTGCTTCTGATTGGGTGATTTCCATTATTCTGTCTTCCAGATCACTGATGTGTTCTTCTGTATCACTTAGTCTGCTATTCTTGCCTTCTAGTTTGTTTTATATTTCAGCTATTGAATTTTTCCATTCTAATTGGGTCTTTTTTGTATTTTATAGTTCCTTGCTAAGGTATTCACTGTGTACATCAAGGAAAATGACAACACAATAAGTGTATATCACTTATATGTGGAATCTGAAAAATAGTACAAATAAATGTATATTTATAAACAAAATAAAACAGAAACAGACCCATAACTAGTGGTTACCAGTGAGGAGAAGCATGAGGGGAGAGGCCTGTTTGGGGTAGGGTATTAAGAGATACAAACTACTATATATAAAATAGATAAGCAACAAGGATATATTATATAGCACAGGGAGTTATAGGCATTATTTTAAAATAAATTTTAATGGAGTATAAACTGTAAAAAATACTGAATCACTATACTGTACACCTGCAACTAATGTAATATTGTAAATCAACTATACTTCAATAAAAACCCCAAGATTTTCTCTTTATCTTTACATATCTTGATAACGATTTGTCTGAATGTGGATAACTTTGTTTTTATCCTGCTTATAATTTGTTGAGCTTCTTGGATGTGTACATTTTAAAATCAAATTTAGTAAGTTTTTAGCCATTATTTCTTCACGTATTTTTCTTCCACTTTCTCTTTCTTCTATGTCTGGTAATCCTCTTACACATATCTTCATGTGTTTAATGGCATTCTACATTTTTTCTGAGGTTCTGTTCATTTTCCTTTATTTTTTCTCTCCTTCAGATTGTTTAGTTTCTACTTATGTCTTCAGGTTCACCAATGTATACTTAATTCAGCTTAAATCTACTGTTGAGTGTCTCTATTGACTTTTTATTTAAGTGTTGTACATTTCAACTCCATAATTTTCATTTGGTTCTTTATATAATTTCTGTATCTTTATTGATATTCTCTATTTGATGAGACATTGTCATTATACCTTCCTTTTTTTCTTAAAGCACGCGTTCCTTTAGTTATGTGAATTTATTTATAATGGCAACTTTGATATTATATGTTGTCATACATCTGGGCCCGCTCACAGGCAGTTTTTGTTGCCTGAGTATGATCTGTGTATGAGTCACACTTTCCTGTTTCTTTGTATTTCTCATAATTTTTATTGAAAATTGGGCTTTTTAGATAGTATATTGTAGCAACAACTCTGGATACTGATCCCACTCATCTACCTCCAGAAGCTTGCTGATTTTGTTATTTTCTTGTTTGTTTATTCAGTGACAGCCTTCAGGAAAGTCTATTTCTTCTGCAATGTGCAGCCTCTGATGTCACTCCTCAGAGAGCTTATGGGCATATGCACAGTTATGCTGACCTCTCCTCCCTCCTCCAGGGATGACTTGAGTTTCTGCATGGCTCTCTGACTCTCTCTTTCCCTGATCTCCCTGTTAACTTTCTAGCTGGTTTGTCTTTATTGGTATCACACTCATCTCTTAACTGCCACTAATTGTAACAAATTGCTGTTTTTTTGGATAGTGCTCTGGTACACAATTATTCCACAGTCTGATCCAGTTTAATCTAGGTCCCTTCACAGATAGTCTTTAAGGCCAATCTTTGAGGCTTGTTTTGGACTCTTCTTATCTTTCTCATTCCCTGGTTCTCTCTGGTAAAATTATAGTTGGTTTGCTGTTTTGCTTGTTGTTTGCACACAGTTCTCAGTTGCCTCTTAACTGCTCAGAACCGAAATCTCCATTATTTTCAACCTTGTCATTTGGCTTGAAGTTCTTCACTCTCTGTTACAAATACTGTCAGTTGTTGTGACCCTCTGTGTTCTTAAAGCCTGCCTCTCTCACTGGGTACAATCTCTGTACCAGTACTCCATGGCTGGGGGCAAGAACAGTGATCTGCTTCTCTTGGAGTGATACCTTTTATCTTTGACTGGGGCACTGGGTAAAGATGATAGACCTTGGTCTTCTTAACTTGCTTCTCCTGGTGTGAAATCAGTGTTCTACAAGTGAGCTGGGCACAGGTAATTGGGGACCAGTTTTCTCAGCCTGCCATAACTAGAGTGCAACTTCTACTCTATGAGTGGTAGTTGGTTAGAGAAAAGGAGCTGAAACCTCTCAGCTGCACTTGCTCAGAAAAACAGATTCTGCAACATAGAACTTTGAGAAATCAGGAATACTGGCAGCCTGCCCCTCCAAGGGAGATACCATACTCCTAGATTGGGAACTGAGGGGCAGTTAGAGAGCTTTTTTTTTCTTTTTTTTTTCTTTTTTTTTTTGTGGTACGGGGGCCTCTCACTGCTGTGGCCTCTCCCGTCATGGAGCACAGGCTCCAGATGTGCAGGCTCAGCGGCCATGGCTCATGGGCCCTGCCGCTCCGTGGCATGTGGGATCTTCCGGGACTGGGGCACGAACCCATGTCCCCCTGCATCAGCAGGCAGACTCTCAACCACTGCACCACCAGGGAAGCCCTAGGACTCTGTATTATTGCTGAATCTTGTTTTATTGCTGAAAGAGCCCTAGAGAGCTCTTTGTTTTACCTTGCACTCATTTGTTTGAGAGCTTCCATTACACTGTGCTGGGGGAATAGGGAGGGAGGGTGTAGGTATTAGCTGAAATGCAACAGATTTTCAGTGTTCTTACAGAAATTTAGTAGAATTTCTTGAATGAATGTTTTTGTCAAATATAGAAACTATAAGTCAAATAAGTTAACTGTATGCTCTAAGGGCAATTTTAAGAGATTAAAAAATTTTTCTTTTTATAATTTTCACCAGTTATGTTTTATTCACTAGGCATAGGGTAAAAATATCTCCTCATGCCACCATTCCAGAAGTACACTCTTCTCAATGTTATTTTAAGTTGTGTTTTCCTCATAGTGAGAAATATTATTTTTCATATGTTTTACCACCATTTTTATCTCTGTGACTTGCCCATTCATATTTCTTCTTCTCTCATCTATAGAGTTGTTTATCCCTTTTTCTTTATTTGTAAAATATTTTTTATTATTATATGAAACAAATATTTTTATCTGCAAATATTTTTCTCTGAATTTGCCATTTATTTTTACCTATGGATTTTTTAGAATAATAATTTTTAAATTTGCATATAGAAAGCACTGTCAGAACTTTCCTTTGTGTTTCTTGCTTTTGTGTCTCAAGAAGTCCTTCTCTAACCTGTTCATGATTTTTAAAATCAGTGTTGTTTTTGTATTTATTTCTAGCCCTAACTTATTATTTCAAGTCTATTTTTGTTCATTTTAAATGTATGCATGTATTTGCTTTTTCCTCCTCTAAATTTATAGCCAGTAGCCAGGCAATAGTTATTGACAAGTTCCTTCGTACCTTTACAATATACTCACTTTCCATACATATGTTGGTCTGTTTCTGGAATCTCTAGTTTGTTCTATTGACCTATAGCTCCTTATCTGTAAGTCATTATTACATCATTCTCTTTAATAAGTTAACATAGTCTGTTTTCGCAGGGAATTACTTCCTTCTTACTTCTCTTCCTCCGTCTTTGCTATTCTCATTCAAATTATCTTTCACATACATTTTATAAGGTGTTTTCAATGTTGTGTCTTCCTAACCAGAATCATGGTACATGTTTTCATTTATTCTGGTCTAAGTTAAAATTCCAAATATATTTTATATACTGGTTTTAATTGGAAATGGGATCATTTCCATGACATTTTCTAAATGGTTACTGATATTATAAAGCAATACTATTAATTTTTGTATGTAGATTTTGTATTTGGATAACTACTTGATCTCCTTATTAGTCTAACGTTTTTTTCAGTTCATTTACTTTAATGTTCTAAAGAAACAGTCATATTGATTATAAATAATTATCATTTTATGTTTCTAATATTCATAAATTTTAGCCTATAAAATAAGTCAAGAAAAAATATATAGATTATAAATATGCTTGAACTATCTTCGGTTATTAAGATTTTATCTATTTTATAGTATGAGATGGTGGCTATAACTCTTGTTATATAATCAGACAGAATGTTGAAACACAGAGAATTCTGTGTTTTAATAATGTTCACCTATAAGACAATCTGGAACTGCTATATATTTAGTGGTAAATCTTTTTTTAAATTTTATCTTATTATTTTTTTATACAGCAGGTCCTTATTAGTTATCTGTTTTATGCATATTTGAGTATATATGTTAATACCAATCCCCAGTTCATCCCACCACCACCCCCTCCACTGCTTTGCCCCCTTGGGGTCCATACGTTTGTTCTCTAAATCTGTGTCTCTATTTCGGCCTTGCAAACCAGTTGATCAGTACCATTTTGCTAGATTCCACATGTATGCGTTAATATACAATATTAGTTTTTCTCTTTCTGACTTACTTCACTCTGTATGACAGTCTTTAGGTCCATCCACGTCTCTACAAATGACCCAATTTCGTTCCTTTTTATGGCTGAGTAATATTCCATCTATATATGTATCACATCTACTTTACCCATCCATCTGTTGATGGGCATTTAGGTTGCTTCCATGACCTGGCTATTGTAAATAGTGCTGCAGTGAACATTGGGGTGCATGTGTCTTTTTGAATTATGGTTTTCTCAGGGTATATGCCCAACAGTGGGATTGCTGGGTCGTATGGTAATACTATTTTTAGTTTTTTAAGGAAACTCCATACAGTTTTCCATAGTGGCTGTATCAATTTATATTCCCACCAAGAGTGCAAGAGGGTTCCCTTTTCTCCACACCCTCTCCAGCATTTGTTGTTTGTAGAATTTTTGATGATGCCCATTCTAACTGATGTGAAGTGACAGCACATTGTAGTTGTGCTTTTCATTTCTCTAATAACTAGTGATGTTGAGCAGCTTTTCATGTGTCTCTTGGCCATCTGTATGTCTTCTTTGGAGAAATGTCTACTTAGGTCTTCTACCCATTTTTGGATTGGGTTGTTTGTTTTTTTAATATTGAGCTGCATGAGCTGTTTATATATCTTGGAGATTAATCCTTTGTCCGTTGATTCGTTTACAAATATTTTCTCCCATTCTGAGGTTGTCTTTTCGTCTTGCTTATAGTTTCCTTTGCTCTGAAAAAGCTTTGAAGTTTCATTAGGTCCCATTTGTTTATTTTTGTTTATTTTTATTTTTATTTCCATTTCTCTAGGAGGTGGGTCAAAAAGGATCTTGCTGTGACTTATGTCAAAGAGTGTTCTGCCTATGTTTTCCTCTAAGGGTTTGATAGTGTCTGGCCTTACACTTAGGTCTTTAATCCATTTTGAGTTTATTTTTGTGTATGGTGTTAGGGAGTGTTCTAATTTCATTCTTCTACATATAGCTCTCCAGTTTTCCCAGCACCACTTATTGAAGAGACTGTCTTTTCTCCATTGTATATCCTTGCCTCCTTTGTCATAGATTAGTTGACCATAGGTGTGTGGGTTTATCTCTGGGCTTTCTATCCTATTCCATTGATCTATAGTTCTGATTTTGTACCAGTACCATCTTGTGTTGATTACTGTAGCTTTTTAGTATAATCTGCAGTCAGAGTCTGATTCCTCCAGCTCTGTTTTTCTTTCTCAAGATTGCTTTATCTATTCGGGGTCTTTTGTGTCTCCATACAAATTTTGATATTTTTTGTTCTAGCTCTGTAAAAAATGCCATTGGTAGTTTGATAGGGATTGCATTGAATCTGTAGATTGCTTTAGGTAGTATAGTCATTTTCACAATATTTATACTTCCAATCCAAGAACGTGTTTATATCTCTCCATATGTTTGTGTCATTGTTGATTTCTTTCATATGTGTCTTATAGATTTCTGAGTACACATCTTTCGTCTCCTTAGGTAGGTTTATTCCTAGGTATTTAATTCATTATATTGCAGTGGTGAATGGGATTGTTTCCTTAATTTCTCTTTCTGATCCTTCATTGTTAATGTATAGGAATGCAAGAGATTTCTGTGCATAAATTTTTTATCCTGCAACTTTACCAAATTCACTGATTAGCTCTAGTACTTTTCTGGTGGCATCTGTAGGATTATCTATGTATAGTATCATGTCATCTACAAAGCGTGACAGTTTTACTTCTTCTTTTCCAATTTGTATTCCATTTATTTCGTTTTCTTCTCTGATTGCCGTGGCTAGGACCTACAGAACTATGTTGAATAATAGTGGTGAGTGAGGACATCCTTGTCTTGTTCCTGATCTTAGAGGGAATGCTTTCAGTTTTACACCATTGAGAATGATTTTGCTGTGGGTTTGTCATACATGGCCTTTATTTTGCTGAGGTGGATTCCCTCTATGCCCATTTTCTGGAGAATTTTTATCATAAATAGGTGTTGAATTTTGTCAAAAGCTTTTTCTGCATCTATTGAGATGATCATATGGTTTTTATTCTTCAACTTGTTAATATGGTGTATCACATTGATTGGTTTGCATATATTGAAGAATCCTTGCATCCCTGGGATAAATCCCACTTGATCGTGGTGTATGATCCTTTTAATGTGTTGTTGGATTCTGTTTACTAGTGATTTGTTGAGGATTTTTGCATCTATATTCATCAGTGATATTGGTCTGTAATTTTCTTTTTTGTAGTATCTTTGTCTGGTTTTGGTATTAGGGTGGTTGTGGCCTTGTAGAATGAGTTCGGGAGTTTTCCTTCCTCTGCAAAGTTTTGGAAGAGTTTGAGAAGGATAGGTATTAGCTCTTCTCTAAGTGTGTGATAGAATTCACCTGTGAAGCTGTCTGGACAAGGACTTTTGTTTGTTGGACAATTTTTAATCACAGTTTAAATTTCGTTACTTGTGATTGGTCTGTTCATATTTTCTATTTGTTCCTGGCTCAGTCTTGGAAGATTATACCATTCTAAGAATTTGTCCAGTTTTTCCAGGTTGTCCATCTTCTTGGCATGGAGTTGCTTGTAGTAGTCTCGTATGATGCTTTGTATTTCTGCGGTGTCTGTTGTAACTTCTCCTTTTTCATGTCTAATTTTATTGAATTGAGTCCTCTCCCTCTTTTTCTTGATGAGTCTGGTAAAGGTTTATCAATTCTGTTTATCTTCTCAAAGAACCAGCTTTTAGTTTTATTGATCTTTGCTATTGTTTTGTTTGTTTCTATTTCATTTATTTCTGCTCTGGTCTTTATGATTTCTTTCCTTCTACTAACTCCGGGTTTTGTTTGTTCTTCTTTCTTTAGTTCCTTTAGGCATAAGGTTAGATTGTTTATTTGAGACTTTTTTGTTTCTTGAGGTAGGATTGTATTGCTATAAACTTCCCTCTTAGAACTGCTTTTGCTGCATCCCATAGGTGTTGACCATCGTGTTTTCATTGTCATTTGTCTCTATGTACTTTTTGATTTCCTCTTTGATTTCTTCAGTGATCTCTTGGTTATTTAGTAATGTATTGTTTAGCCTCCATGTGTTTGTGTTTTTTACATTTTTTCCCTGTAATTGATTTCTAATCTCATAGAGATGGGGTCAGAAAAGGTGCCTTGATATGATTTCATTTTTCGTAAATTTACCTAGGCTTGATTTGTGACCCAAGATGTGATCTATCCTGGAGAATGTTCCATGTGCACTTGAGAAGAAAGTGTAATCTGCTGTTTTTGAATGGAATGTCCCATAAATATCACTTAAATCTATCTGGTCTGTTGTGTCATTTAAAGCTTGTGTTTCCTTATTAATTTTTTACCTGGATAATCTGTCCATTGGTGTAAGTGAGGTGTCAAAGTCCGCCACTATTACTGTGTTACTGTCGATTTCCTCTTTTATAGCTGTCAGCAGTTGCCTTATGTATTGAGGTGCTCCTATGTTGTGTGCATATATATTTATAGTTGTTATGTCTTCCTCTTGGATTGATCACTTGACCAATGTGTTGTGTACTTCCTTGTCTCTTGTAACATTCTTTATTTTAAAGTCTATTTTACCTGATATGAGTATAGCTACTCCAGCTTTCTTTTGATTTCCATTTGCATGTAATATCTTTTTCCATCCCCTCATTTTCAGGCTCTATGTGTCCCTAGGTCTGAAGTGGGTCTCTTGTAGACAGCATATATATGGGTCTCGTTTTTGTATCCATTCAGCAAGCTTGTGTCTTTTGGTTGGAGCATTTAGTCCATTCACAGTTAAGGTAATTATTGATATGTATGTTGCTGTTACCATTTTCTTAACTGCTTTGGGTTTGTTATTGTAGGTCCTTTTCTTCTCTTGTGTTTCCCACTTAGAGAAGTTCCTTTAGCATTTGTTGTAGACCTCTTTTTGTGGTGCTGCATTCTCTTAGCTTTTGCTTATTTGTAAAGCTTTTGATTGTTTGTAAAGCTTTTGATTTCTCCATCAAATCTGAATGAGATCCTTGCAAGGTAGAGTAATCTTGGTTGTTGGTTCTTCCCTTTCGTCACTTTAAGTATATTGTGCCACTCCCTTCTGGCTTGTAGAATTTCTGCTGAGAAATCAGCTGTTAACCTTATGGGAGTTCCCTTTTATGTTATTTCTTGTTTTTCCATTGTTGCTTATAATAAGTTTACTTTGTCTTTAATTTTTTCAGTTTGATTACTTTGTGTCTCTGCATATTTGTCCTTGGGTTTATCCTGCCTGGGACTCTCTGTGCTTCCTGGACTTGGGTGGCTATTTCCTTTCCCATGTTAGGGAAGCTGTTGACTATATTCTCTTCAAATATTTTCTCGGTCCTTTCTCTCTCTCTTCTCCTTCTGAGACCCCTATAATGTAGATGTTGGTGCATTAAATGTTTTCCCTGAGGTCTCTTAGGCTGTCTTCATTTCTTTTCATTCTTTTTTCTTTATTCTGTTCCACGGCAGAGATTTCCACCATTCTGTCTTCCAGGTCACTTATCTGTTCTTCTGCCTCAGTTATTGATTACTTCTAGTGTATTTTTTATTTCAGTTATTGTATTCATCTCTGTTTGTTTGTTCTTTAATTCTTCTAGGTCTTTGTCAGACATTTCTTGCTTCTTCTCCATCTTTGCCTCCATTCTTTTTCCAAGGTTCTGGATCATCATTCATATTCTGAATTCTTTTTCTGGATGGTTGCCTATCTTCACTTCATTTAATTGTTTTTCTGGGGTTTTATCTTGTTCCTTCGTCTGGTACATAGCCCTCTGCCTTTTCATCTTGTGTATCTTTCTGTGAATATGGTTTTTGTTCCACAGGCTGCAGGATTGTAGTTCTTCTTGCTTCTGCTTTCTGCCCTCTGGTGGATGAGGCTATCTAAGAGGCTTCTGCAAGCTTCCTGATGGGAAGTACTGGTGGTGGGTAGAGCCAGTGGTAAATCTTTGACTCAGTTACTTCTGTGTTCTATTTTCTGTCTTCCTTTCTGCACGTGTGTGTTTGTGTGTGTATCTCTGTATATACTTCTTTAAATACTTTTTTTTTTGCCAATTGTAATGGATATGTAAGGATATTGACAACAACATTGGAATAGCAGAGTTTTTGAAAATGCTATACATTGATCAATGGGAAAGTAGCTAAATTAATTATATTGCATATACACAATAAAATACCATGAAGAAAGCAAACACATATATAGCCTTTGGTTGAACCATATACCATTCTAACTGCCCTACATTACATATACTATCTCACATAATTTCCCAACAATACTACTACTATCCCATTTTACATATGAGACAAGAAGTTAAGTAACATGCCCAAGATGACACATACATATATATTTTTTTCTATGTCATAATATTGACGTTCAATCCAGTAATCCTCCACTGTAACAGCTCCTTTACTTTGCAGTGAAAATTGATGTGTGTGTATTTTTTGCCTCTAAGTCCATGTGGGATTTTTTTTAATACAAACAGAAAGTCACAAAAATTATAATCATCCTCATCAGTTCACTGAGTCCCATGTAATTAATTTTTTATCTTGATCTTTTGTTAGCACTTTTATGAATTCATCAGTTTTCCATTAGAGTTCTGAAAATGCTTATTCATTCCATTCAGCAGTAAAGTCAGTTACCAGAAAGCTGTACTTCTCAGAGTCTTTTCCATGAATTCCTTGAAGATGAAACCCTTTTCTAGCAACATTTTTGCAAAAGCATCAGAGTAAACCCAGAACTGTCTGTAAATGACAAAAGACTTTAAAATGACCAGGGTTAAAGATTTGATGAAAGTTCATAATAATGCAGTTGACAAGGAAATATAGTTATTTCTAAAATATACATTTTAAGTAATAACTAGAATTATGACTTATAACATTATACCAGAACATATGATTTTTAGAAATTTCATGTAATGTCTGAAACATTTATATTAACATATACAACTAACCCAAAGAAAGTTTAGTATTAGTTTTTTTGTTTGTTTGTTTATACTGCAGGTTCTTATTAGTCATCAACTTATGAGTCATCAATTTTATAAACATCAGTGTATACATGTCAATCCCAATAGCCCAATTCAGCACACCACCATCACCACCCCACCGCAGTTTTCCCCCCTTGGTGTCCATAAATTTCTTCTCTACATCTGTGTCACAACTTCTGGCCTGCAAACCGGTTCATCTGTGCCATTTTTCTAGGTTCCACATACATGCGTTAATATATGATATTTGTTTTTCTCTTTCTGACTTCACTCTATATGACAGTCTTTAAATCCATCCATGGCTCAACAAATGACTCAATTTCATTCTTTTTTATGGTTGAGAAATATTCCATTGTATATATGTACCAACTTCTTTATCCATTCATCTGTCAGTGAGCGTTTAGGTTGCTTCCATGACCTGGCTATTGTAAATAGTGCTGCAATGAACATTGGGGTGCATGTGTCTTTTTTTTTTTTAACATCTTTATGGGAGTATAATTGCTTTACAATGCTGTATTAGTTTCTGCTTTCTAACAAAGTGAATCAGTTATACATATACATATGTTCCCATATCTCTTCCATCTTGCATCTCCCTCCCTCCCACCCTCCCTATCCCACCCCTCTAGGTGGTCGAAATGCACCTAGCTGATTTCCCTGTGCTATGCGGCTGCTTCCCACTAGGTATCTATTTTATGTTTGGTAGTGTATATATGTCCATGCCACTCTCTCACATTGTCACAGCTTACCCTTACCCTTCCCCATATCCTCAAGTCCATTCTCTAGTAGGTCTGTGTCTTTATTCCCGTCTTAACCCTAGGTTCTTCATGACATTGTTTTTCTCCTAGACTCCATATATATGTGTTAGCATACAGTATTTATTTTTCCATTTTGACTTACTTCACTCTGTATGACAGACTCTAGGTCCATCCACCTCACAACAAATAACACAATTTCGTTTCTTTTTATGGCTGAGTAATATTCCATTGTACATATGTGCCACAGTATGGAGGTTCCTTAAAAAACTACAAATAGAACTACCATACGACCCAGCAATTCCCACTACTGGGCATATACCCTGAGATAACCATAATTCAAAAAGAGTCATGTACCAAAATGTTCATTGCAGTTCTATTTACAATAGCCAGGAGATGGAAGCAACCTAAGTGTCCATCATCAGATGAATGGATAAAGAAGATGTGGGATGTGTCTTTTTGAATTATGGTTTTCTCTGGGTATATGCCCAGTAGTGGGATTTCTGAGTCATATGGTAATTCTATTTTTTGTTTTTTAAGGAACTTCCATACTGTTCTCCATGGTGTCTGTATCAATTTACATTCCCACCAGCAGTGCAAGAGGGTTCCCTTTTCTCCACACCCTCTCCAGCATTTATTGTTTGTAGATTTTCTGATGATGCCCATTCTAACTGGTGTGAGGTGATACCTCAGTGTAGTTTTTTTTTTTTTTTTCTTTTTGCGGTATGCGGGCCTCTCACTGTTGTGGCCTCCCCCGTTGCGGAGCACAGGCTCCGGACGCGCAGGCCCAGCGGCCATGGCTCACGGGCCCAGCCGCTCCGCGGCATATGGGATCCCCCCAGACCGGGGCACGAACCCGTATCCCCTGCATCGGCAGGCGGACTCTCAACCACTGCGCCACCAGGGAGGCCCCTCAGTGTAGTTTTGATTTGCATTTCTCTAATAATTAGTGATGTTGAGCAGCTTTTCATATGCTTCTTGGCCATCTGTGTGTCTTCTTTGGAGAAATGTCTGTTTATGTCTTCTACCCATTTTTGGATTGGGTTGTTTGTTTCTTTAATATTGAGCTGCATGAGCTGTTTATATATTTTGGAGATTAATCCTTTGTCCATTGATTCGTTTGCAAATATTTTCTCCCATTCTGACAGTTGTCTTTTCGTCTTGTTTATGGTTTCCTTTGCTGTGCAAAGGCTTTGAAGTTTTGTTAGGTCCCATTTGTTTTTTGTTTTTTTTTTCCATTACTCTAGGAGGTGGATCAAAAAAGATCCTGCTGTGATTTATGTCAAAGAGTGTTCTGCCTAGGTTTTCCTCTAAGAGTTTTATAGTGTCTGGTCTTACATTTAAGTCTCAAATCAATTTTGAGTTTATTTTTGTGTGTGGTGTTAGCGAGTGTTCTTATTTCATTCTTTTACATGTAGCTGTCCAGTTTTCCCAGCACCACTTATTGAAGAGACTGCCTTTTCTCCATTGTATATCTTTGCCTCCTGTGTCATAGATTAGTTGACTATAGGTGTGTGGGTTTATCTCTGAGTTTCCTATCCTGTTCCATTGATCTATGTTTTTGCGTTTGTGCCAGTACCACCTTTGTTGATTACTGTAGCTTTGTAGTATAGTCTGAAGTCAGGGAGTCTGATTCCTCCAGCTCAGTTTTTTTTTCCCTCTAGACTGCTTTGGCTATTTGGGGTCATTTGTGTCTCCATACAAATTTTAAGGTGATTTGTTCTAGTTCCGTAAAAAATGCCATTCGTAATTTGATAGGGATTGTGTTGTATCTGTAGATTGCTTTGGGTAGTATAGTCATTTTCACAATGTTGATTCTTCCAATCCAAGAACATGGTATATCTCTCCATCTGTTGGTATCATCTTTAATTTCTTTCATCAGTGTCTTATAGTTTTCTGCATACAGGCCTTTTGCCTCCTTAGGTAGGTATATTCCTAGGTATTTTATTCTTTTTGTTGCAATGGTAAATGGAAGTGTTTCCATAATTTCTCTTTCAGATTTTTCATCATTAGTGTATAGGAATGCAAGAGATTTCTGTGCATTAATTTTGTATTCTGCAACTTTTCCAGATTCATTGATTTGCTCTAGTAGTTTTCTGGTGGCATTTTTAGGATTGTCTATGTATAGTATCATGTCATCTGCAAACAGTGACAGTTTTACTTCTTCTTTTTCAGTTTGTATTCCTTTTATTTCTTTTCCTTCTCCGATTGCCGTAGCTAGGAATTCCAAAACTATGTTGAATATTAGTGGTGAGAGTGGACATTCTTTTCTTGTTCCTGATCTTAGAGGAAATGCTTTCAGTTTTTCACCATTGAGAATGATGTTTGCTGTGGGTTTGTCATATATGGCCTTTATTATGTTGAGGTAGGTTCCCTCTATGCCCACTTTCTGGAGAGTTTTTATCATAAATGGGTGTTGAATTTTGTCAAAAGCTTTTTCTGCGTCTATTGAGATGATCATATAGTTTTTATTCTTCAATTTGTTAATATGGTGTATCACATTGATTGATTTGCGTATATTGAAGAATCCTTGCATCCCTGGGATAAATCCCACTTGATCGTGGTGTATGATCCTTTTAATGTGCTGTTGGATTCTGTTTGCTAGTATTTTGTTGAGGTTTTTGCATCTATATTCATCAGTGATATTGTTCTGTAATTTTCTTTTTTGTAGTGTCTTTGTCTGCTTTTGGTATCAGCGTGATGGTGGCCTGATAGAATGAGTTTGGGTGTATTTCTTCCTCTGCAATTTTTTGTAAGAGTTTGAGAAGGATGTGTGTTAGCTCTTCTCTAAATGTTTGATGGAATTTTCCTGTGAAGCCATCTGGCCCTGTTCTTTTGTTTGTTGGAAGATTTTTAATCACAGTTTCAATTTCATTACTTGTGATTGGTCTGTTCATATTTTCTCTTTCTTCCTGGTTCAGTCTTGGAAGGTTATAAGAATGTGTCCATTTCTTCCAAGTTGTCCATTTTATTCGCATAGAGTTGCTTTTAGTAGTCTCTTGTGATGCTCTGTAGTTCTGTGGTGTCTGTTGTAACTTCTCCTTTTTCATTGCTCATTTTATTGACTTGAGTCCTCTCCCTCTTTTTCTTGATGAGTCTGGCTAATGGTTTATCAGTTTTGTTTATCTTCTCTAAGAACCAGCTTTTAGTTTTATTGATCCTTGGTATTGTTTTCTTTGTTTCTATTTTATTTATTTCTGCTCTGATCTTTATGATTTCTTTCCTTCTACTAACTTTGGGTTTTGTTTGTTCTTCTTTCTCTAGTTCTTTAAGGTGTATGGTTAGATTGTTTAGTTGAGATTTTTCTTGTTTCTTGAGGTAGGCTTGTATAGCTATAAAGTTCCCTCTTAGAACTGCTTTTGCTGCATCCCATAGGTTTTGGATCATCGTGTTTTCATTGTCATTTGTTTCTATGTATTTTTTGATTTCCTCTTTGATTTCTTCAGTGATCTCTGGTATTTAGTAATGTATTGTTTAGCCTCCATGTGTTTGTGTTTTTTACATTTTTTCCCCTGTAATTCATTTCTAATCTCATAGCGTTGTGGTCAGTAAAGATGCTTGATATGATTTCAATTCTCTTAAATTTACTGAGGCTTCATTTGTGACACTAGATGTGATCTATCCTGGAGAATGTTCCGTGCGCACTTGAGAAGAAAGTTTAATCTGCTGTTTTTGAATGGAATGTCCTATAAATATCCATTAAATCTATCTGGTCTATTGTGTCATTTAAAGCTTCTGTTTCCATATTTATTTTCATTTTGGATGATCTGTCCATTGGTGTAAGTGAGGTGTTAAAGTTCCTCACTATTATTGTGTTACTGTCGATTTCCTCTTTTATAGCTGTCAGCAGTTGCCTTATGTATTGAGGTGCTCCTATGTTGGGTGCATATATATTTATAATTGTTATATCTTCTTCTTGGATTGATCCCTTGTTCATTATGTAGTGTCCTTCCTTGTCTCTTGTAACATTCTTTATTTTAAAGTCTTTTTTTCCTGATATGAGTATTGCTACTCCAGCTTTCTTTTGATTTCCATTTGCATGGAATATATTTTTCCATCCCCTCACGTTTAGTCTGTATCTGTCTCTAGGTCTGAAGTGGGTGTCCTGTAGACAGCATATATATGGGTCTTGTTTTTTTATCCATTCAGCAAGCTTGTGTCTTTTGGTTGGAGCATTTAATCCATTCACGTTTAAGGTAATTATCGATATGTATGTTCCTGTGACCACTTTCTTAATTGTTTTGGGTTTGTTTTTGTAGGTCCTTTTCTTCTCTTGTGTTTCCCACTTAGAGAAGTTCCTTTAGCATTTGTTGTAGAGCTGGTTTGGTGGTGCTGAATTCTTTTAGCTTTTGCTTGTCTGTAAAGCTTTTGATTTCTCCATCAAATCTGAATGAGATCCTTGCCAGGTATAGTAATCTTGGTTGTAGGTTCTTCCCTTTCATTACTTTAAGTATATCATGCCACTCTCTTCTGGCTTGTAGAGTTTCTGATGAGAAATCAGCTGTTTACCTTATGGGTATTCCCTTGTATGTTATTTGTCGTTTTTCCCTTGCTGCTTTCAATAATTTTTCTTTGTCTTTAATTTTTGCCAATTTGATTACTATGTGTCTTGGCGTGTTTCTTCTTGGGTTTATCCTGTATGGGACTCTCTGCACTTCCTGGAGTTGATTGACTATTTCCTCTCCAATGTAAGGGAAGTTTTCAACTATAATCTCTTCAAATATTTTCTCTTCTCCTTTCTCTCTCTCTTCTCCTTCTGGGACCCCTATAATGCGAATGTTGTTGCATTTAATGTTGTCCCAGAGGTCTCTTAGACTGTCTTCATTTCTTTTCATTCTTTTTTCTTTAGTCTGTTCCACCACAGTGAATTCCACCATTCTGTCTTCCAGGTTACTTATCCGTTCTTCTGCCTCAGTTAGTCTGCTATTGATTCCTTGTAGTGTCGTTTTCATTTCAGTTATTGTATTGTTCATTTCTGTTTGTTTGTTCTTTAATTATTCTAGGTCTTTGTTAAACATTTCTTGCATCTTCTCGATCTTTGACTCCATTCTTTTTCCGAGGTCCTGGATCATCTTTTTTTTTTTTTTTTTTTCTGGATCATCTTTTCTATCATTATTCTGAATTCTTTTTCTGGAAGGTTGCCTATCTCCACTTCATTTAGTTGTTTTTCTGGGGTTTTCTCTTTTTCCTTCATCTGGTACAAAGCCCTGTGCCCTTTCACCTTGTCTGTCTTTCTGTGAATGTGGTTTTTGTTGCACAGGCTGCAGATTTGTAGTTTTTCTTTCTTCTGCTGTCTGCCCTCTGGTGGATGAGGCTATCTAAGAGGCTTGATGGGAGGGACTGGTGGTGGGTAGAGCTGACTGTTGCTCTGGTGTGCAGAGCTCAGTAAAACTTTAATCCACTTGACTGCTGATGGGTGGTGCTGGGTTCCCTTCCTGTTGGTTGTTTGGCCTGAGGCAACTCAGCACTGGAGCCTACCTGGGCTCTTTGCTGGGGCTAATAGCAGACTCTGGGAGGGCTCACACCAAGTAGTACCTCCCAGAACTTCTGCTGCCAGTGTCTTTGTCCCCATGGTGAGCCACATCCACCCCCCACCTCTGCAGGAGACTCTCCAACACTAGCAGGTAGGTCTGGTTCAGTCTACCCTGGGGTCACTGCTCCTTCCCCTGAGTCCCGATGCGCACACTATTTTGTGTGTGCCCTCCAAGAGTGGAGTCTCTGTTTTCCCCAGTCCTGTTAATGTCCTTCAATCAATTCCCACTAGGCTTCAAAGTCTGATTCTCTAGGAATTCCTCCTGCTGTTGCCGGACCCCCAGGTTGGGAAGCCTGATGTGGGGCTCAGAACCTTCACTCCAGTGGGTGGACTTCTGTGGTATAAGTGTTCTCCAGTCTGTGAGTCACCCACCCACCAGTTATGGGATTTGATTTTACTGTGATAGCACCCCTCCTACCATCTCATTGTGGCTTCTCCTTTGTCTTTGCATGTGGGGTATCTTTTTCGGTGAGTTCCAGTGTCTTCCTGTCAATGACTGTCCAGCAGCTAGCAGTGGTTTTTGTGTTCTCGCGAGAGGGAGTGAGAGCACGCCCTTCTACTCCGCCATCTTGGTTCTCTGTCCTATTTCTTTAAATTTTTAAACTCAAATTTATTGGTATAAATTGTGTATAACATTTATTATCATTTTTAATATATTCTATACATATGATTATATTTCCTTTCTGGTCCCTAATATTAATTTTATCTTCTATCTACTTTTCTTAGAGCTTTATCTCTTTATTGGACCTTTAATAACAACTTATGGTACTTAGAATTATCATATTATCCAGGAGTTGCACTACTGGGTATATATTCCAGAGAACTGAAGGCAGAAACTCAAACAGATAGTTTTAAAACTGTGTTCATAACAGTATTATTCACAATAGCCAAAAGGTAGAAGCAACCCAAATGTCCATTGATGGATGAATGGATAAACAAACTATGGTATATACATACAATAGAATATTATTTAGCCTTAAATAGGAAGAAAATTCTGATACATGCTACAATATTGATGACCCTTAAAGACATTGTGCTAAGTGAAATGAGCCATTCACAAAAGGATAGGTATTTTATGATTCCATATATATTCCATTTATATGAGGTATCCAGAGTAGTCAAATTCATAGAGACAAAGAATGGTGGTCGTCAGGGTGTAGGGGAGGAGGGAATGAGGAGTTGTGGTTTAATGGGTACAGAGTTTCATTTTGGGAAGAGAAAAATTCTGGAGATGGATGGTGGTGATGGTTGTATAAAACTGAATGTACTTAATGCCACTGAAGTGTACATTGATTATGAATACTATGCATTTTGGTTGTTTGCTATTTCATCTTTTTCCGTATTTATTATTACCTTTCAATTGGTAATGGTTTATTTATTTTGTTGTTCTTTTTCTACCTACTTTAAATGGATGCTTTTGTCATTTCTTCATCTATTTTCAGTGTTTTTTCTTTTCTAATAAATTAATTCATGGCTATTGGTTTTCCTTTGAGTATAGTTTTACTCTCTCAGATTTTACTCTCGTTTGAATAAAAATAATTTAATATATTATTCTGTAATAGATAACATACAACTAGATGCTGGGATAAATAAATCTCAATATTTCCTTAGACACAACTGAACTTTATTTTTTTACTTATCTGACTGTCCAGTGTGGGCTGATATTCCTAGGTGTCAGGTGGCCCTCTTCTATGACTTAGTCCTAAAATTCAGTGTTACATATTGCTGTTGTGTTGCACTTCTCTTGGCAACAATGTGAACGGTTTCTCCAGAAGTTTTGTACAATATGGTCGTAATTCAGCATGTATTTCTTGAGCACCTGTCATGTGAAAACAGTCTACACTCTGAATACTTGAAGGTGAAACTCCACAGCCTCTGCCTTCATTTATTGAAAAGCATGTACCTGAGTCTCTGTCTTTTGAATTTTGGTAGTCAATATGGCTTTAAGCATGCTATATCATATCTTTACATGAGTCTCAGTTACTTAATGTGAAAAGTAAGGATAGTAATAATACTTACCCTAGGGTTTTAGGAACACTTAGCTCAAGGCCTGCCTGAATACGTGTTTATTATTGTTTTAGTTACTATATATAGTAATGTTTGTATAAGCATATATATCCACTGAAAATTCCATTTCTAATTTGTCAAGAAAGATTTATAACTAGTTACTATTTTTAGATACTCAATAGTGTATTCACATTAATCAAAGTTACCCAATCTTTAATTAATAGGTAAATTTCTATTTTTAAAATTCTGAGGTCACTCTGAATTAAATCCCAAGCCTAGTTCATAAGGATACATTCTTCCTGAGAGAATCAAAAACTAGAAATTAGGTAATGGAAGGTAAGTAAGAAGAAATGTCCACTCAGTCACTTGCAACTGAAACACCAATCAAGTGAAGGTCTTCTCTGCTGTCTCTGCTCAATTAAGATGCAGGATGAGAGGGAGGGAGAGCCTGATGACAAGACCATCAAAGTAAATGAGAAGTAAGCAAAGGATGTGGGTAAGAGATCTGACAAAAACAAATATTACAAAGTTTCTTTTGCAAGAAAACTAGGAAACTCATTTTCTGGCTGGGAAGAGTTCTGGTTCTACATTTATTGCCCTGCTTTAAGACAGGCAATTTTAGCTTTATTCTTAGGGAAGATATTTTGGTGGAAGTCCATTAAACACTGTCATGTATTTGTTTTCACTCTACTGGCATTGTGTATTTTCTCTTTGCTCCCTTACAAGATCCCCTCAGGATTCCTGTTGCCTTAGTTATTAATGTCATACTGTCATTTGAAGTTTCTTTACTTCAAAATTCAATATATTTGGCCCTTAACTCACATTATTTTTATACAAAAGATATTTCTATAATCTAAGTGAAGTGAACAATTAAAGGAAATTCAAGTCCTGAATCACATCTATACCAGCTAAACTCTTAAGGGGCAAATCTGTGTCTTGGACAGGACCAGCTACTTAATTTGTGGGTACCAGTACAAAATGAAAATGCAGAATCCTTTATTAAAAAGTTAGGAATTTCGGGCTTCCCTGGTGGCGCAGTGGTTGAGAATCCGCCTGCCGATGCAGGGGACGCAGGTTCGTGCCCCGGTCTGGGAAGATCCCACATGCCGCGGAGCGGCTGGGCCCGTGAGCCATGGCCGCTGAGCCTGTGCGTCCGGAGCCTGCGCTCCGCAACGGGAGGGGCCACAACAGTGAGAGGCCCACGTACCACAAAAAAAAAAAAAAAAAAAAAAAGTTAGGAATTTCACAATGGTGACATCAGAGAATTAAACTAATTATGGAGTCCTTCTGATATCATGATATTGTATGACAGAGGTTGCACACCCATGAAGCCATCCTTTATCATGGATGTTCTTTAGTGAACTCTTCATTTGCTTTCAATACTATGAGCCTGTGTGTTTGCATGCCCTCTCTCTCCCTCTCCCTCTCCTTCTCTCTCTCTCTCTCTCTCTCTCTCTCTCTCTCTCTCTCCCCCCTCTCTCCCTCTCCCTCCCTCCCTCTCCCTCTCCCTCCCCCTCCCTCCCTCCCTCCTTCCCTCCTTCCTGGATTTCTCATGTTGCATAGGATACCACAATGCACATGCTTATGCTAAAATTGTTCTGTGGTAGAGGTGGCTAATCGTTCCCCCAACTGTGCCATCTTTTTTCCCTTAATAAAACAAACTTTGGTCATTAGCTGGGCATATGGTCATCTGGAAAATAATGACACATCTCAGTCACCCTTGCTGTCAAGTATGGTCATATGATTAATTTCTGGCCAATAGGATATAAACAGAAGTGTTACATGTGATTTTTAAGAAGTATCCTTTTGGGGAGGGGGCAGATCCTTCCTCAGTTCCTTACTCCTTTCTATTGACTAGAATGTGAATGGAATGGCTAGAGCTGAGACAACTTTATTGCACATATATCATAGAGTGTTTAGCCATTCTTTAATTGATGAACATTGAAACTTTCCCTAAATATTTCACTATTGTGAACAATGGTGAAATAAGCATTTTTGAACCTATATTCTTTGTACTTACCTTTGTCTTGGCTAGACACTGAGAAATATAATTCCTAAGTGGTAGAATATGTATATTTTTATGTAAAATTTATCTTTAAAGGGGATGTATCAAGTTATATTCCCATCAACAGTTTATTCATTTGAAAAAAATATTGAATTTTTATGATATTTCAGGTACTATGTATGCTAAAAAGAAGATTGAGATGTTTTGTTTATGATTAAATTTTTATTTGAAAAAGGAAACTAAATAAGCAAATCAGTATATAATTAGCATTATATTAAGTAGCAATAAGTACTGATATAATACGGATAGCAGTGGTGGGGATTAACATTATATAAAGTGTTTAGATAAGACCTAGTTTAGGAAATGACATTTGGGCCAGAGACCAAATAAGAAGAAAAAAGATATTATTCCAGGCAAAGGAAACAGGAGATGCAAAGACCCTGAGATTGTGACAAGCTTGGCTTGTTCTAGAAAGAGAAAATCCAGTGTATTTGAAGCATAATATGCAAGGATAAGGGTAGTATAAGATGAAATTGAAAAAGTAGACAGGCTAGAGATCCCATAGGGCCTTGAAAACCATGATAAAGAGTTTGAATTTTTTTCCTAAATGAAACAAAGTCATTCAAAGATTTTAAGGAAGGGGAGTGATAATCATGTGTTTTAAAAATTGATTACTTTGGACCCGGAATAGAGAATGACTTGTTGAGAGATAAGAGAAGAAAATAGGACATCTGTCTGTAGGATGTTATGTAGCCTACACCCAGGTAAGATATATTCGTAATTTAGCCTAGGTTTGATGTAATGAAGATGAGGAGAAGTGGGCAAATTTGGACGATCTTAAGGATATAGTATAGACAGGTTTTTTGTTTGTTTTTTAGCCATGTCTTGTGGCTTGTGGGATCCTACTTCCCCAACCAGGGATCAGACCTGGGCTCTCAGCAGTGAAAGCATGGAGTCCCACCACTGGACTGCCAGGGAATTCCCTAGACAGGTTTTAGAAATGGGTCAGATATCATAATCTGTTTCTTCTACTTTTGCTAATGTTTTATATGATCAAGTTATATAATTTTTGCCCATCAATGGATTACAAATGGTATCTCTTGATGTGGAAGGTTCATTTTCCTGATTACTAATGAAGCTGAGCATTCGTTTATTAACCATTTTCATCCTTTATAAATGCGCACTTTCTATTGTGTTATTTGCATGTCTCCTTAGTTTGTAGTTTCTAATTTCTCGATAAGAATATTTGTTCATTACACATTTCAGGTATTTTCTTCAGCTCTCTCAGTTGTCTTTTTAAACTTTCCTTGTGGTATCTTTTGTTTAAAAAAACCCTTAAATTTAATGTAGTTAAATTCATCAGTCTCTACTTTGACTCTTAATTTTTGTATCTTAAGAATACTTTCCCTAATTAAAGGACATAAATATATCATATGCATTTTAATTCATTTTATGAATTTTTAAATATTTGAGTCTTTAATCTATTTGGAATTTAAGTTTTTGAATACTTTGTCCTAGGAATAAATATAATTTTTCCCATATGGATAGCTATTTGTCCCAGTACCATTCTGTTGATTTTAAAGGCACCTTTATCACATACTCAACTTTCATGTATTTTGACAAGCAAACCTCTATTACTGACCTCTTTTTTCCTTGATCGATAAACTTGACAAGTCCTGTACCAATAGCAAAATGTTTTAATTAAAATAAGTTTATAATGTATTTTCATACCTGATAGTGTAGTGACTAAGCAGGTTCTGGAGGTAATTGATTGTATTTGAATCTGAATTTTCTATTACTCACTGTAAGCATTGGGAAATTTATTTAATTTTTCCTATGCCTCAGCTTTTTCAACTGTAAAGTGGAGATAATAGAACTTCCCTCCTAGGGTTGCTATGAGGATTCAATTAGCTTTTCAGAAACAGATAAATATTTAGCTATAACCTAATAAAGCAACATTATTAAGATGATCAGAAGAACAGATTGATGCTCTAAATTGGAAAGGAACAAGTAAAATTATCTCTGTCAATGACATGATCTTATATGTAGAAAATCCTAAAGACTCCATGCATGTACACACACACGACTAATAAATTAATTCAGTAAAGTTGCAGGATATACAACATCAACACATAAAAATCAGTTGCATTTCTATACACCAGAAATGAACTATCTGAAAAGAAAATTAAGAAAACAATCAAATTTACAGTAGCATAAAAGGAATAAAATACTTCGGAGAAAATTTAACCAAGGAAATGAGAGACTTGTACACCGACAACCATAAAACACAAACAAAAGAAATTAAAGCAGACACAAATAAATGGAAAGACACCACATGTTCATGGATTAGAAGAATTAATATTATTAAAATGTCCATACTACCCAAAGTGATCGACAGATTCAGTGCAATCCCTATCAAAATTCCAATGGCACTTTTTACAGAAGTCGAAAAACAATTATAAAATTCATATTAAACCACAGAAGACATTAAATAGTCAAAGCAATTTTGAGCAAGAAAACAAAGTTGAAGGCATCACACTTCCTGATTTTAAAATATATTACAAAGCTACAGTAATCAAACCAGTATGGTACTGGCATGAAAACGGACATAAGGACCAATTTTATTGAATGGTGAGCCCAGATATAAACCTACCTATGTACAGTAAAACTGATCTTTGACAAAGGGCCAAGAATATACAATGTGGAAAAGATAGTGTCTTCAATAAATTGTTGGGAAAACTGTATATCCACATGCAAAAGAATGGAATTGGCACTTATCTTACACCATACACAGAAAATAACTCAACATAGATTAAAGATTTAAACATAAGACCTGAAACTATAAAACTACTAGAAGAAAACAGGGGAAAAGATTCTTGACATTGGTCTTGGCAATAATTTCTTGGATATGACACCAAAAACATAAGCAACAAAAGGAAAAGTAAAGTGGAACTACTTCGAACTGAAGAGCTTCTGCACAGACAAAAAAAAAAGGCAACCTACAGAATGGGAGAACATATTTGCAAACCACATATCTGAAAAAGGGTTAATATTCAAAATATATAAGGAATTCATACAAATCAATAGCAGTAATAACAATAATAATAACCTGATAAAATATAGGCAAAGGAACTGAATAAACATTTCTCCAAAGAAGACATCCAAATGGCCAACAGGTGTATGAAAAGACAGGCAGCATCACTAATCATCAGGGAACTGCAAATCAAAACCACAATGAGATATCATCTCATATCAATTAACATGGCTAAACAAAAGATGACAAAATTTTATCAATAGAATAAAAGATAACAAGTGTTGGTAAGGATGCAGGGAAAAGGAAACACTTGTACGCTGTTGGTGGGAATGCAAAATGGTGCAGATGCCTTGGAAAACAGTATGGAAGTTCCTCAAAAAATAAGCTACCATTTAATCCAGCAATATCACTTTTGTGTATATATCCAAAGGAATTGAAATTAGGATCAACATTATTCACAATAGTCAAGACGTTGAAGCAACCTAAATGTCCATTGATGAATGAATGGATAAAGAAAAGTGATATAAATATTATTCAGTCTTATAAAGAAAGGAAATCCTGACATTTGTGGCAACACAGATGAACCTGGAGGACATTATGCTAAGTGAAATAAGCCACACACAGAATTACAAATACTATATGATACCACTTATATGAGGAATCTAAAATAGCCATACTCATTGAAGCAGAGAGTAGAATGGTGGTTGTCAGGTTGTGGGGGGAGGAAGATATAGAGAGGTATTAGTCACAGGTTACAAAACTTCTGTTATGTATGATGAACAAGTCTGAGAGATCTGCTATACAGCATAGTTCCTATAGTTAAAAATACTATATTGTATACTTAAACATTTGCTAAGAAAATAGATCTTACATTATATGTTCTTATCACAAAAAATAATAATAAATGAACAGGGTGGGAGGAAACTTTTGAAGGTGGTATATATCCTTATGGTATAGACTGTGGTGATGGTTTCATAAATGTATATTTATCTCCAAACTCATCAAGTTGTATACATCAAATATGTACAAGTTTGTGTATGTCAATCATACCATAATAAATTGGTTTTTTTAAAAAAGAACAGATTGAGTTCCATAAGCATGCAACAGATTTAGGAAAAACTCAGAATGAGTTTGAAAATTTATCCATATTGAAGCAGTTTGCAGGCCTGTGAAAACCAGAAGCTGATGCAAACATATAGGAGCAATTCTATTTTTACTCTTTCTTTATATTCAATATTCAGAGAGAAAGGATGGTTAGATGATGTTTTATAGGTAGAGAATTATACCAGGAAATCCAGTTTCCAGCCAAAGCACTGTCCCTAATTCGTTGTGTGACTTGAAGAAAACTATTTAATTTCCTTGTCACTTAGTTTACCCATTTGGCTAGTGGGCATAAAATGACTATTTTCTTTGTAATTGGGTTGTTGTAAAGATAAAGAAGCTTATAGGTGTGAATTCCTGTCACAAAGCATTAAAACTTTAAACAAATGTATATCACTTTACTATTAGCATAAGATGACAAAAATTTAAATTCTTTTGCTCTGTGTAATCCGAGGTCTGTGGTCATTAACAATCCATAGCAATTTTGTTTCCCACATACTTGAAGGTCATAGATAATCCAGCAGTTATGCAAGTGGAATAGAAAACTCTTATATCCTTTATGGTGGTTCATTTTTGGTTCAGAGCACCTAAAAGCTGGACAGCATGCAGCCCCTCAATTGCAAAGTATAAAAGTCCTCCACTAGCTCAGGAAGAGTTTATCACTATCTTTGGTCACTTTTCTCATTTACTATCAATTATGCTCATATTTCAAGAAGGTAAATAGTCAGAGGTTTAAAAAAGGGGTTCTTCAACTCCGTAGTGTTGGAACTGCTATTTGAGTACATACTGATCTGACATTCTCAGCAGGCACCAATAGTCAGAAAATCTGGGCTCTGTTCACAGCCATCATTTAGTTTAGCTGAATCACATAGAACCAAAATCAAAACAAAACAACAAAAACGCCACATTATGTGGCAGTTTCTTTGCATTTCTCATCTTTACAACCAGATGTACTAGTGTTGTGTGAATATGGACAAACTATTGCCATTGTTCTATGCACAAATATGGATCCATTATTTTAATGTTATACCAACAGATAAAATAAGCACAACAAATGACTTTGAAACTTATATTCAGTTCAATGAACACTTCTTGAGTGCTTCATATTGCCGGACACCATGCTAGGCACTTGAGAAGCAAAGAAAAATAGTAGTTTCTTACCTTTGAAGAAATTCCATTTAGTAAATTCACATCATTGTGATGAATATAATGATAAAGGTGTTTTCTTCACCTATAATACAGAAAATTATCTTTAGTGAATTCCTGATATCCAATGCAAGCATTATAATAGACTCCAATTATTTTTCTTTCCATAAATCAATCATCTGTTCTGCCACTCAGGCTCAAATCTTGAGTGTCATCTTTAGCAACTAGCATTTTTAAGGCACAGGGATGGTTCAAATTTTATCAGTTCTTTCTTCGTGTAAGTTTTCATATATGACCTTTCATTTGTTTATCTGTTTCTGTGTGGGTTTTCTGAACATCAAACGCAGCGGGTTAACTCAATCATACATTTCAGTCCATGGTACAATGTCATCGTTGTTAGACCCTACTTTGGTTTTATTACACTTCTGTTTTCTTTTTCCTTTTCTTCCTGCCTTCCTTAATTTTCACTTCCGTTCTTCTCTTTCTCCTTTTAGGCACTTGCTTTAACACCACTCTTTCTTTGTAACTGGTTTATATTTGCATGCTTTACAGTTAAATGTTATTTACAATAATTATCACTGTTTTATAGTTTGGTTTTTAAACGAATAATATATTTCAAAGATCAATTATGTTGCTATTTGACCTTTAGTTCATCACTTCTGATTGATGCATAGTACTATTCTATACTATGTACCCACTAAATTTTACTTATTTCCCCAAATAATGGAAACCTAAGTTGCCACTTACTTCCACAAGGAGTGCGGTGATGTGTATCTTTACATGAGACCTTTTATGGGTATGTGCATATATTATACTTGGATATTAATCTGGGAGCGGGATTGAGTAATAAACTTTGTGTATGCGTATGTTTACTAATTCAGTTTACTCAACAGAATATTGGTATCAGTCTATCTCCCACAAGTTGGGTGGGTATGAGGTTTCATATGTTTTTCATTTTTGCTAATATTTGGTTTTCTCAGACTTTCTGGTATTTATCCATTATTGTTGATGTACTTTAAAAACAGTGTACATTGCTGTTTTAATTTGTAATTGTCTACTGACAAATAGAGTTGAAATCAACTTTTACATGTCTGTTAACCATTTTAAATTCCCCTTTTATGATTTGCCTACTTATAGCCTTTCCCAAGTTATTTGTGGTATAATCCAAATATTTACTGTTGATTTGCAAGAGTTTATTGTATGTCTCGGATATACAATAATACCTTGTGAGCTTTTAACATCGAAAATTTATCTTCCAAATTTTTTAATAGAACTTATTTTTAGATCTGTTTTGGTTCACAGCAGTACTGGGCAAAAGGTACAGGGATTTCCCACATACCCCCTGCCACCACAAATGCATAACCTCCCCTATTATCAGCATCCCCCACCAGAGTGGTACATTTGTTATTACTGATGAATGTACATTGACAAATCATCACCCAAAGTCAATAGTTTATGTTAGGGTTCACTCTTGGTATTGTGCATTATATGGGTTCAGACAAATATATAATGACATGTATCCACCATATGGTATCATACAGAATAGTTTCACTGCCCTAAGAATCCTTTGTGCTCCACCTATTCATCGCTTACTCCAGATAACCTTTGGCAACCATAGATCTTTCTATTGTCTCCATCGTTTTTGCCTTTTCCAGAATGAATCATACAGTATGTAGCCTTTTAAGATTGGCTTCTTTCACTTAGTAATGTGTATAAGTTTCCTCTACATTTTTCATGGCTCGATAGATCATTTCTTTTTAGCATTTAACAATATTCCAAGTTTTGGCAATTATGAATAAAACTGCTATAGATATTCATGTGCAGAGTTTTGGGTGGACATAAGTTTTCAGCTCCTTTGGGTAGATACCAAGGAGCATGATTGACAGATGGTATGGTAAGAGTATGTTAGTTTTGTAAGAAACCACCAAACTCTTCCAAAGTGGCTGTGCCATTTCACATTCCCACCAGCAATGAATGAGAGTTCCTGTTGCTCCACATCCTCAAAAAATTTTGATGTCAATGTTCTGGATTTTAGTCATCCTAATAGGTGTGGTAGCTCATTGTTATTTTAATTTGCATTTTCTTGATGACAAATGATATGGAGCATCTTTTCATATGCTTATTTGTCATCTGTATATCTTCTTTAACGAGTTGTCTATTAAGGTCTTTGTCCCATTTATTAATCAGGTTTTCTTATCATTGAGTTTTAAGAGTTCTTTCTGTATTTTGGATGAGTCCTTTGTCAATGTGTCTTTGCAAATATTTCCTCCCAGTCTGTGAACTAACTTTTCATTCTCTTGACAGTGTCTTTTATAGAGCAGAAATTTTAAATTTCAATAGTCTAGCTTATCAGTTGTTCATAGAGTATAACTTGGTGTTGTATGTAAAAGTCATCATCAAATCTAAGGTCATCTGGAGTTTCTCCTATGTTATATTCTAGAAATTTTATAGTTTTACATTTTACATTTAGGTCTGTTATCCATTTTGAGTTAATATTTGTGAAAGATGTAAAGTCTATGTCTAGATTCCTTTTTTGCATGTGGCTGTCCAGTTATTTCAGCATCATTTATTGAAAAGACTATCTTTTCTCCAGTATAATGCCTTTGCTCCTTTCTCGAGATCAATTGACTATATTCATATGGGTCTATTTCTGGGCTCTATTCTGTGCATTGATCTATATGTCTATTCTTTCACCAATACCATACTGTCTTTTCTTAAAACTGAAATATAGTTGATTTACAATATTGTGTTAGTTTCAGCTGTACAGCATAGTGTTTCAGTATTTTTGGAGAGTATACTCCGTTATAGGTTATTACAAGATATTGGGTATAATTCCCTGTGCTTTACAGTACATCCTTGTTGTGTATATATTTTATGTATAGTAGTTTGCATCTGTTAATCCTATACCCCTGATTTGTCCCCTCCTCTCTCCTCTTTGGTAACCTCAAATTTGTTTTCTATATCTGTGAGTCTGCCATGTCTTGATTACTGTAGCTTTATAGTAAGTCTTGAAGTCAGGTAGTGTCATTCTTCCAACTTTGTTTTTCTCCTGCAATATTGTGTTGGCTATTCTGAGTCTTTTGCCATTCCATGTAAACTTTAGAATCAGTTTGTCAGTATCCAAAAAATAACTAGCTGTTATTTTCATTGGGATTGCATTGAATCTGTATACCAAGGTGAAAAGAACTGATATCTTAATAATATTGAGTCTTCTTATCCATGAACATAGAATATTTCTCTGTTTTTATAGTTCTTTGATTCTTTCATTAGAGTTTTATAGTTTTCCTAATATAGGTCATATATATTTTTTAGACTTATGCTTAAGTATTTAATTTTTTTGGATGCTAACATAAATGGTATTATTTTTTAAATTTCAAATTCCACTTGTTCACTGGTGGTATAAAGGAAAGCAATTGACTGTTGTATATTAACCTTGTGTCATGTAACCTGCATTAGGTTGCTTGTTAGTTCTAGTAGGTTTTTTTGTCTGTTCTCTTAGATATTCCACATAGACTATCATGTCATCTGTAAACAAAGACAGTTTTATTTCTTCCTTTACAATTAGGATATCTCTTATTTCCTTTCATTTTTTATTGCATTAGCTAGGAGTTGGATTTAATTTGCTCCTCTTTTTTTAATTATCCTAAAGTGGAAGATTAGATGAGTGATTTCCGATCTTTCTTCTTTTCTAATACATGCATTTAATGCTAAAAATTTCCCACTAAGCACTGCTTTTGCTGCATCTAACAAACTTTGGTATGTTGTGTTTTCTAATTTCATTTAGTTCAAAATATTTTAAAATTTGTCTTGAGATTCCTTCTTTGACCCACATGCTATTTCTGTGTTGTTTAATCTCCAGGTGTTTGGGGGTTTGCCAGCTATCCTTCTGTTACTGAATTTCCCCAATTTTTCATCTATTAACTTCCTCCAAGGGGTTCTTCACTAAAAGAAATCTTTAAATTTTATGTGGTCAAATAGGTTACTATTTTGCTTTATGATATCTGCATTTTGTATCTTGTTGAAGAAGTCAATCCTAATTTAAAGACAAATATACATTTCTAAAATGTTTCTGCTCCCTTTTATACTTTTTCTTTTCACAATTAGAACTTGAATACATCTGGAATGTCACCTTTGTATATAGTTTGTGTTATTTTCCTGTGACTATTTTTTACAACTTTATTGAATTATAATGGGCATAAGGTCAACTGCACATGTTTAAATTGTGTCTATCTATCTATCTATCATCTATTATCTATATAAACTTCCCTTTTTATTTCACCACAATCATGATAGTCAACTTATCCATGAACCCTGAAAGTTTCTTTGGATTCCTTTGCAATTCCTATCTCCTCCATTTCCCCATTTCTCACTGTCTCAGACAAACACGCATATGCTTTCTGTCACTATAGATTAGTTTGCATTTTGCAGAATTTTATATAAATGAAATCATATTTTATATCATTTTTGGTCTGGCCTCCTTAGTGTAATTTTTTTTGTGATTTATCCATACTGTTGCATGTATCACTAGTTCATTCCTTTTTATTGTGAAGTATTATTCCTTTATATGATATCTTTTATATGTTCCATTATATGTTTATCCATATACCTGTTTGTTCATTTTTATCCATTCAAGAACATATGGGTTATTTCCCATTTGATTATTATAAATAAAGCTGCTATGAGCATTTGCACACAGGTTTTCATATGGACACGTGCTTCATTTGGAATATATGTCTTATGTAAATGCCTTGGAGTGGAATGCTTAGATAATATGGTAGGTATATGTTTAACTTTTTAAGAAACCCCCTAAATGTTTTCCAAGGTGGCTGCCATTTACTTTCCCATGGACCGTATATGAGAGCTATGTTTGTTCTGCATCCTGTCTAACAGTTGGTATGGCCAGTCTTTTCAATTTTAGCTATTTTAATAGGTGTTTACAGTTATCTCACTGTAGTTTTAGTTTGCATTTCTTAATGACTAGTGATAGTCATTAGGACTATCATATGCTTATTTTGTCATCCAGATATCTTCTTTTGAGAAGAATCTGTTCTAATCTTTTGTCCCTTTATTTTTATTTATTTATTTTTTTTAAGGAAGGATTCTTTTTTATTTTATTTTATTTTTATTTATTTTTGGCTGTGTTGGGTCTTCGTTTGCTGCGCGAGGGCTTCCTCCAGTCGCGGCGAGTAGGGGCCACTCTTCATCACGGTGCGCGGGCCCCTCACTATCGCGGCCTCTCTTGTTGTGGAGCACAGGCTCCAGACGCGCAGGCTCAGTAGTTGTGGCACACGGGCCCAGCTGCTCCGTGGCATGTGGGATCTTCCCAGACCAGGGCTCGAACCCGTGTCCCCTGCATTGGCAGGCAGCCTCTCAATGAATGCGCCACCAGAGAAGCCCCTGTCCCTTTATTTTTTGAGTTGTGGTTTTCTTAATAAGTTTTGAGAGGTATTTGTATATTCTGCATATTAACTATGATACACAAATATTTTCTCTCAGTCTGGGGGTGCTTTTCGTTCTGTTATAGGTATGTTTTCTGGAATAAGACTTTTAAATTTTAATGAATTCCAATTTATCAATTTGTCTTTTATAACTTGTGCTTTAGATATCATGTCTAAGAAATCTTTACCTAACTAAAGACCACAAATTTTTTTTTCTATAATTTTTCTAAAAACATTATAAATTTTTACATTTAGATCTGTGATTCATTTTTAGTTAATTTTTATATATGGTGTGGGTTATGGATAGAAGTTTATTTTTGCATATAGTTATCCAGTTGTTCAAGCAGCATTTGTTGAAATGACTCTTTTTCCACTGAACTGTCTTTGTATCTTTGTCAAAAATTAATTCAACATATGTGTGTCTCTTTCTGTCTTTCTACTCTGTTCCACTGATCCCTTTGTCGATATTTAAATATCACACTACATTTGTCACTGTAGCTTTATAATGTCTTTAAATGAGGTTGTGTTATTCCTCAAACTTTTTCTTTTTCACAACTCTTTTTTCACAATTCTAGTTCCTTGCATTTATGTATACATTTTAGAATCAGCTTGCCATTTTTTACAAAAAAGTCTGTTGATACTTTGTGTGGGATTGTGATGAACCTATAGATAGATTTGGAGAGAATTAACATCTTAACAATACTGAGTCTTCCAAACTGTAAACAAGGTGTATATCTCCATTTATTTAGGCATTCTTTAATTTATCTCAACAATGTTTTTCACTTTTCTTTGTACATATATTTCACAACTTTTGTCTGAGTCATCACCAAATATTTATTTTTTGATGCAACTGTAAGTGGTATATTTTAAATTTCAATAGCTGCTTGTTCTTTGCTAGTGTATAGAAAAACAAATAATTTTTGTATATGACCTTTTATCCTTCAGCCTTGCTAAGCTCACTTATTAGTTCCAATAGCTTTTCTGTAAATTCTATTAGATTTTCTACATAAGTGACCATGTCATCTACAAATAAAGACAATTTTATTTTCTTTTGCAAGCTGGATGACATTTATTTCTTTTTCATGCTTGACTGCACTGTCTAGAACCTCCATTACAATGTTAAATAGAAGTGGTGAGAGCATGTATCCTTGTATTATTCCTGATCTTAAGGGGAAAACATTCTGTCTTTCACCATTAAGTATGAGGTTAGATGAAAGTTTTTCATAAAGGGCCTTTATCAGGTTGAGAAAGTTCCCTTCTAGTCCTAGTTTGCTGTAAGTTTTTGTCTGGAATGGCTATTATATTCTGTCCAGTGTTTTTTCTGCATCTACTGAGAATGATTATACAGGGTTTTTTGTTTATTAACGTGTTGAATTACTTTGATTTACATTTGAGTGTTAAACTAACCCAACATTCTTGCGATAAACTCCCACTTGTTCAGGATGTATTACCCTTTTTATATATTGCTGTATAGATATCTGGTTGACAATTTTATTCCTTTAGCCCTTTTGAATATGTCATTTCACTGTGTTCTGTCATTCATTGTTTCTGATGAGATTATGGTAAGTCATGGAACCTAGCAACTTTGCTCTCATAGAGAGCTTTGGTAGAACTCCTGAGCCAACTGAGCTATGGGAGGAATATAGGAGAAGGCCTGGGCAAGAATGATACATATTTCCACTCACAGTTCTTATCCAAGCTTTGGTATTTTTTCTTGCATAAACACTTCTCAATTTGTTTTATGCTTTTGTTGACTTACGGAGCTCAGCAATGGTTGTTTCTCATGATTTTATCCAGTTTAATGGATGCTTTTTGTGGGGAGAATTTATCAAGCTTTTAATCCACCATATTGGAAATAACTGCCTCCCTACTGACTATTTTTCTTTCTTGCAATGATGACAGGGAAGCTAATTGTCTGGCAAAGGATATGTGGGAGAGAAAAAAAGGACAGACATGTCTGCCAAAGGATATGTGGGAGAGAAAAAATGGACAGACATTAAAAAGCAAAACTAAACAAAACTCCTATCTTCTACCCATGGTTCCAGCCTCAACTATTATAAGCTACTTCTCCTCTCCCTGCCACCCTTTCCCAACTTAGGACACAGTTAACTTCTATCATGCTACAGAATTCTCACAGGTGGTATTAATTTAACAGATTTATTAAGCCACCTCTGGCATTTTGGGGTTTTGTTTGTTGATTGGTTTTGGAATTTCTATGTTTGGTTCATGGTATAAAGCCAGCAATTGATGGTAGTTTACTATTCTGTCAGGAATCTGATTCTTTGCTATTTTCTTATTGCCTTGAGCCTAATACAAGCTTCAGTATCATCTTCCTGGATGATTATACCTATATTCCATTCAATTTTCATGGTTTCTATTTCTGCTACTTCAATCTACATTAACTACTGCCAGAAATTGCCCATGCCACAATCCTTCTTTGCAGATGTCATTGTGGAGGAAAGTTTTGAAAGGAGGAGATTTAAATTTCTGGTGGATTATTTTAGGTCCCTTATGATGTAGTGATCGCTGCAGGAAAACTTACCTTGGCTAATTATTTCCGCCTGTTTTGTTCTACAGACTAGGCATTATTACATCCATTTAATATCTTAATTTTCACCTCAAGGAATAAAGGAACCAGGAGAAATTTTGTATTCTGTGTTACAGAAGTTGCTAGATAGGATTTATGTACTTGTTTCCCAAATTTTGCAAATGAATGGGATATACATAGCATTATTAAGGGGATGATTAGTAAGGCTGTAGATCAAAATATCCTCTCTTTCTGGGCTTTTGCCAAACACTAACATGAGATCCCTGAGGATAAATATATTCTTATTAGGAGAAAAGACTTGCTCCTAACACCTTTCCTGATAGCGGTTTCTCCTAACTCTCTACACACTGACTTCTGCTTATTTCATAGAACACATTTTGTGTTTTTCCAACCTAGGGGCTTTGCAGATATACCCTTGGCCTAGAACACACTTCATCCTTCTTTACAGCGCAGAGAGTTGACACTGATACTCTCTCATTTGTCTTCAGTGCAATGCAGTTAATGAATTATGAAAAAAAAACAAATCTGCAAGCTAAAGATAATACTAATAATGCAAACATAACTGAAACACAGAAAATGACAATTTTCCTATGGCTAACAGAACCTCTCCATCAGCCAATTATGTGATAAAAAATAATAAAAACCAAATCAGCTCTTATAAGTCATCCAAAATATTTGAAATTGTCAGCAAGATTTTTAAAAAATGAATGTATATCTACTACTGTTGATGATAACCTTGTCCTAAATGTAATAATGTAGATGTCCTAAATGTATATTAGTTAATGTTAGTAGGAAGATATAACATTTAGGAAGACATTTAAAAACTAAGCAAATGGACTTCCCTGGTGGTGCAGTGGTTAAGAATCCATCTGCCATTGCAGGGGACACAGGTTTGAGCCCTGGTCCGGGAAGATCCCACATGCTGCGAAACAACTAAGCCTGTGCGCCACAACTACTGAGCCTGTGCTCTAGAGCTCGCAAGACACAACTACTGAGCCCATGTGCCACAACTATTGAAGCCCATGTGCCACAATTACTAAAGCTCATGAGTCTAGAGCCCATGCTCCACAACAAGAGAAGCCACCACAATGAGAAGCCCGCACACTGCAATGAAGAGTAGCCCCTGCTTGCTGCAGCTAGAGAAAGCCCATGCACAGCAATGAAGACCCAACACAACCATAAATAAGTAAGTAAGTAAGTCACCCAATAAAAAGCAAAAGTCACTTCCAGAAGAGAGACTTTTGCTGTTAAAGAAAAAAAAAAAAAACTAAGCAGAGCGCAGACATAATACTATAGTTTTTTCAGCTAATTTTCATGTGATATTTAATTTAGTAATCTATAATATATCTCAAACAAACCGAAATAATACTTAAATAGACAAAATGGTGGCAATGTTGGCCCCAAATAATTGAGATACTGTAGTTAGATGATATTAACAACAAAACAACATTTTACTACAAATAACTCTATTAAAAGAATCAAAGATCTGTTATGAACAACTATTCGCCAATATATTTGAAAAAATATGACAACTTTTATTGGAAATATACATGTTACTAAAATTGACTTTAAAGTAAACAAGCAGAAAATGTAGTTAATAATAAAATACCTTTTATAATAATGTCACAGAATATAGAGTATCTGGAAAAAATCCGACAAAAGGGTGTGTATGATTTCTAAAGGAAACATTATTAAATGGTCTTAAGAATAATTTTAACAACCCAAATGTTAGGATTTATGAGTAGAAATATATACTATGCTTACATAGAAAAAGTATTAGTATAGTAAACATGTCATATTCCCCTAAAATTGAACTACATATTCAGTGCATTTGAATAAAAATACCAGCAGTCTTTGTTCCTTAGAATTTAATAAGATGATCCTGAAATTTCTAAGTAAGAATAATGGGTTAAGAAAACAAGGAAGGGGCACTTGCCTTACCAGCCATCAGAACTTAATATGAAACTATTGTAATTAAGAATGTGTGGTATTTGGTATAGGTAAAGAAAGTAGAATAGGGTAGAGAACTTGGAAACAGATTTATGTACTTTATACAATTGTAATATATGATGTAGGTAAAAAAAAATCTCACAAAATTTAATACAGCACAACAATCTTTTTGTAAAATTTAAAACAACTAAAATTGCATAATATTCCATATGTGTGTCTATAGCGCTTTTATGGAATACACATACAGATATACAGTCACACACACACGTGCGTATTCAAATACATATACACTCGGAGAGCCCTTGCTTTGCAAAGATCTGATATGCTTACATTTTGGTTACTCACAGTTTAAATAACACCAGCTCTAAATGACAATTTAAATTTGTTACTGTGTTATATTAACTATGAGTAATTGCATAAAGTGCAAACTTTGCTGCTAGCTCTTCATCCCACAGATCACTATGTAAATAAGATGCATATTATGATCAGTTATTAATCATGCCATATCTTTCAACGTTTTTTGTTGATTGGTCACTATGTATCTGTTATTCATTTCATGCACAGACAGCAAAATGTGTAGTTGTGCTACCTGTCTCCCAATGATAAACCCATGTAACATTTTATAAAAATGGATAATCCAAAGAGGGAATTGACCAACAGAGGTGAGTATACAGCAAAGAGACAAAAGTGATAAAACTGGAAGTTAAATTGAATGTGATTAGAAGATTTGAAAATGGTGATTGCAGTGTCAGGAAGTAAGACATCCTGGCAGGAAGAAAGAACAAGTGATAGGCATGCAGTTTGGCAGAAACTAATTTAATATTTCACATAATACAGAGATTTCTCATATATTCCTACTCTTCAAAGAAACTAGAAAAAATGTGGAATACATGTTAGATGTTTAGCTCAATAAATGGTTATTAATGCAAACATTGTGGACTACAAAAATTTTTCACACTGATTCTTTCTACTCAATTCACACTATTCTCTAGAGTTTCATTCAACTTTCCACAAATCTTTATTAAGCTCTTCCTATGTCAGGCACCATTCTAGGAATTATGTTATATGCAAAGATAAAAGCAAACAAACAAAGAAAACCTTTGACCTCATGGAGATCATACTCTGGTGGGAATAAACAAATAATGAATGATCTAAATAAGTAAATGGTATAGTATACCATAAGGTGGTAAGTACCATGGGGAAAATATTCAAGACGGAAGAAAGAACAATAGTATTGAAGGATGGAGTGAAATTTCAAATAGTTGTTTAGGGCTTATATTACTTAGGTGATTTTTGAATGAAGGGGGTGAGAGAAAAACTCATGTAGATATCAATGGGAAGAGCATTCCAGGGAGAGGAAAGAGCAACTGCAAAGGCCCTGAGGTGGGAATGTGTGTGGCATGTTCTAGGAACAGCAAGGAGGCCAATGTATATGGGGAAGAGAAAATGGGGGAGGAGGGATAGTTACCAATTAGGTTAGAAAACTAAAAGAGACTCAGATTGTTTAGGACTTTGCAGTTCATTGAAAGGACTTTGACTTTTACTCTAAGTAAGATGGGAAGTGTCAGGGAGGAAGAAGTTTTCCTCTGCCCTTCTAAGTTCTGGCTGGTCTAGGAATTAAGCTGACATAAGACAGGTTAACAGGAGAAAATCACACAAAAGGTTAATAACATGGATACATGGGAGAGACCCAGGAAAACTGGTAATTCATCAACATGGCTGAAACCCCCACCCTAAATACCATCTTCATCTAAAAACAAAAGAGGATGTTGGGGGATGTGGTTTAGGACTTCAAAGGGGAGGAAGGCAATTCACATGGAGATGGAAAAGCAAATGTTTGGTAAACAAATGTTTGCTGGGCCATGCAGAGACAATGGGACAGAGAGAGGAATTTTAACAAACAGACTTTGCTAGGTTCATCCCCATTTACCATACCTAGTTCATAGTATAGTTATCTATGGTGGTAACCCTTCCTGGAACAGGTCCTCTATCTACATTCATTTAGGCAGTTGGTGGGGGAAGGTCAAAGATTCTTCCTGAGTTGTTTGGGCCTTAAAAATTATCAGCCTAAATTAATCATCATGCCAAAGAGACACATTTTGGGGTGGCGAATTTTGCTCCCCTGTAGAAGTCAGTGGTCAGATTTGAGCAAAAGAGTAACATGATCTGAATATTTTAACCCAATTGCTTTGACTTCTATGTTGAGAACAAATCTGGTTGTGAAAGGCTGGGGAAAGTGGAAGCAAGTTAATAGGCTACTTTAATAATCCAGGAAATACAGGATGGTGAACTTCGTAGCAGTGAAAGAGAGTAAGAAGTGTTCAGATTGTGGATATAATTTTAAGATAGAACTTAGATGGTTTCCTGACAGGATGTGGGGCATGAGAGAAAAAGTGATACAAACATAACTTCAAGGATTCTAGCCTTATATATCTGGAAGGATGGAGTTAACTGAGATAGGGAAAGACTGTAAGAAACAAATTTGGAGTTGGGGAAGATCAGGGGCTCAGTTTTGGAATCTAGAACACAAATCTAATCATAACACATCACAGATAAAATCCTTCTTTGATTCTAGAATAAAATTTAAACACCTCAGTACAGTGTACAAAGTTCTGAATGATGTGAATCTAGTCTACATTTTTGGGCTCCATCATTCACCATTAGCTTATAAAATCATTTGCAACTTCCCTAGTAACATAGTGTTTTACACACTATTTGCCCTCATTGGAGTGAATTTTCTCCCCTCTTCTACATTTTTAAGATGTAGATAAAACATAATACCCTCTGTGAAACTTTTCCCACTTCCCTCAGGCAAAGCTAATCAATTTCTCTTCCCTGCCCCTATAACATTGTGATCTTATGTTTATCATAGCACATGTTTCATTATTTGCATCTCTCATTAAACTGTGAGCTTCATGAGGACAAGAGCATGACTTATTCACATCTGTACCCTCCAGATCTTAGCACAAAAATGTAAGATAGCTGCCCCCAAAATATTTGTTTAATGTTGAATGAGGATATAAATGAATGGTAAAGCACTCTTGAAGATTATTTGGAATCATATTTTCAAGTGATTATTATAAATTAAAAATTTACATACTTGGTAGTGTATATATGTCAATGCTACTCTCTCACTTCGTCCCAGCTTACCCTTCCCCCTCCAAGTGTCCTCAAGTCCATTCTCTACATCTGCGTCTTTATTCCTGTCCTGCCCCTAGGTTTGCTATGAAGCCAAGCAAGAGGTGCAGTTTAAATAAAATAACCATCTAGAATTGAACAACACATTTTAAAGGTATGTGAAAAATATTTTTGAAAAGCTTTCAATATCATCTCTTTCTTGGAAAATTTCTTATAAGTTGAGGGTATAACTTGTACCTATTATAGTTAGTATTACAAGAGAAAGAACAGGTTTCTGATTCTGCTTCAAAGAGAGATTTTCCCCCAAGTTCCCAAAATCATGAAGCAAAATTTTGATCAACTAAAAAATAAATATCATTCTGCCTTCAGCTTTCCACAAGATGTTTATGAATTAGTCCTTATCTTTATAAGTGAATGAATTGTTCCATGAAATCTAAAGATCTGTGTGTTTGGATTCATGCCAGAGACATTCTGCAAGCTGATGGCTCATTGTGACAGGGAGGCTAACATTTGTTGATGCCAGATATATTAAAGCAAAAATGCTTAAATGTTTCCAGGCTTGAATCTATGTGTCACATTTAATGGCTCAGTATAAATTCCTGTATATGTTTCTTACTTTTAGCTTATTTAGGAATTTTATGGGGTGAATTGTGTCCCCCCACCAATTCATATGTTGAAGTTATAACCCCCGGTACTTTAGAATGTGACTGTATTTAGAGATAGCACCTTTAAAGGGGTAATTAAGGTTAAATAAGGTTATTAGGGTGGCCTCTAATCCAATATAACTGGTCTCCTTATGAGAAGAGGAGATTAGAACATAGACATGCACAAAGGGAAGACCCCATGTGAAGACAAAGGGAAAAGACAGCCATCTACAAATCAAGAAGAGAGGCCTCAGTATTAAACTACACTGATGACATTTCAATCTTGGACTGTCAGAAAATAAATTTCTGTTCTTTCAGATATCCAGTCTTAGAAAACTAATACAGGGAGATTGATTCTAACTCAAGTCTAAATCAGAAATAATGTAGATAGTTGCATGTTTTCATTAAATTTTGATACAGATAGACATTTTGTAGACATAGTAGTAACTGATACATATACTATTTGGGAGGATTGAACCTTAGGCTTTTGCTGCTTCAGTTCACAGTTGTATACATTTTCATAGTAATTAAATGGAACTGGGCATTTGTGACAGTGAATGGCAAACTTTAGTGTACATCAGAATCACATGGAAGATGTTAAAAGTATGGATTCTACCTAAGGTACACTTTAAGTCTGGTATGGTACTCAGACTTCTACACTTTAACAAACTTACCAGTTAGATGCTGGTGGTCCAAGGATTAGAATCATGGTTAGAGAAACACTGATCTAGGATTTTACTGAAATAAAAAGCATAAAAAAGTTGAAAAATATGTCATAATTTATAAGGCTGTTCCAATGTAACAATGAAATATGGATTCTGTTCATAGAGAGAGCCAACTGTTAGTACTTCTCAATTTTCAGTGATGTCACACTGGTATCTTGAAATTGGCCATAGTGGCTATATTTACACATCAGAAATAGGAAAATGATACAGTTCAGGGCTCTTTTTCCACCAAAGAACTGGTTTCTAGCGCAATATTGGAAATAGGCAGTGGCTATCTTTTGAGTCACTCTTCCCTGGTTTTATCCCTAAACTCTATGTGCCCAAGGTCTTTGAAGTAGTCTGGCCTCTTCCCTGAATTATTGGAAGGGATGGAGAATGCAGTGGGTCCCTTGCTAGGGAGTTCTGTATAAATTATTGGTATGTGTTTTGTGAGGCTATGGATAGAATTATTGGGGCCACCTGATGAGCAGCAAGGTAAATTGCATGGGTTCAAGTTATCTAATGGAGGAGAAAGACAAAAATAGTAGGCCAGGATTCTAAGACAGGGAGGCTGATACAAGGAAACTATTAAGACAGTGGAAGCCAGTGCTGATACCATGAAATGAAGAACATTGATGCTGCTGAAGATTTTTTTTATCTAGCAGAAAAAGGAATGTCCTAAAGAAGGGTAGTTAAACAATAATACACCCACCCTGATGTGGCACATATATACAATGGAATATTACTCAGCCATAAAAAGAAATGAAATTGAGTTATTTGTAAGGAGGTGGATGGACCTAGAGTCTGTCATACAGAGTGAAGTAAGTCAGAAAGAGAAAAACAAATACTGTATGTTAACACATATATATGGAATCTAAAAAAAAAAAGGGTGGGCTTCCCTGGTGGCGCAATGGTTGAGAGTCCGCCTGCCGATGCAGGGGACACGGGTTCGTGCCCCGGTCCAGGAAGATCCCACATGCCGTGGAGCAGCTGGGCCCGTGGGGCATGGCTACTGAGCCTGTGTGTCTGGAGCCTGTGCTCTGCAAAGGGAGAGGCTGCAACAGTGAGAGGCCCACGTACCACAAAAAAATTAAAATAAAATAAAAAAAATAAATAAAATAAAAATAAAAAATAAAAAAATTTAAAAATTTAAAAAAAGGGTTTTGAAGAACCTAGGGGCAGGACAGGAATAAAGACACAGGTGTAGAGAATGGACTTGAGGACACGGAGAGGGGGAAGAGTAAGCTGGGACAAAGTGAGAGAGTGGCATGGACATATATATACTACCAAATGTAAAACAGATAGCTAGTGGGAAGCAGCTGCATAGCACAGGGAGATCAGCTCAGCGCTTTATGACCACCTAGAGGGGTGGGATAGGGAGGGTGAGAGAGAGACACAAGAGGGAGGGGATATGGGGATATATGTATACATATAGCTGATTCACTTTGTTATAAAGCAGAAACTAACACACCATTGTAAAGCAATTATACTCCAATAAAGATGTTTAAAAAAATAATAAATAAATAAAAATAAAACCTTATCTGAGTTCAGTGGAAAAGACTAGCATGATCAATGAATGGTGTTGCCATTGTGCTAGAAGGATCTCTTCTGCAATATAATTTTTTCTTTTACCTTTTACCTACAGAACTTGAGTAAGATATTTTATTACCAGTAAAGAGATATTGAGGGCCAGATTGCTTCAGTTTCTTTTGATTTCTGCCTGGATTCCTAAATACAAAGTCTCACTGTATTTTATATTTCCTGATAAGAAGTGGAAGACTTAATTGAACCCCACACTGATATCACTTCTCCTCTCTCAGGTCAAGAGCCTCTCCTCATATCATACATGAGCATTCCTACTGCTGTCCTTTCCCTAATTCATTTAGCAAATATTTGAGTGTCATGTGTCAAAAGTCTAGGTAACAGGAATACAGTCTTGAAAAAAACTATGCATTTGTGGAACTTGTAGTGGGGGAAGGAAGATAATTCACAAGATAAATAAGCCAAAATAAAAAGTATTTTAGAGAGTGGTAAGTGCTAAGCAGGAAAAAATAAACCTAGTTTATGATAAGGGAAATTAAATTGTCAGAGGGGTTGCAATTTTTTTTGTGTGTGTGTGGTACACGGGCCTCTCACTGTTGTGGCCTCTCCCACTGCGGAGCACAGGCTCCGGACACGCAGGCCCAGCGGCCACGGCTCATGGGCCCAGCAGCCCCGCGGCATGTGGGATCTTCCTGGACCGGGGCACGAACCCGCGTCCCCTGCATCGGCAAGCGGACTCCCAACAACTGTGCCACCAGGGAAGCCCCTCAAATTTTAGATAGAGCAACCACAGTGGTCCTCATTAAGAAAATGACTTTGGAGTAAAGATCTGGAGGAAATATGGGCACTAGTCACGTACCAGTATATTTGGGGGAAGAACATTCCAGCACAGAGAACAGCAAGTGCAATGGCTATGAAGTGAGAGGATGCCTGGGGTATTTGTGGCACAGCAAGGATCCCAATGTGACTGAATGTGAACAAGAAGAGAGTAGTAAAAAATAAAATCAGAGAGCTAATGGAGCCAGATCATGTAGGGATTTATAATCTTAGTAAGGAATTTGGCTTTTACTCTGGGTGACATGAGTGAGATGGAAATCCATTGGACAATTCTGAGCAGAGAAGTAAAATGATCTTATGTTTTAACAATATTACTTTGATTTTGTGTTGAGAATAGATGGCAGGAGGTCAAGGTCAGAAGCAGGAAGACCAATTAGCAGGCTATTATAAACGAAGGAAGTGATGATGGTTGCTTGACTCAAGCTCATGGCTATGTCAGTGGCAAGAAGTCATAAGCTGGGACAAAGTGAGAGAGTGGCATGGACATATATACACTACCAAATGTAAAATAGATAGCTAGTGGGAAGCAGCTGCATAGCACAGGGAGATCAGCTCAGTGCTTTGTGGCCATCTAGAGGGGTGGGATAGGGTAGGAGGGAGGGAGACGCAAGAGGAAAGAGATATGGGAACATATGTATATGTATAACTGATTCACTTTGTTATAAAGCAGAAACTAACACACCACTGTAAAGCAATTATACTCCAATAAAGATGTTAAAAAAATAATTCTAGATCTATTTAGTGGATAAAACCGAAAGGATTTTCTGGCACTTTGGATGTATAGTGTGAGAGAACGAGAAAAGGAGGACACTAAGGGTTTTGATCTGGAATAAAACCAAACGTGTAACAATGGAATTATCATTAATATACACATCCCAAATTTCTGGACTGTTATGTCAAAAGCACAATTATTAACACAGCACTACAGATAGTCAGCTCTCAATCATTTGAAGATGGCATGCGAATTGAAACTTATTTCCACTCCTAAATGTTCTTTGAGTATATTATGGGTACCTTATCAGGTCTTATTTAACAGCCTAGAAACAGAAACCGGATTAAAGCTCAACCACTCCTCATTTGGTATGGAGAGGAAAAGTGTTACATTTGGCTTGCCCCTATTTGGATTATTTCCTAATTTACGTTACTTTTCATTCTGTGCATGTCCAAATGTGAAATCCTGTTTTGTCTTATATTTTTAAAAATTTATGTTTGTTATTTAAAAGTTATATTCAAACAAAAACTCAGCAATTCAACTGGGCAGCCTAAACTTGTGATTTGCCAGAACAAACCAGCTCATATTACAAGATTTTTCTTACCATTTTAACCCGTTATTTTTGATTTAAGGTGGTCTGCACTGTTGATTGCCAGATATTTATAAGTTGAAGAACTTTAATTGTGAAAATTCCATGTACGTTAAAGCCATGCCCCCAAAATAGTAGGTTCTAGATTCAAGTAATTTTAGACAGTTTTTTTTCCTATGTGAGTAAGTGAATATAGTTGGAAATCATGCAGAATGTAAAGCAATTATTTGCTGTGTGGGTCTGTACCATACATTGTAGGACATCTCGATTTCCTAACCTCTATCAACTAAGTACATCATGAAACCCCCATCAGTGTAACAACCTAAATCCACCCCCTACACATTTCCCAAACGCCCAGTAAGTATGGTATGGCCCTCATTAAGAACTACGGTTGGAAGACAGCTTCCTGTTCCTCACCTATACCTACAGTCACACAACTTGCAGGAAAACAGGCTTGTTTTACTACTTAGAAAGAGAGCCAGACCTCTTTTGTGATCATTATTAGGTGGGTACAATCATCATGTTTAAAAACATTTTAAAGGCTTGTTAGCAGATGACCCTAGGTCTCAATTAACGTTTAATTTCTGATTTTAGAATTCTTTATTCTTTTATATTTAAGCATAATTGCCTTTCTAGGGAATTAATAACCCTCCACCAATAGTTGTGGTCTCATGCTTGTCATCTCCTGTTCTGTGATGGGAGTTACTAATACGATGTGTAATTGAGTGGCACAACTGTTTGGGAATCTTTATGTAAGGAGTAAAGTGTCGAGCTGACAACTGAAAAGGCAAAAGGAACCAAAGAATAATTTTTTCCCATTGCCACACAAATAAGAAATATTTCTGAAATACTAGAAAACATGAGAAAAGCAAGTGTCAGGGACCTTCATATTGGTAGATTCTAAAGCTAACTGTTTAGACAACACCAAAGTAACAATACTAAAAATCCTGTGATTTTTCTTTGTAAAATGTACAGAGAAGAAATAGGCAGTTCCCTTACATAGGAGCTCAAAAAGTGTATGGCCTGGGACACAAGGGTTGGCAAAGGTGAAAGCTTTCAAGAGTTCTAGGTTCTCTATTGTTACACACAAAATATTGAGTCCTTTAGCACATTTATTATTAGGTTAATCTTAGCGTTTTGTTGTTATCATGATAAGATGCACTTTACTACATTTTCTAAGTGGCTATTGTTGACAAATAAAGATGCTAGTGGGTTTTTTAATATAAAAAAAAGAGTTCTAGGTTCTCTGTCATAGGTAGATAAGTCAGAGGCAAAACAGATGGCTATAGATGAGAAATTTAAGACCTAGTATATATATCTATACTATCTGCCTGCTGGCCAGAAAAAAATATAAACTAGCTGCCCAACAGTGAAAACTGTTGTCATGATAATTTAGACATATACATTTAGATGTCCTAAATCAGACTCAGATGAGCACTCCTATTTCTACCTATTAAAATCATCCATTCATTTCTCAAAGATTTAGTGAATGACATTCATACACTGGGTAGGTGCTCATTATACCCTGAAATGGCTCCTTTTAGCAAAAATGCATCCAGGCAATGGTATGACAAGAAATCTCACCAATTTCTTGATAGAGTATGATGTAAGGGAAAGAGTTTAGTTTACACAATTCTTGTACCTTCATAGGCACTTAGATAAAATAATCCACTTAACAGGGATACCTAGGCTGTGACCATCAATCCAAGTTTTTTATTTTAATACATTCAACCATTTATTCATTTGGTAAATATTTGCTAAGCATGTACTGAATATTAGACACTATCTCAAGCATTTGGGCAATATCAGTGAAAAAAATAAAAGATCTCTACCATTGTAGAGCTTAAATTACAGTGGAGGGAGATAAACGATTGTAAAAGATAGTAAAAAGGTCATATAATTATGGCTTTGTTATGAGGTTTTAAGTAATGTGGAAAAGGGAATATTTCAAAAGAAAGTAGAGTGGGATGATCAGAGGTGCTGGGAATGAGGAAGCATATTTGAATATTAGATATTTGTGAGGAGAACAAATGAGAGTGATGAAAGGCTATGTTTTGGTTTGAGATTTGTAGCATACTCTAGATAGAATTCATGTAGAGGGCTTTTATCCCTCTCTCCTTAGACTTTTTCTTTCCACTGAAGTATAGCACAGATATACAAATAGTTACACCATTTTAATCTCTCTCTTCTCTAAGGCAATTCTTACATCATATGCCTCTCTAGACAGGTCTAATTCTCAGCCCAGAAATCAAAAGTTAGAAATCTTATTTTAGTGCTTTATTTGTTCCTAATTCTAGGAACCACGACCTTACTCAGTAATTCATTAGTTAGCATTTACTTATTTATAAGATATACTCCCACCTAAAACAAAAAGTCACACATGTGATCAGACAAATTGAAGGCTCAAAATTGACATCTATGTGGGTGGGGTAAGAAAGTTACCCATATTTACAAAGTTAAGACAATTCTTAGCAATGTAACAATAAAAATTCATGATGGGAGAAATGACATTTTCTTTTCACAAATGGACTGTATAAATATGGGTCATTAGAGATTTGGGATATACACCATTTTAGTCAAAATTACCTGACTTTCGGGCTTCCCTGGTGGCGCAGTGGTTGAGAGTCCGCCTTCCAATGCAGGGTACACTGGTTTGTGCCCTGGTCCGGGAAGATCCCGCGTGTCATGGAGCGGCTGGGCCCGTGAGCCATGGCCACTGAGCCTGCGTGTCTGGAGCCTGTGCTCTGCAACAGGAGAGGCCACAACAGTGAGAGGCCCGCATACTGCAAAAAAAAAAAAAAATTACCTGACTTTACCCTTATATGGAAATGAAACTAGAAAAAGTAGTCATCAAAGTGATTATCTGAAGAAAAGAATTAACTAAGAAGCACTTCTTGAATGGCAGAGTAAGGTCCTCTGAAAAATTGCTCCTCAAAAAGAGTAAAGCTAACACTGGCAAAAATTGTCAAAATCAACTTTTGCAGAAGTCTTGAAAATTAACCAAATGCTTGCAACAATCCAAGGGGCTTTTATTCAAGAAAAGTGGCTGAATCTCAGATTAGTGAGCTTTGAGGCATTTTTACTTGCCTATTATTCCCCCTGCCCCTGCACTTTTCTCTTTAATCTGTAACAGCCCTGAAAACTAACACCCTTACAACTCTCAAAGCTGTGAAAATCAGAAGAGGGCAAAATGGATTTAGAACTTCCCCAGAGGCCCATTCTCAGAAAATTGCCACTATTTGACCTGTCTGGAAGATCCCAGAAAAGCTCCATTCTCAAGGATTGAGTTTCTTTGACCTAGGATCCAACTCTGTGAACAGCCCTAATGCATTTGCTGAAAACAATCAGTTGCACTTGTTTGACAATGTAACTGCTTGAGGTGTGATACCAGTTCGTCTAATTGAAAGCTGACCACAAAATTCATGCAACAACTGGGGAATTCGATTTCTATAGGGGAATTTGAAAGGTTTCAACAGATTACAGGGATTATTTAAAAGGCCATGCATATGATAAGGGCTGTGCATCAGGCTAAGAGAAATCTGAGACGGTCCTAATCTCTCACCTCTGGCTGACCTTGAGGCTCTATACAAGCATGAAGTAAAGGCTCAATCAGATTTATAAATGGCTTGCCAGGCAATTAAGGTGTGTGCCACAACACTCAGAGCCCATTGGCAAAGATTGAGAAATCTATTAGCTTAAAGCACTTAAGGAAATCTCTGCCCAATCATTAGCTAACCTCCTAAGAGACTTCAGTGGCCACACATCGCAAAGAATCCTTTGCAGAATGACTCAAGGAAAGTGGCTAAATGGTAACAGCAAAAACAACAAAAATCATAAAGAGCCATGTGGGAGATTTGATTTCCATAGTTGCTCTATTATATTATTTTAACTTTTCATTAAAAAATTATGAGATGAGAAGTAACAACTGACACTGCAGAAATACAAAGGATCATGAGAGATTACTACAAGCAACTATATGCCAGTAAAATGGACAATCAGGAAGACATGGACAAGTTCTTAGAAAAGCACAACCTTCCAAGACTGAACCAGGAAGAAATAGAAAATATAAACAGACAAATCATAAGCACTGAAATTGAAACTGTGATTAAAAATCTTCCAACAAACAAAAGCCCAGGACCAGATGGCTTCAGAGATGAATTCTATCAAACATTTAGAGAAGAGCTAACACCTATCCTTCTCAAACTTTTCCAAAATATAGCAGAGGGAGGAACACTCCCAAACTCCTTCTACAAGGCCACCATCACTCGGATACCAAAACCAGACAAGGATGTCACAAAAAAAGAAAACTACAGGCCAATATCACTGATGAACATAGATGCAAAAATCCTCAACAAAATACTAGCAAACAGAATCCAACAGCACATTAAAAGGATCATACACCATGATCAAGTGGGGTTTATCCCAGTAATGCAAGGATTCTTCAATATATGCAAATCAATCAACATGATACATCATATTAACAAATTGAAGTAGAAAAACCATATGATCGTCTCAATAGATGCAGAGAAAGCTTTCGACAAAATTCAACACCGATTTATGATAAAAACCCTGCAGAAAGTAGGCATAGAGGGAACTTTCCTCAACATAATAAAGGCCATATATGACAAACCCACAGCCGACATTGTTCGCATTGGTGAAAAACTGAAACCATTTCCACTAAGACCAGGAACAAGACAAGGTTGCCCACTCTCACCACTATTATTCAACATAGTTTTGGAAGTTTCAGCCACAGTGATCAGAGAAGAAAAGGAAATAAAAGGAATCCAAATCGGAAAAGAAGAAGTAAAACTGTCACTGTTTGCAGATGACATGATACTATACATAGAGAACCCCAAAGATGCTACCAGAAAACTACTAGGACTAATCAATGAATTTGGTAAAGTAGCAGGATACAAAATTAATGCACAGAAATCTCTTGCATTCCTATACACTAATGATGAAAAATATGAAAGAGAAATTAAGGAAACACTCCCATTTACCACTGCAACAAAAAGAATAAAATACCCAGGAATAAACCTACCTAAGGAAACAAAAGACCTGTATGCAGAAAATTATAAGACCCTGAGGAAAGAAATTAAAGATGGTACAAACAGATGGAGCGATATACCATGTTCTTGGATTGGAAGAATCAGTATTGTGAAAATGACTATACTACCCAAAGAAACCTATAGATTCAATGCAATCCTTATCAAACTACCAATGGCATTTTTCACAGAACTAGAACAAAAAATTTCACAATCTGTATAGAAACACAAAAGACCCCAATAAGCCAAAGCAACCTTGAGAAAGAAAAATGGAGCCAGAGGAATCAGGCTCCCTGACTTCAGACTATACTACAAAGCTACAGTAATCAAGACAGTATGGTACTGGCACAAAAACAAAATATAGATCAATGGAACAGATTAGAAAGCCCAGAGATAAACCCATGCACATATGGTCACCTTATCTTTGATAAAGGATGCAAGAATATACAGTGGAGAAAAGACTGCATCTTCAATATGTGGTGCTGCAAAAACTGGATAGGTACATGTAAAAGTATGAAATGAGAACACTCCCTAATACCATACACAAAAATAAACTCAAAATGGATTAAAGCCCTAAATGTAAGGCCAGACATTATAAAACTCTTAGAGGAAAACATAGGCAGAACACTCTATGACATAAATCAGAGCAAGATCCTTTTTACCCACCTCCTAGAGAAATGGAAATAAAAACAAAAATAAACAAAAGGGACCTAATGAAACTTAAAAGCTTTTGCACAGCAAAGGAAACCATAAAAAAGATGAAAAGACAACCCTTAGAATGGAAGAAAATATTTGCAAATGAAGCAACTGACAAAGGATTAATCTCCAAAATATACAGGCAGCTCATGCAGCTCAATATCAAAAAAACAAACAACCCAATCCAAAAATTAGCAGAAGACCTAAATAGACATTTCTCCAAAGAAGATATACAGGTTGCCAACAAACACATGAAAGGATGCTCAACATCACTAATCATTAGAGAAAAGCAAATCAAAGCTACAATGAAGTATCACCTCACACCAGTCAGAATGGCCATCAAAAAGTCTACAAACAGTAAATGCTGGAGAGGGTATGGAGAAAATGGAACCTTCTTGCACTGTTGGTGGGAATGTAAATTGATACAGCCACTATGGAGAACAGTATGGAGGTTCCTCAAAAGACTTAAAATAGAACTACCATACGACCCAGCAATCCCACTACTGGGCATATACCCTAGGAAAACCATATTTCAAAAAGACTCATGTACCACAATGTTAATTGCAGCTGTATTTACAATAGCCAGGACATGGAAGCAACCTAAGTGTCCATTGACAGTTGAATGGATAAAGAAGATTTGGCACATATATATAATGAAATATTACTCAGCCATAAAAAGAAGCAAAATTGAGTTATTTGTAATGAGGTGGATGGACCTAGAGACTGTCATACAGAGTGAAGAGAAGTAAGTCAGAAAGTGAAAAACAAATACCATGTGCTAACACATATATATGGAATCTAAAAGAAAAAATAAGTGTCTCTGAAGAACCTAGGGGCAGGACAGGAGTAAAGATGCAGTTGTAGAGAATGGACCTGAGGACATGGGGAAGGGGAAGGGTAAGTGGGGATGAAGTGAGAGAGTGGCATGGACATATATACACTACCAAATGTAAAATAGATAGCTAATGGGAAGCAGCTGCATAGCACAGGGAGATCAGCTCAGTGCTTTGTGTCCACCTAGAGGGGTTGAATAGGGAGGGTGGGAGATGCATGAGGGTGGGGATATGGGGATATATGTATACATATCACTGATTCACTTGTTATACAGCAGAAACTAACACACCATTGTAAAGCAATTATACTCCAATAAAGTTGTTTAAAAACATTAAAAATAAATTAAGAGAAATAGAAAAGTGTTGTCTATACACCGGGAAAAAAAGCAATTAATAACAATTGTCCCTGAAGAAGCACGCTTACAAAAACATTAAATCAACTATTGTATATATAATTCAAATAATTAAATGAAACCATATTTAAAGAATTACAAGAAGGTATGGAAATACGTTACCAAATAGAGAATATCACTAAAGAGAAATTTTTAAGAATCAAATAAAAATTCTGAATTTGAAAACAGTATTAACTAATGGGTAATACTGGTGTGGGTAAGTTTCTGTAGAGGCATTATAGATTCACAGATTACTACCCATTCTAATGAATCTCTCATTTCATTGCAAAGTGTTGCTCTTCATGGCTAATGAAGTGGAAAGCTGAGACTATTTGTGGCAGAATAGCATTCTCCAATTTGTTTTCTCAGGGGAAAAGCCATTTTTTGCTAATCTTGAAAATGTTTCCCACGAAGTGACAGCAATTAGGGATATTTTTGGCTAGTGTAATAAGTAAACCAATCCATAAAACTAGACTGTGGTATGAACATGTAGGTCAATCTTTCCAGTTGATTTTGATTAACACTGTCATCAAAGACACAGAAATCACACTTTCCATCAAAGTCATGGTTATTCTGTGCCACTCAAATTCTACTGAATAAAACAGACGTTTTGTGTGATTTCATTGTGGATTTAGAGGAACCCAAAGGAGACACTTCTGAGATATTACCACAGTTGACTAGATTTTACTTTAGGATAAAACATATATATCGGGCTTCCCTGGTGGTGCAGTGGTTAAGAGTCCACCTGCCAATGCAGGGGACACGGGTTCGTGCCCCGGTCTGGGAAGATCCCACATGCCGTGGAGCGGCTGGGCCCGTGAGCCATGGCCGCTGAGCCTGCACCTCCGGAGCCTGTGCTCCACAATGGGAGAGGCCACAACAGTGAGAGGCCCGCATACCACAAAAACAAACAAACAAACATATATGTCACCTAGAACTTAAGATCACATAAGCATGTTCTCTTAGTCACGGTGTCAACAACAGTCTGGTCATATGGATCTCTATCAATGAATCCATAGTTATTCAGGCCTGAAGATAAAGTAGTCTGAATTATTCTCATGATATTATTATTAGCATCATTATCATTAAGCAAGGAACACAACTTCTGCCTATGTCCTTGAAACATGTGATACTCAACTTTGTCTATACACACACACACACACACACACACACACACACACACAGAAATGGAGGGTATGCCCAAAGGACATAGGAGCCACCTGAAAGAGTGTCCAATGGCCAACCTATCATAAAATAAATATTGGGTAAAAATTAAAATAAGCATCAGATTATAAGTCAAGGTATAAAATAAATATGTTTATACAGATGTAAATAAATGATTTAAGAAGTAAATAAATGATTTAAGAAGTAAACAAATGGAGACAATAGACAAATCTGTGCAGAAGAATTCCAAATAATTTATGTAGATACTGTGCTCTCAAGGAAGTGGACTTTAACTCCCTACCTCTTGAATGTCACTTAGTGATTTGCTTTCAAAGAGTAGAGTATGGAAAGCAGGGGAAAAGAGTAACTTTACAGTGGAGGATATGACAAACACTACCTCAGCCAGATGATGAAGGTTAACCTGAAGATAGCATGTACTCTTGATATTATTTGGTGAGAATGGCACTTTAACTTCTGTGGCCTTTTCCTCAAAAGCCCATACTTCAAAATCTTGTAAGTTCCTTCTCTTTCTGACAATTCGAACACTATTTTTTTAATGTTTGTTTAGCAACACCATCTTGCTCAGCAGTTGACACTGTCAGCTTTTTTAGATTTTAAACATTCTGGTAGGTTTGTAGTGATACCCCACTATTGTTTTAATTTGCAATTCTCTAATAACAAATGATATTGAGCTTCTTTTCACATGCTTATATGCCATCTGTATACTTTGTTTGATGAACTGTCTGTTAAGATCTTTTGGCCACTTTTAGTTTGTTATTTTAATAGTTTTTGTACATTTTAGATACAAATCCTTCATCTGATATGTGATTTGTAAATAATTTCTCCCAGTTGGTAACTTTTCTTTCTCTTGTCAGTGTCTTTGGCAGATAAAAAGGTATAATTTAAATACAGTTAAACTTATTTTTTCTGTCATATATTGTTTTTGTTGTACCTAAAACTCATCACCAACCTGAACATCACAAATATTTTCTCCTATATTTTATCCTAGAAATTTTATAGCTTTGCATTTTATCAATACATTTATGTGTATGATCCATTTTGAGTGAATTATTGTGGAAGGTGTAAACTTTGTATCTAGTTTTATTTATTTATGATTAAATATCATATTAGCTGTAGGGTTTTTGTAGATGTACTTTATCAGGTTGAGGAAATTTTTTCTGTAGTTTATTCAGAGTTAGTTTTTGTAGAGTTTTACCATGAATTCCCATATTATTTTGAAATAAATCTAAGATATTATATTATTGAATCTATACAAAGTAATAACTTTAACAATCATAACCATAACATAACCCATTATCATACCTAAAATTAACAATGATTTCTTAGTATCATCAAATATACAGGCACTTTTCAAATTGTCTTATAAATATCATGTTTTTGACAGTTTGTTTAAATTAGGATCTGAATGAATCCTCACATTGTGATTACATGATATACCTTTTAAGCCTCTTAATTTCTGATTTTTCCCTAATAATTCTTCCAATTTCCTTCAAAATTTAAGAAACCAATTTATTTGTCCTATAGAGCTTTCACTTTCTGAATTTTGCTATTTGTATCCCCATGGCAACATTTAGGTTTTAATCAGTTCCGTATTTCATGTAAATTGTACTACATCTCAAAACTATCAGATTCAGATTAATTTTTTTGAAGATTATTTTAAGAGGTGTTTGTGTTTGCCACCAGAAGGCAAATAATTTCTCTTTTTGAATTGTTAGCAGATCAATGACTAGACCCATTCATTCATTAAGAGTTGCAATATGGTGATTTTCTAATTCTGTCATTCCTTCTTTATTCCTTAACTTGAATACTACTCTAAAGATAAAATTTCCTTCACCCATATTATTGTCACCCACAGAAATAAGTCAGACCTCTAACCCCAAAATGTGTTTAGATGATAAGACTGGTGATGCCACAAATATACTTAGAGGGTATGAAAGGTTATTTCTCACATAAGGCTTTCTGGGGAGAACATAGTATGTTATGCTCCCAAGAAGAACTAAGCATTGATTGACGGGCAGAAAAAGGAGTTTGGCTTGGGGTTTTATTGTAGTTAGAGGGTAGGGCTGGTATGTGGGTTCTTGCATGTGGACAGAGGTTTGTGTGGTTTGAACGTCTCACTGGCACAAAAGGAGGGAGCCCCCATGTTTTTTTTTTTATCAACTTCCCCAGATATGGTACCAAAAGGAAAGGGAGGGGTAGGGATTAAAAGATGTGTGGGGTTACATGATATTCTGGGGAGGGTTTTTTTCTACTCTGGTCATATTTACATGTAAAGGTTTCTTCAAAGAGTCTTGCATCAGTATTATCATGGTTAGGGCCTCCTCCATGGCAAACGTTGCTTTAAAATTTTATTTATTTGTTTGTATATTATTGAATACAGTAGAATTTGTTTTAGAGCAGTTTAAGATTCACAGCAAAACTGAGTAGAAGGTACAGAGATTTCCAATATATCCCCTTCCCCCACATATGCATAACCTCTCTCTTTATCAACATACCCTTCCAAAGTGTGGCACAGTACTTAGAATTGATGAACCTACATTGATACATCATTATCACTCACAGTCCATAATTTACATTAGGGTCTACTCTTAGTGTTGTACATTCTATAGGTTTGGACAATGGCATTTATTCCCCATTAGAGTATCAAACAGAACAGTTTCATTACTCTAAAAATCCTCTGCTCTCTTGACTTTTCATACTTCCCTCCCCTCTAATCCCTGGCAACCACTGATATTTTTACTGTCTCCATAGTTTTGCTTTTTCTATAATGTCATATAGTTGGAATCGTACAGTATATATACTTTTCAGATTGACTTCTTTCACTTAGTAATATGCATTTAATTTTCCTCCATGTCTTCTCAAGGCTGAATAGCTCATTTATTTTTAGTGCTGGATAATATTCCATTGTCTAGATATATCACATTTATGTATCCATTAACCTACTAAGGGACATGTAGTTTGCTTCCAAGTTTTGGCAATTATGAATAAACCTGCGATAAATATCCAGGTGTGTTTTCAATTCCTTTGGTTAAATACCAGAGAGAATGATTGCTAGATCATGTGGTAAGAGTATGTTTAGTTTTATAAGAAACTCCCAAACTGCCTTCCAAAGTGAATACCAGTTTAAATTTCCATCAGCAATGAATGAGAGTTCCTGTTGCTCCAAATCTTCATGAGCATTTTCTGTTGTCAGTTTTCTGGCATTGTAGCCATTTTGATAGGTGTGTAGTGGCATCTCGTTTTAATTTGAATTTCCCTTTTGACATATGATGTAGAACATCTTTTCATATGGTTGTCATCTGTATATCTTATTTGGGGAGGTGTCTGTCAAGGCCTTTGACTCATTATTTAATCAGGTTGTTCATTTTCTTACTGTTGAGTTTTTAATACTGTATACTTTGGATAACAGTCCTTTATCAGCTATGTCTTTGCAAATATTTTATCCAGTCTGTGCATTCATTTTTCATTCTCTTGACATTGTCTTTTGCAGGGCATAGATTTTTAATTTTAACTTAGTGCAACTTAATTATTTATTTTATGGATTGTTTATTGGGGGGTTATACTAAAGAAGTCATTAAAAAACTAAGGTCATCTTGATTTATTTTCTAGGGGTTTCATAATTTGGGGTTTTATATTTAGGTATATAATCAATTTGAGTTCATTTTTATGAGAGGTTTAAGGTCTGCGTCCAGACTCTTTTTTTTGGATGTGGATATCCAGTTTTTTCAGCACCATTTATTGAAAAAAAAAAAGAAAAACTATTTTTGCTCCATTGTATTGCCTTTGATCCTTTGTCAAAGATCGGTTGACTATACTTACGGGGGTCTATTTCTTGGCTCTCTATTCTGTTCCACTGATCTATTTGTCTATTCTCTCACCAGTACTACATGGTCTTGAATATTGTAGCTTTATAGTAAGTCTTGAAGTTGGGTAGTGTCAGTACACCAACTTTGTTTTTCTCTTTGAAAATTATGTTGATTATTCTGGACCTTTTGTCTTTCCATATAAACTTTAGAATTCATTTGTTGATATCCACAAAATAACTTGCTGGGATTTGGGTTGGGATTGCATTGAATGTATAGATCAAGTTGGGAAGAAATGACATCTTTACAATATTGAGTCTTCCTATCCATGAATATGGAATATCTCTCCTTTTATTTTGTTCGTTGATTTCATTTATAAGAGTTTTGTTGTTTTCCTCATATAGTTCTTGTACATATTTTGTTAGATTTACACCTAAGTATTTTAATTTTTTTGTGATAATGTAAATGGTATTGTGTTTTTAATTTCAAATTCCACTTGTTCATTGCTGGTATATAGGAAAGTGTCTTAGTCCACAGAACTGCTGTAACAAGATACCACAGAGTTGGTGGCTTATAAAAAACAGAAATTCATTTCTCATAGCTCTGGATACTGGAAGTCTAACATCAGGGTGCCAGCATGGTCGTGTGAGGGACCTCTTCTGGGTTGCAAAGTTCTTGTTGTAGCCTTACATGGCAGAAGAGACAAGCAAGCTCTCTGGAGCCTCAGTTTTAAGGCACTAATCCCACTGATGAAGGCTCTGCTCTTATGACCTAATCACCTCCAAAAGGCCCCAACTCCTAATACCATTACCTTAGGGGTTAGAATTTGAATTTGTGAGTTTTGGGAGAACACCAACATTCAGACAATAGCAGAAAGTGATTAACTTTTGTATATTAACCTTGTATTCTGTAACCTTGCTATAATTGCTTATTAGTTTCAGGATTTTTTGTCAATTCTTTAGAATTTTCTACATAAAGAATCATGTCACCTCTAAAGACAGTATTATTTCTTCTTTCCCAATTTGTATACCTTTTGTTTTTTCTTCTTGTCTTATGGTATTAGCTGGGACTTCCAGTATGATGTTGAAAAGAAGTGGTGAGAGGAGACATTCTTGCCTTTTTATTGATATTAGTGGGAAAGAAAAAAAGAGTTTCTCACCATTGTGTTCTGAAAGCAAATATTGCCATGGTTTCTATTCTTTTATATTTGTTAAGGTGTGTTTTGTGGCCCAGAATGTGTTATATCTTGGTGAATATTCCACTGAGCTTGAGAAGAACAAGCTATTGCTGTTGGATGAAGTATCCTACAGATGTCAATTAGATCCAGTTGATTGATGGTACTGTTGAGCTCAACTATGGCCTTACTGATTTTCTTCCTGATGGATCTCTCCTTTTCTGATAGAGGGGTGCTGAATTCTCCAACTGTAACAGTGGATTCATTTACTTCTCCTTGTAGTTCAATCAGTGTTTGCCTCCTATATTTAGATTATTTGTTTTTAAGTGCATATATGTTAAAGATTATTTACATCATCTTGGTGAATTGACCCCTTTATCATTATGCAATGCCTCTCTTTATCCATGAAATTTTCCTTGCTCTGAAGTCTGCTCTGTCTCGCATTAATATAGCTACTTCTGCTTTCTTTTGATTAGTGTCATCATGGTATATCTTTATCTATTTAATTTTACTCTATATGTATCTTTATATTTAAAGTGGGTTTCTTGTAGACATCATATAATTGGGTCTTATTTTTTACCCACTCTAATGGCCACTTTGATTTCAGTGGTTTATTTAGACCATTGATGTTAAATGTGATTATTTCCATATTTGGGTTAATATCTACCATAATTGTTACTTTTCTCTATTTGTTAACCTTGTTCTTTGTTCCTATTTTTGTCTTACAGTCTTTTTCTGCTTTTTGTGGTTTTAACTGAGCATTTTATATTAATCCATTTTTCCCCTTTCTTAATATATCATTTGTAGTTTTTCTTTTTTTTACTTACTTTAGAAGATTGTCTTTTCACTCTGTTGATTATTTCCTTTACTGTGCAGAAGCTTTTTAGCTTGATGCAATCCCACTTGTCTATTTTTGGGTTTGTTGCCTGTGTATGTGGGGTCATGTTCAAAAAACTCATTGCCCAGACCAATGTCAAAAAGCTTTTCCCGGGCTTCCCTGGTGGCACAGTGGTTGAGAGTCCGCCTGCCAATGCAGGGGAAACGGGTTCGTGCCCCGGTCCGGGAAGATCCCATGTGCCGTGGAGCAGCTGGGCCCATGAGCCGTGGCCGCTGAGCCTGCATGTCCGGAGCCTGTGCTCCACAATGGAAGAGGCCACAATAGTGAGAGGCCTGCGTACCGCAAAAAAAAAAAAAAAAAAAAAAAAAAAAAAGCTTTTCTCCCTATGTTTTCTTTTATTAGTTTTATGGTTTCAGGTCTTAAGTCTTTAATCCATTTGAGTTGATTTTTGTGTATGATGTGAGATAATGGTCCAGTTTCACAATTCTCCATGTGGTTATCCAGTTTTCCCAGCACCATTTATTGAACAGACTATCCTTTGCCCAAGAATACAATTGTGTATTCTTGCCCCATCTAGTCAAAGATCAGTTGCCCATAAATGAGTGTTTATTTTGGGGCTCTAAATTCTGTTCCTTTGGTCTATATGGGGGTTTTTTTTGCTTTTTTTTTGACAGAGCCATATTGTTTTGGTTACTGCAGCTTTATATTTTAAAATCAGGAAATGTGATGCCTCCTGTTTTGCTCTTCTTGGTCAAGACTGCTTTGGCTATTTGGGGTCTACTGTAGTTACATATGAATTTTAGGATTGTTTTTTTCTATTTATGTAAAAAATGCCATTGTGACTTTTATGGGGATTGCATAAGAATATGTAGATTGCTTTGAGTAGTATGGCATCTTGACAATATTAATTCTTCTAATCCACGAACATGGGATATTTTTCTTTCCTTTTTTATCTTCTTTAATTTCTTTCATCTATGTTTTATACTTTTCAGTGTACAGATATTTCACCTCCTTGGATAAATTTATTCCTATTTTGTTGTTTTTGATGCTGTTGTAAATGGTCTGTTACCAAGGACACCTATCAGTTTAGTTTTCAGCATGGCTTCTGCTGGGTCCTTGGGTGAGTGTCTGGGTAGGCATGACTGCCTCTGAACCATGGTAGAACAGGGCTGGAGCCAGGTTATGGGGCTGCTTAGGGACCACAGTCTGAGGTCAGCAGGGCTGTTATAGGGGGTGCCTAAGGGTGTGGCTTCTGTCAGGTCCCTTGGTCTGGTCCTTGGCTGGACAAGACTGCCTTAGGACAGTGGTAGAATAGAGCTGGAGCCAGGTTATGGGACTGCTTCGGGGATCATATTTGAATCCAAGGTGGGCAGGCTTGTTACCAGGGCCTCGTTCCTCCCATGTCCCATGGTGGAAGGAGCTGGTGGCAGGACCATGGACAAGTTGTACTGGATCTGAGACTGCAGAGCAGATGGAGTTGCTTCTGGTCTGCAGCTGGAAGCATGGTTGGTGAGCCTACCACTGTCGCACAGGCCTGCCTTCTCAAAGAAGCCCTCCTCAGTCTTGGGTTCTACTGGGGTTTTTCAACCTCCTACCTGGATCCCAAATCTCCCACACAGGGACTTTTGTCCATGGGTGACAGTCGAGTATTTCTTTCTGTGGGAGGATGTGGACTGGGGATCTCCTCTTCCACCATCTTGCTCACCTCACTCAGTTCTTTCCCTCTTGATTTGCAATGCCTTTACCGCTTATGCCAATAATACTGTCTTAGTCCATTTGGGCCACTATAACAAAATACCATAGACTGGATGGCTTATAAACAACCAATGTTTATTTCTCACAGTTTTGGAGACTGGGAAGTTCAAGATCAAGGTGCCAGCAGATTTGATGTCTGGTGAGAGCTTGCTTCCTTGTTCATGGACAGCCATCTTCTCTCTGTGTCCTCATATAACAGAAGGGGCAAGGGAGTTCTCTGGGGTTTCTTATAAAGGCATTAATCCCTTTTATGAGGCCTCTACCTTCATGATCTAATCAACTCCCAAAGGCCCCACTGCCTTATACCATCACGTTGGGCATTAGGTTTCAGGATATGAATTTGGGGGATGGGGTGGACACAAACCTTCAGTCTATAGCAACCACACTGAGTTAATTGTTCTAATTTTATAATAGTTTTTAAAAGCCTATCAAGCTAGTTCTTTCTCTTCAAAGAATATTTTTTAACACATTGAACATCCACAGAATTTGCAAATAAATTTATGAAGCCCACAAAATATTCTCTTGGGATTTTGATTGAGATTGGCATTGACATTGTATCTAGAGATTTATTTTGTTATTATTTACATCCCAATCTATAAATGTGGTATAACACTCAATTTATTTAGGTTTATTTTAATATCTCTCAATAAAGTTTTTTTTCTAATTTTATCCATAAAAGCCTTACGTAGCCTTTAGGAGGTTTATTCCTAGGTATTAAAATTTACTGTAGCATCAAAATATCTATCTCTTAAAATTTTCATTTTCCACTGAGTTTTGCTGGGATATAGAAAACAACTGATTTTTAGATACTGATTTTAAATCAAGCAATCTTGATAAACACTTATTAATTCTAGTATTTATCTCTAGATTCTTTTATAGTTCCTATATAAGCAATTATCAATTGCTAATAATGACAGTTTTACTTATTTCTTTTATCAATCCTTACCATTTTATTTTTCTTGCTTTATTCTGTTGGCTAAGGACTAGCAGTAAAATGCAGAATAGAAAAGGTGATTATTTGGACTTTATAGAATTATATCTAAAATAGAGAAAAGTTTGTTTTTTGTGGAGAGATCATGTATCATCTGTAGTCACAAGAAAAAAAAACTTATATATATATTTTTTCTGCTTGGCAAACCTAGCTTCATGTGACAGCTGCTACTGTCTGACCAGTGATAATAAAATCTGTTGTATATCCCTTCTCCTGCCATCTATTTTTGCGCTCCTTTGGATATGTTAGGGAAGGAGAAAAAGCAGCTTTGCAGGAGGACATATGTTCACTAAACTGTGGCCAATCAATTTGAATAATCTCTAGTGTGAATTTTCACCCTAGGCAGACAAGTTTTTCACCACAAACCAAGCTCTGCTTTCTGTAGAAATAAACCAGTATTCTGAGTTTACAGAAGTCTAGTATACATTTCTAACTTTTAAGCAGCAAAAGATTAGTTTAATATGGGCAATACTGCATGTAAGTAATATTAAATGTTATGAAGAGGTTATTTATTGGTTACTTATATGTGTATGTGTGTGTGTGTGTGTATATATATATATATATATATATATATGTATATATACACACACATATATATAAGCAATAGCCTAACAATCAACCGGTTGAAAAGCATACAAAATGTTTTCGACGACTAAGCATTTTTTCCCTGAATGACAAAACATAGTTTTTTTCTCCTAACTAAAATTTAAAAAGATTTTTTTTAAGTATGGTAAATCTGTTCAGATGAAGTAGTTGGGAAGAAGCATTGTTAAGTTTTGAAGAAGACATGGGAAATAAAGCTTATGTTTTAAAATTGTTTTCTTACTTCTTTTTGCTCTCCCCTCTTGACTATTCCTTGTTTACCCTAATGGCTCCCCTCCTTCTGCGACGAGGGAACATTCCTGTGGGAACATGTTTACTATTGCAGTGATGGTAAATTACCTGCATAAGAAAGTTTGCTACCCCCTCCTGTATCCATATCAGATACAAATTAATCATGATAGCCTTTCCTAATGAACAATGACACAGCTGAAGATTATTTTTCAGCATGGAACTCCAGGTGGTTGATCAATTGAATGTGCATTGGATATGGAATGTATGTATGATGGCATAAAACAGAACATAACTCTTGGAGTTGAGATACCTTTTTGGCCATAAGGTAAGAACTTGCTGTTTCTTCCATATAGGTCTGACCTGTTGCCTCTAGGCCATTATGCCTAAAAAATACAAACTATTAAATTCAAATTTTACTAAAGATCATATATATCCAACTGCATTACATACGTTTTGGAAAAAGGTGAAATAGAGAAGCTTTCTAAATTTTGAGGGGAAACTAATAATGTAATTTCGGTGTATATTAGTTTTTATCACAATGCTTTTATAGATTGTTAACAATTCTCAGTGAAAGATTTCCAGGGGATATTAGAATAATAAGTGAACAGAATTTTCTATGTGTTCACCTTCTATGCAACTGGAAGCAGGTGTCTCACTTTCTGATTCAGCATTAAGTGGGGCAGGAGAAGGGACTGGAAAAAACTTTAGTCCTCGGGTTCAAAGAAATTTCTAATGGCTGCAATGAGTAATAGAGAAAACCATATTTATTTCTGAATACTTTGCCTTTAAGATGATGTTTTGGTAAATAATTAGCCTGTAATGGCCTTGATAATTTCTGACATCTGTTACCCCAAATCTGCTGATTTTACTTTTTAAAATAGCAAAGAGTATTCTTGAAACGTTGCAAAATTGAATGCAGAGATACTTCAAGTACTGATTTGGAAAGAGACTTGGTATATCTTTCCCAGTATTTTATTTTTAAATTTACTTTAGTTATTTATTTTTGGCTGTGTTGAGTCTTTGTTGCTGTGTGTGGGCTTTCTCTAGTTGTGGCAAGCGGGGGTTACTCTTTCTTGCGGTGCATGGGCTTCTCATTGTGGCTTCTCTTGTTGTGGAGCACGGGCTCTAGGCGTACAGATTCTTAACCACTGCACCACCAGAGAAACCCTCTTTCCCAGTATTTTAAAATGCAATGATCTACCATAATCAGAAAAAGGAACCAAACCACAATATGCAGAGGTTAGCAATTGTCTATAAAATATCTTCATTGTATTTCATATTTAAGAGAGAATATATAACACGGTGCCTGCCAAAGACTGTGGGAAGAAAAATTATCACATCAGAGAGTTCTCTATTGTAAGAACTTAGCTACTAAGTTAACTAATTAATCATTGAAACCCATGCTTTTCATCTATAGGAAAGAAAAGTGAATTTTTACTTACTTACTTACTTAATTTATTTATGGCTGCATTGGGTCTCCATTGCTGTGCACAGGTTTTCTCCAGTTGCAGCAAGTGGGGGCTAATTGTTGTTGTGGTGTGTGGGCTTCTCATTGCAGCGGCTTCTCTTGTTGCCGAGCACAGGCTCTAGGCGCACGGACTTCAGTAGTTGTGGCACGCAGGTTCTAGAGTGCAGGCTCAGTAGTTGTGGCACTCGGTCTTAGTTGCTCCACAGCATGTGGGATTTTTCCGGACCGGGGTACGAACCTATGTGCCCTGCATTGCCAGGCAGATTCTTAACCACTGTGCCACCAGGGAAGTCCAATTTTTTTTATTTTTAAATTGAGAGTCTTCATGGGAAATATGAAGTTTAGAGACTGGTTAACTAAAATTCTGAAACCAAGCTTTTTCAAAAAATTGGCTGCTATGCATTTTAATTGTGAATGAGTTTACTGCACACAACACTGGTTTAGTACTAACTTGATGCATTTTATATTTATCATTTAGTGCACGTATCTTGAAATGACTAAATGGAATGACTGTCATGTCTTGAGAATGTTGTTAGAAAACCTTTATAAATCACAGCTTTGGAATATTCTTAGTTTATATCATATACCCATCAAAAATCATAATGCAAAATACAGTACCAGTTGAATTAGATATGCAATTTACATTAGTTAATGTTTTCAAAACATTCTTTTTTGCTCCTTCTGGGTTGAACTTCTACTGATAAATTAAGGTTGTTCTGAATCAAATATATAAGAATAGATTACCCTAAAACCAATAACTTTTAAAGCATTATAATTGCCCACTACCAATGCATTCTAAATACAAAAAGGCAATTTTATAAATGTTTGGAATGCTAAATGAATTGCATCAATCAAATACATCAGGTTTTATGGAAAGCTTTCAATAAATGGCAATGTTGCAATGGCATAAATAGGGTGCAAAAGAAGTATAGTGCATCCACTACATATATTTTTATTTTGAGGGTTTTTGTTTGGCAAGAATAATGACCACTATTTAGTTAAATTAATTTAGAAACAATATATAAGACTCTTAAATTAACCGTGTGTCTTTCAAGATTTATTTGCTCCCAGACTCATAAAAGTATTCTTATCCACTGTTTTGTGACATTTGTTATTTCTTTTTAAAAAATGCTTCATTTATTTATTTTTGAATATATTTAATTGATTTATTTATTTGGCTGCACCAGGTCTTATTGAAATATAAATAAATCAAATCAAAATAAAATATAAATAATCTATAAATTAATTTATAAATAAGTAAGATGGAACCCCAGCTTATAAAAATAAATCAAAAGATGGAGTTCCCATCTTTTAATGAATTGGGTAAGAAATTAAACTTAACAGCTGAAGGTTAATATCTTCTCTCTGATAATATAAATAAAGACCACTATACTTTGGAAGTGGCTGAAACTAGAGCAGTGGTCCCCAACCATTTTGGCACCAGGGACTGGTTTTGTGGAAGACAGTTTTTCCACGGACCAGGGTTGGGGGGGTGGGGATGGTTCAGGCAGTAATACGAGCGATGGGGAGTGGTAGATGAAGCTTCTCTCACTCACCTCCTGCTGTGCGGCCTGGTTCCTAACAGGCTGCGGACTGGTACCAGTCCGCGGCCCAGGGGCTGGGGACCCCTGGACTAGAGGTTTTAGGTGCTAAATCAGTGTTAGAAGCAGTAGAACTGGAAATAGTTCAAGCATACCACAAATGGAAAAGTTGACTGTAAATAAAAGATTTTGCTAGTGATAAAAAAATTAAACCATAAAATAGTAACAGGGCAAATGTACATATTTCCTAAAAATATCTTCAAATGTTAAGTTTACACATAAAAATAATAGTAAAAATATTGGGAATGCCATTTAACTTGACTGTATTATTTTCATTATTGGCATCACATTTTGTATTAATTTTCAAGGAAAAATTGTATTTAAATGTAAGCTTGGATTTTAATATCAACCCTTAATTTTTACTCTGGGAAAAGAGCTTAATCATCTGGCTTGTACTCTGTAATGTAAGCCTCCACAGTTCACCTGGTGGCAGATACCATGTGGAGGAATATGGTAACATCCTCTGAAGTGGGTCCCCTGAAAATGTTTCAGTATGGGTCACAAAATAGTAGATAAGAAATAACAAATGTCAGGACTTCCCTGGTGGTCCAGTGGCTAAGACTCCATGCTCCCAATGCAGTGGGCCCAGGTTCAATCCCTGGTCAGGGAACTAGATTCCACATGCTGCAACTAAAGATCCTACATGCTGCAACGAAGATCCCACATGCCACAATAAGAACTGGTGCAGCCAAATAAATAAATTAATTAAATATATTTAAAAATAAATCAAAAGATGGGGTTCTATCTGGATGAACTTACAAAATCTTTCTTTACTGGTGATATTTACTATTTATTTGTGATATTGTCCATTTTCCCTTTTACTTAAGGACATTCCAGAACCTTTACAACTTGAGTTTTCCTGATATAAACTGATTCTAGTGTAGCTATTCCTATAGAAGCCAACTCTTTTGTATTACAATTGCAAATTTTATTATTTATTCTTTTACATTTTAAAAAATTGAAGTATAATTGATATACAATATTATATTAGTTTTAGGTGTGCAGCATAGTAAATCAGTATTTTTACAGATTATACTCCATTAAAAGTTACTACAATATAAAGGCTATAATTTCCTGTGCTATACAATCTACTCTTGTTCCTTATCTACTTTATACATAGTCGTTTGTATCTCTTAATCGTTTACCTGTATCTTATCCCTCCCCTCTTCCCTGTCCCTATGGGTAAACACTAGTTTGTTTTCTATATCTGTGAGTCTGCTTCTGTTTTGCTATAAACATTTCTTTTTCTTTTTTAGATTCTACATATACCTGATATCATATAGTATTTGTCTTTCCCTGCCTTGTTTCATGAAGCATAATGTGCTCTAGGTTCATCTATGTTTTTGCAAATGGCAGAATTTCAATTTATATAGCTGATTAATATTCCATTCTGTATATGTACATTTTAAAATTTACTTTTCTCTCCTTTATTTTGTTAATGAGGCACATCACATTGATTTATTATTTTTTTAGTTATTTCTGAGATACACATTTTAAAGTAATAACTAGAATTATGACTTATAACATTATACAAGAACATATAAGATTTTTAGAAATTTCATGTAATGTCTGAAACATTTATATTAACATATTTCCATACAAATAACCCAAAGAAAGTTTAGTATTAGTTGTTCTGTTTGTTTGTTTGCTTGTTTATACTGCAGGTTCTTATTAGTCATCAATTTTATACACATTAGTGTATACATGTCAATCCCAATCGCCCAATTCAGCACACCACCCTCCCCATCCCACCGTGGTTTTCCCCCCTTGGTGTACATACATCTGTGTCTCAACTTCTGCCCTGCAAACTGGTTCATCTGTACCATTTTTCTAGGTTCCACATACATGCGTTAATATATGATATTTGTTTTTCTCTTTCTGACTTACTTCACGCTGTATGACAGTCTCTAGATCCATCCACATCTCAATGGATGACTCAATTTTATTACTTTTTATGGTTGAGTAATATTCCATTGTATGTATGTACCACGACTTCTTAATCCATTCCTCTGTCGATGGGCATTTAGGTTGCTCCCATGACCTGGCTATTGTAAAGAGTGCAGTGAACATTGGGGTGCATGTGTCTTTTTGAATTATGGTTTTCTCTGGGTATATGCCCAGTAGTGGGATTGCTTGATCATGTGGTAATTCTATTTTTAGTTTTCTAAGGAACTTCCATACTGTTCTCCATAGTGGCTGTATCAATTTACATTCCCACCAAGAGTGCAAGAGGGTTCCCTTTTCTCTGCACCCTCTCCAGCATTTGCTGTTTGTAGATTTTCTGGTGATGCCCATTCTAACTGGTGTGAGGTGATACCTCATTATAGTTTTGATTTGCATTTCTCTAATAATTAGTGATGTTGAGCAGCTTTTCATGTGCTTCTTGGCCATCTGCATGTCCTCTTTGGAAAAATGTCTATTTAGGTCTTCTGCGCATTTTTGGATTCAGTAGTTTGTTTCTTTAATATTGAGCTGCATGAGCTGTTTATGTATTTTGGAGATTAATCCTTTGTCCGTTGATTCATTTGCAAATATTTTCTCCCATTCTGAAGGTTGTCTTTCTGTCTTGTTTATGGTTTCCTTTGCTGTGCAAAAGCTTTGAAGTTTCATTTGGTCCCATTTGTTTATTTTTATTTCCATTACTCTAGGAGGTGGATCAAAAAAGATCTTGCTGTGATTTATGTAAAAGAGTGTTCTTCCTATATTTTCCACTAAGAGTTTTACAGTGTCCGGTCTTACATTTAGGTCTCGAATCCATTTTGCATTCATTTTTGTGTATGGTGTTAGGGAGTGTTCTAATTTCATTCTTTTACATGTAGCTGTCCAGTTTTCCCAGCACCACTTATTGAAGAGACTCTTTTCTCCATTGTATATCTTTGCCTCCTTTGTCATAGATTAGTTTACCATAGGTGCATGGGTTTATCTCTGGACTTTCTATCTTGTTCCATTGATCTGTGTTTCTGTTTTTGTGCCAGTACCATATTGTCTTGATTACTGTAACTTTGTAGTATACTCTGAAGTCAGGGAGTCTGATTCCTCCAGCTCCGTTTTTTTCCCTCAGACTGCTTTGGCTATTCGGGGTCTTCTGTGTCTCCATACAAATTTTAAGATGATTTTTTCTAGTTCCATAAAAAATGCCATTGGTAATACAATACGGATTGCATTGCATCTGCAGATTGCTTTGGGTAGTATAGTCATTTTTACAATGTTGATTCTTCGAATCCAAGAACATGGTATATCTCTCCATCTGTTGGTATCATCTTTAATTTCTCTCACCAGTGTCTTATAGTTTACTGCATACAGGTCTTTTGTCTCCCTAGGTAGGTTTATTCCTAGGTATTTTATTCTTTTTGTTGAAATGGTAAATGGGAGTGTTTCCATAATTTCTCTTCAAATTTTTCATCATTAGTGTATAGGAATGCAAGAGATTTCTGTGCATTAAATTTGTATCCTGCAACCTTACCAAATTCATTGATTGGCTCTAGTAGTTTTCTGGTGGCATTTTTAGGATCGTCTATGTATAGTATCATGTCATCTGCAAACAGTGACGGTATTACTTCTTCTTTTTCAATTTGTATTCTTTTTATTTCTTTTTCTTCTCTGATTGCTTTCGCTAGGACTTCCAAAACTATGTTGAATAATAGTGGTGAGAGTGGACATCCTTGTCTCATTCGTGATCTTATATGAAATGCTTTCAGTTTTTCACCGTTCAGAATGATGTTTTCTGTGGGTTTGTAGTATATGGCCTTTATTATGTTGAGGTAGGTACCCTCTATGCCCACTTTCTGGAGAGTTTTTATCATAAATGGGTGTTGAATTTTGTCAAAAGCTTTTTCTGCATCTATTGAGATGATCATATGGTTATTATTCAGTTTGTTAATATGGTGTATCACATTGATTGATTTGCATATATTGAAGAATCTTTGCATCCTTGGATAAATCCCACTTGATCGTGGTGTATGATCCTTTTAATGTGCTGTTGGATTCTGTTTGCTAGTATTTTGTTGAGGATTTTTGCATCTATATTCATCAGAGATATTGGTCTGTAATTTTCTTTTTTTGTAGTATCTTTGTCTGGTTTTGGTATCAGGGTGATGGTGGCCTCATAGAATGAGTTTGGGTGTGTTCCTTCCTCTGCAATTGTTTAGAAGAGTTTGAGAAGGATGGATGTTAGCTCTTCTGTAAATGTTTGATAGAATTCACCTGTGAAGCCATCTGGCCATGGACTTTTGTTTGTTGGAAGATTTTTAATCACAGTTTCAATTTCATTACTTGTGATTGGTCTGTTCATATTTTCCATTTCTTCCTGGTTCAGTCTTGGAAGGTTAAATCTTTCTAAGAATTTGTCCATTTCTTCCAGGTTGTCCATTTTATTGGCATAGAGTTGCTTGTAGTAGTCTCTTAGGATGCTTTGTATTTCTGCGGTGTCTGTTGTACTTTCTCCTTTTTCATTGCTAATTTTATTGATTTGAGTCCTCTCCCTCTTTTTCTTGATGAGTCTGGCTAATGGTTTATCAGTTTTGTTTATCTTTCTCAAAGAACCAGCTATTAGTTTCATTGATCCTTGCTATTGTTTTCTTTGTTTCTATTTCATTTATTTCTGCTCTGATCTTTATGATTTCTTTCCTTCTACTAACTTTGGGGTTTGTTTGTTCTTTCTCCAGTTCCTTTAGGAGTAAGGTTAGATTGTTTACTTGAAATTTTTCTTGTTTCTTGAGGTAGGCTTGTATAGCTATAAAGTTCCCTCTTAGAACTGCTTTTGCTGCATCCCATAGGTTTTGGATCGTCGTGTTTTCATTGTCGTTTGTCTCTATGTATTTTTTGATTTCCTGTTTGATTTCTTCAGTGATCTCTTTGTTATTTAGTAACGTATTGTTTAGCCTTCATGTGTTTGTGTTTTTCCCCTGTAATTCATTTCTAATCTCATAGTGTTGTGGTCAGTAAAGATGATTGATATGATTTCAATTCTCTTAAATTTACTGAGGTTTGATTTGTGACCCAAGATGTGATCTATCCTGGAGAATGTTCCGTGCACACGTCAGAAGAAAGTGTAATCTTCTGTTTTGGGATGGAATATCCTATAAATATCAATTAAATCTATCTGGTCTATTGTGTCATTTAAAGCTTCTGTTTCTGTATTTATTTTCATTTTGTATGATCTGTCCATTGGTGTAAGTGAGGTGTTAATGTCCCCCACTATTATTGTGTTACTGTCGATTTCCTCTTTTATAGCTATTAGCAGTTGCCTTATGTATTGAGGTGCTCCTGTGTTGGGTGCATATATATTTATAATTGTTATATCTTCTTCTTGGATTGATCCCTTGATCATTATGTAGTGTCCTTCCTTGTGTCTTGTAACATTCTTTAAAGTCTATTTTATCTCATATGAGTATAGCTACTCCATCTTTGATTTCCATTGGCATGAAATCTTTTTCCTTCCCCTCACTTTCAGTCTGTATGTGTCCCTAGGTCTTAATTGGGTCTCTTATAGACAGCATATATATGGGTCTTGTTTTTGTATCCATTCAGCAAACCTGCCTCTTTTGGTTGGAGCATTTAATCCATTCATGTTTAAGGTAATTATCAATATGTATGTTCCTATGACCAATTTAATTCTTTTGGGTTTGTTTTTGTAGGTCCTTTTCTTCTCTTGTGTTTCCCACTTAGACAAGTTCCTTTAGCATTTGTTGCATAGCTGGTTTGGTGGTGTTGAATTCTCTTAGCTTTTGCTTGTCTGTAAAGCTTTTGATTTCTCCGTCAAATCTGAATGAGATCCTTGCTGGGTAGAGTAATCTTGGTTGTACTTCTTCCCTTTCATCACTTTAAGTATATCATTCCACTCCCTTCTGGCTTGTAGAGTTTCTGCTGAGAAATCAGCTGGTTACCTTATGGGAGTTCCCTTGTATGTTATTTGTCATTTTTCCCTTGCTGCTTTCAATAATTTTTCTGTCTTTAATTTTTGCCAATTTGATTACTATGTATCTTGGCATGTTTCTCCTTGGGTTTATCCTGTATTGGACTCTCTGCACTTCCTGGACTTGATTGACTATTTCCTTTCCAATGTAAGGGAAGTTTTCAACTATAATGTCTTCAAATATTTTCTCTGCTCCTTTCTCTCTCTCTTCTCCTTATGGGACCCCTATAATGCAAATGTTGTTGCGTTTAATGTTGTCCCAGAGGTCTCTTAGACTGTCTTCATTTCTTTTCATTCTTTTTTCTTTAGTCTGTTCTGCATAAGTGAATTCCACCATTCTGTCTTCCAGGTTACTTATCCGTTCTTCTGCCTCAGTTATTCTGGTATTGATTCCTTCTAGTGTAGTTTTCATTTCAGTTATTCTATTGTTCATGTCTGTTTGTTCTTTAATTCTTCTAGGTCTTTGTTAAACATTTCTTGCATCTTCTCGATCTTTGCCTCCATTCTTTTTCTGAGGTCCTGGATCATCTTCACTATCATTATTCTGAATTCTTTTACTGGAAGGTTGCGTATCTCCACTTCATTTAGTTGTTTTTCTGCGGTTTTGCCTTGTTCCTTCATCTGGTATATAGCCCTCTGCCTTTTCATCTTGTCTACCTGTGAATCTGTTTTTTTTCCACTGGCTGCAGGATTGTAGTTCTCCATTCTTCTGCTGTCTGCCCTCTGGTGTATGAGGCTATCTAAGAGGCTTGATGGGAGGGACTGGTGGTAGGTAGAGCTGACTGTTGCTCTGGTGGGCAGAGCTCAGTAAAACTTTAATCCACTTGACTGTTGATGGGTGGGGCTGAGTTCCCTCCCTGTTGGTTGTTTGGCCTAAGGCAACTCAGCACTGGAGCCTACCTGGGCTCTTTACTGGGGCTAATGACAGACTCTGGGAGGGCTCACACCAAGTAGTACGTCCCAGAACTTCTGTTGCCAGTGTCCTTGTCCTGATGGTGAAATAGAGCCACCCCCTGCCTCTGCAGGAGACTCTCCAACACTAGCAGGTAGGTCTGGTTCAGTCTACCCTGGGGTCACTGCTCCTTCCCCTGGGTTCTGATAAACACACTAATTTGTGTGTGCCCTCCAAGAGTGGATTCTCTGTTTCCCCCCGTCCTGTCAAAGTCCTGCAATCACTTCCCACTAGGCTTCAAAGTCTGATTCTCTAGGAATTCCTCCTCTCATTGCTGGACCCCCAGGTTGGGAAGCCTGATGTGGGGCTCAGCACCTTCACTCCAGTGGGAGGACTTCTGTGATATAAGTGTTCGCCAGTCTGTGAGTCACCCACCCACCTGTTATGGGATTTGATTTTACTGTGATTGCACCCCTCCTACTGTCTCATTGTGGCTTCTCCTTTGTCTTTGGATGTGGGGTATCTTTTTTGGTGAGTTCCAGTGTATTCCTGTTGATGATTGTCCAGCAGCTAGTAGTGATTCTGGTGTTCTTGTAAGAGGGAGTGAGAGCACGTCTTCTACTCCTTCATCTTGGTTCCTCCTCCTGATTTATTTTTAAATATTAAACTGCATTCTTGGAAAAAAACACAACTTGATATTTTATTTGTTTAATGAAGCATTCTTTTTGTTACTATTTTGATTACAATGTTTTTTTTTAAATTGAAGTACAGTGTGTTTACAATATTGCGTTAGCTTCAAAGGTACGGCATACTTATTCTTATTTGCTGATTATATTCCATTATAGGTTAAAAGATATTGAATATAATTCCCTGTGCTATACAGTAATTCATATTTGCTTATCTATTTTATATATAGTAGTTTGCATCTGTTAATCCCATACTCCTAATTTGCCCTCCCCCATTCCTTTCTCCTTTGATAACCATAAGTTTCTTTTCTGTGTCTATGAGCCTGTTTCTGTTTTGTACATAGATTCATCTGTATTGAGTTTTTTTAGATTCCACAGGTAAGTTATATCATATAATATTTCTTTCCCTGACTTATTTCATTAACCATAATATATTCTCTAGGTCAACCCATGTTGCTGCAAATGGCAATATTTCATTTTTTATGACTAATATTCCATTATATATATACATATATATGTATATATATACACATATATATGTATATATATATGTGTGTGTGTATATATATATATATATATATATATATATATACACACATATATACACATCACATCTTCTTAAGCCAGTCATCTGTTGATGGGCACTTGGGTTGCTTCCATATCTTGGCTATTGTAAATAGTGCTGCTATGAACTATGGGGTGCATGTATCTTTTCAAATTAAAGTTTTTGTCTTTTCCAAATATATCCCCAGGAGTTGGATTGCTGGATCATATGGTAACTCTAGTTTTTTAAGGAATCTCCATATTATTTTCCATAGTGGCTGGACCAACCGACGTTCCCACCAACAGTGTAGGAGGGTTTCCTTTTCTACACACCATCTCCAGCATTTATTATTTGTAGACTTTTTGATGATACCCATTGTAACCTGTGTGTGATATCTCATTTTTTTGATATTCATTTTTCTGATAATTAGAGATGCTGAGCATCTTTTCATGTACTTCTTTGGAAAAATGTCTATTCAGGTCTTCTGCCCCTTTTTTGATTGGGTTATTTGTTTTTATGATATTGAGCATAAGAACTACTCATATAGCTTGGGTATTAACCCCGTGTCATTCAGATCATTTGCAAATATTTTCTTCTATTCTGTAGGTTGTCTTTTCATTTTATTAATGGTTTATTTTGCTGTGCAAAAGCTTTTAAGTTTAATTAGGTCCCATTTGTTTATTTTTTCTTTTCTGTTTCCTTGGGAGAGTGATGCAAGAAAATATTGCTATGATTTATGTTAAAGAATGTTTGCCTATGTCCTCTTCTAGGAGTTTTATGATGTCAGGTCTTAAATTTAGGTCTTTAAAGCATTTTGAGTTTATTTTCATATATGGTGTAAGGGAATGTTTTAATTTCATTGTTTTACATGTAGCTCTCCAGCTTTCCCAGCATTACTTATTGAAGATACTGTCTTTTCTCCATTGTATATTTTTCCCTCCTTTGTTGTAGATTGTGATCATAAGTGTGTGGGTTTATTTATGAACTCTCTAATCTGTTCCACTGATCTCTGTGTCTGATTTTGTGCAAGTAACATGCTTTTGTTTTTTAAAAGAAACAAAGCTGCATTTTATTTTTTATTTTATATTGGAGTATAGTTGATTTACAATGTTGTGTTAGTTTCAGGTGTACAGCAAAGCGATTCAGTTATACATATACATATATCCATTCTTTTTCAGATTATTTTTGCATATAGGTTATTACAGAATATTGAGTAGAGTTCCCTGTGTTACACAGTCGGTCCTTGTTGATTATCTATTGTATATATAGTATTGAGTAAATGTTCATCCCAAACTCCTAATTTATCCCTACCCCCCCACAGCCATAAGTTTGTTTTTGAAGGCTGTGAGTCTGTTTCTGTTTTGTAAATAATTTCTTTTGTATCATTTTAAAAAGATTGCACATATAAGTGATATCATGCAATATTTGTCTTTCTCTGTCTTACTTCACTTACTATGATAATCTCTAGGTCTATCCATGTTGCTTCAAATGGCATTATTTCATTCGTTTTTATGGCTGAGTTATATTCCATTTATATATGTACCACGTTTTCTTTATCCATTCCTCTGTCCATGGACATTTATGTTGCTTCCAAGTCTTGGCTGTTGTAAATAGTACTGCAGTGAACATTGGGGTGCATGTATCTTGTCAAGTTATGGTTTTCTCCAGATGTATGCCCAGGAGTGAGATTGCTGGATCATATGGTAGTTCTATTTTTAGTTTTTTAAGGAACCTCCATAGTGTTCTCCATAGTGGCTGTATCAATTTACATTCCCACCAACAGTGCAGGAGGGTTCCCTCTTCTCTGCACCCTCTCCAGCATTTGTTGTTCGTAGAATTTTTGATGATGGCCATTTTGACTGGTGTGGGGAGATACCTCATTGTAGTTTTGATTTGCATTTCTCTAATAATTAGTGATGTTGAGCATCTTTTCATGTGCTTTTTGGCCATCTGTAGATGGGTAGATTGCCTATATCCACTTAACTTAGTAATTCTTCTCGGGTTTTATCTTGTTCCTTCGTCTGGAACATTTCTCTGCCATCTCATTTTGTATAACTTTCTGTGTTTCCAGTCTCCATTTCACAGGTTGCAGGATTGTAGTTCCTCTTGCTTCAGTGTCTGCCTCCTGGTGGGTGAGGCTGATCAAAGAGGCTTTTGCAGGCTTCCTGGTGGGAGGGACTGGTGCCTATCCTCTGGTGGGTGGTTCTGAGTCTTGTCCCTCTGTTGGGCAGGGCTGTGTCAAGGGGTTTGTTTAGAGGTGGCTGTGGGCTCAGGAAGAGTATAGGCAGCCTGTCTGCTGATGGGTGGGGCTATGTTCCTACCCTGTTGGTTGTCTGGCCTGAGGCTCCCAGCACTGGAGCTTACAGGCTGTTGGGTGGGACCAAGACTTAGTGTCAAAATGGCCACTCCAGGAGAGCTCATGCCAATGAGTACTCCCCAGTAACTCTGCCACCAGTGTCCTTGTCCCCATAGTGCGCCACAGCCACCCCCCCCCAGAAGGCCCTCCAAGACCATCAGGTAGGTCTCGCCCAGGCTCCTATGAAGTCACTGCTTTTTGTTCCAGTGCACATGAGACCTTATGTGAGCCCTCCATGATTGGAGTTTCTGTTTCCCCTAGTCCTGCAGTGTTCTTGCGATCAAACCCTGCTGGCCTTCAAAGCCAAAGGCTCTGATGGCTCCTCCTTATGCCAAACCTGCATACTGGGGAGCCTGATATGGGGCTCATAACTTTCACACCCATGGGAGAACCTCTGTGATAGTTATTTTACAGTTTGTGGGTCACCCACCTAGTGGGTATGGGATTTGATTGTATCATCAATGTGCCCCTCCTACCATCTCTTTCAGGCTTCTTCTTCGTCCTTGGATGCAGGATATCTTTTTTGGTAGGTTCCAGTCTTTTTGGTCAATGGTTGTTCAGCATTTAGTTGTGATTTTGGTGTTTTCATGAGAGGGGGTGAGCTGAAGTCCTTCTACTCCATCATCTTGTCTCCACCTCCCAAAGTAGATTACAGGTTTATTGCCCAAGGATATAACTCAGGAACTGCCAGATGGAAGAGGTGCATAGAGAAAAGTATGTGGGCTGGAACATGAAACTTCCATGCTCTTTCCAGGTGTGCCACTCTCCCCAAATCTCCAACCAGTATTATGCTGTTTTGATCACTGTAGCTTTGTAGTCTAGGAGGGTGATACTTTGTTCTTTTTTCTCAAGATTATTTTGGCTATTTGGGATCTTTTGTGGTTACACATGAATTTTCAGATTATTTGTTCTAGTTCTGTGAAAAATGTCGTGGGTATTTTTGATAGAGATTGCATTAAATCTGTATATTGCTTTGGGTTGTATGGCTTTTTAAAAATACTAATTCTTCCAATCCAAGACCACAGGATATCTTTTTATTTCTTTCCATCATCTTCAATACCCTTCATCAATGTTTTAAAGTTTTCACAATATAGGTCTTTCATCTCCTTGGTTAAGTTTATACCTAGGTATTTCATTTTTTTGATGTGATTTTTAAATGGGAATTTTTAATGTTCTCTTTGTGGTACTTCATTATTAGTGTATAGAAAAGCAACAGATTTCTGTGTACTGATCTTGCATCCTGCAACTTTGCTGAATGTATTAGTAGTACTAATAGTTTTTTGGTCTAAACTTTAGGTTTTTCTATATAAAGTACCATGTTATCTGCAAATAGTGAAAATTGTTCCATTTATGTCTGTTATTATTTGCTTCATTTATTTAGGTGCACCTGTATTGAGTGCATATATGTTAATGAGTATAATATCCTTTTCTTATATTGATCCCTTTATCATTGTATAATGCCCTTCTTTGCCTTTCTTTACGGCCTTTGTTTTAAACTCTGTTTTGCCTGATCTGAGTATTTTTACCCTGCTTTCTTGTCATTTTCGTTTGAATGAAATATCTTATTCCATTGCTTTTCAGCCTGTGTGTATCTTTAGCTCTGAAGTGAGTCTCTTGTAGGCAGCATATTGAAGGGTCTTGTTTTTTTAATCCAATTAGCCACCCTATATCTTTTGGTTGGAGCATTTAGTCCATTGACCTTTAAAGTAATTATTGATGGGTATGTACTTATTGCCATTTTATTACTTGTTTTCCAGTTGGTTTTGTAGTTCATTTCTTCTTCTTTTTGTTTCTACTATTGTGGTTTGATAATTTCCTTTGTAGTATGCTTGTGTTCCTTTCTTTTTAGTTTTTGTGTATCTATTGTAGGGTTTTGATATGTGGTTACCATGAGGTTCATGTATTTGGCCCTATAATGGTATCTGCTTTTTTTAAACTGGTAGTCAGTTCAATTCAAACATATTCTAAAAGATCTGTATTTTTCAGTTCCCCACATTTTGTGTTTTTGATGTCATATTATACATCTTCATTCTTATCCCTTAAATGTTTACTGCAGTTGCTTTTTCAATTTTTTTGTCTTTGTACTGGTTTATTTATGTGGTTGATGATCAGAACTTTATATTTGCCTTTCCTAGTAGGAGTTCCCCTTTCCTATAGCTTCTTATGTCTTTTTCACTTAGAGAAGAGCATTTAACATTTCTTTAAGAGTCAGTTTAGTATTGATGAATTCTTTTAGTTTTTGCTTGTCTGAGAAGTTCTTTACCTCTCCTTCTATTCTAAATGGTAATTGTGATCCTAGACTATCCTAGGTTGCAGGCTTTTCCCTTTCAGGACTTTGACTATGTCATGCTGCTCCATTCTGGCCAGCAAAGTTACTGCAGAGAGATCAGCTGATAGCCTTATGGGGATTCCCTTGTATATGAAAATTTCAGCCATAATTTGTTCAAATACATTTTCAATCCCCTTTTCTCTCTCTTCTCCTTCTAGGTCCCCTATAATGAGAATGTTTGTATGCTTAATGTTATTCCAGAGAGAGATCTCTTATATTACTTTCATTTTTAAATTTGCTTTCCTTTTTGCTGTTCTAATTGTGTGATTTCGATTATTATTCTATCTTCCACATCACTTTTGCATTCTTCTGTATGACTTAGTCTGCTATTCATTCCTTCTAGTATGTGTTTTTTTTTAATTTCAGCTATTGAAGTCTTCATTTCTGATTCTTTTCTGTTCCTTGTAAAAATTCTGTGTTCATTTATTCTTTTCCCTAATAATTCACTTAACATTCTTATTACCAATGCTTTGAATTCTCTATCTGAATCATTTATTTGTTTCATTATTTTTTCTTCTCATTATTTGGTCTTCCCTTGCTCCTTCAACTGAGAGTATTTCCTCTGTCTTTTCATTTTGCTTAGCTTTCTCTGCCTCTGTGAGTTTAGGTGAACCATTACCTATTGTGGTCTTGAAGAGGTATTCTTATGTGGGAGTGTCCCTATACAGACTGTGTGTGTTCAATGCCTTTGGTAGGAGAGCTGGATTTGATGGGAATACAAGTCATGTATTTCCTTGTGGTGTGCTGGCAGCTATTACCTTGGTAGGAGGTAGGGTAGAGATGAGGGGTGCTAGAACTAGAGCCTTTGTGTGAAGCTGGGCTGCCCTTCTCAGTGGCTGTCACCACCATAGTAGGGGTGGGGCCTGATCCCAAGTTGCTGGAGCAGAAGCCCTGAGGGTCAGGAGAAACTGGCTCTGTTCCCTTTGAGTGTGTGTTTTCCCCTTTTCCTAAACCAGGAGGCTTACCCCAGGTGTGTGGAGTCTTGAACAAGTGGAGCCTGTGTGGGCTCTTGGCTTACATCAGCAACAGAGGTCCAAGTTGTCTCCAATGTGCTGCCTATGCAGACACCAGTATTTTTTTCCCTTGCTCTGCTCAGAAGCAGCCATGGGTGCAAGTCCCCTTCGTCCTTCACAGCTGGTCACTGCCTCCAGCATTTGCCACCCTATTGTATAGCCATACTGCAGAATTGATAAGGCCTGTGTGGACTCTTGGCATGTACTGGGAGGTGAGCTGTGGTGGAGTGTCCACTGTCAGAGATCTGGGATGCTTCTAATGCACTGCTTGAGTAAGGGCCAATAATGGCCACTGTCATCCCACTCAGGCTCAACCCTGTGACCAAGTTACCTCTTCTCCCTAGGTTAAGTCTTCTCTCAGGTCACACCAGATCCAGTGCTGCGCTGTGACAAGGCATGAGCAGGGCCGGGGTGATCACTCAGCTCAGGCTGGGGCACACACCGAGGAGGTCATGGAAAACCTGGCAGCTGCTAGAGCAGGCCTCTCTCCTCCCTTCCTCACATGCAAGCAGCATCTGTGCCCTCCTCCCGAGCAGAATCCAGGCTTCCCAGGACCCTCCTGTTAGTACCGGCAGGGGTGGTGGGGAGGGCTAATCTCCCCCATGTAGGACCCCAGGACTGGGGCATCAAATCTGCACCTCTCACCAAATCACTTCCCAGGGGAGGTATCCACCCCATATTCTCCCTTTTCCTGAGTTCCCTCCCAGGGACATAGGTCCTGACACGATCACTTTTCTTATTCCTACCTGATTACGTGTGTATTCTTACTGCCTTGGTTGTACAGGAGTCCTGTTGCCAGTTAGTTTTCAGTGAGAACTGTTCCACATGTAGATGTATTTTGATGTGTTTGTTGGGAGAGGTGAGCCCCATGTCCTTTACTCCATCTTAATCCTTCTTCCCAACTGAAAGTTTTCAAATATACTTTTACCTAAAAGAATGCAAATATAGGGTGTGTCTTTTCATACTTTTCCCTTTACTGTGGTACTCATATTCTACATTTATGTTAAAGTAGCATTCATTTAGTAGATCCACACAATTCCACTTATTTATGTTATCCTGTCCTAGTTTTAGAAATCTTACTTCCCAGGGCATTAACTTATTTAGAAATATATTGAATGTTTATGAAGAATATCCAAAAATTCCACAGCAATATCGGCAACATGCTATTAGAGTTTTGCATTTTTAATAACAGCATAACATGAATAACACCCTAGACAAAAAAGTATAATCTGGGTATAGGAAAAGTCCCCAAATTTGTTAAATAGCATCCTGGAATATTGGAAGGAATGTTAAGATTTGGAGTCAGATAGATTTATATCTTGGATTTACTTCCTACTAGCTGAGTAACAAGTACTAGCAAGCCAATTAATTTTCTGAACCTTTAGTTTATCATTTATTAACTAGGGATAATAGTTCTAACAAACAAACAGAAATGTGGTGATTCAACTACAGAAAAATAACTTATGTAGAGGTTCTGGTATACTGTTGGCATTAAACAATAATTTTCTTTCCATTTGTATCTTTCCCTTCAATTAAATGAGCACTTATTAATCCTTAATTAAATTCTAAACCTTATTCGTTGCTAAGAAGTTGTTACACTTACATTGCCTAGAAAAAAATTTTGGTACAAAACTCACCATTAACTACATTGAAAGGGGCTTAAATGCTGAGGTAATAGGTGGTACCTATGCTATGTGCCAAGTATTTGAAATTTCCTAGACTATCTATCTTTGAATTTCTAAGCTATCCTAATGACTAATATTATCCCCATTTTATAGATGAGGAAATTGAGGTTACATTACTTTAGGAAAGGGTACTACTGTGGTATCCATATGGAGATAAAACCTTCTGTAATATGTTAGTCCTCAGAATGACCTGGCCTGTATGTTAGCTAAAAATTTCAATAGTCCCCTTTATTCAACAATGGGGTTTGAGGCTCAGTTATCACTGTTTCCTTAGTATTTGACATTTGGAAATCCAAATTGGGACTTTAAAGTTTCTGCATAAATTCTGTTTGGCAGCTAGCACTTTATCAACACCCTGAGCTACCCCAGATGTTCATATATACTCTGGATATACAGAATTAGGCAATGCAGTCTTTAAAAATGCCATAGTTCCCAGATTAAACTGTCAATCAGGCATTGCAAGGAGCCAGGTAAATTTCTTGTTTAAAAGGTAATATATGAAATTAGTGTTTTCCAAAGGGTATTCTCAACAACACGTCTTGAGAAATGTTCAATGAAAAACAAGCAAATAAACAAACAAAACACAAACCATAAAAATGAAAACAAAATCATTAATTGGTCACATAAAATTGAGACAAGATGTGTACTGTATTATCCTCTTGGAGATTCATAGTTGGTCATTAGTGTATTAAGACTCTGACTCTTTTTTGTGGTACACGGGCCTCTCACTGCTGCAGCCTCTCCCGTTGCGGAGCACAGGCCCAGTGGCCATGGCTCACGAGCCCAGCCACTCCACAGCATGCAGGATTCTCCCAGACTGGGGCACTAACCCACGTCCCCTGCATCGGCAGGCGGACTCCCAACCACTGTGCCACCAGGGAAGCCCCGACTCTGACTCTTTTTGAGAGGGCATCAAGATGGGGGAGGAGTAGGACGTGGAGCTCACTGCCTCCCACAAATACATCAAAAATACATCTACAAGTGGAATGATTTGCAGAGACCATCTACTGCTTCCTGGCAGATGACCTCAGACTTCCAAAAAACCAAGAAATTGGGCAGGACAAAAGAAAAAGGAATCGGGATAGGACCTGTGCCACAAAGAGGGAGCTGTGAAGGAGGAAATAGTCCCAAACCCTGTGAAGTCCCCTCACTGGCAGAGAGATCAGCCTGGATAGAGCCAGATCAGCTTCAGAGGAGAGTGCATCAATCGGTTTGTGGTAGGCAAAACAGAGAGTGACCTGCACTGACGGTACCTCCACCCTGTGCTCCCCAGCCTCAGATGCTCATCCTCCAGTGCAGGCAAAGACCTGGTGCTGAAACTCAGGCTTCAGAGGTCAGACCTAGGGAGGGGACTGGGGTTGGCTGCACAGGGACAGCCTGAAGAGGTTGGCATGTGGCAACTGAGGGTGTACTCAGAAGAAGCCTGGGCCTGCCATAAAGGCAAGGTGCCATTATTAGGGGGACATGAGGAGAGGGGCGGGACCACCATAGGAGCTTCATTCTCTGTGTGCACTCTCAGACAACACCCCCTACACAAGCTTTGGGGGAGGGCACGAGCTGCCACCACCACCCGGGGCTCTAGAGGTGGGCATGGGTTGCCATAACCACTGAGTCCCACGTGCAGGCATCAGTCGCTGTCCTTGCTGTCTCAGGAGTACGCAGACTGCTACTGCCCCTACGAGATGCATGAGCAGGCACCAAGCACTGCCCCCACTGTCCCAGAAATGTGCAGGCTGCCATGGCCACTGCCACCACTAAGAGATCTGTGAGCAGGTGCCAAGTGCTGCCCCTGCTGTCCCAAGAGTGAGGGGGCCACTGCCACCACTATGAGAACTGTGAGCAGGTACCAATCACTACCCACACCATCTGGGGTGAGTGCATGGGCCACAAGAAGACACCAATCACCATCAATGCTGCTAAGAGACCCAGGAGCAGGCATCAATCATTTCCCCCGCCATCTGGGGAGAGCATACGGGCTGCTGCACCTGAACACCATCATATCAAGGGGGCAATCACCAGCATATGCTGAGAAAAGAGGCAATAAGTATCCAAACTAAAAGCAGGCCCTCAATTCCAGACAAAATAGCAGAGTAGAAGGACTTGAGCTCATCCCCTCTCATGAAAACGCCAAAAATCACAACTAACTGCTGAACAACCAACCACAAAAAAGACTGGAACCTACCAAAAAAGACATTTTACATCCAAAGACAAAGAAGCCACAATGAGATGGTAGTAGGGGCACTTTTGTGCTACAATCAATCAAATCCCATACACCATGGGTGGGTGACCCACAAACTGGAAAATAATTATATCACAGACGTTCTCCCACAGAAGTTGAAGTTCTAAGCCCCACATCAAGCTCCCCAGCCTGAGCGTCTGGCATCAGGAGGAGGAGCCCCCAGAGCATTTGGCTTTGAAGGCCAGCAGGGCTTGAGTGCAGAAGCTCCACAGGACTGGGGGAAACAGAGACTCCACTCTGGAGGGTGCACACAAGGTTTCATGTGCACTGGGACCCAGTGCAAAGAATTGACTCCATGGGAGCCTGGGCTAAACCTACTGGTGGGTTTTGAAAGGTCTCCTGTGGAGGCAGGGGTGTCACTCACAGCCGTGGGGTTAAAGACACTGGTGGTGGTGGCTCCAGGGAATATTGATTGGCATGAGCTCTCCTGGAGGTCACCATTTTGGCACCAAGACACAGGCCTACCCAACAACCTTCAGGTTCCAGTGCTGGGACACCTCAGGCCAAACAACCAGCTGGCTTGGAATGCAGCCCCACCCATCAACAGATAGGATGCCTAAAGTTGAATGGAGCTCACAGCCACCTGTAAACACACCTCTTGACATTACCCTGCCCACCAAAGGGACAAGACCCAGCTCCACCCACCAGTGGGCAGGCAACAGTCCCTCCCATCACGAAGCCTGCACAAGCCTCTGGACTGACCTCACCCACCAGGAGGCAGACATTAGAAGCAAAAGGAACTACATTCCTGCAGCCTGCAGAAAGGAGACAACAAACACAGAAAGTTCGACAAAATGAGACAGCAAAAAAATATGGTCCAGACGAAGGAACAAGAAAATACTGAGAAGAACAACTAAGTGAAGTGGAAATAGGCAGTCTACCTGAAAAAGAATTCAGAGTAATGATAGTAAAGATAATCCAAGATCTCAGAAAAAGAATGGAAGCACAGACCAAGAAGATACAAGAAATGTTCAACAAAGAGGTAGAAAACTTAAAGAACAAACAGAGATGAGCAATAAAATAACTGAAATGAAAAATACACTAGAAGGAATCAATAACCGAATAAATGAGGCAGAATAGCAGATAAATGACCTGGATGACAAAGTGGTGGATATCAATGCCATGGAATAGAATAAAGAATGAAAAGCAATGAGGACAGTCTAACAGACCTCTGGGGCAACATTAAATGTACCAACATTTGCATTAGGGTTTCTCAGAAGGAGAACAGAGAGAGAGAAAGGGCCTGAGAAGTTATCTGAAGAGATTATAGCTGAAAACTTCCCTAACATAGGAAAGGAAACACTCACTCAAGTCTAGGGAGCACAGAGAATCCCATACAGGATACAGGATAAATCCTAGGAGGAACATGCCACATAGCAATCAAAATAAAAAAAATTAAAGACAAAGAAAAAATATTAAAAACAAGGGAAAACAACAAATAACATAAAAGGGGATTCTCATAAGGATATCAGCTGATTTTTCAGCAGAAACTCTGCATGTCAGAAGGGCATGGCATGACATATTTAAAGTGATGAATGGGGAAAACCTACAACCAAGAATACTCTACCCAGCAAGGCTCTTAGATTCAAAAGAAAAATCAAAAGCTTTACAGACAAGCAAAAGCTAAGAGAATTCAGCACCACAAAACCATCTTTACAACAAATGATAAAAGAACTCCTCTAGGCAGAAAACAAAAGGACACAAGGAGAAACAAGAAAATTACAAATGGGAAAGCTCACTGGTAAAGGTAAACATAGAAAAAAGGTAGGAAATTATCCACACACAAATATGATGTCAAAACCAGCAATTGTGAGGAGAGTACAAACGCCAGATATTGGAAATACATTTGAAATTAAGAGACCAGCAACTTAAAACAATCGTGTGTGTGTGTGTGTGTGTGTGTGTGTGTGTGTGTGTGTGTATATATATATATAGAGAGAGAGACTGCTATATCAAAACCTCATGGGAACCACAAACCAAAAATCTACAATAGATACACATACAAAAAACAGAAAGCAATCCAAAGACAACTCTAAAGATAGTCATCAAAACACAAGAAAAGAGAAAAGAGGAAGGTAAGAAAAAAGACCAATAAAAACAAGTCCAAAACAAATGGCAATAGGAACATACATATCGATAATTACCTTAAATGTAAATGGATTAAATGCTCCAACAAAAATACACAGATTGGCTGAATGGATAAAAAACCAAGACCCATATAAATGCTGTCTGCAAGAGACCACCCACTTCAGATCTAGGAACATATACAGACTGAAAGTGAGTGGATGGAAAAAGGTATTGCACACAGATGGAAATCAAAAGAAAGCAGGAGTAACAATACTCATATCAGACAAAATTCACTTTAAAATAAAGACTGTTGCAAGAGACAAGGAAGGACACTACATACTGATGAAGGGATCAATCCAAAAAGAAGGTATAACAATTATAAATATATATGCCCCCAATATAGGAGCAACTCAGTACATAAGGCAAATGCTAATGGCCATAAAAGAGGAAGTCGACAGTAAAACAATAATAGTGGGGGACTTTAACACCACACTTACATCAATGAACAGATCATCCAGGCAGGAAATAAATAAGGACACAGAGGTCTTAAATGACACATTAGACCAGATGGACATGATTGACATTTATAGAGCATTCCATCCCAAAGCAACAGAATAAAGTTTCTTCTCAAGTGTACATGGAACATTCCCCAGGAGAGATCAAATGTTGAGTCACAAAGCAAGCCTCAGTAAATTTAAGAAAGTTGAAATCATATCAAGCACGTTTTCCAACCACATCACTACAAAATTAGAAATCAATTACAAGAAAAAAACACAAATACGTGGAGGCTAAACAATATGTTACTAAACAACCAATGGATCACTGAAAGAAGTCAAAGAGGAAATTAAAAAATACCTAGAGAAAAATGACAATGAAAGCAAGACAATCAAAAACCTATGGGATGCAGCAAAAGCAGTTCTTAGAGGGAAGTTTATAGCAATACAGTCTTACCTCAGGAAAGAAAAAAAAACCCAAATAACCCAACCTTACACCTAAAACAACAAGAGAAAGAAGAACAAACACAACCCAAGGTTAGGAGAAGGAAAGAAATCATAAAGGTCAGAGCAGAAATAAAGGAATTAGAGACAAAGAACACAATAGAAAAGATCAATGAAAGTAAAAATTGTTTCTTTGAAAAGATAAACCAAATTGATAAACCTCTAGCCAGACTCATCAAGAGAAAAGGGAGAGCGCTCAAATCAATAAAATTAGAAATGAAACAGAAGTTAAAACAGACACCACAGAAATACAAAGGATCATAAGAGACTACTTCAAGCAACTATATGCCAGTAAAATGGACAACTTAGAAGAAATGGACAAATTCTTAGGAAAGTACAACCTTCCAAGACTGAACCAGGAAGAAACAGAAAATATGAACTGAAATTGAAACTGTGATTTAAAAACCTCCAACAAACAAAAGTCCAGGACCAGTTGGCTTCACAGGTGAATTCTATCAAACATTTAAAGAAGAGTTAACACTATCCATTTGAAACTCTTCCAAAAAATTGCAGAGGAAGGAACACTCCCAAACTCATTCTATAAGGCCACCATCACCCTGATACCAAAACCAGAAAAATATACCACAAAAAAAGGAAATTACATGCCAATATTATGGATGAACATAGATTCAAAATCATCAACACAATACTAGCAAACCAAATCCAAAAACACATTGAAAGGATTATACACCATGATCAAGTAGGATTTATCCCAGGGATGCAGAGATTCTTCAATATCTGAAAGTCAATCAGTGTGATACACCACATTAACAAACTGAAGAATAAAAACCATATGATCATCTCAGTAGATACATAAAAAGGTTTTGACAAAATTCAACACCCATTTATGATAAAAACTCTCTGGAAAGTGGGCATAGAGGGAACCTACCTCAACATAATAAAGACCATATATGACAATCCCACAACTAACATCATTCTCAATGGTGATAAGCTGAAAGCATTTCATATAAGATCAGCAACAAGACAAGGTTGTCCACTTTTATTCAACATAATTTTGGAATTCCAAGCCATGGCAATCACAGAAGAAAAAGAAATAAAAGGAATCCAAATTGGAAAAGAAGAAGTTAAACTGTCACTGTTTGCAGATGACATGATACTATACATAGAAAATCCTAAAGATACAACCAGAAAACTACTACAGCTTATCAATGAATTCAGTAAATTTGCAGGATATAAAATTAATAAACAGAAATCTCTTGCATTCCTATACACTAACAATGAAAGATCAGGAAAAAAATGAAAGAATCTCATTTACCATCACATCGAAAAGAATAAAATACCTAGGAATAAACCTATCTAAGGAGGCAAAAAGACCTGTACTCAGAAAACTATAAGATGATGATGAAAGGAATCAAAGATGACACAAAGGAATCAAAGATGACACAAACAGATGGAAAGATATATACCATGTTCTTGGATTGGAAGAATCAGTATTGTGAAAATGACTATACTACCAAATTAAATAGCCCTACTACCCAAAACAATCTATAGATTCAATGCAATCCCTATCAAATTACCAATGGCAGTTTTTACAGAACTAGAACAAAAAATCTTAAAATTTGTATGGAGACACAAAAGACCCTAAATAGCCAAAGCAATCTTGAGGAAAATAAATGGAACTGGAGGAATCAGGCTCCCTGATTTCAGACAATACTACAAAGCTACAGTCATGAAAGCAGTATGGCACTTTCACAAAAAAACAGAAATATAGATCAATGGAACAGGATAGAAAGTCCAGAGATGAACCCATGAACATATGGTCAACTAATCTATTAAAAAGGAGGCAAGAACATACAACAGAGAAAAGACAGTCTCTTCAATAAGTGGTGCTGGGAAAATTGGACAGCTCCATCTAAAAAATGAAAATAGAACATTCTCTAATGCACTATACACAAAAATAAACTCAAAATGGATCAAAGACCTAAATGTAAAGCTGGATACTATAAAACTCTTAGAGGAAAACATAGGCAGAGTACTCTGTGACATAAATTGCCACAATATCTTTTTGGATCCACCTCCTAGAGTAATGAAAAGAAAAAAAATAAGCAAATGGGACACAATTAAACTAAAAATCTTTTGTACAGCAAAGGAAACCATAAAGTACTCAAAAAGACAACCCACAGAACGTGAGAAAATGTTTTCAAATGAAGTGACCGACAGAGATTAGTCTCCAGATATACAAACGACTCATGCATCTCTATATCAAAAAAACAAGCCAATCAAAAAATGGGCAGAAGATCTACATAGACATTTCTTCAAAAAAGACATACAGATGGACAAAAAGCCCATGAAAAGATGCTCAACAATTATTAGAGGAATGCAAATCAAAATTACAATGAGGTATCATCTCACACCAGTCAGAATGACCATCATCAAAAAGTCTACAAACAGTAAATGCTGCAGAGGGTGTAGAGAAAAGGGAACCCTCCTACACTGTTGGTGGGAATGTAAATTGGTACAACTGCTATGGAGAACAGTATGGGGGTTCCTTAAAAAGCTAAAAATAGAACTACCATATATCCAGCAATTCTACTCCTGGGCATATATCTAGAGAAAACCATGATTTGAAAAGATACATGTGCCTCAGTATTCATTGCAGCACTATTTACAATAGCCAAGACATGGAAGCAACCTAAATGTCCATTGACAGCGGAATGGATAAAGAAGATACGGTACATGTATACAATGGAATATTACTCAGCCATAAAAAAGAATGAAATAATGCCATTTGAAGCAACATGGATGGATCTAGAGATTATCATACTAAGTGAAGTAAGTCAAAGACAAATATTACATGATATCACTTATATGTGGAATCTAAAAAAAATGACACAAAAGAACTTATTTACAAAACAGAAACAGACTCACAGACTTCAAAACCAAACTTATGGTTTACAAAGGGGAAATGTGGTGGGGAGGGATAAATTAGGAGTTTGGGATGAATATATGCACACTACTATATACAACAGATAATCAACAAGGACCGTCTGTACAGTACAGGGAACTGTACTCAATATTACTCAATATTCTGTAATAGCCTATATGGGAAAAGAATCTGAAAAAGAATGAATATATGTATATATATAACTGAATCACTTTGCTGTACACCAGAAACTAACACATTGTTAATCAACTATACTCCAATATAAAATTAAAAATTAAAAAAAGACTTTGAGTCTTTTAAGTTAAACAAATTCTAGATGTTTTTTTAAAGCCTAGAGTTCCCTAGCCTGAGTTGACCATGTTTGTCATGGAACCCTGTGTGTGTTTGTGTGTGCATGCGTGTGTGTATGTGTGTGTGTGTTTTAAAAATATGTATCAAGGTTATTCTTGTGCTCCTCATCTATTTTTAGTTTTAAAATCCTTTACAGACTTCTGGAATAGTGGCAGTGCTTGGAGCTCAGAGAACCTTTTCTTCCAGAGAAACATCTGTTAAACTGATCAAAATTAGCAAAGACAAACTTAAAATCTCTGGAGCTTGCTCAAAGGGCTTACAGCCAATTGAGAAGCATTTCTTCAAAAAAATCTACAGGAACTTGGTAATAAGAGTGGGAGGCAGTGGCATTCTAGCTAAGGACTGCACCCATGCTCTCAAAGCTCTGTGTTGTTGAAAAACTGTTTCAGCGGGCTTGTCCCATCTCCTCTAGATCCATGGGGTAGAAGAGCTATTCTCAGTTATTTCAGCAACTGATGGTCATTGCCAGATCCCATTTGTTATAGCCCTATACTATAGATGGCATATATCTAGTGGGTGCCAGCAGTCAAGCAGCACCCTTTACCCCACCCTTAATTTCTGCTACACAGGGAGTGTCTGGACATGGCAGCTGGTGAAGTGTGCAGTTCCCCTTTCCCACACAGCACAGTGTTGTGGAAGACCTGCTGTAGTGGGCTTGGCAGTGGAGTGGAAGCTTTCATGTACCCCAGGTTCCTGGAATATAAGAACTAATCTGGGGAGATTCATTACCTGGTGAACATCAGTATATCTTATCATTTGTTCCCAGATCTGAGCTGAGGAAAATCCACATGGTTGGTGGCAACAGTCAGCTGGTGGCACCAGTTCTTGTTCCCGCCCACCATAGTTCCTGCTCCATAACACAGAGTTCTGCCTGGGGGAGGGTAGGATCAGGCCTTAAAAACTTGAACACCCTGCCCTTGACAATGATCCAACTTTAACTAGATCAGACTGTGGACTAATATATGCCCCAGGGTGTTGTCAAAAGCAATAGATAAATAAACTAGCAATTAGTGGAAACTAACAGCTGGGTGTGGTACCAATATATGTAGGTCAGACATAAACAGGGATATCAGGGAAAGAGCCAGTCAAAGAAGGCCTAGATAAAACCACAGTCATCAGTGGTAGTTAGGAAGACTTGAGTGTATGCCCAAGGCTGTATGCTCTGAGGAAGAACACCAGAGTTTGTACACTGTGTGGGAAATATACTTAATTAAATTTTTTTATCCAAGTCATTAGAAAAACAAACAAGGAAAAGAGCAACATAAGAAAAATAATAAAAGCCATTTTTGACAAACCCACAGCCAACATATTGCTCAACTGTGAAAAGCTGAAAGCCTTCCCACTAAATTCAGGAACAAGACAAGGAAGCCCACTCTCACCTCTTCTGTTGAACATAGTATTGGAAGTCCTAGCCACAGCAATCAGACAAGAAAAAGAAATAAAAGTTATCCAAATTGGAAGGGAAGAGTTAAAACTGTCACTATTTACAGATGACATGATATATAGAGAACCCTAAAGTCTCCATACAAAAACTATTATAATTTACAAAATGAATTCATCAAGATACAAGATTAATATACAGAAATCTGTTGCATTTCTTTATACTAACAATGAAATAACAGAGAAAGGAAAAAAGTCCCATCTAAAGCCATATCAAAAAAATAAAATAAAATACATACGAATAAAGTGAACCAAGGAGGTGAAAGTCCTATACACTGAAAACTATAAAACATTAATGAAGGAAATTGCTCATGATTGAAAGAAATGGAAAGATATCCCCTACTCTCAGATTGGATGAATTAATATTAATTAAATAGCCCTACTTCCCAAAACAATCTACAGATTTAATGCAATCTCTATCAAAATATCCATGACATTTTCCACAGAACTAGAACAAATAATCCTAAAATTTATATGCAAGCAGAGAAGACCCAGACGTGCTAAAGAAATCCATAGGAAAAATAACAAAGCTGGAGGCATAACCTTTCCAGACCTCAGACTGTTCTACAAAGCTACAGCAATCAAAACAGTGTGGTACTGGCACAAAAACAGACATAGGGATCAATGGAACAGAATAGAGAACCCAGAAATAAACCCATGCACTTATGGTCAATTAATCTACAACAAAGGAGACAATAATATACAATGGAGAAAACAAAGTGATGTTGGGAAAGGTGGACAGCTACATGTACAGCAATGAAGTTCAAACACTCTCTCATACCATCTACAAACACAAACTCAAAATGGTTTAAACACCTAAATATATGACAAGACACCATAAAACTCCTAGAAGAGAAGATAGGCCAAACATCCTCTGACATAAATCATAGCAATATTTTCTTAGATCAGTCTCCCAAGGCAAAAGAAATAAAAACAAAAGTAAACAAATGGGGTGAAATCAAATTTAAAAGCTTTTGCACAGCAAAGGAAACCATCAACAAAACGAAGAAACAATCTATGGAATGGGAGGAATATTTGCATATGATGCAACTGGCAAGGGATTAATATCCAAAATATACAAACAGCTCATACAGCTTAATATTGAAACAACAAACAATCCAATCAAAAATGGGTCGAAGATCTGAATAGACATTTTCCCAAAGAAGACATACAGGTGGCCAACAGGAACATGAAAAGGTGCTCAACATTGCTAATTATTAGAGAAATGCAAAACAATACAATGAGGAATCACCTCATACCGGTTAGTATGGCTATCATCAAATAGTCTACAAATAATAATGTTGGAGAGGGTGTGGAGGAAAGGGTACACTCCTACACTGTTGGTGGCAATATCAATGGGTGCAGCTACTGTGGAAAAGAGTATAGAGGTTCCTTAAAAATCTAAAAATAGAGCTACCGTATGATCCAGCAATTCCACTCCTGGATATATATCTGGAAAAGATGAAAACTTTAGTTTGAAAAGACACATGCATCCCAATGTTCATAGCAGCACTATTTACAATAGCCAAGACATGGAAACAATCCAAGTGCCCATCAACAGACAATTCGCTTATGAAGATATGGCATATATAAATGTATATACACATAATGAAATATTAGGCATAAAAAAGAATGAAATGCTGCCATTTGCAGCAACATGGATAGACCTAGAGAATATTATACTTAGTGAAGTCAAAGACAAATATTTATATATCACTTATACATGGAATCTAAAAAATAATACAAATGAATCTTACAAAACAAAAACAGACTCAGAGACATAGAAAATAAACTTATGGTTACCAAAGGCGTAAGGGAGGGAGGGATAAATTAGGAGCATGGGATTAACAGATACAAACTACTATACATAAAATAGATAAGCAACAAGGGTTTACTTTATAGCACAGATAACAATATTCAATATCTTGTAATAACCTATAATGGAAAATAATCTGAAAAATATCTATATTTGAATCACATTACTGTACACCTGAAACTAACACAATAATGTAAATCAAGTATACTTCAATAAAAAATATGACAATACTCCCCCAAATTGATCTACATATTTAACACAATTCCTATCAAAATATCACCTGTTTTATTTGAGGGGGGCAGAAATTGACATACTAATTTTAAATTCATATGGGACCTAGATAAGTCTAAACATCTTTAAAAAAATCAAAAATAAAAAAATAGAAAATTTTATAGATTCACACTTCCTAATTTCAAAACTTGTTACAACTATAGAGTAATCAAGGGAGTGTGGTCCTGGTATGAGTATAGATTCACTCTTCCTAATTTCAAAACTTGTTACAACTATAGAGTAATCAAGGGAGTGTGGTCCTGGTATGAGTATAGATTCACTCTTCCTAATTTCAAAACTTGTTACAACTATAGAGTAATCAAGGGAGTGTGGTCCTGGTATGAGTATAGATATGTAGCTCAATGCCACAGAATTGAGAGTTCAGAAATAAACTCTTACATTCAAGGTCAGTTATTGTCAACTAAGTGTCATGGTATTTCAAAGGAAAAATAATATTCTTTTTAAGAAATGATACTGGAAAAACTGGATATCCACATGCAAAAGAATGAAGTTGGAGTCTTTCCTTACACTATAAAACAATTAACTCAAAATGGATTGTAGAATTAGATTTGAGTGCTAAAACTATGAAACACAGAAGAAAATATAGGAATAAATCTTCATGATCTTGGATTAGGCAATAGTTTCTTAGATATGACATTAAAAGCACAAGCCACAAAAATAAAAATAGATAAATTGAACTATAACAAGTGAAAAACATTTCTGCTGTAAATAATACCATTAAGAAAATGAAAATACAAGTCACAGAATGGGAAAAATATATTTTCAAATAATATATTTGAATAAGGACTTCTACCCAGAACATATATGAAATGCTTACAACTCAATAATGAAAAGATAAATAGCCTACTTTTTAAAAGGGCAAATGATCGGATAAACATTTCTCCAAAGAGAAATAAGTGGCCAGTAAGAACATGAAAAGATACTTAATATCACTAATCTTTATAGAAATGCAAATCAAAACCACAATGAGGGGCTCTCGGCGGGAACAATGGCAGGCGTCTTGCACAGGCCCATGAGCAGCCTCACAGATGGCATGACTTCAGCACTGGAAGCGTGTTGCCAGGCATCACCAGATGAGCTGGGTGGCTGACAGGGTCTTGGTGCTCCAGCTGGATGTCAGGCCTGAGTCTCTTAGGTGGGAGAGCCGAGTTCAGGACATTGGTCCACCAGAGAACTCCTGGCACCTCATAATATCAATCAGCAATAGCTCTCCCAGAGATCTCCATCTCAATGCTAAGACCCAGCTCCACTCAACAACCAGCAAGCTCCACTGCTGGACACCCCATGCCAAACATCTAGCAAGAGAGGAACACAATCCCACCCATTAGCAGAGAGGTTGCCTAAAATCATAATAAGTTCATGGACACCCCCAAAAACACCACCGGATGCAGTCCTGCCCATCAGAAAGACAAGATCCAGCCTCATCCACCAGATTACAGGCACGAGTATGCTCTGCCAGGAAGCCTACACAACCCACTGAACAAACGTTACCCACTGGGGGCAGACACCAAAAAAAACGGAACTATGAACATGCAGCCTGTGAAAAGGAGACCCCAAACAAAGGAAGTTAAGCAAAATGAGAAAACAGAGAAATACACAGCAGATTAAGGAGCAAGGTAAAAACCAACCAGACCAAACAAATGAAGAGGAAATAGGCAGTCTACCTGAAAAACAATTCAGAGTAATGATAGTAAAGATGATCCAAAAGCTTGGAAATAGAATGGAGAAAATAGAAGAAACGTTTAACAAGGACCTAGGAGAACTAAAGAGGAAACAAATAATGATGAACAAGAAAATAGGTGAAATTAAAAATTCTCTAGAAGGAATCAATAGCAGAATAACTGAGGCAGAAGAACGGATAAGTGACCTGGAAGGTAACATAGTGGAAATAACTACCACAGAGCAGAATAAACAAAAAAGAATGAAAAGAATAGAGGACAGCCTCAGAAACCGCTGGGACAACATTAAACGCACCAACATTCGAATTATAGGGGTCCCAGAAGAAGAGAAAAAGAAAGGGACTGAGAAAATATTTAAAGAGACTATAGTTGAAAACTTACCTAACATGGGAAAGGAAATAGTCAATCAAGTCCAGGAGGCGCAGAGAGTCCCATACAGGATAAATCTAAGGAGAAACATGCCAAGACACATAGTAATCAAACTGGCAAAAATTAAAGACAAAGAAAAATTATTGAAAGCAGCAAGGGAAAAATGACAAATAATATACAAGGGAACTTCTATAAGGTTAACAGCTGATTTCTCAGCAGAAACTCTACAAGCCAGAAGGGAGTGGCATGACATATTTCAAGTGATGAAAGGGAAGAACCTACAACCAATATTACTCTACTTGGCAAGGATCTCATTCAGATTCGATGGAGAAATCAAAAGCTTTACAGACAAGCAAAAGCTAAGAGAATTCAGCACCACCAAACCAGCTTTACAGTGAATGCTAAAGGAACTTCTCTAGGCAGGAAACATAAGAGAATGAAAAGATCTACAATAACGAACTCAAAACAATTAAGAAAATGGTAATAGGAACATATATATTGATAATTACCTTAAATGTAAATGGATTAAATGCTCCAACCAAAAGACATAGACTGGCTGAATGGAGACAAAGACAAGATCCATATATATGTGGTCTACAAGAGACCCACTTCAGACCTAGGGAAATATACAGACTGAAAGTGAGGGGATGGAAAAATATACTCCACGCAAATGGAAATCAAATGAAAGCTAGAGTAACAATCTCATATCAGACAAAATAGACTTTGAGATAAAGACTTTTACAAGAGACAAAGGACACTACATAATGATTAAGGGATCAATCCAAGAAGAAGATATAACAATTGTAAATATTTATGCACCCAAAACAGGAGCACCTCCATACATGAGGCAAATGCTAACAGCCATAAAATGGGAAATCAACAGTAACCCGATAATAGTAGGGGAGTTCAACACCCCATTTTCACCAATGGACAGATCATCCAAAATGAAAATAAATAAGGAAACACAAGCTTTAAATGACACATTAAACAAGATGGACTTAATTGATATTTATAGGACATTCCATCCAAAAACAACAGAATACATTTTCTTTTCAACTACTTATGGAACATTCTCCAGGATAGACCATATCTTGGGTCACAAATAAAGCCTCTGTAAATTTAAGAAAATTGAAATAGTATCAAGTATCTTTTCTGACAACAATGCTATGAGACTAGATGTCAATTACAGAAAAAAAACTGTAAAAAATACACACACAGAGGCTAAATAATACACTACGAAATAACCAAGAGATCACTGAAGAAATTGAAGAGGAAATCAAAAAATACCTAGAAACAAATGACAAAGAAAACACGATGACCTCAAACCTATGGGATGCAGAAAAAGCAGTTCTAAGGGAAATTTATAGCAATACAACCCTACCTCAAGAAACAAGAAAAAGCTCAAAAAAAGCAATTACACCTAAAGCAATTAGAGAAAGAAGAACAAAAATTCCACAAAGTTAGCAGAAGGAAAGAAATCGTAAAGATCAGATCAGAAATAAAAAGAAATGAAGGAAATGATATCAAAGATCAATAAAACTAAAAGCTGGTTCATTGAGAGCATAAACAAAAATGATAAGCCATTAGCCCAAGTCATTAAGAAAAAAGGGAGAAGACAACAGAATTAGAAATGAAAAAGGAGAAGTAACAACTGACACTGCAGAAATACAAAGCATCATGAGAGATTACTACAAGGAACTATATGCCAATAAAATGGACAACCTGGAAGACATGGACAAATTCTTAGAAAAGTACAAACTTCTGAGACTGAAGCAGAAAGAAATAGAAAATATGAACACACCAAACTGTGATTAAAATCGTCCAACAAACAAAAGCCCAGGACCAGATGCCTTCACAGGTGAATTCTATCAAACATTTAGAGAAGAGCTAACACCTATCCTTCTCAAAATCTCCCAAAATATAGCAGAGGAAGGAACATTCCCAAACTCATTCTATGAGGCAACCATCACCCTGCTACCAAAACCAGACAAAAATGTCACAAAAAGAAAACTACAGGCCAATATCACTGATGAACATAGATGCCAATATTCTCAACAAAATACTAGCAAACAGAATCCAACAGCACATTAAAAGGATCAAACACCATGATCAAGTGAGTTTTATCCCAGTAATGCAAGGATTCTTCAATATATCCAAATCAATCAATGTGATACACCATATAAACAAATTGAGAGAAAAACCATATGATCATCTCAATAGATGCAGAAAAAGCTTTTGATAAAATTCAACACCCATTTATGATAAAAACTCTCCAGAAAGTGGGCATAGAGGGAACTTACCTCAACATAATAAAGGCCATATATGACAAACCCACAGCCAACATCGTTCTCAATGCTGAAAAAATGAAACCATTTCCACTAAGATCAGGAACAAGACAAGGTTGCCAACTTTCACCACTATTATTCAACATAGTTTTGGAAGTTTTAGCTACAGCAATCAGAGAACAAAAATAAATAAAGGAATCCAAACTGGAAAACAGGAAGTAAAACTGGCACTGTTTGCACATGATATGATACTATACATAGAGAGTCCTAAAGATGCTACCACAAAACTACTAGGAATAATCAATGAATTTGGTAAAGTAGCAGAGTACAAAATTAATGCACAGAAATCTCTTGTGCTCCTATACACTAATGATGAAGAATCTGCAAGAGAGATTAAGGAAACACTCCCATTTACCACTGCAACAAAAAGAATAAAATACCTAGGAATAAACCTACCTAAGGAGACACAAGACCTGTATGCCAAAAACTATAAGACACTGATGAAAGAAAGTAAACATTATACAGACAGAGAGAAATACCATGTTCTTGGACTGGAAGAATCAACATTGTGAAAATGACTCTACTACCCAAAGCAATTGACAGATTCAATGCAATCCCTGTCAAACTACCAATGACATTTTTCACAGAACTAGAACCAAAAAATTCACAATTTGTATAGAAACCCAAAAGACCCCGAATAGCCAAAGCTATCTTGAGAAAGAAAAATGGAGCTGGAGGAATCACGCTCCCTGACTTCAGATTATACTACAAAGCTACAGTAATCAAGACAGTATGGTACTGGCACAAAAACAGAAATATAGATCAATGGAACAGGATAGAAAGCCCAAAGATAAACCCACATACATATGGTCACCTTATCTTTAGTAAAGGAGGCAAGAATATACAATGGAGAAAAGACAGCCTCTTCAATAAGTGGCGCTGGGAAAACTGGACAGCTGCATGTAAAAGAATGAAATGAGAACACTCCCTAACACCATACACAAAAATAAACTCAAAATGGATTAAAGAGTTGAATGTAAGGCTAGACACCATAAAACTCTTAGAGGAAAACATAGGCAGAACACTCTATGACATAAATCAGAGCAAGATCCTTTGTGACCCACCTCCTAGACAAATGGAAATGAAAACAAAAATAAACAAATGGGACCTAATGAAACTTAAAAGCTTTTGCACAGCAAAGGAAACCATGAAAAAGATGAAAAGACAACCCTTAGAGTGGAAGAAAATATTTGCAAATGAAGCAACTGACAAAGGATTAATCTCCAAAATATACAGGCAGCTCATGCAGCTCAATATCAAAAAAACAAACAACGCAATCCAAAAATGGGCAGAAGACCTAAGTAGACATTTCTCCAAAGAAGCTATACAGATTGTTAACAAACACAAGAAAGGATGCTCAACATCACTAATCATTAGAGAAAAGCAAATCAAAATACAATGAGGGCTTCCCTGGTGGTGCAGTGGTTGAGAGTCCGCCTGCCAATGCAGGGGACGTGTGTTCATGCCCTGGTCCGGAAGGATCCCACATGCCGCGGAGCGGCTGGGCCCGTAAGCCATGGCTGTTGAGCCTGCGTGTCCAGAGCCTGTGCTCTGCAACGGGAGAGGCCACAGCAGTGAGAGGCCCATGTACAGCAAAAAAAATAAAAAATAAAAAAAATAAAAACAAACAAACTACAATTAGGTATGAGCTCACACCCATCAGAATGGCCATCATCAAAAAATCTACAAACAATAAATGCTGCAGAGGGTGTGGAGAAAAGCAAACCCTCCTACACTGTTGGTGGAAATGTAAATTGGTACAACCGCTATGGAGAACAGTATGGGAGTTCCTTAAAAAACTAAAACTAGAAATACTATATGATCCAGCAATTCAACTTCTGGGCATATATCTGGAGAAAATCATGATTTGAAAATACATGTGCCCCAGTGTTCATTGCAGCACTATTTACAATAGCCAGTACATGGAGTCAACCTAAGTGTCCATTGACAGATGATCTGATAAAGAAAATGTGGCACATATATACAATGGAATATTACTCAGCCATAGAAGGAAATGAAATTGAGTTATTTGTAGTGAGGTGGATGGACCTAGAATCTGTCATACAGAGTGAAGTAGGTCAGAAAGAGAAAAATAAATACCATATGCTCACACATATATATCGACTCTAAAAAAAAAAAAGATGGTTTCGAAGAACCTAGGGGTGGGACAGGAATAAAGACGCAAACATAGAGAATGGACTTGAGGGCACGGGAGGGGGAACGGTAAGCTTGGACGAAGTGAAGTAGTGGCATTGACATATATACACTACCAAATGTAAAACAGATAGCTAGTGGGAAGCAGCTGCATAGCACAGGGAGATCAGCTTGGTGCTTTGTGACCACCTAGAGGGGTCAGATAGGGAGGGTGGGAGGGAGACGCGAGAGGGAGGAGATATGGGGATAAATGTATACATATAGCTGATTCACTTTGTTATGCAGTAAAAACTAACACACCATTGTAAAGCAATTTTACTCCAATAAATATGTTTAAAAATTAAAAAACACATCGAGGTACCAATCCATATTCACTACGATGGTTGCAACAAAATAGACACTAAGAAGTATTGGTTGGGATGTGAAGAAAAACATATTAATTGTTAGTGGGACTGTAAAATGGTTTACCCGTATAACCCAGCAATTTAGCTCCTTGGTATATGAAAACATACACAAACAAAACTTGTATGCAAATACTTACAGCATTATTATTCATAATATCCAAAACGTGAAAACCACCTAAAATATGATCTAAACATATAATGGATTATTTGGCAATAAAAATATATGAAGTAGTGATACATGTTACAACTTGGCTGAACGTTGAAAACGATTTGCTATATGAAAGAAGTGAGTCACAAAAGACCAATATTGTATGATTCCATTTATATAAAATAGAATTAATAGATAATTCTATAGAGGTATTCAGTATATTACTGTTTGCCCCAGGCTGAGAGGGATGTGGGGTAGAATGGGCAATATCTGGTAATGTGTATGGGGTTTCTCTTTGGGGTGATGAGAAACTTCTGAAGTTAGATATGATTAGGGTTGTTCAACTCTGTGTTTATATTTAAAGCTATTGAGTTGTAAAATTTAAATGAGTGCATTTTATGGTATATGAATTATATCTCAACAAAGCTGTTTTTTTAAATAGCCATTACTACAATCTATAGTTGAAATAATTTTAGTAGTTCGCAACTGATCAAGTAGTGCATTAATTTTGGTCATAAAATGCACATCAAGCATTGTTATGGAATTCAATTATCTATGATACATACAGGACTTAATATGTCTTCTATTTGGAAACAAGATCAAGGGAGATAAAAATATTCTAAAATGTTTGATTAATTATTTTAGTTTCTTACCACTATTGTGATTTAATCTAAAACATTTTCATTCATTCTAAAAATTGGCACCATAATTGGATTATCTTCCCTTCTATGTATATAGCCAAATTGGTTCTACATGGTTTTGAGTGAAGCACATCTATGATCTCCCTTAGCACAGTCATAACTCTTTCTTACATGTTACAAAACATAAATTGGACTACGTTAAAATGAAAAATATTTGCTGTAAACAATACTACTGGACTCAGACTACCTTCATTACTTCAGGAGTTATCTTCCCAGGAGATGAACAAAAATGCCAATGATTTATTTGTCCTTTGATTTTGGGTTTCTCCAGCCATCTGATCTTGTGGTGAATCCAGAACAAGACTTTCTGAGGTTTTTAACGTGTCTGAAATTTTCTAGTTGGAATCTCTCCAGTATGATAACCAGGAGTTTTGTTAAAAAGTATAATCCTGGGTTCTATAACAGACCCATTAAATCAGCATCTGCAGTGGTAGAGCTCAATAATTACATATTTTTAAAAACCCTTAGGTAATTCTGTTGTTTACTAATATTTAAGTAGAATGAATTTAGCTTAATTCACATGCTATTTCGGATTTCTCTGGTGACTTATTCAAGAGAAACTGCATAAGACTTTTCATCTAGCTAGCTTGAAATCATAGATAGACCTCTCTAGTAATCTTCAACTTACCTTTATAAAGGGGCAGAAATATCATCCTTCCCCCTTTCAACAATTTTAATTATTGTTTTATAATTTTATGGCCTTTAGTTTGCTAGTAAATTTCCATACTTTTGTTTTCTTCCAAAAGGCACATTTTTTTCCATTGGTCTTTAATGTTTAACTTATTGTATTATTGGCATATTATACTCTGAAAGTTTCTCTTCCTTCTGGTAAATTGTAGTCTTTTTGCATGTTTCTCATCTTCAACTTATTTCAACGGCCATTTTCAGTATACAAAAATATGTTTCAATTGTTTTTGAACCTTTGATTTTTGTTTTCACTTGTCCAATAGTGAGAAGTCTCCCTAACTAAATTCTGGTATCTGGAAACAAGTTGACATTTGGTATCAATATTAATATGATAGTATAGTACAGTATATACAAACCATATATGTATAAATAATGCTATATATACAATTGTGTATCTATTTATAGATAAATATATAGTGTCATTTTCAGTTAATATATATTAATCTTAAAATTTTTAAATCATGGTATATAAATCACAGAGGATAGTTTGAATAATAAATCATGTCTGACACCTCTAAGATGTTATATGAATCATGACTACAATAAGCTCTACATTATTATCAAATTGATACTTAAAATAATTTACCTTAAAATTATATAATATTTTTATATATACATAATTATCTATATATATCTGATTCTACAATTTAGTATTATGTTCTAGTATGGATAGTCTAGTTATTGAGTTAAAAGGACCCCCCTTTTCTACCATGTATAATTCTGAATTATAAAACATGAAATAATCCCTATGAGATCTCTCTATATGTAAATGACAGAAGTGATAAAACTTCTCATCTAAATTATTAGCATGATTAGCCACATGCTTCTTAATTATTCCCTTTAGGGTTGCATTAAACCTTCCCAGTACCTCAGTGTGGGAATTAAGCTATAGTCTGGAATTGCTTAATCTCAACTCTATTTCTAGCACATTTGAAAGGAAATTTGTGCCCTTGTTAACACTACTGGTAAATTTCCCAATAAAGGATTATGCCCAACAAATCCTTGCCTAACACTGGCGTATCCTAAAGGCATAGAAAAGGAATCTAGTATTTCAGGCAAGCAATGGATGATACTTATCCATGGGTGAAAAGTTTATAAGGGCTCTTTTTTATGGTATCTGCTCTTTCTTATTGTATGACATGTCTAGAAACACAATAGTCATCAATTACTGTCATTTCCATACTAGGCAAAGCTTATCAAATCTTTCTTTGACTATGTTGATCTTAGAAGACTTTTACTATCTCAGTGACAATCTTACCCTTGGTGAATGGCCCCAAAAGCCCAGGTCAGGTGACTTCTGGACATCCACTAGGATTTATATGCTTGTGTGTCTCAGAACAGGCCCTATTTCAGACAAAATCTCAGTAGTTCTCCTTTGTGTGCACGACTCCTAGCACTCCTAATGATGTGTTTTGAGCAGTAATTTTTTATGTCCACGTTTCCCTGGAACTTCTATAACTATGTAATAGCAGGCTTTCTGCAGGGCCTCTCCAGGTTGTTCTACTCTACTCTCCCAGACAAACTGGTAGCCCCTGTGAAAGTTATTAACTTGTAGTTCTTGCCATAGCATCAATCAGAGTCCCCTAGGGAAGCATGATTGTGTAACACTGCAGCAACATGCCCTTAGCTTCTCTAAACTACTCCAGGCCTTGGAGAGACTGTGAATCTTCTCCCATTCCCTTCCCACATCTTTTCTCAAGGTACAGTTATCAAGCCTCACTAAGGATTATTTCCTGAGGTAGATCAGATAACAGCTCTCTCCATGAAGTTCTTATGTCCAGATAGCTTGGCAAGGTACCTAATTTTTCTCAGAAATAACCCCATTTTCCATAGTATTACATTGACACAAAGGCAAATTTTAATCCTGGAAAAATATTAATCTTATAAAAAATTTTAATTTAATTTAAAAGCTCCATTCTGTAAAATAAGCAATGGCACTGCTGATTAAACAGCCCCTTTTCTTTCACCATCTCTTGAAAAATTTTTCATGTACACCAACGTATATTTTTGGTTTTCAAGTTTAAGCAACAGTAACTATATTTACCTCTAATATGTTAAATCTCGATTATGTGGGACCAAGACAACCAGAATATTGATCTATCAGTGAAGAGTTTTTGGATATTTACTAGAGAGAGAGAAATATCCCTGCTCTAAACTAGTTTTCTTATTATTTGGCTGAGTTAAAATCAAGGAAAACAAAGAAACAACAACAAAACTTTCAGATTATACTCAGGTCAGTACTTCTTTCAGGAATTCACTCCAAAACTGAATCCTCCAAATCTAATACTAGAAGATGACTGTTAATATGGTTGTCCCAATTATCAAGGCAGCATTAAATGATATTCATTAGAATCTACTTGCTATGAGGAAAATTTGTTTAGATAATTGAGAAACAAATAATGAAGCATAAAAATAATGGTTAAACCCACAAGTTCTGTTAACTAGAACAATCCAGTCGCTAACATTTGCATTTCTTGAAATATGACTATCTCTTAAAAATCAGACAAAACTTCATTTGCTTTACTAGAGGGAAGTAGAAGACTTTTCTTTAAATTTTGTTGAGGTATCTTATTTTCACAGTAATAAATAGAAAGAGGTGAGCTGTGAGTGGGAGGAGGGGTGACCCAGAAAAGACAGAAGCCAAACTAGTTTGAGAAGCATACCTCCCTCTGTCTAAGGGTATAGACATTTACCTAAGTCAGTTGAGAAATTTCTTAAATGCAATAGCAAAATCTCATGATTTTAGCTTTGTTCTATGGAGAGTATATTTCCTGTTTCTTTAGATTCCCCTGAAAAAACTGAATACATTTCAGTAGAATAGACAGTTGAAATGCTCTATTTATTTGACCTTTAAAATATTTTCAACTGTGAACAGCTGGCCACTCTGCCCCTTTCCCAGAGGCTGCTTAGGCTGTAAACAGGAGGCAAAGTAGAATTGCAGCCAATCTAATTATGGAATATTGAAAAGGTCAAAGCATTGCCCTGGGCTATGAAATAGTAAAATCTTCATTTAAAAGAATGCTAAATGTCCTAGCCAGTAAATGGCAGAGCAGTAGCTTATATTTCTTATAGAATTAGTATTTGGAAACTTATTTGGAAATTATCTCCCATACATAAATTTCCATACCAAACATGTTACAATGTTACTCAAAAATTGTCCAGAAAGGCAATAGTAATATGGATTGTGCTAGCATCTTCTTACATTAAAGACAATGTATCTTATGTATAACACAGTGTGTCAGTTAGGTCTTAATCAGAGATACAGAATCACTATGAGTGTTACAAAATAAGCGGTTTACTATAGAGGTTAGTTCTTATGAAATTGTAAAAACAGAAAAATGTCTATGTTACCTCTGTATCTGGTGGTATGTGTAAAGTTGCTACAATCAGCAGGGCCAATAGTTGGGGAAAAGGCTGAATGTCCAAAAGAGGAGAGTATCAATGAACTGGAATCCATGAGAACAAAATGGAGTCAAAGAGGACAAATTAGAATTTATAAGGACAAACTGAAACCCATGTTTGTCCCTATCACCTCTGTCCTCAACAACACGGGTGACCTGAAGAATGAGTTGATGTCCTTGCCATGGAGCTACATACATGCTTGGGTCAGGACGTGGAGAAGTTCAAGGTGGAGATCTGGTGGACACTGGAGAGCTGTGGGTCCAGCTGTAGCCCCATGCTGACTAGGTGAGTCACTCCTACCTTACAAATTTTGTCCAAATTACTCTGTGTTAAACTCAAATCCAGAACTATATAGAGTTTGAGTTTAGCTAGGTTGACACAATAGAAAACCACCATAACCCATCAGCACAGGAATCTTCTAAGGCGGCTGAGAAGTGTTCAAGGACCATGTGCTATGTTGTGTAACATGACAGATTTGGGAGTTCCATATGGATGTCTGGCATTATCTACATTCTGTCCTCTTATTCATACATAGGACAACCAAGAGCTAGATACATTCTACTGGGAAGGGAAATTTGAAAGGTTTTCTATAGGGAAGTTAAAAAATTGAAATATTAAAAAGATATGTCTCAATGCTGAAGATAGCTAAAAAAAAAAAGAAGAACCAAATTGCAAAGTCAGGTTAAATCGACTCATTTTGCCTGCTGCATCCTGTAAGAACCCCCATGGTGAATTTTATGCTAATAGATAACCATGGGGTTTGCATGTGATGAAAAACATATTAGAGGAAACAGACATATATGGAGCAGATTCCCTGAGGGAAAATCTGAGCTATTTGATTGGAAATCACCAGTGACCAATCGACTTGTCATTCAGTTGAATTTCTGAACAGAATTTTTGGATTGAACCTGAAGTGATATTCCAAAATCATTTAAGAAATTTAGTGTTTTAATTTCAGCAAATTGTTCATATTTCAAATCCAACTGAGGAGACTCTTTTAGGACTGGCTCAGTTGTTTTATTTCATGAATGATATTTGTGTCCAATTTAGTAAACAGCATGCACTTCTAATGATATCAGAGATGTTACAAAAAGTGCACATGAACTTTATCCACTATATTAAATAATTCCAGCAATAATATGATCCCTTTCTGGTAAGTACCATGGGAATGGGTTAGAAAGATTGGTCTTGCTTATTTCCCTTCAGTCACTTTCATGTGATTTTGAACTTTCCAACCACGTTTGTAAAGAAAGTAAAATAGATCATAGCCCATAGCAACCCAGTGGGTAATCAGTTCATTAAAATTAATTACACTGGACTGAATAGAAATGACTTGAGGAAAGTAGGCTGCAGTTGCTTTGATTTCAATGCCCACAGAAACTATCTGGCAACTATTGGAGTAACTACAGTATAGACTTCTCCAGCAAACTCCAGAGAGCCCCTCCCTGTCACACTAATTCTTTAACCCCAGATTCTGACATCACTTGGAGATCTATTTGTGTTTCAGAAATCAATTATTTTTGTCTGTTATTTGCTGTCTTTATTTTAAATATTTGACTTAGATTAATGGACATGTGACAGGCTCGTCCTTCATGCTTAGCATCTCATGACCAGGCTACATAACCTTTAGTGTGTACCATATTATTATTGTACAAAATAAATAAAATCACTTTATTCTGTTATAGGTCCTAGAATGTTCATGGTTTATGTGTGTAGACATATATTCTCTGAAGAGATATGAGTAGCCTTAATCATGCTCTCTAATAAGAAGTAATGGATAGAACCCACCTAAGATATGGGTTATCTTTAGAATGAATATATATGTATATGTGTGAATATATATGTGTGTGTATTCTTTTTTTTGAGTAATGAGTATTATTTTTATTTATTTTTTAACTCTTTTTAAAAAATACACCTTTATTGGAGTATAATTGCTTTACAATGTTGTGTTAGTTTCTGCTGTACAACAAAGTGAATCAGCTATATGCACATATATATCCCCTTCCTTTTGAGCCTCCCTCCCACCCTCCATATCCCACCCCTCTAGGTCATCACAAATCACTGAGCTGATCTCCCTGTGCTATGCAGCAGCTTCCCACTAGCCTATCTATTTTACATTTGGTAGTGTATATATGTCAATGCTACTGTCTCACTATGTCCCAGCCTCCCCTTCCCCCCATGTCCTCAAGTCCGTTCTCAATGTTTCCATTTCTATTCCTGCCCTACCACTAGGTTCATCAGTACCCATTTTTCTAGATTCCATATATATGCATTAGCATAAGGTATTTGTTTTTCTCTTTCTGACTTACTTCACTCTGTATGACAGACTCTAGGCCCATCCACCTCACTACAAATAACTCAATTTCATTCCTTTTTATGGCTGAGTAATATTCCATTGTATATATGTGCCACATCTTCTTTATCCATTCATCTGTCGATAGATATATAGGTTGTTTCCATGTCCTGGCTACTGTAAATAGCTGGACATTGTAAGATATTGTAAATAGCTAAATAATGCTGCAATGAACACTCAAAATGGATTAAAGACCTAAATGTAAGGCCAGACACTATAAAACTCTTTGAGGAAAACATAGGCAGAACACTCTATGACAGTGTTCACAGCAAGATCCTTTTTGACCCACCTCCTAGAGTAATGGAAATAAAAACAAAAATGGGACCTAATGAAACTTAAAAGCTTTTGCACAGCAAAGGAAACCATAAACAATACAAAAAGACAACCCTCAGAATGGGAAAATATATTTGCAAACAAAGCAACTGACAAAGGATTAATCTCCAAAATATAAAAGTAGCTCATGCAGCTCAATGTCAAAAAAAAAAAAACAACCCAATCCAAAAATGGGCAGAAGATCTAAATAGACATTTTTCCAAAAAAGACATACAGATGGCCAACAAACACATGAAAAGATGCTCAACATCACTAATCATTACAGAAATGTAAATTAAAACCACAGTGAAGTATCACCTCACACCAGTCAGAATGGCCATCATCAAAAAATCTACAAATAATAAATGCTGGAGAGGGTGTGGAGAAAAGGGAACCCTCTTGCACTGTTGGTGGGAATGTAAATTGATACAGCCACTATGGAGAACAGTATGGAGATTCCTTTAAAAAGTAAAAATAGAATCACCATATGGCCCAGCAATCCCACTACTGGGCACATAGCCTGAGAAAACCGTAATTCAAAAAGATACATGTACCACAATGTTCACAGTGTATCTGTATTCTTTCTGCCTTTCTCTATATTCGGATTTAGGATTTAGGTTGATACTACTTCCCTGTGTACCACTTTCTCAAGCTGGCCAGTTTTGAAAAATTGCCTGAAAACATTGACAATTACTGTGAACTTTTGAGAAGGATGGGCATTTTCTCTGAAAACTTCCATTTTTTCACCACCAAATACAGACTATTCAATACAGACTATCGAAATACAGACTATCCACAGAGCCTATATGCAAAGTCTGAGAGAGTTGGCTGCTTTCTTTCAAATGCCCAATTTGCAACAACAAAATCACAAGGCATACAAAGAAATAAGAAATCATGGTTCATTCAAAGGAAGAAAATAAAATTGGCAAAAAATGTACATGAGGAGGCAAAGACATCAGAATTAATAGACAAAGACTTTAAAATGTCTGTTTTAAATATACTCAAAGGGCTGAAAAGAAAAAGAATTTCAAAAGAAATCAGGAAAATGATATATAAAAAATGAGAATAACTACAAAGTGATAGAAATCATAAAAAGGGACAAAACAGAAATTATAGAGATAAGAAATATAATAACTGAATTGAAAAATTCAATAGAGCAGTTTAACAGTAGATTTTGGCAAACAGAACACAGAATCATTGACCTTGAACACAGGACAATTGAAATTATCATGTCTGAGGAGCAGAATGATAAAAAGTAAAGAAGAATGACAGATCCTAAAGGACATTTGGGATACCATCAAGAGGACTGCTGTATGCATTAAGGAAGTCCCAGAAGAGAAAGAGAAAGGAACAGAGAATTTATTTCAAAAAATATTAGCCAAAAACTTTCCGAATTTGGGGAAAGATATAAATTTACAATTCCAAGAAGCTCAATAAAATATAAACATGATAAATCCAAAATTAGTCACACCAAGACACATTATAATGAAACTGTCAAAAGCCAAAGATGAAGAGAGAATCTTGAAAGCAGAAGAGATAAATGATTTGTCACATACAAGGAATTCTCAATAAGATTATCAGCTGAGATTCATTTTGTTGTGCAATGGAGGCTAACACAACATTGTAAAGCAACCATACGCCAATAAAAATTAATTTAAAAAAGAAACAAAAACAAACAAAAAAAGATTATCAGCTGATTTATCAGTAGAAGCCAGTAGGAGAATATATTTAAAGTGCTGGAAGAAGAAAAAACTGTAAACAAAGAATTCTATATCCAGCAAAAATGTCCTTCAAAAATGAGAAATCAAGACGCTGCCAGATAAACAAAAGCAAAAGGAATCCATTACCTCTAGGTGTGCCCCATAGAAAGTGCTTAAGGGAATCCTTCAAGTTGAAATGAATGGACAGTAGACAGTAACTCAAAGCCATATAAAGATATAAATATCTCGGGCTTCCCTGGTGGCGCAGTGGTTGAGAGTCTGCCTGCCAATGCAGGGGACACGGGTTCGAGTCCTGGTCTGGGAGGATCCCGCATGCCGCGGAGCAACTAGGCCCGTGAGCCACAATTACTGAGCCTGCGCGTCTGGAGCCTGTGCTCTGCAACAAGAGAGGCCGTGATGGTGAGAGGCCCCGCGCACTGCAGTGAAGAGTGGCCCCCACTTGCCACAACTGGAGAAAGCCCTCGCGTGGACACGAAGACCCAACACAGCCATAAATAAATAAATAAATAAAATTTAAAAAAAAATTATAAAAAAAAGATATAAATATCTCTGTCAAGGTTAAATACACAGACAAATATAAAAAACAAAACAAGACAAATATAAAACAAAAATAAAAAACAAAAAAAACGTATTATTGTTTTAGTCTTTAAGTTCAATTTTGATTTTCTACAGGATTCAAGAGACAGAAGCATAAAAATAATTATAACCTATGATAATGAGTACACAATGTATAAAGATGCAATTTGTGACATCATTTACATAAAGTGATGAGGAGAGATCTGTAGAATTTTCTATGCAACTGAAGTTAAGTTGGTATCAATTCAAATTATGTTGTTACAACTTTAAGTTGTTATATGTAATTCCTCATGGTAACCATAAAGAAAATATCTATAGAATGTACTCAAAAGAAAATTATAAGGGAATCTAAATGTCTCACTACAAAAACCAATAAACACACAACAAAGGGGTAATAGAAGAAATAAAGACCACCACCAACAAAAACTATAAGACATATAGAAAACAAATAAAATTGTAAAAGTAAGTCCTTCTTTATCAGCATTTACTTTAAATATAAGGGAATTACCAACTCCATAATCAAAAGTTATAGATTGACAAAATGGATAAAAAAACAGAAACCATGATCCAATTATATGGGGTCTACAAGATAATCACTTTAAAGATTATCTTTTATAGTGTGATATCTTTTATATAGTGATTATAAAAATCACTATAAAGACACAAATAAGTAGAAAGTGAAAGGATGGAAAAAGATATTCCATGCAAATAACAGCCAAAAGAGGGCAGGTATACTGACATCAGACAAAATATACTGCATATCAAAACTGTTACAAGAGATAAAAAGGACCTAGTATATTGATAAAACAGTCAAACAAGAAGATATAACAATTATGAACATATATACACCAAACATCAGCACTCCAAACTATATGACATGCACACTCATATAATTAAAGTGAGAAAAGGGATTTCTACAACAATAGTTTCAGGCTTTAACACCTCACTTTCATTAAAAGATAAAACATCCAGATAGATGATCAATAAGGAAATAGGAGAGCTGAAAATGCCATAAACCAATTGTACCTAACAGACATATACAGAACACTCCATAAAACAACAGTGCAATACACATTTTTCTCAATTACACATGGAACATTCTCTAGGATAGACCATATGTTAGGCCATAAAACAAGTCAATACGTTTAAAAAGACTGAAATCATACAAATATCTTTTCCAATCACAATGGAATGAAACTAGAAATCAATAACAAAAGGAAAACTGAAAAATTCACAAATATGTGGAAATTAAACACACTTAAACAACAACACTTAAGTAACCAATGGGTCAAAGAAGAAATCACAAGGGAAATTAGAAAATATTTTGAGACAAATAAACACAAAAATACAACACACTAAAATGCATATAATGCAGCATATGTAATAAGAGGGAACTTTATAGCTGTAAATGCTTACGTTAAAAAAGAAGAGAGATCTCAAAAAACTAATCTAACTTTACACCTTAAGGAACTAGAAAAAGAAGAAGTAAACCCAAAGTTAGAAAAGAAGAAAATAATTAGAAAAGAAGGGATCAGGGGCTTCAAGATGGCAGAGGAGTGAGACGTGGAGATCACCTTCCTCCCCATAAACACACAAAAAATACATCTACAAGTGGAACAATTCCTACAGAACACCTACTGAATGCTGGCAGAAGACCTCAGACTTCCCAAAAGGCAAGAAACTCCCTGTGTACCTGGGTAGGGCAAAAGAAAAAAGAAAAACAGAGACAAAAGAATAGGGAAGGGACCTGCACTTCTGGAAGGGAGATGTGAAGGAGGAAAAGTTTCCACACACTAGGAAGCCCCTTTCACTGGCGGAGATGGGGCATTGGGTGGGGGGGGGAAGCTTTGGAGCCATGGAGGAGAGCACAGCAACAAGGGTGTGGAGGGCAAAGTGGAGAGATTCCCACACAGAGGACTGGTGCTGACCAGCACTCACCAGCCTGAGAGACTCGTCTGCTCACCTGCCAGGGCGGGTGGGGGCTGGGAGCTGAGGCTCAGGCTTCAGAGGTCAGATCCCAGGGAGGGGACTGGGGTTGGCTGCGTGAACACAGCCTGAAGGGGGCTAGTGTGCCACAGCTAGCCTGGAAGGAGTCTGGGAAAATGTCTGAACCTGCCTAAGAGTCAAGGGACCACTGTTTCAGGGTGCATGAGGAGAGGGGAATCAGAGCACCACCTAAACGAGCTCCAGAGATGGACACAAACCACGGCTATCAGCTCGGACCCCAGAGACGGGAATTAAATGCTAATGCTGCTGCTGCAGCCACCAAGAATCCTATGTGCAAGCACAGGTCACTATCCACATCCCCCTGGGAGCCTATGCAGCCTGCCACTGATGGGGTCCTGTGATACAGGGACAACTTCCCCAGGAGAACAGACGGTGCACCTAAGGCTGTTGCAACGTCACGCCAGCCTCTGCTGCCATAGGGTCACCCCACGTTCCAATTCTAACTACTGTACCCCTCCCTCCTCCTGGCCTGAGTGAGCCAGAGCCCCCTGATCAGCTGCTGCTTTAACCCCGTTCTGTCTGGGTGGAAACAGATGCGTGAGTGTGACCTACACCCAGAGGTGGGGCCAAAACCAAAGCTGAACCCCAGGAGCTGTGCGAACAAAGAGAAAGAAAAATTCCTCCATGCGGTCTCAGGAGCAGTGGATTAAATCCCCACAATTAACTTGTACCCTGCATCTGTGGAATACCTGAATAGACAACAAATCACCCCAAAATTGAGGCAGTGAAATTTGGGAGCAACTATAGACTTGGGGTTTGCTGTCTGTGACTGATTTGTTTCTGATTTTTATGTTTATCTCAGTATAGTTTCCAACACTTGTTATCATTGGTGGATTTGTTTCTTGATTTGGTTGCTCTCTTTTTTTTATTATTTTTTATGTTTATATTTTAATAATTTATTTTTATTTATTATTAAAAAAACCTTTTTTTCTTTCTTTTTTTCTCCCTTTCCTTCTGAGCCGTATGGCTGATAGGGTAGGGTCTTGGTGCTCCAGCCTGGCGTCAGGACTGAGCCTCTGAGGTGGGAGAGCCAAGTTCAGGATATTGGACCACCAGAGACCTCCTGGCCCCATGTAATATCAATTGGTGAGAGCTCTCCCAGAGATCTCCATCTCAATGCTAAGACCCAGCTCCACCTAAATGGCCAAAAGTTCCAGTGCTGGATGCCCCAAACAACTAGCAAGACAGGAACACAACCCCACCCATTAGCAGAGAGGCTGCCTAAAATCATACTAAGTTCATAGACACCCCAAAACACACCACCAGACGCAGCCCTGCCCACTAGAAAGACAAGATCCAGCCCCATTCACCAGAACACATGCACCAGTGCCCTCTATGAGGAAGCCTACACAAGCCACTGAACCAACCTCACCCACTGGGGGCAGACACCAAAAACAATTGGAAGTACGAACCTGCAGCCTGAGAAAAGGAGACCCCAAACACAGTAAGTTAAACAAAATGAGAAGACAGAGAAATATGCAGTAGATGAAGGAGCAAGGTAAAAATGCACAGGACCAAATCAATCTTGAGAAAGAAAAATGGAGCTGGAGGAATAAGGCTCCCTGACTTCAGACTATACTACAAAGCTATAGTAATCAAGACAGTATGGTACTGGCACAAAAACAGAAATATAGATCAATGGAACAGGATAGAAAGCCCAAAGATAAACCCACATACATATGGCCACCTTATCTTTGGTAAAGGAGGCAAGAATATACAATGGAGAAAAGACAGCCTCTTCAATAAGTGGTGCTGGGAATACTGGACAGCTACATGTAAAAGAATGAAATTAGGACACTCCTTAACACCATACACAAAAATAAACTCAAAATGGATTAAAGACCTAAATGTAAGGCCAGACATTATAAAACTACTAGAGGAAAACATAGGCAGAACACTCTATGACATAAATCACAGCAAGATCCTTTTTGACCCACCTCTGAGAGAAATGGAAATAAAAATAAACAAATGGGACCTAATGAAACTTAAAAGATTTTGCACAGCAAAGGAAACCATAAACAATACAAAAAGCAACACTCAGAATGGGAGAAAACATTTGCAAATGAAGCAACTGACAAAGGATTCATCTCCAAAATATACAGGCAGCTCATGCAGCTCCATGTCAAAAAAAAAAAAAAAAAAAAAAACAAAAACCACCCAATCCAAATATGGGCAGAAAATCTAAATAGACAATTCTCCAAAGAAGATCTACAGATTGACAACAAAGACATGAAAGGATGCTCAACATCATTAATCATTAGAGAAATGCAAATCAAAACTACAATGAGGTATCACCTCACACTGGTCAGAATGGCCATCAGCAAAACATCTACAAACAATAAATGCTGGAGAGGGTGTGGAGAAAAGGGAACCCTCTTGCACTGTTGGTGGGAATGTAAATTGATACAGCCACTATGGAGAACAGTATGGAGGTTCCTCAAAAAACTAAAAAGAGAAGTAGCAAATGACCCAGCAATCCCACTACTGGGCATCTACCCTGAGTAAACCATAATTTAAAATGAGTCATGTACCACAATGTTCATAGCAGCTCTATTTACAATAGCCAGGACATGGAAGCAACCTAAGTGTCCATCGACAGACGAATGGATAAAGAAGATGTGGCACATATATACAATGGAGTATTACTCAGCCATAAGAAGAAACGAAATTGAGTTATTTGTAGTGAAGTGGATGGATGTAGAGTCTGTCATACAGAGTGAGGTAAGTCAGAAAGAGAAAAACAAATACCATATGCTAACACATATATATGGAATCTAAAAAAAAAAAAGGTTCTGATGTACCTAGGGCCAGGACAGGAATAAAGAGGCAGATGTAGAGAATGGACTTTTAAGACACTAGGAGGGGGAAGGTTAAGCTGGGAGGAAGTGAGAGAGTGGCATGGACATATATACACTACAAAATGTAAAATAGATAGCTAGTGGGAAGCGGCCATATCGCACAGGGAGTTCAGCTCGGTGCTTTGTGACCACCTAGAGGGGTGGGATGTGGAGGGTGGGAGGGATATGCAAGAGGGAGGGGATATGGGGATATATGTATACATATAGCTGATTCACTTTGTTATACAGCAGGAACTAACACAACATTGTAAAGCAGTTATATTCTAATAAAGATGTTTAAAAAAAAGAAGGAAACAACATGATTTGAGTGAAATAGAGAATAGAAAAGCAACAGGGGAAAATCAATGAAACCAAAAGTTATTTCTTTGTAAAGATCAACAAAATTGACTAACTATTAACCAGTTTAAGAAAAAAAAGAGAGAAAACTCATATTACTAAAATTGGAAATGAAACTAAGGACTTTATGACTCATTTTAAATAAATCAAAAGGACTTTAATAGAGTGGTATATATACTTCTTTGCCAACAAATTGGATAATCTAGATGAAATGGAAAAATTCCTCTAAATACACAACCTACCAAGGCTGAATCATAAAAAAATATATACTCTGAATGGACCTATAATTAGTAAGAAATTTAATCAATAATAAAAAACCTCCCATAAAGATGGATCCATTGATGAATTCTACCAAATATTTAAAGAAGATATAACATCAATCCTTCTCAAACTCTTCCAAAATATTGAGGAGGGAGCACTTCTGAACTTAATCTATGAGGCCAGCATTACCCTCATATCAAGGCCAAAGGCACTACAAGAAAACTACAAACCAACATCCTTTATAAATATTGATGCAAAAATTCTCAACAAAATACTAGTAAACCAAATTCAATAGCATATTTAAAGGATTATACATTATAAGCAAGTGGAATTATTCCTATAAGAATACATATATATATGCTGAAAATAGCCACATGAAGTGTTTCTTGCTCTAGCTATTAATACTGAAAGTCCCTATTAACAGAAGTTGTCTCACTACTTAGTAGATGGCCCATTACAAGAAATCAAATCACATCAACTCTAAACAGAGGAATACCCAGTGCTGCTCTACAGAACAGAAATTAATTCTCTAGAATCATTATTAATGTGTAACTATAGAACATGGGTCTATGGTGACTTCTCAAATGTGAAATCAGTATGTCAAATCTTAGTAATGACCATTTTAACATTTATATTAAGAATTCAGCCCTGGCTATATAATCAAGGACTGGTTCATTTACTTTTAGGTTAATAGTTTTAAATTCTAATACTGTACTTCTTCATTTTATCTTTCATAAATGAATATGTCTCATCAGAAATAGCCCTTTTCCCAATAAGCACCCTGAATTTTATAACATCTACAAAGCAACCTTTCATTGTTTCTCTTCTCTAACTAATAAACATGTGGTCCAAGCATTCACCAGATAGTAAAATAGAGTTATCTTCTCCCATATTAATATGCACATAGGCAACTTAAACAACAGAGAATGTTATTGACTCTACCCTTAGCCTCATAAAAATCAGGAATGAAACAATAACCATTGGTCTTTTCTGGGTCTATATTATCTTAGTAAATGTATTATCCAAATGATGTCTGTTAATTCTTAGTGCTATTCTTTAGAGACTATCCTTTCCCACCGATGTTCCTGGTTCCCTTATCAAATATTAGTTGACCTTATAATTGCTAACTTCAGTTTTTTGGGGGACTAACCTTGAAAACATATTCTTTCAGCCCACAGTACATAGGTTATCAGCTTAACAATTAATCAAATATCATAATGCATATGTTCTATTTTTCTTTAGAAGATCTTTATGATCAGATACTTTATTATTTATCCAGAGATAAAATATCCCCAAGGGTTTATTACCTTTCCAGTGTGTCTTGAAATGATATATACCTTCCATATAACTTTGCTGACATTTGGTATTATTAACTGCTCTGCCATCAACTGGATCTCTTATTTCCCCAAAGATCACATCATCTATTTAAAGCAATGGATAGAATATCTATTGGGGGTGTTTCATTTGGAAACTAACGTTGTATCCTACAAATATTACTATTACAGGAGAAGGTTAGGAAAGAAGAGTTACATTGCCTGTCATAATTTATTTGTACTCACTTGGGCTTTATTCTATCACAAATATGTATTTGTTGACCTCCTACGACAAAAAAATCTTAGGGGTGACAAGGATTAACAGAACATGGAGAAGACATGATCTTGTCTCTCCTGGTTCTTCCAATGCTATGATGCAGATTTTGTGAACACCACACATGTAGTGCTAATGAAAAATACACACATAAAAGGTGAGCCATGTTAATGAAACTTGGTCACATTTTTCCATTCCTCAATAAAAATACTAAGTGAATTTGACTGGCCAATTGACTCCATCTAAATTGTTGCTCTACTAAGTCTGCCGGCACAGAATCATAGATAAAAGTGCACATACAGCACTAATAGGGAAAGTAGAGTGACTAGAAATGAAAAGACATAGGTTCCTTGGCTATAATCACTTATTTTCTATAATGTTTCCTTGTCAGTTAAATGAAGATAATATTCCGTACCTTGTATACTACTCAAGATTGTTAGATTCATGGGAAAAAATAGATGTGAAACAATTTTGTGTACTTCTGTTTTAAAGTACTTTATAAAAGTGCTGGGTTTCACTTTTAGTTTGTTTTGCTTTATGCAGCAAATAGATGTATATGTACCAATAATTTTAAATGAAATTCTTCCCTGAATGTTGGCATCACGGAGGAGGTGATATTTCAGTCATGCTCTCTTTAGTCGTTTGTTAACAAAAAGGCAGAATATTCATACATTTATTTGATAAACATTTGTTGAGCACCTACTAAGTACCATGTATTGCTCTAGGTGCAGAGGATACAGAAACGAATAAAAAGACAAATCCATGTCCTGTGTGGTCCTCACATTCTAGTAGAGAGACAGACAATAAACAAAATAAACAAGTAAATTATATAATATGTTGTAAGTGTTATGGATAAAAACATAATCAGGCAAGTGCTGAGGTGGGTGTGTTCAATTTTGAATAGGATCGTCAGGAAAGCTCTCATCGAACGCATTTGATATTGGAGCCAATACCTTAAGAAGATGAAGAAGCAAGCCATGCAAATAATTGGGGAAACAGAGTTCTAGGTAGAGGAAGCAGAATGTGCAAAGGCCTTTGAGTAGAAGGATTTTCCAGGATCAGCACCAAGATCAGGGCAACTGGAGCAAGAGAGCAAGTGAAAAAATAGCTAACAGTGAGGTTGGAAAGATAACAGAAAGCCATATTGTACAGATTTGGCATTTCCTCTGAGCGACTTGGGCTGCCACTGGAGTGTTTATGTTTTAAAAGGATCAATCTGGCCATTATGTTGTGTGAATAGAGTGGAAATTAAGGGCAAGGGTGAAAGAAAGGAGAACAGTTAGGGTGGTATTATAATCATCCAGGGCTGAGATGACGATGACTTAGATGAGAGTGGCAGCAGTGGAGGTGGTGAGAATGATCACAAGATATTTTTCGAGAGTAGGGCCAATAGGAGGATTTACTAATAGACTAGTTTATAGGATGTGAGTGAAAGAGGAGTTAAGAATGTTTCCGGGATTTCTTTTCCTACATACCTAAAATGTATAGACTCAATAACAGACAGGAAGGTAACAGCAGAAAGAAAATTATTATTTTTAGATGAGGAAATATTAGGAATTTGGTTTTAGACATCTTAATTTTAGATACGTATTAGATAAACAATCCGAGATAGAAATTTGGCAGTTGTATACAGGAGGCTGGAGTTCAGGAAAGTGTTCCTAGCTGGACATATGGATTCGGGATTCATCAGTATGTAGATATTGTCTAAAGCCATTGGGGCAGGATGAGTCTATCAACAGAGTGACTATACACAGGGAAGACAAGATGTCCCAGCCCTGAACCTGAGACACTCCAAAGTTAAGAGGTTATGAGGAAAAGGGGGAAAAGTCTGAAATCTTTGCACTGCTGGTGGGAATGTGCATTGGTACAGCCACTATGGAGAACAGTATGGAGGTTCCTTAAAAAACTAAAAATAGAACTACCATATGACCCAGCAATCCCACTACTGGGCATATACCCTGAGAAAACCATAATTCAAAAAGAGACATGTACCAAAATGTTCATTGCAGCTCTATTCACAATAGCCCGGAGCTGGAAACAACCTAAGTGTCCATCATCGGATGAATGGATAAAGAAGATGTGGCACATATATACAATGGAATATTACTCAGCCATAAAAAGAAACGAAACTGAGCTATTTGTAATGAGGTGGATAGACCTAGAGTCTGTCATACAGAGTGAAGTAAGTCAGAAAGAGAAAGACAAATACCGTATGCTAACACATATATATGGAATTTAAAAAAAAAAGTCATGAAGAACCTAGGGGTAAAACGGGAATAAAGACACAGACCTACTTGAGAATGGACTTGAGGATATGGGGAGGGGGAAGGGTAAGCTGTGACAAAGCGAAAGTGAGGCATGGACATATATACACTACCAAACGTAAGGTAGATAGATAGTGGGAAGCAGCCACAGAGCACAGGGAGATCAGCTCGGTGCTTTGTGACCGCCTGGAGGGGTGGGATGGGGAGGGTGGGAGGGAGGGAGATGCATGAGGGAAGGGATGTGGGAACAGATGTATATGTATGACTGATTCACTTTGTTATAAAGCAGAAACTAATAAAAAAATAAAATAAAATAAAATAAAGAAAAGAAGCATCCTATGCAATAAAGGGCATTTTCCAAACCTTAAAAAAAAAAAAAAAGACGTTGTGAGGATGACAGTAATGAGAAAATGAGACTGAAAAGGATCAGATCATGAAATAAGAGAAAATTCAAGAGCTTTTGAGATCTACAAGCAAAATGAAAGTGTTTAGGGGGGATAGGTGTTCAACCATGTCAGATGGAATATACATCCTGTACTATAACTATATGTTATTTATATTCTAAGAAGCATGGCATAAATTACCAAAGATGATAAACTCATGATCCTACTACTGCTACTACTAATAATCATAATAATAACAACAACCTATTTTTATTGAGTACTTTCTATGTAACAGATACCATAATTAGTGTTTTTCATACATAATCTACATGCGTGTATCCTTACAACAACATCAAAATGGAGTAGATACTATTGTTACTTCAATTTTACAGATAGCTAAAATTACCTCTACAGAAAACAGTATTCCCATATTTTCATCTTTATTATAAAACAATTCCAATGAGCTTTTAGATCTAATGAATTTATTTTTAGTAACAGACATGTCATGACATCTCCCTTAACATGCTGAAGTTAAGTTCATAGTTAATATAACCTATGTACACATAATTAAAAATTCAATTTAATGCCTCATACATAACTTAAAGGATAACTTAAAAAGTATATTATAATAAAATGATGTGTCTCAATATGCAGATACTTGGACTCAACTACTAAAAGATGACACAATGAAGTAGTTAAAGTTGTACCTATAATATAGCATCACTACAAATGTGACAGCTAAAAATGCAAACCAATTCAGGAATTTTGAATTGCCAGTTCAGATACTGTGTATTTTTCTGAATGATGGGCAGGTCTTGATAAGTTTGAAGCAAACCAGTGTGCAATGTACATTATTCCCTCAATTTACACACTAGCTGCATTATTTTAAAAATGTATTTATTAAAATCAATCAAAATTACTTTGTATGTATCATGAAGTTAGTTTCTAGAGTCACATAGTTTTCCAGGCTCAGATATTCATTTAGCACAGATAATATCACTTACCTGAATGTCTAACAGGACATTGAAAAGTTGTTCAAGAAACAGGACCATTTTCTGTGGTTCCTGATCATTGCATCCTGCTCATGAAATGCCAGTTGAGCCCACTCCCCACAATTTTCATGACTCAAAATTGTCCCCACAAATTTCCAAAATGATATCTAGGGGTCAGTATCAGTTCTTTTGAGGACCACTGGTCTGAAATGTGCTCTCCTACTTTGTGCTCTCTCCCCTCTGCAAATGAATTATAGAGGGCATTATAGCTAAGAAGACATTAGCTTTCATCCAATCAAAATGTCTTACAATAATAAATTCCACTAGCATGGAAATAATATAAATTCAAAATAAAATTTTGAAACAAATGTTTCATAGCTTATAGGTCGGAATGTGAAGAGCACACCTTTCTCCCTAAGTAAAAGCACCAAAACTCGTCTCACCAGGGCATTCCAGCAAAATTCTTCTTTGCCATCACACAGACCCACCCTAGGCTAAAAGCTAAATAAACCATTAATGTAGAGCAAAATTACTTGTAGTTTTTCTAGAGATTCATAAATTATTTATTTTCTAAGCACAAACAGTAAGAGAAGCAGCTTAGATTACTGGTATTAAAAATATTTTGATTGGTTCATATACTAGAATTAAGCAAATTAATCTTATTTTTAAAAGTTCTGAATTGGAGAAGGGGGAAAAAGTTCTAACCTTATAGGCTGAATATCAGAGATAAAGTTCTAATGTCATAAAGATTAATTGAATTGAAAGTCCACGCTAAATTAAAATATTTTAAGTTTGCTTTTACTCCTGTTTTTATTTTTTAAAATGAGTCATTAATGATACAGACAGTTTTGTAAAGTGCCCATCTAAAAAGCTGATTATGCCAAGATCCAAGATTATCTGGAGAAAGAGGTATTCCAAATGAAGACTTTCTTTTTTAGGCAGTCATTATCTCTTTTTATTGACACTATCATGGATCAACACACTCAAATGTTCTACCTTATATAACTGTCAGGCTTTAGATGGTTTGCAATTTGAGATATATTTCTAAGAGTATGTTTTCAGTGTACTAAATACATCATCAATAGCAAAGTACAGATGACATTTGATCTAGCCAACCTAATTGTTATTTTTGTGGCTCAAGCTATAAACTGCATGGCCCCCATCCTTGCCCCTGCCCTTATATCCTGCCCTTGGTTCAATGAAGTTTTAAAGACGTGCTAGGTCATCAGGTTTTAAAGACGTGCTAGGTCATCCTGTCCTCCAGGATGACTCCAGATGACTGGAAGAATGAAAAACTCATTAATAGAACCATGGGAGTGATAAAGGGGGGCATTTTTGGGTAAAAGGAAAGGCATTTTCTTTTAGATCCTATGGAATTGTAATATTCAAGCAATGATATCCAGTACACAGGTTGAGATGCAAAACATACAAATCTGTGAAGAAGATCAGAGCTAGAAGCCAAAAGCACAGATGTGATAGTTGAGACCACAGGCAAATAAGGGTGCTGAAAGAGAGTGGAATATAGTGATAAGAATAGTTGGTGCAGTTTTGGCTCATCATATTTTCAAGAAGATATAAATTGTCTGAAGAATTATTTGGTGATAGTAGAAGCTAGTATTTAAGTAACAGTTAAAGAATTCAGATGTTTCCTGGATACTTTGAATTTAATATTCAATGTAGATTAGCTGGTTGATTATCACACTTTAAATATGTACCAACAGAATAGATAGAAATAGGTGAAGGGAATTAAGAGGTACAAACTTCTAGCTATAAAATATATAGACTACAGGGATGTAATGTACAGCATAGAGAATACACTCAATAATATTGTAACAGCTTTGTATGGTGACAGATGGTAACTGATCTTATTGTGGTAATCATTTCATACCATAAAAGATACTGAATCACTATATTGTACACCTGAAACTAATATGATATTGTTTGTTAATCATAACTCAACAATAAAAAAGTTTGATCTTAGACCTCTATGTCTGTATGCTACCTGAATTAAACAAATAAAAAATTATTCAGTATTTTATGCAAGGCAAAAAAATGGGGGGAGGATGAACTATTGATATAAACTGAAACATGGATGCATCTCAAATTAACTATGCTGAGAAACAGAATCCAGACAACAAATAGTGTGTATTGTATGGTTTAATTTACTTAAGTTTCTAGAAAACGTAAACTAATTGATGGTAACAGAAAGCAGACCAGTGGTTGCCTGGGGATGGTGGGGAGAGGAGTGGAGAGGAAAGAGGGAATACGAAGGGCATGAAGAAACTTTTGGGATGACAGGTATGTTCACTGACTTGTGATAGTTTCACAGTACATCCGTATGTCAAACTTAGCAAAATTTACACCTTAAATATATGCATTTTATTATATGTTAATTATATCTCAATTAGGCTGTTAAATAAATATTAAAAAGTTATAATGCTTAAAAAAAAGAAGTGTGTGCTGGAGACCTAGCAAGGGTAGAACAGGTGGATAAGCCATTTCCATGTAGAGTTGCTATATTTTTTTAAAAAAGTATAATAAAGCTGCAGACAATGGTCTAGTTCTCCTTGGCCAGCTTATAACCTTTAAGTCACCTTTAAGTTTTGTATAAGGCAAGGCTAGTGCTGCTTTGCTATGCACAGATTTAAAGGCAGGTAAGGTGGCAAAGTTCCATTTTTATTTTCAAATATGCAACAGGAATTTGGCTTGTGCCTTCTGTAATGCTTTAATAAAGATTTAACACTAATTTGCTGCTTTCTGTCTACAATAAGGGAGACAAGACCACTTTCTTGGCTACCTTGTTTGTTTTCTTACATCAGGAGTTCCCAGAAATTAACATGAGTTGGTAAACTATTCTTGAGCTTACTAAAGTATGTTCCTACCGCAAAGAGATAAATTCCAAGCTAGCAATAATCCTTATTGAAAAGTTAACTTCAAGCATGAAATACACTTCTTTAAAATATATCTTAAAACTGTCTTTGGGAAATGTACTGGAAATGCATGTGAAAGCTTTCTAAGATCTGTTTGTTTGGTTTTTTTCCCCAAGATGAACCAAAATGTACTCAGTTTGAAGGAAAAAGTTGACTTTCCCCTTGAAATGAGCTTTGACATATGGATATTCTAAGCTGCATCTTATAACATATTAAGGATAGGGTTTTCCTTCAGAGAAAAGATCTCTCTCAATACCGAACCAGAAAACATTAGAACAGGCTTTTTGTGATTATAGCTATAAACAAAATGAATCCCAGAATGTTTAACAATGTATAAATGAATAATAGACTGAGTTTATAAAGTATTTAATAGTACCATCCAGACTACCTTAAAGAAAAATAAACCCAACTGAAAATAACATTTATTAAATGTGGACCTGCCTACAACCTGCAAAGGAATTACTGATATTTATGAGGCTAAATTTTATGGGGAGGGTACATTTGGAAATATATTTGTGCTAAAGAATCCAGGGCTGTTCCTATTGAATTCATATGTTTTAGTTAAACCCATGATGTTGGATCCAGTTGAAAAGGCTTGTGAGATTACTCCAACGACTAAGGCCAAATTCAGTGTAAATGAAGTCATTTAATAACTGCCAATGACATAAAGTCTGAGAATGCAGGTGTTGACAGTCCCATTTGATTGAAAGTGAATTTTTAGTGAGTCCCAAATGTGCTGTAAAAAATAATCTGTGCTAAGATGATACTGATAGCATTTATGTTGTGGTCCACATACCCAGCGAGGCATAGTCAAAGAAATTCATTTGACAGTTCCAATTGTTGTCTTTCTCAATACGGGTTGACTCAATAGCTGGCTATGAATGTGTTAAAATTTTCCTCAATGTAAGGATTATATAACTTACATGCATATAAAGTCCAAGTCACTGTGTACAAGATATTTGGGGAATAAAACAATAATTTTACTGTATTATATTTGTCTTAGCATATAATAGAAACTTTAAGGATGAAAATGTATATTGTTGCTAATATCTATTAAAATTTTGGAAATAAAAAAGAACGTTTACTTCTGAAAATACTAGGGTGTGCATGATTTGAAAAGGGAGAACAGAAGAAAATAGTTTTAACCTGCATATAAGGTGCAGTGCCAAACAGTGGGAAAGTTGGTATGGCAGAGTTCTTAACGTAAGGTGCATGGACTTCTAGGGAGACCATGCGTGATAAAAGTATTTTTCTCAAAAATTTTCCAGTGTAGTATGTATACATTCATACATATTATATATACATTCATACATATTTATATTTATATATTTTAGGTACTTTTAACCAAAACAATGGGATTATACTATATACATTGTTATATAAACTTAACTTTTCACATGTATTTTAGGCATCTTTCTATATAAATGTATAAAAATAGATATAATAGTTTTTAATGGTCCCATGGCATTAAATGGATGCACCACAATTTAACTAACTCCCTAATGATGAGCATATAGGTTGTTTCTGTTTTTTTCACAATTATAGCCACCATTAGAACATAGAACTTCTACATCTAAACCTATATTTATAATTCCAACAGGAAAATTTCCTAGGTGTCGACTGTCTGTATTAAAAGATATATCCATTTTACAAACTTTTGATAATTATTGCTGAATTAACCTCCAGAAATACTGTACCAATATAAAACCTCACAGCTACTCTATCAGGTATCTTATTTCTCCACCTCCTCCTCTCCCCTAGGTATTATCATTCTTTTACATTTTTCCTAATCTGATATGTAAAATAAATGTTTTAATTTGGAGTCCATTGATTCCTAATGGGTTAGAACTCACTAGTGAATATGAACTCTGGAAATTCAGGCTATTCCCAATCCAGCCTTTTCTCCCTGTTATTTTGCAAGCAAACTTAACATTTTGTTGTTGCTTTTCCAGAAAAAGGAAGATTAGTGGCTTTAGGGCTTTTTGATTCTTTACTTTAGATTCGCCCCAATTTGAATGTGTTTATCTTGCTTATAGAAGATTCATAGTCTCTATCTATAAGTACTAATCCTACCACATGTTCAGTAATGCCAGCTTTTATCCTCAACATTTTGATTTCTAGCAGAATCTGAATATAGTATTAGTCTCTGTGCATGTAGAGTTGATATGAAGCCTGGTATATAGTTACAATTTGCCCCCAGAGAATTAATTTTATTGGAAAAGAATATTTACTATTAGAGTCTGGATGGGGCAGAGGATAATTGTAATTCTCCTGCGTAAATGAAATTCCTAGGATAATAGACTTCAGGGGCTGAACTACTCACAGAAAAGACCAGTGTGGTACTCCTGGGAAATCGCATGTCATTGTTTATGGAATGAGGTGGAATTTAATGGAAAAAGCTTGAAGTAGGAAGAAACTTTATGTGGAATCATGGTAACGGTAATGGTAACAAAACTTGTTTCACAATGTACAGTAGACCCCTCTTATCCACAGTTTCACGTTCAATGTTTTCAGTTACCTATGGTCAACCTCAGTCTGAAAGTATTAACTAGAAAATTCCAGAAATAAACAATTTATAAGTTTTAAATTGTGAGCCATTCTGAATGGCATGATAAAAGCGCTCACTGTCCTACTCCCCCGCATGGGATCCCCAACCATCAACATTATCCGCTCCCAACATCCAACCACAGACATCATCAAGACTTGATGATCCAAGATCACCTGAAGCAGATGATCCTTCTTTTGACGTGTCAATCATAGCATAACGCTATGTCACAATGCCTACGTCATTCACCTCACTTCATCTCATCACATATGCATTTTATCTCATATCATCACAACAAGAAGGGTGAGTACAGTACAATGAGAAATTTTGCGAGAGAGAGAGAGAGAGAGACCACATTCACATAACTTATTATAGTATATTGTTATAAGTGTTCTATTTTATTATTAGTTGTTAATCTCTTACTGTGCTTAATTTATAAATTAAACTTTATAATAGATATTTATGTATAGGAAAAAAACATAGCATATATAGGATTTGGTATTATCCTCAGTTTCAGGCATCCATTGAGGGTCTTGGAATATATCACACATAGATAAGAGGGGACTATCGTATGCGTGGTATTGTGGTCCAGATTGTTAATATAGCCCCTTGCTTTAGGCGGTGGAGGTACTTGGCACCTATTGGACTGTTCTCAGCCTGTGCACCTCTGATGTTAAATTGGGTTGTAAAAAAAAAAAGTATTTTCAACATGGTCAAGAAAATATGAGCCCTGTGATTCAGTTACTGGTAAGTCCCCATAGGCATGGTTTCAAAACCTCATTTACCCTCTGTTGTAGAAGGGGATGGGATACAAATAATATGAAAATGCTGCTCTGGATGAGTTTGCAATTCAGTTGGAGAGACAGGCCTAGCATAGAGGACACAACTGGAGTGTAATTCTGTGAAAGCTGGCTAAGTTTCTGTCGCGATTGATTCTGGCAGGTACAATCCTACTAAAACCCCTGTTGCTGGGACTTGTTTTTGGCCTTCTCCTGTCACTTGCAGCAGTCAAACATGGCAGTAGATTCTAGACAAGGCCAAATAAGCCTCAGAAATCTTCAATGGTTGGACTAATTAGAATGAGAAAAGTATTATTTTCTAGAAGACATCAAATATGAAATCTGATTGCCAGCCACCTTTGCAAAAACCCCATAATTTCTGAAAGGAAGCCACCTTCAGTGATCCACTAGAACATGCATCTTTCCTAAAGGTTATCTCATAATCGTTTCATCAATTTTCCATGTAGGCCCTGCCTGCTATCAAAAGAGAATGATTCCCCGAAATGTATAAGCACAGTGCCTTTGAAGCCACCCTTGTGCAGTAAAAAATGGCTGCCTTTAGAATAAGACAGACTTGTTTTTATGCCTCATTTCTGCTTCTTACTACTTAGGCAAGTTTGAATAGTGGTTAAGAGGATAAAACTAGAGACAAGCAGCCTGATTTCAAATTTCAGCTTTGCCACTATTTGCATAACCTTGAGCAAGTTACTAAACCTCTTTGTAACTCACTTTATCTGTAAAGTGTGAATAACAATAGTTCCTACTGTATAAGGTAGTTATTAGAAGTAAATGAGCTTCCATATGTAAAACACTTAGAAGAATGTCTAGTAACATGCAAACACTGTGTATATTTTGGCAATGTTGATAACGATGATGATGACTATGATGATGATGATGGGACCAGGGATAATTTACAACTTAGAGCTACAGTTTCCTCATCTGAAAAGCTAGAGACAGTGCTCCCGATTTCCCAGAATTACTGCAGGGGTTAACAGATAAGGCTATAAAGGATTTGTTATATAGTATCAACTAAATAAATGTGTTCCCACCACCCTACCCCAGCTGTTCTTTCCTTTGTCTATGGAAAAATGGGAATGGCAGATTCAGAAATTGAGAGCCTGGCTTATTTGATTTTCTTTTAACATCATTGAGCCTACAAGCATAAGCATGGTCTTTCCATACCTGTACAAGGTTAACTTGATACTTGACAAATCCAGCAAAGTTTTTATGCTACCTCAGTTTGATAATGTAACATTCATTAGAGATATTCCAAAACCATTATAACCATTACTCCTTGATGAAGTAATTTGGGATGCATAACAAACACTGAGTCATTCCTCTTATCTTGGAAGGGGTGCTCCTTAAAAAAGCCATCTGACTGGCTATCAAATAGGCCCATCCAATCAGACTGACAGACGAAAACTTCCCGATTCATTCTCCTGAAAGTTAACACCACTGCAAAGTCTTCTAGCATTCAATAAACATTCACTGAATTCCTTCTACACATCTATCACTTTGTGATAGACATGAAAACATGTCCTAATCCCCCTTCAAGGAAGGATTTGTTTGTTGACCTAGCTGCTAGAAGTGTACTCAACCCCTTCATGGACTGTCCAATGTCATACCCTTTTAGGGGAAGCCCATATAATGACCTTTTTGAGGTGAGGGTAATAATATCCTGGCAATTTAGGCTAAATGAGGGCCATTATAGTTCTAGAGTTCCCTATCGGGGCGGCTGAGGCTCTTAGACCTGCAATGTAGCTCAATCTTTTCCTCTAATCAGTTCTACTTCTTTTTCCTCCCTTCCACAGGTTTTGATCTCAAGGGCACTTCCTAGCAAACATCCAGCCCACTAAACTCCAACTAAGTATTTGCTTCTCAGAGAATTCAACCTGAAACATACTTTAGCTTGCCAGGTACTGTCTGGAGGGTCTATGTATTTTTGTGTTTGGACAAAAAAAGAAAAGCCCCTGCCCTCCAGGAACTTAGACTCTCACTATGGTTATAAGACAAGTCCACACAAAATAGCACCTCTCAACCTAACACTTAATTTGTCTCAGCACACATAAAAAAAGAGATTGATCACTCTACATCAATTAAGTAAGAGACGGCTTCAAGAATGTACTAGGGCTTGAGCAGGATCTTAATGATAAATTAAATTTAGATTAGTAAAAGGAAATTGGGAGAACATAATATGTGAGAGAAACAGCATGAACAAATGCATGACCATGGGAAGGATCATGGTATATTCAGCGAACTATAAGGAAATCTGTCTGACTGGTTCAGACTTCTATTTGGGAAGCTGTGAGAGATATTTTTAGGTAAGTAGGAGGAGGTAAGATTTTGGAGGGTTTTGAAAGCTGAGCAATGTTTCTTAGACTGGATAAAGTATTACATGCCTATTACCTTTCATAGTTTACCATTTGCAAGACACGTCTTTTTTTCCCTTCTGTTGTTTAAACTGGTTTTCTCTGAACCAGCCATTCTTTACTTCCTCCTTCCAGTTACTTCAGGGAGAGGTTCAAGAATATCCTCTCTGACTTTCAAAGAAAGGAAAGCTAAGCAATTCAAACTAGGTTCAAAATCATTGCCTGGACAACGTGAGATACTGAAAAAGTTACCAAATCATGTTGGTCGTCTTGTCCAACCATCTGAGATGCACACATTGACAGTGAAATAGAGGACTGATATTTAGGGCTCAGAGTTTGAGAATCTTTGCTTTGTGTATCATCCAATCTGAGTCTAAAAATCTTTGGTTAGAAGCATTCTTTAGATCACTGGTTCTCAACCAGGGGTCCCTCCAACCTCCCAGGGGACGTTTGGCATATTCTGGACATGTTTGGTTGTTACCACTGGAGGGAATCCAATCGACATCTAGTGGGTAGAGGCCACGGATCCTGCTAAACATCCTATAATGCACAGGACGGCCCCCCACAACAAAGAACTATCTGACCAAAAATGTCAGTAGTGCTAAGGTTGAGAAACCTGGCTTTAGTCCACTTCCATCCTCGACATATATGAATGTTCACATCCTGAAGCATGAAATTGTACCTTTATCCTTTTCCAAGTAATAGTAACACTTCAGAATTTCCATGACCCTATATGAAACAATCTTTATTAAAAGTTTCAGACTGTTCTATCCAATATAGCAGACACTGCCCATATTAAACACACTAAACACTTGAAATACAGTTGATCCAAACTGTAAGTGCAAAATGTTCACCAGGTTTCAGAAATTTACTATTAAAAAAGAATGTAAAATATATCACTAATAATTTTAAGTGCTTGTTAAAATTATTGCATAAAAATATTTGAATATATTGGGTTAAAGTATATTATTAAATTCATTTTATTCATTTATATTCAGTTTTTAAGTATGCCTATTCAAAAATCTAAAATTACATATATGGCTTGCATTATATTTCTATTGGACAATGCTGATCTGCATGACTCCTCATCTTTATTGGTCTCCATTTAGGCTCCTAAGAGATCCAGATCCTTGTGCCAATCATTTAGCACACCTAGAATCTACTGGGAATCCTGTTGTATTTAATCCCCTAGAGCTGCTGTTTCAAAAACTCAGCCTACCAATTACCTGAAGAATATGACACATTGTTATATAATTATTCTCCTCTATCAGAATTGTCCATATCCTATCATAGTGTCTCAGTGATGAACTACTGCTTCCAGAGTACTCTTCCTATAAATACCACGAAAAATTGCCTATAGGAGTTTTCTCAAAGAAGAAAGCTGTGTTTCTACCTTGGTAGGAGAAGCATAAAACTCTGGATATTGTTGATAGTGACAGAAGGCCATGATTAAAGAGATATAAGGAAATATGAAGATTAATGAGGAAAATAGTAAAAAACTGGTCTTTCTAAAGAAGAGGTTTCAAGGTGATGACCTTTTCACTTTTCCCTGAGAAAAGAGATACTTGGCTTCGTGAAATGGAAGCTTCATTGGACTGAGAATTAGATGCCTGAATTCTAGTGGTGTGTCTGTCATGTACTAACTGTGTGACCTTGGGTGAACCACTTAACTTCCCTAACCATCAATTAACATATCTGTAAAATGAGGGGGGAAAACCTCAAAGATTGTTGTTCCAATCATATGAGAAATTGCACATAAAATACTTTTGAAACATAAAGTTATACACATATAAACATATAAGGGTTATTATTAGATCCCTTCTAAATGCACTGAATGTGCAGAGTGTATTTGAAAATATGTACACCAAAGGTAATAAAATATAAGAATATTGTAGTTCCAAAAATTTACAACTGACATCACTTCAACATCATATCTATATAAAATGAACTGACTTAAAAGCCGTTATCTATTTTCAATGAAACAGTGGCTATACACTGGTTGTTTTCCAAATAACTAGTTATTTGCTTTCAATAGTGTTTTGAAATGATGGAAAAACACCATTTATGCCTAAGTATTTGGCTCCCAACTAGGATCACCTCTCACCACGTTGACAGTATTACAATAGTAGCCTTGTATTTGGAACAACTATGCTCCATGGTTGTGGTTAAAGGAGACATGCTTTTACACTCAATATATTTCAAGGCAAAAAGGAGTCTTTGTTCAACTGTTGAGCATATTTACTTGTTAAAGTACAATAATTAAATAGGAAACAAACTACAGCACAATTTAAAGACATATAAGGATTTGTGTATTTCAGTAAACCTTTGAGAAGAGTTAGCGACATCACCATCCATTTACTCTTTTCTCAGGGTCAAAAAATAGCTCATTTTCATACTTAAACTTCTCTGACTATATAGGAAGCACTGATTATAACAACTTGATATGAAGTCAGCAGAGGGGTCTTTTACTTTTTTTTTTTCTTTGGTGGGGTGGCTTAACTCACAAACCAGAAGGCTTATTTTATCTGCTTGGTTATCTACTTAACCTAAATTGAGAGGACATAACCTTATTTCTGAGCCTTCTGCTGTTACCTTTTTGACTCATTCAAGATTGCCTACAATTTTCCTTAAGGGTAAAAGTGGACTTTACCAAGTAGAAGATATAAGTGAACAGAAAAGTGTCTATTCAGTGAATGAATGAGTAAATGAATGAATGAATTTATGACTACTCTGTTATTTCTTTTCCTGTTGCTTTGCTTAAGAAATTTTTCATTAATTTTGAACTCCTTTTCTTTGGGGCTCTACTTTTCCCATATCTGTGTCTTGGTAGCATAAAGAAGAGACTGGTGATTATGGTCCTTGGTATACCTGCATATGAGAAACATGAATATTTTAGAACTGCTCTAAGAGCAGTAATTTTCCCTGTTTATCAGTATTCTCCTGATAGGTGTTTAATGATTACATTGTATCAAATTATTCTTAACATCTATCACTCAGAGAGCAAAGGTATTTGATAACCTGGGACCCACTGCTTATTGTTAAAGAACTTGCAGCTACAAATTCATGCTGTACCAGGATATCATTTAAAACCACATTAAAAAATACATTATTTTCAAGCAGAGTTATTTCTCAACAGTTGGCATCTTAGTCTGCTTGGGCTGCCATAACAAAATATTATAGACTGGGCAGTTTAAATAACAGAAATTTATTTTCTCACAGTTCTAGAGGCTCAGGTCCAAAATCAGAGTACCGGCATGGTTGTTTTCCACCTGCCTTGTAGACTGCTGTTTTCTCACTGTCCTCACATGGCAGGGAGAAAGATAGCTCTGGTGTCTCTTTCTCTTCTTATAAGGGCACTAATCTCATCATGAGGGTCCTATTCTCATGACCTCATCTAAATCTAATTACCTCCCAAAGGCTCCCTCTCCAAATAATACTGTCACAGCAGAGGTGGGGGGAACAGTTAGGGTTTCAGTATATGGATTGGGGGCAGGGGCACAATTCAGTCCACAGCAGTTAGTAAAACCTAAAGTGTCTCCTGATACTTTGAAACTGTAGCAGAACATATACTACAAACCTGGTGCCGTTTAAAAGAAAGTTACTTCAATGACTCCCTATTGTTTACAGTATAGAGTTCCAATTTCTTATCCTCAATACACATATCCCCAAACTGTTCTCCTATTAGTCTCCTTCATAAACTCTGCCGTCAAGGTAGCAGATTCTCCTTACTGACCCCTAAATACAGTCCATACCCTTTTTGTAGCCCTAGTTCCATGCATTTGTTCATTCAATTTCCTTAAAGTGGTCTCCCTAATCCTTTCTCCGTGTAATAATCATTATCAAGAATTTTGATACCAAATAATTGCATTGAGCAAATGACAGGCACAGAGTTGGTTTTAGTTAAGTACTTAACATGGATTATCTCTAATCCTTACAACAACCCAATGAGGCAGATACTATTAGGATCCCTATTTCACAGATGAGAAACCTGAGACTATAAACGTTAAGTTGTTCAAAGTCCCACCACTATATACTACATAATGGCAGAGCTTGAATTCAAACCCAGTTTTATCCTGCTACAAGAACTAAGTTTTAATACTTGTATTATGCTTCCTGGAGTCAGAATTCTTAAAACAATTTTGTTTTCATAATGTGATTAATTACAGAGAGTGAATGGTTCCAGACAACCATTTCCACTGATGATGATTCAGTGACTTTATTATTCTTTAAGAACTGGAAAACATTAGGTATTAACTGTATGGACAAAGCATATCTAAAGGGAAACATCCACCACAAACAAAATTTATCCAACAGGCATTTCATGACAAAATAGTTTCCTTTTTTAAAATAGAATATTGTTGCAAGTTGATGGAAATATTGATAGCTTCTCAGACCTTCTTAAAGAAAGCTTCTCGGCAGCAAACATTAGCCATTTGTTTTAAAAAATTACAATTTCCATGATCTATTTGATATCATATAACGTTAGACAATATGAAGTGGATGGGAGTGAAATGTTTGCATTAGCACTGACTGCTTGGGAGTCACATATCTCTCATTCTCAATCAAGATACTGAATGTACAACATGGACCCAAGTGCAGAGTGACTACAATGTACATAGACCTCTTTCAATCATGATGCCATTTAAAGCCATACTACAACACCAAGTGAAATATTCTGCACAACACAATAACCATCTCTATGCAGGACAGGCACAGACTCCTCACCAAATAATACATTTACTTAAATTAATGAATGAATGTTATGAATGCCTACTATATGCTATCACCATTGGGGAAAAGCAGTGAAAAAAAGATTGTGATTAGAGAGCTACCAGTATAGAAGAAAAGACAAAATGTAAACATGTAATTAAAATTACAGATGGGCTTCCCTGGTGGCGCAGTGGTTGAGAGTCCGCCTGCCGATGCCAGGGACACGGGTTCGTGCCCCGGTCCGGGAAGATCCCACATGCCGCGGAGCGGCTGGGCCTGTGAGCCATGGCTGCTGAGCCTGCGCGTCCGGAGCCTGTGCTCCGCAGCGGGAGAGGCCACAGCAGTGAGAGGCCCGCGTACCACACACACACAAAAATAAATAAAATAAAATAAATAAATAAATTAAAATTACAGAGATTAAAATTAAGTTGTGTAATTAAAATTACACAATTCTGTGTCTGCCTCTAACCGGAAGACCTGATATAGTCTGGGGATTCATGATTTCCTTCTTTAAGAAGTGATGCTTGGGACTTTCCTAGTGGTGTAGTGGTTAAGAATCTGCCTGCCAATGCAGGGGACATGGGTTCGATCCCTGGTCCAGGAAGATCCCACATGCCACAGAGCAACTAAGCCTGTGTGCCACAACTACTGAGGCTGCGCTCTAGAGCCCGTGAGCCACAATGACTGACCATGGTCCACAACTACTGAAGCCCGCGTGCCTAGAGCTGGTGCTCTGCAACAAGAGAAGCCACCGCAATGAGAAGCCCACATACCGCAGTGAAGACTAGCCCCTGCTCGCTGCAACTAGAGAAAGCCCACATGCAGCAACAAAGACCCAAGGCAGCCAAAAATAAATAAATTAAAACAAACAAAAAAAGAAGTGATGGGGCTTCCCTGGTGGTGCAGTGGTTGAGAATCTGCCTGCTAATGCAGGGGACATGGGTTCGAGCCCTGGTCTGGGAAGATCCCACGTGCTGTGGAGTAACTGGGCCCGTGAGCCACAACTACTGAGCCTGCGCGTCTGGAGCCTGTGCTCCGCAACAAGAGAGGCAGCGATAGTGAGAGGCCCGCGCACCGGGATGAAGAGTGGCCCCCGCTTGCCCCAACTAGAGAAAGCCCTCACACAGAAACGAAGACCCAACGCAGCAAACATAAATAAATAAATTTATAAACTCCTACCCCCAACATCTTAAAAAAAAAAAAAGTGATGCTTGAGCTGAAACCTGAAGGATGAATAGGAGCTGGTCAGATATAGAGACGAAGGAGACTCACAGAGAAGGGGAACATTTCAGACAGCGGAAATAGCAGGTGTTAAAGGCCCAGGAGAGGGTTTGGCACATTCTAAGAACTGAGAAAAGCCTAGGATGGCTAGAACACAAATAGTACAATTGAGTCAAGCATGAGTGGAGCTTGTAAGGATAAATTTGTGATAGTTCCTTCAGAGACCTGTAGACCATGTTTTGTATTTTATGCTAAAAGGGGAGGCCACTGAATTCCCTCTTAACCCATAAGAGAAAACTATTATATCCAGCTCCTTTCTCTCTTTCATTCCATGGGTGTGCACTGAAAATTGTTTAGGTCCTATATGTTTTATTGAAAATAGAGATTTACAATGTAGTTGTTGTCCTCAAGATGCATACAGTCTAGTTTGAAGAAAGAAAACAAGATTTTAGACAAGTTTTTTAATACTTTTAGCCTCAGTTTACTCATCTGCAGATGAGAATAATGCCAATTTCACAATAAGCACTCAGGAGAAACTGAAAGTGTTGTTATGCACCAAAGGTTAAGCACCATTTCTTAATGACTTTGTATACACAAATCCCTCTGAATACTGGATGACTGAGTCCACCAGAATGATGGGGAGTGGGGTGCAAGGGTGGAACTCTAAACTACAAATTCCTTGGTAAAGATTTTTCCAACCCTCAAAACTGCCTTTGTCCCACCACTATACTTACCTCTCTTATAGCACAAATCACACTGCGTAACTATTATTAGTATTTTATTAGCATTTATTGCTGCTGTGAATAACTCGAGGGTAGTTATATCCTATTCATCTCTGTCTCCAGAATCACAGTAACAATTCAATAAATATTTATTCACTGAATGAAGATCCACACACATCAATCAGTTATTAAAGGACAGTGAGTTAATACCTAAAGTGCTACACTGTGTATTTAAAAAGACTGTAAGTAATAGAATATCAGAAAAATAAAAGTAGTAATGGTAGCCTACAGTTGTTAAAGAAGGCCTTGTGGAGGTGTTGGGATTTGAAATAAGTGTTTAAATCATGACAGGTTGTGGAAAAACAGATCTTCATAGGTAGAGAGAGAAGCATGGTAGCTATGTCAATGCTTTAGAAATGTTTAAGTAGGTAAGTAACAAAAATTTGAAATGTTCAGGTCAAGCTACATTAGGGAGGATGGGGAAATATCATTTTTAGGAATCTATTACATCCCACGGACTGTAACAGACTTTTTACATACATTTGTATCACTTAACTTTTGCTGTATAGCAATCTATCTCAAAACCTGGTGACTTAAAACGAAAAATGTATTTAGTTCATGACTTTGCAAGTTGGGAATTTGGGCTGGGATCATCTGGACAGTTCTTCGATGATCTTGGCTGGGTTCATTCATACATCTGCTGTTAGCTTCTGGGAGTTGGCTTCTTGTCAACTGCAGCTATGTGGGTGGATGGATTATGTGTTTCTCATCATCCAGCAGGCTAGCTTAGGCTCTTTACACTTGGTGGTTGGGTTCCAAAAGGGGAAGGAGAGGATAATATTCAAAGCACAAACACTTTTAAAGCCTCTGCTTGCAACATGTTTGCTAATGTTTAATTGACCAGTTTATCACATGGCCAATTTCAGATTAAGAAGTAGAGAATTAGACTCCACTTTTGATGGGAAGAGCTGCAAAGTCACATTGAAAAATGGCATGCATGCAGGGATGGGAAGAATTATTGAGGCCCTTTTAAAACAATCTACATCAACATTATCTCTAATATTCAAAATAATCATGGAGGTAGATATGCATATTTTCATTTGAGAGAAGCAGAAAATGAAGTTCAGGAAGTTTGAATGTCTTGCAAACATTACACATTACCAGAGCATGGATTAGAGCCCAGCTTTGTCTAACTCCAAATCCTATGTTATTTCTACTGTATGAGGCATTGTCCTGGAGAATCATTAGTTTCCACTTGTTGAGAGCTATTGCAAATCCTTGATTTTGATGATAACATGGTAAAAGCATTGTTCCTTGAAGATGGCTCCATGTGTTGGAGGGAATGGAGTAAGAAAAGACTGGAGGGAAATTTCTCTGTGTTGTGGTAACCATAACTATGCATAGGATTTCAGACATGGACCCAAGCAATTTTCTAGTACCCAGGGAACACAGCTAAATGCTCAGGAACCTACATGCAGCTATTTTCTACCTTCATAGCAGAAAAAGCCTTAGTATGTTTCCACAGTGAATAATTCTGTTCTTTAAAGCTGCTTGATGGAGGCAGGTTCAGAAACTCAAGTTCTTATAGTTCTCAAGTCCTTGTGTTGCCATAAATAATAAAATAAAAACCACCATGAATAATAAAAATTAGAACTTCATTAAAAGGAATTTATTTTATTTACAGGCATGCAACCCACTCTAAAATATGCTGAATAAGAAATACTTCCTACATCTTCTGTTTGCAATTGAACAAAATGTCAATTTTTTTCAGTGAACAAAGTTGTCCTATTGCAAAATACACTTATATAGGAGAATTAAGTTTAATATCCAATTGTTCCCTGAAGACACCTTTTCATAAATGAGCACACATTGCTTATTGCATCTCAGTACTTGTTCTGAATAAATCATGAAGTGTAAATATCTCATAATTCCATAAAATGAATAGTTACTTCCCTAGTGGATTGAGTTTTCAAAAGGATTTGTGGAAAACAGCCATCGATCTTCATTCCCTTCTGTTTCCCCTCTGTAGCCAACGTTTCCTATTTCAGGAAATAATTTTGTTCCTAAGCATAGAACTTTTTGTTGTCAGTTGCTTTCCCACCCTGTTTCTTTGAGGTAATGGCTCAGCTCCTATCACTGTCTACCACACATACTCTAATTATAAAACCCACACATAACTCATAGAGGTTTTAATTCATTTTATTTTCAGAGGAGCTAATCTCAGTCTCCATCCAACATATCTCAGAGAGCTATTCACAGTCAAGGGTAGACAAATGCAAAGCACTGCAGGAGTAGGAGTAGGAGTAGTTTAGTCCCTATTCCACAGTTTCATAGTTATATGTCCTTGAAGAAGATATCACCCTTTAGGGCTTTATGTATCTATTTATGAAATGGGAATAACAACAACAACAATAATAATAAAACTACCGGAAAAGGTTAAACTGGATATCTCAGAGACAGAGAAAGAGATATACTCTGAGTCCTTTGAATCCATTCTGATCATCAATAAGAAACCAAAGCAGTTTCCCAAGAAATAGTACTGTCAGCAGTATCAAACAGTTTTAGAAGGGAGTGTTTCCTGAGTATCGAAGACTGAATATTTCAGAGGTAAATACTGGTAAATGTAACTTCTATTCGTCCTAGGAAAGCCTAGGACTCTGAAAAAATACATCTTAAAAGGATGGTAGGGCTTCCCTGGTGGCGCAGTGGTTGAGAGTCCGCCTGCCGATGCAGGGGACGTGGGTTCATGCCCTGGTCCAGGAAGATCCCACATGCCACGGAGCGGCTGGGCCCGTGAGCCATGGCCGCTGAGCCTGCGCGTGCGGAGCCTGTGCTCCGCAACGGGAGAGACCACAACAGTGAGAGGCCCGCGTACCGCAAAAAAAAAAAAAAAAAAGGATGGTATTAGCCTTTTGACACTTGATCTTATATTCTGCCAGTTGCAGAATCAATCAATGATGTTAGGAAGATGCTCATGGCTGGGATTCCTAGGACCTGGATTCTAGTCCTGTCTCTCCACTTCCTGCCTAGGTGATCTTGGGTTAATTTCTTCCTTCTATGAAGCTCAGTTTTATCATCTATAAAGTTAGAAGACAAAATTTTAGTGTATGAGTGTGATTTCCGAAGCAGGATGTTGCCTGCCATTGCAAAAGCATTGGTAGCATAATTATACCTTTTCAAGCTAAATTAGCTCCAAGCTTTCCCTTCCACAGTGTTACATGGTCAATATGCTTGTCAGATTATTACCGTGTCAGCTCTCAGTGAAGTGGGTGATTTCTGTTTATTGTCATTTTCACTCTCTCTTCAAGTGTCCTAACACAAACCTGACATTTTTCCTCTAGGTGCCATCTGAAATGACCCAGTATCCATAGCCTTCCCATTCTGACCAGGGCCTATATGTGTACTTTCCCCCACCCCAAAGCCTTTCAAGGTAGCCACTGGCCTGTCCCACTCATTCCAGAGCTACATAGCTCTACTCAAAGTTTACTTAAGCTGCCATTTCCTCAAAAGGTGGGGATCGATTAATGAGCTGGTGGGAGTGAGGACTCTACTCTGGATGAAAGAGTTATGTGCAATATGTCCTGTCCCTAATCCTAAATGTGGATAAAAATTGGGGGAGTAGAAAATAGATATGAAAATGCTAATGGATAATTAAATAGTGTGCATCTTTATTATGGTCTTGAGAGCAATAAAATATTTTCACTTTTATGGTCAATAATTAACCAAAATGCTAAATAATGATGATGATGATGATGATGATGAGTATGATGAATTCTCATATCCAGAAAGAAAAGTCCATCTAATCCAAAGTACTGGGTGTTTCAGATTTGCTGAAACCCAAATGATTTATTTCGGTTATAAAAAGGTTACTAATCCATAAAATTTTGTTAAACAGCTTTGACTGATAAAACTTGGCACAGCACGATGATGATGTGTGCCTTGGTTTAAAATGCTCATTTTTATTTTTCCTTTTTATTCATCAGCAACCAAACTGAGTCTCCTGCCTTCAGAGCATCTGACTTCTGGTAAGCTCTGAGTATTCTGGAAAATTGATTTTTCCTGGGCACACTGCTGCTAGTGCCTCATTCTGATGAATGACCCTGCTAGTGAAACACAATTTCTTCTAAATCAACAAATAGTTGTTATAAAGGCTCTAAGTCTTACTCCATTCCTGCAACAAAAGCTTCCATCTCCTGCTCATTAATCCTTGTGAGAGTCAAACAATGGGGAAAATTCCAATAAACTCTCTCTTTTCTTAACTATTTTCTAGTTATTTCCTAAAATTCTGAGGAGGGGGCTCAGTTCTGAGGAAAGAATGGTGAGATTTAATGTGGGTCAGGATATTTCTTAGGGGACAGGATCATTCAAGTACCAGTAGAAATGTCCTCTCATTAGGATATGTCATCCATAAGCTTGTTAAATTGTGTTTGATGAAGGAAGGGAGGGAAGATATGGGGGAGGGAAGGAGCAAGGAAAAAAAGAAAGAAAGGGGGAAGATTAATGTTCAGGGAGCATCTTGTGATTGTTGGCTTGGATCTGCATAAAGACGAGTCATTCTTGTTGGATTCAAAGGACAAAAGCTTTTCTTTGTAGTGTGTTCTTCCTTGGCTGTGACCATACCAGTGTTTCACTGTTTTGAGATTATATTAAAGGAGAATCATTATTATTATTATTATTATTATTATTATTATTATTATTATATCAGTCCTAGGCCAAATGACAGAAACAATTAGAGATCATGCGGAAATTGCTGAAATCAGAAACCCCCAAATCTAGTGTCTTAGTCTATTCAGGCTGCTATAACAAAGTACTAAAGACTGGGTGGCTTATAAACAACAGACATTTACTTCTCACAGTTCTGGAGGCTAAAAATCTGAGATAGGGTGCCAGCATGGTTGAGTCCTGATGAAAGCCTTCTTCCCAGCTGCAGATTGCTGACTTCTTCTTGTAACCTCACATAAGAGAGAGCAGAAAGGGGGAGGAAGCCCTCTTCTGACTTTTACAAGGGCACAAATTCAGTAGTGAGGCTTCCAACCTCATGATCTTATCTAATCCTAATTAACTACTAAAGGCTCCACCTCCTAATATCATCACACTGGGGGAGAGGGTTTCATCATATAACTTTTGGAGAGGGGATACAAATATTCAGCCCACAACATTCCACCACTGCCCCCCCCCCAAATTCATGTCCTTCTCACATGCAAAATATTCCATCCCATAGTCCCCGAAGTTAACTTGGTCCAGCATCAACTCTAAAGTCTAAAGTTCAAATAACATCTAAATCATATATAGATAAATAACATCTAAATCAGATATAGATGGGCCTTAGGTACAATTCATCCTGAGGCAATATTCTTCCGCAGATGTGAACATGTGAAACCAAACAAGTTATACAAAACGAAACCAAAATACAGTGGTGGGACAGGCATAGAATAAATATTTCCATTCCAAAGGGAGAAATAGGAAAGAAGAAAGGGGTGACAGGTCCCCAGCAAGTTCAAAACCTAGGCAAACTTCATGAGAGCTTAAGGTACAAAGATAATCCTCTTTGGCTCCATAGTCTGCCCTCCAGGCCCACCTTTGGACCCACTGGGATAGCAGTCCTGCCCCCACAACTTTGCCAGGCAGGGGTTATGCTACAGGGTTCTGCTGGACCACCTCACCCCTAGCCTGCTGAAAGCAAAGCAATGGTCCCGTCTTTCCAAACTGAGGAGGCAGCCCTGATGATCTCTGAATCACCTTCGGGCTCATTCTTTCCTCATCTTAAAGAATAGTATACTTTTGCAGCCAAATAACTCCTGTCTTATAAAATCCAGGAAGTCCAACAGCCTTTCCTCCTTCCTTCCCATCTTCTCCCACTTCACTTCAAACTGGCAGTTTTCTTACTGGGGTGACTGATTAAGACTATGGCTCACACTGCTACTAATCTCCTTGCCAAAGGGGCCTTCGGTCCCCCCCTTAGTATTCTCATCCAAAAATGTTTTCCCATTTTTTGCAACATGTGTAGGCTGAGAATTTTCCAAATCTTTAAGTTCTAGTTACATTTTGCTTAACAATTCTATCTTTAAATCATTTCTCTCTTCTCACATTTTACTATTAGCATTCAAGAGGAGAAAGCTGTATCTTCAACACTTTGCTTAGAAATCTTTTCAGTTAAATATCCAATTTCATTGTTTGCAAGTTCTACCTTCCACAAGACACTAGTACATGAACACAATGCAGCCGAGTTCTTTGATGCTTTATAATAAGGGTCAGCTTTCCTCTAGTTTCCAACGTTTCTCATTTCTATCTGAGAACTCATCATAATGGCCTTTATCATCCATATTTCTACCAACATTCTGTTCATAATTACATATTCTCTAAGAAGATGGAAGCTTTCTCTACAGCACTCCTCCTTTCTTTCTGAGCTCTCACCAGAATCGCCTTTTAAATTCCCTTCATGGCTATATTGGCTTCTTTTAGCATGTACTTCATATAAACAACAGAAATTTATTTCTCACAGTTCTCACAGGCTTAAAGTCTGCAATTCAGGTGCTAGCACAGTCAAAGTCTGGTTAGAACCTTCTGCTAAGTTACAGTCAACTGACTTCTCACTGTATCCTCACATGGCTGAGAGCAGAGAGGGGGAGTGGGCTCTCTTAAGATTCCTTTTTTTAATTGGAATATAGTTGCTTTACCATGTTGTATTAGTACAGCAAAGTGAATCAGCTATATGTATACATATATCCCCTCCTTTTTGGATTTCCTTCCCATTTAGGTCACCACAGAACACTGGAGATTCTTAAAAGGGCACTAATTCCATTCATGAAGGGTCCACCCTCATGACCTCATCCAATCCTAATTACTACCCAAAGACCCCATCCCCTAATACCATCATATTGGGAGGTGGGGTTTTACCATATGAGTTTTGGAGGGACACAAACATTCAGTCTACTATACCAAACCACCATCATCTCTTGCTGGAGTTAACATGGTAGTCTCCTAATTGGTCTCCTTGCTCTCATCCTTGTCCTTGTACCTAAAACCTATTCTTAACAGAGTAGCATGAGAAACCCTTTCATAATATAAATTAGATTATGCCTCTCCCCTGTTCAAAGCACTACACTGGCTGATTGTCAAACATGAATAAAATCAATAGTCCTTTAGTATCTGTCCAGTTTCACCTCTTTAACCCTACTTCTTTTCATTCTTTTCTTCCTCAATAGGCATCAGTCACATTTCCCTTGTTGCATATTTCCCCTCAGTGCATTTGCACATAATCTTTCCTCAGATAAAGGCAGCATCCATACTTGCACTTGATTCACACCTCTGTTCAAGTGTCACTTCCTTGGAGAGGCCTTTCTGACCATCCTATCTAAAGTAGTACCTCTGGGCTTCCCTGGTGGCGCAGTGGTTGAGAGTCCGCCTGCTGATGCAGGGGACATGGGTTCATGCCCTGGCCCGGGAAGATCCCACATGCCACTCCGTGGCTGGGCCCGTGAGCCATGGCCGCTGAGCCTGTGCATCCAGAGCCTGTGCTCCGCAACGGGAGAGGCCACAACAGTGAGTGGCCTGCGTACCGCTAAAAAAATAAATAAATAAATAAAAATAAAGTAGTACCTCCTTCACTCTCCATTTCTAAGTATCCTTTTTTTTTTTAAGAAGATAGAATTTATTAGAGGGAAGGGTCGCTGCCAGAACAGTGGGCTGACTTCCTATTCCAAACACATGCTATTAGTCAGTTTTTATAGCCAGAGAACAAAGGAATGGTCCAAGGTGAAAATTTCATCTTTTAAATATCCTTTTGTTTTTCTTCTAGCACTCATTAATATGTAACGGGCACATATAACATAACATAACGACATATGCATTCAATACATAGTTACTGAGTATTGGTTGAATGGATAGTACAAAAAATAGCACACAAAAAAATGAAGCAGAAGAGTGAAATAGTGAACTAAAGGGCCAACTTGCAGAATTTTACCAGAAGAGAGTGTAAAGGGATAAAGAGATGCCATATCAAAGAAAGATTTGTAAAACAAATCTATAAATTTCAATATCTTGCAAATCAAAGTTCCAGATAGAGGAAGTAGAAGGAGTGGAGTAAAATAATATTTTTAGGAAAATAATTAGATAATTAGAATTTTCCACAAATGAAGAAAGACTTGAATGCTTGAAAGAACACTGAATATCCTTCAGAACATGTCAAAAAATGTAACAAATAATAAGCCCACACAGAGATACATTGTGATGCTATTTCAAAAATGTTAAATACCTAGCAATAAATCTAAGCAGAAGAATGACAAATCTTTAAAAACTACAGAAATTTGCTAAATAATATCAATGGACACCTGCATATACTGAGAGCTTCTACCATGGTCTTGCAAAGAAATATTCACATTTTATCATTTCTATTCCTCTGCTTAATTTGGGTTTAATTTTATCTTTTCTTTTAGTTTCCTAAGGTAGAAGCTTAGATTATTATTTTTAAATCTTTCTTTTAATCTAATATATGCATTCAGTGCTATAAACTTCCCTCTATGCACTGCTTTTGCTGGATCCCACAAATTTTGAAAAGTTGTATCTTAATTTTCATTTAGTTAAAAATATTTTTAAAATTTCTCGAGACCTTGTCTTTGATCCAAGTGTTATTCAGATGCTTGTTGTTTAACCTGTAAATATTTTGGGATTTCCCAGCTATTTTAATGCTACTGATTTCTAATTTAATTCCATGTGGTTTTAGAGCATACACTGTATAATTTCTTTTATTTTAAATCTGTTAAGGTGTGTTTTATGGCCAAGAATATGTTATATCTTGGTGAATATTCCATGTGAGCTAGAGAAGAATGTGTTTTCTTCTGCTGTTGAATGAAGTAGTCTAGAGATATCAATTAGATCCAGTTTATTGATGGCTGTTCAGTTCAACTATGTCCTTACTCATTTTCTGCTTGTTGAATCTGTCAACTTACTGGTAGAGGGGTGTTAAAACATCCAATTGTAATAGTGAATTCACCTATTTCTCCTTAAAGTTTTATTAGTTTTTGTCTAACATATTTTTGCCACTGTGTTGTTAGATGGATATGAATTAAGGATTGTTATATCTTCTTGGAGAATTGACTCCTTTATCATTATGTAATGCCTCTCTTTATCCCTGAAAATTTTCTTTCCACCATTTTTGAAATATAATTTACATATAACCTTGTGTAAGTTTAAGGTGTACACGTGTTGATTTGATACACTTATATATTGTAATATGATTACCACCATAGCCTTAGCTAATACCTCCATCACGTCACATAATTATCATTTCTTTTTAGTGGTAAGAACATTTAAGATCCACTCTCTTAGCAACTTTCAAGTATATAATAGAGTACTGTTAACCATAATCACAATACTGTGCATTAGATCCACAGAAATTAAACTTGTAACTACAAGTTTGTACCCTTTGACCAATATCTCCCTCATTTCCTCCATTCCCACAGCCCCTCATGGCTACCATTCTACTCTGTTTCTATGTGTTAGGCTTTTATAGCATTCACATGTAAGGGATATCATACAATATTTGTCCTTCTCTATCTGAATTATTACACTTAGCATAATACCCTCCAAGTCCATCCATGTTGTCAAAAAAGGTAGGATTTCCTTCTTTATTGTGGCTGAATAGTATTCCATTGTGTGTGTGTACATATATATCCACAGATTATATATATATATATATATATATATATACACACATATATATTATATATATCTAGTACATTTTCTTTATCCATTCATCCATTGAAAGGGACTTAGGTTGTTTCCATATCTTGGCTATTGTGAATAATGCCGCAATAAATGTGGGAGAACAGATATCTCTTCAAAGTCCTGATTTCATTTCCTTTGGATATATACCCATAAGTAGGACTGCTGGATCATATGGTAGTTCTATCTTTATTTTTTTGAGAAACCTTCATACCGTTTTCCATAGCGGCTGTACTAATTTACATTCCTACCAACAGTGTACCAAGGTTCCCTTTTCTCCACATTCTCACTACCACTTTTTAGCTCTTGTCTTTTTGAGGATAGCCATTCTAACAGGTGTGAAGTGATATCTCATTGTGGTTTTAATTTGAATTTGCCTGGTGCTTAGTGATGTTGAACATCTTTTCATGTACCTAATGGCTATTTATATGTCTTTGGAAAAATGTTTATTCACTTCTTCTGCCCATTTTTTAATTGGATTTTTTTCTATGTTGTTGTATGGGTTCTTATCAGATATATGGTTTACAGTTATTTTCTACCATTCTGTAGATTGCCTTCTCATTTTGTTTTTTGTTTTGCCATGCAGAAGCTTTTTAATTTGATGTAGTTCAAATTATTTTTACCTTTGTTGCTTATGCTTTTGGTATCATATCTAAAAAAGCAGTATCAAGATCAATGTCAAGGAACTTTTCCCACATGTTTTCTTCTAGGGCTATTATGGCTTCAAGACTTATAGTAAGTTTAATCCATTTTGAGTTAGTTAGTTTTTGTGAGTGGTATAAGATAGGGGTCCAGTTTCATTTTTCTGGATGTGGTTATCTAGTTTTCCCAACACTATTTATTGAAGAGACTATCCTTTCCCAATTGAGTGTTCTTGGCTTCCTTGGCAAATATTAGTTGATCTCATAAATGCAAGGCGGGAGAGTTATTTCTCGATCTTGATTCTGTTAGAGTGGTCTGTATGTCTGTTTTTATGCCAGTGCCATAGTTTTTATTACTATTGCTTTGTAGTCTAGTGTGAAATCAGGAAGTGTGATGCTTCCAGCTTTGTTCTTTTTCAGGACTGCTTTGGCTATTTGGGGTCTTGTGTGGTTCCATACAAATTTTAGGATTGCTTTTTTCTATCTCTGTGAAAAATGCCATTAGAATTTGTTAGGGATTGCATTGAATTTACAGATGGCTTTGCGTAGTATGGACATTTTAACAATATTAATACTTCCAATCCATGAACATGGGATTCCTTTCCATCTGTGTCTTCTTTGATTTCTTTCATCAGAGTTACTCATGAGGCTGCAGTGAAGCTGCAACTGGGCATGTAGGCATCCGGGGAAGGAGGGTTGGCTTCCAAGTTCATTGACATAGTGATTGGAAGGCCTCAGTTCCTCACCTTGTAGGTCTCTCTATAGGTTTCTTAAGTGTCCTCATAACATGGCAGCTGGCTTCCCCCAGAACATTCTTTAGCATAGAATTTTGTGTGTGTGTGTGTGTGGTACGCGGGCCTCTCACTGTTGTGGCCTCTCCCATTGCAGAGCACAGGCTCCGGACGCGCAGGCTCAGTGGCCATGGCTTACGGGCCCAGCTGCTCCACGGCATGTGGGATCTTCCCGGACCGGGGCACGAACCTGTGTCCCCTGCATAGGCAGGCAGACTCTCAACCACTGCGCCACCAGGGAAGCCTCAGTGTAGAATATTTTTCAGAGTACATGTTTTCTTTTTCTATAATAATATATATGGCATATATAAATTCCTTTGGAGAATGAAGAATGTTAAAACCAGATAATAAATAACGGAATCTGTCTCATAAAAAATGAATACAGTCTGTCAGGTATTAAGTTTTTTATTTAACACTTACTGCATGCTAAGTCTAAGATGATGTATTGTGGGGAAATATAGTTTATTGTACATAGTTTGTTGTCTCCCCAACCCCTTTTTACTCCTCTCACAATTTTGTAGCACCATGCACTCTAGGTAGGATTTAATTTAGGTGGGATCCATGGGTGAAACCTAATTGGCCAAAGGCAATTATTTCAGTCACAGGGATTGATTCAAGGAAAGGCATCTGAATTAAGTTAATACTTTCAAGGAGAATATCATGGACATTTGATCAGTGTTTAGGAGAGACAATAGAAAACACTCCTTGAAGTCTCCTTCACCTAGAAA